>NC_090447.1:937828197-939078197 GCF_031143425.1 Pleurodeles waltl | reverse complement strand
CGGATGTGCGCTCGAGGATCCATTTTTTCTTGAGTTTCTGGCAGGTGCGTTTGTAGGTGGTCAGTTCGTCTGTGAACCAGGCTGGTTTTTTCTTTTCTTGGTTGGCGGTGGGTCTCTTGAGTGGGGCTAGGATGTTGGCGCAGTCGAGGATCCATTGTTGGAGGTTGATGGCGGTGGAGTCCGGGTCGGTGGGGTCGGGTGGTGGGTTTTTGGCGAGGGTGTTGGTAAGTTGATCTTCAGTGACTTTTCCCCAGCGGCGGTGAGGCGGTAGAGGAGTGCGGTGGTGTTCAGTGTTTTTCTTGAAGGAGAAATGGACGCAGTGATGGTCGGTCCAGTGGAGTTCGGAGGTGTGGCTGAAAGAGATGTGATTGCTTGAAGTGAAGAGTGGGTCAAGGGTGTGGCTGGCGATGTGGGTGGGAGTGTTGACCAGCTGACGGAGTCCGAGGTTGGAGAGGTTGGTGGTCAGTGATGCGGTATTGACGTCATTCTTGTTCTCCAGGTGGAAGTTTAGGTCTCCCAGGAGGATGTAGTCTGAAGAGGCGAGGGCGTGGGTGCTTGCGAGGTCGGAGACGGCGTCGCTGAAGAGGGCTCTAGGTCCTGGAGGGCGGTATATGAGGGTTCCTCTGAGGGTAGTGTTGGGGTCAGTGTGAATCTGGAAGTGGAGGTGTTCGGCTGTCTTGAGGGTGTCGTCCGTGTGAGTGTGGATCTTAAGGGTAGATTTGTGGGCGATGGCTATTCCTCCACCGATTCCGTTGGTGCGATCTCTTCTGATGATCTTGTAGCCGTCAGGGATGGCGATGTCAGGGGCCGAGGAGTCGTTCCACCAGGTTTTGGTCAGGAAGGCTACGTCTGAGGCGGTGGTTTCGAGCAGGTCCCAGAGTTCGATGGCGTGCTTTCGTGCGGAGCGTGTGTTGAGGAGGATGCAGTGCAGGTGGTTTGTGTTGGTTGTTGCTGGTTTCATTTTTTTGTTGCAGGTGAAGTTGCAGGTGCGGCAGGAAAAAGGTCCTTTGGTGTGCTTCGGGGTGGCCAGGAAGCACTCTGAGGAGGGGCCAGGGTTGAGGGCGAGGAGTTCGCTGGCCGAGTAGCGAAGGCATGGGACGCGGGGGGCGTGAGGACCAGAGGGGGTGGCGCTGGGCGTGGTCCAGGCACGGACGGGCACAGACGGGCTTGCCTCTGGCACGCCAGTGGCGCACCAGCTGCGCGCGTTCGATGTGCAGACGCGCAGCGCCAGCCATTAAGAAGGGAGGGGGGAGGGAGGAGCAGCTGGGAGGCGGGAGGCGGGAGGGAGCGGCGAATGGGGGCGTGAGGGGGGCGGGCCGCAGGGAGGCAGCGGCAGGGAGAATACTGCAAGGGGGAGCGCACAAGGGGCGAAAACAAGAAAAACAAGGCAGAAACAAGTCGGTCACAAAAATACACTAATGGCACAAAATACAATCGGGGTACAGCAATCAGAGGGGCACAACGGGGGCAGATGCGCAGGAAGCAAGGCGCTTGAAAAAGCAATAGAAAGCACTTACAAGACGGCGAAAAGTGGCACAATCAGAAGGGGCACGACGGGAGCAGAAGCGCAAGGAGGCAAGGCGCTGAAAAAATAGAAACACTTACTGGACGGCGGAAAGCGGCACACGTGTCAAGTGAAGCTTACTAGAGCCCACTAGACACCAGGGATGAGGCGCAGGAGGATGCCTGCGGGTGGAGGAGGGCCTCGAACACGCTAGCAGCAGCGTGGGCGTGGGTCAGAGGCAGGAGACAGCAGGTTGGTGCTGCGGACGTGGGGGGCGAGCTCTGGACCAAAAACAGGTCAGAGGTCGCTCACTACATACAGTTTATTGTTTAAAGATGTATTTACCTTATATTGTACTATTAAACTCATTTTAATCCATTCCTTTTGTCCTTGAGTTATTTGTGAGGGTTACAGGGTGTATATGTAATGTTGTTGCATCTGGTAGTGTGTATGGTGTTGGGGGTGGGGATGGGGGTGTTGCATGTTGCGTGTGTGTCACTCTCTTTTTCCTTCCCCCTCCCTTGTGTGCTAGGTGCAGTACTCACCATGGTCGTCTTCGCCGGCGTTTGTGTGCCTCATGTATGAGAAGGTACACCACATTGGAAAAAAGTGCATCTCGGGCTCCATGGCATTGTGGTTCTTCCATGAGTGTCGAGAGGGGAGTCATTTCCCTTCAGTGTTCTGTTTCCTCTGTGCTTTTGATGGCATTTGTACCGCCCTGGAAAAGCTGGCGGATAGGCGTGTCGTAATGCTGTGGGTGGTACATTGTCTTTCGCCTGGCTGTTGTCGGTTACCGCCACAGTGTTTGTTGCTACCGCCGTGGTGGTCGGTGTGTTAAAGTGGCTGTTTGTGTTGGCGGTTTCCGCTGTGGTCATGATTCAAATTTTTTTACCTCCGGCCTGTTAGCGGTTTTACCGCCGCTTTATCACCGACTGTCAGGGTTGTAATGAGGGCCATAATGTGGTGGAGCGGACCCTTGGATTGTTCAGGGGCGGGTTTTGCTGCTTGGATGTATCCAGGAGTAGACTGCTCAACCCCCCCCCCCACATCTGCAAAATTACAGTTGTGTGTTCTAAACTACACAGCAAATGTGTGTGCATGAATGTAAGTGGGGAGGGTGATTAACCACAGAAGAACCAATGGAGGCGAGGATGAGGAGGCAACTTAGCATGGAGGAGACATCCAAAACTCTGATTCAGACACTTCTGAATGCATACACATTGTCCAAAGTTTTTTCACCAAAATCACGTCTGTGAATGTACCACTAAAGCATGTGTGACAGTGTTTCACATCAGAACAAATAATCAAAAACATCATTTGCTTTTGAGTTTCTGTCAGAGTTCCAAAAAACAACAACTCACCCACAATTTGGAATTTATAAGTAGGCCACAACAGTTGTCAATTAGGTTTGAATTCTGTTATCATCCTCAATTTGCCAGATACAATGCACTGATCTTTGTAAAGTGTTGTGTGTAATGTGTGCATTGCCTGTTGAACAATCATGTTGTACTCAAAACACACATATCTGTCCAATATGTGTCTGAATATAACAAAGTGATGCTTTAGGCCCAAATGTAATGAATTTGTATGAAGTGATGCCATGTCTGTCATTCTGTTGCTTATGTCAAAAAGTAATGACACTTTTTGCCCAAACATGATGTTTTTATATGGAAATAGTAGTCATAAAAGGAGAGAATAGATCAGTGTGAAAAATTAGAATAATCAATGGCAAACTGACCCTTCTTACTGGTGACAAATCACCACATTCATTGGATTCACACTCACATGTATGACAAATAGTACGTGTATCACAGTGGGCAGTACAACTTAATATGTACTACAGATTTCAGTAAACTGGCCTGTATGCCAAACAATGTCATAGCATGTCTGATAAAGTTGGCAATGTGTATGAGTCAATCAGAACACAGAACAGATTGTAAATGAATGTGAGGTCATCATCTGTCATGACTATTTAGTAATTTCACCACTACTTTCTGTGCAGCTGACAAACAATATTGTCTTCCACTGTGGATGATGAATCCTCATAAACACCCACATATAGAAGCACACTGGAGCTTAAATCATGCCCTCATTAGGACACTGTCCATCACGGAGAGGACTTTCAGTCCTTAAGTAACACTTCAGGAGCCAGGATATGTCTTTGGGCCGATTCCTCTACTTGCCACCATTGGTTTCAAAATAATACTAATGTGCTGTAAATTGCAGAACATTTGTATACTGACAAATGTACTATGGCCGGAAGACAATGAGGAGCAGGAAGTTCTGGATGATGAGGATGAGAAAGATGAGGAGCAAGCTCAAAATGTCTCATTAGCAGCAGCAACACAGCTGAAGAATCATATACTACAACTTTCAGTCACAAATGTGTGAATGAGTTTCATAATGTCACAAAATTATGACTAAATAAGTTGGTGTACCTGTGTGAAAACAAACATATAAGCTCTACCAGTGTGTGAGCAAGTTAACTTTATAGTCACAGTAAACATCTGAACACCCACATTACATCTCCTAATAATTGCCACACAGAAAACATATGTAGCTATGCGTAAGAAACTATTCTGTACATCTAGTACATCTAAAATAGTATATTTGGCAACAACCATGCAACCAAATGGTCCTCCATTGCCAAACACAATGAACATGGTGTGCTACTGTAGATAGTGTGCAATTACTGTGTTTGTCTGGTGTACAGCTAGCCAATTGTACAGCTTCATACCTGTGGAGGATAGTAGAGTTCACTCATAGTAGGATGACTGTGAAGTGATTCACATAGTATACACATGGACACACACTCAAATCCCTATCGTATCCATTAGAATACCTCACATCATACATACAAATACTAAACTTTGCCAGTGGAAAAGTGCCCACCTTGTAACAATTTTCCCATATGCTCCCCACTAAGCCACAATGCCAACAAACAAGAGTAATACAGGCTCTCATGTTTGTGTGTTGCACTCACATACAAACAATGGCTTCACTCCCATGAGTACAGTGTTAGTGCAAATGTGAAGACACAATACCAAGATTCCGAGTATGGAACAATTGCCCTTTACCAGTCACTAAAAGAAAGGTTCATCCACCCAAGGTGCCAGGCACTAATGCATTTCAAGATATGTTGTTTTGGTGTGGCTGTAAATTCGTAGGTGAACATTGTACCTGAATGCATATCTATCACTTAACTTCAAGTAATCACTCAATATAGACACATATTGTGACTGGTGTCAATGGTAAACATATGTATGTTTGGACTTCATCTGACTAGTTGTGCAACACATATGCTCCAAAACACAAGTTCATACAGCTGATCATTGTGTAGTACAACATGTTATGTATGCTGTGTGTTTCTGAAGGGCATGGTAACCATTGGTATGCACATATCAACATGGGTCATTAATGCCACCACACATACATAGCAAATGTAGGGAGTCAGTTTGTCACATGTATGCCATTTACACTGTAGAGCGGTTGAAATGCACAATGTGGGTCACTCTCTGAGTGGGTACACTGGAACTACAAGGCATCCTAGGATGGCAAGTCATACCGATATGAGTCTAGGTACCACAGACCGGTGACGCTGGTGTCATCCCATACTCTGCCCATCTGGTGGCACAAGCCTCTCAAGAATATCCCTGAGGCCATGCAAAGTCTAGCCATGTGGAGTATTCTGGGCTCATAGCTGTGGATTAAATGAACACGCCTGAAAAGGCTCACAAGTGTTAATCAGTGTAATGGGTGTATTGTAGAGTTTTCAATGTATTTTGGTGTATGGCTGTGTGTGTTTGTGTGTGTGTGTGTGTGTGTGTGTGTACAAATAATTTTCAAATTGCCTATAAGATAAGCCTGACTTCTTCAGCCAACCTACCAAGAGGATAAGCTGGGGTTACCTTGGCTATGTGTTTCCCTTTCTGTGACTAGAGTGAGGGTCCCTACTTGGACAGTGACCCCATTTCTAACATTGATAATCAGCGGTATGGTTAGGACTTGTGTATTTGTTCTTTACATACAGGGATTGATGTACACTACTTCCATATCTCAGAACATTACACCTCAACATACTGTGTTGTTATCTTTTGTTTTTCTTTTCCTTCTTAAATCTTTGCAACTTTTCAGTCTTCATCCACAATTATGTCTCAATCTGGTGAGCCATCAGTTGGAGCTTCATATTTGGTGTTTGAGCAGGACAGGTTGGAGACCCACACGGTAACTCAGCACAAAAGTTTCTGCAAGGAGCTTAAATGTGATATTGAAGGCATCACTATGAAGAAGGAGCTGCAAAAGGTGCTGAGGCCCTGGTTGGCAGCAAAGGGGGCTGGTGGGCACACAGAGGAGGAGAATGTTAATGCGGAGAGAGAGAAACAGAAATTGCATGGTGATTTTGTGGACAAATAGCATCTGCCTGAAAGAAAAGCATCTTCTAGGGCAGGAAGCAGTGTTTCCTCAAGAGGTCTGACCCCGGAGGAGCTGCAAGGCAGGCTGACATCTAGGAGGGTCAAGGTTGAGCTGGAGAAGCTCAAGCTGTAGCATGAAAGGAAGCTCCAGTTGGAACTAGCCAGCCTCAAAGAGAGGCAGAGAAGGAGCAAATGGCCATTGAGGAGAAGAAAATGCTTTTTGCTTCAGAACTGAGTTTGAAGGTGCTGGACTTGAGAAGCAGGTCCAGCACAGATGGTAACATCAGTTCTACAGTTCAGTCTGAGGTAAAGGCACATATACCCAAGGATGTGGTGAAGGATTTGTGGGGGATGAGATAGAGAAATGTTTTAGGACTTATGAGGTGGCATTGAGAATGAACAGGGCCCCTGAGAGAGACTGGGGTCAAGCCTGTGGAAGTACATCTCAGTGGCGTGGAGGGACACAGTGTTGACATTAAAACCAGAGGATCAGATGAAGTACCCTGCCATGAAAGAAGCCCTAACCAGAAGTAATGTTCTCACCACAGAAAGTTACTGGGTAAAGTTTAGGGAGAGTGCTAAACGTGGTTCTCAAACTTGGGTGGAGTATGTTGATTCTTTCTGCAGAGCACTGAATGGTTGGGTAAAGGGCAGGAAGGTAACTGACTATAAGGGGCTGTACAATTTGATTGCATGGGAAGTGTAACTATTCCCAAACCACTGTTGAAAAGAAGAGCTGGTTGCCTTCGAGAAAGCCTACAGGGAAGGGACCCCTAAAGTGCTTCACCTGTTATCAGGAAATGCATTTCAGGAGCAGTCCCAAGTGTTCAAAGCAGGCACAGCCCCGTAACGGTATGCAGGCACTAGGGTGGCCAGTGTAGCGCTTGGGGAGTAATTGGCCCCAGTTAGTGGTGGGGAACCAGCTGAGTTAACTCTGTTCTCCTTGGGTGAGGGTAAGGTGGTCCAGAGAACTCTCATGCCTGACAACACTACGTTTAGGCAGTGGGTGACCATGAATATGAGGTTAATGGAGACTTTGAGATATACAGGAGTAAGTATGCCAGCTGGTCACTGTCACCTAGTGTCAGAGAAGCCAGTAATCCCTAATGTGGTCCACCAGGTTGTAGCAGTAGACAGCGGTAAGTGCCAATGTTTGGTAGCTCAGCTTCCCTTCGAATGAGACGGGGTTTTAGGTTCCTTGAGAGTAACTGTTAGTCCATCCATGCCTGTTGACTGTTTGCTAGGGAACAACCTGGAGCATACCACCTGAAAGGAGGTGGAGCTCAGGTCACACTTGAAAATGTTAGGATTGCTGGAGGGGGTGTGCATGACCCCCTCGGGTTCGTGGCAACCAGAGAGGGTGATCGAAAGGACCTGGCTCCTGAAACAGCGGGCCAGGTACCTGTCAGAAGGAAGAGGGGTGAGGGGTGCAGGATACCCTATCCTTAGATTCCCACAATCCGGCCCAAAACTCACAGGGGAAAAAGTAGTAGAACTGGGAGACCTACGTGAGCTGTCCCATTGACAGCCGGAAGAAGGCCCCACCAGGGAGGAATTCCGTGCAGCGAGGAAAGCATGACCTCTTGAGGGTCTTCGGAAACAGTCCGAGGCCCAGGCAGCTGGTGACGCCACTGGATCTCACCTGATTTACTGGGAGAATGATCTCCTGTATAGTGATCATAAGGTTGCTGAGCCTGGGGCAGCCCGTGTGCTGGTGGTACCCCACTGGGTCTGGCTCATGATGTGCCACTGGCAGGTCATTTGGGACAGGACACGAATTTTGACAAACTTGACACCCATTTTTATTGTCCCCAAAAGAGGAAAATCTCACTTGTATTCTACAGGACCTGTCAAACCTGCCAGGAAAGTGGCAAATATGGGAAGAGGTGCAAGGCTCCTCTTCAACCGTTTCCTGTCATAAGCACCCCTTTGGAGCAGGTAGGCATTGGCATTGTGGGGCCTCTGGATCCTAAAACAGCCCTGGGCAACAGGTTTATCCTGCTTTTGTTGGACCATGCCACCCGGAATCCAGAAGCTATCCATCTGAGAACAGTGACTGTACCCACCATGGTCAGGGCACTTATGGGGATCCTTACCCGTGTAGGTTTCCCCAAGGAGGTGGTATCTGACCGAGATAACAATTTCTTGTTATTGTCCATGAAGGCCATGTGAAAGGCATTTGCAGTTACCAAAAAGTTCACCACACCTTACCACTCCAAAGCAATGGGTTGGTTGAAAGGTTCAACCATACCATGAAGGGCATGATTATGGTTCTGTCAGAACCCATGATGCGTAAGTGGGATGTGCTATTACCATGCCTGTTGTTTGCCTACAGGAAGGTAACACAGAAGGGGATTAGCTTCAGTCCTTTTGAGTGAGGGCACTCTGTGATACAGCCTCTCAGTTTGATAAAGGAGGGCTGAAAGCAAGTTCCTAAAACGCCACCCAAGGATGTATTCAGTTACATGCTGGCCTTCAGGAACCAGGCAGCCTGCTTCTGGAAACTCACCCAGGAGAATCTGGAAGCTAGCCAGAAGGACATGAAATGCTGGTACGACAAGAATACCACTCTGGTTGAGTTTCAGCCTGTCCAGAAAGTGTGAGTGATGGCCACCGTCGAGCCCCATGCTCTCCAAGATAGTTGGTCTGAGCCATTTGAGGTGAAGGAGCTGAAAAGTAATGCAAACTTCTACAAACCCTTTGACGGTCCTGCACATGAACCACCTCAAGCCGTACTTTGAGAGGTCTGAGTTGACCATGCTCTTGGTCATGGATGATTGAAAGGAAGAGGAGAGTGAGTCTCTCCCGGCCTTCTGTCTTCCAAAGAGCAGGATGGGTCATTGGAGTGAGTGAACCTCTTCCCTACTCTCACCCTAGAACAGCAGAGGGACTGGTGCTAGTTACTGGGGCAGTGTACCTCCATGTTCTTGCTCATCCTTGGAGACACCCAGTTGTATACCCACAACATTGACATGGGACCAGCCTGCCTGTTAAGCACAAGTCTTAGAGGGTGGCTGATAGAGTGAGAAACAGCATCAAAGAGGAAGTTTCTAAGATGCTGAAGTTAGGGGTGATTGAGCACTCTAACTCTAACAGTTCTTGGTCCAGCACAGTGTCACACCTGAACTGAGGTTCTGTGCTGACTACCAGGGGCTAAAAGTTGTCACCAAGACTGACGTGCACCCCACCCAAAGCTGTTGAGCTCATTGACCAGTTGGGAGCTGCCAAGTTCTGCAGTATGCTTTACCTATCATCTGGGTACTGGTAGATTGCCTTAACCACGGAGACCAAGGAGAGGTCAGCATTCTCAATGCAGAGGGGCATTATCAGTTCTGTGTCATTCCCCTTGGGTTAAGGAATCCCCTTGCCACATTCCAGAAGCTGGTCTACCAGGTCCTTGCTGGTTTGAGAAATCTAAATGCTGACTACCTAGAGGACATTTCTGTCTTAAGCTGTAGCTGGGAGGACCACTTGCACCATCTCCAGGAAGTGTTGAATGCTCTGCAGAGTGCAGGCCTCACTATCAAGGCCAGTAAGTTCCGGATAGTAAATGTAAAATGTAAATTAGCACTTGTATAGCGCACTACTCACCCGTTAGGGTCTCAAGGCGCTGTACTCATACCGCTATGGAACCCCTCCTGGCTTTTCCCTGTGAGGCGCCCACTCCTGAGCACCCCCAGGGTGAAGCCAGGCATCCAAGCGCTGTTGGGGCCGTTGTGGAGATTAAGCAAGCTATTGCCCAGAGTTGCAGAGTGGGACCCATGAATTAGATTAGGCACCGAGGCGAGAATTATCTGGTCAAGGGGAATTGAGCCCAAGACCTGCCGAAGCGGGACTTGAACCCTGGTCTTGAGCCAGATCTCTGCTTCAGGGTCTGCCGCTCTAACCATTGAGCCACACTTCTCCACTCCAGGGCTAATAGGGCAGGGATCTGTGGTATACTTGGGACAGCAGGTAAGGAGCAGCCAGGTGGCACCCCTACTAGCCACAATTGACAAAATTCTGTCTTGGCACCACAAAGATCCAGACAGAGGTGAGAGTCTTTTTAGGTCACACCGGATACTACAGATTTGTCAAGAGGTATGGGACCATTGTTGCACCCTTTTCAGAGCTAACGTTCAAGAAGCAGCCATGTCAGTGGCACTGAACAGAGGCGTGCCAGACTGTTTTTGATACCCTGAAGGAGGCCGAATGCACAGCACCCGTGTTCAAGGCCTCTTGCTTTTCCAAGGAATTTGTGGTGAAGATAGATGCCTGGAACAGGGTGTGGCAGCCGTGCTTTCACAGTTAAACAAAGAGGGCCTACATAGGCACATAGGGGGTGATTCTCACCCTGGCGGGCGGCGGAGGCCGCCCGCCAGAGTTCCCCCCTCCAGAATACCGCACCGCGGTCATTAGACCGCTGCAGGTATTCTGGGTTTTACACTGGGCTGGCGGGCGACCGCCAAAAGGCCGCCCGCCAGCCCAGTGTAAAACGACCTTCCCACGAGGACGCCGGCTCCGAATGGAGCCGGCGGAGTGGGAAGGTGCGACGGGTGCAATGGGCAGCGGAAAACCGGCGGGAGACCGCCGGTTTTCCACTTCTGACCGCGGTCAAACCGCCGCGGTCAGAATGCCCAGCGGGGCACCGCCAGCCTGTTGGCGGTGCCCCCGTCATTTTAGCCCTGGCGGTCTTGGACCGCCAGGGTTAGAATGACCCCCATAGCCTCCATCAGTAAGCAGTTGCTTTCCAGGGAACAGAAGTGGAGTGCAATAGAAAGGAATGTTTTTGCTGTAGACTGGGCACTGAAGAAACTAACACCCTACCTGTTTAGGACTCAGTTTCAGATTCAGACAGACCACAGGCCCCTCAGACAGTTAATGCAGAAGAGGGATGAGAATCCCAAACTGTTGAGGTGGTCCATCACCTATAGGAATTGGACTTTATGGTGGAACATCACCCTGGCACTCACCAATGATGATGGTCTTTCCAGGTTCCTGCGCCTTAGTGAGGCGAACTGTCAAGGGGTTGAGCAGTTCGACCCAATTTCAGCTAGGGTGGTGCAGATGTTAGACCTGTCAGTTATTGGTGTGGTTTCTCCTCTCTTTTTGTTTCTGCCCTCCTGGTTTTGATTCTGTGCAGAATTTTGTTTTTTGCTGGGTTTAGGACTCTGGGCACTTTACCACTGCAGTGTTAATCTGCATGTGATGTATGTCTAAATTGTTTTGATGATTGTTTTTATCCATGACTGGAATATTTAATTTACTACTAAATCTCTAGTATAGTACACCATGTGTGCCTAGGGCCTATAAACCAAATGCTACTAGTGGACCTGCAGAACAGATTGTGCCACCCACATGAGTTTCCCTGTAAACATGTCTCGGACCTGCCACTGCAGTGTCTGTGTGGGCAGTTTTAAATGGCCATTTCAACCAGGTAAGTGCACCCACTTGTCAGGCCTAACATTTTCATTTTACTACATGTAAGTCACCCCAAACGTAGGCCTAAGACTAAGAGGGTGTAGTTTATTTAAAAGATGGGACATGTACTGGTGTGTTTTACATGTCCTCATATTGAAATACTATTCAATTTGTTTTTCAATATTGCAAGGTCTATCTCTCCCATAACATAACATGGGGATTGCCTTAAAATATCTTTTAAGTGTAACATCCCATTGGGAACAGATAGAGACATGGTGTTTGGGTTCTCTGAACTCACAATTTAAAAATGCAACTTTTGATGATTTTGGTTTTTGAAATATAAGTTTGAAAATGCAACTTTCAGAAAGTGGACATTTCCTTGCTTAACAATTTTGTGCCTCTGCCTGCATGTGGAATACACGTCTGGGTCAAGATGACAGTTAGGCCGTTTGTGAATTCACTCTAGGCAGTCACACAAAGGCAGCAGAGATGTCCCCTGCATTTCCTGATGGGTCTTCCTGAGCTAGAATGTTGGGAGGAGCTGACATTTTTACCTGAATAGGGCTGTGCCTGTCATCACAAAAGCAGACTCCAACCCCCTGGGTTGTTTCTGTGGAAAGGAAAGGGAAAGGCAGGGTCATGTGCACTACAAAGACTTCTCTTGGAAGTTCATGAATACATCGGTCTTGGGTGCCAATTTCTTCATCAACACTGCCCTGCAGTTAGGAACCGATGCTTCATGCCACAAATGATGCATCACCTCCCCTGTGGCAGTAAGGTACCGACCCATCACCTCCACTGCCTAGCAGTAAGGAACCAATGCATCACCTCCCTTGCAACAGTAGAAAAAAACAACACATCTCTGGCACTTTTGACTCACCAACCTCCCCTGTAGCCTGTAACATCTTTGTTTTTGACACATCTCAGGTACTTTGCCTCAGTCAAGCACTTCATTGATTTCAAGGAACTACTATCATATTTAATCTTTTGAAAGAGATATCTTTACTTGCGTATGTTGGATTCTTGTTGTTTTGGTCTTGTTTTACTCAGATAAATATTGGCTACTTTTCTAAACTGATGTGGAGTACTTTTTGTAGTGTTTTCACTGTGTTACTGTGTGTGTGCGTGTGTGTATGTGTGTGTGTGTGTGTGTGTACAAATACTTTACACATTGCCTCTGAGTTAAGCCAGCCTGCTTTAGCCAAGCTACCAAAGGGGTGAGCAGTGGTTATCTTAGCTGTGTTACCCTGCCTAGAGTGAGGGTTCCTACTTGGACAGGGTACAAATCATTGCCAACTAGAGACCCCACTTCTAACAAAGTACATTGTGGGATGCAGAAGAGACACTGATGATCAGTTAAACATGAAGTATGTACCAAACCATGGTCACAAAACAGCATTGTTCCTAAGCATACTCAATACTGACATGATCATGCCTAGATGTTCTAAGATGTTGCATTTATATTAATCAACATTTGCTCAGTGTGGGTACTTTGACCATAGTAAATAGGAGATGATAGATATTAGGAATAATGTTTGATCACTTTGATCTTTGAGATATATTTGGGATATGGAAAGTGCAACATGAGATATTTGAAGTTAAGATTAACATATCATACTTTATTATAAATGTATTTTCCAAATTAACCTGTATGACAGTTTTTCTTTCTGATTAAACAGACAACATGACCCCGGAGCAGAAAAGGCAGCACCAGAACCGGGAGGAGAGATACAGACACAGCTACAAAGTACACAAGGCCTATTGTGCAATGGCCAAAAGATTTGAACAGGAGAAGGCATCCGGGAAATGAGGTGCATTTCCACAGCGAGCACAGACTATTGAGAGGCCTACCACCAGCAAGACTGGAGTTGCAGACAAGGGAGGGCCAGCAGGGTGGGGCCCATGCACCTCAACAGTAAGCCACACAGCACATGTTTTTCAAGCCCCACCACCAGGACACACTCCAAACTTTGTGCAGAACATGCGGAAGGAGATTTTGGACTTAAATTTGGAGTTGCAGGCCTGGAACACAAGATGGACAATGTACTCCTTCTGCTCAATGAGATAAAGCAGGCTGTGGAAAAACCATAGGAGCCAAGAAGAGCCACAGGGACCTTTTCTTCACTTGTATATAGATGTTTTTGGTTTAGGAATTATATATAGCTTAGTTTAGGTTAGTTAGTGTAGTAAAGGATAGGTTTAGTAGTCTATAGTTTTTAGTCGGGTGGGTACATTTTTATGGGTTTGGATTTTTAGTGGGTGGGGTGTTAATGTATTATTTATATTTCAATAACAAAAATGTAAAAAAAAAAACATATATATATATATATATATATATATATATATATATATATATATAAATAAATATATATACATAACTGTTTGTTAGTTGATGTATAGATGTAATTTCTGTTGTTTTTGTCTGAAGATGTGCTTTAAGAGGGGTGGGGGTTGAGTTGAAGTTTATCAATCATGCGGTATTATATGTATAGAGTAATGTAGGTTACGTTAAGGTAGTTGTAGTTAGTATGTACTATAAGGTAGGTTAGTATCATTAAGTTTTATAGGCAAGGTAGTGTTAATTACATCAATTTTAGGTTTTAGTAAACTTTGTTGTATGCTACATACAAGTCTTCATCATGCTTTACTGTGTAGAGATTACCATGTCTGCTCAGGTAATGTTAGGTACATGCCTTTGTCTTTGCTAGCAGTGTTTGGCAACACGTGTGACTAGGTGATTTCCTTAGGGGCAGGTACCTGTCAGGTTGCCCATAGAATTGCATTTGCTATCTACAAACAACATTGAGCAGTAAATGTTAAAATATGGACATGAATAGTTACACAGCCCAACACAGGTATTCACATGCAGTTGCTCTGTGTAGCTAAGTCCCGGAACATGCATTGGTGGGATGTTGCTGACAAAGCATTCTCCCTAATTCAATGATTTTTAACTCACACACAGATGCCTGCCCCTTACACACTGACACCTACATCATTTGCATGTCACAGCAATGTTGTTTGGTTGCTATTATCCCTGGTTAGACCAGCCACCTGTGGTGTGACTTAAATCAGCTTTAAAAATGACTATAATGATACATGTTGCACTTCTTGCTTGAGAGCTTTGGTACCTGCTTGCTAGTCCACATACATAGTATGTTAACCAAATATTGTTCACTCTGTCTGTGTGACTTTCTCTCTGACTCAAATCCACACATGTCCCTTTGGCAAGTAGTCATGGTATTTGCTTCACACAATACAACAAGTTCAAATTACTCCTGCTTCAGACACACACGCAGCACAAAGGTTATACCTAGTGCTTTTATTTACATGTGCAAAATGATATGATGTTCAGAGGTACAGTTCATAGGACAACAACTCCAACACATATTCAAACCAGAGGATAACCAGATCCATGGGGGGAATATGTCATGGGATATGTGTAGGAGAGGACTGCTTCAGCAAAGAGGACGACCACATTGCCATTGGGGCAGGTTGACCACAATAACAGCCCACAAGTGTGTAAGGTCGACAGAGAGAGAATGAAAATGAGGACGGTGACAGTTAATTGTTGATTTGACAATGGCATATTTTTAAGTATAGGGCAAAGGAGAAAGTGGATATGTGCTACAGAGAAATGCTAATGGGCACTTCTATGGGTGAAAGATGTGCACTCCACATCCTCTTCCTCTGATGTATGCGATGCCTCCCATGGCTGGCAACCTAGCTGGTGCCACTTTGGCAGAACATTTGCTCATGCCTCGGTCTCATGACACCAGAGATGTCAGTCAGGGACTGCTGAAGGCCACATAGCAGAGAGTAAGTGCCCCTAGTGGCAAAAGAGTTTTCCTTATTTGGACTGAGGCACCTATGGAGTGCCTCGAGGGTACCTACCATGGTCTCCATCCCTATCCACACCGGATCTGCCAGCTCCTGTTGGACTTCCACTGCAGTCTGCTGAAATGTTATTTGTGAGTCCTGGGAGTCCAGGGCTCTGAGTGGGCTGGCAGGTGGTGTATGTTAGATGTTAGGTGGATCATCTGGAGATCCCACAATGCTGTCAAGACTCCCCGTTACCAGAGAAAGTGCTTGTATGATGCCCAGGATTTGCTGGAGGGTGTCCAATTTTATGGTCTTCAACTTGTCTTCAGCTTGTCATCCACATCATCAGTGAAGTCCAGGACAGTCTACTGGCCAGGAGGTATGGGTTCATCCTCTGCAATGAGATTGAGAAATGTTAATGGTGATCTCTGTTAGATGTTGACATGAGTAATCAGGTTGACGTTCAAGGTTTCAGATGTGGCACTTTCAGTGTTAGGCATGGGTATCATGTGGAATTTCAGTGTATTTCCATTACAGATGGCAGAATCTCTACATTTTTCTTGCAAGCACTGTGTGACTATCTGTGAGGATGGGCCCTGTCCTACTGGGTAGATTATGAACACTGACATTCACCCCATTTCATCATAGTCAGAGTTGGTTATCTGCAGAGTGTCACACGTCATGTGACTCAGGCCCACGCCATTGTATGTGTACATGCCTCCTCTTGTTACCCACTTTTGAGTTCTGAGACATGGGTTAATGCCACATAGTGATACTAGCCAGATCAGACATTAATTCTCTCATTCCTACAACACATAGGTTAGTTGTGATCTTATTCAATGGTGCTACATGTTGCTTTGATAATTAAAGGCTGTGGGTCAGGCATCACCCCACATGCTAGTAGTGCTGGGAATAGTACCAAGTACCACACATGGTAGTAGTGCTGGGGTTGTGCTACGTACCTACATATGATTCCAACATCACAAAGCCCACCAACTTCAGTCTGGGTGCTTCCAAGACTCCTGTCATTTGTGATGGCTAAGTGGTTCTTTGTATCCCTTATAAGGTCCCTGTTTGACATCCTCCAACTTATACTTGTGGCACCTTAAGACAATGTTGCATCAGACTCCCCCCTAGCATGTGCTACATCTTCCCCCAGGTCCACATAACACGTAGGTTGTAGTACCTCAATGGCCTGTTCTCTGCCATCCCTCCCAAGTGTGACACAAGTGTGGCACAGTCAGACCCAGCAATGCATGCGTACTTTTGAGGTTGCCTTGCAGTACACATACCCATTCCCACACCCCTAGTATGCACAATCTACCCAATTGGACCAAATGGTAGTGTGGCATGAACAGTCAGCACCTACAATGCACAGCATTAGCAGTGGCCAACCAGGCCCACAGATCATCATTAATTTGTACCCACATGGTCCTCTGGTATTCATCTCTTGCATTCTCCACCACACCCAGTCTGATTTATTAGATGAAAGGAGTTCATGCAGTCCCTTACATGGCAACTGACACCCACATGCCAGCTCGGTTGGGTGCAATATAGTTTCATGCAGGGTACTAAAGAAGTGTCTCTATATCTAGATACTTCTGATGGTCCACACTTGACCCCCTCTCAGATAAGTGGGTTCTCCTGTGAAACACCCATTCAATTCCAAGATTTACAATCTAGATTAGTGTGCATGGACCCAAGTGATTCAGAGTAGCTAAATGGTACAAGGTGGCCTACATTTTCCCAGTCAGGATATGCAGGGTAGCAGTGTGCATGCATGAGATATTGTTCCAGTCCATGCATTTTTCTCTGCATTCTAGGAGTTGTAATTGTGATGAGTGTTGTTGCCCATTCCACTGCAAATGTCAGAATACAAAGAAAGATAAACGTTGACTGATGCTGCACACATTGAAGGAAGTAAAGTGACGGATCTGGACTGAGCTATGCAAAGTGTGACTGGTCAGTGTGAATTACATTTATTTGATGTTTAACCATAGATGAGCCAGCATGCAGCTCTTTGGCCTGCAGATAGTGAGTTGGATGTCTGGAACATAGCTGCCTGCACCTTGCAACATCACCTAGTTGCTACATTGCCCCTCTCTGCAACTTACCATTTGGTTCTTGTTGCTCATCATAGGCCGCAGTGTCCTGTCTTGGGACTCCTGTCACCAACTCCTCAGGGATGACAGCTGCCACCATTGCTTCCAACTCAACCAGCTGGTGCAGGGGTGCTGGACTTCCACCTCTGGTCTTAAATGCTGCCTTGCGGATGCTGGCCAGTTTATCGTTTTGTTCTGCACTTGCAATCATGCCAGTGCTTCTTCAATCCATCACTGTCCTCTTGACTGCTGCCCCACTATTGACCTTGTCCACAATGGACTGCCGTATGGCCTCTTTTCCCCCTAATGGCAATTTTGATGTGACAAATAGGTGTTCTTGGTTCTCTGTCACCTCAGTGATCAGGATGTTATTCTGCCCCTCACTAAACTTGTTTTGATTTTTGAGCCGCTATTCAGCATAGCATCACTTTTGCAAAAGTACCGTATGTATGAGCTGCTATTCAGTATAGCATCACTTTTGCAACAGTACCGTATTTTTTCTTCCAATGCGGCACACAGGTTAGCATCACGTTTTCGAGTGTAGTCAGGATCCTAATGCCATGGTCAGCTGTAATGCATGTACAGTGCAAGTATGGCACCAACATCTACAAAATCTTCAAACCCCAGCTACCGAAGCCTGACTGCCCTGCTCTTCCCACCAGCTTCCTGCCTACACCCTGACCAACTGGCTTCCTCTCTGTACCAAAACCACCAAATCCATCATGCTCTCTGTCCATTCTGGGGCTCCGACTGACCCCTGCCCCCACCTCACCTTCAACTCAGACACAAAGAAATCAGACCTCTGCTCACCAACATCACCAACTCGGCGTTCATCTCCACCACCTTCCTGGAAACCAGCCAAAGTCAAACACCTCCTAAAGAAACCCACAGCTGACCCATCTAACTTCAAGAACTACCGTCCCATATCGCTCCTCCCCTTCCTAGCCAAGGTACTAGAGAAAGCCATCAACCACCATCTTACAGACTACCTGGATAGCAACCACCTGCTCGATCAGCCCTGATCCTCCTCAACCTGTCAGCGGCCTTCAATACTGTCTCTCACCACCTCCTCAGCCAAAGGCTTCACCAAATGGGCATCTACAGCAACACTCTCAAAATACTATCCTCTTTTATCACTGGACACATTCAGAGAATCTATGCCCCGCCCTACACCTCCGACCCCAAGAGCATCATCTGCAGTGTACCCCAGGGCTCCTCATTCAGCCCCACACTGTTCAACATCTACCTGACTCCACTGCCACTCATCAATCACAACCACTGTCTCAACATCATCTCCTATGCCGATGACACCTAGCTCATAATCTCTGTTGGAAATGGCCTTTCTGCAGGATTATCCCCTGACTTTTTGCCTTACTCCTTCTCTTTTTCTGACCTCATTTTGGCTGGCTTTGGACTCTGCGCACTTTATCATTGCTAATCAATGCTAAAGTGCATATATTCTCACCTTAAAACATTATGACATAGGCTCATACCCAATTTGACTATTTAATTTAATTATAAGTCCCTACTAGAGTGCACTATATGTGCCCAGGGCCTGTAAATTTAATGGTACTAGTGGGCCTGCAGCACTGATTGTGCCCCCCACTTCAGAAGCCCCTTAACCTTGCCTCAAGCCTGCCATTGCAAGGCCTGTGTGTGCAGTTTTACTGCCAATTCGACTTGGCATTTAAAAGTACTTGTCAAGCCTAAAACTCCCCTTTTTCTACATATAAGACACCCCTAAGGTATGCCCTAGGTAACCCATAGGGCAGGGGGCTTTGTAGGTAAAAGGCAAGACATGTACCTGTGTAGTTTACATGTACTTGGAGTTTAAAACTACTAAATTTGTTTTTACACTACTGTGAGGCCTGCTCCCTTCATAGGCTAACATTGGGGCTGCCCTCATATATTTGTGTGGTAGCTGCTGATCTGAAAGGCGTAGGAAGGTCATATTTAGTATGGCCAGAATGGTAATACAAAATCCTGCTGACTGGTGAAGTTGGATTTAATATTACTATTTTAGAAATGCCACTTTTAGAAAGTGAGCATTTCTCTGCACTTAAATAGTTCTGTGCCTTACAATCCACGTTTGGCTGGGTTTAGTTGACAGCTCCTTGTGCATTCACTCAGACCCACCCCAAACACAGGATACTCAGCCTCACTTGCATATATCGGCATTTTGAATGGGTATTCGTGGGCTGGGAGGGCGGAAGGCCTGCTCTCACACAAAGGACTGCCACACCCCCTACTGTGATCCTGGCAGACAGGATTGAACTGAAAGGGGACCTGGTGCACTTCTAAGCCACTCTTTGAAGTCTCTCCCACCTCAAAGGCACATTTGGGTATAAAAACAGGGCCTCTTCCCTACCAACTCCGACACTTGCTGGAGAAGAAACCTGACCCAGAACCTGCACCCTGACAAGAAGAACTGCCTGGCTGCCCAAAGGACTCACCTGACTGCTTTCTGAAGAGGACTGCTGCCTTGCTGTTGCCCTGCTGCCTTGCTGCTCCCTGGCTGTGGTGAAGAAGTGCTCTCCAAGGGCTTGGATAGGGCTTGCCTATTGTTCCCTGAAGTCTCAGAACCAAAAAGACTTTTATTTTGCAGTTGAAATCCCTGTGCAGCAAAAATTCAATGCACTGACTGCCAAGAATGCCGCACAGCCTGCTCGTGGTGAAAAATTCACCTCACGCTGAGATAGGAACGATGCAGTCCAACTTCGCGTCAGACCATCGATGCTGCGCCACCGATGTGACTGGAACTTCGATGCACAGCCCTACTGGATCGAAGCCGCCCGACTTCCTGAGAGGAATTGACACAGCGTCTGCCGTGCAGAAGAAAATTCCACCCATCGCCTATCAGAATCGAAGCAGCTCCTGTGACTTGGCTCCACAAGCCCAGGATTCCACGCATCGTCCCGAGGGCGTCTGAAAACCCCGCAACCTAAAGAGGATCCAAGTCCACACGCCAGAAATCGACACAACATCTTCCCTGCGTAGAAAACAATGATGCAAGTCCGTGTGCGAAGGGGCGAAACCGACTCACACTCACCATTTTCCACGCACCTCCTCCTCTGCAGTCCCTTGCAAGGATTTTTCAATGCAAAGCAGGTACTTTGCCCTGCAAGAGACACTTGTTGTTTTTAGGAGAACTTAAGACACTTTTTATTGCTTTTACAGTAATATTTAAACTCTAAGACATTTGATATCACTTCAGTCATATCCCTACATTTGCTCATTTCATCTTTAATCATTTTGACCTGCATTTACCAGATTATTATTATATATTTTTCTAAATACTGTGTGGTGTATTTTTGTTGTGCTATATTGTGGTATTGTATGACTTATTGCACAGATACTTTACACATTGCCTTCTAAGTTAAGCCTGACTGCTTAATGCCAAGCTACCAGAAGGTGGGCACAGGATAATTTGGATTGCTTGTGACTTACCCTGACTAGAGTGAGTGTCCTTGCTTGGACAGGGGGTAACCTGACTGCCAACCAAAGAACCCATTTCTAACACTCTCCCTCACAGAAAACCCAGACACCACCAGAGTGAATTTCCAGAACGCCATGACCGTCATGGCCGACTGGATGAGAGCCAACTGCTTCAAACTCAACACTGACAAAACCAAAGTCCTCCTATTTTGAAGAGTCCTGGCGGCACTCCACCCTCGAGTCAGCACCCACCCCCAACACCCACAACCTTGGAATTAACCTTGACAGTGAGCTCTCCATGAGACGACAGGTCAACTCGGTTGCCTCCACCTGCGTCAACACCCTCAGAATGCTCCGTAACGCCTTCAGATGGATCCCAACCGACACAAGAAGAACCGTCACCCAGGCCCTCATCACCAGTTGACTGTACTATGGGAACACTCTTTACACCTGAATGACCACCCTCCTCCTCAGACACCCACAAACAATCCAGAATGCAGCTGCCAGAATCATCCTGGACCTGCCCAGATGATCCCACATCACCCCCCACCTCCGCAGCCTGCACTGACTCCCCATCAAAAAGAGATGCCACTTCAAGCGTCTCATGCAAACCTACAAAGCCCTCCACAACACGGGACAAGAATTCCTGAAAACCGCCTGACCTTCCATGAGCCCACCAGACATCTTTGATCTGCCCCCCTGGCCCTTGCCACCATCCCCTACATCCATCGTACCTGAGCCGGAGGATGCTCCTTCTCACACCTCGAAGCCAAAACCTGGAACAACCTTCACCTTCACCTCCACCTCTGAACCTCCACTTCCCACACCGATCTGAGAAGTAGACTCAAGACCTAGCTGTTCAAGTAGCTCCACCATACGCAGTGCCAGGATACCCCTCAGGGTGATTAGCGCTTAGCAAGTACTAATTGATTGATTGATAGAAGCTGTCTTACCACTGCGTGAAAAGTGTTGATGCATTGCTGCATTGCGGCAGCGACACATCATTTCGTGTAAATGAGGCCCTTACTTCATACAGAGAGTAAACTGACAGTGGCTAGGACGCCCCTGTGGGCAGCAGCATGAGGCTGCTGTGACCAGTCCTTCCTTGCCATCTCTCAATACCCAGCAACACTTGTACGAACTTGAGCGAGACATTCCGGAATATTAACATATAATTCAAGTTTATTGTGTCACCTAAAAAAGATGTGTAGGAATGTAGCTGCCGTCATTAAAATAGTCAAAGATGTACCGTGTATTTCCGGTCAGTGCAGTACCCCTTATTTCCCCTCACTCTCTTCGACCTTTTTTCATTGATTTAACATGAACAATACGTACTGATGGATATTCCTTGGACGGAAGGATTTTGAGATATTGCTAATTGTGCAGCAAACAACATGTATTATCAGTAAAACAAATTATTTTGATAACTACGTAAACGTTTCCCGAAATTCGGTTGATATTTATTTGTAGGAAATATGCTAGTGACCTCACATTAAACCAGATGTTTCAACACGTTTGCTTAGTTCTGGTGTCACTAAATTAATTAAAAAACATTATTTCATTGACAATTTAAGATTTCAAGGCCAATCCGATCATAATTTAGATGGTGTTATTCAAAATGTATCGCTGTCAGGTGGTGCCTGCTATGTGTTATTAATCCAGTTCTGGCTTTTAATTTCAACTGCAAGCATGTTGTAGTGTGAGACGTGATTTCTCTTAAATATGCTAAGCATCAACCCCACAGTCGCAGCTTGCAAAATTGATTTAAAAATATGGAATTTAGTTTTACAGACGAAAGAAGTCATTTTGCAGCCTAGGGCATTTGATTTAGCACTTACTGAGCGTTCTAGCGCCGGTCAAGGTCCAACCTTAGTCATTCCCCAGCGGCTCACTGTGTGTCACTCAGCTGTCATGCATGTCTCCCTCGATATAGTCTGAAGAACTGCGCTTGTGCGGCTGTATGACTTCGGAGGTTTAACATACCTACAGCGTCACAAGCAGTCAATCCAAGAAGCTGACATGGGATAAATAAATCATATCGTTCACCAGTCAGGCTTCATCTTCTGGATTCTTGCTCCGGGCAGGTTCTTAACTAAAATGTATTGCACTCTCATTCTGTAGCAGAAAAAAAGGTGTGCGCAGGGCAATACTGCTATATTTACATGAGAGTGGCTGCCAGGCTTTTACAGTACTGAAAAGACAGTGTCTTTGGTTATAAGCATTTTGTCTCCCACGGGTGCTGTGACTCTGTCCTCTCCCAGAGGTGTGTTATTGCTGGCCAAAGATCAGAGCTCATTCTTTGAGGTGCATTGTCCTTGGCTGTTCCCCTAGCTGCACAACAAACTATGAAGGCAGTGCCATGCTTTGGGATATGGGAATCGCCCTGTGTGCCTCTTCCCTATCTATGAGGCGTTTTAGCAACCGAGGGCTTTAATAGGCAAAAAGTCCACCTAGTGTTGTGGGGCTCCCATCAAGGAGCATGGTTCCATCTCATTGCACAATCAACCCACCCTTAGTGCTCAGTGCTTAATTTGCAAATAAAAGTGAGGCGGTTCCCAAAACTCTCGTCTGACACACGCGACTACTGCAGTTAAATGTGGGAGCACTGAATCCTGAGTCAGCGCAATCTAAACGCCATCTTGGGGCTATTTTATTTAATGCATTGACGGACAGCCACCTTCTGCCCCTTCAGCTCACCCTTGCAGCTTTCTGCTTTCTCCCTTTGTGACGCTTTTTCATGCGGCTCTTCCTCCGTCTTTCTCATATGTGCCTTTTGCTGGCAATAAATGCCTGATGCAGAAAAATAAGTGCCGGCTCCCAAAAATAAGTGCCGGTGTCCTGCACGAGAAACCACTGGCTCAAATTAAGCACTACTAGTGCTGGGGCTGACTGCAGCGAGTCCAATCAATCTGCATGTAGCAATTAAAAGACGTACAGTGCTTTCTCGTGCACTGTGAATATTTGCTACCTCTCCCCCAAAATATGGTTTAAGCTTCCTCAATTTACATAACATGGCATGCTAGCCTTGCAGGACTCGAACTTGTGATGTAGAAATGAATCGAGCTCGTGACCTGCAAGTTAAACATTTAATAAAGAGATGCAAATTAAATTCATTGGCGTCCCACCCCCTAGCGAAGTCTTTGGGAAAAGGATTCAAATACGTTGTTGAAAGGCAACATAACGAATATTTTAAAAAGTCGAGGAAAAAATGTCGGTTTGGTTTGAAAAAAAGCAAAGAATTAGTCGTTTAATCAAAGATAATGTATTTGCATGTTTCATGGCTAAAACATAATTTTTCCGAGTTCATAGTTAATTATTCATAAAAACTCAGAGGATATCTAAAATAAGAGATCTATTATCTAGAAATAAGGTCAGTTACTTGGATATTTGTAGAGGACTGTTTCTCTTAGCTATGATTGGTTTAAAATTGTTTACGCGACTGGTCGGGAAAAAAAGGATGAAGCAACGTATAGTAAATTAATTTTGATAGAACTGCCAGACACATGCAAGATTTGTCAATGAGAGGCCACTATGGCTGGATCAGAGTTTGTCACATTTCGTGCTGGTATCCCTGAAAATGAGACGAAGGCCGGATCAAATGTGACTATAAATCAGTTCAACGTCTCTGAAATGGCACCATGGCTACTATGGAGTAAATTAAAGGCCAACTAATACCTTTAAACGACTGTCACGCAGTCCCTCAACAGGCTGGAAAATGCTTCTAATGGCGATAGAAATAGGTCATGGTTAATCACATAACCATCTCACATATCTAGCTCATATTAAGACGGTGTCCCTGTAATGCAAGAGTTCAGTGTGAATTTTGGGCTAATTTTGGGCGCAGCAGAGCAACCAAAGTTACAGCACTGTATTGCATCTGTTGGAAATCTACAGAGATATGGGACTGCTTTCTCTCCACCAGCGCTGTTGCACATTTGGCTGTCATGCTTCAACGCATGTTGTCTTGCACCTTAGTGCAATGTTGTGTTCGTTCTGTCAAGCATAGGTTTTATGCTGCAAGGGGGTCCCTTCCTGTAAAACTATGATTTAATACTTTTTCAAATATGTATACGTGCGGTATAGTGCAGGGCACATGCAACGTTTGAAAGATGTGACGAAAGGAATTATTTTCACAAACCTTACATTTCACCTGAAGAGGCATACGTTTTCAGCTCAAAGCACTGTCCACTAACATTAGTAGGATTTGTGTCAAATCCATAGGTGGTTGCATGGGAACGCAGATGCACGACATACGGAAATCACTCTAGATGTAAAAGAGAACAAAGCAGACTATAGCTCTAGATTCCATTCCTTTAGGCAACTTTCCAAAATAAATCAGGATGTGTGTCAGAAGGTAAATCCCAGCACAACTTTTGTGAAGCAATCCCTGTGCAAAGTGTTGCTAATTTGCCCCACCAGGAATGAGGACTGCAGCATTAACTTGTGATAATTAGCCGCTCTCAGCCATTGTGATCTGCCAGATGTTTGTTTACGCATTTTCCCATGCCTAGCAGGCTACAGTCATAGAAGATTGAATAGGACAGGTGAGAACTTGGGACGAAAATAATAAAATAAAAGAATTACACAATCAGGATATTGTGTAGTGCCTGCTACAACTGTATCCCGTGCATCCGTTTCACAGAATGCATGCACGTCGTTCAATTCCAGATAACATCATCCTTAGTATTTTTTTTCCTGACACATATTTTGTTGGCCTAAGGACAATATGATTAGTCTGTCCATAAATGAAATAAGATATTCAGTGCAGTTATTCTCTAGAAATTAATACTTCAGTACCATCTCCAAGTTTGTCTTTCTGAAAATGAGCCGAGCAAGTAAATGAGCAGGCCATAAATCTATACACATGTAGGGTACAGATGAAGAAAGAATGACAAGGAAATTTCGCATCAAGTTAAATTAAACTTTTAGGTCTTTAAAGTACATGCTAAATTAAGGGAACAGTGCAGAATTAAATGTAATTCATGCACAGTTTTCGCAAAGGCAGAGAGCATCCTTCCTGTTAGTCTTAAATTGGAGCAGCATAGGTTTCAACAGCCTCCTCATTAGAACTGCATAAACAGACTATTTAAAACAAAATATATCTCACATAAAGGTGAGTTCATGCACACATACAAATATTAGAATTCCCCAGGTTCCATCTTATGGTAAACATACGACGTGAGAATACATTTTATCTATATATAAAGCCTGCCTCAAAGAGACTTATTGCACAAATTATCAGGGGCCAAGTTAGTATTAATAATCTCCTGTAAAGGGGGGGGGGGCACTGGAATTATGAGCCAGGGAGAGCCAGATTATGCGGTAGGGTTGAGTAAACTATGCAGCTCAAAAAGTCAGATTCTGCTGTATATTGCCGCACATTTTGGGATAGCATTACTTCATTATTTTGCCATTTTCACCCTTGTTAACACGTCTGGACATTGGTTGCACCTTATTAGTACCAGTTTAACACCCAAGTATAGCAGTAGGTAATAGAAAGATGAACAGTTAGCGTTTACAAAGGGCCTTCTACTCATGCAGCTGCGTGTTTAGTAACTTTTGAAATATTTGAGCTAGAAACAAATCGTTTTGGTAAAATCTGCAGATGGTGCAGCAGATGATGGATTATGTGGCAATCGCAATAAATCTATAATTATGCCAAAAATGCCACTCAATATCATAATTCCTGTGGCCCTGCTTAAAAGTCACCATTTCAGGCTTTGTCTCAGGCTGGTTCTTACCACAGTAGTGGTTGATTTACACGTTGGGATGATTTGTCCAAATGTATTAAATCCCATATTGATTAATGTGTACAAAGGGGGCTAACCTATTAGCGATAAATTGCCGTATCCCTGGATTATAAATACAAATAACCTGCTACTCACAAATTGTGGCAAATGTATTAGTCTAAAATCTGCCCCCAAATAAATCTAAATTTAAGGCTAATATGTGTTAGATAAAATTCACCTACATTTGAGACATTTGAGACCTTACTAACATTTTAGTGGCATCATTTTGTGGCCATATTTATTTTCCATAGGACTGTGTGCTAGCACGTATCCACTTACGACCCATTATGCGAGGGGTAGTAACTGAAGGTAAGGATACAAGGCATGCAACTACCAATTTAAACCACTATTTTCATCGAGTTACTGGTGAGCGTGAGTTTTCAGCCCTACACACAACACTACACACTACATACACACGTATATCTATTGCCATTCCACCACAACACAGCATGAACATGCCGTAAACACACATTGCCATGCATCCATGACACAACACACACATTGTCGACACTGCACGACAAAACCATAACAAGCAACATAACTACGCACTTATCTACACAAATACTCACACACAAACACAAGTAAACACATCACAACAACGACAACCACACAGCACTCACCAGAAGGTTACACAGAGCAACCTAACATACACCATATTAAACCCACATGCAAGTGGCACACATACAGACACAACTATATTAACCACCCCAGCTACATCGACCTCAACCAGCCACTTGAACCGCACACACACATACGTGTACTGACTCACATACACAAATGGTAGCACAACATCACAGGACCATGTCCCTTTGCAATGTGCACACATGGACATAGTCAAAAGGTGTGAATGTTATGTCACTATGGTGCCTGCATTAATTTGGCAATGAATTTAGACACCACAATGACAGTTGTGTATGTGTGTGATATTTGTCATGTACCAGCATGTTCCCATCCATGTCCCACACAAATGTGTTACCGACACCAGCATGTTACAGCAATTAAAAAATATTATTGTGACATGTACATGACTGCAGCAGTCCAGGGCCCATGTAGGTTATCTACTTGTCAGTCCAGTTATGGGAGGGGGTCGTGTTTTCTTCGTGGTCCAGTGGCAGCAGTGATGAAAGGTGTTGTCAGTCCTGTCTAGTTGAAAATGGAAGCTGAATGTGGAAAAAAGGTAGGTCTTCACCTCATTTCCCCCAAATCCGCCAACTCAGGTATGGAGGCCTGACTGCCAGAGATGATTCAGCGGTAACGTACATCTAAATCTGCTTGGTGGTAAAGGTGATTGGAGTCCCACCATCAGCCCTGATTCTCAAGGGCACCATCGAGGCCGCTGAATATGTTTAGCAGAGGGGTTCTCAAGGGCTTTTTCTTCTATGGTCTCACCAACATTAAATTGGGAGGGCAGACTGCCAGGGTGGCAGATTGGTTTTCGATGGAAAACTTGTAGGGGGCTGTTACCTCCAATATCTAAATCAGTCCTTTAGTGTCCTTACAAACAAAACAATGGCCCAAATAATCAACGTATTTCTCTTTATGCAAAAGATTGCTGATAGGAAACATATTTCTAGGGTGAATAAGGATTGCCAGAGAACATTACCTTGCATTTCGGCTTGTTGGTTTTTGACTTAAGAGATAAATAAAAGACTCCCCCAAAATTAAGTGGTACACTAAAATCAGTACGTGGTTGGGAAACCTGGCATCCTTAAGTGGTCTTACGCCAGACTCTTTGCCTTTCACCTCCTGTTTTTCGCTTTAACTATTTGTTGGTCTTAGGACTCTGAGGACTTTATTATGGCTAACCAGAGCTTAAATGCACTTAATTCTCCCCTAAAACATGGAAACACTGGTGTATCCACAATTGGCATATTTAATTCACTAGTAAGTCCTTGTAAAGTGGTATACTGTTAGACTTTTCATCCTTGGCGTGGTCTCCCTTAACTTATGGCCTCTGTTTCCCAGGTTGTTGATGTGTGCTGGATGCTGATTTTGCTGTTTTTATTACTCTGAGCACTTTACCACCGCTTACCAGTGCTAAAGTGCAAGTGCTCCTTTACAAAATGTGTATGTAATTCGCTTATCCATGATTGGCATATTTGATTTATTAGTAAGTCCCTAGTACGGTGCACTAGAGCTGCCCAGGACCTGCACACAAATGCTACTAGTGGGCTTGCAGCACTGGTTGTGCCACCCACCTAAGTAGCTCTGTAATCATGTCTCAGACCTGCCACTGCAGTGTCTGTGTGTGCAGTTTTAACTGTAAATTCGACTTGGCAAGTGTACCCACTTGCCAGGCCTAAACCTTCCCTTTTCTTACATTTAAGGCAGCCCTAAGGTAGGCCCTAGGTAGCCCCAAGGGTAGAGTGCAGTGTATGGTTAAGGTAGGACATATAGTAATGTGTTTTATATGTCCTGACAGTGAAATATTGCTAAAATTGTTTTTCACTGTTGCAAGGCCTGTCCCTCTCATAGGTTAACATGGGGGCTACCTTTAAATCTGATTAAAGTGTGGATTCCCTTTGGGAGCGGATGAACATGTGGAGTGTGGTGTCGCTGAGCTCACAATTTAAAAATATATCTTTTAGTAAAGTTGATTTTAAGATTGTGTGTTTGAAAATGCCACTTTTAGAAAGTGAGCATTTTCTTGCTTATACCATTTCTGTGACTCTGCCTGTCTGGGTCAGTTTGACAGTTGGGCTGGTTGCACACACTAGACAGTGCCACAAAGGGAGCTGGGGTGCAGTCTGCATTTCGTAATGAACCATCTGTGCTAGGAGGGAGGGGAGGAGTGGTCACTTACACCTGAAAGGGCTGTGCCTGCCCTCACACAATGCAGTCTCCACCCCCCTGGTGAGTGTCTGGGGCCTGGCCTGGGCAAGGCAGGATTTCACAAACAAGAGAGACTTTGCTTTGAAGTAGGCCTACTATAAAGAAGAAATTGGGTATAAGAAGGGCACTCAAAACCACATACTTTAAAACACTTCTGGAAGCCAAGAAGAACCTCTGCCTGCAGAAGAGCTGAAGAGCTGAGGAAGAAGAGCTGCCCTGCCTGTGACTGTGCTTTGTGGAGCTATCCTGCAGTTGCTGCTTCTGCCAGAGTAAGAGGGCAATGATTGGACTCTGTGTGCCTTCCATCTTCTGAAGATCTCCAAGGGCTTGATTTAGAACTTTATCCTGTTGTTTGAAGTCTCAGGGACAGCAAAGACTTCTCTCTGCCAGCACCTTGAGTCTTTGGAGAGACTCCTGCTCTGACAAGTGGTGCCCATCCAGTTCCTGGGAACCTGAAAGGAGAAACTGGCAGCCTAAGAGGAAGAAATCCACGCACAGAATGCCGTGCGGGGAAAGGATTGACGCTAATCTGATCTGCAGATGAATAATTGACACGCTGTCGGCTTCGAGGCTGAAAATTGATGCTTGCCTGCAATGCGTCCCAAAGATCGACGCCCGTGGCTGGAGAAACAACGCACAGCATCGCTGACGGAGGCTGGTCAGATTGCAACCCGCGCTGCGTGGTTTTCGGGTCATCGTGCGGCTGGATTTCCGATGCAGTTACCGCTGGGCATGGAAAAACAACGCAAGACCTGCCCGGACCCAAGAGTGCTGACGGGACCGATGAATCGCTCTCCTGCAGAGAGAAGAAATGACGCGCCCCAACCTGAGGAAAGGAGAAACGACCCAAGGTCTCACTCGTGAGTGAAATCGATGTATCGCAAGCCCTTTTTCATGCACACTTGTCTGTGCTGGTTTATTTTTGATGCACTGAAGGTACATTTTCACGCTAACAGTGTTACATGAAGACTCTTTTTGCATTTTAATTGATGACTTGACTTGTGTATTGTGGATTTTGTCATTTTGGTCTTGTTTTGTTTAGATACTTATTTTCATTTTCTATTTTTGTAAACCTGTGATGTGTAATTTTGTGGTGTTTTCATTAAGTTACTGTGTGTGTTGGTACAAATACTTTACACCTAGCACTCTGAAGTTAAGCCTACTCTCGTGCCAAGCTACCAAGGGTGTAACCTAGAGTTAGCTGAGGGTGGTTCCCTATTACCCTGACCAGAGTGAGGGTCCTTGCTTGGACAGGGTGTAACCTGACTGCCAACCAAACTCTCCATTTCTAACATTGGGTGCAGCGGTGGATTGAACTTGTAAATGTACTAGACATACAGTAATTAAGTGTACACTACTATTTGAGTTCAGACCACTACGTGACCATATTACTTGTCTTGTGATTTCTGCTTTTCACTTTGGGACTTTTTTTGTTCTACTTCTTACTGATCCCTGGATTGACTTTTATGTATGAAACTTCATTTACGAACTTGTTTTTCTGCCTTTGGAACGTTGCACTTGTTTTAAATCGTCATCATGTCTCAATCTGGATATGCATGAGCTGGAGTTGCCTTTGACATAGAGAAAGTGGAAAGCTATACAGTATCTTAGTAGAAGCAATTCTTTAAGGATTTTGCCTGTCCCATTAAGAGCTCATCCAAGAAGGAGGAGCTGCAAAAGGTGCTAAGGGCTTGGGTGACAGTCAAACAAGCTGAGGAACACATAGATGTTGAGCAGGAAGGGGAGGAAGGGGTGCAAGTCACTCACAATGATGTAGTGGGTGGGCATGGTCTGTCTAGAGAGAGAGTCTCTAAGGCAGGTAGCAGCGTGTCCTCCAAGGGTCTTATGCATGAAGAGTTGCAGGACAGACAGGCAGAAAGAGAATACCAATTGGAGCTGAAGAAGCTCGTTCTAGAGATGGAAGAGAGAAGGATAGCCATTGAGGTAAGGAAGCTACTGCTGGCTCATGAGCTGAGCTTGAAAGAGTTAGATCATAGGAGCCAGTCCAGTAGAGATGGTGGCAGCAACAGTACAGTGCATCCTGATAGAAGGGTACACATCCCAAAAGACCTAGTGAAGGATTACAAGAGTGAGGATGACATACTTGTGGTTCAAGGGGTATGAGTCTGCTCTCCACATGAATCTGGTCCCTGAAGCTCATTAGGGGGGTGGGTCTGTGGAAGCACTTTGAGGTAGAGGGGAGGGATACACTGACATCCTTAGGGGATACTCAGAATCTCACCTACACTATCATGAAGGGTGCCCCACTCACAAGGTATGGTCTCACCCCTGAGCAGTAGAAGGATAAGTTTAGGTTCTACAAGAAGAAGGAATCCCAAGCATGGTTGGAATATGTTGATTCTTATTGCAGGTCACTGGATGGCTGGATGAAGGGCAGTAAGGTAACTACTTATGAGGGGCTTTACAATCTGATTGCTTGGGAGCACTTGTACAGTTTATGTTTTCCAGAGCTGCACCAGCAAGCTGACTGATCCTAGGAAGCTTGCACAGGAATTGGACCGCTGGGAGAGCACCAGGGTCCAAAAGAGGTATGGGGAGACCACGCCAACTGATTCCCAGGAAAAGGATTCCCAATCCCCCAGTGAAAAGAAGCCAAGGTTTTCCAAAGGGAAGCCAGTGGCAGGTGGTCCCCCATGTAAATGCTATGCATGTGACCAGGTGGGTCATGTGAGAGAGGACCCCAAATGTCCCAAAAGTACACCAGCACCCACTTGTGCGCTGTCCCAGGGATTGGCCAGTATAGCGCTTGGGAGGTGTTGATTCCAGGTCGGTGGGAGCAGCTAAGATGACTCTTGTCTCACTAGGGGACAGTGAGATGGTCCAGGGAACCCTCGTGCCTGAGAAAACTAAGAAATACAGGCAGTGGGTGACCATTAATCGACAGAGGGTGGAGGCTCTGAGAGACACAGTAGCCAGTGTGACAACAGTGAGGCGTCACCTGGTGTCTCAAGAGCAGATTGATCCCCGGTACATCACCAAGTAGTTGCAGTGGACAACCCAGAGCACCTGTGGAGAGTGGTGCAGGTTCCCTTTGAAAGGGGGGGTCTCAGGTTTCTAGTTCTGAGTCCAACCATGCCTGTTGATTGTTTGCTAGGCAATGACCTGGAGGATTCCCCTTGGAGGGAGGTGAAACACAGGTCTCACTTTGAGATGTTGGGTCTGCCTGGGTGGGTCTATGTATCCACCTGGTCAATGGCAGCCTGTCGGGGTATTCAAGAGCTCCTGGAGCCTGAAAAAGTGTCCCAGGGGACTGCCGAGAAGAGGAAGGGCAGGGGGGTGCAGGAAACTGGCCCCAGAAGTTCCCACAGTCTGGGAGGAGGCAGAGCCTGAGGGTGACACCCCGGAGCCTAAGGGGCAACAGGTGGCTAAACTGGGGGAAGCCCCTGAGCTGTCGCTGTGGCAGCAGGAAGGGGGACCCACTAGGGAAGCATTCTGTGAAGCACAGAAAAAATGCCCTACTCTAGAGGGACTGCGGCAGCAGGCTGCTGCCCAGGTGGATGGCGAGGAGCCCAGTACTCACCTGATCTATTGGGAGGATTGACTCCTGTATAGTGAGCCTATGGTTCCTGAGCCTGGGTCAGCTCGTATGCTGTTGGTGCCCAAGTACTTCAGGGCCTTCCTACTGGGGTTGGCTCATGATGTGCCTTTGGCAGGACATCTGGGGCAGGACAAGACCTATAAGAGGCTTGTCTCTAACTTCTGTTGGCCCCAGATGCACAAGCATTCTGCTGCACACTGTAGGTCTTGCCCAACTTGTTAGGCAAATGGGAAGTGTGGGGGGAAATGTAAGGCTCCCCTCCAACCTTTACCTGTGGTTAGTACTCAACCTGGTCAGAAAGTGTGGGTGATGGCGCCAGTAGAGCCTAGGGTACTCTAGCATAGGTGGACTGGGCCATTTGAGGTGGTGGAGCGCGAGAGTGAAGTCACCTACCTGGTGGACTTGCAGTCTCCAAGGAACCCTTTAAGGGTCCTGCATGTCAACCGCCTCAAACCTCACTTTGAGCAGATTGAACTGTCCATGCTCCTTGCGACAGATGATGGGGTAGAGGAGGAGAGTAAGCTTCTTCCTGACCTCCTGTCTGCAGGAGAGAAAGATGGGTTGGTCGAGGGAGTGATCCTCTCCCCCTCCCTGATTGAGGAACAGTAGGGTGACTGTCACCACGTGTTGGGACAGTTTTCCTCACTGTTTTCCCTGATCCCAGGAGTCACACACTTGTGCACACACAATGTGGATACTGGGGACAGTACACCTACTAAACAAAAAGTTTACAGGGTGAATTACAGGGTCAGGGCATGGATTAAGGATGAAGTATCCAAAATGCTTACCCTAGGGGTTATTGAGCACTCCAGCAGTCCTTGGGCCAGCCCAGTGGTATTGGTCATAAAGGCTGCTGCTCCTGGTGCCAATCCAGAACTCACGTTCTGTGTGGACTACCGGGGACTCGATGCGGTCAGCAAGACTGACACACACCCTATCCCTGAGCTGATGAGCTCATTGACCGGTTGGGAGCTGCCAAGTACCTCAGTACGTTTGACTCAACATCTGGGTACTGGCAGATTGCCTTAACTGAGGGGGGCAAGGACAGATCAGCATTCTCTACCCCCAATTGACACTTTAAATTTAAAGTCACACCATTTAGGATGACGAATGCCCCTGCCACCTTTCAGAGGTTGGTACACCAGGTGATGGCTGTGCTGGATGAGTTCAGTGCCACCTACATGGATGACATTGCTGTTTTCAGTTCCACATGGGAGGAACACCTGCAAACCTCTGGAGATTGTTAGAGGCCCTGCAGAAGGTAGGCCTCACTATTAAGGTGAGCAAGTGCCAAATAGGGCAGGGATCTGTGGTGTACTTGGGACACCAGGTATGGAGTAGACAGGTGGCACCCCTACAGGCAAAAATTGATACAATTCTGGCTTGGGAACCTCCCAAGACCCAGACTGAAGTGAGAGCCTTCTTAGGTCTCACAGGATACTACAGGAGGTTTGTCAAGGGTTATGGCACCATTGTTACCCCCTTGACTGAGTTGACTTTGAAGAAGCAACCCAGGAAGGTGATCTGAACAGAGGCATGCCAGAATGCTTTTGATGCCCTGAAGGCTGCCATGTGCACAGCACCTGTGCTGAAAGCACCTAACTACTCAAAGGAGTTTGTTATGCAAACAGACACCTCAGAGCATGGTAATGGGGCAGTACTCTCGCAGCTTAATGAAGAGGGCCTAGATGACCCCGTAGCCTTCATTAGAAGGCGGTTACTTCCCAGGGAACGTAGGTGGAGTGCCATAGAATGTGAAGCGTTTGCTGTGCTTTGGGCGCTGAAGAAGCTAAGACCTTACTTGTTTGGGACTCACTTCCGGGTTCAGGCTGAACACAGGCCACTCAGATGGTTAATGCAGATGAGCGGTGTTAGAAATGGGGTTTCTGGTTGGCTAGGGTATGCACTTCAGCCAGGCAGAACCCACCCACTCTAATCAGTGCAAGGGAGTTACGTGTCCAAGATAACCCCTGCTCATCCCCCTGATAGCTTGGCACGAGCAGTCAGGCCTATCCCAGAGGTAATGTGTAAAGCATTTACACAACACACACAACACATGTCATGCACTATCCCCACCACAAAGGAAACACAACAGCCAGTTATATGAAAATATACAGTATTGTACACAACACAATTATTGGACCAAACATCACATATCAGTAGTATCCTGCTACATATTAGTTACTCTGCAAACTAGCAGTAGTCACATATCACACACAGTTTACTCAGTATTCTGCAAAATAAGCAGTAGTCAGGAAACACGTTATTACACCAAAGCACTTGTCATAAGAATATCATAAACGCCCATATTAGGAACATTAGAAAACACATGGCAAGTCACGAAAACATATTAGCATGGGATGCCCATCAAAGGAACATTTGCATACACATATGGAGTCATCATAAACAGGTACGCAATATATGAATCAGCAAAGTCTGTAGAAAGAACTTAGATTATATATTGTTCCTCTTGGAAATACCTGTATAAGCTGAAGCCACCTCCAATGTCCAAAGAACAAAGAAGGGGCTCCCGGTGCTCTTCTGCGCAATGTGGGGGCCTCCTTAACAACTCTGGGTTAGAGGGGGGCAGCACGCACCCCTCTGAACTCCTGACAGGCCCCTCCTGGGGCCTGCGATCACTGGGGGCCCCCCAGGCCTCCATCGGCCCACACAAGGATGGGGCGAATGTCAACCAATACTTTTGGAACAAGAGGGGGACGGCATGCACCCCCTCTGATTTGTAACAGGATGCGATCTCTAGGGGTTCCCCCGGACCTGCACTGGCCCTCCAATGCGGGGGGAACCACAAAAATTCCCTTAAGGAATGATGTGGTGGCCCGGCGGTGCGGGGGACCTCCGATGAGATTTCCATCCCTCCCGCCCTTGGGCTATACAGGAAGAGGTGAGTGGTGACCCAGTAGCCTCAGCCCTGCGATGCACTCCTCAGGGAGTGAGTATTGAGCCCGCCGAAAGCTCACAACGGGCTCGGCCGCGCCCTGGGTATCCTGCCCGACCGGCAGGTGACTTCCTCCTCTTCCCTGGGCTGTGGCGGTGGAGGCCCCTAAGTCAGGCCTTCTAGTGCCCCGTGGGTGCTCCACGGAGCAAACCTCGCCCCGGGGGTACCGATAGGAGCTCGCTTGCTCTGGTTTTCGACCAATGGATTTTCCTCGTGCCCCGGGGGGCACTGTGAGGTGTCTCTCCAATGCGCTTAGTCAATTAAGGAGCCCAGGTTGCGGCAGTGAAAATGGGGCACAACGACACGCTTTTCAAAGCGCTTGGGCATTACATTAAGCCCGGGTCACAGTGGTGAATTTTGGCAACGAGTGCTTACAAAGCGCTGACTTCTACGGAGGACCGAGGCAATCCTTAGGAAATGCAGTCCAAAGAGCTAGAGCCAAATAAAGCACTCCTCGTGCTGAGGATGGATGCAGGGGTCAGGGGCCACAGCACCCTTCCCATGGGGGGACTAAATCAAAAGGGCACAGTGGGGCAGAGTCCAGCAGCAGGCCAGCACAGAGTAAATGCAGACCAGTGGCAGTTCCTCTTAGGTGACCTGGCAGGTCACAGGGCAGCACAGCAGCACCAGTCGATGGCGGTTCCTGGCGGTGAGTCCCTCCAGCAGCATTGTGTACAGTTCCAAAATGTCTCCAAATTGTGGGGAAAATTCCCCTGTACTTATACTCAGTCCTTACAGTGTTTTACAATGGTGGGGGAGAGGAGGTTCCAACCAGTTACAACTGCTTCTGGGAGGGCCCCTTCTCTCCTCCAGCACAGGATCCAAACATCAGTGGGTGGTAAACAACCCTATTGTGTAAGGCCAGGGCACATCCTTTACAAATGTAGGTGTGCCCCACCTCTCTCTTCTCTCATCCCAGGAAGACTATTCAGTATGCAGATGCACCTCTGTGACACCTCCACCCTCTCTGTGTACAGGCTGTCTGAAAAGTATTCTTAAAGTCCCAACTGTCACCCTGCCCAGACTTCGGATTGGAGTCAAGCTGCAAAACACCACAGTTATAAGCACTTTCTAGAAGTGGCATTTCTATAATAGTAATAAAAAATACATCTACACCAGTAAGCAGCATTTAATATCACCATCAAAACCATACCAAACATGCCTACGCTACCCCCTCACAAATCAGACAATACCCCTTACACATAAGGCAGGGCATTTCTAATGTAATCCTATGAGAAGGCAGCACTCACAGCAGTGAGACACCAAGAGGCATATTTATACTCTGTTTGCGCTGACTTTGCGTCAACATTTTTTATGCAAATTTGGAGCAAACCTAATACCATATTTATACTTTGACGCCCGACCCCGCGAACATCAAAATTCAGCAGTGTGCAATATTTTCTGGATGCGTGAAATCACCTTGCGTTAATGACATGCAAGGTAGGCGTCCACGTCCAAAAAATGACTTTAAGGCATGTGCGCCTTATTTATAGTCCCACGTCATTTTGACACACAGGAGGGGGCGGACCTTAAAAAATGTCTCCCAGCCTGATTTGCTTCGTTTTTTAACGCCTGGATGAGGACAGGCGTTAAGGGACCTGTGGCCTCATTTCCATTGTCTCTGACCATGGAAGCAGTCCACAGGTGCCCTTCCCTGCACCAAGGGACACCCCCTGCCACGCTCGCCCACCCCTGGAGGGCACCCATGGATGGGGGGACCCATCCCAAGAATGTACAGGTAAGTAGAGGTAAGTATTTTTTTTTTAAAGTGACATAGGGGGACCTAACTTGCCCCCCCCCCCCTACATGTCACTGTGACCAATGACCATGCCCAGGGGACAGAAGTCCCCCGGGCATGGCCATTGGGCAGCTGGACATGACTCCTGTCTTTCCTAAGACAGGAGTCATTTCAATGGGGGTTGTGCGTCAAAAAATGGTTCAAGTCTGGTTAGAGCCATGATTTTTGACTCCAACCTGACTTGCACCATTTTTTGACACACAACCACCATTTTTCCCTATGCTGCGTTGCCCGGCTAGAGTCATTTTTTTTTTACTCTAACCAGGCCGCAGTGCTGGCTAACGTCAATCCATAAATAAGGCGCCCACCTAGTGCGTTGGAATGGCGTAAGCCAGCGGTAAGTTTTTTTATGCAAACCAGCGCTGGTTTTCATCAAAAAGTATAAATATGGGCCCAAGTTAGGCTGTTAGTCACTACCAGGACAGGCCATGCTACCTGGCACATGTCCTGTCTTCTACATACATGGCACCCTGCCCATAGGTCTAGCTGGGGCGTACTTTAGGGGTGACTTACATGTGGTAAAAGGGGAGTTCTGGTCCTGGCAAGTAAATTTAGATGCCATGTCACTGTGGCAGAAAACTGCACACACAGGTCCTGCGCTATCAGGCCAGAGACAGGTGGGTGGCGCAAGCAGCGCTGCAGGCCGACTAGTAGCATTTAATTTACAGGCCCTGGGTATAGAGATACCACTGTACAAGGGACTTACAGATAAATTAAATATGCCAATTAGGTATAAGTCAATCATACCAACTTTAGATGGGAGAGCACCTGCACTTTAGCACTGATCAGCAGTGATAAAGTGCTCAGAGCCCCAGAGTCAACAGCGACAGGTCAGAATAAATAGGAGGCAGGAGGCAAAAAGACTGGGGATGACCCTGCATAAGGAAAATAGTCCAACAAGGGGTAAGAATCCAAAACTGTTGAGGTGGTCCATTTCCCTACAGGGGATGGACCTGACAGTGGAACACTGTAATGGTACAGAACACGCCAATGCTTATGGTCTGTCCAGGTTCTTCCGCCTTAGTGATGAGAACTTCCATGAGGTTGGGAAGTTCTTCCCCACTTTCAGCTGAGGGGACACGTGTTAGACTTTTCATCCTTGGCGTGGTTTCCCTTAACATTTTGCCTCTGTTTCCCAGGATGCTGATGTGTGCTGGACTCTGCTTTTGCTGTTTTTGTTATTCTGGGCACTTTACCACCCTTTAACCAGTGCTAAAGTGCAAGTGCTCCTTTACAAAATGTGTATGTATTTGGCTTATCCATGATTGGCATATTTGATTTATTAGTCCTTAGTACAGTACACTAGAGCTGTCCAGGGCCTGTAAATCAAATGCTACTAGTGGGCCTGCAGCACTGGTTGTGCCACCCACATAAGTAGCTCTGTAATCATGTCGCAGACCTGCCACTGAAGTGTCTGTGCGCAGTTTTAACTGTAAATTTGACTTGGCAAGTGTACCCACTAACCAGGCCTAAACCTTCCCTTTTCTTACAAGTAAGGCACCCATAAAGTAGGCCCTAGGTAGCCCCAAGAGTAGGGTGAAGTGTATGGTTAAGGTAGGACATATAGTAATGTGTTTTATATGTCCTGACATTGAAATATTGCTAAATGTGTTTTTCACTGTTGCAAGGCCTGTCCCTCTCATAGGTTAACATGGGGGCTACCTTTAAATCTGATTAAAGTGTAGATTCCATTTATGAGCGGTGGAAATGTGGAGTTTGGGGTCTCTGAGCTCACAATTTGAAAATACATCTTTCAGTAAAGTTGATTTTAACATTGTGTGTTTGAAAATGCCACTTTTAGAAAGTGTGCATTTTATTGCTTATATCATTTCTGTGACTCTGCCTTTTTGTGGATTCCCTGTTTGTGTTAGTTTGACAGTCCGGCTGTTTGCACCTCTCTCTAGACAGTGACACACAGGGAGCTGGGGTGTAGCCTACATATCCTGATGAGCCATCTGTGCTAGGAGGGACGGGGGAAGTGGTCATTCACACCTGAAGGGGCTGTGCCTACCCTCACACAATGCAGTCACCAACCCCTTGGTGTGTGTCTGGGGCTTGGCCTGGGCAAGGCAGGATCTCACAAACAAGAGAGACTTTCTGTTGAAGTAGACCTACTACAAAGGAAGAAGGAAATATAAGTAGTGGACTCAAAATCCCTGACAATTAGATCACTTTTGGAATCAAGAGGAACCTCTGCCAAGGAGAAGAGCTGAAAAGCTGAGGAAGGAGAGCTGCCCTGCCTGTGACTGTGCTTTGTGGAGCTATCCTGCAGTTGCTGCTTCTGCCTGTGAAAGGGGACATCGACACATCGCTGGCCTTTCTGACACATACTCGCCCATGCGGTGTTATTTTGACGCTACTCAGGTACTTTTCTACGCTATCAACTTTCTCACTGTTTTCTAAGGATTAAGGGCCAGATGTATCGAAGGGTTTTACCTATTCTATGTCTATGGGAAAATGTGTTCGTACATATGGCACTAAGGGGGTGATTCTAACCCTGGCGGTCGGTGTTAAAGCGGCGGCCAACCCGCCAACAGGCTGGCGGTCAAAACAATGGAATTCTGACCCTGGCGGGAACCGCCAACACAAACAGCCACTTTAACACTCCGACCGCCACGGCGGTACAAACAAACAGCGCGGCGGTCACCGCCAACAGCCAGGCGGCAGACAATGTACCGCCCAAACTATCACAACTCACCAATCCGCCACCTTTTCCGGGGCGGGAGCACCGCCGGTAAAAACACGGCGGAAACAGACTACGAACGGGAAAACGCACACCACTACGCACTCCAGGAGGAAGGAGGACAGCATGGAACCCGAATTAAACATCCTACCTGCTCTCGTCTACCTTCTCATCTACCACGAGTACGAAGTCCGGCGCAGACGACAACGGTGAGTACTGCACCTACGACACACGGGAGGGGGGAGGACGAAAGGTTACGGGCACACACATATGCGACCCCCCCCCCAACTATGTACACACCAATGCAGAGCAACAACTCACAGTGACACCACCCAAACACCCCTGAAAAATGCTATGACATAATCAAATTTGGAATAAATATTTATGTACCAAAAAGCTCCTGAAAATTATCGTACAACCATGAAAGATATTTACAAGAAAACAAATGATATACACATCAGTGTATAGCTGAAGTAACAAGTCCTGCACATCCTACGAATTCATCATGTCCGTGGGCCAAAGTTTTGAGAAACAAGGGCAAAGCCCACACAGGAGACCTGAGTCCTTTGGAGAGAACACTGCAGGGGCATCAGATGTAAAAACTACAGGCACCTCAGGGGGAAGGGAAGGGGGGGGCACCACAGCCACATGAGTCCACGACGCCAGATCCACGAGGAGCCACCATGCCCACTGTACCATCCTGGGGAGTGCAAAGCCACAGTCTCTCAATGTCTCTACAGTGGGTGGTCTGCCCACTGTACCATCCTGGGGAGTGCAAAGCCACAGTCTCTCAATGTCTCTACAGTGGGTGGGCTGCCCACTGTACCATCCTGGGGAGTGCAAAGCCACAGTCCATCAGGTGGATGACAGTCTCCACTGGTCAAGGAGGAGGCATGGTGGGCACAGTGAACCATAAACAGTGCTTGAGACGGCGGTGCCCAGCGGAGTGGTGCTTGAGAAGAAGGGCCCAGCGGAGCGGTGCTTGAGAAGAAGGGCCCAGCGGAGCGGTGCTTGAGACGGCGGTGCCCAGCGGAGCGGTGCTTGAGATGAAGGGCCCAGCGGTCGGTGCTTGAGACGGCGGGGCCCAGCGGAGCGGTGCTTGAGATGAAGGGCCCAGCGGAGCGGTGCTTGAGATGAAGGGCCCAGCGGAGCGGTGCTTGAGACGGCGGTGCCCAGCGGAGCGGTGCTTGAGATGAAGGGCCCAGCGGAGCGGTGCTTGAGACGGCGGTGCCCAGCGGAGCGGTGCTTGAGATGAAGGGCCCAGCGGAGCGGTGCTTGAGAAGAAGGGCCCAGCGGAGCGGTGCTTGAGAAGAAGGGCCCAGCGGAGCGGTGCTTGAGACGGCGGTGCCCAGCGGAGTGGTGCTTGAGAAGAAGGGCCCAGCGGAGCAGTGCTTGAGAAGAAGGGCCCAGCGGAGCGGTGCTTGAGAAGAAGGGCCCAGCGGAGCGGTGCTTGAGATGAAGGGCCCAGCGGAGCGGTGCTTGAGAAGAAGGGCCCAGCGGAGCGGTGCTTGAGAAGAAGGGCCCAGCGGAGCGGTGCTTGAGACGGCGGTGCCCAGCGGAGCGGTGCTTGAGATGAAGGGCCCAGCGGAGCGGTGCTTGAGAAGAAGGGCCCAGCGGAGCGGTGCTTGAGACGGCGGTGCCCAGCGGAGCGGTGCTTGAGACGGCGGTGCCCAGCGGAGCGGTGCTTGAGATGAAGGGCCCAGCGGAGCGGTGCTTGAGAAGAAGGGCCCAGCGGAGCGGTGCTTGAGAAGAAGGGCCCAGCGGAGCGGTGCTTGAGACGGCGGAGCCCAGCGGAGCGGTGCTTGAGATGAAGGGCCCAGCGGAGCGGTGCTTGAGAAGAAGGGCCCAGCGGAGCGGTGCTTGAGACGGCGGTGCCCAGCGGAGCGGTCCTTGAGATGGCGGGGCCCTCTTCAGCAGTGCCTATCTTCACGGCGGGGCCCTCTTCAGCAGTGCCTATCTTCACGGCGGGGCCCTCTTCAGCAGTGCCTATCTTCACGGCGGGGCCCTCTTCAGTGGTGCCTATCTTCACGGCGGGGCCCTCTTCAGCGGTGCTCTTCTGCACGGCGGGGCCCTCTTCAGCGGTGCCTATCTTCACGGCGGGGCCCTGTTCAGCGGTGCCTATCTTCACGGCGGGGCCCTCTTCAGCGGTGCTCTTCTGCACGGCGGGGCCCACTTCAGCGGTGCCTATCTTCACGGCGGGGCCCTGTTCAGCGGTGCTCTTCTGCACGGCGGGCCCTGTTCAGCGGTGCTCTTCTCCACGGCGGGCCCTGTTCAGCGGTGCTCTTCTCCACGGCGGGCCCTGTTCAGCGGTGCTCTTCTCCACGGCGGGCCCTGTTCAGCGGTGCTCTTCTGCACCGCGGGCCCTGTTCAGCGGTGCTCTTCTCCACGGCGGGCCCTGTTCAGCGGTGCTCATCCAGCAGGTCAAGGGAGCCAGACCTGGCCTGGACTCCCTGCTCAGTCGCCCTCGGACCGTGACATTTCTGGACCCTTCGGGGACAGACTCCTGCCCTCTTTAGTGTCCTCCTTCCCAGCTGGGATGTGACATGTGGGGTCCACCTTCTCCGCGCTCCTGCTGCCCTTCCGCTCCTTTGATGGGGCTCTCGGGCCCTTGCCTCCCCTAGATGGTGTGGCTGGTGAAGTGGCCGCACATTGCTCCTTGGGGGCAGCCCTGTCAGTCCTCGCACGGCGGCCCTTGTTTTTGCGGGTCCTCTTGCCGGGGGGGGGGGGGGCTGGACGTGTCCTTGCTGCTGATCGATGTGTCACTGCTGGCAAAGGGTGGACTCCAGAACCCATGCACAACAGTGACACTCGAAGCTGGGCTGGTGGTGGCTGCGGTGCTCTTGGGACTCTTTGCAGATGGAGGGGGGAGCTCATCGGAGGGAAAGAGGTCAAGACTAGCCAGGAAAAGCTTTTTAGGTCCAAGGTAAAGGGTAGGAGAAGTGGTGATGGGAGTGGAGGAAGAGGATGTGGTTGTAGGAGAGTCAGGTGTGCTGTCATTGGGTGAAGGTGCTGGTGCTGTAGGCTGACGTGAGGTGGATTGCTGTTGGGTGGGTGTCTGCCTGCGTTTGTGTGTCTTGGAAGAGGGGGTGACAGACACAGTGGGAGAGGACACAGGGGACGTGTAAATGGCAGTGGGGGTGGTGACTGCACGAGTGTGGACTGTACTGGAGGGTGAGGTGGTGATGGAAGCACTGGCTGATGTTGGGGTGCATGCAGGTGTGAGTGTAGACGTCACAGGGAGGGAGGAGGGAGACGAGGAGGAGGGGGACACAGAGGTGGTTGTGACTGCTGGAATGTCTGCATCTGGGTGTTGCTTGGGTGAGTGTTTGTGGGATCTGTGGTGCTTGTGTCTGGATGAGCTGCTCTTGGGTGTTGAGGTGTGTGCAGGCTGGTCTGATGGTGTGGATGGGATAGGCTGAGGAACAGGAGACAGAGACAGGTTGGAGGCAGTAAGAAGAGGGAGGCTGGAAACAGGGACAATGGCTGCCGTCAGTGCTGAGGCCAGAGCAGTGAACGCTCGTTGATGGGCAGCCTGACCCGAATGAATGCCCTCCAGGTACGCATTGCTCTGTTGCACCTCCCTTTGCACACCCTGGATGGCATTCAAAAGGGTAGTCTGCCCAACAATGAGCGTCCTCACCAGGTCAATGAGCTCCGCACTGAGGGCAGCAGGGGCAACAGGGGCAGGGGCTGAGGTGCCTGGGGCGAAGGAGACGCGCGCCTTCCTGGGCGAGAGGGCACGGAGCGTAGGCTGAGGGGCTGCTGGGAGGGCGGTGCTGATGCGCTGGGTGGCGGCTGTACCTGTAGAGGCGGGGGCCCGGATGTTGCCGCCACCGCTAGGGAGCTCCCATCCGAGGACGTGCCGCTGTCGCTGCTCTCACCAGCGGTCCCCGTCGTGGGTCTCCCCTCGCCCTCCGTATCACTGGTGCCCTCGGTGTCTGTTCCTGGGCCCACCGGGGCCTTGTGTCCTGCAGCTCCCTCGTGCTCCGATGCCAAATCTCCTCCGCCTGATGATGCTAATGCACACATGCACAAGAAGATGAAGAGAAAGGGTGGGGGGAGAAAAAAGAAGACCAGGTTGAGTGCATGCAATGTCAACACCGTTGGCGGAGAGGACAGACACAGGAGCCTCATGCACTAAGCCGCGCATTCGGGGTACACTACTCAGTACTACTGACTAGGACAACAGGCCAAGAGACGTCAAACGCGCACATGGGTGATGCTGGACCATCAATGGCTGTACTTGTCACCCTTCAGAGGTGGGGGCCGGGGGCACAGGGCCATGCCTAAGGGAGAGGACTACACTACAGAAAGCGCCCTGGCCTAATGTCACCCACAGCCCTCTTCCCCCACCCAGACGCCTCCACTGCGCAGAAAGATAGGAGAATGTGCTGATACTCACCCCCTTGTGTCTGCTGTGATGTCTTAAAGCGCCCATCCAATTCAGGGTAGGCCACCACCAGGATCCGGGACATCAGGGGGGTCATGGTGCGACTGGCACCCCTCCTAGGTTGGGAGGCCATCCCCAGCAGTGTTTCTGCGGTCTTCCTTGTTCCGCGGCGGATGTCCTCCCACCTCTTGCGGCAGTGGGTGCCCCGTCTGTTGTGGACCCCCAAGTTCCGGACTTCCTTGGCGATGGCACGCCAAATCTCGATCTTCTGATGGGCGCTGACCTATTTGACATGTACAGGGTGAAAAGGAGGAAATCATCAATGACCTGCATGTTAGATGTGATTGTCCCCCCCCACCAACTTTGCCAAATGGCACATGCTCTCATCTGTCGTGCGTTGCACTCCTCATTCGCCCCCCACCCCACCAACTTACATCCACCCCAATCCACACAGGCATAGCCCATTCCATGTGCACCCGGTGTACTCACTTGTTGGTCTGGAGGACCGTAGAGTAGCGCATACTGGGGGAGGACCCCATCCACGAGCTTCTCCAACTCTTCAGACGTGAAGGCAGGGGCCCTTTCCCCAGTCGCAGCAGCCGTTGTCACTTCCAGACCGAGGTCACAGCAGCACTTGCAGTATAGGTCCTCTCCTGTGGATGATCAGGTCTCGAGTGATCAATCAGCTAGGAAATGGCGGTCACGCCCGCGGCGGTGCGTACCGCAGCGGTGCGTACCGCGACCGCCGGCGCACATCGTCATTGCCTCCTGAAACCCATAGGGTTCAATGTTAACCAATGCGGCTTTGCGCCGCGGTCTTCGACCGCCTACCGCCACGGTGTGCCCCACCAGCGCATTGACCTCACATCCCATTGTCCCACTTCACAGGTCAGACAGACGCCATTTCAAGGGCCTACATGGCTTAATTTTGTCTGCGACACACAGGCCTAGGCCTTGCATTGCCACACATACACGCCTTTCAACCCATTGCCATTCTTTAACTGTGCAAGCTGTCTGTACGTACCTGTGGTTTGCCTGACTCTGTGCTCCATGTTGTCCTTCCTAGGCACCGTCCGCTGGGACTTGCGAGGAGAAGGACGAATCCTCGCGTGTACCGACCGCTGGTGGACCTGTCGACAATGGAAGAACGCCATATAATACTTCGATACAGACTTGACCGTGCCACTATCCATGAACTGTGTGCCCAGCTGGAGCCAGCCCTGATGTCCCCCATCCGCCAACCCACAGGGATTCCCCCTCTGGTGCAGGTTTTGTCAGTCCTCCATTTTTTGGCAAGTGGGTTATTCCAGACAACAGTGGCCATGTCATCTGGAATGTCTCAGCCTATGTTTTTTAAGATTTTGAGCAGAGTGTTGTCTGCCCTGATGAAACTCATGCGGAGCTACATCATTTTCCCAGAGGAGGGTGACTTGCCTACAGTGAAGGGTGATTTCTATGCCCTTGGACATATCCCCAACATCATTGGTGCCATTGATGGGACCCATGTGGCTTTGGTACCCCCAAAAGACGATGAGCAGGTGTACAGAAACAGAAAAAGTTATCATTCGATGAATGTCCAGGTGGTCTGTTTGGCTGACCAGTACATCTCCCATGTAAATGCCAAGTTCCCAGGGTCAGTGCATGACGCGTATGTTATGCGAAATAGCAGCATCCCCTATGTGATGGAGCAGCTACAGAGACAACGTGTGTGGCTAATCGGTGACTCTGGTTACCCCAACCTCCTTGGCTACTGACCCCAGTGAAGAATCCCCGGACCAGGGCAGAGGAACGGTACAATGAGGCCCATTGGCGAACTAGGAGGATCATCGAAAGGACCTTTGGCCTCCTGAAGGCCAGGTTTAGGTGCCTGCATATGACAGGGGGATCCCTGATGTACTCACCAAAGAAGGTGTGCCACATCATCGTGGCCTGCTGTATGCTTCACAATCTGGCATTGCGACGTCAGGTTCCTTTCCTGCAGGAGGATGGTGCAGATGGTGGTGTTGAAGCAGCTGTGGAGCCTGCGGAGAGTGAAGAGGAGGAAGACTCAGAGGACGACACAGACAACAGGGACAGAGTAATAGAACAGTATTTCCAGTAGCACACAGGTAATAATCACCCATGCCATTTTACATTTCCTGAAAGCCTCCTGCATCTCAACTTTGTCGATTTCCCCCCAGAACTATAAACATGATGTTTGATTTTCCCTTCCCTTTTCTGTGCTGTATGAGCCACTGCGTGACCTCGGCTTGGTTGGCCCATGGACTAATGCTAAGTTACCTCGGTATGTGTAATTCACAATGTTAAAAATACGTAATTGATATGTAATGTGTCATACATTTGTAAATAAGACAGGCTGAGTCCTGATTGATTTCAGTGCAATGTGTGATTTATTATTAGTGCATAGATATTGGTACATGATAGTGAAACAGTGATGGGTGGGGGTGGAGTAATGTCCATGGCAGAGTCCAGTTCTCAGTCTCACAGGTGCATTGTCCATATGCCTGTGGCAGGATGGAGCAGGGGCAGTTCAAGGTTTGACAGGGTGGCAATGTGGAACAGTGGGAGGACTTCAGGGGGTATGTGATGCTGGCGGGGGTCTTGACATCCTACTCTGTCGGTTTTTTTGATCTCAGGCTCCTTTTGCGGGGTGGTTGTTGTTCAGCAGGAGGTGGGGTTCTGGTGGGATGTCGTTGTGGTGGGGCCTCCTGTCCACTAGCGCCGGCGGAGGTGGTTGGCTGTTCCTGTTCCTGGCTAGTGACAGGGGCCCTGTGTGATGCCACATGGTCCCGAAACGTGTCCTCTATACGGTTCAGGGCCTGGACTATGCTCCCCATAGCGGTTGAGATGTTGGTGAGTTGGTCGCTGAACCCCATGTAGCGTTGCTCCTGCTGTGCCTGGATCTCCTGGAACCTGGCCAGTACCGTCGCCATCGTCTCTTGTGAGGGGTGGTAGGCTGCAATGATTGTGGTGAGGGCCTCTTGGAGAGTGGGTTCCCTGGGCCTCTCCTCCCCCCCCTGTCGCACAGCATCCCTCCGAGTTGCCCTGTTTCCCTGGGCCTCTGTCCCCTGGACGGTGTGCCCACTCCCACTGCCCCCAGGTCCCTGTTGTTGTTGGGTTGGTGGGTTACCCTGGGGGCCCTGTAGTGGTAGACACACCGCTGCTTGACCTGTCCTAGAGACAGAGGCATGGGCCCGCTGGGTGGGAGCTGTGCTGTTGTTCCCAGAGGGGGTTGGGTCTGCAGTGGCCTGTGTCTGGGTGAGGGGAACCGACTGCCCAGAGGTCCCCGATGGTCCGGGCTGGTCGTCAGGTTCCAGGTCGACAGAGCTGCTGTCATCACTAGGGGCCTGTTCCGGGGGTGGGATGGACATTTCTGGTCCCTCCTGACCGGTGTGTTGTCGTTCGGGTCCTGCATGGGGTAAGAGGGTATGGTTATTGTTTCTGTGTGTGCATTAACTTGCGTTTTATGTGTGCCCTCGTCCCCCAGTGCTGGCATTCCCTTGGGGTAGGTGTTGTGAGGGTGTTTTGTGGGGGGGGGGATGGGTATGTGCAGTGGTCATGCTTAGGTGATGGGTGTCCATAGTTTGGGGATGGCATGCAGGGGTTGGTGTTGGGTGGGTAGTGCTGGAGAGACATTCTCAGGGAGGATGTGTGCTGGGGGATTGGGGGTGAGGGTGGGGGTTAGCATGCTGGGGGAGGGGGGGTGAAGTGGTTGGCCTTGTACTTACCAGAGTCCATTCCTCCGTGTACTCCAGCGAGGCCATCAGGATGCAGGATGTTTAGTACCTCTTGCTCCCATGTTGTGAATTCAGGTGGAGTGGGTGGGGGTCCCCCGCCAGTCTTCTGCACTGCGATGTTGTGTCGCGAGACCATCGAGCGCACCTTCCCCCGTAGGTCGTTCCATCATTTGCGGATGTCCTCTCGATTTCTGGGATGCTGTCCCACCGCGTTGACCCTGTCCACGATCCGCTGCCAGAGCTCCGCCTTCCTTGCTATGGTGGTGTGCTGAACCTGTGAGCCGAAGAGCTGGGGTTCCACTCTTATGATTTCCTCCACCATGACCCGGAGTTCTTGGTCCGAAAAGCGTGGGTGCCTTTGTGGTGCCATGGGGTGGTGTGTATGAGGTGTGGGGTGGTGTATGTGATGATGTGTGTGTTGGTGTGTGCTGCTTTGTGCTTCTATGTGGTGTGTGTGATGTTGTGGTGTGCCTCTGTGTGTCTGGCTCTCTATTCTCTGATGTGTCTCTCTCTCCTTCGTCTCTGGTTTTTGTTGGTAGGGGTTTGTGGGTGATGTGGGTGTGTGTTTTATATGGTATTGGATGTGTGGGAGTGGTGTGTGTATGTGTTTCAGGTGTGTGCCTTTCAAATTGTCCAATGTGGTAGGGGTTTGTAAAGGTGTGTGTATTTTGACCGCGGCGGTGTGTACCGCCAATGGAATACCGCGGTTGAATGACCGCCGCGTGGATTTGCGGGTCATAATGGTATGGGCGTATTTCTGTTGCCGTGGCGGTGGAGGTTTGGTCTTCTCCAGTTTACCGCTGGCCGCTGATGTGGCGGACTGCAGTGGAGGGCGGATTTTTGGAGGTTTTGCAGTTGTGGGTCAGAATGTCCGTGGCGGCTGACCGCGGCGGTATTGTGGCGGCCTTCTGACCGGCGGTAAGCGGCTTTTACCGCCGAGGTCAGAATGACCCCCTAAGACTCTTATTCTTTGAAAATACATAACTTGACTAGTGTATGTTGGATTTTTGTCATTTTGGTATTGTTTTCTGTAGGATGTTTTTCCTGATCCAAGTATGGAATCTCTCTGAGCCTCTGGCATATAGCAGTGCTACCACATCCCCTTTAATGCTACTGAGTATTATTGAGGAGACTGCTTCAAAGTTACACATCAGTTTCATCCCCAATTCTAGGGCTGGTGCTGCACCATGTTCATTCTGAATTTGTTTCAACACTTCCGGTAAATTGCTAAGTGTTGGGGTACCATGTGTGGTAGTGTAAATCACAGCAAAGCTGTACCCCATGCAGCACATTCATCCACTGAGAGGACCATCCCGAATGGCAAGCACATTGTAAGAATTCTATGTTTTTCCTGTGGCCCCGTATGGGAAAACACAATTTCCAGCTGATTACTTTTCTGGTCTATCCGGAATGGGACTTTCTCTTGTTCTGTCGTCACTTTGCCCATGATAGAATGTGCTGTTTGTGGATTTATCCCAGTAGTAGCCAACTGATATCCAGCAGGTGGTGGTGGTGGTGGACGTACTGTTGTTGTGTTCAAAGTTCGCATAACAAACTAAACAAGTCGCCTATACAGAGTTAATAGCTCATTGTAGAGATTGCGCAGATCAGCTGCCTGCATGTTTTGTACACCTGGGTAAGTTGTATATGTGGCAAACATTGACCATATTGGTCCTTCATTACCTAAGGGACCTAATCTTATGTGTTGTTTTACGTTTGTTAGGGTGCCTTAAACAATTTCTGATGTTCCTGATAAGCAATCAGTATTTCAAGATAATGGTATGCTTGGCACTGCTGTGGTATGTTAACAATTTTGCATGTGTGGAATGTGAATGTTCTAGGGTCTTCCTCAGGAAAGGTAACCTAGGAATACAATGTTTCTGTTTGGTAAGCTTCATTGGCTTCTACAATGAATGTAACATCCCCTCTCATCTGACAAGCCGTGCTCTAGTAGGTGGAGTGTTAACACATGTCTGACATTCTCAGGAATGTCTATGGCGTTAGCCATATTGTGAAATGGGTATAGAGATGGAACACCAAATGGGGAGTAAGTCCTTTTAAGAGTTCAGGTTCAAACAACCTACAGCCTAGTGAGGTGCTTCCTGTTCAACTGAGAAGTATCATTCCGAAGACCACGGATGTCTTGAACAATGGTACTTACGGTACCAGTTGTCTGTGACACAGTGATACTCAGGACATTCATAAATTAATGCAAAAACACCGTCATTGGTGGCGCCATGTCGTATTTGGACTCTTGCTCTAGGCAAGACTGATGGTTTAGGGATGACTGTACTTTTGTTCGTAGGTGAATAGGTCATTCCTACAACAAGTCGCAACTGTCAGCCCAACCCTCCCAGCTCACAAGCAGTACCTCACCAGAAACCCAGATAGTGAAAAGTGATTTGTGGCAGCATTTACGCATGGACACAAGAGTGCAACATTTCAGGGGAGTCATGGTTAAATGGAGATTACCCTTTTCTCACATGAGCAAGAAAACTCATTCACACACTTGCAATGAAGAAGATGCAGTAAAGTTTTCAATAGGTTTTATTAACAAGATTGCAATCTACTATAAATTGCATGGGCTGCAATGATTAGGGTAATGAACAGTGCAAGAAATAGAATTATAAAAACGAGAGTGGTAAACATGAAAACCTCCTTCATCTTGCAACTAACATAAGATGTGAAATAGGCCCTAATACCCGACAATAATGTACCTAGGCCCATATTTATACTTTCTTAGCGCCGCATTTGCGTAGTTTTTTGACGCAAAATTGGCACAAACTTAATTGTATTTTGTAAGTTTGCGCCGATTTTGCATAAAAAAACGACGCAAATGCGACACTAAAAAAGTATAAATATGGGCCTTAATCTCTAGCCTAAAGAGAGCTAGATGTGTTAAACCTAAGCTGTCAGTACCATGTCCATGAGAAGAGCCCCCCCAACCCTTGTTAACTTGGAATTAGGTCTCTAGATCAGACTCTGTGGGAACACGAAGGCTGTGTCGGCATCAAGGTGATGTGTTGCATGGATAGCATTGATGGCGTCTTGCAGGAATCCCTTTGATAACCTTGTCTGCATGAGATGCATTCATACTGATCTTGTAGGACCCCTGACGCAGGTATGTTCCCAAAGAATAGATAAGAAGGCATGCTTGGAGCGGCAGCTATATAAACAATTCCAAGAAAAAGTACATTATGTTACTGTCACATGGAGGTTGGAAAGTACATGATGTATGTGAATATCTACGTATCTCTCTGGTCTTTGACGTTGATAGTGACGCCTTCTCAAAGTGGCACTGATAATGTGAAATCAAAACATCTTCCTAACTTTAAACATAGCAGCCACCTTGGAAGTAATAATTAAATGAATGTGCTAAAACAAAGCAGGCTAAGTAGGTTAAAAGTCACTAGGTGATGGGGGCACAGGCCTGAAAGCCAGATGGCAAAACTATCTCCTGATTTCCAATAAAACCAAATAGAATCCACTGCACATTCTTTCTAGAGGGCTCTGGCTGGCACCCACTGTGCATGCATGCAAGTGTGTAAGTTTGCTCAAGTGTTGATGCCCAGAGAGACAGCACATGCTGTCTCTGATATATAACATTTTAGGGTCACCACATACCTTCCCATTAGACTCTTGGAATGTTGACAGAATGTTCCCATCATATGCCTCCAGCTTTCAGTGATTTCCCCCTCTTTTATATACCTGTTCTGCTGCAGGGTCCTGCCTTCTTGCTTTCCAGTTATAACAGGACTGTCTCCATTTTCCTGTAAATATCTACTTACCAAATGCATAACTATTGTTTCTCTGTATCACCTATGTCTATTGACTTACATGTATGTGTTGTTCCTTTAAAAGTTTGTAGTATTCATCAGATGGGCCTTGGAAGGAGACACAGTTGGCCCTGCTGGGACTGGAACCTGTCACTTATGAGTTGCAGAAATATTTTTGCAGCAGGCATGGTAAACCAAAGAGCTACCCCATTTTGAATAACATCTTTGACCTAAAGGTTCCACACTGAGATGTTAGACTGATCAGAAGGCCTCACTAGGTACATTAGTCTGCATACCGGTAGCTGATTTCACTGTTTCTTTCAGGCCCACTTTGTTTTCCCATTGATTTTATGAGTTTATGTTCTCTGACGGGTGCTTTATATGATATTTGGTTGTGTTGCTTCAAAGAAAAGTGCTCAGATCTGCTGCACATATCCTCCCCCCACAAAAATTATAATTCCTGTGTGTTGGTGACTGCAGTGCAGACCCAATATCATGGTATGTTACCATTTATTGTTGTGGCAGCTATTCACTTGCTAAGGGTGCAGTCTCTTCTCTAGCTCTCCCTCGTAAATCCTTTCAGACTGCAGACTGACATGACTGGAGCACCTAAGCTCCAACTAACAGAGAGATGTATGTAGAAGGATTGTTTGAGAAACATTTTTGAGAACAGGAGGGGCTGGGATTCCTCATTTACACAGACCAAGTTTCGGCATTGCCGGGTTAGGACTGTTAAGGAGTTTCATTAGATATCTTTCCTTCTCTGCCCCATTGCCACTCATTGGCTTCTTTCTCTCCCAACCCTGCACAAGTCATGTTTTTGTGAGTTTTCGTCAGATGAACAAAACCTTCAATGGAGCAAAGAAGAAGGTTTTGTGTTCACCTAACTGATAATTGGGTGAAATAATTTTAGTACAGGTCAGGCTGAAGTCTGTACAATTTAACACCTTAAAAACAGCTATGGCCAAGTGATATACTATCTTCCCATCCTGCAAATACAAGGGTTATTTCTCATGTAAGAACTAAAATCCCAGCATAAAACTCTGAGTTTCTATATATAGGAAATATAAATTATTTGTTAGATTTACCATTTTCATTCTGCCAGAGAGACTGCAAACCTTATGATATGTTGGCCACCATAGGACTGGATATTCCAAAGATAAAATTGCAATTGGGATTGATAGTTCTGTCAGAAATTTCAAGGGTGCACAAACTTCTAACACTAGGCAGAGTGGACTTAAAGGTCACTTAAATTGAGGATTTATAAGATACAGGTAAACATTTCCTTGGATACAAATCTTTGCACCAACACTGAAGAAAGGATTGTCCTTGACTGACCGCCTGTATGAGTCAGACATACTCTCCCACACAAAGGAGGAGTTGTTTGATGTTGTGTCCACCAGATGAGATGGTGGAAGGCTGCATGAAAACAAGGAGCATTTCCAAGACAAGAATGCTACACTTCAAAAAGAAAACAATCTCTGCTGCTAACATGCTCCCCCGCTTGAGAGATCATTGCAAGGTGAATAACTAAAGTATGGTGGAAAAAAATAGCGATAAGAATATTGCACCAAATGTATTGTCAAGTCAAAAATATTGTGACTATTGTGAATATAGAATGAAAGAATATATATTTGTTTTATTTTTTAAATTATAGTTGTATTAAATATTATTGTGATCATTGTTATTTTTAGCATTGCAATTTGCTATGTTTAACCAGAACATTTTACATTTAATTAGTAATTTTTGATTTAGCTGCAGTTTGTTAGGTTTGTAAGGGGTTAGGGTGGGAAGTTGTTGGAAATATAAATTATCATTTTAGTTTGTAATTACCTTTTTTGTTAATTAAATAGTTAATTGTTATTATTTATGTACATTATTTAGTTGATTGATTTATATTTAAATTATTTCGGGATAGTATGTAAATTCTAAAGCTTAATTTTTTGGTTCAATTAATTACAAATGTTTGATTTACTAGTGGGTTGTTGGGTTTACAAGGAGTTACTGCAAGAAAGTTATACAAATGTATAGATATTGTTTTTTGTATATTTAATTACATTTTTATGCTTCTTAGGCCGTTATTAGGAATTAGTTATGTTACTTATTCAATTGATCACGTAAGTTGCTATTTAATATATATTGTCATTTTTGAAGTGTAATATACATTTTCTAAAGTTTACTTAGTCATGTTAAATTTAGTAATGTGTTGGTAGGTTTGTAGGAGTTAAAATACTTATAAAATATAAAACTATGGGGGTTATTCTAACTTTGGAGGAGTGTTAATCCATCCCAAAAGTGACGGTAAAGTGACGGATATACCACCAGCCGTATTACGAGTTCCATAGGATATAATGGACTCGTAATACGGCTGGTGGTAAATCCGTCACTTTTCCGTCACTTTTGGGACGGATTAACACCTCCTCCGAAGTTAGAATAACCCCCTATGTTTTTCATTTAGAAAGAAAGTTTTAGTTTAATTAAATTAATAGTTGATACTTGATTATGTAAATTGTTTATTGAATCACTGTCACAACATTTATGGTGTCTTATTTTTATTTAATAAATCAGTGTATTTAATACAAAGATGTTGAACACAAGTGTTATATTTATTATTTGTTCTAATTGCACTTGTTGCATTTCATACCTAATTAAATATTAACAATGTTTTACTCATAATTGATGTTTAATCTTTATCATTTTGTGGTGGTTTTTATATTAGTACTTAGGAAATTGTATTTATTTTTAAAAAGTTGCTTTGTTTTTAAATTATCTTTGTATTATGAAATGTGTTTTTCCAATATATTTAAATGTATTTATCTATAATGCATATATTTGCTAAATTGCTTATATTTATATATTTTATTTTGCTCTCTATTCAACTTTTTTTTAATTTTTTTAAATGAAGCATTTGAAAAGTATATATATTCATTCCAAAGCAGAACAATTTTCATACTGTTTCCTAGATTGGAGTGAGAATAGTAAATCTAACCCATTCAGTGCCCAACACTTTCCCTTCTATTGCTTAAATTTGAGTGGGAATAGTAACTCTAACCCCACCAAAGGTCAATCATTTCTATGCTTTTACCTACATTAGAGTGGAAATAGTTGATCTAATCCCTACCTCATCACCTTTCCTACTGTTGCTTAATTGGAGTGAGAATAGTAAATCTAATCCTTTCTAAATCCAACACTTTCCTTGACTTGGCCTACACAGGAGTGAGAATAGTAAAGCTAAACCCTCCAAAGATCATTCCTTTCCCTGCTTTTATTTATGTTGGAGTGGGGATGGAAAATCTGACTCCTCAAAAGTCTAACAACCTCTCTATTATTGCTCAGGTTGAAGTGGAAAAAGTAAATGTAAAACCTTCAAAGTTCACGGGGTTTCCTTGAGTCTGGTTATGTTTGGGTGGGAATAGTAACTCTAACTACTTCAAAATATTAAATCTTACTGCCTCAAAGTCCAAACTTTTCACTAGTGTTGAGTATTTTGCATTATTAGTATTTTTTCTTTTCCTATTTAATATTTAACCCCATAGGTGAGTGTGTTGGCCACTGGCTGATGCACGCACAACTTCCCTAGTGCGGCTCACGACCAGTGGCCGACACCAGGGAGGGTTTTTAAAAATCCTCCTGAATTTTTTTATTTAAAACTTTCTTGAGAAACACAGAAGAGCTTTCACATCTCCCCTCACCCCCCACCCACCCCTCTTTGATGTCAGCACGTCATGATGCGTGCTGATGTCACAAATTGTTTTCCCCATCGGAGCAGGTAGCAGAGGTAAGACCGCTTTCTGTTCCGGTGGGGAAAACAGGCCCGAAAGGGCATCCCCACTTTTTAGGAAGGCCTTGTTTCAAAGAGGAGATTTTCCCCTTTCAAACAAGGCCTTCCTGAAGCGGTTTCCTGGCCGTGGATCACAGCCATGCTGTGATTCATGGCAGGAAACCCCACTAGACACCAGGGATTACACTCGGGTGGGTGGGTTGTACCCCTCTGAAAATGGGCCGCCCCCAGGGACATATTTATTGAAAATATACATTAGTTTACCTGTGACGAGGCATGACCGAGGGGTCAAAAATAAATATGTATATATATATTTTTTTTTGTATTAAAAATGAAACTGACAGAGGGGTCGCCCTAAAGCAGGGCTTATACCCCTGGGGGCATGTTGTTTTTTAATAGATGTATGGTTTACCTGGGGGCCAAGAGGGCAAGATCCCCTCCCCCCCAGAGAAACCATACAGCTATTAAAAAACACATATATATATATTTATGAATATAACTTTTTTTTTCAATGCTTGTGTGGTTTCCCTGAGTGCTGCGATTTGCCCCTAGGAAAACCACACCCACCTATAGAAGTCATCTCTTTGATGTTGTTTCGCAGCACGCGTCTTCAAAACAATGCACATACTCCAACCATACCTTTTAGGCAGCAGTAAAAAAGTCAGGCTAACTCTTGTGGTTATGTTTCTTCTACAGAAGGATTGGACTTTTGTCTAGAGGCAGTTTTGATGCCATAAAGTAGCACAGACGCTTTAAATGCCTGCTGCAAAGATCAAATCTCTATTTTATGTGAATAGCTAAGTGGATTATTAAAGTCAACCATTAATTGTGCTATAATACAAATGAAATGTATGTGCAAGGTGGGATATGGAGAGATGAAGGGCACTTTTACTGGGTGGTAATGAGGGAATCTGAGGAGGATGTAATGGGAGTGGGAGCTCTAATAGTGATTGACGGATTGGGCTCCACAGGCGCTAAAAACTGTAATGATGCTTATGTGAAAAGGTTAAGTAATAGTGTGTCTTTTTTGTTTTTTTGAGTGTCTTGAGAGAACATGAGGGAAGAAACAAAGGTAAGGTGACTGACCCTTACTATTGCACGCATCTCACATCACATACACCCACCAGCAATTTTGTGACTGCCTACATAGGCTAGTGTTTTAGAGGGGCAGTTTAGCCACTAGCAGAGATGGCATTTCGTTGGATGACTGCTGCTGAAGCCCTAACTCAGGTTATGGAGAACAGTTCTGAGACAGACAGCAGATTTTGACACAGCATCTGAGGGGCAGGACAATGGAGCGGGCTCTTGGAGTGATTTTTCATGCAACAACTCCTCTTCCAGTGATTCTGAGGGAGGTGCTGTCCCTTTGCAAGCACTGCCCATGCAGCAGGACAATAGCAGGTTAGCCCAACCCAGAGAACAGGTGCATGCAGCAGCAAGCTCAGAGAGAGTGCTCTCTTGGGAGCTTTTCTTACCCAGAATGCCCTACAAAGATGAAATGTTAAATAAACACCCTATTTTATCTTTCATTTCTGTCACACAAACTATAGGAACATGCCACAATCCACAAAATTCCTACCACCCAGTGTTTCCCCACATGTCCTGAGAAAAACAGTATCCTGGTACTCCAGCGTCAGTTAAAAGAGCTGACTGACTTGTTGGGCCAGCATGGCATGAGCGGTGAGGCCCAACTGCAAGGTGCTGCCATGGATTGAACTTCACAGTGCAAAACCAGTGTGTGGCCCCTGGCACTTTTCACTGAGCGACTGGGCCTAAAATTGGTGGAGTTTGGAGAGGCCAGCTCCTGCATTGCGGTGGGCCTGATCAGCACCTGGTGTGGTCTGCGGCCTGAGCAGTGTCAAAGCCCCCTTCTGCTGTGGTGGCCCAGGAGGTCTCCAACAGATATACAGATCTACCAGCAGGTGGCAGTAGGTGGAGGAGCTGCCCTCAAGAGCCTGGCTGGCCCCCTCAGGAGATGTGAACAGACTATGGGGCCTGATTGAAAGTGACTGTATTACGGGTTGAGTGTGGCTTATCACCCTCGCTGTGCTTTTCCTGTTCTCCTCTTTCTCCATCAACTTGCTTCACCCCCAGCAACACTTAGCCCCTCCACTGCAGTGGGCATTGCCTGTGGCAACGCTTCCATTTTTTAGTACTTCACTGCTGTTACTGAAATGATGGGGAGGTGAGCAGTACAGAGACCCCAGTGGGGGAGGGGATAACCTTGTTGGACCAGGGGTGTTCCTCTTCCCCTCCTTTCTCCTTCTGGCCTCCTGGGCCCTCAAATATGGCTGCTTGTCTTTACCTTCGCCATTGTGAGCTGCATGGTTCACCCAAAGGGATCCAGGCAGGGAGCAAAGGGTGTGATCCACTACCCCAGCCTGCCAAGTGCCCCAAGTAAGACTGCAGTTGACCAAATGCCTCAGAACCAGTCGAGGCAGTTTAAGAGGCTCTTGCATGCCATACATGATGTCAAGCAGATGCTGGAGCCATATCTGGATGCACTTACCATTGAGATGGGGCTCCTGTGCACTGACCATTGTAAGTTGGTTGACTGCATTGTTACTACAGAGTCCACATTGTCTGCTATTTGGTCCATGGTCGCAGACATGCAGTCACAGATATAGGGCTTGCAGAAAGTAGCTGCTTCCTTAGCGGGAGATCATGGACCTTCTGGAAGGAACTGGGTGCCCTAGCATGGAGCCATACCTGGAGGACTGGCTAACAAATACAACATAGGAGGGTAAGATGTCACACTTCTTTTCTGTGGAGCAAGTGCACAGGATACCTGCCAATAGACCATCCCCCACATGGACAGGTTGATCCATCCCCTAACTGGTGCAGGCAGTTTAGTAGTCTTGCACCTCTCCCACATGTGGATGGCAGACTGACAACTCCAGCAGGTGTGGAGGATGTTCTATCCTGGTGGTCACGATATTTGCACCATTTGCCGACCTACCTATTACACACACCCATAGACCTGTTCCTGGGCAATGCAGCCATAACAGGGCATGTGCAAGATGCTGAATATTTGGGCAGGACCTTGTCAAACCACTGTTCCCTTAAGGTGGTGGTGGGTTGCGGTATGCGCGCGGCGGCTCAAAACATGTAAGCTACTGGACATGGCATTCAGGGATGCTGTTTGGGCATACATTGCTAACTATTGCTCATGAAATGAGGGGACTGCAACAGGAAGAAATGTGGACTTTGATGTATTCAAGGCTCTGATATGGGGATTTTGCATTAAGACCTCTTCTGGTGTAAAGCACTCACTGCAGGCTGAGATTTCTGCACTGAAACATTGCATATGAGCAGGGAAGAAATGTCAGAGCACAGAGCAGGGAGTAGGGATATAGAAGGGCTTATGGCTGGTTCATATTTGACTGGGGATTAAGGTACTCCTAACTCCACTTTTTTTCGCCCATTACTCCGACCCTTAGTGATGTTCAGTTGACAATTAGCTTGGGTAAGACTAATGTTCAAATGTTTTACAGTGTGATAATGCAGAGGCTGGCCAAACAGAGCTCAGCAATACAGGTCTGAAGTTGGCAACTTTTTTAGGTAAACTTTAAAAGTCTTTACCTGAACGAATTATATTAAATCTAACAATTGTGGGATTTATTATAACACGTAATTTGATACCAAACTTGATGTATCTGTCACTTATGGAGACTTTATAAATTAAAATAAAGTCTCCCCATTCTTGCCTACGCAGGTCATTCACTGCAATGAAGGAAAAAAAAAATGTTGGCCTTTTTACCTCACCAGGACAAATACAACTATTTATATAAGGTCCCTGCTTATAGTTATATAGCACCCAACCATAGAGGCACATAGGGCACACCTTAGGGGTGACTTGTATGTAAAACTAAGGTAGTTTAAGACTTTGGAAGTACTTTTAATTTCAAAGTCAAATTTGCATGTAACTTTAATTTAAAAGCAGCTGGCAAGGCAGGCCTGCCTTTAAAATGAAACTGAACACCTCAGCAGTGCACTGCCTACGCTGGGTTCCCTAAACCTACATGCCCTACCATATACTGGGGACTTATAGGTAGGTTAACATGGACAATTATAATTGGCCTAATGTGCATATTCACTTTACACAGAGCAATGGCCCTGGAACTGGGAGTCAGTGCCCAGGGCACAATCAAGAGTCAGTAACCACCAATATCTGTTGGGTGACAAGGGCAAAACGAGGACTTTCCTACACTGCACTCCCCCCCCCCAGATTAAAGGGGATAGGTACTAACCTACACCCTGGTAGTCCTCATCAGCTAAGTGGAAAAACCTGGAAAGGCCATCTACACTGGCATGGGAAGTCCCTGGCCTGTGCTCCACTGTGAAGTCCATCCCCTGTAGGGAAATGGACCACCTTAACAGGTTGGGGTTCTCCCCCCTTATTTGCATCAACCATCTGAGAGGTCTATGTTCAGTTTGTACACAGAAGTGAGTGCCAAACAGGTATGCTCTCTGCTTCTTCAGGGACCAGATCGCAGCAAAGGCCTCCCTCTCAATGCACTCTATCTTTTCTCTCTGGGGAATAGTCACCTGCTGATGAAGGCAACTTGCTGATTTTGTCCCTCTTCATTAACTTGTGCTAACACTGCCCCAATCCCTTCTTCTAAAGCATCTGTTTGCACTATAAACTCCTTGCAATAGTCAGGGGCCAGTAACACTGGTGCTGAACATGTAGCCTGCTTCAGAGTGTCAAAGGCTTTTTGACACTCTGGGGTCCAAATGATCTATTGAGCAGTTTCTTTGAGGTAAGCTCATTCAGTGTGGCCACTATGGTCCCATAATTTTGAACAAACCTCCTGTAGTGCCCAGTCAGGCCAAGAAAGGCCCTGGCCTGAGTCTGTTGGAGAGGCTGTACATGGCCTCCACCAACAAGGTGGCCCAGGTACACAACTGAACTTTGCCCTATCTGGCACTTGCTAACCTTGATAGTCAGGCCTGCTTGAAGCAGGGTCTGAAGCACTTCCTTCAGGTGGACCAGGTGGAACTGAATAAAGTTATATCGTCAGGATAAGCTGCACTGAAAGATTCCAACCCAGACAGGACTCCATTCACCAACCGTTGGAAGGGGGCAGGAACATTTTTCAGGCCAAAGGGCAACACCTTGAACTGAAAGTGGCCCTCTGGTGTGAAAAATGCTGACCTCTCCTTAGCTCCTGGACTTAAGGCAATCTGCCAGTATCCTGAGGTCAGATCAAATGTGGAAAAAGGAATTTGGCAGCCCCCTACCTATCAATGAGCTCATCAGCTCTAGGTATGGGATGAGCATCAGTCCTAGTTAATGCATTTGGACCTCTATAGTACCCACAGAATCTCAATTCCTTCTTCCCACTCTGGGGATTAGGTTTGGGTACCAGTACCACTGGACTGGACCAAGGACTGTCAGAGGGCTTAATTACCTTGAGCTCCGACATCTTAGCCACTTCAGCTTTGATGCTTGCTTTGACCTGGTCAGACAGCATGTACAGCTTGTTTTCGACAGGTAAGTTGTCACCAGTGTCAATGTCATGGACACACCAATTGGTGAGTCCAGGGTTCAAGGAAAATAGACTGGCAAACTGCTCCAAAACGTTTCTGAAATCTTTTTGCTGCATGTCTGTCAACTTGGGAGAGAGTACCACTCCCTCCACTGATCCATCTTGTGCATTTGAGGACAGAAGAGGTTCACTCTCCTCCTCCTTTTCTTCATCAGTGACCATCAGCATGGTCATGTATGCCTTGTCCTGGTGGGGTTTCAATCTTTTGACATGCTGGGTCCTATAAGGATTCCTGGGGGTGTCAAGGTCCACCAGGTAGGTGACCTCACCTTTTTTCCCCACAATTGGATAGGGCCCTGACCATTTGGCCTGAAGAGCCCTAGGAGCCACAGGCTCCAAAACCCACACCAGCTGACCTGGGTGATACTCAGGCATGGAAGACTTCTGGTCATACGGGAGCTTAATGAGCTCTTGGCTGGCCTCCAGGTTGTTGCTTGCCTTCTTCATGTACCCTGCCATGAGTGACAGCACATAATTCTAAGAGGCTGGCTTGGTTTGTAGTGGGTACCTTGGGTACTTACACCTTATACCAGGTCCAGTTATCCTTTATTAGTGAGATGTCGTAGTGTTCTAGCAGCTTAGGATGATAGAGGTAGCTATAGCAGAGCAGCTTAGGCTGAACTAGGAGACATGCAAAGCTCCTGCAATACCACTTATAGTTACACACTACTTATACACAAGTAAAGGCAATACTCAGTGTTACCAAAAGTAAAGGTAGTTTATTTGGGTGATACAAGTCCAAAAATATCTTAGAGGCAATACTCCTTCTGGAGGTAAGTATTATACACAATATATACACTAGACACCAAAATAAGGTAAGTAATTAGACATAGGATAGTGCAACCAATACGAATTGCTATAGAATGTAATGGGAAAAAATAGGTCTAGGGGCAACACACATCATATACTAAGAAAGTGGAATGCAAATCACAAATTTCCCCCTAGACGAGTTTAGTGTTTAGAGAATCACTGGGAGAGTAAGAAAACCATAGAGGTGAGTAAAATACCCCACCCCAGAGCCCAAGAAAGTAGGAGTAAAGTGCTGCAAGTTTCCTTAGGACACACTACAAGTCGTGATTAGAGCTATTGCAAGAACCAAGCAAGCCTGCAAGCAACAACTTGTGGATTTCTGGTCCTGAAGACATGCAAAGAGAGGAGACCAAGTCCAGAAGTCGAAGAAGTTCCAGGAGGGACAGGAGCACCTGTTAACCTAGAAGAGGGTGAAAAAGAAGAGTCCTCGTTGGACGAAGACTGCAGAAATGCATCAAAGAAAGATTGCTGTGGGTTCCTACATTATGCAATTGATGTCCCACGAAGAGATGTTGGATGCAGGCGAGTTTCCATGCTGGATTTATCCAAGAAGCCTTAGTTCAAGCAAAGTTGTGTTTAGCGTCAAAGTGGTGCTGCCTGGACCCAGGAGGGACCTGGGGGCCTCAACTCAGACTGAGTAGGCAGAGAGGACTCCCAACACTGGAGGGAACCCACAGATGACAAGGCAGCACACACGGAGGTCCAAGAACACGGGGACAAATAAGGTGCAAATTGCATTTGTTTCAGCACTACAGAAGAAAGTCCTACGCCGCCGGAGGTCAACTCAGCGAGTTGAGCGTCACAGGATAGAGTGCTGGGGACTGGGCCAGGTCGTGCACAAAGGATTCTTGCAAATAGTGCACAGAGGCCCCAGGAGGTGTAGATGACGCAGTGAACAGGGGTAATGTCGCTAAAAGGGAAGGCAAGCTCTTACATCCTCCAAATTTGAACAGAGGGCCTTAGGACAGTCTGTGTTGAAGGGGTCCACCACCTGTGTTCCAAGGAGCATGCTCGTCACCAGGAGAGGAGTCCAAGAGAACTGGTCATCGACTTAGAAGGTGCCAGCAAGAGCAGGGAAGTGACTCCATCACTCCACTGGAGATTTATGTGTTCCTTCTGGTGCAGGGTGAAGACAGGGAGTCCCCAGAGCATGCACACCATGTAAACTGTTGCAGTTGCTGGCTGGAGTTGAAGTTACAGAGGCAAGGTAGCCCTTCTGGATACTTTGTTGCTGTTAGAGCAGTTCCTAGAGCAGTCTGCGGTTGATCTGAGGTCAGAGAATGAAGCAGTAGTTGCAGAGGATTCCTGCTGAAAACTTGCAATTAGAATCTGAAGAGAAACCCACAGGAGAGACCCTAAATAGCCCTTAGAGGGGGATTGGCTACCTTATCAGGCATGGACCTATCAGGAGGGGTCTCTGACATCACCTGCTGGCACTGGCCACTCAGAGACCACCAGAGTGTCCCCACCCCTTGGAGAACAAGATCGCTGAAGTTTGGGACATACTGTAGGAGCTCTGGGCACCACCCCTGGGGTGGTGATGGACAGGGGAGTGGTCACTCCCCTTTCCTTTGTCCAGTTTCACGCCAGAGCAGGGACTGGGGGGGTCCCTGAACCAGTGTATACTGGCTTATGCAAAGGGGGGCACCATCTTTGCCCTTCAAAGCATTTCCAGAGGCTGGGGGAGGCTACCCCTCCCCAGCCTGTAACACCTATTTTCAAAGGGAGACGGTGTAACACCCTCCTCCCAAAGGAAATGCTTTGTTCTGCCTCCCTGGGACTGAGCTGCTTAGACCCCATGAGGGCAGAACCCTGTCTGTGAGGTGGCAGCAGCTTTAGTTGCAGTGCCAGACTCAGAGAGCTGGTTTGGCAGTAATGGGAGTCCATGGTGGAGCCCCCAGGATGCATGGAATTGGCTCCCAAATACCAGATTTTGAATGGGGGGACAATTCCAGATCTTAGACACCTTACATGACCATATTCGGGGTCCTCTCGGTGGAGATTTTTACCTTCGGACGTAGTAACTTTTTCGAGATGAAAATCCTGCAACCCGGGCAAACCTGAGTCTCAATCTGACGTCCTTTGAGCCCTCTTTGGATAAACTGCCTTGGAGGTCCCGGTCAACTTTCTACATTCGGACCTAGTCACTTTTTCAGGGATTTTCGTCACCGGGACGAACCTGCAAGTCAGGCCGGATCGCTGTTGAAGCAAGCCGGCTAGAGTTGCTGCGGCGGGCCGGTCCCTTCCAAACTCTGCCAAACTTCTGGATCTTCTCTCAGATGTTATTTTAAGGTTCTTTAGCGGTCCCCAGCTCACCTCAAGGTTCCAGAAGCTCTGAGATGCTCCTTAAGGGTGCGGACTACATCTCCTAGAATGGACCTGGCACAGACTCCAATTTGACCACTGGACAGTGGTCAGCTGGTCAGTTTCTTCAGAAGTTGGTGCAGGGGACCATTCATCTGTAGCAAACAGGGAGTCCCTCCTTGAACCAGTTGAAGCCAGGCAAAGTCCTTCTTGTGGTTATGGGTAAGCCCAAATGTGCAGCTGGTGCAGTCCTCCAGAGTGCGGTACAAGGTGCAGGTCAGGGATCCAGCAGGACATTCCTTCTTCTCCTGTGGTTCTTCCTTGTAGGGATCTGTGGTGTGGGTGCAGGTCTGCCAGTTTTATCCTTGCTCCTGGGTGAAAAACAAGAGGGTCCTGGCTCTCCAATCATGTGCAGGGTCCTTCCCCCTGTGATGTCCTCTTCCTGGGAAGTGTGGCAAAAATGTATCCCAGGGTGCAACTTTCCTCAAAAATCCATTATGGCTGAAAATTATTTTTGGAGGTTACATCGGACTAAGCCCACCCACTGGTGTGGCTAAAAATCCTAAACACACCCCTCTCCTGCCCTCTCCTAATCTAATAAAGAGGGCAATTAATTGACTGTGTTTGCAGGATGTGACGGAAGGGCTGAGTTACTCCAAATGTCACTCCCTGACTTTGAAGACCAGTTTGGCAGCCCTTCCCCCTTCATGCCTCTCCATCAGCTGATTTGATGCCAAACTTGAGGTACATGTCACTTAAAGGGACATTGTAAATTAAAATAAAGTCTCCCCATTCTAGCCCATGAGGTCATTCTCTACAATGAGGGGAAACAAATTTGGCTGTTTTACCTCACCAAGGCTTATACAACTATGTTTAGAAGGTCCCTGCTTGAAGTAACATGGCACCCAATCCTAGGGGCACACAGGGCACACCTCTGGGTGACTTATATGTAAAGATATGGTGGTTTAAGTCTTTGGAAGTAATTTTATCTACAAAGTCGAATTTGCATGTAACTTTATTTTAAAAGCAGCCAGCAAGGCAGGCCTGCCTTTGAATTTACACTGGGCACCTCAGCAGTGCACCTATGGGTGCACTACTTTTGCTGTGGTCCCTAAGCCTACATGCTCTACCATATACTAGGGACTTATAGATGGGTTAATATTGCCAATTATAATTAGACTAATTTGCATATCCACTTTACACAGAGCACTGGCCCTTGGACCGGTAAGCAGTACCCATGGCACAACCAAGAGTCAGTAACCACCAGTATCTGTCCATAATATTTTGGGGTGACCAGGGCAAAAGGGAGGACTTTCCTACACCGTGTATATCCTGATGAATGTTGTGCTCTCTTAGGAGCCACTTTGGTAGGAACATGTCAACACCTTAGTGGTGATGGGGTACCAGTTCCCTTACATGTCATGCACAATTTTTAATACAGAGTGGCTCTCCATTAAATAAAATTCATGCCTGTTTTACCACACTGCTTTTCAACCTGTTTAGTGAAGCCATAGTTCAATTATAGCTTACAGCGTGCCTCTTTGACTTCAGGGTGTCGGCCTGCTCTCCATCAACCCATGTTTTTGGAGAGTGTAGGGCCATCCAGTTATGAAGCATGACACCTGGTAGGCGTGTGAGGACATCCTGTCAATTGTTTTTTGTGTGCCAAAAAGCAATTAGACAGATGGTAAGAAGCTAATAGTTAGAGACTGTAAATCAGCCCTGGGTAGGACTTTCTAGAGATGCTTCCATTTTTATTTAAATGCATGACTTGCATTCAGTTTGCATCTTTGTAGAGTCCATAGGTGCCACGCAAAATTCAGAGTCAAAATCTATTGACAATCAATCAGCCAAATATCAATAACAAAAGAGTCAAAAGTAGCATCTGAGTCCCTGTTTCTGTTCTTTGCTGTCAGGATCACATTTTAAACGCTGATGCATAGCCACTCTGTTTACTAAGTAAGGCCCATATTTATACTTTTTTTGCGCCGCATTTGCGTCACTTTTTGATGTAAAAGCGGTACAAACTAACAAAATATAATTGTATATTGTAGGTTTGCAACACTGTTGTGTCAAAAAGTGACGCAAATGCGGCACAAAAAAACTCTAAATATGGGCCTAAGTGCTGTTTGGATGACTTATCCTGTCACAAACACAGATTGTTATGCACTAATCACCATTGCACATTTATTTATTTTACGATTCTCTCATACTAACATATTTTCGGAGTTACCATTTTCTGGTCACATACGTCCAGATTTACAAGAAACAGGTGTAGCGTAGTACTGCACCAAAATCAGCAGCACTACGCTGCACCAGTTTTGAAATGCAGGGATGCACTGTATTTACAAGAATATGGTGCAGCCCTGAATTTCCCCCTGCACCGGTGCTAAATTAACCTGCCTGTGCCAATGCAGGCTTCCTTCCACTATTGTGCAAGGATGTCTGCATTGAGGAGTGTGATTGTTTATGTGCAGGAAGGTATTCCTTTCTGCACATAAACAATCTACAATGGTGATTTGGCATTTCTATGTGTGCTGCAAAATGCAGCACATAGAAGGACTAAAGCGTCATTTTTGAATGATTATTTATGCAGGAAGGGACACTGTCCTGCACATAAACAATAATCCACAGCATTTTGCTTCTTCTAGTTTTGCTGTAGAATGCAGCAGGCATAGAAAAATTAAGAAAACAAGGAGAAATAAAAGAATTCCTACTTTTTTTGCCATGCTAAGGCACCACTGAGGGTGGCATTAGTTTTTGCCTCTGCCACAGACTTACTATTTCTCGTAAATATGGGGCAGCGTCAAAAGCAATGGCTGTTGTTATGGAACACCCACTGCAGCACTCATTAAACGCCCCTCTGATGAAGAAAACTGCATTGAAGGGGCCCATATTTATAAGGAGGCATTAAGCCACAATAATGGCGTTATACCTCCTCACAAAAAGCAATGCTCTGGTGGCAATAGGACCTTGAGAATCTGGCCCTTAATCTGTTTTCAAGATGGAACACATTTGCTAAACTATTGCAAATGGTCCACTGTTATTGCTCTTTAATGCAGGAACGACGTACATGCACATTTTCTTTCATAGAAAATTAAATGCAAACGCTGGGTGTTTCTGTTTCTCGACTATTGACACATTGGGGGTGATTCTAAGCTTGGCGGGCGGCGGTAGCCGCCCGCCAAGCGGGAACCGCCAGAAGACCGTACCGCGGTCAAAAGAGCGCGGCGGTCATTCTGGGTTTCCCACTGGGCTGGCGGGCGACCGCCGAAAGTCCGCCCGCCAGCCCAGCGGGAAACACCCTTCCCACGAGGAAGCCAGCTCAGAATGGAGCCGGCGGAGTGGGAAGGTGCGACGGGTGCAGTTGCACCCGTCGCGAATTTCAGTGTCTGCAAAGCAGACACTGAAATTCTTTGTGGGGCCCTCTTACGGGGGCCCCTGCAGTGCCCATGCCATTGGCATGGGCACTGCAGGGGCCCCCAGGGGCCCCACGGCACCCCATACCGCCATCCTGTTCCTGGCAGGCGAACCGCCAGGAACAGGATGGCGGTATGCGGTGTCAGAATCCCCATGGCGGCGCAGCAAGCTGCGCCGCCATGGCGGATTCCCATGGGCAGCGGAAAGTCGGCGGTACACCGCCGGCTTTCCGCTTCTGCCCGCGGCTGTACCGCCGCGGTCAGAATGCCCGGCGGTGCACCGCCAGCCTGTTGGCGGTGCTACCGCCAACCTCCGCCCTGGCGGTATTTACCGCCAGGGTCAGAATGACCCCCATTATCTGTACGCAAACTACAATACACTTGATAACACTAAATGCACTTCCTTGTGTTAACAATTTATTTGCACAGAGGACACACTCTCCAATAACCATTGCATAACACTTTTCTAAATAAACTATACAACCATTTGCATATATATTATTATCACAAAGTATTGCTATCCAATTTTAACACCCCTGCACTACTGTTATGTTATGTTATGTTATGTTATGTTATGTTATGCTATGTTATGTTAATGCATTTTATATGGTGCATGTACATTACTGATTTCTTGTTGCTATGGCATAATCAGACAATGGAGCAACTCAGCTATATGCTGTTTAAAGAACCAGGAGCATCATTTACAAAGATTTGGTGTAGGGCATCGCCGCAAGTCTTTTTGCTGCGCTGCCCTACTCCAAATCGAAAGGGCAGGAATGCACCATATCTACAAGATGCGGGGCATTCCTGTCCTTCAAGCCAGCGCTGATGCAGAAATTGCTGCCTAGCGCCAATGCAGGTACCCTTGCACCATGGTGTAAGGGAGTCTGTGTTGTTGGCAGGATTGTTTTTGTGCAGGAAGGGATACCTTCCTGCACAAAAACAACTCATGGAGACGTTTACCTCATTCTGTGTGCATTGCAGATTGCAGCACATGTGGAAAGAGGAAAAATGAGGAGAAAACATGTCAACATTTCCCCTCATTACGCTTGTTCTGGGGAGGCATAAGGTTTTGGTGCTGCCCAAGTTTACATGTTTTTGTAAATCTGGGGCAGCATCAAAATCCATGGGTGTTGAGTGGGAACTTCAGCCGCAACGTCCATGGATTGCACCCTTGATGCAGAGTAAGGCATTGCAGTGCTTTGAGCTGCCTTGCCTTACTTCATATATATGGGGCCATGCAAAGCCACACAGGGTGGCTTTGCGTCTTCTCATAGATATGATTGAGAGTACTGCGCCAGCAGGGCATTAAAAATGTGAGGATTTGGTGGCGGATGACTCTTGTAAACGAGGTCCAAGGTCTTTACAATTTTCCTAAAAAGAATCAAGTCAGATTCCTGTGAGAAAGTAGCCTCTTTCTAGCCTTGTTACCCCCACTTTGGGCCTGTTTGTGAGTGTATGTCAGGGTGTTTTCACTGTCTCACTGGTATCCTGCTTGCCAGGGCCCAGTGCTCATTGTGAAAACCCTATATTTTCAGTATGTTTGTTAGGTGTCACTGGGACCCTGCTAGTCAGGACCCCAGTGCTCATAAGTTTGTGACCTATAGGTATGTGTTCCCTGAGTGATGCCTAACTGTCTCACTGAGGCTCTGCTAACCAGGACCTCAGGGTTTATGCTCTCTCTTTACAAATTGTCACTAACAGGCTAGTGACCAATTTTACCAATTTACATTGGCTTACTGGAACACCCTTATAATTCCCTAGTATATGGTACTGAGGTACCCAGGGTATTGGGGTTCCAGGAGATCCCTATGGGCTGCAGCATTTCTTTTGCCACCCATAGGGAGCTCTGACAATTCTTACACAGGGCTGCCACTGCAGCCTGAGTGAAATAACGTCCACGTTATTTCACAGCCATTTTACACTGCACTTAAGTAACTTATAAGTCACCTATATGTCTAACCTTTACCTGGTAACGGTTAGGTGCAAAGTTACTTAGTGTGAGGGCACCCTGGCACTAGCCAAGGTGCCCCCACATTGTTCAGGGCCAATTCCCCGGACTTTGTGAGTGCGGGGACACCATTACACGCGTGCACTACATATAGGTCACTACCTATATGTAGCTTCACAATGGTAACTCAGAATATGGCCATGTAACATGTCTATGATCATGGAATTGCCCCCTCTATGCCATCCTGGCATAGTTGGCACAATCCCATGATCCCAGTGGTCTGTAGCACAGACCCTGGTACTGCCAAACTGCCCTTCCAGGGGTTTCACTGCAGCTGCTGCTGCTGCCAACCCCTAAGACAGGCATCTGCCCTCCTGGGGTCCAGCCAGGCCTGGCCCAGGATGGCAGAACAAAGGACTTCCTCTGAGAGAGGGTGTTACACCCTCTCCCTTTGGAAAATGGTGTGAAGGCAGGGGAGGAGTAGCCTCCCCCAGCCTCTGGAAATGCTTTCTTGGGCACAGATGTGCCCAATTCTGCATAAGCCAGTCTACACCGGTTCAGGGGACCCCTTAGCCCTGCTCTGGCGCGAAACTGGACAAAGGAAAGGGGAGTGACCACTCCCCTGACCTGTACCTCCCCTGGGAGGTGCCCAGAGCTCCTCCAGTGTGCTCCAGACCTCTGCCATCTTGGAAACAGAGGTGCTGCTGGCACACTGGACTGCTCTGAGTGGCCAGTGCCATCAGGTGACGTCAGAGACTCCTCCTGATAGGCTCCTTCAGGTGTTGCTAGCCTATCCTCTCTCCTAGGTAGCCAAACCCTCTTTTCTGGCTATTTAGGGTCTCTGTCTCTGGGGAAACTTTAGATAACGAATGCAAGAGCTCATCCGAGTTCCTCTGCATCTTTCTCTTCACCTTCTGCCAAGGAATCGACTGCTGACCACGCTGGAAGCCTGCAAAACTGCAACATAGTAGCAAAAACGACTACTGCAACTCTGTAACGCTGATCCTGCCGCCTTCTCGACTGTTTTCCTGGTGGTGCATGCTCTGTGGGTAGTCTGCCTCCTCTCTGCACTAGAAGCTCCAAAGAAATCTCCCGTGGGTCGACGGAATCTTCCCCCTGCAACCGCAGGCACCAAAAAGCTGCATTACCGGTCCCTTGGGTCTCCTCTCAGCACGACGAGCGAGGTCCCTCGAATCCAGCAACTCCGTCCAAGAGACTCCCACAGTCCAGTGACTCTTCAGTCCAAGTTTGGTGGAGGTAAGTCCTTGCCTCACCTCGCTAGACTGCATTGCTGGGAACCGCGACTTTTGCAGGTACTCCGGCCCCTGTGCACTTCCGACAGAAATCCTTTGTGCACAGCCAAGCCTGGGTCCACGGCACTCTAACCTGCATTGCACGACTTTCTAAGTTGGTCTCCGGCGACGTGGGACTCCTTTGTGTAACTTCAGGTGAGCACCATTTCACACATCCTTGTAGTGCCTGTTTCTGGCACTTCTCCGGGAGCTACCTGCAGCTAAGAGGGCTTCTTGTCTTTCTCGACGTCCCCTCTACCTCCTGGTCCAATTTGCGACCTCCTGGTCCCTCCTGGGCCACAGCAGCGTCCAAAAACTCTATCCGCATGATTTGCAGCTAGCAAGGCTTGTTGGCGTTCTTCCGGCGGGAAAACACTTCTGCACGACTCTCCAAAGCGAGGGAGATCCGTCCACCAAAGGGGAAGTCTCTAGCCCTTTTCGTTCCTGCAAAAACCTCAGCTTCTTCTGTCCAGTAGAAGCTTCTTTGCACCCACAGCTGGCATTTCCTGGGCATCTGCCCATCTCCGACTTGCTTGTGACTTTTGGACTTGGTCCCCTTGTTCCACAGGTACCCTAGATTGGAAATCCATCGTTGTTGCATTGTTGGTTTGTGTCTTTCCTGCATTATTCCTCTAACACGACTTCTTTGTCCTTAGGGGAACTTTAGTGCACTTTGCACTCACTTTTCAGGGTCTTGGGGTGGGCTATTTTTCTAACCCTCACTATTTTCTAATAGTCCCAGCGATCCTCTACAAGGTCACATAGGTTTGGGGTCCATTCGTGGTTCGCATTCCACTTTTGGAGTATATGGTTTGTGTTGCCCCTATCCCTATGTGTCCCCATTGCATCCTATTGTAACTATACATTGTTTGCACTGTTTTCTAAGACTATACTGCATATTTTTGGTATTGTGTATATATATCTTGTGTATATTTCCTATCCTCCCACTGAGGGTACACTCTGAGATACTTTGGCATATTGTCATAAAAATAAAGTACCTTTATTTTTAGTATAACTGTGTATTGTGTTTTCTTATGATATTGTGCATATGACACTAAGTGGTACTGTAGTAGCTTCACACGTCTCCTAGTTCAGCCTAAGCTGCTCTACTAAGCTACCATTATCTATCAGTCTAAGCTGCTAGACACCCTATACACTAATAAGGGATAACTGGGCCTGGTGCAAGGTGCAAGTACCCCTTGGTACTCACTACAAGCCAGTCCAGCCTCCTACATTGGTTGTGCAGCGGTGGGATAAGTGCTTTGAGACTACTTACCACTCTTGTCATTGCACTTTTCATAAGAGAAAAATATACAAAACAAGTTCAGTGTATATACACATAACCAAAAAGTTTTGCATTTCCTCTTTTCACTCTTTTCTAAGTGCTGAAAAGTACTTCTAACTTTCTAAAAAGTTCTAAAAAGTGTAAAAAGTTTTTTTCTGTCTTTCTAAAAGTTCTGAAAACTTTTTTCCTTTTTCTATCACTTTAACTCTTTCTAAAAATGTCTGGCACAGGCCAAAAGGTTGATCTGTCCAAACTTGCATATGACCACCTTAGCTGGAAAGGAGCAAGGAGTCTCTGTGTAGAAAGAGGTTTGAGTGTAGGGAAGAATCCTTCCTTGGAATTGTTACTTAACATGCTTAGAGAACAAGATAAGGCTAAAAGTGCCCCATCTGTTGAAAAAGTAGCTAATGGTTCCCAATCTGATCCAGGGACTCCCCCAGGAAAAAGTTCAGGAAAGAAACTTCCTAGCCTGCCCATTACTAGACAGTCTAGCATAGTTGGTAATGATGAAGAGCCACACCATACAAATAGTGTTGTCTCACATCATAGCAAAAGCATTTATTCTCACCACAGTGGTACTGATGTTTCTGTTAGCCAAGCTGTTAGGGTGCCCTCTGTAAGGGACAGGTCTCCTTCTGTTCATTCCCATCATACCTCTGTATCTAGGAATGTCCCTCCCACCAACCCTGATGACAGATTGTTAGAGAGGGAACTCAATAAGTTGAGGGTGGAACAAACCAGACTGAAGCTTAAAAAGCAACAGCTGGATTTGGATAGACAGTCTTTAGAATTAGAGAAGGAAAGACAGAAGTTGGGTTTAGAAACCCATGGTGGCAGCAGCAGTATTCCCCATAGTCATCCTGCAAAAGAGCATGAGTCCAGGAATCTGCATAAGATAGTTCCCCCTTATAAGGAGGGGGATGACATTAACAAGTGGTTTGCTGCACTTGAGAGGGCCTGTGTTGTACAGGATGTCCCTCAAAGGCAGTGGGCTGCTATCCTATGGCTATCATTTAGTGGAAAAGGTAGGGATAGGCTCCTTACTGTGAAAGAAAGTGATGCCAGTAATTGTACAGTTCTTAAGAATGCATTCCTGGATGGTTATGGCTTAACCACTGAACAGTACAGGATAAAGTTCAGAGAGACCAAAAAGGAGTCTTCACAAGACTGGGTTGATTTCATTGACCATTCAGTGAAGGCCTTGGAGGGGTGGTTACATGGCAGTAAAGTTACTGATTATGACAGCCTGTATAACTTGATCCTGAGAGAGCATATTCTTAATAATTGTGTGTCTGATTTGTTGCACCAGTACTTGGTGGACTCTGATCTGACCTCTCCCCAAGAATTGGGAAAGAAGGCAGACAAATGGGTCAGAACAAGGGTGAACAGAAAAGTTCATACAGGGGGTGACAAAGAGAACAATAAGAAGAAAGATGGTGAAAAATCTCAAGATAAGTATGGGGATAAGGGTAAAACCAGAGATTCCACTTCAAATCTTAAACACTCTTCAGGGGGTGGGGATAAAACAAATTCTTCCTCTTCTTCTCAACCTACACAATTTAAAAAGCCTTGGTGCTTTGTGTGTAAAAACAGAGGCCATAGGCCAGGGGATAAGTCCTGTCCAGGTAAACCCCCTGAGCCTACCACCACTAATACATCAAGCTCTAGTGCCCCTAGCAGTAGTGGTACTAGTGGTGGGACTGCTGGCAACAGTCAAGCAAAGGGTGTAGTTGGGTTCACTTATGGGTCCATCATAGAAACTGGGGTAGTCAGTCCCAAGACAGTTTCTGTCACACCTAGTGGCATTGGCCTTGCCACACTGGCTGCTTGTCCCCTTACAATGGATAAGTACAGGCAGACAGTTTCATTAAATGGTGTTGAGGCCTTGGCCTACAGGGACACAGGTGCCAGTATCACTTTGGTGACTGAAAACCTAGTGGCTCCTGAACAACACATCATTGGACAACAGTATAAAATTATTGATGTCCATAACTCCACTAAGTTTCTTCCCTTAGCTATAATTCAGTTTAGTTGGGGTGGAGTTACTGGCCCTAAGCAGGTGGTGGTATCACCTAGCTTACCTGTAGACTGTCTCTTAGGTAATGACCTAGAGGCCTCAGGTTGGGCTGATGTAGAGTTTTATGCCCATGCAGCCATGCTGGGCATCCCAGAGGAATTGTTCCCTCTCATTTCTACTGAAATGAAAAAGCAAAGGAGAGAAGGCCTGAAAACTCAGGATCCCTCTCCATCAACAGGTAAAAAGGGTATCACAGTATCCCCTAACCACCCTGCCATTCAGGATACCATTCATGTGGTGGGAGAAACCTCTCCTGGGGTGGCACCTGTTCCAAGGGAAGCATCAGCTGGCAAAGCTGTACTCCCTGAGGTAGAAGTATCTCTCTGTGGGATAACTAACATTGGTGACAAAAAGAGCACCATTTTAGTTAACATGGAGCATCCCTCCAACCCTCCCAGAGAAACTTTAGTGCAGAAACTCTGCACTGCCTCACAACACTTAGGACAGCATCCCTGCCCTAGTGTGGAGCTCATAGGACAGCATCCCTGCCCTGCTCCAACTCAAGAGAAACAGTATCCCTGTTCTCTCTTCCAGCCATATGGACAAAGTTTTTGCCCAGCCATGGCTTTTCTGAGACAGCATCCCTGTCTGGCATTTCCATCACTACAAATAGGTTCAGTGGACAATTCCCACTGCTCTAAACTAAAAACTACTGATAGAAACTCTGAAAATACATCTTCACATTGTTGCTTAGCTAAAAAACTTCAAACAGGGTGGTTTACATCCCCACAGGGAAGTAACCATATAGTGGATGATAAAGGGAGTAACCAGTCTATTGCAGAGCTACTCTCTACTTATCAACACTTAGACAATAAAGTCTCAACTGGCCAAGGTTAGCCTTATTGTCCTTCGTTTGGGGGGGGTTGTGTGAGAAAGTAGCCTCTTTCTAGCCTTGTTACCCCCACTTTGGGCCTGTTTGTGAGTGTATGTCAGGGTGTTTTCACTGTCTCACTGGTATCCTGCTTGCCAGGGCCCAGTGCTCATAGTGAAAACCCTATATTTTCAGTATGTTTGTTATGTGTCACTGGGACCCTGCTAGTCAGGACCCCAGTGCTCATAAGTTTGTGACCTATAGGTATGTGTTCCCTGTGTGATGCCTAACTGTCTCACTGAGGCTCTGCTAACCAGGACCTCAGTGGTTATGCTCTCTCTTTACAAATTGTCACTAACAGGCTAGTGACCAATTTTACCAATTTACATTGGCTTACTGGAACACCCTTATAATTCCCTAGTATATGGTACTGAGGTACCCAGGGTATTGGGGTTCCAGGAGATCCCTATGGGCTGCAGTATTTCTTTTGCCACCCATAGGGAGCTCTGACAATTCTTACACAGGCCTGCCACTGCAGCCTGAGTGAAATAATGTCCACGTTATTTCACAGCCATTTTACACTGCACTTAAGTAACTTATAAGTCACCTATATGTCTAATTTTTACCTGGTAAAGGTTAGGTGCAAAGTTACTTAGTGTGAGGGCACCCTGGCACTAGCCAAGGTGCCCCCACATTGTTCAGGGCCAATTCCCCGGACTTTGCGAGTGGGGGGACACCATTACACGCGTGCACTACATATAGGTCAATACCTATATGTAGCTTCACAATGGTAACTCCGAATATGGCCATGTAACATGTCTATGATCATGGAATTGCCCCCTCTATGCCATCCTGGCATAGTTGGCACAATCCCATGATCCCAGTGGTCTGTAGCACAGACCCTGGTACTGCCAAACTGCCCTTCCTGGGGTTTCACTGCAGCTGCTGCTGCTGCCAACCCCTCAGACAGGCATCTGCCCTCCTGGGATCCAGCCAGGCCTGGCCCAGGATGGCAGAACAAAGGACTTCCTCTGAGAGAGGGTGTTACACCCTCTCCCTTTGGAAAATGGTGTGAAGGCAGGGGAGGAGTAGCCTCCCCCAGCCTCTGGAAATGCTTTCTTGGGCACAGATGTGCCCAATTCTGCATAAGCCAGTCTACACCGGTTCAGGGGACCCCTTAGCCCTGCTCTGGCGCGAAACTGGACAAAGGAAAGGGGAGTGACCACTCCCCTGACCTGTACCTCCCCTGGGGGGAGCCCAGAGCTCCTCCAGTGTGCTCCAGACCTCTGCCATCTTGGAAACAGAGGTGCTGCTGGCACACTGGACTGCTCTGAGTGGCCATTGCCATCAGGTGACGTCAGAGACTCCTCCTGATAGGCTCCTTCAGGTGTTGCTAGCCTATCCTCTCTCCTAGGTAGCCAAACCCTCTTTTCTGGCTATTTAGGGTCTCTGTCTCTGGGGAAACTTTAGATAACGAATGCAAGAGCTCATCCGAGTTCCTCTGCATCTCTCTCTTCACCTTCTGCCAAGGAATCGACTGCTGACCGCGCTGGAAGCCTGCAAAACTGCAACATAGTAGCAAAGACGACTACTGCAACTCTGTAACACTGATCCTGCCGCCTTCTCGACTGTTTTCCTGGTGGTGCATGCTCTGGGGGTAGTCTGCCTCCTCTCTGCACTAGAAGCTCCAAAGAAATCTCCCGTGGGTCGACGGAATCTTCCCCCTGCAACCGCAGGCACCAAAAAGCTGCATTACCGGTCCCTTGGGTCTCCTCTCACACGACGAGCGAGGTCCCTCAAATCCAGCAACTCCGTCCTAGTGACTCCCACAGTCCAGTGACTCTTCAGTCCAAGTTTGGTGGAGGTAAGTCCTTGCCTCACCTCGCTAGACTGCATTGCTGGGAACCACGACTTTTGCAGCTACTCCGGCCCCTGTGCACTTCCGGCAGAAATCCTTTGTGCACATCCAAGCCTGGGTCCACGGCACTTGAACCTGCATTGCACGACTTTCTAAGTTGGTCTCCGGCGACGTGGGACTCCTTTGTGTAACTTCGGGTGAGCACTGTTTCACGCATCTTTGTAGTGCCTTTTTCTGGCACTTTTCTGGGTGCTACCTGCTGCTAAGAGGGCTCCTTGTCTTGCTCGACGTCCCCTCTACCTCCTGGTCCAATTTGCGACCTCCTGGTCCCTCCTGGGCCACAGCAGCGTCCAAAAACGCTAACCGCACGATTTGCATCTAGCAAGGCTTGTTGGCAATCTTCCGGCGGGAAAATACTTCTGCACGACTCTCCAAGGCGAGAGGGATCCGTCCACCAAAGGGGAAGTCTCTAGCCCTTTTTGTTCCTGCAGAAACCTCAACTTCTTCTGTTCAGTAGAAGCTTCTTTGCACCCGCAGCTGGCATTTCCTGGGCATCTGCCCATCTCCGACTTGCTTGTGACTTTTGGACTTGGTCCCCTTGTTCCACAGGTACCCTAGATTGGAAATCCATTGTTGTTGCATTGTTGGTTTGTGTCTTTCCTGCATTATTCCTCTAACACGACTTCTTTGTTCTTAGGGGAACTTTAGTGCACTTTGCACTCACTTTTCAGGGTCTTGGGGTGGGCTATTTTTCTAACCCTCACTATTTTCTAATAGTCCCAGCGACCCTCTACAAGGTCACATAGGTTTGGGGTCCATTCGTGGTTCGCATTCCACTTTTGAAGTATATGGTTTGTGTTGCCCCTATCCCTATGTGTCCCCATTGCATCCTATTGTAACTATACATTGTTTGCACTGTTTTCTAAGACTATACTGCATATTTTTGGTACTGTGTATATATATCTTGTGTATATTTCCTATCCTCTCACTGAGGGTACACTCTGAGATACTTTGGCATATTGTCATAAAAATAAAGTACCTTTATTTTTAGTATAACTGTGTATTGTGTTTTCTTATGATATTGTGCATATGACACTAAGTGGTACTGTAGTAGCTTCACACGTCTCCTAGTTCAGCCTAAGCTGCTCTGCTAAGCTACCATTATCTATCAGCCTAAGCTGCTAGACACCCTGTACACTAATAAGGGATAACTGGGCCTGGTGCAAGGTGCAAGTACCCCTTGGTACTCACTGCAAGCCAGTCCAGCCTCCTACAATTCCACGTGAAGATATAAAGGGAAAGAGTTACACCGGACAAGAGCCTGGGCTGGACTATTGCCAGCAGAATCACGCTACAGACATACAAAACAATAAAAATGAATGAAAGAAAACGAATGTATTCTAATAATGTATGAATGCCCTGTGGGTATAACAGGGTAGCAAATGGTAGACGACATGAAATATTTGTTGGGGCCATTAAATGATATAATGAAGTGGCCTAATCTTTGCGGGATCCACAGCACACCCTGAGAGCTAATAAATATACGTAGAGAAAGGGTGGTCTACTTGTTTTCGTAATTTCATACAGACGTTACATGGAAAAAAATCGTAAAAGAGCTTTACAATGTAAAATGTGTAGACAGAAATGTTCACATCATAAAACAAAAAGACCATAATCGTAATAAGAAACAGAGTACATGGGACAGGCTGTTGATAAAACTACTAATTAAAATTAGTTAATGATGCTGAATTCTTGTAATTTGTTGGATTTTAGGATGTTTGTGCTAAGGATATTAAAATATGGAATTATTTTGTAATGTTATTGCTATTTTATTTTAAATCAACTAATAAGACCTTGGCAGTGGGCACCCGTGTCTTTGTTACCCTTTCTTATTCTTTCACTAGTGGCTTACTACTGAATGCCGAATTCACACTGAAAGAGGATCATTACAGTGGAAAATAAACATTGAATTTATTCCGTTTTTTCTCAGTGCCTTTTTCTGAGTTGGGTATAAAGTTCAAACTCGATTGAAATAAATATTGTACCAGGTATTTCGAATTCCCGGATAAGTGGGCATAAAAGTCACTTTCTTGTTTTGCTAGTGCGTTTTGCCTCTTCCATAACTAGATTTCACCAAAAGGTTGTGAGATATCGACCATACCACGCAAAAAAGCAGCCGCAAAATTTGTCTGCATGCTTTTGTAAGACATATAAATATGACTCTGCTAGTGGTCTATCACTCTTGGGGTCCTGTTATGAGTCGGCTACAGTGGTATCCCCACAGAATTTATCCCCTTCACAGTTATGCGGGTTTGGAAAGGCACCAAGTAAACCTAGTGACCCAATTAGTAAACCTAATGACTTTCTGCCCACATTTTCCTCCTGCTGGAGTCATGAAGTAAATGTGTGTAAAAAGGGGCACATAAGTGGGGGAAATATATGGAAGTGAACGCTGTAACGCGAAGTCCATCATCTTTTCTCTGATTCCAAGCCAAGAAACATATTTTAGCCAGTAGCTCTGGTAAAGCTATGGACTAAAAATGTTATAGCCCACTTCAGTATCTCCGCCATCAGTCACAGGTAGATTTGTAATGGGACTCTTCAATGTGTCTTCGGGACGTTGAGCAGTCTGCCGATATTCATTTGGTTATCAAGGGTCAAATTGCGCAAATAGCGCAAACCAGCATATGTCAATGAAGGTCCACTTTGGAAAATGTTTGTTTGTGCATGCAGTTTGGTTTTGAGGAAGTGGCAAGAAAGCCTCTCTTGAAAAACTAAACTTGGAGATTGAGATCCTCTACCAGCCTATTAAAACATGGTTAACAAACCATTTCTCACTTCTCTGGCACCCCTTGATAAGTATTTTTTGTCTATGTTATATTTCGTAAACTTATGGCCTCATTAACGAGTCCCGTGGCACAGGGCAGCGTAACAAGTGCCTTGTTGTGCCATCCTGCAGCACAGGGAAAGGGAAGAAATGCTCTGGGGCATAGTTATAATCTGTTTGCGCCGAATGTGCGTCAAAAACTTTGACGCACATTCAGCTCAAACCTTGCCCCATATTTATACTATGACGGCCCACCCCGCGGCCGTAAAAAAATCCTCTGTGTCTTTCATTTTTTGGATGCGGGATACTGCCTTGCGTTAATGACATGCAAGGTAGGCGTTCCCGCCCAAAAAATTACTTTAAGGCCTGTGTGCCTTATTTATTCTCCTGCATCATTTTGACGCACAGGCGGGGCGGGCCTTAAAAAACGTCGCACAGCCTGATGTGCGCCGTTTTTTAGCGCCTTGGTGAGGGCAGGTGTTAAGTGACCTGTGGGCTCACTTCCATGGTCTCTGACCATGGAAGCAGTCCAGAGGTGCCCTTTTCTGTCCCCAGGGACATCCCCTGCCACCATCGACCACCCCTGGAGGACACCCATGGATGAGGGGACCCATCCCAGGTAAGTACAAGTAAGTTGAGGTAAGTATAATTTTTTTAGTTTTTTAAAGTGGCCTAAGTGGGGCCTACATGCCGCTGTGCCCAATAGCCATGCCCAGGGGACAGAAGTCCTCTGGGCATTGCCATTGGGCAGGGGGGCATGACTCCTGTCTTTGCTAAGACAGGAGTCATTTCAATGGGGGTTGTGCGTCAAAAAAGGAGCAAGTCTGGTTTGATCCATGATTTTTTACTCAAACCTGACTTGCACCATATTTTGACGCACAACCCCCATTCTTCCTTATGCCGGCGCTGCCTGGTTTGAGTCAGACCAGCCCACAGTGCCGGCTAATGTCAATCCTTAAATAGGGCGCCCACCTGGCGCGTAGAAATGGCATTAGCTGGCTGTAAATTTTTTGGTGCAAACCAGCGCCGGCGCAGGTTTGCATCAAAAAGTATGAATATGGGCCTATGTATGTACAAGATATGGCACATTTCTGTCCTCTCCCCCTGTGCAGGGGAACAAATTGCTGCCTAGCTCAATGGAGGCAGCCTTGCGCCATGGTACAAGGTTGCCTGCATTGCAGGAATTATTGTTTTTGTGCAGGAAGGGACACCTTTCTGCACAAAAACAATCACAAGAGGTGTTTTCCTCTTTCTATGTGTACTGGAGAATGCACCACACATAGAAAAAGAAAAAAACAGGGAGAAATATATTTCTCCCCGTTGTATCATTCTTATGCCACCACTGAGATGAGGTAGGAATCGGACACATACCCACATTTGTAAATCTGGGAATCCATCAGATTCCTTCGGGTTCCATGGCTGTTCTGTGGAAACACCCCAAGCAGCACTCATTGAATGCCCCTTTCATGCAGTGTCATTCATGAAAGAGGGGAGTATTTACAAGGCCATGAAACGCCACTCAAGGTGGCTTTGTGTAGATTTTCAAATATGGGCTGGCACACTGCGCCACCGGAGCATAAACAAAAATGAGGCTCAGGTGGTGCAGTGTGCCACTAGAGCATCGTAAATTAGGGATTTAGTATTACTGTTATTATCTCAGCTCCTACTGTCTTTACCATCACCAATACTAATGGCCTCATTATTATCCTGTCAAAAGATGGGCACAGAAACTACAGAATGCAGATTGTACTTGCACCAGCTCTGCTCTGAGCTTTTGATCCCAATTATGGGGCTTATTGCAAGACCCACAGAATCCGGGTTGATAAATAAGAGCCCATTAAATACTGGATCACTCCGCATAGTATTTACTGAGGGCCCGATTCACAAAGGTAAACTTACATTTTTGTTTGTTTACTATGTATACAATTTTTTTGCTAACAACTATGAGTTAACAGTAGGTTTATGACTGTGGAGACTCCATAGTGAGGACGAACGCCGTTCATAAAAAGATAGGCCTATTCTATTGTTTCTTGTATAGAGTTCTCCACCCTGACTACAGACTCTCCGAAGTTGTGATCTTACTGTTAACTCAGTTTTTAAATACCCAAAATAGTAAAATTTCACAAATGTGTAAGTTTAAATTGGTGAAACAGGCCTGAGTGCCAATTACCATGTCATTCCTGTCTTCAGGTCTTAGAATAGGGGCTAGCACACTAATAGCACTTTTTCTCATCTTCCAAATTGTGCCGACAGAGATTTTTCACAGTATCAGTTGTATCAGTTTTACAAATGACCCAAACAGAGATTTGAGGGGACACTTTCAATAAGGTCCTTAAAACTATTGCTGATACCTTCTTTTACCCTTTGGGCTCCATTTTGTTGCAGGGTTCACCACCAACTTCACAGTAATTCCAAGGGTAAAGTCCCCCCACGTCAGCAAAATTTGCGCTGAACTCATAACGATCCCTGCTGCGCTTGGCTCTGAATGAACACATTAATGAAGTTGTCACATTGCAATATTGCTTGGCTGGTCTGCGCAACTCCTTAGGGCATATTTATACTCCGTTTGCGCTGAATGTGCATCAAGATTTTTGACGCACATGCGGCACAAACCTTGCCCCATATTTAAACTTTGACGCCTGCGGACGTCAAAATTCCTCTGTGTGAGTAATTTTACGGATGCGGGAAACTGACTTGCGTTAATGACATGCAAGGTAGGCGTTCCCGCCCAAAAAATGACTTAAAGGCCTGTGCGCCTTATTTATACTCCCGCACCATTTTGACGCACAGGAGAGGGCGGGCCTTAAAAAGCAGCGCACAGCCTGATGTGCGCCATTTTTTAACGCCTGGGTCAGGGCAGGCGTTAAGGGATCTGTGGGCTCACTTCCATGGTCTCTGACTATAGAAGGAGTCCAGAGGTGCCCTTCCCTGACCCCAGGGACACCCCCTGCTACCCTTGCCCACCCCTGGAGGACACCCATGGATGGGGGGACCCATCCCAGGTAAGTACAGGTAAGTTGAGCTAAGTATATATATATATATTTTTTTTAAGTGGCATGGGGGGCCTATTTTGGGCCCCCTAACATGCTACTATACCCAATGGCCATGCCCAGGGGACAAAAGTCCCCTGGGCATGGCCATTGGGCAAGGGGGCATGACTCCTGTCTTTGCAAAGACAGGAGTCATTTCAATGGGATTTGTGCATCAAAAAATGGCGCAAGTCCGGTTTGAGGCATAATTTTTGCCTCAAACCTGACTTGCACCATTTTTTGACGCACAAACCCCATTTTCCCCTATGCCGGCGCTGCCTGGTTTGAGTAATTTTTTTTTTACTTCGACCAGTCCGCAAAGCCGGCTAACGTCATTCCTTAAATAAGGCGTCCGCATGGCATGTAGGAATGGCGTTAGCGGCCGGCGCTGGTTTGCGTCAAAAAGTATAAACATGGGCCTTAGTGTTTCTGTAAAAACGTGTGGACTATCCCAAAAAATATATGCTACATAAAAATAAAAAAATAAAAAAAGAGCCAGAAAGAGTTTTACTTTATTTTGAAAATCTGAGACAGCATACACACTTTAGACTCAATTGACTGAGAAATAATTATGTGTAGGAATTTAGTGAGAGAAAAACAAACAGCACATATGGTTAATGGAAGCCCTGTGAACAGCAATATGTTTGAGTAATAAGGTCAAATAAGCACAGCAGCGCATTCACTGCCGTTCTGTTGACAGATGATGGATGCTGTACCAGCAAACAGGGTCGTTCCCGCTATTTGAAGGTGATAATGCACATGCTTTATATATCATGTTATAAATGATAGAAAAGCTTTTGGCTTAAGAACCTTCCTGAAAAAAAATGTCAACGCATTTCAGCTCGAATTTCAAAATAATAGCTGGATTTACATTAACATAAATCACCGAAAAACAGATATCGCAATTATTCATAGGTCACGGCTCATTTATTAAGACAATGCTTTTCCAATGTCAATGATAGGTACAATTAATATGTTTTTTTCTTTCTTGTAACCTTGTTCATATATTTTCGAAATTCTATTTGCGTTGGATGCTGTGTTGTGATAAACGCGATAGCCTTGCATTATTAGCAAGAGATAAAAGTACTGAAAAAAAGATATTTCGCCGAGATTTTATAGAGTTACCATTCAATACAACCCATATTTCCTAATGTTTGTGTATTGCTTGCGTATTAGTTGGGAAGTGATTAGATTGGCTGTGCAAAGTCCTGGAAATATCCTTTGGTATATAGGCCAATATTTATACTTTTTTGCGCCGCATTTGCGTCATTTTTTGACGCAAAAGCGGCGCAAACCCACAATGACTGCATTTTGTACGTTTGTGCCGGTTATGCGTCACAAAATGACGCAAATGCAGCGCAAAAAAAAGTATAATATGGGCCATAGTCTGCTAAACTGGTGCATTTTTTGTTGTTCTTCTGTAGTTTTGCAATAGATTATGAAGCTGCATAACTTATGCATAAATCATGAACGTGCCACCTCCCCAGAGGGCTGAGCTGCCTTCTGTCTGCCCCTGTAGCGATTCTTCACAATAGGAGAAGGCTTCTGCATAACAGGCAGGTTAAAAAGTGAAGCTGGCACAACTTGCAACTCCAGTCAGCTGAGAAATATAAATGAAAGTGGAACTGAAGTATGTGTTTGACTGACTGCCAGTGGTCTGGCAGAATATCATCAGTGTGAAATACTGCTGCCCCTGCTTCTGCTATAATATATCACAGCACCAAGCACCACCAGACACCAGGGATAAAACAGAACAGAGAAATAACTTCATATTTTGCTGGACAGGAAAATCCAGCAGGAATTGCCAAAGACATAGTGTAACCTTTTGATATTTTTGACAGGTTGCCTTTGTTACCTGTTCTTGCCTGAAAGTACGCTCACATATTTTCTTAAGCACCTTTCAAAACTGGCACCTTTATACAACCTTGTAAGGTGTTTTCTTCCGTTCCATGCGGGAGCCGGGATGCGCACTGTGCATTAAAATGGAAAACCTGATGCAGCTCAGCCATATATTCTTTAAAAGAACAATCTCGCGCTGCACAACAGATCTAATTGAAAGCTACGGACACAATTCTAGTGAATAAAGTCAATGCCTTTAGCCATGGTTTGTTTATGGTTTCAAGAGTTAATTTAAACTCTTTACCAAAAAAACACTGCAATGCAGCCCGAGGAAAGACAAAAGCAGACGACGTTTGACTGCAAACTGAAAGACGACATTTAGATGCAGTAAACACAGTTTGCAAACCAAACATGTTCTCAATTTGGAAAGGGTGAAGTATATTTGTACACGTCAGTTTTGTATAATTCACATTGCATGTGAACTATTTTCCAAAGTACTACAGTTAAATCAACTGGTTCAAACAGCAAAATACATTTACTGAAATACATTGCGAAACTAGCTATCTGCAATATTACAGTGCATTTTTTTTATATATAAGAATGACAAAAGGTTGAAGGTGATACAGGCATTTCTGAGATATTCCAATACTCCATGGCTGCTGAAGAAGACCCTCCGCAGACCTGTCTGACATGTTCAACTCCCAACATGTTAAAAAAATAATAATCAGAAATGCATTTTTCTGATTATTTTTGCCTAAATAATTGTAAAAGAAGGATAACAACGGTGAGAATAGAGCTTTACATATCAGTTTCTCAAGTTGTTTAAAAAGTAAGAGGAATCGACATTCATTCTACCATTTTCGTGTTTAAACCATAAAGTCCATTGGAAGAAAATTGTCAGTCGTACGATGTGACTTTGAATCTACGTGGATGAAACCGTGCAGAGCAGTGAATACCTACACTGAAGTAAAAATTCTAGGATTTAGGTAGCAGAGTTTTTCCTCAGGATAAGCAGTTTGAACAAAAGGAAAGGTAGCACTCAGGTTTCTCAATCTGCAGACAGCAGTGACATCTCTCAGATTACACCCATTTTACTGGGATAAACAGTTAACGACAGGTGCTATTGTGATAGTACATTAATGAAGATCGTTTAACAAAAGTGATGAATTGCGACATTGTGGGTGATGAATCAGCGACAATAGGAGCAAGCATGCACTCATAGGCACCAATTACATTATTCCACAACATCAAATACATATTTTTCGCAGTCACCACAAATTGTCACTGAAATACCAGATTTGAATATGTTTCTAATAAAGTAATTCCCTGCCAAAATACTTTTCTGAAATACACTTATTGTCACAAAATACCACATTTCGGCCCATAGTTATACTTTTTGACGCAAACCAGTGCCGTCGCTGGTTTGGGTCAAAAAATGTACCGCCGGCTAATGCCATTCCTACGCGCCATGCGGGCGCCTTATTTAAGGATTGACATTAGCCGGCGCTGCGGGCTGGTCGAAGTAAAAAAAAAAAAAGACTCAAACCAGGCAGCACCGGCGTAGGGAAAAATGGGGGTTGTGCATCAAAAAATGGTGCAAGTCAGGTTTGAGTAAAAAATCATGGCTCAAACCGGACTTGCGCCATTTTTTGATGCACAACCCCCATTGAAATGACTCCTGTCTTAGCAAAGACACAAGTCATGCCCCCTTGCCCAGTGGCTATTCTCAGGGAACTTTTGTCCCCTGGGCAAGGTCATTGGGCACAATGACATGTAGGGGGGCCCAAATTAGGCCCCTCTATGCAACTTTAAAAAATAAAAAAATAATACTTACCTCAATTTACCTGTACTTACCTGGGATGGGTCCCCCCATCCATGGGTGCCCTCCTGGGCTGGGCGAGGATGGCAAGGGGTGTCCCTAAGGGCAGGGAAGGGCACCTCTGGACTGCTTCCATGGTCTGAGACCATGGAAGTGAGCCCACAGGTCCATTAACGCCTGCCCTCACCCAGGCGTTAGAAAACGGCGCACATCAGGCTGTGCGCTGTTGTTTAAGGCCCGCCCACTCCTGTGCATCAAAATGATGCAGGAGTATAACTAAGGTGCACAGGCCTTAAAGTCATTTTTTGGACAGGAACGCCTACCTTGCATGTCATTAACGCAAGGCGGTTTCCCCCATCCAAAAAATGGCGCACACAGAGGTTTCTTGTCATCCGCGGGGTTGGGCATCATAGTTTAAATATGGGGCAAGGTTTGCGCCGAATGTGCGTCAAAACTTTGACGCACAATCGGCGCAAACAGAGTATAAATATGCCCCTTTATCTCCAACAATCGAATAAAATCACAATAATTTAGCACCATTTTATATATTTACCAAACAAGCCAATTTATTTCCGATTTTCTGATTGTTTATCCCTAAAAATACACTGAGTCCATAAATGTCACTTTAAATTTCCATTATGCATATAGTTGTCATTACGTGCCTGGTTAAGCAAGCAGTGCTAGTCATTTACATTATAGGCGCCGGATTTTGAAAACATACAAATCATGTCATTTTATTCATACTGTTCCATGCCAGCTATTCAATTGCTTTTTAATCTGGCCCTAACTGGCAAACGTTCCATGTTATGCACCATTTGTGTCATTGGTAAACCGTGCTGCGATGTTCCGATTTTTAAAATCTGGTTGCAATATCATAACATGCTGTAATTGTCCCCAAGTGCGAGCAATAACTCCATGTGCCCCTTTTCCAAATAATAAATGCCCAATGACATTGATCAGAAATATGTTCACATTCAATCGGTCTGCCCTTCCCGTCAGAGGTCTAAGATCGGCTATCTCCTCTCAACTGCACGCTACACAGGATAATGCAGAACCTGGAAAGGCTTTAAAACTGCACCCCGATTTCACTTAACAAATGGCTGCCCGCTCGTCTTAAAAATCTTACTCAAATATCCAGGCTACAAAAAGATGACTTACAGAGCTTCACACAAAATAGAGCAAGTAAATAAATACATATTTTTATTTATTATCCATGACCTGTTGAATTATTTTCACTAGCCATGCCATTTTATCAATCCCACCCATTTGTCAGCCCTGCCTGACGGATCTGATTCCTTAACTGCCAGCCGCACCATAATATGACTTTGTGAACAGCTAAAGGTCAGCCATATTATGATGTGAAACAAATACTGCTTCTACAGTTATGCCATCATGTTTCACTGTTATGTAATATGCTCACCATGTCTTTTTGCTCCCTGTTTCCTCCACATGCTAATAATGCCATTAGGTGACCCAACCCCAGTGATTTATATAAAGTGGCCGCTTCCCAATATTCCAGTGTTGGAAATGACCATCTTTTGTGTGGTATGCCCCCTAATTTTTGCCTTTTATTGTGGATCCTGTTTTTGTTGCCCATAGGACTCTAGGCATTGTACCCATGCTAACCAGTGGTAAAGTGAGTGTACTTTTTCTTTCATACATGGTAAAATTGTCATACATCTTAGTGGCACATTTAGTTTACGTATATGTCACTGAAGTCTGGTGTACAGTTTAAAACTGCCATTTCGACCTGGCATAATAGTCCTTCCCTTGTAATACTTATAAGTCACCTTAAGGGGTCCGTAGAGCAGGGTGAATGGTATTTAAAACTAAGACATGTTTATTTTATGTTTTACAGGCCTGAGAGTAAAAAAACCTCTAATAAGAATTACTAAATTCAGTTTGGGATTAGCTAGATAAATGATTTAGGGAGCCATTTTAATGGTAATTTAAAATCCAGCTTGGTGATCAAGTCAGATATATATTACTATTTTGGAAATACTTTTAGAAAATTGTCATTTTCCTGCCAAGAATCAAAAGACTTTTTCTCCACAGTCCAGCTGTCACGTGACCCCAGATTGATCACTTGTGGTTTATTGCGCCCAGACAAGGGACAAAGGGCTCTGGGTGTCAGAAGGTGGTTTTGGGTGTCAGAAGGTGGTTTTCTTCTTTGACAGAATAGCCTTGGGGTTGTGCTCAGTCCCTTCCTGAGCTTGAACAGATGTCTACATTGTCTCTGTGAGATGAAATTCACACCTAGGCCGGGCTCCCTTTATCTCTCTAGGCAGTCTGGTTCCAAACTTAGTGAGAGGGAAATACCTGACCAGAATTGATTTAGGGTGTGGACAAAGGATTGTGCTCCACCCACAAGTCTGACACTGGACCTGAAAGGTGACCCAGAAGGCCTCTCCTCAGAACACTCCTGGAGCTGTGAAGGATCAGAAGGACTGCCCAATGGTAACTATAACTCGCACCTTCACCATGCACTGCTAATTACCCAATAAACTACAGTACACATGACATCTTTGATAACATTATTGATAATGTCACTGTAACATCTGCAGTTAAATTATTGTTCGGATGACTGTGCATGGCGGGGGCCAAGTATAGTTACCTTCGGGCACTAGTTATAGTTACTTGAGATAACTCTAACTATAAATGGTGGTTTCTATGGTTTGATAATGTAACCTTTGGTTTTTAAGTGAGTGGCTATGTATATGTGTGTGTGTGTATGTGAGTATATATATATATATATATATATATATATATATATATATATACATACATATATATACATATATATATGTGTGTAAATATATATATATATATATATATATATATATATATATATATATATATATATATACACATATATATGGAGAGAGTAAGAGAGAACAATATATATATGTATATATATATATATATATATATATATATATATATATATATATATATGGCCCAGTCGAAGGCTTCTGCCGAAATGCGTAGGCCAGTTTTCTGGTGGCACCTCACACTTTGCCCTTTTGTTGTTATGAAACAATAAATTCTTTATAAAAAAGCAAGACGTCGTATCGAATTTGTGCCATCTCCTGGGATTGCTCTAAAAATAACTTGCAGTGTGAAGCAGGCTTCCTGGGTAAAGGCGATTATCTATCTATCTATCTATCTATCTATCTATCTATCTATCTATCTATCTATCTATCTATCTATCTATCTATCTGTTGGACATGGGCCTTTTTTCAGAGTCATCCCATAACTTTTTGCCACCTTCCTCCTATTTTTTCTGACCCCTTTCTGTTGGCTCTAGGACTCTGAGCACTGTATGACTGCTGATCAGTGCTAAGGTGCATGTGCTCTCCCTTCTAAAGTTGGTATGATTGGCTTACACCTAATTGGCACATTTAATTTACCTGTAAATCCCTTGTACATTGGTATCCTTATAACCAGGACCTGTAAATTAAGTGCTACTGGTGTGTCTGCAGCGTAGGCTTGCACCACCCACAGAAGTAGCCTTTCAAACCTGTCTCAGGCCTGCTAGAACAGGGCCTGCATGTACAGTTTACTGCCACAGGGACCTGACATCTAAATTTACTTGCCAGTCCCAGATCTCCCTTTTTACTACATGAACGTCACCCCTAAGGTAGGCCCTAGCTGGCACTATGGGCAGGGTGCTATGTATGTAGAAGGCAGGACACATGCCAGGTTTTGTGGCCTATCCCGGTAATGACAAACAGCCTATTTGGTTTCTCACTGCTGTGAGTGCTGCCTTGCTCATAGGATTGCATTGGAAATGCCCTGCTTTGTGACTAGCGGGTATTGTCTGATTTATGAGGAGTAGCATAGGCATGTTTGGTAGTTTGTAATGGTAGTGGGAAATGCTGCTTACTGGTGTAGGTGTTTTTTTTAATTATCATTATAGAAATGGCACATCTAGAAAGTAAGCAATTCTCTGTGCTTCTGACTCTGGTGTTTTGCCTCCAATCCATGTCTGGGGCAGAGTGACAGCTGGGCTTTGTGCATACTTTTCAGACAACCGGTACACAGGGAGAGTGGAGGTTTCAAAGAGGTGCATCTGCATATTTAATGGTCTTCCTGGGCTTAGAGAAGGGGATGCGGGGCACAACTGCATTTGTAAGGGGTGTGCCCTGGCCTCACCCAAGGGGCTCGTTAACCCCCAACTGATGTCTGGAGCCTGTGCTGGAGGAGAGGGGACACTCCTAGAACCAGTTGTACCTGGATGGAATGTCTTCTTCCCCTCTTTGAAAATGCTTTGCAAAACTGAGTATAAGTACAGAGGATTTTCCCCACGTAAAGGTGCACAAGAAACATCTTGAAGAAATGGACTAAGAATGCTGCTGGAAGGACTCACCAGGAACTTTCTTGGACTGCTGCTGCTGTGCTGACCTGTGACCTGGTCACTAAGAGGAATGCATCTTCCTTGTGCTGGCCTGCTGCTGGCACCTACCACCCTGTGCTCCCCTTGTGTTCCCAGGGGCTGGGTGCTATGGCCCCTGCTCCCTGCAAACCTGGCTTGCCAGGGTGAGGACAGCACTCTGTCATAAAGCTCCTGTACTGGAGTCAAAGTGCCTGAAGAGAGCTTTATGTGCTTCATTTTAGCACCTTAAGAGTGCTCCTTCTTTTACTTGTTTATCCCCTTGAGAGCGCTGGTAGAATAGTCCTGAGTGAGAAAATCACTGCCATAACTTGGGCACTTGTGTTTGCAAAGCGCGTCTGAAGCATGCTGTGTTTTGTGCCCCCGGGGCTCAAGAAAAAGGACCTGAAGCGAGAATTCTCCTAGCGGTGTCCCCTGGGCAAGGAACACTGAGCAGAGCGCCCCGGGGCACCAGCCAGCATCCACTTTGGGCATGAGATCACCGCTGCGGCCCAGAGAAACTCACACACCAGAATCCGGTTCGGGACTGCTTGGGGAAGTGAGGTGTTTGGCTCAGGAGAGCTCACGTTGCCCCCCCCACCCTCTGCCTCTAGTAGAGGAGATGAGGCCTCGGGAGGCCTCTCCTCCCTCGAGGAGCCATGGCGTGTGGCTGGGAGGGAGCACAGGGTCATATCCATAGAGTCTACCGGCTCGGTGAAGTTTGTGGCCCCCACCCCAAGAACCAGGAGGTCCATGTTGAGAAGCGGCCCCTGTGTGAGGAGTGGGAACAACTCCCTTTCTGGGGGCAGACTCTCCTTGCCTCTCCCCCACACCGAGGCATCATTTGGGGATTGCAGGGGAAGCCTTGACCTGTGTGGGCATTGCTCTGCAGGATGGACGGAGGCCTCAACGGAGGCCCCGTCCCGCTGAGAGCCAGTCTGTGCCCCACCATTGTCGCGTAGGCTCTCATTATCCTAATGATCCTTCACAGTGTGGGGGACTAAGTCTGACCCACGGTGAAGGACCCTTGTCACTCTAAATCCGGGTTTTGCTCCGGCTAACTAGCAGTGCCTCATCTCTCCCAAAGGGAAGAGACAATTGGGCAGCCGAGCGCATGACATCTTAGCACTTCCCAGTGAAGTCGTGGTCACTCAGGTCGCAACCGGTTCTCTCATACACAGTACGGTCTCACATATAAATGACAAAGGCAGTTTTAAAGATTGGTTTAAATAAAACGACTGCATTTTAGATATCAAAGCGTGAGCTGCAATAACCAGAACTACACAACACAGTAGGATTAAAATAGTAACAATGAGATTGAAGCACAAAAATAAAGCTATCATAGTGCCGCTAGATTATGTTCTCTCTAAGTTATATTTCGAGCACAGCATGTGAAGCTCCAAGCCTGCCTTTCAGGTTTCCACGGGAGGACATCAACCCTCATACCTGAGCAAAGGCCTGTAATCTGCATCAGCATCTGCAACAGGGCAGTCAGCATCGAGTTGTAGGTTCCTGGCCGAAATCTCCCTCTGACGTGTACTAGGACTAGGAAGTGTTTTTATAACTAACACACAGATGTTCTAAGAAAATGTCCCTACGTAAGGATGTGTATTTTTTACGAATACTGGAGACTAAACTTCTACCACGTTTACCGGCAATGTACCAGACTGTAGCCTTGACTGAAGCACAGGGCGATCAAGAATGCATTATTTGAGAACACAGTGCTGAACTAAGCTAAACAGTGTAATAGAAGGAAAGTAAAACAAGACCGTAAAACTGGTTATTGTAAAATACCAGTGCAAGGCTGAATAAAATGTATCTAGGGTAAAGTGTACAGCGGCCTAGTATGTTAAACTAACGTGCATGATGCTATATTAAAATGGCTACACTACACCATCCTTTTGATCAGAGTGCTAAAGCCCCCTTTATCTAGCCCAGGGATTGGACCTGTAAACAGACCAGGAGGGCTACATGCTTTACAGGCATTTAGGATGTCTTGTGTTGATCCTGCCAATCACTTTTTTTAACAATGTTGCATATTTTGGGCATTCATATTAGTGTTTTGGCAATCATAGCCACATGTTACTAGGACTCATGCATTTCTGGTGGTGTCTTGCATGATAATGTTTTGCATTCCTCATGACATGTGTGTCTAGGGCAAAGGCATTCATGATGATATGTTTTCCATGATTTGCCGTGTATTTTCTGATGTTCCTTTTATGGGGATGTATGATGATGTTATGATGTGCATTTCTATAGTAATGTTTTCCTGACTACTACTTATGTTGCAGAATAATCAGTAACAAATGTGTTCTATGTGACTACTGCTGACTTCACAGAGTAATGGTACTGTGTAATGTTCTGACACATGCTTGGGTAGCAAGGTATTACTGAAATGTTCTGTTTGGTCTAAGGATGTGTACAATGCAGTTTATTTTTATATAACTTGGTGTTGTGTTTCATTTGTGGTGGGGATAGAGCATCATGTTTGTTGTGTGTATTGTGAAAATGCTTTACACATTGCCTCAGGGATAGACCTGACTACTCATGCCTAGCTACCAAGGGGGTTAGCAGGGATTGTCTTGGGTGTGTAACTCACACTCCCTGACTAGAGTTGGTGGGTTCTGCCTGGCTTAGGTGCATGCTCTAGCCAACCAGAAACCCCATTTTTAACACTATATAATATATAGACCTAGTCAGTGAACTGCTGTGCCACCTCATAGCTCCACGGGCAAGTGAAGCCCTTCAGTCCTCTGAACAATGATCTCTCTCAGGAGTTTGAGACCCTCCTCTACCCACAGCCTTTTGACTGCGCCTCGTCCCTGGTGTCTAGTGGGAGAGCTCTGCTCTTCTGCTAGGCTACCCTCTGCCTTCTTTTCAATGTTTTCCTCTTTCGTCTCTTTTTTCTGTGTGCTGTGTCTTTGTGTTCTATTTCCTTTTGTGCTCGCTTTGTGGCTTTCGCTTTCTGCATTTACTCTCTTCCTCATTTTCCTCCCCTCACACCACTCTCTCTGTCTCCTCACTCTCGCTCTTCCCCGCCGGTGCTGCCCCTGCGGCCTCGCCCCCTCCTCTCTCTCGTGTTCCATCCTCGCCACTGCTGCCCCCGCGGCCCTGTCCCCTTTTTTCACGCTGTTTTCTGCTCCCACCTCCTCTCCTCCCCTAGTTAATAGCGGCCACTGTGCGGCTGCCCTGCTGGTGCCCCAAAGGCACGCCTAAGGCAAGCTAATTTGTGCCCGTCCACGACCTGAACACGACCAGCGCCAGCACCCCTGGTCCTCCCACCCGCCACCTTTACACAACAGCTGAACTCATCACATTCAACCCAGGATGCCACAATAACTGCAAACAGGCAGCTCCAGGCAACACACATAGGCCCTCATTACAACATTGGCGGTAAAAGGCGCTTACCGCCGCACAGAAGACCGCCAAAACACCGCTGCGGCCGCGGAATTCCGCCACAGCTATTATGACCCACATCTAGGAATCCGCTGAAATTCAGACACCCACACAAGACCGCCACACCAAAGGTCAGTCATAAACTGGCAAAAACAAAACCTCCACCGTCACGTCAACAGAAACACGCCCATGCTATCACGACCCACGAATCCACGCAGCGGTCTTTCAAACAGCGGTATTCCATTGGCGGTACACACTGCCGCGCTCAAATTACACACACAACTCCAAAACACCGCCACATTGGACAATTCAAAATACACACACCTGATACACATACAAACACCACTCCCACACACCAAACACAATATAAAACACACACCCACATCACCCACAAACCCCTACGACCACAATTCACGGACGAAGGCCAGATAGACAGAGAGCACAGCAACTGAAAACCCCACCACACAGAGGCACACAACACCATCACCCATACAACATTACATGCACAAAACACCACACATATACAACATTACATGCACAAAACACCACACACATCAACACACACATCAACACTTACACCACCCCACACATCAACCACACCACCCCATGTCACGCCAAAGACACCCCAGGTTTTCCGAGGAGGAGGAAATCCTACGGGTAGAGCCACAGCTATTTGGCTCACAGGTACAGCACACATCCATAGCCAGGAAGATGGAGCTATGGCAAAGAATCGTGGACAGGGTCAATGCTGTGGGACAGCATCCAAGAAATCGGGAGGACATCAGGAAGAGGTGGAACGACCTACGGGGGAAGGTGCGTTCAGTGGTCTCCAGGCACAACATCGCGGTACAGCGGACTGGCGGCGGACCCCCACCTCCTCCCCCACAACTAACAACATGGGAGGAGCAAGTCTTGACCATCATGCATCCAGAGGGCCTCAGAGGAGTCGGTGGAGGAATGGACACTGGTAAGTTAAATCTCAACTATCATATCCCCCATCCTACCTGCATGCTATCACATACCCTCACCCCCTCCCCTATCACTCCAACTCCTCACTAATGTACTCATAACACAAACCACCCATCCCAACACCAAGCCCCGCATGCAAAAACAAAGCATGGTCACCCCTCACCAAAGCATGCTCACTGCACATACCCATAACAACCCCCTAACCATCATCACACAAACCCACACACAGGAATGCTTGCACTGGGGTACACAAACACCCACCCATTGCACAACATTACACACACATGCAATAATCATGCTCTTATATCTCTGCAACACCACTACGGAACGTCACCACACCGGAGGGTCCAGACAACTCCACTCCACCCACAGAAGAGGCCCACAGTGACAACAGCAGCTCTTCCCTACTGGATCCTGATGACCAGCCCGGACCATCGTGGGCCTCAGGACAGTCGGTTCCCCTTGCACAGGCACAGCCCAACACTGAACTTAAACCCTCTGGTAACACCAGCACAGCACCCACCCAGCGGGCCCATACCTCCGTACCCAGGACACGTCAATCAGCGGTGTGCCCACCACTACAGGGAACCCAGGATAACCCACCACCCCAACAACAACAGGGACCTGGGGGCAGTGGTAGTGAGCACACGGTCCAGGGGACGGAGGCACAGGAACACAGGGGAACTGGGAGGGCTGCTGTGCGACAGGGGGCGGACAGGCCTAGGGAACCCACTCTCCACGAGGCCCTCTCCTCCATCATGGGAGCATACCACCACTCCCAGGAGACGATGGCGACGGTCCTGGCCAAGTTTCAGGAGACCCAGCCCCTGCAAGAGGAGCAGTATTTGGGGTTCAGAGAAGAGCTCAGAACCATCAGCTCCGCCCTGGGCACCATCGTAGGGGTGCTGAAGGACATACAAAAAACCATGAGGCACACCGTGGCACTCCAAGGGGCCCCTGACACTAGCGTGGATGATGAATTGCCCACCACTTCCGCCGGCGCTAGTGGACAAGACGCCCCGCCACAGGACCACCATACCAGCACCCCACCCCCTGCAGACGGAAAACCACCCCGCAAGCGGTCCCTGAGATCCAGGAACAGGACAGAGCAAGATGGCAAGACCCCGCCAGGAAATGAGACCACCCTGATTGTCCTCCCACTGTCCCACTTTGTTACCCTGTCCATACTGAAACTGCCCCAGCTCCACTTCCTATGCCCATATGGGCAGTGCACCTGTGTGACAAATGGACTGGACTCTGCCATGGACATTCCTCCACCGTCTCCCATCACCATATTACTACCCCCCTCCATTTTTGAGCACTTAAATAAACACCCTTGAACCACAAAACAATCTGGAGTCAGTCTGTGATTTGGTAAATATGTATAATCAATGACAATGTCAACATGCGTTTCCAATTGTAAAGCCAATATACCTATGTCACACATCACAAGTCCTTGAAGGATGCAAGCAGATGACACACGTTGGTAACCACACCTGTGAAACCGTAATGGAAAGGTACAACTCAGTGACCAAATACTGCTATGAAATGACAGACAGGATAGAGGTAGAAGTGTGAAAGTGAATGTAATGGTAAAAAGAAAACTGTTCTCACCTGTGTGTCACTGGAAATATTGCTGTATGACTGACTCCCTGTTGTCTATGTCTTCTTCCTCAGCGTCCTCCTCATCACTGTCCACAGGCTCCACAGGCTCCACAGCTGCCACAACACCGCCATCTGGACCATCCTCCTGCAGAAAAGGCACCTGGCGTCGCAAAGCAAGATTGTGAAGCATCGAGCAGGCGATGATGATCTGGCACACCTTCTTCAGTGAGTAGAATAGGGAACCACCTGTCATATGGAGGCACCTGAACCTGGTGTTCAGGAGGCCGAAGGTGCGTTCGATCACCCTCCTAGTCCACCCATGGGCCTCATTGTAGCGTTCCTATGCCCTGGTCCTCGGATTCCTCACTGGGGTCAATAGCCAGGACAGGTTGGGGTAACCAGAGTCCCCCAATAGCCACACCCGGTGCCTCTGGAGTTGACCCATCATATAAGGGATGCTGCTATTCCACAGGATGTAGGCGTCATGCACTGAGCCACAGAACATAGCATTTACCTGTGAGATGTACTGGTCTGCCAAACATACCATCTGTACATTCATCGAATGATAACTCTTCCTGTTCCTGTACACCTGTTCACTCCTGTGGGGGGGAGACCAGAGCTACATGGGTCCCATCAATAGAATCTATGATGTTGGGGATATGTCCAAGGGCATAGAAGTCACCTTTCACTGTAGCCAAATCCTCCACCTGAGGGAAAACAATGTAGCTCCTTACGTGTTTCAGCAGGGCAGACAACACTCTGGACAACACGTTTGAAAACATAGGCTGGGAAGACGGCGGCGCAATGCTTCATTGGTTAACATTGGACCCTATGGGTCCCAGGAGCCAATGATGAAGTGCGCCGGCGGTGATGAGACGCACCGCTGCGGACGTCACCGCCGCGGATGTGACTGCCATTTTCTATCTGTTCAATCACTCAATACCTGATCTTTGACAGGAGAGGACCTACACTGCAAGTGCTGCTGTGACCTCGGTCTGTAAGAGACAATGGCTGCTGCGTCTGGGGAAAGGGCCCCTGCCTTCACTGCTCAGGAGTTGGAGAAGCTTGTGGACGGGGTCCTCCCCCAGTACACGCTACTCTACGGTCCTCCAGACCAACAGGTAAGAACACAGGGAGCACGTTGTATGGGCTATGCCTGTGTGGAGAGGGCTAGTTGTAAGAGGGAAGGGGGCAGAGTGCAGTGAACATGAAGGACTGTGAATGCATGTGCCACATGGCAAGGGCAGGGATGTGGGCCACTCACTTCGACGGTGCTCTTGCTAATGACTTCTCTTCTTCCCCTGTGCATGTCATGTAGGTCAGCGCCCACCAGAAGAAGGACATTTGGCGTGCCATCGCCAAGGACGTCCGGACCTTGGGGGTCCACCAGAGACGGGGCACCCACTGCCGGAACAGATGGGAGGACATTCGCCGCTGGAGCAAGAAGACGGCGGAGGCTCAGCTGGGGATGGCCTCCCAACGTGGGAGGGGTGCCCGTCGCCCCATGACCACCCTGATGTTCCGGATTCTGGCGGTGGCCTACCCTGAGTTGGATGGGCGCTTGAGGGCATCACAGCAGACACAAAGGGGTGAGTACACCCTCATTCTGGGGACTTGGCACGCAGTTGAGGGGTCTGGGTGTGGGAGGAGGGCTGTGGGTTTCCCTAGGCCAGGGCGACTTCCATAGGCTAGGCCCCTCCGTAATGCAGGCCATGTGCCACTCCACCCCACCGCAGTATAGTGCCAAGTACAGGTATACATGCCCCTGTGGCGTCCATGTGTGCAGATGTCCACCATAGCGATGTAGGCCATATCCCAGGAATTGCATCTGTAGAGGCCAAGAGCATGGCGTAGTGCAGGGGGATGCTGTGTCTTTATTGTCCACCAACGGTAGCGGTAAGCCATGCACTCAACATGTCTTTCTTCTGTTTCCCCACCCCTTTTTCTGCTCTCCCTGTTCTTTTGTGCATCAGCATCATCAGGCGGAGGTACAGTGGCACCGGAGCACGAGGGAGCTACATCCCACATGGCCATGGAGGGACACACCACGGACTCAGAATGCACCAATGGGACGGAGGGCGAGGGGAGCTACACGTCGGTCACCGGATCAGCAACCAGCGACATGGACTCATCCGCCGATGGGAGCTCCCTTGTGGTGGCGGCACCATCTGTGCCCCACACTTCTACAGGTACAGCCGCCACCTCCCCTACCAGCACCGCCCTCCCAGCAGCCCCTCAGCGTTCGCCCCGTGTCCGCTCACCCAGGAGAGTGGGCATCACCTTCACCCCAGGCACCTCAGGCCCTGCCCCTGTCACCCCTGCTGCCCTCAGTGAGGAGGCCATTGACATCCTCAGGCCACTCACTGTTGGGCAGTCTACCATTGTGAATGCCATCCAGGGTGTAGAAAGGGAGTTGCAACACACTAATGCATTCCTGGAGGGCATTCATTCTGGTCAGGCTGCCCATAATCGAACCCTGCAATCTCTGGCCTCAGCACTGATGGCAGCCATTGTCCCTGTGTCTAGCCTCCCCCCTCCAACTTCCTCCACCCAGACCCAATCCCCTGTACCCCATCCCATCCCAAGCACACCATAAGACAAGCATGCATACATCTCAACACACAAAAGTAGCTCAGGCAAACATAGCACCACACATCCCACTGGCACTCACACAAGCATCACCCACATGCAGACACAGCAACATCCACTGCCTCCACTGTGTCCCCCTCCTCGTCGTCTCCCTCCTCCCTCCCAGTGTCGTCTACACTCTCACCTGCATGCACTACATCGGCAGGCACTAGGACTCGCACCAGAACACCCAGCACCACACCCCGTTCACCTGCACTCACCACCCCCACTCCCATTTACACGTCCCCTGTGTCCTCTCCCAGTGTGTCTGTGACGCCCCCTCCCAAAGTACACAAACGCGGGCACCCACACACCCAACATCCATCCACCTCACGACAGCCTCCTGTACCTGCACCTGCGCCCAAAACACCTAAAGTGACACCTCCTACAACCACCTCCTCTTCCTCCACTCCCAGAGCCCCTCCAGCTACCCATCCCGGTGTTCGTCAGAAACTCTCCCTCAGCAACGTTGACCTCTTTGCCCCCATCCCCACCCCTCCAATTCATAAGTCCTGTAGTAGCGCCTCAGCCAAAAAGACTCCAGTACCAGTGGTGCGTGTTACAGGTGTGTGGAGTGCACGGCCACCAGGGCAGGCAGTGTGACACGGAGCCAAAGCACTGCCAGTCCACCCCACTGTAAAGTGGCCGACGGGACAGGGTGAAGACTCCTGGAGGCAAAACTGCTCACAAGGGTCCCAGGGGGATTGCAGAGTCAGCTGTGACTCCTCCAAAGGTGGTGAAGTGCCAGAAGAAGCCTGCACAGTCTAGTGAGAGCAGCACGGCGGAGAAGGGCACCATCCTCCCTGGCAGCCGGGACGCCACCGCCAGGACCGTTGTCACTGGTCAGGAGACCACCGCCGGAGTCATTGCCCAGGAGGGAAGGAGTATCGTCACTGGTCAGGAGACCACCGCCGGAGTCATTGCCCAGGAGGGCAGGAGTATCGTCACTGGTCAGGAGACCACCGCCGGAGTCAGTGCCCAGGAGGGCCCCGGCTGCCACAGCCCGGATGGGCAATGAGGGTCCGTCATGCCACACACCAATGCACAGGTCAGAGACCGCCATGGCAAAGCACCGCTGAACAAGGGAATCACCGCCATGGTGAAGACCACTGAACAGGGCAAAGCACCGCTGAACAGGGAAGAGAACCACTGAACAGGTCAGAGACCGCCATGGCAAAGCACCGCTGAACAAGGGAATCACCGCCATGGTGAAGACCGCTGAACAGGGCAAAGCACCGCTGAACAGGGCAGAGAACCGCTGAACAGGTCAGAGACCACCATGGCAAAGCACCGCTGAACAAGGGAATCACTGCCATGGTGAAGACCGCTGAACAGGGCAAAGCACCGCTGAACAGGGCAGAGAACCACTGAACAGGGCACAGACCGCCATGTCAAAGCACCGCTGGTAGCTACCCACCATCGGAAACCCAACCACCCCCGCCAGCCAAGCCCACAAACTCGGTATCATCCTGGACCCTGATCTCAGCATAACCATCAGATCAACTCAGTCACCTCCACCTGCTTCCTCACCCTCCGCCTCCTATACCTTCAAATGGATCCCCCTCAATGATTGAAAGACCATCACACACACCCTCATCAACAGCAGACTGGACTACAGCAACGCACTCTACGCCGGAATCAACAAAAAACTCACTGCAAATTGCAAAACATCCAGAACGTCACCATCAGATTGATCCTCGACCTACCCCGACACTGCCACATCTCCCAACACCTACGCACACTGCACTGGCTCCCCATGGGGAAAAGAATCACTTTCGAAATCCTCACCTATGCACACAAAGCCAGCCACAACACCAGGCCAGCCTACCTTAACCAGCGACTCATCTTCCACGTACCCTGCAGAGCCCTGCGCTCAGTCCAGCTCTATCTCACAGAAATACCCGGCATCAGGAAAACAAGCACAGGAGGATGCTCCTTCTCCTACCTCGCTGCCACCACCTAGCATGCCCTACCCATCCACATCAGACAAACCACCTCCCTCCCAGCTTCACGAAGGAACTGAAGTCATGGCTTTTTTAATCCACCTCCGGTAAACACTACACTCCCCCCCAGCGCCTTGAGACCCTAACAGGTGAGTAGCTATGCTTTATAAACACCGATGGATTGATATATATATATATATATATATATATATATATATGCATATATATATATATATATATGATTGATTGATATATGTATATATGTATTTATATATATATGAATATGTATATGTGTATATATATTTATATATATGTATCTATCTATCTATCTATCTATCTATCTATCTATCTATCTATCTATCTATCTATCTATCTATCTATTGATCTCTCTCCCTCTCTCTCTCTCTGTGAGCTGGGAAAGCAGTTCGAGGAATATACCCAAACATATCTAAACATGTCTAAATATGTTGTATGTTTGCATCCAATTATATAGCCAAAGGGTATGGTCCAAGTGAACAACATACATCAAAGTAACACCCAAGTGGGCAGTTTATACTGCCAAAAAATTATTCAAGCAATACATATATATATATATATATATATATATATATATATATATATATATATATATATATATATATATATATATATATATATATATATATATATATATATGTGTATATATATATATATATATATATGTGTGTATATATATATATATATACAGGAAAATGAAGGATCACAAGAAAACAATAACCAGACATCAAAAATCTGGGTCTCAAAGGACACAATGAGTCACAAGAAAATGAAATATCCAAGAAAGAAGTGACTCAAACAGATGGACTCACCAAAGGACCAAAATATATTTCCAATACAACGTTTCACCTTTTGCCTTCCTCAGGTAGTACACAATGGTTTGCTGAGTGGCTGCTCATCTGGCAGTGCTGGATTGTCAAAAAGCACCATGAGTTATTCCAATTGGAATGTGGAATCAATGCAGTCCTGAGAAATCTTCAGATATGCAGTAATCAATTGGTATTGTCAGTGATGTTTAGTCCATCTGGATGCAGTGATTTTAAACAGCACATCCATAAGTTTTCTCTGATGTCTAGTAGTTCTTCTTTTAACACATGTTCCACAGGGAAAATCTTCAAATCGGATAGAAAATGGTCCACAAGGTTAAAATGATTTTCTACAGACTGGTTACATTTCTTGTTAACTGGTGCTGATCTGTGGTTCCTGAATTGTGTAAGGAGGTCATTCACTGTTCGGCCTACATATTGTTTTTCATACCTTAGGCGTTGCCACTGAATCACATAAATAATGCATGTTGAGTGACATGTAAGCTGTTGTCTTTTTTCATAGGTCCTTCTCATAACAGACCTAGAGCTACTTGTATCAAAGTTTTGTTTTGCGACTCGCAAAACCGTATGTAAGATAGTGTCATTGACACTATTTGCGACTCGCAAGGGGGTCGCAAATGCCCACCTCATGATTATTCATGAGGTAGGTCGAAATTTGCGATCCCCTTGGGAATGGCGGCCCTCACAGGGATGGTGGCCTGCTGGAGACAGCAGACCACCATGTCTGTGACTGCTTTTAAATAAAGCAGTTTAAAAAAAAAGGAAAACGAGATGCATTTCAAGACAAAAAATTAAACGTTTTTGTTTCATTTTTTCAGAGCAGGCAGAGCCCTGAAAAAATGTTTTCAGGGACATTCTCAAAGAGGAAGGTGTCCCATAGGGACCCCTTCCTGTTTGCATATGGGTTAGCACCAGTGTGACGCTGGTGCTAACTTTGATTGTTTTGCAACCGCATTTGCGGCCACAAAACAATCATACATGGGACTGCGAGTCACAATTAGGAAGGGAACACCCCTTCCTAATTGCGAGTCGCAATTCCGTTTTGTGATTCCGTAAAAAGTTTACCGAATCGCAAAACTTGGTTTGTGCATCGGGAAGTGCATTTTGCATGTCACAAACAGCCAGATTAGCTGTTTGTGACGTGCAAAATAGTTCGTACAAGTGGCCCCTAGTAACTGTTGATGTTTGTATTCTCTTGTGATGTACCTGTTAGGATCACAGCAGTGATTGCATTTGTTACAGTATGTTTAAATTCAGCTCTCACAATAAGCAATCATAAAGTGGGAGCTCTGCGGTAAGCAATGACTGGCGGTTTTGGAAAAACCTTTAGCAATTTTTCATGAGCAGATTTTGTTTACATTATAATTCTGTAGCTGGGAGCTGATGGATGATATTCAACCACAAACGTGATTCTGTCACTTTTGTTTCTTCTGTTGGTATTCCAAATAAGTGCTTTCCTGGGTAACTGCAAAGACTTGTCCATTTGTTGCCGTACGTTATGCAGAGGATAGCCTCACTTTTTAAATAATGTAACAAGCTCCTGTAGATGGTCTTTACAGTTGTCTTCATTGCTACAGATACATCTTATTGTAAGTGCTTGGCTGTAGATGATGCTGAGTACAGTGTGGTGTGGTTGACATGAAGTCCAGTTTGGATACAAATGAGCATCTGTAAGCTTGTGGTACAGATCTGAATCTGTATATGGAGATGCTGCTTCTGTTTAGTATTGCTGCTGTTGAATATGATGGTGGCATGCATACTCTTGATAAAAGATGTAAATTGTTCCCATGTTCTACTTTCTGCATTTCATATTATAAAGATGTCATCAATGTGTTGTAGCCATACCAGTGATCTGATGATAGAACTCACAAGTATATAATACTTCAGTTTGCCCATGAAGATATTTGTATAGGAAAGATCCACTGAAGTGCCTATGGAAGTCCCTTGTATCTCCAGATAGTGTTCACTATTGAAGATAAAATTGTTGGATTTAAGAATAACTCTTGCAAAGTTGATAAGCATGTTTGTTTATGTTTTTTCACAGTTCTTTATTAAGAGCTTCAGATAATGTCTTAAGCCCATTCTCATGTGGTATATTGGTGTATAATGGTGTAACATCAAATGTAACCAGATGAGTGGCATCATCAAATGTGTAGGTTTGGTTAAATTTTTTAATATTCTGAAGGAAGTGACTTGTGTCCTTAATGCATGATGGAAGTTCCTGGACAATGGACTAGAGGTGCAGGTCGACAAATAGAGATAGTCCCTTAGTGGGTGCATCATTGCCAGAGAAGATGGGGTGGCCAGAATTGTTCATTTTGTGAATTTGGGAAGCTCTTGGTATAATTCCTGCATGTGACTGTAAGGGCAGAAAAGCAAAGGTTAGAGACCACACTGTATAGAAAGTCCAGTGTGGGAAATAGAAGTCTCCATGAGTATAGTTCTCACCCTATACCTCTAAATAATAGTATCCTCTATGGAGAGCTCCTTAGAGCCAAAAGAATCTACAGCACCACAGAGAATGCTAACAGATTGAAAAATGATATGCTACAGAAATTGAAACACAAAGGTTACAAAAAACACCCTAGGCATAGCATGTAGGAAAGTGGACACTAGTGATAGAGAAGTCATCTTGTTTTTGAAACAAAGTACGGTAAGTACATCAAAAACGACAACAAATATTCATAACAACTTATCACACTGGTCATCAAGAAGTCAGATCCACTGTTAGCAGACACTAGCATCTCCTAAAAAGTGACCATATTAAAGGGGAAAAGATGGTGAAATGTCCCCTACTGACTTTCAGGTAAGCAAAATCTATGAGGGACATTCTAGTGAGAAGTGACATCAGGATGGAGAGAGGAACATGGTTGAAACCCAAAAAAAGGGTTTGCATAGTGCTCCAAATGTAAGGTATGTAGGAATGGGGAGAGCATCACAGAAGTAGAAAAAGGGGGGAGAATAGTACATAAGATCAAGAAACATTTTACCTGTAAGAAGTAGTTAGTAATATATAAACTGAAGTGCATCTGCCCTAGGATATCCATGATAAGCACCTCACTACAAGCCCATAAATGTTTTTTGCATGACTTGAGGGCTGCAAAAAGTAATGACACTGCTTATTCTGTAGACAGGCATTACCGGGAGGTGTATGGAGGAGAAGCACAAGACCGAAAATACAGTGTCATTGGGAGGAAGTCTAAAGATGCCAGCGGGGGGAATGGAGTGAAGAAATTGAAAATACTGAAGTCCAATTACATATTGGCTCTGGGCAGTAAAGAACCAAATAGGTTGATTTGTGGAGAGGAGTTACATGTACATTATGAATATCTAACTTCCTTGAGGGTTTTAGGGTTGGGACACAACAAACTGTAAGAGAAATCACATACACATCAATCTGCTCTTTGAAGAGTTGCATAAAGGGAAGTTGTTTTGCCGTTCTTAGAAAGGTGTTTTAAAGTTTTTTGCAGAGCTGGTTGGAGTAGGCTCTGCATCCAGAAAGAGCAAAGGAGCTATTCATATCTCCTATAGACTCTCTATATAATATGCACAAGGTTGAAGCAAGAGTATGCCATGATTATGATAGGACTATTTGAGTTGTTAGGTTACAGCCCACTAGGTATGTATATCAGTAGTATCACCAACATGGGATTCACAGTAATCCTGTGGGGTAATGTAAATGTGTAGAACCCCTCAAAGGGGACTTATGATAAATTGATGACGTGAAAATGGAGACTTAGCAATGTTTTGCTTCATGTTTGTTGTGCCTGAGTTTGTATATTGAAAGCTCACTAGGGTGGGACGTTTAGGGGGATTGGTCCACATTGTTGTGTGGTAACGGGCCTGAATGTCTTTTGGAGTGAATAGTCTGTCCACATAACTGTCGACTTTGCAAAAGTTAGTTGTGCAGTGAAAGAGCTGGTAGTCTGAAGATTTCGTATGAGATATATGAGATTTTAAAATGGCACTTCTTAAGTATATTTTGTGTTTCACTTTCTGTTACCACTTTGCACTACGAGTGAAGTACATGTGACTGTTTATAATGAAAACCAAAATGGCGCTGTCCAGGTTGAGGAAGGCAAGTTAGGACCTGGTTCCCATAGAAATTGACAGATCTTCACAATATTTTCCCCAAAAAGTACCCTGGTGATTCTTGTTGCACATGGAAAGTTTGAAGGTGATCCGTCAAGTGAGGGCCGATCAAAAGGGGGAGTCAAAAAAGCTGATTCCCATGTTAATTTTCATGGGACATTTTTTAGATACGAATACAGCCCGAACCACTGGACAGAATGACAGCAAATTTGGCAGAAAGCTAGCTTTCAGTACACAGATTATGATTTTGCTTATTTGGTGTAAACCTGTTCAGCAGTGTTTGAGTTTTTAAAGGCAATACAAATTTGTATATCTGAGCTCGCAAACAATTCATGAATATTCACAAATTTTCACTAATGCCCTTGTGAAAAGAAGCTCTGTAATTGGCTGATTGTAACCTGATTAGAAAGTTGCAGCTGCCATTTAATTTCACTGGACATGGTCCCCAGGGGTTAAAATCCTAAATGAAATTGGCTTAAGGAGTCACAGTGTAGGTACCCTAGCCCCAAGGGTGTGATATAGGTGTGTTTTAACTGCAAATATGGGTTTGAAATAATTTTCACAAATATTCACAAATTATTCACATAATATTTGCGAATATGAAATAATTTGGAAGAGAAACCACACTCACTCATACACTAATTCTCTCAATTATACCTGCACTCAGAGTCTCATACGCCCACGCACATACCCTCTAAGGCACTTATGCACCCATTCAGACCCTCATACACCCACTCACAGACCCACTTAGTCACTGATACACCCACTCACTGACCCACGCAGACAGTGACACATCCACTCCGACCCACTCAGTCACTGATATACACACTCACTGACCCACTCAGACCCTCATGCACCCACTCACAAATCCACTCAGACTCTCATACATCCAGACACAGACCCACATGGGCACTGACCCATCCACTCACAGACGCAAGCAGACCCTCATGCACTCACTCACAGACCAATTCAAACACTGTCTCACACACTCACAAATCAACGCAAACCCTCATTCACCTACTCACAGACCCATTCAGGCACTGTCCGACCCACTCACAGACCCACTATGACCCTCACACACCCATTCACAGACCCACACAGACACTGACACATCCACTCATAGACTCACTCAGACAGTGGTGCACTCACTCCCAGACCCATTCAGACCTTCACACACCCACTCACAAATGCACTCAGACCCTCATGCACCTACTCACAGGCCCATTGAGACCCTCATGCACCTATTCACACACCCACTCAGACACTGATGCACCCGCTCACAAACCAGTGAGATTATGATGCACACACACAGACCCACTGAGACACTCATACACCCACTCACAGACCACTCAAACCCTCATGCACCCACTCCCAGACCCACTTAGACACTAACACACCCACTGAGACACTGATAAATGCACTCTCACACCCAGAGTCTCTCACAACCACTCTCACCCCAGATACACCCTCTTACATTTAGTCACACACCTAGAGAGCTAGACTAAGGCCAACTTCCTTTGGCCATGTGCAGCGGTAGTTGGATTATCATATAGTAATGAAAATCACTTTCTATTAAAAAAACATAGGAATTCACAGGAATAAAACCATAGGCTACAGGGACGTTATTGTTAGGAAACATAATATAAAAACTTAGAAATTCACTAAACAAACTAAGATTACAGGGACGTTATAGTTATGAAACAGAATTTAAACAACCTTATTAATTCACTGAAAAAAATCAAAGGCTAGGCCCTGAATTTACTTTCACAAAATATGGGAAATTCAGCTGTTATAGTTACCTGAGCTAAATATAGCTTACGCCCCTGTAATGCACTGCTTATGACATCACATATTACATCACTCATGACATAGTCAGTGATATCACTGATGAAATCACTCATGACATCTCAAATGACATCAATGATGACATCACTGATGATGTCATCCCATATCTGTATATATGTATAAGTGGAAAACAAATTTGTATATATAGGGACACTGATCTGTCACGATTCCTATGTGGAGCGCCGCAGCACCACACAACAGAAGCAGTACTGTGATTGGCTGGTCCTAATCTGTGCAGAAAGTTGTGGCCACCATTTTATGAACCAGGGCACAGTTCTGGGGGAACTGGATGAAAATAGAGGCTGAAAAGGATAGAACGGGACGGGGTAGTGGTACTCTGACCCCATGGGGGCATTTAATGGGTGTCTGAGGGACCCTTTATTAGATCAAAAAAATAGAAAAACTTATTTTTGCCACAAGGTTGGAGTTGTGACTCCATCATAGCACTGAGCATGGCATCCCCATGTAACATCGCTATCATGGAGCCTGCTGATGAAAAATTTGAAAAATACATTCACACACTCACTCACATACTCATGCACACACTCAGAGAGCCAGTCACACACTCATGCACCCAATCATAGACACACTGAGACTCATACACCAACTCAAAGACCCATTCAGACAGTAACACACCCACACATGCATCCATTCACATACCCACTCAATCACACATCCACTGACAAACCCTCTCACACATTCATGCACTCCCAGTTAGATACCCACTGACAATAACACACCCACTCAAAGATGTACCCAGACACACACAGACACACTTATAGACCCACTTACACACTCATGCATCCGCTCATGGAACTGCTAATAGACTTGCACACCCACTCACATACTCATACACCCACTTACACACCTACTCAGACACACAACCACTTGCAGACCCATACACTCATGCATCCACTCACAAACCCACTGACACTCATACTCCCACTCAAAGACCCACTCAGACACTTCAAAGATCCACTCAAACATATACACACTCACAGATCCAGTGATACTCATACACCCACTCAAAGACCCACTGCCACTCATGAACTCACTCAAAGGCCCACTGACACTCATACTCCCACTCAAAGACCCACTTAGACACTCACACACCCACTCACAGACCAAATCAAACAATCGTGAACCTACTCATGCACCCACTCAGACACTCATGCACCCACTGAAAATCCACTCACTCACACACCCTTTCACAGACCCACTTACAAATTCATACATCTACTAAGAGACCCAATGTCACTCATTAATCCACAAAAAGACCCACTAACACACTTGCACACCCACTCAAAGATCCACTCACACCCTCATGTACCCCCTCAAAGACCCACTCACATACTTACGCACCCACTGAGTGATACATTCACACTCAGACACACTCAGACACTCATGCATTCACTCAGAGACCCACTTACTCACTCATGCACCCTTTCACAGACCCCATTAGACCTCCACTGAGGCATTTAGAAATGTATTGCGGCATGGAGAGAGTCAAAAAGGCATAGGAAACATTTGTTTAGTGTTGTGCATTGAATGTGTGCTTTTGGTTTGCAGATCTGCGACGAAGTTATGACTCAGATTTTTGTTTAAAAAATCAGATTTAAAAACAAATAATTAAACAGTGTTTGGGAGATAGGGTGGCTCTAAGAAGAGCCTTTCTGTTTATTGCGTTGTGTATATCATTAGCACACGTAAGAGTTTAAGCAGATTTTAATGTTGCTCAGAAACACTCTTTTGCCTTCATCTGTGAAGTGAACAGCATCTCTTCTAGATATACCATCCATATCAAAGTGCAGGTTATTATAGTAGAGAGACCTCATGTTATGGAAACAGTTTAATTAACATGTTTCCTGGCTTTGTCCATCTGTGGACAGAATTTAATTTACCGCTTCCATTTCTGCTTCTGGAAAATGTTAGAGAACACAAAGGCAGTGTGAGGGGAAAAGTTTCATTAATTGAACAAAGGTATCGTTCATTAAGATTTCCAGTCCTACCCCAGTTAGTATGCCTAGGTCATTACCAACACAGTGCATGATCATGAGGTGAGGTGATTTCTAATCTCTAATGCTTTCAACCAATGGAAGCAATTGGTGTCACTTTAACCCACACTAAGGAAACTCAGGTCCCTGTCAATGTCACTCTATTTCGCATACTCACATGCCCAAAAACATAGCTGTGACCTATAATCCTCACTCTAACCATTTTGAAGGGGAGGAGAAGTAGCACACAGGAGAAGGCTGCAGGTGAATGAGGCAGTTTTGAAAATGTGAGGTGATGAAAATGAAGGGAGAACTGCTTTAAAAAACATATGTTGATAGTATGTTGTAGGTAGTGATAGATAGCATTAGGTTGTGAATAATAATAATAAGTCAGTACATCTGTGATTGGCTGCAATACTTTCACAAACAGGTAATGCTAATTTGGTTATTCCAACATTCTGGAATAGTCAACCACACCTGTTGCAGAACAATTTAAAGTAGTATGCTGCTGACAGACAGAGCTATGAATTTTTGAACTACTGGTACAATGGAGTAATCCAAAGGAGGTTGCTACGGCAGCTGAGGCGAAAGAGTGAGAGGGGGAGGCCAGATATTAAAGCAGGCATACAATCCTAAAGTAAGAGAGGATTTTGGTATAATAGTGTTTTTTAACAAATATTTGTCCAAATCACTACTACTATTGCTTTTTAAATGTACATGACAAAAGAGCTAAACACAATATAAATATATTTTCGAACCCCTGTCTGGAGTCGCAATTCTGTTGCACAATGACGTAGGAGAGCCACGCTGGGTGCTACAATGGAGTTATGACTGCAGCCGCACACATTAGCAAATTGGGCTTTTATCTAAAACTACAAGTAAGGGTTAAAGCCACTGGCCATTCAGATACTGGATAGGAAAAACTGGAACATAATTTTGTATTTGTTTACTAACAGAGTATCTCTCATACCAAAGTTAAATAGGTTGCTAAGGATGGTTTGTTGCTGTGAGAGTTGTGTATCATTCATATGCAAGATTTATTGGTTATAAAAGGAAAAGATTTTAGGTGATAGTGTGACAGTATTTTACCTATCAACTAAAGCACTTTAACAGGTATGTGAATTACAGTGTATTGATAGGTGTGGATGTAAATAAGTGGGTTGAAAGTTTTATACGACATGGAGGAAAGTATAGTGTCTCGTATAAACCTAGAGAAGTATTGATATTTTCATTCATATGTGTAATAAGGTATTTTTTATTTAACAAAATGATTTGCACTAGTAGATTATCAACCATACCTTTTGCGCATTACAGCAGATTTGATAAGTTGTACTTCCAAGTAGAGTTGCCATTTATAAACACTTTACAAGGTTTACATTATCTTTTTACTAGAAAAAATTAATTATAAAGTAGTGTATATCTAGGTGATAGGGAGGGTGGTATGTGCTGAAATTGAAGTTTCTCATGTCTGCACATTCAGTTTCATATGATGTATTATAGGTCAAGTGTATCACATATACTGTGTGTCACAAACTTGTTGTCAAAAGCATAGTTGTTTGCACCCAGTTAAAAGGATATTTATGAAAATACATTATTAAGACAGCCAAACACACATTATTGCATACATTAACACACCCAGACGTCTACCCATTCATTGACTAACATACCCAGGCACACACTGATCCACACTGATCCATACTCTAAGACACCCAGGCATACACTAATGGATACATTTATACACCCAGACACAGACTAATGCATACAATGACACACCCAGACACACACTCGTGGAGAGACTGACAGAAGAAGGCACACATTAATGCATACACAGAAAGACACAGGCACATACTGATATATACACTAAGACAGCCGGGTACACACTGATGTCTAAACTAATACAATGATACATACACTTCTGCATACATTGACACACTGAGGCATAGACTAATTTATACAGTGACACAACAAATTACACATGAACACACTGACACACTTAGGTACACAGTCATACATACTTTTGTATACACAAGCACACAACAATACATACACTGAACACTTACGAAGACACTGATACATATGCTCACAGACCCAGGCACACACTAACACATACCCTGACACACCCAAGCACACACTGTTGTGTACACTGTGACACCCAGCTATACACCAATGCATACACTGACACACACAGGCAGTCACTCATGTCTACACTGACACACCAGTTGTTGGAAAGTAGATTATTGGTAAAGGCAGGTAAGTACCTACACCTAGCAATAGGCCACTAACCCCCACTTAGGTCCAGTTAGGTCTCAATAAATTAATCCCAGCTCAACCCTTGGTAGCTTGGCAATGAGCGACAAAGCTCAATTTAGGAGACAAATGTGTAAAGCATTTAAAAATCACAAAACAGTAAATAAGTAAAACACAAAACACAATAAAAATCCAATACCAATTTAGAACAATAGATTATATTTTATCTTTAAAATGACACCAAAAAGATTAAAGTCAGATAAGGGGAACTGGAGATGTGAATTTTCAAAGAATAAAATTACTTCTAGCGCTTAGAAGCAAATAGCACTCAAAGGGTAAAAAAAAGGTCACATTGGATAGGGACCAAGTCCAGAGTTCAGGCCACCCATGAGGTAATACTGTTACACTCACTTTCAGAAGTGTTTCTTGATTCAGCACCAGCCAAAGGTTCTGAGGCTCTAGTTTTCTTCTTGGGGTTTGCAACTACAACTCTCAGAATGCACCTCTTCCACTTATGAAGTTGCTTCAAATGTCTCCAAACTTCTGGATCTTCTTCCAGAGGTCCTTTTTGGGGTCCTTGAAGTGTCCACAACTTGATCCAAGGTTCCAGAAGCTTTGAGTTGCTCCTTGGGAGTTGGGACTACAATTCCCAGAATGCACCTGGTCAGAATCCCCAATTGGCCAATGGACGCTGGACAGCTGGGCTCTGCTTGCAGCACTTGACACAGATGAAGAAACTGATATATACAGTAATACACACAATAAGACGCTGATGAATAAATTGACACACCAAGGACAGATTTATCTATGCACTGTCACACATAATGACATAGTTATAAATAGATTGATACACCTATCACATATTAATCCATACAGTAATACAGGCAGGCAAATGATTATGCAGTCACTTACACACCCAGGCATAGAAGGACATATGCTAACACACCCATGCTCACACTTATGCATTCTCTAACATACCTAGAGATACACTGGTGCATCTGGTGAGATACCCAAGCATACATTGACACATACCATAACACATTCAAGTACACACTGATGCATATTGTGAAACATTGAGTCAGACACTGATGCCTATGATTTAAATGCTTATAATACATAAAGGAGGAGTATATAATAAAAATGTAAATATGTTGTCATCTCAAACATCAATTTCTGCATTAAAAACTACATCTCAAATGCTGAAAAAAAAAAAAACACAAAAGAAACCAAGGAAAGTATACTATCTATTTTCAACAAATAAACAAAAGGACAACATGTGGATAGTGTGCCTTAAGAGTAAAGAGCTGCTGGTAAGAAAACCAAAATGCTTTAAAAATTGTATGTGGGAAACTTAAAAGTTTGCAAAATCAAGAACAGAAAAAGGAGACTGAAATCGGCCAAACATGGAAAAACATATCAGATTACATGTAAGAAATCAATGAAGAAAGCAAATAGTTTAACCAAAAGACAGCAACAGTTCAGAGATATTAGTCTTAGAATATTTTGTGCCAGAGTAATTTGAGATCTTAGAAAAACTACGAAGCAGTGCAAAAGGAGAAGAAAAGTAGTGAAACAAAAAGAAAGTTTTGAGGCTGTCATTGATAAAACATTTGCCTTAAAGAGGAAGCTTTTCACTTTGACTCTCAATAGAATGAAAACTCTGGATAAAACAGTGGTGGGTATGAAGAGATGCAGCCAAAGGAAAAGACTAGTCAACAAAATACATTTTTGTAAAATCATTAGTGGTGAATGGAAGCATACCTCCAGGACAGAACCTTTCTTTAATGAAGACGGCTATTGCAAGAGAGCACTTTAGTACATGTAGTTGATTCAGCTGGTTGATGTTGTGAGATGAACAATGGCAATCCCAATGAAAAAGAAGAGATTGGAAATATGGAAGGGGTGATAGCTGAAGACGTTCAAGGAAAGCGTAGGCCAGGCCCTGTTTACAAATGGAACTATAGCAGTATTTGTAGTATTTGGCAGGAATCTATTCATTTAATACAAACCTTTGACCCGAACTTTCCATGCAGAAGTGTGAAGCAAAAAAAAGAACATTTTACAAGGATTAGATCAATACAAAGTAACAAGGTATAGCATTGTACACTGATATTCATTAGGATGTCTATCAGAGAAGTGTGCCAAAGCACCTTTTATCACTGTAAAATATTGGCAGTTCACATCTTAAAAATAAGAAATTTAGTTGGGATACTTTACTATATGAAGTCTCCAAACTTATGTTTAGGAGAAATTAATAGAGTACTTTGGATGGTACTGTAGGAGAAGGTAGAAAATGATTGTAAGGATGTGCAGTTTAAATTTCTTTAGTTCTGAAGCGGATTCTAGGGAGAATGAGGGATATGTTGGTACAGGTATTGAGGAACGGAGCACAAATATTAGTACTGAGAATTGTGAACAAGATATTATAAAGTTCATCCCAGCTTCTTCTGAAAAACCAAACTATGCATTTCTTGTTGATGCACTTACTTCAAAAGTCAAACTCTAAATGTAGATGTATTTTTAAAAACTGAACGGTAAACCGGGGAGAAAAGTGGCAAGATTTGGCTGCTTATTTATTTGTAGAGGAGTGATTTGACTTATCTATGCAGTAAATTATATGTAATGTACTACTATGATAAGTTAGAGGTTCATAAAACAACACCTAAAGCAGTACATAGCAAGTTGGTCACTAGTGAGTATTCCCGAAAAACTATGAGGCTTAAATGTATACAAATCAATCTTTATACAATCTATACATCCATTTCAAGCAATTATACGATTGGAACCAAAAAAGGGTCAATTACATTCAACTGAGTTACAGAAAGACCTTAAAAGAAGAGTAATGTATTTGCCATTGGACTTTAAGAAGAATATTGAAATTATAGGGGTAGACAAAGACACTGATGAGTTATGTATTATTCTAGTGAAAAGTGTGCCAATTAAGAATAAAACAATTTGGCAAGAGTTAGTTGTTATTAATAAAGTAAAACAAGCAACATCATATGTGGTACAAAATGTTTATTATAAAAATTTTGATGTTGAACCTGATATTCCAAATGTTGATGATCACAGTTTGTCAGCAAGTGGACAAATAGAAAAAGTGGATTGATCCCAATCTGAACAAACTTATGAGTGCTACATCATACATCCAGTACATTCCAAAGAAGGAATTAGTTATGTTTTTGAGCTATTTCAAATGAAACATGAAGAGGGAGCTCCCGTTAGTGTGTGAGAAAAGGTTTAGAGGCTTGCTGTTTTCCCTAGCTGTTTGCCACTGGATTAGGTAGTTGCTATGATGTCCAGCCCATGCAAAAACCATCAGCTGAATACCGATCAACCCAACTATATTCAGAGGATCCAAGATTCAGAGAGTGTATTCCATACATATTTCAGCTTCTATTTGAGAGTGACTTGTCTGGACTTTCATATGCAGTAAATCAGATTTTGTTCACAAAGTTCATGAAAAGGACGAAAAATTAGAATACAACTTGATTAATGTAATGGCATTCCTATGTGTACCAACGAATATTGGTTCAATCAGCATGGAGAACTGAAATGTATGCTGAGAAACCTGGGTGCACTGAGTATGCATGGGATTACCTGCTTCAATTCATGAGAGAGGCAAACTCAAACCTAAAAGACACCAATGTAAAGACAGCTGGAGAACTTTGCTCATTAGATCCTTCTAATGTTTGTAGATATTTCAACCACATGTTCCAAGCTATGCTGGTTTTTATCTTTTATCTGCAACAAAACCAACCCCTCTCTTGGAGAAATAACTGATTTATTTTGGCAGAGAGAATACCAGACAAGAGGTGCTCCTCACATTCACATGCTGCTATAAATGAAAGACGCACCCAGATTTGGAGCAGGCACTGATGAGTCTGTACTGTCTTTCATAGAACACTATGTGACATGTACTATACCAAAACACACTGGTTAAAGAGATCTCAGAGAACAGGTTTTGTGTATCCGAACACATAGATGCGGGAAGTGTTGCCATCATAAATGCAGAGCCAAAGGACATTTTTACACACTATGTTGATTTGGATTTCCATGACCTGTCATTTCAAAAGGAAGATTCAACAGCGTCTTGTCTTCAGTCAGACATATACTGAAATGGAAATCACCAAAGAACAAATATAAGCTAAGAAGAACAGAGGCTTCCAAGTATTTTAATGACTATAACCCGAATGCTAATATGAACATACAATGTTTTTCAGACAACTCAATCGATGTGTCTCAGTATGCCATGTCATACATTGAAAAATCTGAAAAGACAGAGATGAAGGAGATATGGGAGGAGATTTCTACTGAAAAGACACTTAGCAAGAAATTGTTTTCCTTCAGCTTGAAAAAGCTTTCCCATAGGGAAATGGGAACCGATGAAGGCTGTGACAGGTTGAGTTCAGCAAGTGTTTTACTCAAAATAAAAATTAATTGTCTGGGTAAGTCTTGGTCTAGCTAGTACATGAAACAGAGTGTTAAAGTATTTTCCTGAACCTCACTACCTAGCAGAGTTTGAACAACAAAGTACAGACATTGTAAATTCAAATTTGTTGGATGCATACTAGCCAGAAGAAGTCCTCATCTAGAAGACAAGAGCCTTTATGAAATTCTTCAAAACTACAGATTTAGAAGAAATAGAAGAAGGGAAATATGCAGTCCATGGTTGTTACACTTGTTTAATCAAGCATGCAAAGGGAAATTGAATTAACCAGCGAAAACATAGTTGCCAAACTCCTGACAAAAGATAGTTTTTCTATTTAGCTCTTCTTCAACTGTTCAAGCCTTGATGTGCTGAAATGAAACTCCTTAGATACTGTGAGCCTCATTAGAAGTTTGCGGTCAGACCACCAGACCACTATGTTGGTGGTCCCAAAAAGAATGCCATGTTGGTTGTCTTTCAGACCACCATATTATGAGTTATACAGGCAGGAGCACCAAGCAAAAATGGCAGACTGTCAGTGGTGCAGCGACCTAGAAATAGAAGGTCCGACCTTCAACGCTGACAGCAGCAAAACCAACCACCGAGCAAATTAGAATCACACAATTGCCATGGCAGGTCCCCCTTGGTGATAAGCAAATGGCAGTCTAAAGCACAGCAGTTTGCAGTCAGCAGAGCAATAGACAACTGCACATTAGATTAAATTAAAAACAACACAGCTTACACACATTACCACAGTTGACATACTTGTGAAGGACACTATAAAACACATCCCTTCCCAGATGACAATCCTTTGCACAATTCAAAATGCAGAATCCATAGCAACACCCTGCACACCCTTTTTTATATTCACACCCTTTTACACTTCCCCTGTTTCCCCTGAGTCACTGTCACCTATTTTTGTAACTCCAAACACCAGACCAGTGTTCAATTATCCAAAGACCTTTGTTTGGCAACTTCCAATCGCTGTCTACTCACCTAGTAACAGTATGTGTAGTACAGGGACTGACATGACTGCTTAAGCCAGGAGGCCAAACACCAGACCAGGGTTCACATGTCAAAAACTATCTGTTAGTGACTCCCCTGGGAGGATACTGTTTGTATAGTGGTGGGAAGTCGAGGGAATGACCTGAATGTGAAGTCCAATAGGCCCTGTTTCCCTAATTCCAACCACCAGTACAGTGCTGATTTGCCCAAATGCATCTGTTAGTGAACTCTCAAATGAACGATACTCACCTGGGAGGATACCATTTGTCAAGTGTTGGGAAGTAGATGGAGTGATATGACTCCATCTCCCAGGAGACCCTGTTTCTCTAACTCCAACCTCTAGCTCAGTGTTCTCTTCCTGTTAGGAGGGGTATCTATTGCAAATCTTCACAGGAGCAGAATGATGCCTTGAACCCAATGCTTCTCTAAAGTTCCCGGTCCCAGACTATATTCTTATCTGTAAACTAAAAAAAAAAACTCGGAGAGGGGAAAGGGGTTGGGGTGAAAGAAGAGGCTGCCTCATCCTCTACTCTGCACTCGTCTATAACTTTGCCTGTTGTTCTCAAGAACTCAGTGGTTATGTTATTCAAGCTGTAAGATAAAGCAACATATGAATACTCTCTCTCAATAAACCCTACCTTCTCTATTCCTTTTAACTAGGATCTTTATTAAGGTAACTTTAGAGTGACCTACTCCAGTGTACAGAAGCTTTACCTTTTCTTTTGTGTTTGCAATTAATGGTAAAAATTGCAATGACATTTTACTCATGGAGTTTTTTGGTGTGAGATTATACAACTTCTGTTTTCATATTAGTTTCCTCTTCTTCAACACACTGGATCTGATTGAAATGGAAATTGAGTATTGTAGGAGAAACCTATTCTTCACAATTTCCACATGACAGAAAACAAATGTTCTTGAAATACATTCTCTTCCTGCACTTCACAGTTTTCTCATGATTACGAATGCTCTGGAAAATACTGTTCTTCCTGTTCTTTAAAGTTTCCTCTTGACTAAAGCGAATGTTCTAGGAATTACTGTTCTTCACTTTTTGAATATGACAGAAAATGAGTGTTCTTGAAATAGCTGTTCTTCCTGATCTGTACTGTTTTCTCAGGACTAACAGAATTCTCTAGGAATAACTGCTCTTCACTATTTTTTGTATGACAGAGAACGAATGTTCTTGAAAATACAGTTCTTCCTGCTCTTTACTATTTTCTCATAACTAAAACGAATGTTCTAGGAAGTAAAGGTTTCTATGGCTCGAAACTGTAACTCTTAAGAATTCATTCTCTCACTCTCAGAATACTTATGAGACTGCAACAATTGACTCAGGAATATAAATGCATTACTTCTCAAGGAAGGATTCTGTCTCTCAAAATCTCCTCAGCGAAGTGCGTCACTTCAGAGGCTGTGCACACACTTCACATCACTAAGCTGTCCACAAGAGCTCGTCGAGCCGCAACACTAGAGCAGCAACCTTGATTCTCAGTGGCTACCATTTTGAGAGCCCCCCGCTTCCAGGAAACTCTCCATAATGAAGTCTGCACATTGTGTGGATGTCACCAACTTCGAAGAACCCCTAAAGTCTGGAAAGGGGGAGCTGGAGAAATCAAGAATTTTCTAACAGAAACCCTCAGCAAGGACAGCTCTCCCAGTTGAGGCTTGTAGGGGTATTGACTATGAAAGGCTTTAACCTCATCGACTTCAGTTTGCAGTTCCCAAGATCTTTCCTCAGGGATGTAACCCTTCCAGTCTATTAAATAGTACAGTTTTTCATGAACTTTCTTGGAATCTAGAATTATTTTCTCCACAAATTCTTCACCTCCTTCAGCTTTTATCGGTTTGGGTGGTTATTTTTCTTGGTAACCTGGCCAAGTCTTCTTCAGCCAAGACATATGAAATACTGGATGGATTTTGAGTTGGGAAGGCAACCTAAGCCTATATGTAACTGGATTTGTTTTCTTCTCAACTACCTAAGGACCTATGAAACGGGGTTGGAACTTCCAGTTCCTTTTCGACTCCTCTTTTTCTGTCAGCATATTTCTTATATTGTTTCTTAGTCTGCACCAGATTCTCTGTAGCTAACTCCTAAATGTTGTACTAAATCCGTAACTGCAGGAACAGAAATGTCTTTAGTGCTGACTGTGCTATTTGGGTGCCTACAGCGATTTTAAAAGAAAATGGGGTCTGGCCTGCGGAAGTGTTCTTGGCATTGTTATGCGCAAACTCAGCTGCCCAAAGGAGATCTGGCAAGTCCCCTTCTTGATCTAAAAGGAATAGCCTCAAATACTCTTCTAGTTCCTGAATAACCCTCTCAGATTACCCATCTGTCACTGGGTGATAACTAGTGGAGTATCTAGTCTCTATATTTAATCCTAGGGTGAAAGCTCTCCAAAAAAGCCCCTCCCAGAGATTATTATTTTAGGTACCCCATGGGCTTGGTACGTGTTTCAGTGCATATATATCTATATCTATATATATGTATACATATATATATATATATATATATATATATATATATATATATATATATATATATAGATAGATAGATATGTATGTATGCATATGCATATTTCTATGTGTATATGTATATATATAAATATGTGGGAAAACAGGGCTGATTGCAGAGGCCCCCTAACTTTTTGCCCCCATTGTCCACTTTTTGCTGGTGTTTTCCTGACCTGTGCTCTGTGTAAAATGGATATGCAAATTAGACTAATTATAATTGGCTAAGTTAACCTACCTATAAGTCCCTAGTATATGATAGGGCATGTAGGTGTAGGGATCACAGCATAGGTAGTGCACCCATAGGTGCACTGCTGAGGTGCCCAGTGTCATTTTAAAGGCAGGCCTGCTTTGCTGGCTGCTTTTAAATTAAAGTTATATACAAATTCGACTTTGGAATTAAAAGTAGTTCCAAAGTCTTAAACTACCTTATTTTTACATATAAGTCACCCCTAAGGTGTGCCCTATGTGCCCCTAGGGCTGGGTGCCATGTAACTATAAGCAGGGATTTTATAAAAATAGTTTTATAAGCCCTGGTGAGGTAAAAACAGCCAAATTCGTGTTTCCCTCATTGTAGTTAATGGCCTTCATAGGCTAGAATGGGGAGACTTTATTTTAATTTTTAAAGCCTCCTTAAATGATGGATACCAAGAGTTTGGTATCAAATGAATTGTTGTAATAAATCCCACAACTTCCAGTTGTGGGATTTAATATAACTTGTTCAGGTAAAGAGTTTTAAACTTTACCTGAAAAGTTGCCAATTTCAGCCCTGCATTGTTTTTGCTGCTGTGCTCTGAGTGGCCAGCCTCCAGCAGCCTGGCCACGCTGCCTTGATGAGGTGTGAAGTGACCTGGCTTCACACAAAGGAATGTGCCTGTGGGAGGGAATCTCCCCTCAGCAGATGGTGAGGCAGGAAGGGGGAGGGCTGCCAAACTGGTCTTCAAAGGCAGAGAAAGACATTTGGAGCAACCAGCAACACCCCCACATCCTGCAACCCCAGACAACTAGGTGCCCCCTTGATTAGATTAGGAGAGGGCAGGAGAGGGGTGTGTTTATTATTTTTAGCCACACCAGTGGCTGGGCTCAGCCAGATGTAACCTCCAAAAATCAGATTCAGCCATGATGGATTTTTGGAGAATGTTGCCTCCTGGGATTGATTTTTGCCACACTTCCCAGGAAGTGGTCATCACAGGGGGAAGGACCCTGCACCTGATTGTAGAACCAGGACCCCCCTGCTTTTTACCCAGGAGCAAGGATAAAACTGGCAGACCTGCACCCACACCTCAGTTCCCTACCACATCCAACAAGGAAGAACAACAGAAGAAGAAGAACTGCCCTGCTGGACCCCTGGCCTGCACCTGGAACCTGCACTCAGAAGGACTGCACCAGCTGCACACTTGGGCTTCACCACAATAAGGACCTTGCCTGGCTTCAACTGGTTCAAGGAGGGACTCCCTGTTTGCTACAGGTGAAAAATTGCGATCCAGAGTCCCCTGCACCAACTCCTGAAGAAAGCGACCAGCTGACCACTGTCCAGTGGCCAAAAAGGAGTTTGTGCCAGGTGCATTCTGGGAGTTGTAGTCCGCACTCCCCAAGGACCATCTCAGAACTTCTGGACCCTTGGGGTGAGCTGTGGACCCCAAAGGAACCTTAAAAGGACATCTGGGAGAAGCCCCAGAACTTTGGAGAAGTTTGGACAACTTTTGAAAAAAAGCTCCATAGAGGGACTGATCCGCCGCGGCAACTCTAGCTGGCTTGCCTCAACCGCGTCCGGCCTGATTTGCTGGTTCGTCCCGGTAAAGAAAATCTCCGAAAAAGAGACTAAGTCCGAAGGTAAAAAGTTGACCGGGACCTCCCAGCCAGCGTATCCGAGGAGGGCTCCATGGACGTCGGATCAAGATCCAGGTTTACCCCGGTTGAACGATTTTCACCTCGAAAAAATGACTAAGTCCGAAGGTAAAAATCTCCACCGAGGATTCCAGCATCGCGTATCCGGAGAAGGGCTCCAGGAGGTCAGATTGGACTGGCAGGTTCGTCCCGCTGAAGAAAATCTTCGAAAAAAAGACTAAGTGTGAAGGTAAACTTTTAACCGAGGCCTCCCGCGGCCTGTAGCCGAGCAGGGCTCCATCGCGGTCGGCCTTAAACTTTGACTTTGTCGAGGTGCAACCAGATGACCCGATTGGCGCTTTTTGTTTCTAGGTGTTAAAAAAAAAAAAATCTTTAAAAATTCATATCTCCGGTTCCCCTTATCCGATTTTATTTGTTTTGATGTCATTTTAAAGATAAAAATATAATCTATTTTTATAAATTGGTTTTGGATTTTTAAACTATTTCCTGTGTTTTATTTAATTACTGTTTTGTGATATTTGAATGCTTTACACTCTGTCTCCTAAGTTAAGCCTTGTCGCTCGTTGCCAAGCTGCCAAGGGTTGAGCTTGGTTTAATTTACTCAGACCTAACTGGACCTTAGTGGAGGTTAGTGGCCTATTGCTAAGTGTAGGTACCTATCTGCCCTTACCAATAACCCATTTACAAACAATATATGTATATATATATATATATATATATATATATATGTATATATATTTATGTGTACACAAATGTTACAATCCTATATTTATGAATTTTGAAGAATGTTTGTTTGGCATAAGATCAGTAAGAGATTTTATTAGGGATGATTATACGTATGCCTCGTTGACTATTTCTACTTTCCGTCTTTAGTCCTGTTTTTATGCAACTGAATCTGATGTATTTAACTGTCGTTGATTGGTGTTGATATTCACGTGATCAAGTCAGCTGAAATGCGTTGTGATTAAATCCTTTTGCTTTATTTCCTAAAGTCCTGAGTGTGCGATTTTTATCGTTTTATGTTTGGATTGATATATAAATACATATATACATAGATATATGTATATACATTCTATCTATCTATCTATCTATCTATCTATCTATCTATCTATCTATCTATCTATCTATCTCTATATATATTGGTACATATTTACATATATGTATATATATATATTATTTTTTTCACTTTAAAAAACAGAGGTTTAAGGGACATTGGGGGTTATTCTAACTTTGGAGGAGTGTTAATCCGTCCCAAAAGTGACGGTAAAGTGACGGATATACCACCAGCCGTATTACGAGTTCCATAGGATATAATGGACTCGTAATACGGCTGGTGGTAAATCCGTCAATTTTCCGTCACTTTTGGGACGGATTAACACCTCCTCCAAAGTTAGAATAACCCCCATTATACTTTGACTCACATTTTAAACATACAAAAACCACAGAAATTCACCTTTTATGCCTAGAGGTATCTCAAAACTATAAGTCATGCCCTAAGGTAGCTATAACTCACGTCCCTGCTATGAACAGTTATTTCAACAAAGATTTTACTGAAAATATTAAATTGATATTATCAGTGATGTTATCAAAGATGTCATGAGTGCTGTAATTTGTGGGGTAAATAGCAGTGCGTGGCGTGGGTGTAAGTTATAGTTACCTTGGGGTACGAGTTATAGTTACTGGAGATAACTCTGACTATAAAAGGTGATTTTCTATGGTTTTGTACATTAAAAATGTGAGCCTAACTATAAAATCCCTGTAACCTTTGTTTTTTAAAGTGAATTTATGTTTTAAAAAAATGTTATTTCCTAACTATAGCATCACTGTAACCTTTGTTTTGTTTCAGTGAATTTCTATGTTTTTTTTATTTTTATGTAAAGCAATTTTCATTACTGTACATTAATCTAACCACTGTCATGCACAGCCTTTGGCCATGTGTGGCAGCATTTGGCCAAGCCCTGTGGCCAATCCCCTATAAAAACCCTACCTTGTGCCATGCACAGTCTTTGTTCATGGCAGTGGGGCTGGCAGTAGGGCATGGCCTGTGGGCAGTCCCTGCGGCCATCACTCCTAACAATGCAACTATGAGAAAGAGAAAGAGAGAGATTGAGGGAGAGAGAGCAAGTTAGGCTTTGATGAATGATTATTAGAATTATATATTTGTGGACAAATTGAAAAGAAGTGTGTTTGTCAATTAAAAAGAGCGAGATCACCTTTCAGTATGTAATTTAAATATTTATATTTGAAAAGAAATTAAAGCAGGAATTGACCACAGACTCACCTAGATTGGAACTCTTAACCTTCAGTGTGCATGTCTGAGACCTTAGCCATTAGGCCAGAGGTGACTCCTCGCTGTGCTGCGTCCAGAGTTAGCTATGACATTTAACCCATAGAATTTGAGGCAAAAGTCTTCAATGTTCCACCACTAAGAACTTTTAACAGTCAAAACACTAGAAAATAAAGTAACCCTTGTCTGCTGTCCATCAAAATGTAGATATCACATTTGCACACAACATCCTGCTAGTTTAACTCTTTTAAGTCACTGCATGGAGTGACCATTGCAATAACAATCTATCCCTCTCTCTCTTCCAGCTAATTATAGAATGAAAGAGAGAGACAGTGACAGAACTGTGGGGACCATAGAGGGAACCTCAAGGCCCCCACTGTCCTAGTCAGTGCCTGCATCCTGCAGGAGCCTGCATTGCTTCCAGAAGAATCACTCCCTCTTTTTGGGGCAGGGAAAAAGGGGGGCCCCAAACTCTTTTTTCCAATGCCATTTCCATAGGGATTTTTAGACACGGGTACAGCCTGAACAGCTAGATGTAATTATATCATATTTGTCAGAAAGCTAGCGTTTGGTCCAGAAAGCACACTTTTTGTGATGTTGGTGTAAATCTGTTCAGTAGTTTTTGAGATATTAAAGAAAAAATAATTAAAGCTATCTCGACATTTGTTGTTCAGATCTGTTCTCATTGGCAAATATATGCACACACACATATACATAAAAGGAAGCAAGGAACGCTAGGTAGTTCCCAGATTAAGGTGGACAGCAGGTTCTGTACAGAGCACTGTACAACACCAGCAACACACTGAACCTGTTCACTTCAAATGTTTGTTTTACTAGCAACATGTTTAGGAACAAGATTAGTGAATTTCTTCCATGCTAGATAGTGTTAATCATGCTGAGTTTAAAAATTATAAAAGCTTTTTATTATTCCAGGCACAGTATTACAGTGTTTGATTGGTAGAATGCCATCCAAGACTTCCTGGAATGAATGACAGCAAACCTTCAGATAGTTCATTCCAGGTTAGCTATGATGGTATTTTACCAACTTTAAAGACTGTAAGTCTGATATTTCAATAGCCACCTTTAATAAGGAAATTAAAGACATGCTTTTACACATGGATTTTAAGCCCCCATGTATTAAACCACAGTATTTTGTTTGAATAGTTAACGGTGTTCCAGTAAATAAATTACTTCAACCCTATGAAAATTAAAGATTTATCTGTGAGAAGGTGCAGACTAATAGATATGATTATGCCCTCCTTAGACCCTTATTAGATTGCAAACTCACCCAAAAGAGGTCACTGTATCTTGCTTACCCTTTTATCATAATTTCACATCCTTTCATCTGTGAACCTTTCTCTCTTTACAAGCATCCAATCTGTAATTCCTTCCAAGCATGCACCATTCCATCTCCTTGTTGCTTGGTTTGGGCTACAGACATTCCTGGACAAAATGGCAAGGACATCCTTTAGGACTGGCCTGGCTTGTCTATTGCGACCTCTGGCTCTCTTCTTGCAAACCCCAAGAAGGATAAAATGAAAATCAGAGACAAAAACAAAATGGTAATAGGGTCCTAATAAACCCTGTTTACTTTCTGCAACTCGCAATGTCAGCAAAAACATAGGCTTTCTGTTTTTCATCAAACCTTGCCTTGCAACACAAGCTCCAGTTAAGGAAAACATATTTTTTCCAATGCTGCTCATAGTGAAGCCATGGTGAGGGCAGGGCTAAGCGAACTGGGTATGACCGCCCGGGGGAAGGATGAGGCACAAAGCCCCATTTGAAGGAAGAGTGCGGTTCAGGGATGTACATTGTTGTACAAGTGCAAATGTGCAGGGCATCTCATCCAAGGACCAGCAGAAAAGAGAAGACATTTCTAGTGGCCATCTTAATTCTCTAAACACCATAATACCTTTTGTGAACAGTAAGGCCCAGATTTAGGAGGGCCTAGCACCATCTAATGACACATTAGCATAATTCTTTCACGCTACTGTGGCGTTAGATGGCCAAAATCGCTGTGCCATGTTTATAAAGTGTACAATGTATGCATAGCGCCAATTTGTAACCACTTGTACCATATCATACCTGCACCAGGAATAATGCTTTCAAGGAGGGTGTTCCTCCATTAGAGGGGGCCACAAACATTTTGCAAAAAATTCTAAGAGATTTCTTTGCATCATTTTTTCTGGCACTTTTAATGCCTGCTCAGAGAAGTCATTAAAAGGTGGCACACCATTGGTTACAAAGGGCCCCTATGTACTGTTCAGTTTAGCTCAAAAAATGTGGCGCTAACCCTGAACAGAACATCAATAGCATCACAAATGTTGGCGGTATTGCCCCCATCCTGAGCCATGGTGCGCTGTAGTTTAAATACAGGGCACAAAGGGGCACAAGAAAAGTGGCGCTGCACTGGGTGCAGTGCTACCTTTCTTAAATATGCCACTAAGTTTTTCAATTTAACTAGCCTTGCAGGGAGAGTGCCCCAGAAGCAACATTTCTTAGTACCTGCACATTTGAATGAACAATAATGATAAAAATAAATGATTATTGAAATACAAGATGTGAGAAAACTGAGCTGATTGTAGAAGCCTCCTCACTTGTTTCCCCCATATTTAACTGATACTGGTGTTTTCTGACTCTGATTGTGCCCTGGGCACTGCTAACCAGTCCTAGGGCCAGTGCTCTGTTAAAAACAGTATATGCAAATTAGGCATAATTTTGATTGGCTCTGACAACCTACCTATAAGACCCTGATATATGTTAGGGTACGTAGGTTTAGGGACACCAGTGTAGTTAAAGCACCTATGGATGAACTGTTGTGGTGTCTGGTATCACTGTAAAAACAGGCCTTCCTTGCTGGCTGTTTTTATATTAAGTTCACCACCAAATTCAACTTTGGAATTAAAAGTACTTCAAAAGTCCTAAACAAACTTATGTTTCCATATCAGTCACTCCTAAGGCCTGCCTTAGGTGCCCCAAGAGTTGGATGCAGTGTAAATCTAAGCAGGGACTTTATGAAGTATGTTTTATAAGCTCTAGTGAGGAAAAAACAGCCACATTTGTTTTTCCGCATTGTAGCACATTTGCTCCTTAGGCTAACATTGGGAGGCTGTATTTTCAAGTAATACAGTCTCATTTCTGTTAGAAAAGAGCTAATTATGTCATGTTTGATGTCAAATTAAAAAGTAGAATAAATCCAACAACTTGCTAATGTTATATTTATTATAACTAGTACAAAGAAATAGTTGTAGGGCACAAGCAAGTTACCAAAATCAGCCCTGATGTGCCATTCCATGATTGTTCAGTCCCTGGCAGCATAAGCCAAGCTACATTAATGAGGTGTGAAGTGGCCTGGCTGAAACAAACCAAGCTTCTGGTGGGATAGGAACTGCTGCAGCAGATGGCAGATCAGGAAAGGGGTATAGTAGCCGAACTGGTTTCCAAAGGTGGGAAAGCCATCTGCGACAGAAACTAGACCTCCCCCATTTCTTGGTCCCCGAGCCAGAGGAGATCCCAGTAATTAGATTAGGAGAGGGGCTGGAAGGGGTGTGTTAGGGAAACAATGCCACACAAGTGGATGGGCTCAGCCAGGTGTAACTTCCAAGGAGAATTTTTCTCTACCTCAGATTTTTAAAGAATGCTGCTTTCCTGGGATTGATTTTTGATACACTTTGCAGGAAATGGTTACCCCAGAGGATAGCACCCTGAACCCAATTGATCAGAGGTGCCCCCCTGCATGCCATAAATATGGCAGAGCTGCCCAGCAATTCAGACACCTGCTGGAAGAAAATACTGGAGAAGAAGGACTGTCCTGCTGAACTCCTAGTCTGCACCTGAAGGACTGAACCCACACGGACTGCACCAGCTGCACACTCTAGGCGTCACCAAGAAAGTTACTTTGCCTGGCTTCTACAGCACAAAGAGTGGACAACCTGTAAGCAACAGGTACAAAGGAGCTAACCATAGTCCCCTGCATCAAGACCTGCAAGAGGAGCCGAGCTGAACACTGTACAGTGGCCATTTGGGTATTCTGGCAAGGTGCATTCTTGAAACTGTATTCCCAACTTCCAAGGAGCAACTGAGAGTTTCTGGAGCCTTGGATCAAGTTGGTGGACACTTCAAGGACCCAATAAGAATTTCTGGAAGAAGATTCAGACGTTTGTGAAAAACTGCGCCCCCCTGTCTTTCCTATTGTGACACCTAGCAATGCCATTGTGACCAAGACCTCAAAGGTGGCAAAATTAGTGCCAACGATACAGGGGCAGTTCTGCATGCCTTATTTTCTGTCTATTTTCAAAGTGCAATAAAATATTGGAGCATGCTCAGTTGAAACAGGAACTTTGGTGGCAGGTATGATGAACAAAACTGGTTGTAAATATGTGTTGTGTGCATGCTTGCAGGGAGAGCGTGTTTATATAAGAGAGAGTTTGAATGTTAGAACAAGTGTGACTGCTTTAGCATGTGTGTTAATTAAAGTGAGTCAGTGACAGATAATGAGTGAGCTTGTGTGAGATTAAATGATTGAGAATGAGTGAGAATGAGAATGAGTGATTGAGAATGAATAAGTGTCAGAGGGTGCAACAGCATATGAGCAAGAATGAGTGTGAGTGAGACAATGAGTGATGTGAGTGAGAATGTGATGAGATGCTTGTGAGTTAGTCATTGTCCTTGGCTTACTGATGATAATTATTGTCCAGGCAAAATACTGGTGCAGGCATACTTGAGGGAATTCATAGCATGACAGACAGAAGTGCCAAGGGACTGGTACTCTGTGGATAATTGTTGTCATAAAGGGCACTAATAGTAAAATACTAGATACTGGCATAAAACAGTTAAATCACGGCATACAGGACACCCATGGAAAAATATTGATGTACTTGAGGACATTTTTGGCATGTGCTAGTTTGCATACTGTGCAAATCATCTGTGAGGGTATCCAGGTGCTTGGGCAGGTGCATACATGTGTGGTCCCAAGGTGCTTATATGAAGAACAAGGTCTTCATCTCCTTGTGTTACTCAAGAAGTGAGGAGGAGGAGGCTCTTGTGTGTTGAGTTAGGTTGAAAGATCTCCAGTTTTGCTTTTGCAGATGTGGGGAATGTGTGCAAGTATGAGTGAGGCAAAGTGTAGTTGTCTGGTGGGGTTGGTGAAAGTGTTTGTGGCTGTTCAGGTGTTCTGGTCCAGTGTTTCATAGGGATTTGTATGTGTGTGTACGAAGTTTGAGTTGGCTGCACTTGTGAATGGGGAGGCAATGAGTCTTTCTGAGGTACAGTGGTATGGGGGTGCAGTGAGGATGTTGCGATTGAGTCTTACAGAGGTGTTCAGGATGATCTGAAGTCTCTGTAGGGGTTGTTTGGAGATTCCGGTGTAGAGAGTTCTGCTGCAGTACAGCCTGCTGGTGCTGAGGGCCATATTTATACTTTTTGACGCACAACAGCGCCAACGCAGTTGTGCATCAAAAATTTTACCACCGGCTAACGCCATTCCAACGCGCCATGCGGGCGCCTTATTTAAGGAATGAAGTTAGCCGGCGCTGCGGACTGGTCTGAGTAAAAACAAATGACGCACACCAGGCAGCACCGACGTAGAGGAAAATGGGGGTTGTGCGTCAAAAACTGTGGTGCACGTCAGGTCTAAGGCAAAAATCAGGCCTCAAACCAGACTTGCGCCATTTTTTACGTACAATCCCCATTGACGTGAGTCCTGTCTTAGCAAAGACAGGAGTCATGACCCCTTGCCCAATGGCCATGCCCCAGAGACTTCTGTTCCCTGGGCATGGTCATTGGGCATAGAGCATGTAGGGGGGCCTAAATTAGGCCCCCCCATGCCACTTAAAAAAATATAAACAAATACTTACCAGAACCTACCTTTACATACCTGGGATGGGTCCCCCCATCCATGGGTGTCCTCCAGGGGTGGGCGAGGGTGGCAGAGGGTGTCCCTGAGGGTAGGGGAGGGCACCTCTGGACTCCTTCCGAGCCCACAGATCCCTTAATGCCTGCCCTGACCCAGGCTTTAAAAAACAGCGCACAACAGGCTGTGTGCCGTTTTTTAAGGCCCACCCCCTCTTGTGCATCAAAATGACGTTGTGGTATAAGTAAGGCGCACAGACCTTAAAGTCATTTTTTCGAAGGGAACACCTACCTTACACGTCATTAACACAAGGCAGTTTCCCACTTCCAAAAAATGATGCACACGGCGGAATTTTGAAGTTCGCGGGCGGCAAAGTTTAAATATGGGGTAAGGTTTGCACCGAATGTGCGTCAAAATCTTTGACGCACATTTGGCGCAAACAGAGTATAAATATGCCACTGAGTGTTTTCATGAAGGTCTGACTGGTGTTTACTAGTGGAAAAATGTGGGTAATAGTAATAGCAAAATAGGGGTGATTCTTGGCATAAAGGTGGAACAACTGGCGGGTGGATGGGTGGCAACTATGTCAAGATGGTTGCCGTCACATACTGAAGTAACTTTTGACATAAGGATCACCTATGGTATATTGCCAGTACAAATTGCAAAATATTAGCACAGACATATTTAATGTTATTTTTGGTATAAGGGGTTACCCACTGTAAAAGCTGGTCCTAGTTTGAAAAAGGTATATTTTTCATATGGTTTGCAACCATAGTACATTTCAAAATAAATTGAGTCAACTCCTGGGGAATGTCAGGTTTGATTGACTTGGCAAACCATGAAAGGATGTGAATATTTAATAAGTGCTCTTTCAGCATCTACTGCATTTTTGCAAATTTATGGGAAAATGTGCTTTAACTCCTTAGCTGCTGTGCACTCCCCCTTTGTGCTGAGCGCTTCTTTGGCTACTTGCTGTAGTTCACTTTTTTCCAGATAAGTCATTAAAGCTACATTTACGTCCTTTTTTCCAAACATCCTGAGAACTGTAAAGGTACCCAAAGTTTGTAGATTCCCCCGGAGGGCCCTGAGAAAATAGGCAAAGTATAGCAAAATGTTGAGTTGCTTGACGAAAATAGGTAAAATGTGCTCCAGATGAAATTGTCTGTTTTTTCACTAAAAATGGCATCATGAACAGTTTGCTGTACTAAAGTTGCTATCTTCCCAGCTTTCAGAAACATGCAGAGCTGAATACAAAATCCTAATTTTGTATAACAGTTTTGGTATTTTTCTAAAAAAGGTAGCCTACTTTCTCTATTTTTTGTACCTTCAACCTATTTATAGTTTGTGGTGCAAAACAGTATGAAATGCATGGGTGATCTAGAAATGGTTTTGATTTAAAAAAACGTAACCAAAATTCCAAATTCAGCAAGTGGCCACAGACATAGACCCCTCAAGGTTTTGCCAAAGAAAAGAACTGTGGAAATAAAGAAATACTGAAAATGAATATGAAAAACAGGGACTTGTAACAACATTTTCATCTGAAACTCTTTATCACAATTGCCATTTGACAGATGCAATATACCATTATGTCAGCTGAACTTCTTTTTGCTGTGCAGACATAGAGGGTTTGAAGGTTCTCCAAGAGCCCAATGTGCCAGGAGCCAAAAACTGAGCTGTACCATAAAATGTTTTTTCATTGAGTACCGAGTATAGGCAAATTTTCACAGAAAAATAGTCAGAGTGAAAAATAGTGTTACCTATACTAGCCTATGATTTGGAGGGTATTTTTCAAAATGGCATCTTTCTTATACACTGGCTTACATTTGAAAGGCAAAAATGTAGTGAAATCCAATAGGTAATAACAAATATTCTACTATTCTATGCTGCCACAAATCTCACTATAAAAATGGTATCTCACTTATGTGGAGAGGCCCAGTGCTCACAACAGGAAATGTCCCAAAACTCAACATAAGTGCAGCACATTTTGCACTGAAAACTAGCCCTTTTCTTCAATGAGAGTAGCTTGAGAATTTGGGCCCTAGCTCTGCTGGCACCTAGGGAAACCTAGTTAATCTGTAAAAAAATTTAAACTAGACCCCTAGCGGTATCCAAGGTGGGATGACTTGCTTGGCTCACACCACATTTTTGTTTTACCCAGAATCCCTCAAAAACCTCAAACCTTCACTAAAAGAGACATTTTCCTCACTTTTCTGAAATAGTAAGTTCTGGAATCTGTGAAGCAATGACCCCCTGTACTGCCAAATCAGCTCTCTGAGGTTTCCACTGCAGCCCCAGCTGCTGCCACATCACAGATAGGTTTCTACCCTCCTGGGGATTGAGCAGCTCAATCCCATGAAGGCAGGATATTGTTTTTCCTTTAGGAGAGGGGTGTTACACCCTCTCCCATTGGAAATAGGTGTTACAGGCATGGGAGGGGTATCTTCCCAGAGCCTCTGGAAATGCTTTGAAGGGCACAAACAGTGCCCTCCTTGCATAATTCAGTCTACACAAGTTGAGGGACCCCCAGTCCCTGCTCTGGAGAGAAACTGGACAAAGGAAAGGAGAGTGACCTCTCCCCTGTCCTTCACCACCCCAGGGGTGGTGCCCAGAGCTCCTCCAGAGTGTCCCTTGTGTAAGCCATCTTGGATTCCAAGTGGCCACCACCAGAAGCTGACATCAGAGACCCTGCCTGATAGCTGCATACCTGGGTAGGTAGCCAATCCCTCTCTCGTGGCTACTTAGGATCTCTCCTCTGGGTGTTTCCTTAGATTCTGTTTTCAAGACTCCACCAGGACTCCTCTGCATCCTCTGCTTCAACTTCTGACCGGCAGATCAACCACAGAGTGCTTCAGGAACCGCTGTAACTGCAACAAAGTATCCAGGAAGGCTACTGTGACCTGCAACTTCAGCTCCAGCCAGCAACTGCAGCAGTTTCTAGGTTGTGCACGCTCTGAGCACTGCCTGTCTTCACCCTGCACCAGTAGAACTGAAGGAATCTCCTATGGAGTGATGGAGTTACTTCCCTACTTCAAGCAGGCACCTCTCTGCCATGATGACTGGTACTCTGGGACTCCTCTCCTGGAACACAAGTGGTGGACGGAAGTGATCCTGACTGTCCGAAAGTCCAGCTGTCCAAATTTGGTCGCGGTAAGAGCTTGCCTCCCTGTGCCAGACAGTAGCCCTGTGCAATGCATCCTCTGCAGCTCCTTGGGATTCTGTGCACTTCTTCCAAAAGTTCTTCATGCACAGTGTAGCCCAGGTCCCCAGCACTCCACCCTGTGAACGTTCAACTCCTTGAGTTGTTCTCCGGCGGCATGGGATCCTTCTGTGTAGTGCTGCGATGACCGCACTTTACAACTCCTTGGTCCCCATGTCCTGGGACTCCTGGTGGGTGTTGCCTTGTCTTCTGAGGGCTCCCTGAAGTGCTAAGAGCCTCCTCTGTCTCCTCGGTCTGAGTTCAGAACCCCACGTCCCTCCTGGGTACGGGCAGCTGCTCTTTGAAGTAAAATGCATTCTTGCTTGAATGAAGACTTGTTGGTGGAATCCAGAGATGCAAACAGCCTGCATTCAATGACTCGACGTGGGACATCTCTTGCACCAAGCAGGAACCCGCAGCTATCTTCTTTGGTGAATTTATGTACTTTTCTTACAATCGGAGAATCCACTTTTACACCTTCTTCCAGGTTGGCAGGAGCTCCTGTTCTTCCTGGACTCTTCATTGACATTTGGACTTGGTCTCCTCTCTCCACAGGTCTTCAGGTCTAGGAATCAATCATTGGGTTCTTGCAGTCTTGCTTGGTTCTTGCATAATCCTTCATCACAACTTGTAGTGTGTTCTGATAAAAGCTGCAGTACTTTACTCCTGCTTTCTTGGGCTCTGGGGTGGGGCACTTTACTTACCTTTGGTGTTTTCTTACACTCCCAGTGCCCCTCTGCACACTATGCTTGCCTAGGGGAGGAATCCGACCTCCGCATTCCATTATTTTAATAGATGGTTTGTGTTGCATCTAACCCCATTGCTCTCTATTGTGTTTTTCACTGTTTCCACTATACTATGACTGTTTACTTAACTGATTTTGGTTACTAGTGTATATATTTTGTATAATACTTACCTCCAGATGGAGTATTGCCTCTAAGATATATGACTGCATTTACCATGATGCCTTGGGGTTACAAATGCTGGAATGGAAGACAGGGTGCTCCCCGTTTTGACTGTTGTAATTAAGGCTTCCGTGAGCCTCTGAGCTGACGAGCTCGGATAAAGCACCTGTGCGCCTTTTTGAGTGGTACTTAAACCTGTGAATACTTTCAAGGCAGCATTTCAAGCAACCCCACCAGCTACACGTTGCTCTTCGCTGATGACGGCCAAATAGCCAGAAACATGTGTCCGAAGATACGGCACTTGCCGCGCCAACTTTTGGTGAAAAACTTTCAAAACTCTATTCAAATTCGTGCTAATGACTGCATTTACCATGATGCCTTGGGGTCACAAATGCTGGAATGGAAGACAGGGTGCTCCCCATTTTGACTGTTGTAATTAAGGCTCCCGTGAGCCTCTGAGCTGACGAGCTCGGGTGAAGCACCTGTGCGCCTTTTTGAGTGGTACTTAAACCTGTGAATACTTTCAAGGCAGCATTTCAAGCAACCCCACCAGCTACACGTTGCTCTTCGCTGATGACGGCCAAATAGCCAGAAACACGTGTCCGAACATACAGCACTTGCCGCACCAACTTATGGTGAAAAACATTCAAAACGTTCAAAACTCTATTCAAATTCGTGCTAATGACTGCATTTACCATGATGCCTTGGGGTTACAAATGCTGGAATGGAAGACAGGGTGCTCCCCGTTTTGACTGTTGTAATTAAGGCTCCCGTGAGCCTCTGAGCTGACAAGCTCGGATAAAGCACCTGTGCGCCTTTTTGAGTGGTACTTAAACCTGTGAATACTTTCAAGGCAGCATTTCAAGCAACCCCACCAGCTAAACGTTGCTCTTAGCTGATTACGGCCAAATAGCCAGAAACACGTGTCCGAACATACAGCACTTGCCGCACCAACTTATGGTGAAAAACGTTCAAAACTCTATTCAAATTCGTGCTAATGACTGAATTTACCATGATGCCTTGGGGTTACAAATGCTAGAATGGAAGACAGGGTGCTCCCCGTTTTGACTGTTGTAATTAAGGCTCCCGTGAGCCTCTGAGCTGACGAGCTCGGATAAAGCACCTGTGCGCCTTCTTGAGTGGTACTTAAACCTGTAAATACTTTCAAGGCGGCATTTCAAGCAACCCCGCCAGCTACACGTTGCTCTTTGCTGATGACGGCCAAATAGCCAGAAACACGTGTCCGAAGATACGGCACTTGCCGCACCAACTTATGGTGAAAAACTTTCAAAACTCTATTCAAATTCGTGCTAATGACTGCATTTACCATGATGCCTTGGGGTCACAAATGCTGGAATGGAAGACAGGGTTCTCCCCGTTTTGACTGTTGTAATTAAGGCTCCCGTGAGCCTCTGAGCTGACGAGCTCGGGTGAAGCACCTGTGCGCCTTCTTGAGTGGTACTTAAACCTGTGAATACCTTCAAGGCAGCATTTCAAGCAACCCCACCAGCTACACGTTGCTCTTCGCTGATGACTGCCAAATAGCCAGAAACACGTGTCCGAACATACAGCACTTGCCGCACCAACTTATGGTGAAAAACGTTCAAAACTCTATTCAAATTCGTGCTAATGACTGCATTTACCATGATGCCTTGGGGTTACAAATGCTGGAATGGAAGACAGGGTGCTCCCCGTTTTGACTGTTGTAATTAAGGCTCCCGTGAGCCTCTGAGCTGACGAGCTTGGATAAAGCACCTGTGCGCCTTCTTGAGTGGTACTTAAACCTGTAAATACTTTCAAGGCGGCATTTCAAGCAACCCCGCCAGCTACACGTTGCTCTTTGCTGAAGACGGCCAAATAGCCAGAAACACGTGTCCGAAGATACGGCACTTGCCGCACCAACTTATGGTGAAAGACTTTCAAAACTCTATTCAAATTCGTGCTAATGACTGCATTTACCATGATGCCTTGGGGTCACAAATGCTGGAATGGAAGACAGAGTGCTCCCCGTTTTGACTGTTGTAATTAAGGCTCCCGTGAGCCTCTGAGCTGACGAGCTCGGGTGAAGCACCTGTGCGCCTTCTTGAGTGGTACTTAAACCTGTGAATACTTTCAAGGTGGCATTTCAAGCAACCCCGCCAGCTACACGTTGCTCTTCGCTGATGACAGCCAAATAGCCAGAAAGATGTGTCCGAAGATACAGCACTTGCCGCACCAACTTATGGTGAAAAACGTTCAAAACTCTATTCAAATTTGTGCTAATGACTGCATTTACCATGATGCCTTGTGGTCACAAATGCTGGAATGGAATACAGGGTGCTCCCCGTTTTGACTGTTGTAATTAAGGCTCCCGTGAGCCTCTGAGCTGACGAGCTCGGGTGAAGCACCTGTGCGCCTTCTTGAGTGGTACTTAAACCTCTGAATACTTTCAAGGCTGCATTTCAAGCAACCCCGCCAGTACACGTTGCTCTTCGCTGATGACGGCCAAATAGCCAGAAACACGTGTCCGAAGATACAGCACTTGCCGCACCAACTTATTGTGAAAACTTTCAAAACTCTATTCAAATTCTTGCTAATGATTGCATTTACCATGATGCCTTGGGGTCACAAATGCTGGAATGGAACACAGGGTGCTCCCCGTTTTGACTGTTGAAATTAAGGCTCCCTTGAGCCTCTGAGCTGACGAGCTCGGGTGAAGCACCTGTGCGCCTTCTTGAGTGGTACTTAAACCTGTTAATACTTTCAAGGTGGCATTTCAAGCAACCCCGCCAGCTACACGTTGCTCTTCGCTGATGATGGCCAAATAGCCAGAAACACATGTCCGAAGAGACGGCACTTGCCGCACCAACTTATGGTGAAAAGCTTTCAAAACTCTATTCAAATTTGTGCTAATGACTGCATTTAGCATGATGCCTTGGGGTCACAAATGCTGGAATGGAAGACAGGATGCTCCCCATTTTGACTGTTGTAATCAAGGCTGCTGTGAGCCTCTGAGCTGACGAGCTCGGGTGAAGCACCTGTGCGCCTTCTTGAGTGGTACTTAAACCTGTGAATACTTTCAAGGCGGCATTTCAAGCAACCCCGCCAGCTACACGTTGCTCTTCGCTGATGACGGCCAAAGAGCCAGAAACACGTGTCCAAAGACACGGCACTTGCCGCACCAACTTATGGTGAAAAACTTTCAAAACTCTATTCAACTTCATGCTAATGACTGCATTTACCATGATGCCTTGGGGTCACAAATGCTGGAATGGAAGACAGGGTGCTCCCCATTTTGACTGTTGTAATTAAGGCTTTCGTGAGCCTCTGAGCTGACGAGCTCGGGTGAAGCACCTGTGCGCCTTCTTGAGTGGTACTTAAACCTGTGAATACTTTCAAGGCGGCATTTCAAGCAACCCCGCCAACTACACGTTGCTCTTCGCTGATGACGGCCAGACAGCCAGAAACACGTGTCCGAAGATACGGCACTTGCTGCACCAACTTATGGTGAAAAACTTTCAAAACTCTATTAAAATTTGTGCTAATGACTGCATTTACCATGATGCCTTGGGTTTACAAATGCTGGAATGGAAGACAGGGTGCTCCCCATTTTGACTGTTGTAATTAAGGCTCCTGTGAGCCTCTGAGCTGACGAGCTCGGGTGAAGCACCTGTGCGCCTTCTTGAGTGGTACTTAAACCTGTGAATACTTTCAAGGCGGCATTTCAAGCAACCCCGCCAACTACACGTTGCTCTTCGCTGATGACGGCCAGACAGCCAGAAACACGTGTCCGAAGATACGGCACTTGCTGCACCAACTTATGGTGAAAAACTTTCAAAACTCTATTAAAATTTGTGCTAATGACTGCATTTACCATGATGCCTTGGGTTTACAAATGCTGGAATGGAAGACAGGGTGCTCCCCATTTTGACTGTTGTAATTAAGGCTCCTGTGAGCCTCTGAGCTGACGAGCTCGGGTGAAGCACCTGTGCGCCTTCTTGAGTGGTACTTAAACCTGTGAATACTTTCAAGGCGGCATTTCAAGCAACCCCGCCAGCTACACGTTGCTCTTCGCTGATGACGGCCAAATAGCCAGAAACACGTGTCCAAAGATAAGGCACTTGCCGCACCAACTTATGGTGAAAAACTTTCAAAACTCCATTCAACTTCGTGCTAATGACTGCATTTACCATGATGCCTTGGGGTCACAAATGCTGGAATGGAAGACAGGGTGCTCCCCATTTTGACTGTTGTAATTAAGGCTCCCGTGAGCCTCTGAGCTGACGAGCTCGGGTGAAGCACCTGTGCGCCTTCTTGAGTGGTACTTAAACCTGTGAATACTTTCAAGGCGGCATTTCAAGAAACCCCGCCAGCTACACGTTGCTCTTCTCTGATGACGGCCAGATAGCCAGAAACACGTGTCCGAAGATACGGCACTTGCTGCACCAACTTATGGTGAAAAACTTTCAAAACTCTATTCAAATTCGTGCTAATGACTGCATGTAGAATGATGCCTTGGGGTCACAAATGCTGGAATGGAAGACAGGGTGCTCCCCGTTTTGACTGTTGTAATTAAGGCTCCCATGAGCCTCTGAGCTGACGAGCTCGGGTGAAGCTCCTGTGCGCCTTCTTGAGTGGTACTTAAACCTGTGAATACTTTCAAGGCGGCATTTCAAGCAACCCCGCCAGCTACACGTTGCTCTTCGCTGATGATGGCCAAATAGCCAGAAACACGTGTCAGAAGATACAGCACTTGCCGTACCAACTTATGGTGAAAAACTTTCAAAACTCTATTCAAATTCGTGCTAATGACTGCATTTACCATGATGCCTTGGGGTCACAAATGCTGGAATGGAAGACAGGGTGCTCCCCGTTTTAACTGTTGTAATTAAGGCTCCTGTAAGCCTCTGAGCTGACGAGCCCTGGTGCAGCACCTGTGTGCCTTCTTGAGTGGTACTTAAACCTGTGAATACTTTCAAGGCGGCATTTCAAGCAACCCCGCCAGCTACACGTTGCTCTTCGCTGATGACGGCCAAATAGCCAGAAACACGTGTCCGAAGATACGGCACTCGCCGCACCAACTTATGGTGAAAAACTTTCAAAACTCTATTCAAATTTGTGCTAATGACTGCATTTACCATGATGCCTTCGGGTCACAAATGCTGTAATGGAAGACAGGGTGCTCCCCGTTTTGACTGTTGTAATTAAGGCTCCCGTGAGCCTCTGAGCTGACGAGCTCGGGTGAAGCACCTGTGCGCCTTCTTGAGTGGTACTTAAACCTCTGAATACTTTCAAGGCTGCATTTCAAGCAACCCCGCCAGTACACGTTGCTCTTCGCTGATGACGGCCAAATAGCCAGAAACACGTGTCCGAAGATACAGCACTTGCCGCACCAACTTATTGTGAAAACTTTCAAAACTCTTTTCAAATTCTTGCTAATGATTGCATTTACCATGATGCCTTGGGGTCACAAATGCTGGAATGGAACACAGGGTGCTCCCCGTTTTGACTGTTGAAATTAAGGCTCCCTTGAGCCTCTGAGCTGACGAGCTCGGGTGAAGCACCTGTGCGCCTTCTTGAGTGGTACTTAAACCTGTTAATACTTTCAAGGTGGCATTTCAAGCAACCCCGCCAGCTACACGTTGCTCTTCGCTGATGATGGCCAAATAGCCAGAAACACATGTCCGAAGAGACGGCACTTGCCGCACCAACTTATGGTGAAAAGGTTTCAAAACTCTATTCAAATTTGTGCTAATGACTGCATTTAGCATGATGCCTTGGGGTCACAAATGCTGGAATGGAAGACAGGATGCTCCCCATTTTGACTGTTGTAATCAAGGCTGCTGTGAGCCTCTGAGCTGACGAGCTCGGGTGAAGCACCTGTGCGCCTTCTTGAGTGGTACTTAAACCTGTGAATACTTTCAAGGCGGCATTTCAAGCAACCCCGCCAGCTACACGTTGCTCTTCGCTGATGACGGCCAAAGAGCCAGAAACACGTGTCCAAAGATACGGCACTTGCCGCACCAACTTATGGTGAAAAACTTTCAAAACTCTATTCAACTTCATGCTAATGACTGCATTTACCATGATGCCTTGGGGTCACAAATGCTGGAATGGAAGACAGGGTGCTCCCCATTTTGACTGTTGTAATTAAGGCTTTCGTGAGCCTCTGAGCTGACGAGCTCAGGTGAAGCACCTGTGCGCCTTCTTGAGTGGTACTTAAACCTGTGAATACTTTCAAGGCGGCATTTCAAGCAACCCCGCCAACTACACGTTGCTCTTCGCTGATGACGGCCAGACAGCCAGAAACACGTGTCCGAAGATACGGCACTTGCTGCACCAACTTATGGTGAAAAACTTTCAAAACTCTATTAAAATTTGTGCTAATGACTGCATTTACCATGATGCCTTGGGTTTACAAATGCTGGAATGGAAGACAGGGTGCTCCCCATTTTGACTGTTGTAATTAAGGCTCCTGTGAGCCTCTGAGCTGACGAGCTCGGGTGAAGCACCTGTGCGCCTTCTTGAGTGGTACTTAAACCTGTGAATACTTTCAAGGCGGCATTTCAAGCAACCCCGCCAGCTACACGTTGCTCTTCGCTGATGACGGCCAAATAGCCAGAAACACGTGTCCAAAGATAAGGCACTTGCCGCACCAACTTATGGTGAAAAACTTTCAAAACTCCATTCAACTTCGTGCTAATGACTGCATTTACCATGATGCCTTGGGGTCACAAATGCTGGAATGGAAGACAGGGTGCTCCCCATTTTGACTGTTGTAATTAAGGCTCCCGTGAGCCTCTGAGCTGACGAGCTCGGGTGAAGCACCTGTGCGCCTTCTTGAGTGGTACTTAAACCTGTGAATACTTTCAAGGCGGCATTTCAAGAAACCCCGCCAGATACACGTTGCTCTTCTCTGATGACGGCCAGATAGCCAGAAACACGTGTCCGAAGATACGGCACTTGCTGCACCAACTTATGGTGAAAAACTTTCAAAACTCTATTCAAATTCGTGCTAATGACTGCATGTAGAATGATGCCTTGGGGTCACAAATGCTGGAATGGAAGACAGGGTGCTCCCCGTTTTGACTGTTGTAATTAAGGCTCCCATGAGCCTCTGAGCTGATGAGCTCGGGTGAAGCTCCTGTGCGCCTTCTTGAGTGGTACTTAAACCTGTGAATACTTTCAAGGCGGCATTTCAAGCAACCCCGCCAGCTACACGTTGCTCTTCGCTGATGATGGCCAAATAGCCAGAAACACGTGTCAGAAGATACAGCACTTGCCGTACCAACTTATGGTGAAAAACTTTCAAAACTCTATTCAAATTCGTGCTAATGACTGCATTTACCATAATGCCTTGGGGTCACAAATGCTGGAATGGAAGACAGGGTGCTCCCCGTTTTAACTGTTGTAATTAAGGCTCCTGTAAGCCTCTGAGCTGACGAGCCCGGGTGCAGCACCTGTGTGCCTTCTTGAGTGGTACTTAAACCTGTGAATACTTTCAAGGCGGCATTTCAAGCAACCCCGCCAGCTACACGTTGCTCTTCGCTGATGACGGCCAAATAGCCAGAAACACGTGTCCGAAGATACGGCACTCGCCGCACCAACTTATGGTGAAAAACTTTCAAAACTCTATTCAAATTTGTGCTAATGACTGCATTTACCATGATGCCTTCGGGTCACAAATGCTGTAATGGAAGACAGGGTGCTCCCCGTTTTGACTGTTGTAATTAAGGCTCCCGTGAACCTCTGAGCTGACGAGCTCGGGTGAAGCACCTGTGCGCCCTCTTGAGTGGTACTTAAACCTGAGAATACTTTCAAGGCAGCATTTCAAACAACCCCGCCAGCTCTACGTTGCTCTTCACTGATGACGGCCAAATAGCCAGAAACACGTGTCCGAAGATACGGCACTTGCCGCACTAACTTATGGTGAAAAGCTTTCAAAACTCTATTCAAATTAGTGGTAATGACTGCATTTACCATGATGCCTTGGGGTCACAAATGCTAGAATGGAAGACAGGGTGCTCCCCGTTTTGAATGTTATAATTAAGGCTACCGTGAGCCTCTGAGCTGACGAGCTCGGGTGAAGCACCTGTGCGCCTTCTTGAGTGGTACTTAAACCTCTGAATACTTTCAAGGTGGCATTTCAAGCAACCCCACCAGCTACACGTTGCTCTTCGCTGATGACGGCCAAATAGCCAGAAACACGTGTCCGAAGATACGGCACTTGCCACACCAACTTATGGTGAAAAACGTTCAAAACTCTGTTCAAATTTGTGCTAATGACTGCATTTACCATGATGCCTTGGTGTCACAAATGCTGGAATGGAAGACAGGGTGCTCCCCGTTTTGACTGTTGTAATTAAGGCTCCTGTAAGCCTCTGAGCTGACGAGCTCGGGTGAAGCACCTGTGTGCCTTCTTGAGTGGTACTTAAACCTGTGAATACTTTCAAGGCGGCATTTCAAGCAACCCCGCCAGCTACACATTGCTCTTCGCTGATGACGGCCAAATAGCCAGAAACATGTGTCCGAAAATACAGCACTTGCCGCACCAACTTATTGTGAAAACTTTCAAAACTCTATTCAAATTCGTGCTAATGATTGCATTTAACCATGATGCCTTGGGGTCAAAAATGCTGGAATGGAACACAGGGTGCTCCCCGTTTTGACTGTTGTAATTAAGGCTCCCTTGAGCCTCTGAGCTGACGAGCTCGGGTGAAGCACCTATGCGCCTTCTTGAGTGGTACTTAAACCTGTGAATACTTTCAAGGCGGCATTTCAAGCAACCCCGCCAGCTACACGTTGCTCTTCGCTGATGACGGCCAAATAGCCAGAAACACGTGTCCAAAGATACGGCACTCGCCGCACCAACTTATGGTGAAAAACTTTCAAAACTCTATTCAAATTTGTGCTAATGACTGCATTTACCATGATGCCTTGGGGTTACAAATGCTGGAATGGAAGACAGGGTGCTCCCCGTTTTGACTGTTGTAATTAAGGCTCCCGTGAGCCTCTGAGCTGACGAGCTCGGGTGAAGCACCTGTGCGCCTTCTTGAGTGGTACTTAAACCTGTGAATACTTTCAAGGCAGCATTTCAAGCAACCCCGCCAGCTCTACGTTGCTCTTCACTGATGACGGCCAAATAGCCAGAAACACGTGTCCGAAGATACGGCACTTGCCGCACCAACTTATGGTGAAAAGCTTTCAAAACTCTATTCAAATTAGTGGTAATGACTGCATTTACCATGATGCCTTGGGGTCACAAATGCTAGAATGGAAGACAGGGTGCTCCGCGTTTTGACTGTTGTAATTAAGGCTACCGTGAGCCTCTGAGCTGACGAGCTCGGTGAAGCACCTGTGCGCCTTCTTGAGTGGTACTTAAACCTGTGAATACTTTCAAGGTGGCATTTCAAGCAACCCCGCCAGCTACACGTTGCTCTTCGCTGATGACGGCCAAATAGCCAGAAACACGTGTCCGAAGATACGGCACTTGCCACACCAACTTATGGTGAAAAACGTTCAAAACTCTGTTCAAATTTGTGCTAATGACTGCATTTACCATGATGCCTTGGTGTCACAAATGCTGGAATGGAAGACAGGGTGCTCCCCGTTTTGACTGTTGTAATTAAGGCTCCTGTAAGCCTCTGAGCTGACGAGCTCGGGTGAAGCACCTGTGTGCCTTCTTGAGTGGTACTTAAACCTGTGAATACTTTCAAGGCGGCATTTCAAGCAACCCCGCCAGCTACACATTGCTCTTCGCTGATGACGGCCAAATAGCCAGAAACACGTGTCCGAAGATACAGCACTTGCCGCACCAACTTATTGTGAAAACTTTCAAAACTCTATTCAAATTCTTGCTAATGATTGCATTTAACCATGATGCCTTGGGGTCAAAAATGCTGGAATGGAACACAGGGTGCTCCCCGTTTTGACTGTTGTAATTAAGGCTCCCTTGAGCCTCTGAGCTGACGAGCTCGGGTGAAGCACCTGTGCGCCTTCTTGAGTGGTACTTAAACCTGTTAATACTTTCAAGGTGGCATTTCAAGCAACCCCGCCAGCTACACGTTGCTCTTCGCTGATGACGGCCAAATAGCCAGAAACACATGTCCGAAGATACGGCACTTGCTGCACCAACTTATGGTGAAAAGCTTTCAAAACTCTATTCAAATTTGTGCTAATGACTGCATTTAGCATGATGCCTTGGGGTCACAAATGCTGGAATGGAAGACAGGGTGCTCCCCATTTTGACTGTTGTAATTAAGGCTCCTGTGAGCCTCTGAGCTGACGAGCTCGGGTGAAGCACCTGTGCGCCTTCTTGAGTGGTACTTAAACCTGTGAATACTTTCAAGGCGGCATTTCAAGCAACCCCGCCAGCTACACGTTGCTCTTCGCTGATGATGGCCATATAGCCAGAAACACGTGTCCAAAGATACGGCACTTGCTGCACCAACTTATGGTGAAAAACTTTCAAAACTCTCTTCAACTTCGTGCTAATGACTGCATTTACCATGATGCCTTGGGGTCACAAATGCTGGAATGGAAGACAGGGTGCTCCCCATTTTGACTGTTGTAATTAAGGCTCCCGTGAGCCTCTGAGCTGACGAGCTCGGGTGAAGCACCTGTGCGCCTTCTTGAGTGGTACTTAAACCTGTGAATACTTTCAAGGCGGCATTTCAAGCAACCCCGCCAGCTACATGTTGCTCTTCGCTGATGACGGCCAGACAGCCAGAAACACGTGTCCGAAGATACGGCACTTGCTGCACCAATTTATGGTGAAAAACTTTCAAAACTCTATTCAAATTCGTGCTAATGACTGCATTTACCATGATGCCTTGAGTTTACAAATGCTGAAATGGAAGACAGGGTGCTCCCCGTTTTGACTGTTGTAATTAAGGCTCCTGTGAGCCTCTGAGCTGACGAGCTCGGGTGAAGCACCTGTGCGCCTTCTTGAGTGGTACTTAAACCTGTTAATACTTTCAAGGTGGCATTTCAAGCAACCCCGCCAGCTACACGTTGCTCTACGCTGATGACGGCCAAATAGCCAGAAACACATGTCCGAAGATACGGCACTTGCCGCACCAACTTATGGTGAAAAGCTTTCAAATCTCTATTCAAATTTGTGCTAATGCCTGCATTTAGCATGATGCCTTGGGGTCACAAATGCTGGAATGGAAGACAGGGTGCTCCCCATTTTGACTGTTGTAATTAAGGCTCCTGTGAGCCTCTGAGCTGACGAGATCGGGTGAAGCACCTGTGCGCCTTCTTGAGTGGTACTTAAACTTGTGAATACTTTCAAGGCGGCATTTCAAGCAACCCCGCCAGCTACACGTTGCTCTTCGCTGAAGACGGCCAGATAGCCAGAAACACTTGTCCAAAGATACGGCACTTGCCGCACCAACTTATGGCGAAAAACTTTCAAAACTCTATTCAACTTCGTGCTAATGACTGCATTTACCATGATGCCTTGGGGTCACAAATGCTGGAATGGAAGACAGGGCGCTCCCCATTTTGACTGTTGTAATTAAGGCTCCCATGAGCCTCTGAGCTGACGAGCTCGGGTGAAGCACCTGTGCGCCTTTTTGAGTGGTACTTGAACCTGTGAATACTTTCAAGGCAGCATTTCAAGCAACCCCACCAGCTACATGTTGCTCTTCGCTGATGACGGCCAAATAGCCAGAAACACGTGTCCGAACATACAGCACTTGCCGCACCAACTTATGGTTAAAAACGTTCAAAACTCTATTCAAATTCATGCTAATGACTGCATTTACCATGATGCCTTGGGGTAACAAATGCTGGAATGGAAGACAGGGTGCTCCCCGTTTTGACTGTTGTAATTAAGGCTCCCGTGAGCCTCTGAGCTGACGAGCTCGGATAAAGCACCTGTGCGCCTTTTTGAGTGGTAATTAAACCTGTGAATACTTTCAAGGCAGCATTTCAAGCAACCCCACCAGCTACACGTTGCTCTTCGCTGATGACGGCCAAATAGCCAGAAACACGTGTCCGAACATACAGCACTTGCCGCACCAACTTATGGTGAAAAACGTTCAAAACTCTATTCAAATTTGTGCTAATGACTGCATTTAGCATGATGCCTTGGGGTCACAAATGCTGGAATGGAAGACAGGGTGCTCCCCATTTTGACTGTTGTAATTAAGGCTCCTGTGAGCCTCTGAGCTGACGAGCTTGGGTGAAGCACCTGTGCGCCTTTTTGAGTGGTACTTAAACCTGTGAATACTTTCAAGGCGGCATTTCAAGCAACCCTGCCAGCTACACGTTGCTCTTCGCTGATGACGGCCAAATAGCCAGAAACACGTGTCCAATGATACGGCACTTGCCGCACCAACTTATGGTGAAAAACTTTCAAAACTCTATTCAACTTCGTGCTAATGACTGCATTTACCATGATGCCTTGGGGTCACAAATGGTGGAATGGAAGACAGGGTGCTCCCCATTTTGCCTGTTGTAATTAAGGCTCCCATGAGCCTCTGAGCTGACGAGCTCGGGTGAAGCACCTGTGCGCCTTCTTGAGTGGTACTTAAACCTGTGAATACTTTCAAGGCGGCATTTCAAGCAACCCCGCCAGCTACACGTTGCTCTTCGCTGATGACGGCCATACCGCCAGAAACACGTGTCCGAAGATACGGCACTTGCTGCACCAACTTATGGTGAAAAACGTTCAAATCTCTATTCAAATTTGTGCTAATGACTGCATTTACCATGATGCCTTGGGTTTACTAATGCTGGAATGGAAGACAGGGTGCTCCCCGTTTTGACTGTTGTAATTAAGGCTCCTGTGATCCTCTGAGCTGACGAGCTCGGGTGAAGCACCTGTGCGCCTTCTTGAGTGGTACTTAAACCTGTGAATACTTTCAAGGCGGCATTTCAAGCAACCCCGCCAGCTACACGTTGCTCTTCGCTGATGACGGCCAAATAGCCAGAAACACGTGTCCAAAGATACGGCACTTGCCGCACTAACTTATGGTGAAAAACTTAACTCCATTCAACTTCGTGCTAATGACTGCATTTACCATGATGCCTTGGGGTCACAAATGCTGGAATGGAAGACAGGGTGCTCCCCATTTTGACTGTTGTAATTAAGGCTCCCGTGAGCCTCTGAGCTGACGAACTCGGTGAAGCACTTGTGCGCCTTCTTGAGTGGTACTTAAACCTGTGAATACTTTCAAGGCGGCATTTCAAGCAACCCCGCCAGCTACACGTTGCTCTTTGCTGATGACGGCCAGATAGCCAGAAACACGTGTCCGAAGATACGGCACTTGCTGCACCAACTTATGGTGAAACACTTTCAAAACTCTATTCAAATTCGTGCTAATGACTGCATGTAGAATGATGCCTTGGGGTCACAAATGCTGGAATGGAAGACAGGGTGCTCCCCGTTTTGACTGTTGTAATTAAGGCTCCCATGAGCCTCTGAGCTGACGAGCTCGGGTGAAGCACCTGTGCGCCTTCTTGAGTGGTACTTAAACCTGTGAATACTTTCAAGGCGGCATTTCAAGCAACCCCGCCAGCTACACGTTGCTCTTCGCTGATGATGGCCAAATAGCCAGAAACACGTGTCCGAAGATACGGCACTTGCCGCACCAACTTATGGTGAAAAACTTTCAAAACTCTATTCAAATTTGTGCTAATGACTGCATTTACCATGATGCCTCGGGGTCACAAATGCTGGAATGGAAGACAGGGTGCTCCCCGTTTTAACTGTTGTAATTAAGGCTCCTGTAAGCCTGTGAGCTGACGAGCCCGGGTGCAGCACCTGTGTGCCTTCTTGAGTGGTACTTAAACCTGTGAATACTTTCAAGGCGGCATTTCAAGCAACCCCACCAGCTACACGTTGCTCTTCGCTGATGATTGCCAAATAGCCAGAAACACGTGTCCGAAGATACGGCACTCGCCGCACCAACTTATGGTGAAGAACTTTCAAAACTCTATTCAAATTTGTGCTAATGACTGCATTTACCATGATGCCTTGGGGTCACAAATGCTGGAATGGAAGACAGGGTGCTCCCCGTTTTGACTGTTGTAATTAAGGCTCCCGTGAGCCTCTGAGCTGACGAGCTCGGGTGAAGCACCTGTGCGCCTTCTTGAGTGGTACTTAAACCTGTGAATACTTTCAAGGCAGCATTTCAAGCAACCCCGCCAGCTCTACGTTGCACTTCACTGATGACGGCCAAATAGCCAGAAACACGTGTCCGAAGATACGGCACTTGCCGCACCAACTTATGGTGAAAAACTTTCAAAACTCTATTCAAATTAGTGGTAATGACTGCATTTACCATGATGCCTTGGGGTCACAAATGCTGGAATGGAAGACAGGGTGCTCCCCGTTTTGACTGTTGTAATTAAGGCTACCGTGAGCCTCTGAGCTGACGAGCTCGGGTGAAGCACCTGTGCGCCTTCTTGAGTGGTACTTAAACCTGTGAATACTTTCAAGGCGGCATTTCAAGCAACCCCGCCAGCTACACGTTGCTCTTCGCTGATGACGGCCAAATAGCCAGAAACACGTGTCCGAAGATACGGCACTTGCCGCACCAACTTATGGGGAAAAACGTTCAAAACTCTATTCAAATTTGTGCTAATGACTGCATTTACCATGATTCCTTGGTGTCACAAATGCTGGAATGGAAGACAGGGTGCTCCCCGTTTTGACTGTTGTAATTAAGGCTCCTGTAAGCCTCTGAGCTGACGAGCTCGGGTGAAGCACCTGTGTGCCTTCTTGAGTGGTACTTAAACCTGTGAATACTTTCAAGGTGGCATTTAAAGCAACCCCGCCAGCTACACGTTGCTCTTTGCTGATGACGGCCAAATAGCCAGAAACACGTGTCCCAAGATACGGCACTCGACGCACCAACTTATGGTGAATAACTTTCAAAACTCTATTCAAATTTGTACTAATGAGTGCATTTACCATGATGCCTTGGGGTCACAAATGCTGGAATGGAAGACAGGGTGCTCCCCGTTTTGACTGTTGTAATTAAGGCTCCCGTGAGCCTCTGAGCAGACGAGCTCGGGTGAAGCACCTGTGCGCCTTCTTGAGTGGTACTTAAACCTGTGAATACTTTCAAGGCAGCATTTCAAGCAACCCCGCCAGCTACATGTTGCTCTTCGCTGATGACGGCCAAATAGCCAGAAACACATGTCCGAAGATACGGCACTTGCCGCACCAACTTATGGTGAAAAACTTTCAAAACTCTATTCAAATTAGTGGTAATGACTGCATTTACAATGATGCCTTGGGGTCACAAATGCTGGAATGGAAGACAGGGTGCTCCCCGTTTTGACTGTTGTAATTAAGGCTCCTGTGAGCCTCTGAGCTGACGAGCTCGGGTGAAGCACCTGTGCGCCTTCTTGAGTGGTACTTATACCTGTGAATACTTTCAAGGCGGCATTTCAAGCAACCCCGCCAGCTACACGTTACTCTTCGCTGATGACGGGCAAATAGCCAGAAACACGTGTCCGAAGATACGGCACTTGCTGCACCAACTTATGGTGAAAAATTTTCAAAACTCTATTCAAATTCGTGCTAATGACTGCTTTTACCATGATGCCTTGGGGTCACAAATGCTGGAATGGAAGACAGGGTGCTCCCCGTTTTGACTGGGGTGGGTAGCTATGTTTAATATAATCTCTCTCCTGAAGTTCCTACATGTCTTACAAAATCTATATTACCATATCCCTCCGGGATCTTTTATAGCCTTTGCATGAGACATGTGACTCTTTCTCTGGAAGGGGAAACACCCTAGAATGGCCTTTAAAATGCTACAGCACAGTCAATATAATAGGGGCTTATCTCTCCTGGGCCTAGTGGCTTACTACTGGGCAGCTCACCTGATTGACATCAATGGCTGTATGTTTGACCTGTGAAATCACCCTACTTTTCGACTGTAGAGACTTCAATGGGACAAGAAATCTTGTCTCCATTATCTATATAGGGGAGGGGGGCAACAACACCTTTTACCTCCCACTCAGTTGTCCCTCAGCACGTGTCTAAGGTTACCACTGTACTGAAATAGCATCAACGACCTACGAGGGAGACCCCACCCTTTGGGAGGGAAGTTGGTTTCTGGAAATTTTTAAACTGATGGGTTCTGAGGCCTGGCACCGCATTGGTATTTCCAAGGTAGGGCATGTGATGGAGGGTGGAGATATCATGTCTTTTGCATCCTTTCAAGACAAGTATGCGCTTAGTAAGACTCAGTTCCCGCACTATGTGCATTTGTGGCATACATGGAAAGTGGAGGGCCTCCCATAGGAGGGGGTACCTGACTACACCCTGCTTGAGGGTAGATTATTGATAGAGAACATAGACACAAAGCGATGTCCATGACGTATAGGACTTCTAACAATAATACGGTTGACATACTTCTCAGACCACACAGCTGTTGGGAGGTTGACTTGGGGTAATTGGAGGATGTGGATTGGGAGGCATCTTTGATGTTCCCACAAGAAGTAGCTATCAGGTCGAGACTGAGACTTATCCAATTTAAGATCCTTTATAAGATGTATTATGATAGACAACATTTGAATCCTATGTGAGGGGCACAACACACAGACTGTCTTAGATGTCACAAGAACATTGGCACCTTCCTATACACAATCTGGGGATAATATGTGCTTCAGGAATATTAGACAAGGATTATGGGGGAACTAAGGGAGGTGATATCAGAGCAGATCCCACTTGATCCCAAATGTATTCTCCTGGGAACCCCTAATGACATTTATTTGCCCCCTGCAAAGTTCCTATTTTGTGGCCTTGGGCTGGTGGTATCCGAGAGAGATTTTGACCATCTTTGGGGCTCTGAGATACGTCCAACTGTGGATATGTGGAGAAGAAGAATGGATGGATTTATGATGGCAAAGAAGGCAACATAATCCATAGGGGCTTTCCTCTGAAATTTGGGAAGGTCTGGGGGGCCTGGCTGGCATATTACTCCTTGTATGTGTAGATACATATGGAAACATGGCACATCGGGCCATGCTGACAAATATAAACTGATGAATACCAAGAGACACATGGGTTTTGATGTTTATAGATGAGGAGAGTTCCCAATTGTTGTAATGACTACCTATATGCTCAAGTGTCTGTGGGCTGTTGTGGGGGATGAGGGGGATTTTGCTAATCCTCTCTAATTTTGGTGTTATGATGATTTATCAATATATATTGCTTCTTTGGTCATGTTATGCACCTTTTCAAAACCAAATAAAAATATATTTTTTAAAACATTGACATAGTCAATTGGCAAAAAGTCGGCTGTATCGACTAAACATCCAGCGTCACCAGTAAGAGGTGGAATTTGGGGCTGAACTAAATTGAGGGGCTGCCAAGAGAGCACTCTTTCTGTGCTTGGCTCCGCATGCGCCTGCTCTCTGGGTTAGGCTAACCTGCAACTGTTGTCCTGCTGCACAGACTGTGCTTGTGAAGGCACAGCACTACTGTCAAAATCACTGAAAGAGGAGTCGTTGGATGGCAGTCCATCGACTTATAAATCACTCCCAGATTCTGCTAAATTGTCCTCTCCCTCTAATGCTGTGTCAGTATATGCTGTCTTACTTTATCATCCTTAGAGCTGTCCTCTGTATCCCGAGTTTAGGTTTCAGCAGCAGTCATCCAACAAGAGGCCATCTTAGCTACTGGCTAAATCGTCCTTTTAAAACAGTATCCTATGTAGAAGGCAGATATGTTGATCACAAAATGTTGGTGGGTGAATGTGTGAGTGAGGTGTGAAACAGTAGATAACTCTAGGCACCTTACCTTCTCTTCTTCCCTCAATCAGCAAGTTTTCCAAAGACAATGAAGAAAACATTGAAGACATACTATTTGTTCACCATGCCACATACACATCATCACAGCCTTCAGCCCTTGTGGCACCCTCTTTATTGGCACTCCCCCTCCCATGACTTCCTCTTTGTATTCCCTCATTACCAACCAGCAAAAGTGCCCCTCATCTCTCCATAGCCCCTCCCCCACTGGTAATTACTGGCTTTAGTAACCCACTCAGTATCGACATAAAATTCAGATCCGTTCTTTGCAGCAGGCATATTAAACCTCTGTGCTACTTGATGGTGTCAAAACTGACATTAGAGTCTGATCTGTCTCTTTCTCAGACAGCAACATAATCACAGGAGTGATCTTGACATTTTCATTGCTGCCTAAGGTTCGGGGTGATCCATCAAGCGGGGACCAAGAAAAAGGGGGGAGGGCAAAAAAAATTGCATTTCCCGTGATAATGTCCATAGGACCTTTGAATGCGACTACAGTCCGAACTACTGGATGGAATGATCAAATTTGGCAGAAAGCTAGCTTTTGATATGCAGATTATCCTTTCCCTTATTTGGTATAAATCTATTTAGTGGTTTTGGGGATATTAAGGGGAAAATAAATTTGTACATCTAGGGATGTGGATCCTTTACAATGATTCACGAAAAAAGACGAGCTTGTGCAGGGAAAGGCACAGCTCTGATTGGCTGCCAAAACATCAAACCAGGAAGTGTTGGCAGTGATTTTGGGACCCAGTCCCCCTAAAAATGTGAAAATAAGGAATACTGGTCAGGGTAGGGACCCCCTGATCCCTTAGCTGTGATGGTGGGGTCCCAGAGAGACCCCGCGGGCTAAAAAGCAGTTTAAAAAAACTGTAAATTTGCAACAAAAACATTAAGAAAAAAACAGGCATGGACTCCTGCACTTGTTTCTGTGAGGTCCCTGGGAGGCCAGTTCCTGAGGGCATTTACATTTTTAATGCTGGGGGCCTTTCAGCCACCTCTCAGTCCCAGGTACTACCACCTTCCTGGGGCTTCAAAAAATTGTAACAGGAGGCCCCCCAGCCCTCCCACCACAGCACAAGGGACCACCACCTCTCCAGGGCCTTAAATCGATATAAAGCAGGGGCACACATCATCCCCGCAGCCCTGGGGACCTCCACCTCTCCAGAGCACATATGAAAATAAGACAATGAAAATGCATGGGTGCCACTACCTCCACAGGGCATTGCTCAAATTGTATGCTGGTGGCCATCTGCCACCCCACAGCCTGGGGGACCGCCACCTCCCCAGGGCTTTAATCAAATAGAGTGCTGGGGGCAATGCAGAGCCCATGCAGCACCAGGGACCACCACCTCCTTGGGGCTAATGACAAAGTAAATACAGGTGGGCTGTCTGGGATTTTATTTAAAGTCATTGTGGGGGCCACACAACCCCTGCAGCCCCAGGTTACAGCCACCTCAACGAGGCATTACTCTTTGGAGAGGGGGTACACAGAATCCTCCCAAGGAGCCACTGAGTGCCCTGAGGACCATCATCACCCAGGGCCAGCTCCCCCTGTGACATAGCTGTTTGCACTGACTTGGTGGAAGCTTTGGCTGCTAACTCCCAAATCAGGGAAAACACTCCAGTTGCAGTGAGAGAGCACTGTCAAACAGCTCTTCTTCACTTCAAGTGGAGGTTTCCTCTGTTTTCCTACCTGCGGTAATGCAGGCAGGGAAACAGAGGAAACAATGCTCTCACAGAGAGGGAGCTGTGACAGTGTAAATAGCCTGGGAGAGGGGGTGGTCCCCGGGGCTGTGGAGGAGGTGGTGGTCCTCGAGCAGCAGGGGTGTTGCGCTGCCCCTGCTGCACTCAATATGTTAAAGTCCACAATGAGGCAGTGGTCCCCCAGGGCTACTAGAGCCCAAAATGAACCACCTTAATTTTTTCTATTTTAACCCTGAGTAGGTGGTGGTCCCCAAGGCTGTGGGATGCCCCTCCACTTTGAATGTAATCAGCAAGCCCTTGGGACCTGGTCCACCCAGGGGCCTTAAAAAAAACAAGCGCAGGCTTAATTTTGTGCTGTGAATTTGTGAAGTTTGCAGATTCACAGCAAGTGTTTTTTTTTGTAATGCTTTTATCATCTTGGGGTGTCCCTCTAGGACCCCACACCAGAACTAAGGGGTCAGAATATTTCTACCCTTTTCTTTTTTTCACCTTCTACCCCCCCTTTTTCCCAGCACCCGCTTTACAAATCACCCCAAAACGTTCTGTGCATAACAAGAATCACCGAGGCACCTTTTTCTGAAAATTTAGTGAAGATTCATCAAACGGTGCCAAAGCCATAGCCAAGTCAAAAAACACCTAACTATAGGACCACCACTAGGTTTATATATATATATATATATATATATATATAGATATATAGATAGAGATAGAGAGAGAGAGGTATATATATATATATATATATATATATATATAGAGAGAGAGAGAGAGAGATAGTGATATAGATATATACAGATATATGGGGGTCATTCAGACCTTGGCAGACGGCGGAGGCCGTCCGCCAAGGTACCGCCGACAAATGACCGCACCGCGGTCAAAAGACCGCGGCGGCCATTCAAACGTAGTTGCAGGGGTGCGACGGGTGCATTCGCCACATTTTTTTTTACCCAGGATCATTTGCAAACCTCAAACTTTCACAAAAAAACACACTATTCTTCACATTTTTGTGAAGAAAAATTCTGGAATCTGTGGGGAGACACAAACTTCCTTCCACCTTGCATTTCCCCAGGTATCCCAATAAAAAGGATACCACACTTATGTGGGTAGACCTAGTGCCCACAAGTGAAAATGATCAAAAACACAACATGGACACAGATAATTTTTCCACTCATAACTGACCATTTTTTTAAAATCTCGGTAGCTCGAGATTTTGGACTGTAGCTCAGCCGGCACCTAGAGAAACCAATCCAACCAGTACATTTTGAAAACTAGACACCTACCGGTATACAAGCTGAGCTGATGTGTGCGGCTCACACCATGTTTTTTACCCAGAATCTGTTGCAAACCTCACACTTTGACTAAGAAAACACATTTTCCTCACATTTCCGTGATGGAAAATTCTGGGATTTGAGGGACACCACAAACCTTCTTTCATCCAGCATTCCATCCAGGGTCTCCCAATAAAAGTGGTGCCTCACATTGTATCACCCATTCTTCTGATATTTTTCCTCCAGGTAATAAACCGCCTTGAAGAGGTCTGGCTCACTCTTTTTGCATACTCACTACAATTCAGGGACTTTCACAGTTTATGTCAGCACATTTAATTCAGGGGGTATCTAAAATAAACATTTGTGTTATACTAATATGATAATCATGGAGTTATTATGGAACTGCAGTGATGGCAATTGTTGGGATGTTAGGGTCATTTGGCATGCCTTCCTATAACAATTCAGAGTCAAAGGTCCTATGATGTCACTTCCTGGGATGTCATTAATGTCAAAGGGTATGTGATTGCACTTCAGCTACCCCTGTCATTTAGGCATCTCGACACCCATGCAAAATGGCATACACATATATACAATCTAAGCACCACCTTGCACATATACAAAAGGAACTATGCTCAATGACTATTCTGTGTATATGACATAGAAGCTACATTTTTAAAAAGTCAAATTTTTTGCTGGAGCTCAGAGACTACACTAGTTTTCCTAAGAGGGTCTGGTTACTATTTAGGAAACAAGTGGATGCCTCCTTCTTTCATGCTTCTCCATCTCCTCCAAAAACATTGTACTGAGAACACAAGAAAAGAAAATATATCTGGTCTCTTGAAATTTACATTTGGACGGAAATGTTCTGCTTTTGATGCCTAACAAGAATAATGCTTACAAGGACAGGACACTCTGTCCTCTCTTTCTTTCATAAGATGTACTACTGCGGGCTTTTATAATGAGATATAAGCCTTCATAATAGCTATCCATTTTGTATTTATTTTATTACTGGAGATTTAAATTCACGTCATGCCACAGAAAAGCAACTCAAAGAATCAAATAATGGATTGAACATAAACAACCTCTGCCTGCAGGACAGAGCACTGCAGTCTCTGTTCCTCTCCAAAGATATGCCACATAAAGACTGACTGTGGCAAGCTGTGTATGTGGTGGTCAGTCCCACATTGAACACACACCTCCTGGGCTGATTTACTGGCGGAGGATAGAACCTTCCAGACTATTGTACAGCAGATGTCACACCCAGCAATGCCCCTTTGCTGAATTAATAAAAGTGCATTAAAAGACAATGAATACTATGAGTAGGGCAGTGAATTTGCGTTCTACATGGAACTTTATAATGTCAGGTTAATTATATTGAGTACAGATATCCTAAACCCCCTTTGCCAAGTTATTAACAGGACACAGAAAAATAGTGAATACTAACTTCATTTCTAACCTTTTTTGTTGGGGATGAAGTCCTCACACTTTGGATATAACCATGCCATCAAACGCATATATAGCTTCCAATGAGCTTTGCACAGGAGATCACTGTAGCCCATATGGCAGTGAATATAGAGTCTGAATTAGCTCACTGTCAAGTTCTCAAATTTGTCAGTAAACAAAAAACTGACTAGAGCTGGTTTGTCACTCTTGGTAGCTCTATTTGAAGACTTGTTTCAAAACAAATTACTGAGATGCCTATCCTGTCTCAATTTTGTTATATATCACGAGGCCCTCTGAAGCTTCCGTTATTTAGTCTTATTATGACATTGGTGGTTAATCCTGCATACCGCCACAGTGACGGCCGCCAATACCGCCGCAGTGGTGAATAACCGTTCCCCATATTATGACACACACACACCAATACAACAGAATACAGCCTCATACACAAATCTGCCAGCCCAAAGGTCAGTGCTAAAGTGGCGGTACCAACACCCATACAGTTACGCCAACAAAACAACGCCCACCACATTATGACCCACCAAATACACCACAGCAGACATTCAATGGCAGTAAACCATTGGCGGTACATAACGCTGTGCTCAGAATGGACACCCACATACAAAACAACACTACATTGGCACTCATACACACACCACACCCACCCACCCACAGCACCATAAAACACACACCCACATTATCCACAACCCTTCACGAACAACAATTACTGCCAGGAGACTGACACAAACAGCACAGAGACAACTAGACACACACACCACATACACCCATACATCCCTCACAAACCCCACATCACACACCCCACCACATTACTCAACACACTCTCAAAAACACCAACCACACAAACACCCTCGTCCCAACAAAGGCACCCCCATTTCACTGATAAGGATTTAAGGGTCATGGTGGAGGAAATTGTCAGGGTAGAGCCACAGCTGTTTGGAGCACAGGTACAGCAAATATCAATTGCCAGGAGGATGGAGCTAATGGGGAGAATCGTGGACAGGGTGAACGCCATGGGACAGCACCCAAGAACAAGGGACGACATCAGGAAGAGGTGGAACGACCTACAGGGCAAGGTACGTTCTGTAGCAACAAGGTACCAGCTCACCATACAGAGGACTGGCGGTGGAGCCCCAACTCCTCCCCCACAGCTCACAGCATGGGAGGAGCAATTCTTGGCATTACTGCATCCTGAGGGACTCGCTGGAGTAGCCAGAGGAATGGACACTGGTAAGTCAATATTTACAACTTATCACCCACATACCTGCATGCCATTACACCCCCTCAACCTCACTCCCATCACTCCACTTCATCCCACACATTACACCTACACATATGACTAACCACAATGCCAAATCCTGCATGCCATATCAATGCATGGGCAGCCCTCCCAGCCCTGCATGGACACCAATCACTAAAGCATGCACATCATTGGGAAACTAACAATCCCACAATACATCACAATACACAAACAAAGGTGGCAGGACAACAGCAAAGATAGAGGGGAAGCCAGGGATGTACAATTTGTCACAGACATGAAGCATAATACTTCACTTTCATCCTCACAAGAGTCCGAGCCAATACCAGCGGAGAGGAGGTGCCACAACTGTCCAATCCCCCAACAGAAGATGCCCCCAGTGATGACAATAACTCTGGACTTCAGGATCTGGACCAACAACCTGGCCCATCAGGGACCACTGGAGAGTCGGTCAACCCAGCCCACTCACAGTCCACCACAGACCCTCCCCATCAGTATCTAACACCACAGCACCAACCCAGCATACCCACACCTCTGACCCCAGGACACGTCAATCAGCAGTGTACCCATCTGTACAGGGACCCCAACCCACACCTCACCCCCAAGACAATCAGGGACCTGGGGTCAGTGGCCACACTGTTCAGGGGACAGAGGCACAGGGCAACAGGGACACTGGGAGGACCACTGTGCACCAGTGGGAGGACAGGCCCAAGGAACCGACTCTTCAGGAGGCACTCACGAGATCCTAGGAGCCTACCAACATTCTCAGAGCACGATAGGCCAGATCCTTGACTACGTGCAGGAGAACTGGCGGCTGCAGGAGGAACAATATCAGGGGATCAGGGAGGACTTGCAGGCCATCAACAGTACCTTGATCTCCATAGCAGGGGTGCTGGGAGACATGACCAACATCATGAGGGAAGCAACAGCACAGCAGCGGGCCCCTACCACTAGCCAGTCCTTTGACCAGCCGTCCACTTCCACTGCCCCACCACAGGACCCAAAGGCCACCAGCACCCATCCCCCTGCAGAAGGTGAACCACCCGCAAACGTTCATTGTGACCCAGACAGAAGCCAGAGACAGTTGCCAAGACCACTCCCAGTAAATGAGACTCTCCTGATTCTCCCCCTTGTGTCCCACACTGTCACCTTGTCCACTTTGAACTGCCTTTGCTCCCCTTCCTTTGGCCACTTGGACACTGGACCTGTCCTACAAACAGATTGGAAGAATACCCTGGACTTTCCTCCATCATCACCCCTTTCCATTGCACTTTTCCCACAATTTCATAGCACTACAATAAACACCCTTTGTTAGAAATGGGGTCTTTGGTTAACAGTCAGGTTACCCCCTGTCCAAGCAAAGAGCCTCACTCTCGTCATGGTAAAAGAGAATCACCCTCAGCTAACCCCCGCTCACCCCCTTGGTAGCTTGGGACGAGCAGGCTGGCTGAACTTCAGAGTGCTATGCGTAAAGTATTTGTACCAACACACACAGGCCCTCATTCTGACCTTGGCGGTCTTTTCGCAAGACCGCTGAGTTACCGCCGCGGTGAAGACCGCCGACCGCGGCGGTGTGCCGCTGTGCGCATTCTGACCGCTGGGAGCGTTCCGCCGGAAAACCGCCAGCAGCCACACTGGCGGTCGGCGGGAAAGTGGAGACTGGTCAACCTCCACCGCCACGCCAGCAGAACACCGCCCACAGAATTACGACCCACATTTCTGTGTGGCGGTCTTCTGTTGGCGGTCTTCTGTTGGCGGTCACGTCCCTATGGCTCCCGTCGCCTCCCGGAGGACCAACGCACAAGGTAAGTTGATCGTCCGTGAGGGGAGGGGGTGGGGGGGTGTTGTGTGATGTGGGCGTGCATGGGGGTGTGCATGGGGGTGTGTAGAGGGGGTGTGTGAGTGCGTGTATGCGGGCGGGGGGTGCTGCTGTGTCTATGGGTAATGTGTGCTGTTCGGCAGGTGCGCATGTCGGCATGTATGTGTGCGGGTATGTGTCCCCGTTGTGTATGTGTGTGTAGGGGGCGTGTATATGTGCATGTTGGGGGTGTGTGCATGTCGGGGTACATGTATGTGCATGTCGGGGTGGGGGTGGGGAGGGGGTTCGTACCACCTCTGGGGGGTGGCAGGGGGGTGGAGGGTGTGGGGGGAGGACTCGGGTGGGTAGTGGGGGGTGGGGGAGACCCCTATCAGTGCCAGGGAAGGAATTCCCTGGCCCCGATAGTGCTTACCGCCATGGTTCGCACGGCGGTTCCCGCCCGCAAGAAACCGCGGCGGTAGGCAGGGTCATAATACCCTTGGCGGTCTTGGGACGACCGCCGGGCCGGAGTGCGCAAACTCCAGCCCCGCGGTCATGACCGCCGCGGCGGTCGGAGTGGAGAAGTAGCGGGCGGTCGCGGCGGGGACCGCCGCGGTCAGAATGCCATTTTTAATACCGCCGGTCTGTTCGCGGTCCGACCGCCGTCTCTCCGCCGACCACCAGGGTCAGAATGAGGGCCACAGTAACTTAATGAAAACACTACAAAATGACACAACACAGTTTTAGAAAAATAGAAAATATTTATCTAAACAAAACAAGACCAAAACAACAAAATCTGATCCGGGTAGCACTCGGGTCCGGGCAGTCGTTGTGTTTTTTTTCCACACCCAGCAAGATTTTTGTCGAAAATTCTGCTGCACGTTGATAGCAAAACCACACTTCTGGGTTGCAACAATACCAGCCTCCATCAGTGATGCAGCGTGTTGTTTCTCCAGCAGCGTACTTCGATCTCCCATGCGTGCTGCAAGTGCTGCTTCGCTTTCAGCCACGGAGCCGGCAGCATGTCATTTCTCCAGCCGCTCTTGGAGGAGGAAATTTCCCCGCACCGTGGTCTGTGCGTGGATTTTCAGGTTTGGTCTGCCAGCGTCATCTGCCAAGGCCCCAGGATCTGGATAGGGCACCACTTGGCAGGGCAGGAGTCTCAGCAGAGAGTCCAGGTGCTGGCAAGGGAAGTCTTTGATAGCCCTGAGACTTCAACAACAGGAGGCAAGCTCAAGACAAGCTCTTGGAGATTTCTTCACAAGCAGGAATGCACAACAAAGTCCAGTATTTGCCCCCTTTCACTAGGCAGAAGCAGCAACTGCAAGATAGCTCCACAAAGCACAGTCACAGGCAGGACAGTTCTTCTTCCTCAGCTCTTCAGCTCTTCTCCAGGCAGAGGTTCCTCTTGATTTCCAGAAGTGATCTAAAGTCTGTGGTTTTGGGTGCCCTTCTTATACCAATTTTGCCCTTTGAATTAGGCTTACTTCAAAGAAAAGTCTTTCTTGTTAGTGAAATCCTGCCTTACCCAGTCCAGGCCCCAGACACACACCAGGGGGTTGGAGAATGCATTGTGTGAGGGCAGGCACAGCCGTTTCAGGTGTGAGTGACCACTCCTCCCCTTCTTGCTAGCCTGATGGCTCATCAGGATATTCAGGCTACACCCCAGCTCCCTTTGTGCTACTGTCTAGAGAGAGGTGCAACCAGCCGAACTGTCAAACTGACCCAGACAGGGAATCCACAAACAGGCAGAGTCTGAGAATGGTTTAAGCAAGAAAATACTCACTTTCTAAAAGTGGCATTTTCAAACAGCCAATCTTAAAATCAGCTTTACTAAAATATGTATTTTTAAATTGTGAGCTCAGAGACCCCATACTCCACATGTCTATCAGCTCCCAAAGGGAATTTAGACTTTAATCATATTTAAAGGCAGCCCCCATGTTAACCTATGAGTGGGATAGGCCTTGCAACAGTGAAAAACAAATTTAGCAGTATTTCACTGTTAGGACATATAAAACACATTAGTATATGTCCTACCGTAAACATACACTGCACCATGCCCATTGGGCTACCAGAGCCTACCTTAATGGTGTCTTATATTTAGGAAAAGGGAAGTTTTAGGCCTGGCAAGTGGGTACACTTGCCAAGTCCCATTGGCAGTTTAAAACTGCACACACAGACACTGCAGTGGCAGGTCTGAGCCATGTTTACATAGCTACTGTTGTCGGTGGCACAACCAGTACTGCAGGCCCACGAGTAGCATTTGATTTACATGCCCTAGACACCTCTAGTGCACTGTACTAGGGACTTACCAGTAAATCAAGTATGCCACTCATGGATTGTAGGAAGTTGGCTCTGTATGCACTATTTCAAAGCAAGGAATAGTATGCACAGAGTCCAAGGTTTCCCCTTAGAGGTAAGATAGTGGCAAAAATAGATAATACTAATGCTCTATTTTGTGGTAGTGTGGTCGAGCAGTAGGCTCGTTTTTGACAGACTCCCAGCCCATATACTCTTATGGCTACCCTGCACTTACAATGTCTAAGGTTTTGCTTAGACACTGTAGGGGCATAGTGCTCATGCACATATGCCCTCACCTGTGGTATAGTGCACCCTGCCTTAGGGCTGTAAGGCCTGCTAGAGGGGTGACTTATCTATGCCACAGGCAGTGTGAGGTTGGCATGGCACCCTGAGGGGAGTGCCATGTCGATTTAGTCATTTTCTCCCCACTGGCACACACAAGCTGGCAAGCAGTGTGTCTGTGCTGAGTGAGGGGTCCCTAGGGTGGCATAAGTCATGCTGCAGCCCTTAGAGACCTTTCCTGGCATCAGGCCCCTTGGTACCTTGGTACGAGTTACAAGGGGCTGACCTGGGTGCCAGGGTTGTGCCAATTGTGGAGACAATGGTACATTTTAGGTGAAAGAACACTGGTGCTGGGGCCTGGTTAGCAGGGTCCCAGCACACTTCTCAGTCAAGTCAACATCAGTATCAGGCAAAAAGTGGGGGGTAACTGCACAGGGAGCCATTTCTTTACACAAGCCCCCCCCCCCCCCCCCCAGCCCACAGGCCAGGAGACTCAGCCAAAGCTGGGAGAGTCTTCCTAGTCTGTCAGGCGAGGAAGAGTAGAGGAAATAGGCTGGTTTGTTGCAGGGCCTACTCTGCCTTACATCCTCCTGTTCAGGTCATTCCCTCTGGGGCACTGACCCACTTCCGCAGTGAGAGGACCTAATCTGAACTGCTGCTTGTCTGTGCTTTTAATGTCTTCACCCATTCTCTCTATTTTGGGGTTAGAGGTATCCACCTCTGCTAATCTTATTTTAGCCAGGGTCACCCCTAGCTTACCCAAAGAGGTTACCCAGAGCTGGAGTAACCCCACCATGACCAACAGGGTCAGGGGGCCTAACTTGCTATTTGGCATGGGGTCTGACCACCATGCCATGGATAGTGCAGCCATAAAGGCTAACACCCAGCAGAGGCCACTGACAGCTGTCAGTGCCCAGAACCACACCTTTAGCTCTTCACCTACAAGGGAAGGGGCTAAGTTACAGGCTTCTTTGGGTTCAGGGTGCCTGTCTGCTGGATTAGAGTGGGGGGTTACCACATCTTGTAGTAAACACCCTTCTTACACTCTTTCTTCTGTTAGCTGAGGAGCCACCCACTCAGGCTTAACAGTTGCCTGACTAGCCAGGACTTCTTGTGGGTCAGGTTGGACTTTATCAGAGCCACTTTTGGAGTTCCCCCCTACTGGAGCAGAATCTCCTTGGCATGCTGGAACCTTGGCTAAAGGTTGTCCACCCTTCCTACACTGTTTTCTTTTCTTTTTCTTCTGGGGCCTACTTGCAGTTACTGCAGGGGTAGCACCTCCAGAGTCCTTGGGAGAGGACTGGCACTGGACCAGTTCCTCTCTTGGGCTCTGACTAACCTCTGGGTAGTAATTTCCAAGGAGACAATCAAGGGGGAGGTCTGTAATGACTACCACCCTTCTCCAGCTAAAAGTCCCAGCCACTTCTATGGGCACAAAAGCCACTGGCCTATCAGTGACCCTGTCTGGGCTAACTCTTACTCTGGCAGTCTCACCTGGGATGTACTGGTTTGAGAACACCAGCCTGACATGCACAATAGTGTGACTGGCACAAGTGTCTCTCAGGGCAGTGGCTGGGATTCCATTCACCAGTAGGTGGTGGAAGTGTCTACTTCCCTCTGGAATCTCCAACTCACCTGTTGGGCCCTTTTTCCAGTTGAAGGCTATGAAGACCTCCTCATCTGAGGAGTCATCCCTAATGGCTACACTTGTCACCCCTGGGATTTTGCTAGGGGGTTTGTTTTTGGGACAAGAAGTGTCCTTGGTGTGGTGCCCTGTCTGTCTACAGTTATGGCACCATGCCTTAGTGGCATCCCAGTTTTTACCCTGGTACCCACCTTTGTTTTGGGTTGTGTCTCGGGGCCCACCCACCTGGTCTGGTTTTTGGGGGCCTACAGAGGACTCTTTTTCTTTGTTTCTAGTGTCACCCACTTTCTCCTGGGGAGGCTTTGTAACCCCTTTCTTTTGGTCACCCCCAGTGGAAGTTTTGGTTACCCTAGTCTTGACCCAATGGTCTGCCTTCTTTCCCAATTCTTGGGGAGAAATTGGACCTAGGTCTACCAGATACTGATGCAACTTTTCATTGAAGCAGTTACTTAAAATGTGTTCTTTCATAAACAAATTATAAAGCCCAACATAGTCATGCACTTCATTTCCAGTTACCCAACCATCCAGTGTTTTCACTGAGTAGTCAACAAAATCAACCCAGGTCTGGCTCGAGGATTTTTGAACCCCCCTGAACCTAATCCTGTACTCCTCAGTGGAGAATCCAAAGCCCTCAATCAGGGTACCCTTCATGAGGTCATAGGATTCTACATCTTTTCCAGAGAGTGTGAGGAGTCTATCCCTACACTTTCCAGTGAACATTTCCCAAAGGAGAGCACCCCAGTGAGATTTGTTCACTTTTCTGGTTACACAAGCCCTCTCAAAAGCTGTGAACCATTTGGTGATGTCATCACCATCTTCATATTTAGTTACAATCCCTTTAGGGATTTTCAACATGTCAGGAGAATCTCTGACCCTAGTTATGTTGCTGCCACCATTGATGGGTCCTAGGCCCATCTCTTGTCTTTCCCTTTCTATGGCTAGGATCTGTTTTTCCAAAGCCAATCTTTTGGCCATCCTGGCTAACTGGATGTCCTCTTCACTGGAGTTATCCTCAGTGATTTCAGAGATGTTGGTCCCTCCTGTGAGGGAAGCAGCATCTCTGACTATTATGTTTGGAATCAGGGCTTGAGAGGTCCTGTTCTCCCTAAATAGGACTGGTAGGGGGGAATTTTCCTCCAAGTCACTATCTTCATCCTCTGTGTTGCCATCCTCAGAGGGGTTGGCCTTTTCAAACTCTGCCAAAAGCTCCTGGAGCTGTAGTTTGGAAGGTCTGGGGCCCATTGTTATTTTCTTTATTTTACAGAGTGACCTTAGCTCCCTCATCTTAAGATGGAGGTAAGGTGTGGTGTCGAGTTCCACCACATTCACATCAGTACTAGACATTATGGGGGTCATTCTGACCCTGGCGGCTGGTGGCCGCCAGGGCCACCGACCACGGGAGCACCGCCAACAGGCTGGCGGTGCTCCCACGAGCATTCTGACCGCGGCGGTTCAGCCGCGGTCAGAAGCGGCAAGTCGGCGGGCTCCCGCCGACTTACTGCTGCTCGGGGGAATCCTTCATGGCGGCGGAGCACGCTCCGCCGCCATGAGGATTCTGACAGCCCCTACCGCCATCCTGTTCATGGCGGGAAACCCGCCATGAACAGGATGGCGGTAGGGGGTGCTGCGGGGCCCCTGGGGGCCCCTGCCGTGCCCATGCCAATGTCATGGGCACGGCAGGGGCCCCCGTAAGAGGGCCCCGCAAAGTATTTCAGTGTGTGCCTTGCAGACACTGAAATACGCGACGGGTGCAACTGCACCCATCGCACCCCTGCAACTACGCCGGCTCAATTCTGAGCCGGCGTCCTCGTTGCAGGGGCATTTCCTCTGGGCCGGCGGGCGCTCTTTTGGAGAGCGCCCGCCGGCCCAGAGGAAATGTCTGAATGGCCGCTGCGGTCTTTTGACCGCGGTGCGGTCATTTGGCGGCGGTACTATGGCGGACGGCCTCCGCCGTCCGCCATAGTCAGAATCACCCCCTATGTTTCTAAAAGTTGGAGTACTTTTTAAGAATCTAAAACTAGTTCTAGGTTCTAATTCAAACTTTCACAAACTTTTAAACTCTAAAAGAAATGCTAAACAGGATCTAACACAAGGCCCTAGCAGGTCTTTTAATAATTTAGAAAAATAGTTCAAATTGCAAAAATCAATTTCTAATGACAATTTTTGGAATTTGTCGTGTGATCAGGTATTTGCTGACTAGTCCAGCAAATGCAAAGTCTTGTACCCCACTGCTGATCCACCAATGTAGGAAGTTAGCTCTGTATGCACTATTTCAAAGCAAGGAATAGTATGCACATAGTCCAAGGTTTCCCCTTAGAGTTAAGATAGTGGCAAAAAGAGATAATACTAATGCTCTATTTTGTGGTAGTGTGGTCGAGCAGTAGGCTTATCAAAGGAGTAGTGTTAAGCATTTGTTGTACATACACACAGGCAATAAATGAGGAACACACACTCAGAGACAAATCCAGGCCAATAGGTTTTGTTATAGAAAAATATATTTTCTTAGTTTATTTTAAGAACCACAGGTTCAAATTCTACATGTAATATCTCATGTGAAAGGTATTGCAGGTAAGTACTTTAGGAACTTTGAATAATCACAGTAGCATATATACTTTTCACATAAAACACAAATAGCTGTTTTAAAAGTGGACACAGTGCAATTTTCACAGTTCCTGGGGGAGGTAAAGTATTGTTAGTTTTAGCAGGTAAGTAAACCACCTACGGGGTTGAGATTGGGGTCCAAGGTAGCCCACCGTTGGGGGTTCAGAGCAACCCCAAAGTCAGCACACCAGCAGCTCAGGGCCGGTCAGGTGCAGAGTTCAAAGGGGTGCCCAAAACACATAGGCTTCAATGGAGAGAAGTGGGTGCTCCGGTTCCAGTCTGCCAGCAGGTAAGTACCCGCGTCTTCAGAGGGCAGACCAGGGGGGTTTTGTAGGGCACCGGGGGGGGACACAAGTCCACACAGAAAGTACACCCTCAGCAGCACGGGGGCGGCCGAGTGCAGTGTGTAAACACGCGTCGGGTTTTCAATAGTTTCCTATGAGAGACCAAGGGGTCTCATCAGCGATGCAGGCAGGCAAGGGGGGGCTCCTCGGGGTAGCCACCACCTGGACAAGGGAGAGGGCCTCCTGGGGGTCACTCCTGCCCTGGAGTTCCGATCCTTCAGGTGCTGGGGGCTGCGGGTGCAGGGTCTTTTCCAGCCGTCGGGAAATTAGAGTTCAGGCAGTCGCGGTCAGGGGGAGCCTCGGGATTCCCTCTGCAGGCGTCGCTGTGGGGGCTCAGGGGGGACAACTTTGGTTACTCACGGTCTTGGAGTCGCCGGAGGGTCCTCCCTGAGGTGTTGGTTCTCCACCAGTCGAGTCGGGGTCGCCGGGAGCAGTGTTACAAGTCTCACGCTTCTTGCGGGGAGTTGCAGGGGTCTTTAAATCTGCTCCTTTGAAACAAAGTTGCAGTCTTTTTGGAGCAGGGCCGCTGTCCTCTGGAGTTTCTTGTCTTTCTTGAAGCAGGGCAGTCCTCTGAGGATTCAGAGGTCGCTGGTCCTTTGGAAAGCGTCGCTGGAGCAGGTTTCTTTGGAAGGCAGGAGACAGGCCGGTAGGACTGGGGCCAAAGCAGTTGGTGTCTTCTGTTCTTCTTCTGCAGGGGTTTTTCAGCTCAGCAGTCCTCTTCTTCTTGTAGTTTCAGGAATCTAAATTCTTAGGTTCAGGGGAGCCCTTAAATATAAATTTAAGGGCGTGTTTAGGTCTGGGGGGTTAGTAGCCAATGGCTACTAGCCCTGAGGGTGGGTACACCCTCTTTGTGCCTCCTCCCAAGGGGAGGGGGTCACATTCCTATCCCTATTGGGGGAATCCTCCTTCTACAAGACGGAGGATTTCTAAAAGTCAGAGTCACCTCAGCTCAGGACACCTTAGGGGCTGTCCTGACTGGCCAGTGACTCCTCCTTGTTTTTCTCATTATCTCTCCTGGACTTGCCGCCAAAAGTGGGGGCTGGGTCCAGGAGGCGGGCATCTCCACTAGCTGGAGTGCCCTGGGGCATTGTAACACGAAGCTTGAGCCTTTGAAGCTCACTGCTAGGTTTTACAGTTCCTGCAGGGGGGAGGTGTGAAGCACCTCCACCCAGAGCAGGCTTTGTTTCTGTCCTCAGAGGGCACAAAGGCTCTCACCGCATGGGGTCAGAAACTCATCTCTCAGCAGCAGGCTGGCAGAGACCAGTCAGTCCTGCACTGAACAATTGGGTAAAATACAGGGGGTATCTCTAAGATGCCCTCTGTGTGCATTTTTTTAATAAATCCAACACTGGCATCAGTGTGGGTTTATTATTCTGAGAAGTTTGATACCAAACTTCCCAGTTTTCAGTGTAGCCATTATGGAGCTGTGGAGTTCGTTTTTGACAGACTCCCAGCCCATATACTCTTATGGCTACCCTGCACTTACAATGTCTAAGGTTTTGCTTAGACACTGTAGGGGCATAGTGCTCATGCACATATGCCCTCACCTGTGGTATAGTGCACCCTGCCTTAGGGCTGTAAGGCCTGCTAGAGGGGTGACTTACCTATGCCACAGGCAGTGTGAGGTTGGCATGGCACCCTGAGGGGAGTGCCATGTCGACTTAGTCATTTTCTCCCCACTAGCACACACAAGCTGGCAAGCAGTGTGTCTGTGCTGAGTGAGGGGTCCCTAGGGTGGCATAAGTCATGCTGCAGCCCTTAGAGACCTTCCCTGGCATCAGGGTCCTTGGTACCAGGGGTACCAGTTACAAGGGACTTACCTGGGTGCCTGGGTTGTGCCAATTGTGGAGACAATGGTACATTTTAGGTGAAAGAACACTGGTGCTGGGGCCTGGTTAGCAGGGTCCCAGCACACTTCTCAGTCAAGTCAGCATCAGTATCAGGCAAAAAGTGGGGGGTAACTGCACAGGGAGCCATTTCTTTACATGGATGAACCAATCACATACACATTTGTTATAGGAGCACTTGCACCTTAGCACTTGTTAGCAGTGGTAAAGTGCCCAGAGTAACAAAAACAACAAAAACAGAGACCAGCACACATCAACAACCTGAGAAACAGAGGCAAAACGTTAGGGGAGACCACGCAAAGGATGCCAAGTCTAACACCCTTGAGCACACCTTGACTACTAGTATTCTATGTGCTGAAAATGTGCATTTATGAAAACAGTTACATCTAGAGCAAATGATCTGAACACTGAGAGCATACACATAATCACCTGTAGCTGTCTGTACTCATCACATCTGTACACAGTTGTTATCTCACCAGCATCTATAAAATTACAAGCCACAGGTGACAGTAAGTTGAGATGCAATGAAAGTTAATGCCATCATGCTACAGCCACACAAGAAACATCAATAGTCAAAGAAATGGTCAGTTGCAATTTCTCACCTGTGTGTCATTGGAAGTATTGACATCTAACTGATGTTCAATTGTCCTCATACTTTTCCTCTGCCACCTCATCCTCACTGTCCTCAGGGTCCACTGCTGTCACAGAGGCATCTCCAGTCTCCTCCTGCAGAAAAGGTACATGCCGTCTGAGGGCCAGGTTGTGCAACATGAAGCATGCAGCATGCCACTACTATCTGGCATACTTTCCTTGGTGAGTAGCACAGGGATCCACCTGTCAGATGGAGACTCCTGCACCTGGCCTTCAGGAGCCCAAAGATCCACTCTATGATCCTTCTGGTTCATCCATGTTCCTCATTATAACGTTCCTCAGCCCCAGTCCTGGCATTCTTCACAAGGGTCAGCAGCCACAATTGGTTTGGGTAGCCAGAGTCACCTGCAAGAACTGAGGGACAACATTTAGCCTCACATAATGCTATGGGGATGACACATGAAAGCATACACTAACGTACTGTGGGAGAGGATCATGGCTCACCTATTAGCCACACCCTGTGCCTCTGTAGTTGGGACATCACATTTTGGATGCTGTTATTCCTCAGGACAAAGGCGTCATGCACAGAATACTTAGCAGTGACGTGGGAGATGTATTGGTCCGGCAGGCACACATTTGCACATTCAGTGAGTGGAAACTCTTACGATTCCTGAACACCTGTTCATTCTGGTGGGGGGGACTAACGAAATATGTGTACCGTCAATCACCCCAACAATATTGGGGATATGTCCCATTGCATAGAATACGACCTTCACAGTGGCCAGATCTTGCACCTGGGGAAAGCTATATAGCTGCAAATATGTTTCTCCAGGGCAGACAAAACTCTTGCCAGCATGATTGAAATCATTGGCTGTGACATTCCTGCTGCCAAGCCCACTGTCAGAAATGGAGCAATGATAGCACTTGCACAAGAGGGGGGTATCCCAGTTAGATGACAGATAACAGATATCAGGTCAGGCTCCAATTGGGCACACAGCTCTGTGATTGTGATCATGTCCATTCTATAGGTGAGTATAATGTGCCTGCCCTCCAGTGTAGCCAAGTCCACAAGGAGTCTGTACATGGGGGTTTGTCTCCTACTATTCATCTTCAGAGGTAGATATCTAAGGGACTCAAGAGTGAGTAGGCTGTCACAATTTGAACAATGGAAGCTCAACCTCAGTGTACATAGTGCATTTATGTGATGGGACAGTGGGGAATGGCGAGGTATTTGCTAATCTAGGCTGTGACGCAGTTAAGGTTGATATGACCGTTGTCTGCCACCATGAAATGGCGACCGCCTGTCCTGTATGTAGGGACAGGTGTAAGTGAGGTAACTCTGCCGACGTTGGGTGTCGTGGGGAAAGGCGGTCTTGCACCGCTGTGAAATTCCACATTGGATAATATAGGGCTCTATGGAGTACAGTGGTCAATGAGGATCAGCGCCGGCGGTGATGGTGTACACCACCGCGGACGTGACCGCCATTTTCTATCTAATTCCTCACTTGTTTCCTGACCTTCAACAGGAGAACACCTACACTGCGTGTGCTGCTGTGACCTGTGTCTGGAACCTACCATGGCCCGTGTGACTGGAGAAAGGGCCCCTGCCTTCACTGTGGAGGAGTTGGAGCGATTTGTGGATGGGGCCCTATCCCAGTACGGACTGAGCTGTGTGTGCAAGCATTGTGTCATCAGGGGGGATGTCTTGTGGTGGTCTATATGGTGTACGCTGGGCGAGTGTGAAACAGGACTGGTGGGTCATATGTGTGACAGGCTGGATTGAATGTGTAATAGTTTCCTACTGTCTGTATTACCTCTGCAGGTCAGCGCCCATCAAAAGAAGGGATTATGGTGTGCCATCGCCAAGAACACGTGGACACTGTAGGAAACAGTGGGAGGATCTGAGGCTCTGGGAAAGGAAGACCACGGAGGCCCAGCTGGGGATGGCCTCCCAACAAGAAAGGGGTGCCCGTCGCAAGCTTAACCCCCTGATGGCCCGAGTACTGGTGGTGGTCCACCCAGAGCTGGATGGGCGCATGAGGGCATCACAGCAGCCACAAGGGGGTGAGTACAGTGGGCATTACTACAATAATTGGCAGCTGGCAGGGGATCTGGGTGGTGGGTATGAGTTAGTGTGTGCACCTTAATGCCAGGTCAGACATTGCAGGGTGACCCAGTTCAAGGGTAATGAGCGTATGGCAAATGTAGGTAACCAGCTTGTTAGCATTGCATGTCAGTCAGGGCTTTGTGGGTACCAGGAGGGGTGCAGTTGGCGGAGAGTGGCCCTCATCTTGCTGTGGCATCTAGCCAAATCTGTGGCAGTGCAATTAATAGTGCTCAATCCTTATCCCTGTGTGTGACGGTGCTGTGTATGCAAACTGTGGTGTTGGTGCATTAATTGACCCAGTGTTTCCTTTCTCTCTCTCCCCCATTTTTAATTCTGTCATCCTGTCCATGTGTGCATTAGCATTATCTGGTGGAGGAACAGGGGCACAGGCAACAGAGGGAGCCGCATCCCACCGGACCCAGGAGGCAGAGTCAACCGATGCCGAGGGAACCAGTCGGACGGAGGGCGAGGGTAGCACCTTGGCAGAGACCAAAGGCAACAACACAGACTCAGATACCTCCTCCGATGGAAGCTCCCTGGTTGTGGCGGACACCTCTGTGACCACCCCAGCTGCAGGTACAGCTGCCACCCACGTACCAGCACCGCCCTCCCAGTAGCCCCTGTGTGAGTAGTCCGTGCCTGCTCACCCAGGAGAGTGGGCATCTCCTTTGCCCCAGGCACCTCAGGCCCTGCCCCACTGAGCCCTGCATCCCTGAGGGAGGAGGCTATTGACCTCCTGAGATCCTTTTCTGTAGGGCAGTCAACCATTGTGAATGCCATCCAGTGGCTGGCATCCCAGATGCAGCAATGCAAAGCATTCTTGGAGAGCATCCACAATGGATTGGTGGCCCAACATAGATCAATTCAGGCTCTGGCATCCTCTCTGATAGCAGCCATTGTCCCTGTTCCTACCGTCCCTCCACCAACTCCCACTTCCCAGCCCCAGCCTCCTCAACCCCAACCCTTCCCATGCACACATACAGATGAGTATGCACACAAGACAACACACAAGAGTGGCACAGTCAAACACAGGCACCACATTTCATCCCACAAGCACTCACACAAACACCAGAAGGATGCAGACACAACCACATCCACTGCCTCCACTGTCTCCCCTTCCTCCTCCTCCTCCACCTCCCTCTCCGTCATATCCGCACTCACACCTGCATGCACTGCATCAACATCCACCACCAGCATCACTACACCAAGCAGCACAGACACCTCACTAGCAGACACCTCCACAACATCCATGCACAAGTCCCCTGTGTCCTCTCCCACCTTGTCTGTCACCCCCTCCTAAGGACACAAACACAAGCACTCACACACCCAACAGCCATCTACCTCCAGCCAGCACACTGCCCATGCACCTGCAGCCAAATTCAGCAGACATACACCTCCAACAACCACTCCTTCAAACTCCACTCCCATCCCTCCTCCCTCATGCCGCCCCACCGTCCCTAAGAAGCTTTTCTTTGACCAACTTTACCTCTTCTCTCCCCCATCCTGCCTGTAAGAGCAGGGTCCCAACGACCCAGCGCAGCACCTGAGCCAAACTGTCCACCCGGACAGTGGTGGCACCACCTAGTCGTAGTGGTAAGTCAGTGAAGGATATCACTCCACCAGCCATGAAGGTTAAGGATCCCACACCTCCTGCAATGAAGGGGAAGGAGCCCGCACCTCCAGTCATGAAGAGGAAGAAGCCCTCGACTCCTGCCAGGAAGGCTAAGGAGCCCGCACATCCTGTAATGAAGGGTAAGGATCCATCGCCTCCTGCCATGAAGGGGAAGAAGCCCTCGACTCCAACTGAGGCTGTCAGGGTGACACCACCGCCCCCACCACTAGTGGTCATGAGGCCCTCACCACCAGCTGAGGAAGTGCAACCTACTCCTCCTGCAGAGGCTGCCCAGGAGGCACCTTCACCTGCTAAGACAGTGCAGCCCTGACCTCCAGCAGAGGCTGCCCAGGAGGCATATTCACCTGCTAACACAGAGCAGCCCTCACCTCCAGCAGAAGCTGTCAGAGTGACACCGCCACCTCCAGTGGTCATGGGGCCCTCACTGCCAGCTGAGGAAGTACAGCCGACTCCTCCTGCAGAGGCTGCCCAGGAGGCACCTTAATGTGACTTTGCACCTTGCACTCCCCAGCACAGAGATATGGGCATGGAGCCCCCCTGAACCAGTGGGAAAGTCACCCACTCCAGAGACTGTGGCCTTGCACTCCCCAGCAGAGAGATATGGGCATGGAGCACCCTCCAGAACCAGTGGAAAAGTCACCCACATGAGAGACTATGGCCTTGCACTCACCAGCAGAGAGATATGGTCATGGAGCCGCCTCCAGAACCAGTGGGAAAGTCACCCATATGAGAGACTGTGGCCTTGCACTCCACAGCAGAGAGAAATGGGCATGAAGCCCCCTCCAGAACCAGTGGGAAAGTAGTCACCCACATGAGAGACTGTGGCCTTGCACTCCCCAGCAGAGAGAAATGGGCATGGAGCCCCCTCCAGAACCAGTGGGAAAGTCACCCACATGAGAGACTGTGGCCTTGCACTCCCCAGCAGAGAGAAATTGGGATGGACCCCCCTCTAGGACCAGTGGGCTTGTTCTCGTATCCAGCTGAGGTGTCCCCCACCCCCATCCCCCTGAGGTACCTGCCCACTTTTAAACTAAAGCCCCTGCAGAGTTCTATTCGGATTAACTCAGGATACGAGTTGGGCCTTGGACTGTGCACTGTGGCCATGTGGGCCCTTAGTACTTTGGACTGGGCATTGGCTCTTTGTGTACATTTGTACATATCAGTTTTTCGTACAATTGGTTCTTTTGGTAGCTGTTTACAATCAGTACATTCTCATTACTGCATTCTTGTTGTCCTGGCATTGCTCTTCCGTGTGTCGTGTACCATTGTTTTTTGATCTGTAGCTGGTTGTGTGTCTGGTGTGTGTGTCGGGTGTGAGTTGTGTGTGTGTGTGTGTGTGTCACTCTCCTTTTCCTCTCTCCCTTATGTGCTAGGTGTCTGTAGTCACCATTGTCGTCTTCATCGGCGTTGGTTTTCCCGGTGGAACATGACGTAGATGAGCATCGGGAAGACTTGCAGTTCTGGTTCCATGGTGGCGTTGTTCTTCCCTGTGTCTCTGATGTCTTTGGTCTTCTGTGTTCTGTTTCTAGAAGGCTTTAGATGGCCTTGGTACCGCACTGGAAGTCATGGCGGTTTCTGGGTCATGATATGGTGAGGAGTACTTTGTCTTCTGCCTGGCTGGTGAGGTCAGTGGTGTTAATGCCCTGGCGATTGGTGTGGTACATTGGCTGTCTATGGGAGTTATCACCACCATGGTCATAATTTGATGGTAATTACTGCAAGACTGTTGGCGGTATGACCGCCACTTTATCACTCATGTCATAATGAGGGCCTTTGTCTTGTGCAGAGTACATCATTTTTACAAATTAATACCTGGTCTACCAAATACCCTGAATATATGCATATACTGTTTGTGAAGAACTCTGGATTTTTAACAAGGTACATACTTTGAGGGCTCCTGGCTTTCTCTCATTCCCCTTCTGATCTGGTAAGTTTGTTTTGTTTCTCAAGTCCAGGGAAGAAGCTCCAGAGTAACATCTTGGAATTCTGATTTCCAACGAGGCCTGGGCCATTCTGCTCTACTCTGCTGGGAAGACTGCAGTTGTGCTGGCCAGTAGATGGGTGAACCTTCCTGAGTTAGCAAACAAGTTCAAGACTCAGGTGTTTGGTGCTATGTGAAGACAATGATTGATGAGGAGTCATGCAATCTACTGTCTGGTGCTAACTTCAAGTCATCTGCTTCTTCAAATGGCAATCATAAAGCTGCTGTGACATGACTGCAGTTTTGCGAATTCTGTATTACTTTGTGAGAGACCATACCATCCAGTTTACAGTTTAATTCTGGAAGGAAATGCCCTTTTTACAAGGTCTCCCCAAGTTTCTGTGCACTGAGGCCTGCTTAACAGACTTCAGTGCCATATCCCTAAACCTTAAAAGGTAAAGGTCTGTTTGCTTCACACACAATAGGTATAATTAAACTTACTTAAAAGTCCCACTATATGGTACCAGTTGTACCCAGGGCTTGTGAGTTAAAGTATCTTTTATTGACTGCAGCACGCATTGTGCCACCACCAAGTTGACATTTAAAGTAATGGCAAAGCCCAAACCTTCCTTTTTAATATATAAATGCCACTCCTAAGGCAGGCCTAACAAGCCCTTATGCAGGGTGCTGTATATTAAAAAGCAGGACATGTATTTTTACATGTCCCAACAGTGAAATAACCCACATTGACATCTATACTGTAGAAAAGCGTGCAGCCACCTTGGTGAGTTCAGTGATCCACTCTGACAACTCAGCAGTACTAAACTCTGAATGAGACTACTGAATATGATACTTAAAGCATTGTTGTATTAAATACGACTTGATGCTCAAGCTAAATTTAATGTAACTTTTGCACATTTAGAACCTTCAGCCAATAGCCATTTTGTTGCTCAAAGTTTTCCAATGACCATTTCCAGTTGCTGGCCACACGATAGCATTCTGTCCTCCAGGAGGGAGGTGAGAATGACTATCAGAAAGGAGCACAAGGGGCTTGCTGATGGTCGGTGTGTGACCTCTCACTGGCAAGAACGCCAAACAAGGCGTAAGACCAAAAGGTGAGCTTTAAGGGCAAATGGTGGAAACACACGTATGGAGCTGCTCATTTATTCTTGCAGACAGGTTGGCATTGACAACAGAGAAGTGGCAGCATTGGACGCCTATTTTTTTTCTGTGGACATGCAGCCCCCAGGTATCCACACCTCTGAGATGGACTAGCGAGCTCCACTCACAAAGAAAAGGGTTTTGCCTGTTGGGAGTTAGTAGAAAATTGCATTCTGGGATAGCTAGATGCCACACTTTATAGGATACCCTCAAAGGCTCCATTTCAGCCTCTATTTCAAAGCTACCCTTTTATCATTCAAATTAAATGTGTTAAGCTCCTTCTCAGGAGTTCTGTTATAGAGACCTCTAGGGTCCAGAAATAATTTAATGCAAGCAATATGGTCCTACTAGGGCCTTTAGCTCACAAACCCAATCTGATCATATTGGCAGATATTCATTTACATTTAAATATCACAATAGGTACAGGCACGTGGCAGTACTCACACCGATCCTGGATGAGAAAACTATCACCCACTTCATCTGGGTCCTCTCTATCTTATCCACTTCTCATATGCCAATATTGTGCTACTTAGCCAGACCAAGGTGGGTCTACAAAAGTTACTGAATTAACTCTCCAGTTACACAAGATCTAATCACCTGGAGATCAATGCAACCAAGACAAAAACAATGCTAGTTGCCATTCGATCAAAGCAAGCTGCAAAAATGAAGTTAAATGACATTCAGCTAGAATCAGTACCATACTACAAATATTTGGGCATGAACTTTGACACCAGAGGAACATTTATGCCACAGAAATAATACATCAAAATGAAGGGCTCAGCCTTAATGCATGCTTGCATCATCCTCGCACTCTTACCATCTGTGTCTAGCAGTTATTGCCTCAAAACTGTTGCCTACCCTTTCCTCTGCTAAGGTGTCAATGTGAGGCCTGGATGCCTCAAAAATATATAAAATGCAGATTAACACATACAGGCAAGTTTTTAATTTAATTCAACATACATCTCCAGCTCAACTTTGCCTAGAATTTGGTTGAACAAGGCAAGACCTGGCACTAAGCGCCTCATCAATTAAGACCTGGTTTAAGACCAGCTGAGCCCGAGACATCCCAATTAGTGCCCTCTGGAAAGCCCTCCAAAATGAACGGCAATCAGCGTACAACAATTATTTTTATACTTCCATTAATCAATTGAGTCTGAAATAACTATGGGAGGCTGGTATGCCATATGATGCCTTTAAAAAGTGGATCAACAGGACTACAAAATTAACATTCTTTACTGAAGATAAATATGGTTCCCATTCACACGCTTCGATGGTTGTAAAGCAATACACCACTCTGGCTCCTGCTACTTACCTCTCAACTCAGTACTCAGTGCACATGAAATGTAGATTAATGGCTTTGCGTCTGGCATACCAGCATTGAAGCACCCTGGTTCAACTTGTGCAGGCATTGCAATGAACATGAGGATGATCTTGTTCATATTGTTTGCGTTTGCCATGTGTAACCTCAGGCTGCAATTCCTGAAGAGAAGCTTCAATGACAAGGCCATTCAGTCATGCAGGGAGGCCCTAGTATTGTGTTTTAACCCAGATGACCCTCAACTGAATTGTGAAGTTCTTGAAACACTGGCATTAGCTCTGTCTGGACTTTCAGTGCCCTCAATCTTCAAAACTTCAGCACTCAACTTGATTCCATTATTGCTGGATGCATATATGTGAAAGGCTAGTCATGGTTCACTGGCATTTATTTGATGATCCAGTTTATCTACTGATACCAAGTAGAACTTGTGTAGGAACAACCTTTAATATCACACCACAAGTACTCTATTTATCCTATGATCCATCACGGATTTGTTTGATTAATTTTAAGTCAACTGTAATTTACGTTAAAGAAAAGTTTTATTCTGTTATATTGATATGGCTTAAATGACTAAAACACTAACTTTGATCGACTGACAGTGTAACAGGGAAGAGGGATGAACTATGAGACAGGAGAAGGGGAGGCTGGACAATGAGGATGAATATACTAGCTTTTGATTTCCTATCAAAGAGGTCATGAGCCCACACAAAGCTCAAAGAGATTCTGTGACAGTCCAGCACTTAATGCCTTCACTTCAACTGTTTTATGTATGTTATATCCATTCACTATTAATAATCAGAAGCTGATAAGAGGTTACGAGTTGGTGAATTAATGTTAGGCAATTAGGCCCTCATTATGATATTGGTGGTAAAAACCGCCTCACTGATAGTTCCTACTGCAATGGTTTTCATGGCGGTAGGTGGGATCATTATCTCGCAGGCAGTACAGTGGCGGCCGCCGGACTAGAGATTGCTATCTCCAGCCCGGCAGTTGTTACCACCATGGCGGTCGGTGTGGTACATTGGCCAATGTTATAATATGGTAGAAGGTACGGCCAGCCTGTTGGCAGTACTTTCCACCATATTACCGCCGACCGCCAGGGTCATAATGAGGGCCTTAGTAATATTCTGCACAGGACCAGTAACGAGCAGGTTATGAATACTTTCAAATAGTGATTGGTTATTGGATTATTATTATTAACTATTTCAACATCCTTTATAGATTATGTAAATCCTTAAATAGAAGGTAATGATAAAGTGGTAACGTCAAGTAAATTATTAACTCTTGAATAGCTGTGAATTATTTATATCTGCCCAATTTTAATTGGTAATTCACATATAAGAGAACTGTGCTGTTCAAGCTGAGTATCAAACAACAAAGGCCTTGTCAGATAATTACTATTAAGAATTTTAGCATCCTTTTGTGAAGGTTTGAGAGGGATTTGCATATGCTTGGTCATGAATATCTATCTATCTATCCATCTATCTATCTATCTATCTATCTATCTATCTATCTATCTATCTATCTATCTATCTGTCTATTGTGGTTCTGTCTGTCTGTCTATCTATCCATATATATATATATATACATATATACATACACATGTATATACATGCATATATATACGTATACATGTATATATGTTCAAGATGCATCCAACAAAAATGTGATACACATGCTCTCATAGTATTTTAAAGATGCTTTATTCAATAGAATCCAGCCCCTGCAACACATTTCAGCACTTAGCCTTGTTCACGCACACACTGAGCACTTCAGCAAGGAATTGTGTTTCTGGATGTAGAAGCAGCAATAGTGGGAAATAAGGTCACCTCCAAATTATCTGTAAGACTACAGCAGGAAACAGCTTATTTGATCTCTCAGTAGTCATCTTGAACTGTTAAAGTGGAACACTCCCTATTTAGAACTGACATGGACCAAGAGGAATTGAAGTGATGACAACACTTTCCAAGCAGAAAAGGCCATTATGATAGAATGTTTTGCCCAATGTGGTTACCCTAGATGGGCATTGGACAAAGCCAGTCAAAGAGTTGACACAAGGAGCAGGAATGAGATTCTATATGAAGCAAGAAGGAAGGAAGGGGCAGTTACAGACACAGAGGAGAGTGACCCCAGACGTATCACCACATACAATGTTGAATCAGGAAGCGTATGGAAGATTCTTTACAGTATTTGGGACCTTTTACGCTGTGACACATTGATAGATAACACATTGGGGAATACGCCCAAGATCACTTACCGCAGGACTAGGTCTCTCAAGAACATGCTAGTCAAGAGTGCTGTCTGTACGGGTGTTAGCACACAGGAAACACTAGGTAAAACCATGTCTGTTTTTTTACATATTTGGTAAATGCAAGGCATGCAAACAATCATCTAACTACAAAGAAAGTGTAATTTCTGGCACTAACAGGGTGAAGCCCATTACAAAATGTATCACATCCAGTATGTAAAAGAATTCCTGAACATGCTAGGGCGATCATGAATCAGGATAAACATTATCCTGTTGCTAGATACTTCTGAACATGACTATAGTGACAGGAAACTATTGAGGTTCATTAGGACTGACCATTTTGCAGCAGACCCCAAAGGGTAGACCATGTCTCCATGATAAGGAAGAAGGAATCCAAATTTATTATACTACACCAAGGCCCCAAAGGGTCTCAATTCTGATGAAGAATTACATGTCCATCTGTATTAAGCAAAGTGTTTTGAACTAAAGTGTAGTTCTCTGGTATTTGTGTTTGTTGTATACAGGTTTTGAACGATGAACTCTCTACAATGTGTGTAACCTGTTTTATGTCTTTTTATCTCATGTGAGAGAGGAAGTGACTCTCAACTGGCATGCTGGGATTGAGAAGAGACGCAGCTGGGGCACCCTCCCCTTTTCTTCCAGCAGCACTTGGGTGATGTGTACATTTTTTACCTTGATTGATTGAGTGAGGATTAATTGAGTTTTTGCACATTTAACCATTTCGCTGCTAGGTGTAGCCTTTTTTGGCTATTTCGGGAAGGTTGCACTTAGGCCCCCATAACATTTTGTCTACAGAAGGTATTCAGAACAGATTGGCATCCTTTTTTCCAATATCCTGGGGATTCTAAAGTTAAAGATTCAGTGTTTGTGGATTCCCCCGGAGGGGCCTGAGAAAGTAGCCAAAATACAGCCAAGTTTGTTTTTTGGGGAAAATCGGAAAAAAGTGCAGCAGAAGAAAGCATCTGTTTTTTCCCTGCGAATGGCATCAACAAAGGCTTTCAGTGGCACTATCATCATCTTCCCAGTTTTTAGAAACAAGCAGACTTGAATGAGAAAACCAATTATTACAACACAGTTTTGGAATTTTACTTTGACATAGCCCATTTTTCCTGTTTGTTTCTGCTTTCAACCTCCTTTCAGTTAGTTGCAGAAATGGGTATACAACCAACAGTGAATCCTGGAAAGCTATACATTTTTGGAAAGTGTTGAAAATTCTGAATTAAGCATGAGGTTATCTGTGTAGATTCTTTAAGGTTTTCTTAAGAAATAAGGCCCTCATTACAACCCTAGCGGTCGGTGATCAAGCGGCGGTAATACTGCCAACATGCCGGCAGTAACAAAAACTGGAATTATGACTACGGTGGAAACCGCTCACACAGACAGCCACTTTAACACACCAACCGCCATGGCAGTAGCAACAAGTACCACAGCGGTAACCACCAACAGCCAGGCGGAAGACAATGTACCGCCCACACTATTATGACACACCTATCCACCACCTTGTCCGGGGCGGTACAATGACATCAAAAGCATGGCAGAAACAGAACACAGAAATCAAAGGACTCACCTCTGGAGACTCAGGGAACAACTACGACGCCATGGGGCCTGAGTTGTACAATTTCCCGATCCTTGCATAACTTTTCCTACATTACGAACATCAACGCTGGCGAAGACGACCACAGTGAGTACTGCCGCTTAGAACACAAGGGAGGGGGGGTAAGAGGGTGCACACAGACGCAACACACAACACTCCCACACCCAACACTGTACACACAACCAGATGCATTAACACTACATATCCACCCGTATCCCTCAGGAATAATTCAAGGAGAAAAGGAATTGATTAAAGTGAGTGCAATAGGACAAAATAGTATAAATACGTGCTTCAAATTCAAAATGTATATACATATTTACAAATGGAGGGACACTGCCCAGTCCTCAATGTCCGTGGGCCACAGGGCCACAACACATAGGCCAAGGCCCCACCTCAATCCTGCACCGCACCAACACGGAGAGAACACTGCAGGGGCATCAGGTCAAAAATAGACAGGCAACTCAGGGGGACAGGGACTGAGGGGGCACCTCAGCCTGAAGATGGTACAACCCCACTGGTCCTGGAGGGGGCTACATGCCCTGTGCGATGTCCTGAGGAGTGCAATGACACAGTCTCTCTAGTGGGTGGTTTGCCCAATGCTTGGCCCTGGGGAGTGCAAGGCCACAGTCTCTCAAGTGGATGGCTTCTCCACTGGTTCTCGATGGGGCCTTGTGCCCAGTGTGCTTCATCCTGGGAAGGATGGGGTGAGTGGATGGCTTCGTCCACTGGTTCTGGAGGGTGCCTTGTGCCCAGTGTGCTTTATCTTGGCAAGGATGAGGTGAGTGGATGGACTCTTCCACTGGTTCTGGAGGGGGCCTTGTGCCCTGTGATATAGCACTTGGGCAGTGCAAGGTCACAGTCTCTCACCTGGGTGTCACACCTACACGATTTGCCTTGTCCAGGACACAGCACAGCCCATGGAGGAAGGACTACACACTGCCTGCCGGCAGTGCTGGTGTTGGGGCTGGCAGTGTTGGGTGGAGGCTCCAGCCCATCCCCTGCAGCCTCGGACTGCTACCCACTGGGTCTGCTGCTGTTGGTAGTGGTGCTGGTGGCGGTGCTGGTAGTGGTGGGCGGACACTCCAGCACGTCTCCTGCATCCTCAGATGGCTGCCCACTGGGGCTGCTGCTGCTGGCAGCGGGACTGGTGGCAGTGCTGGCAGTGGTGGGGGAGGCTCAAGCCCAACCCCTGCAGCCTCAGATGGCTGACCACTGGGGCTGCTCGTGGCGGTGCTGGTGGCAGTGCTGGCAGTGGTGGGGGAGGCTCCAGCCCATCCCCTGCAGCCGCAGACAGCTGCCCACTGGGGCTGCGGCTGCTGGTGGCAGTGCTGGTGGCAGTGCTGGCAGTGGTGTGGGAGGCTCCAGCCTATCCACTGCAGCCTTGGACGGCTGAACCGCCTTGGTTGGTGGTGGGTGCTCCAAATCAGTCCCAGCTCCAGGCCTCCTGTCCTTCCTGCCTGCTGGTGCAAGCCCCTTGCCCTTCCTTTTGGCAGCTGGTGGAGCCTCCTTGCCATTCCCTTTGGCAGCTACCAGCGGCCGTCCCCCTGGCCCCTGAGGCCCCCGCACTGCTGCACGCCGTTACTCTGCCAGTGACCTCCACGCTCTCAATCCAGGACGCTCCTCCACCTGCTTCCAGTCCACCCAAAAGAACACCAAAGGACCCTTCACCTGCCAAACCTGCCGCTACACCTGCACCCTAAAGCGCCATAACAGTCTGGCCGACAGCCAACTCAACTGTATTTTACTCAACACCCGATCCATCCACAAACATGCCATCGAACTTTGGGACCTGCTGACCTCCACATCACCGGACATTGCCTCCCTCACAGAAACCTGGACGAATTCGGCCTCTGAACCCGACATAGCCATCGCCATCCCTGAAGGCTACAAGATCACCAGGAGAGACCGCACCAACAAATCAGGCGGAGGAATCGCCGTAGTCCACAAAAGCACCATCAAAGCCTCGACCAGCCCCACGACACCCTCAACACCGCCGAACACCTCCACTTCAACATCTACGTCAACACCAACACCACCCTCAAGGGAACAATGATCTACAGACTGCCGGGACCCTGAGCACAATTCTGCGATACCATCGCTGACATCGTCAGCACCCAGGCCCTCGCCTCAGCAGACTACATTCTCCTCGGTGATCTGAACCTCCGTCTAGAAAACAACAACGACTTCAACACCAACCAGGTGCTGGACAACCTCGCTAACCTCGGCCCCAAACAACTCGTCACATCGCCCATTCACACCGCAGGCCACACACTCGACCCCATCTTCTCTGCCAGCAGCCATGTCTCCTTCAGCCACACCACTGAACTCGACTGGACAGACCACCGCTGCATCCACTTCTCCTACCTGAAACCAACCACTCACCACCACCGCACACAACACCCCCGACGCAACTGGAGCAAAATCTCAACAGATCAACTGATCTCCACCCTTGCCCAGGCACCGCCGCCAGGAACTTCAGACCCCAACACAGCCACCACCGACCTACATCGCTGGTTAGAAGACTGTGCCAACACCCTCGCGCTGCACAAAAACCCCTCAAACACCCTCCACAGCGCCTAGGCCAGCTGGTTCACTCCAGACCTACAGAACTCCAAATGAGAATGTCGCAAAAGGGAGAAGACCTGGCGCCAGGATCCTACTGAACCCCACCTCACCGTACTCAAAGAGTCCATCCGCAAGCATCACCAGCTGATCCGCACCAGCAAAAGGACCCACTTCAAAAACCGCATAGACAAAAACGCTTATGACAGTAAAGAACTCTTTGGCATCGTGAAAGAGCTCTCAAACCCCAGGACCTGCTCCAATGAACCCCCACCCTCACAGGAGTTCTGCAATGCCCTCGCCACCCATTTCCGCAGCAAGATAGAAGAAATCCACAACAGCTTCAACCCCAAGACCCACCGACAGAGCACAGACCCCCACGAACCCAACGCCCCGAGCAACACCAACCTCCTTCACACCTGGACCCTCGTCAACAAAGAAGACATCACCAGCACCATGGCCTCCATCCACTCCGGATCCCCATCGGTCACCTGCACTCACCACATCTTCAACAAAGCAAGCAACATCCTCCCACCCCACCTCTGTGACACCATCAACAGCTCTTTCGAGTCAGCCACCTTCCCAGAAATCTGGAAATGCGCGGAAGTCAACGCCGTACTGAAGAAGCCCAAGGAGGACCCATACGACTGAAGAACTACCAACTGATCTCCCTCCTCCCCTTTCCAGCCAAGGTCATCGAAAAAGTCATCAACGCCCAACTTTCCCATTTCTTGGAAGACAGCAGCAAGGTGATCGACACCTCCCAATCCAGATTCTGAAAACATCACAGCACCGAGACCACACTCATCGCTGCCTCGGATGACATCAGGACCGTGCTCGACGAAGGCGAAAACGCAGCACTCCTCCTCCTGGACCTCTCCACAGCCTTCGACATGGTATGCCATCACACCCTCCGCACACGACTCCACAACGCCGGAATCCACGACAAGGCGCTCAACTGGATCTTGTCCTTCCTCTCCGGCAGAACCCATAGAATCCGCCTTCCACCGTTCCTGTCAGAGGCCTCAAAGATCATCTGTGGCATCCCCCAGGGATCATCGCTCGGCCCAACGCTCTTCAACGTTTACATGGCCCCTCTCACCAACATCGCATGGTCCCACCCCATCAACATAGTGGCCTACGCAGATGACACCCAGCTGATCCTCTCCCTCACGAAAGACCCTACCACTGCAAAAAACAACCTACACAATGGACTCCGTGCCATCTCCAGCTGGATGCAATCAAGCCGCCTCAAGCTAAACACCGACAAAACTGAGATGCTCATCTTCGGCTCTGACCCCTCAGCATGGAACGACTCTTGGTGGCCCAGCTCCCTAGTTACCGTCCCCTCGACCAACACCCACGCACGCAACCTGGGCTTCATCTTGGACTCCACTCTCAGCATGACTCAGCAGGTCAACGCAATCACCTCCTCCTGCTACAACACTCTCCGCATGCTCTGCAAAATCTTCAAGTGGATTTCCGTCGAGACCAGGAAATCTGTCACCCACGCCCTGGTCAGCAGCAGATTGGACTACGGCAAATCTCTATACACAGGGACAATAGCCAAGCTGCAAACAAAACTGCAACGAATACAGAACTCATCCGCCCACCTCATCCTTGATGTCCCACGCCACAACCACATCTCCCCCACCTCAGAGGCCTGCACTGGCTACCCGTTTTGAAGAGGATCACCTTCAAGCTCCTGACCCACGCACACAAAGCTCTCCACAACACAGGTCCTGCTTACCTCAACGACAGACTCACCTTCCATGCCCCCACCCCCCATATCTGCTCCGCCAGCCTAGCACTCGCCACCGTCCCCCGCATCTGCTGTACCACTGCCGGAGGAAGATCCTTTTATCACCTTGCTGCCAAGACCTGGAACTCCCTACCACTCCACCTACGCCAGACCCAGGACCTCCTGACATTCAGGAAATGCCTCAAGATGTGGCTCTTCGACCAGTAGCGTCCCCCTCCCCAGCACCTTGAGACCATAACGGGTGAGGAGGAGGGAGTGGTTGTAGGAGGTGTCTGTCTACTGAGTTTGGGTGCAGGTGCATGGACTGGATGCTGGTTTGAGGTGGATGGCTGTTGGGTGTCTGAGTGCTTGCTGTTGTGTACTTTGTGAGGAGGGGGCACAGACACAGTGGGAGAGGACAGATGGGATGTGAGCATGGATGTGGGGGTGGTGACTGACAATGAGGGGCGTGTAGTGATAGGCGTGATGGAGGTAGTGGATGAGGATGTAGTGCATGCAGGTGTGAGTGTAGGCGCTACTGGGAGGGAGGTGGGTGACAAGGAGGAGAGGGACACAGTGGAGGTAGTGGATGTTGGTATGTCTGCATCTGGATGGTGCTTGTGTGAGTGCCTGTGGGATGATGTGTGGTGCTTGTGTTTGCTTGAGCCACTCCTGTGTGTTGTCTTGTGTGCATGCTGGTCTGCCTGTGTGCTTGGGATAGGTTGGGGTTGAGGGGAATAGGACTGGGTAGAGGAAGCTGGAAGGTGGATGCTTGAAACAGGGACAATGGCTGCCATCAGAGAGGAGGCCAGAGCCTGAATTTATCTCTGTTGGGCCGCCATTCCAGAGTGAATGCCCTCCAGGAATGCATTAGTTTGTTGCAAATGGGCTGCCAACCCCTGGATGGCATTCGCAAGGGTTCACTGCCCAACAGAGATGGATCGCAGGAGGTCAATAGCCTCCTCACTCAGTGCAGCAGGGCTAACTTGGGCAGGGCCTCAGGTGCCTGGGGCGAAGGAGATGTCCCCCTCCAGGGTGAGCTGGCACGGGAAACACGCTGAGGGGCTGCTGGGAGGATGGTGCTGGTATGGAGTGGTGGCTGTATCTGTAGTTGGGATAGGCATAGAGGTGTCCGCCACCACCAGGGAGCTTCCATCGGAGGAGGAATCACTGTCAAAACTGTCCCCTCCTGTCTCCGCAGTGGTACTCCCCTCAACCTCCGTCCCACTGGTGCCCTCACCGTTGGTGGATTCGGCCTCATGGGCCCCGTGGGATGCAGCTCCCTCGGTTGCCAGTGCCTCTGCTCCTCCACCAGATTATGCTAATGCACATAAGGACAGGGTGACAAAACAAAAAGGGGAGGGAAGAGACAAAGGTTACACTTGGTCAATGGCTGCTCCAACGTCCACCATTGGCGTACACAACACACACACACACACACACACACACACACACACACACAGGGAACAGCCCTATGCACTGGGCAATGCACAACCAGTCACAATGATAGTCACCAGGCCATGGACAGGAACACCTAACGCCAATAGCAGCATACCTAAGACCCAAAGACCCCTGCCCAGTAGTGGATGCCTACTAGCTTGGTAGGAGGTGGTGTACAGCAGACCCTGCCCACCATGGGACCTACCCTGAAATGTCCAGCCTGGCCTAGGGGCACCCACAGACCCACATCCCCCACCCGGAGACCACCCCATCACGTGCAAGTAGTACATTGGGAAACTGTACTCACCCCCTTGTGGCTGCTGTAATGCCCTCAAGCACCCATCCAGCTCCGGATAGCCCACCGCCAGAATGCGTGCCATCAGGGGGGGTCTGATGGGCATCCCTTCCTCGTTGGGAGGCCATCCCCAGCTGGGCCTCCACCATCTTCCTTGCCCAGTGTCTCAGGTCCTCCCACCGTTTGCAACAGTGGATGCTCAGCCTACCGTAGACCCCCAGGGTCCGCATGTCCTTGGCTATGGTACGCCATATACCCTTTTTCTGATGGGCACTGACCTGCAGAAAAATACACATAGAAAAAGGTATCAGTCAGACCCTCCGGCCTGTTACACTCATGTCCCAACATAGCCCTCACATCCCCTTACGCAGAGACATTGCCCATCATACATGCAGCATGCTGCCCAGGGCCCATCTACCAACCCCCCTCACATGAGGCCCTCACACACAGCACTTCATGCATTCATGCCCAATGCATTGTGTTCACAGTGTACTCACCCGTTGGTCTGGAGGCCCATACAGCATTCAGTACTGAGGTAGGACCCCATCTACCAGTCTCTCCAACTCCGCAGTCGTGAAGGCAGGGGCCCTTTCTCCAGTGACATGAACCATGGTCGGTTCCAGACACAGGTCACAGCAGCACTTGCAGTGTAGGTCCTCTCCGATTGAAGGTCAGGTAGCAAGTGAGTGAACAGATGGAAAATGGCGGTCACGTCCGCAGCGGTGCATGCCATCACCACCCACGTACATCACCATTGGCCACTGTAACCCATAGGACCCAATGACAACAAATATGGAGTTGTACAACGGTACTCGACCGCCTCCCGCAACGGTGCACAACATCAGCGGCATTACCTCATTTACACATGTCCATCCACACAGGACAGGCAGGCGGCATTTTAGACCTGGGGCAGGCCATGGCACCTAACTGCGTCACAGTACACATAGGCACCATTTGGGCCTATACAACACTATACTGTTACAGTCACAAAATGCAATGCAGTGTAGTGTTGGGAAATATGGAATACTGAACAGCTGCTCCCCATTTTGCCCCCTAGATTACAACCGCTGCAGATAAATAGGAGATGGAGACATCCCACCATGTACAGACCCCTGGTGGACTTGGCAACAATGGAGGACAGGCACATTATCCTCACCGATAAACTGGACAGGGCCACAATCACAGAGCTATGTGCCCAATTGGGGCTTGACCTGATATCTGCTATCTGTCAGCCCACCGGAATCCTCCTCTTGTGCAAGTCCTATCTGTGCTCCATTTCTTGGCAACTGGCTCCTTACAAGTTACAGTGGGCTTGGCAGCAGGAATGTCAAAGCCAATGTCCTCAATAGTGCTGACCAGAGTGTTGTCTGCTTTGATTAAATACATGTGCAGCTACATCATTTTTCCCCAGATGGAGGATTTGGCCACAGTGAAAGCTGACTTCTATGCAATGGGACATATCCCCAACATAATTGGGGCTATTGATGGTACACATATTGCATTTGTCCAAACCTTGAGAAATAAACACGTGTTCAGAAATCGAAAGAGCTTTCACTCCATGAATGTGCAGATAGTATGCCTGGCAGACCAGTACATCTCCCTTGTCAATGCAAAGTATCCTGGCTCTGTGCATGATGCCTTTATCCTGAGGAATAGCAGCATCCCATATGTGATGGCTCAACTCCAGAGGCACTGGGTGTGGCCATTAGGTGAGCCACCCAGTGGATGTTGGTGTATGGGTATGGTGTGGGCTATAAGGGTTAGTGTGAGTCTAACAGGTATCCCTCGATATTTGCAGGTGACTCTGGTTACCCAACCTCTCATGGCTACTGACCTCAGTGAGGAATGCAAGGACAAGGGCAGAGGAACGTTACAATGAGGCACATGGGCGGACAAGAAGGATTATCAAGAGGACATTTGGCCTCCTGAAGGCCAGGTTCCGTTGCCTCCATCAAACTGGTGGATCCCTGTACTACTCACCAAGAAGGTCTGCCTGATAATCGTGTCATGATGCATGTTGCATAACCTTGCCTTGTGACACCAGGTGCCTTTTCTGCAGGAGGATGAGCTGGAGATGGGCGTGTGGCAGCAGTGGACCCTGTGGACAGTGAAGATGAGGAGGCAGAGGATGAGGACAACAGAACAGCAGTAATACAACAGTACTTCCAGTAACACACAGGTAAGACGCTGAAACTTCACTTTACATTGACAGTTTTGTGTTGGACATTGTACATGGCAGGCAGATTCTCCCAGTTCTATGGCCACTTACTGTACCATTTGGTATCTCTATTTTCAGATATCTGTGCCCCGCTCTGGCACCTGGTGTGTTGACTGCAGCCTACTACAGGTCATTCCAATGTATACGTTGCTGTACAGTTGTATTGCAGTGTATAAAGCTTGTTAAATGAATACATAGTTCAATCATTTTACAAACTTCATACTTGTATTTTTTAAATGGTGTTTATTTAAGTGTCAATAAGTAGAGTGGTATGTGCAATAGTCTGGAATGATGGTTCGAGGATTGTCCAGGAAAGAGTCCAGTCTATTTGTATCACAGGTGCATTGTCCAAGGGGGCATAGGAAGTGGAGCAATGGTAGTTCTAGGTGGACAGGGTGACAGAGTGGGACACAAGGGTGACAATCAGGGGAGTCCTATTTCCGGGCGGGGTCTTGGCAATTTTCTCTGGCTTCTGCCTGGATCGCAGGGACTGCTTGCGGGGTGGTTCTCCTTCTGCAGGGGGAGGGAGGGGTGCTGGTGGCCTGTTGTTACTGTGGCGGGGCCTCCTGTCCACTAGAGGCAGTGGAGGTGGAGGGCTGTTCATCAGTGTGACTAGTGTCAGGGGCACAGTGGTGTGCCCATGCCTCCCTCATGGTGTTGCCAATGTCTGCCAGCACCCCTGCAATGGTGACCAGGGTGGTGTGGATGTCCTCCAGGTCCTCCCTGATCCCCAGGTACTGTCCCTCCTGCAGCCACTGGGTCTCCTGCAACTTGTCCAGTATCTGACCCATCGTCTCCTGGGATGGTGGTATGTTCCCAGGATATTGGTGAGTGCCTCTGGGAGAGTTGGTTCCCTGGGCATGTCCTCCCCCTGTCGCACAGCGGTCCTCCCAGCTTCTCTGTTGTCCTGTGCCTCTGTCCCCCGAACCGTGTGCCCACTGCCACTGACCCCAGGTCCCTGATCGTCCTGTGTTTGTGGGGTGGCCTGGGGTCCCTGTAGTGGTGGGCACACTGCTGATTGACTTGTCCTGAGGACAGAAGTATAGGCTCGCTAGGTTGGTGCTGTGCTAGTGTTTCCTGAAGGGGGAGGCTCTGTGGTGGTATGGGACTGTGCCTGGGTAACTAACTGTCAGGAGATCCCTGATGGGCCAGGTTGGTCAACCAGATCCAGGTGTCCAGAGCTGCTGTCATCACTGTAGGCCTCTACTGCGGGGGGACTGGATGTTGCTGGCACCTCCTCTCCAGTGACGTTGGGTGGGGGACCTGTGGGGATGTAAATGCAGTGTCACTGTTTCTCTGTGTGACATCTTGTGCATGGGTGTTTTGTCCTCTATGGTTGTGATTGCCTTGTCAGCTTTGCCTTGTGTGAGTAGTGATTTTGTGGGCAAGTGATTCTCTATAATGTGCATGCTTTAGTGATGGGTGTCCATGCAGGTCTGTGATGGGAGTCCGTGCATTGGTGTTAGGTGCAGGGCTTGGTATTGGGATGGGTGGGTTGTGATGGTGGGGTGTATGTGAGGTGGTGGAGTGATGAGGATGAGGGTAGGGTGGGGGTATGTGATGGCATGAAGGTAGGGGGGAGTGAAAGTAGTAAGGAGTTGACTTACCAGAGTCCAGTCCTTCTACTACTCCTGCCATGCCCTCAGGATGCATGATTGCCAATACCTTTTCCTCCCAGGTTGTTAGTTGTGGGGGAGGAGGTAGGAGTCCTCTGTACTGCTATCTGGTGTCTTGCTACCACGGAACACACCTTCCCCGATAGGTCATTCCACCTCTTCCTGATGTTTTCCCTTGTTCCTGGGTGCTGTCCCACTGAATTGACCCTGTCCACGATTCTCCGTCATTGCTCCATCTTCCTAGCAATGGATGTCTGCTGCACCTGTGATCCGAATAGCTGTGGCTCTACCCGGATGATTATTTCCACCATGACCCTTAGCTCCTCCTCTGAGAACCTGGGGTGTTTTTGTGGTGCCATGGGTGTAGTGTAAGTGGTGTGTGTGAGGGTATGTGAGGTGATGTGTTGGGGTGTATGCTTTAAGGTGTATGGATGGTGTAAGGGTGATGCTGTAATGTGGCTCTGGATCTGTGGGTGCCCTTGGTGTCTCTTTCTCAGTTGTCAATTTGTTTTAGTTGTAAAGGGTTGTGGGTAGTGTGTGTGTGTGTTTTATAGTGGTGTGGGTGTGTGGGTGTGGTGTTTTTATGTTTGTCAGGTGTGTGTAGTTTGAATTGTCTAATGTAGTGTTGTTTTGTTTGAGTATGTGTATTTTGAGTGCAGCGGTATGTACCCCCAATGGTTTACTGCAGTTGAATGTCCCCCACGCTGATTTGTGGGTCATAATGCTGTTGGCGTAGTTCTTTTGGCGTAACAGTGTGCGTTTTGGTACCGCCAGTTTATCACTGACCTTTGGGCTGACGGACTTGTGTGTGTGGCTGTATAGAGACGGATTGCAATGTGTGTGTCATAATATGGGTAGCGGTAATCCACTGTGCCGGCGGTATATTGGCGGCAGTCAGCATGGCAGTAAACAAGACTTACCACCAGTGTCATAATGAGGGCCTAAGTGTTGAAATAAAAAACAGTGAAATTGAGTTGAAAAGGCAGCTATATGTGTCTACCTTCTCATCTGCAGCTTCTTCTGATTTTGGCAGATTTTCAAAAGAATATACTGTTATAACTGCTAGACCCTTGTGGTTTGGAGATATAGACGGCTTCTAGGTTCCTCAAGAACCCTAGGTATCCAGGATCAATAGCTGAGCTGCACCTTGCAACGGTTTTTCATTGTGAACTGGGTATACAGTAATTCATTTGGTACAATATACAGAGTGAAAAATAGGTATCAGGGAAATCAATGTATTTCCAAAATGGACATAAGATATGGAATTTAGAAGCAGTAGTTGCTTGCACATCTCGCAATTTAAGGTTACCCATACTAGCATGTGAATTAGAAGGCATGCCTCAAAATGACTTCTTTCTCACACACTGGCTGACATTTGGAAGGTACAAAAGCAGAGAAAGACAATTGGTAATAACAATAGCTCTACTGTTGTGCTTTACCATGAGCCTCCTAATAAAAATGGCACCTTACTTGTGTGGGTAGGCTTAGTGTCCGCGACAGTAAAATGGACAAAAATGCAACAAGGATACATCAAATTTTTCCATGCAAAACGTACCTGTTTTTTGCAAAGTGAGTAGCTATGGTATTTCGGGCTCTTCCTCCTCTGGCACCTAGGGAAACCTAGCAAACCTATGAACGTTTGAAAACTATACACTTAGGGGATATAGGGTGGGGTGACGTGTGGCACTCACCTGGTTGTTTTACACAGAATCCCTTGCAAAACTCAAACTGATTAAAAACACATTCTCCTCACATTTCTGTGGTGGAAAGTTCTCGTATCTACACAGAGCCACAAACCTACTTCCAACCAGCATTCTCCTCTTTCTGATGAAAATGGTACCTCACTTGTATGGGTAGGCCTAGAGCCCGCAACAGGAAATGGCCCACAAAGCAACATGGATACATCAAATTTTTCTATGCAAATCTGACACTTTTTAAAAAGTGAATAGCTGTGGTGTTTGGACTCTACTTCAGCCGGCAACTATGGAAACCTAACAAACCTGCACATTTTGGAAAACTAGACACTAGACACCCAGGGGAATACAGGATGGGATGACTTGTGTGGCCCTCACCAGGTTCTGAATCCTCTGCACACTTTACAGACTAAAACATATACGTTCCTCACATTTCTGTGATGTAATGTTCTGGTATCAGAGGGAAGCCATTTTTTTCCTACCACAAACAATTCCCCCAAGTCTCATGATGAAAATGCTACCTCCATTGTGTGAGTGGGCCAGGTGCCTGTGGAAGGGCCCAGCACATATTGTGGACACATCAATATTATCTATCACAAAACAAATGATTTCTGCAAGCGAGGCACCTACTCTTGTGGCCCTGGGCTCGGTGGCCATCGAGGGAACTCTACCAAACCTAGACATTTCTGAAAACTAGAAACCCGAGGGAGTCCAAGGAGGTGTGGCTTGCATGGATCCCTCAGTGTTTACTTGACCAGAATCCCCTGCAATCCTCAAATTTAGCTAAAACTTCACATTTTTCTGCCACGTGTGGGATAAATGCACTAGCACAAATTTCTTACCACCCAGCATTCTCCTCGGTCTCTAGATAAAACTGATACCTCACTTGTGTAGGTGGGCTAATTGCCTGTGATAGGGAAGGGCAAAAATGTGGATAAATTGAGGGGGAACAAAAGTGCATCCAAAAACACAGTTTATTCATAAATTTTTAAGTTGTCTCTGAATCAGGCACCCACACAAGTGAAATAGAGCTTTTTCAGCACAAAGGGGTCAACGCTAGACATTTTTGTGGATTCCTGCAGATTCTGGAAGTTTCCATTAGAGAAATATAGGGAAAATGCCTGATTTTAGACACAGTGCAATGGTGTAAGGTGCATGTGAAGCGCACCATCCAGTACTTCCCAAGATGCTTCGTTTTCAGAAGTATATCGGTCTAGTAGGTGTTTTCTGGGGGCAGTGTACCCAAGTCCAAAAACTGCAGCCGCACACCATTGCAAGTGAGACAATATTGGGATTTAGCCTAGCTCTACTGGCCCATATGTAAAAGTGAAACCCCAAATTGTCAAATGCCCTCTTGCTTGCCATTGGGATGAGAGGCTTTAGTCTGTGGGGGGCAGATAGATTGTTGCCCTCTTCAGTTGTGGTGCAGGAAATAACCATGCCCATGGTGGTTGGCAGCCACCACCCCTCTGTTGTTAGAAACATACTTCCCTGGTGTCCAGTGGGCTTTATGCCTGCCCTGGGAGGGGCAGATCAGGGTCATAATCCCCATCTGCCCTTGGAGGGGCAAAAAGACTGTGTCTATTTATTTTGGGGAGCATTGCCATGCCCATTCTGGGCAGCCCCTAACTCTACACTACCAAAATAAAAAATCCCTGGTGCCTACTGGACTTTCTTCCCCCCAGGGGGCACAAGGGGGCCTATTGACCCTACCAATAGGAAAGACTATGCTAATTTATGGGAGGGTGGGGGCATTACGATGCCCATTCTCATCAGCCCCACCCATAAAAGAATAAAAGAAAATACATAGGGAATGCCTAGTGGGCATTCTCCCCCCTGGGCAGGCCAGATCGGGGGCTGTTGTCCCCATTTCCCCCCCAGGGGGGCAGAAAGACTGTACATTTTTTGGAGGGGTGAGGGTATTACTGTGCTCATTCAGGGCAGCCCCACCCCTAAACATATTTTAAAAAATGAATCCCTGGTTCCTATTGGGCATTCTGCCCCACAGGGACATAGACTGAATATGCCCAAAATATAAAAGGGAGAGCAAAATCCCCTGTCCAAGGGGCTGCTTCCCCTCCCTGGTGTCTGGTGGGTGGATCCTTGCTTGGGGATGACCCTCCTAAAGCAGGCCTCAAACAGGGATCCACTAGGAAGGGGTACCATTTGAAAGGGGAGATTCTCTACTTTCTAATGATACCTCTCCTTTCTCTCTCAGTGCTCGGAGGATGAGATAGCTCCCTGAGCACCGAGGCCAATAAAGGGAAATGAGCCAATTGGCTTATTTCACTTTCTTTACCATTGAAATGACGTCAGAGCACCGCTTGCGCTGAGCGTCATTTCACTGAAAACCAAAAAACCTCCTGAGCTGGGGAAGCTATTCCCTAGCTCTTGAGGCTGTTGTAGAAGAAAGGAAATCCCTCTGGTACCCGCACCAGAGTGATTTCCAGTGCCATGTACGCGGGAAGCCAGGAGCCGTCCGGCACACACGAGCACCATTGTATTGGATGGCTCCCGACTGTCCAATGCATCAAAGGAGTTGAGAAATGTTATTGCTTTTCATCACCCTCATTGGAGTGTCCCCTCTTGTTGTGCAATATTTTGTGGCTCTGACCACCTATTTCTAACTTTACAGGCTCACCATAGCCCACTTGGTCTTTATAGGTTATTGCTGCCGGCTTTTAGATTGTCATGCACTGCATTTGATTCTATTTGGCTAAGGTAGCTGCTGACTCTGTGACTTGCTTGTGGCACTCAGGTCTAGTTATTCATCATTGGTTTTAAGGAATTTGCTTTGAACCCTCTACAACCCACTAGCCTCCCTTGGAGCAAATTGTGTAAGGGAACCACCAGTCACCTTGCCAACTTGGGCAGTATGTCAATAATATTATTACAGTGCGTAGGATATTGTATGTATATGTTAACGCGTCCCTCTATGATAATTTATTGCACATCAGGACTCGTTTTAGGCCAATGAATCTTTTGACCCAGTTGAGAGACACCTTAGGACGAGATAGCTAATCAATGTGTCAATCAATACGTCAATAATGTCATCAATATTTATCACGACAATACACTTCACTTTAGTCAAAGTCATTAATCAATTCTAGACTCTACCATGACCTTGCAGTCATGAATAACCACACCAGTTTAATAGAATTTTATAAGTTTTATTCCCTATTAATTACAATCTAAAAGCAGATGCGTTAAACTCAACACCATGAAACATAATAGCATAGTCACGATATGGCAACTTTGGTAAGATTTCATTAAAGCGAGAATCACAAACATCAGAACATAACACGGTGTGAACATAGATCAAATTTAACAGAGTGTCAATATCGCGTCAGTTCAACAAAACATAGTCTTGGTCGTTTGTCTATTTGCGTCAGTTTTGGTGAACACCTGTCCTAACCACTGATTAGCATTCGCATGTTGGGGTTCATGCAAAACAATTTAGAACACTAATTTGGAAAACATCTAACTAAGGTCTCTGTCAAAAGTAAGCAGTTGGTACCTAGAAAGGAAAAGCAAACAGACAAATCACAATTGCATTGTCATATTTACCCTCCAAAGTTTAGGTCAGCACACAGGTTCAGTCTTCGTCTTCAGGACATCAGTCAATTCTCCATCAGTCAGAACTCAGCTCCGGGGCAAAAGGGCACTTCCCTCATAAGGAGGTAAAGTGTATAAATGGACAATCTAAGGGCAAGGATGGTTTTAAGTACACCAACAAGTCACTAAGCAGAGTGACAGAGTTTCTGGATAAAATCAATAGCATTCCCTAACCCACCTAAATGACTCCCTGCGACATGGGTTTTCATCCTTTTTCCATTGTACATTCCGCCAAACGTTTATTGGACATTTGTTATACCCGACTATCTTTAACCTATCAGAAAACACATTAGGTCACCTAACTCTTCACCCTATATTATTTTACAAGTCTTTGATTGGTCTGCATAATTGACGTCTTCAGAGGTGGCACGTCCGGTATGATTGCATGTTTAAGCAAAATTACTATGACAGTTTCTATGTGGTACTATCACACATTAATTCATTAACATTTCATGTTAATATAGATTATATAAGCTACGCTCTCTCATATACGTTTTATTATCTGAGCTTGTAGATGAATTGTACTATTACAATCTGATTATCCTTGGCAATTTTGCCTCAAATATTTTTGGGGGCACAAGATATGCATTATAGAATGCAGCACAACTATCATTCAAGAAGTGTGTTTGTCATAGTCGCCAAATTAGGCATACAATATTATATAGGACATGCTTTCGAGTAAAAATTATGTATTCATATTGTTATTTTAATACCATTCATTTGCTTTATACACATGTATTCAGTTTCATTTCCAGACAAGGATGGCGGCTGACTTCAGACCATTGTTGACTGTCCTCTCTCAATGCCTTTTGTTGTGTTCACATAAGATACATGGTATGGGTAAACACTATGGCCCCGTACGTGAACAAGTCTTAGGACTGAAAGATGTTGCAGGGGCTGGAGTCTAATGAATAAAGGGGCACATTTATACTCCGTTTGTGCCGAATTTGCGTCGTTTTTTTCGACGCAAATTCGACGCAAAACTAACTCCATATTTATACTTTGGCGTTAGACGCGTCTAGCGCCAAAGTTCATGGAGTTAGCGTCATTTTTTTGCGTGAACACCTTCCTTGCGTTAATGATATGCAAGGTAGGCGTTCCCGTCTTAAAAAATGACTGCGATGCATATGCGTCGTATTTATACTCCCGGGCAAAAATGACGCCCGGGAGTGGGCGGGACTAAAAAACCTGCATTTGCGCCGGATTTTAGAGCCTGGGTCAGGGCAGGCGTTAAGGGACCTGTGGGCTCAGAATGAGCCCAGAGGTGCCCTCCCAAGCCCCCAGGGACACCCCCTGCCACCCTTGCCCACCCCAGGAGGACACCCAAGGATGGAGGGACCCATCCCAGGGAAGAAAAGGTAAGTTGTGGTAAGTATTTTTTGTAATTTTTTTTTTGGCATAGGGGGGCCTGATTTGTGCCCCCCTACATGCCACTATGCCCAATGACCATGCCCAGGGGACAGAAGTCCCCTGGGCATGTCCATTGGGCAAGGGGGTATGACTCCTGTCTTTGCTAAGACAGGAGTCATGTTAATGGCATCTGGGCGCCGAAAAAAAATGGCGCAAATCGGGTTAAGACGATTTTTTTGCCTCAGCCTGACTTGCCCCATTTTTGGACGCCCAAACGCCATTTTTCCCTACTCCGGCGCTGCCTGGTGCACGTGGTTTTTTTTCACGCACAACAGGCAGCGCCGGTTGGCTAACGCCAGCTAACGCCATTCAATAAATACGGCGCCCGCATGGCGCTTCAGAATGGCGTTAGCCGGCGCTAATTTTTTTGGCGCAAAACTGCGTTAGCGCAGTTTTGCGTCAAAAAGTATAAATATGGGCCAAAGCATCTTTAAATTACTTTGAGAGTACGTGCATCGTCTTTTTGTGCAGCTGTCTTGAATCTCTGAAGCCGGGAGCCACATTTGACAACATGTCTGTCACTCTTGCAGCGGCAGCTTGGTAGTCGCAGCCTTACATAAGGGTGTTTTACATATATATCTATATGGCTAAAAATAAGAGAAAGTCAGAATGGTGGTTGATAGAAAAACCTACAATTATTTAATAAAAATATTACAGGCTGAAAATGGTGTGGTAGTAAGAATCACAGACAAGTGTCGCAATATTGTTTTGTGGCCACAAAAATAGTATATGTAGGAGGCAGTGGGTCAATTGGGTGATAGTCAATGTGATGAGAAGGCAGATTTATCCCAAACCAGACAGGTGAAATCAGCATTCCATTTAGAATTGTTAGAATGGCTCAATAATGGCCTTCTGAAGCAAGAGGAATATTTTGTATTTGAGAAATGACAATCCCAAACTTGCTGCATTATATCTGATACCCAAAGTACACAAGAATATGGAGAAACCTGTTGGTCGGCCTATTATGTCGGCCATAAGGAGTTTATTTGAACATACTTTAAAGTATATAGATTTTTTTCTAGAAGAGCATGTGAAGAATATAACTTCTTATATATGTGGCAAAGGGAATTTCTTGCAAAGAGTATTTGATATAGCTTGGTAGCAAATTTTTGTGCTGATATCTGTGGATGCTGCATCACAGTGCACCAGTATAGATCATGGAGATGGGTTGAATGCAATGCAACATTTTCTGAGCGCAAGGCCATTGGCACTTTTAAGACATACTGGCATGTTAATGAAGATAGCTCGATGGGCATTGAAAACCACATTTTTTCTTTTTAATTATCAAATCTACAGGCAGAAGAGCGAGACGGCAATGAGCACCTATTTCACCCCCCAGCTATGCTGATTCTCATACGTGCTAGTGGGAAGACCAGGTGAACAGATTCGATTACTCTGAAGAATGGAACAGTGATATTGTGCTATGGACATGTTTTATTGACGACCTACTTATTATTTGGAGGGGGTCAATTGAAAGTGCCAAACGTTTTACAGTCAGACTAAACACAAACAAGTTGAATCTCCACTTCACAAGTACTATTAGTGTAACCAGCATGGTGTTTTTAGATTTGGAAATGTATGTGCAGAAACACACGTTACACAGCAGTAGATATAGAAAGCTCACAGCAGGAAACATGGTTTTCCATGCTGATAGTTTTCATCCAGTGAATTTGAAAGACAGTATTCCATATGGTGAAGCATTGCGTGTCAGAAGAAATTCTAGTGAAGATGGTGAATTCAAGTCAGCATTGGGCAGATTGAACAAGGGATTAGAGATCAAGGATATTGGGACATTTTCATCCACAAATCTTGCACAAACGTTGAGAAAATAAGTCAGGAGCAAGTATTATTTCAGAAGAAGCCAATGAGGAGGCAAAGATGAGACTCATCACCCATTACTGAATCAAATAAGTGGCTTTAAGTCTAATTTTGAATAAGTATTGCCATTTTGTTAAAAATGACCGTATGTATTTGTTAACGCGTCCCTTTATGACAAATTTGCTCACTTTGGGACTCGTCTTAGGCTAATGAATCCTTTGACCCTGATTGAAGACACCTTAGGACGAGATAGCTAATCAACAGGTCAATCAATATGTCAATAATGTCATCAAAGTTCACAGTAATACGACAATTCAAATTATTCAAAGACATTTAATAAACTCGAAAGACTACCATGACCTTTCAGTCATGAATAACCACACCAGTTTAATATGATTTTGTGAAGTTTATTCCCTATTGATTACAATTCTAATAGCAAGTTTATTAGTCTCAAAACCAATAAACACATTAGCATAGTCACAATATGGCAACTCTGATAATATTTCATCAAAGCAAGAATCACAAACATTAGAATATAACACGGCATCAGCATAGGTTATCTATAGCAGAGTATCATCATCACGTTATTCAACAAAGCATAGATTCAGTCATTTGTTTATTTGCACCAGTTTAGTAAACCCCCCTCCTAACCTCGAATTAGCATTGGCATGTTGGGCTTCATGCAAAACAATTTAGTAACACCAATTTGGAAAATATATAACTATGGTCTTTGTCAAAAGAAGCAATTGGTACCTAGAAGGAAAAGCAAACAGACAATTACAATTTCATTATCATATAGTTACCCTCCATATTTGGGTCAGCACTCAGGTTTGGTCTTCGTCCTCAGGAGATCAGTTGATTCGCCATCAGGAACTCAGCGATCGGGTAAAAGGGGGCACTTCCCTCATAAGGAGGTAAAGTGTAAACGGGCAATTTATAAAGCAAGAATGGTTTTAGAACCAATCAGCAAAGTCTCTATGCAGAGTGACAAAGTGTTGGGGCATTGCAAATCACATCAGCATCTCCCTAACTCTTTCCTAGTCTCCTATTCTCTCCTGATCTCTAGTCTCTTTTACTTCCTGGTGTCAAGGGTTTTTATCCCCTTCTCGTTGTACATTCCCCTAAAATTTGGTTGGACAAAGGGCTGCACCCCACTATCTTTAACCAATTGTCTTCACGTTAGCAAATCGAATTTGTCACCCCAAAACAGTTCTCACGTATTTTATTGCTCCTTATGATTGACATCTTTAGCGGGTGGAATGTCCGGTATGATTTCATAGTCTTGTGGTCCTTTGCACATCTTCAGTTAGTGGCTCCATTGTCTGTACCGGTTCAGGCGACCTTGTACCTGTTACTGGTCTACAGTGTTGCATTCAGCTAAAATGTTTCTACAAGCAAGTCGAATTTCATGAGAACGGATCTACTACAGTTACATTCAGCTTCTAGTTTGTGGAAAAACAAGAGTTCATGTCCTTCAGCAAGTCAGCACACTGCACGTTAGAAAAACACATTTAATATGAGAGTCAGGCAGCTAGGCCTCGACTCATGCTAACTAAAGCCTAATGATATATAGATTTTCAATATTAATGCACAATCACAATTTTAATAAACATTTTTTAATTATTAGTCAATTTCATTAGTTCCCATATATATTGACGGCCACTCCCCGTGGGCACATTTCAAGCGCACGTTATAGCAAAATATATTAATACATTTTCTATGCAGCATTATTATACATTAGTTCAGAAATATTTCATGTTAATATAGATTATATAAGCTATGCTCTCTAATATTGATTGTTCTATTGAGTTGAGTTAAGTATGACAATATTGTTTATGTTGTAAGGTTGATTTGGAGCTTAGAAATGATTTTACAAAATGTTTAAAACATTTGATTTGCAAATTGAGGTAAAAATGAAAATGGAACGATGGATCTCCAATCAATAAGGTGAAAAAGTGGCAAATTAAATTAAAAGATATTGTTAAGAAATGTTATTTTTTTTATTTGGGGTATGAAATACATTGTATTATTCCCACTAAGGGTGGCAAGGGTTTTGAGCAATGGGGAAAGGAAAATATTTCTTTTACATCCGTTGTTTAGTTTGAGGAGCTATCCTGCAAAGTAAGTGGGAGCCTTTGCTTCCTGTATTGTGAACAAGGCTGTCATGCCGAAACACATTATTTTTGACATTGTGATTCACTATTAAAAGACAAATACAGTTTGGAGTGTTGGCATCCTACCTGATGATTTTGGGTCTGGACAACCCTGCCATGCCCAGTATTTTTGTCAAAAATGTTACTATAGATATTTCTTTGATATTATCAATGATGTAATCAAAGATGTCATGATTGTCGTAATTTGTAGGATAGTTAGCATTGCATGGTGAGGGTGCAAGTTATAGTTACCTTGGAGCACAAGTTATAGTTACTAGAGATAACTCTAACTATAATAGGTGAATTTCTATGGTTTTTGGGGGAGTGGGGCAGCATGGCCCCCCTGGGTACCTAGTCACAATGTTTGGGACTGCAGGGAAAGCCTGAATGCCCCCGTGGTCCTAGTCCTCTCCCCACATCCTGTGGGAGCCAGCATAGCTAAAGCAGCTTCCTCTCTTAGAGCAATGTTTCCTCTGTTTCCCTGCCTGCATCTCCACTGGCAGGGAATTAGAAGAAACCTCTGATAACAATGAGAGAGAGCTGTTTGACAGTTATAGTTACTTGAAGTCACTCTAACTATAACAGCAGAATTTCTATGGTTTTGTAAGTGTAAAATGTGAGCCTAACTATAACGTCCCTATAATTTTAATTTTTTTTTAATTGAATTTCCATGTTTTTTTAATTCTATTTCCTAACTATAATGTCCCTGTAACCTTAGTTTTTTTTCCAGTGAATGTCTACATTTATTTTTAACGTAAAATAATTTTCATTTCTATATGTTAAATTAACAACCACCACGGCAGTAGTTGGCCAGAAACCCCTATAACCCCCAACCCCAGGATGCACACGGCCTTTGTCTGTGCACAGTGGGGATTGGCTGCAAGGAAGCACCCAGCCCTTTGTTGTGCATGGCCTTTGGCCTATGCAGTAGGTGCTGGCCACAGGTCTGAATGCCCCCACTCTCCCGACTGATTTCAGCCTCAGGGACCACATCCTGTGGGGCCTGGCCTAATTATTAGCTTTTTTTTGGGGGGGACTGCATGGTCCACCTCCTCAGAGCCAATCTTGGCACCAGAGACCCAATAGCCCCGTGGCCCAGCCTAACTATTAATGTTTTTAAGGGGTGGGGGTCCACGTGACCCCTCCCCCCCAGGGCTGATCTTGGCCCTTGGGTCCCAATACCCTGGGGACAGGCCAAATTATTCATTTTGTTATGGGAACCATGTGCCCCACTCCCCAGGGTCAATCTTGGCCCCGGGAACCCCATCCACTAGGGCCTAGTCATGTGACCTGGGTGCCCCCAGGGTACCCAGTTACAATGTTGAGCACAACACGGTGAGCCTGAAGGCCCCCGCTGTCCCAGCGGGCACCCCACCTCCTGTGGGAGTCGGCATTGCTGTCATAGAATGGGGGCTACTAAAGCAGCTCTCTCTGTGAGAGCAATGTTTCCTCTTTGTTTCCTTTGTTTTCTCAGCCTGCATCTTCATTGGTAGGGAAACAGAGGAAACCTCTGCTTTGAATTGCGAACAGACCCCCTATCTCTTTTTAATTAGCCCCTGGGAGGTGGTGGTCCCTGGGAATGTGGGGACTGCCTGGCCCCCACACATTTAAGTCTCTGGGACCGCCACCTCCCAATGGCTGCCAGCAGGGCCAGGCAGACCCCAGGCATAACTTTACTTTGAAGCCCTAGGGAGGTGTCGGGCCCAGAGGCTTCAAGGGGCCGCCTGACCCCCCACAGTCCATTAGTTTAAAGCCCCATGGGAGTGATGGTCCCTGGGGCTGCCGGGGGGCTGGGTTGCCCATGACAGTACATTCGTTTGAATCCTGGGGAGGTAGCGGTCCCATGGACTGCAGGGGGTGTCGGCGTCCCTCACATTACATTAGGTTGAAGCTCTGGTGAGCTGGCAGTCCCCGGGTAGCCCCCCGCATTTCATTAGTTTAAAGCCCCGGGTGATGATGGTACCTCGGGCTGCGGGAGTCAGAACAGTCCCCTGCATTCCATTTTTTAAAGCCCTGGGGATGTGGCAGTCCCTGGAGTGTGGGCGGATGGTGGCCACCCCACATATGATTTGTTTGAAGCCCTGGGGAGGTGGCAGTCCCTGGGGCTATGTAGGGGCTGGGGGGGCCAGGTGCCCCCCCACATTTGATTTGTTTAAAGCCCTGGAGAGGTGACTGTCCCTGGGTCTGTGGAGGAGCTGGGGGGCAGGAAGCCCCTGGCATTGAAAATATGAATGTCGCAAGGTCCTTGACTACCTGGGAACTCTAGAAAAACAAGCGCGGGAGCTCACACCTATTTTATTCTTTTAATTTTCAGCAGATCCATGGATCTTCTGTGGCTACTGCCAAAACGTTAAAAAAAATGCTTATTTGCTCTAGAGGAGTCCCTCTCTGGCCCTACCATCAGATCTAAGGGGCCACAGTGTCCCCACTCTTGCCCCTTTTTTTCTTATTTTTTTCTGGGACTCGGCTGAAGCCAAGTCCCAACATGGCTGCCAACACTTTATTGTTGAAGTTCTGGCTGTCAATGGGATCTCGAAATCGGGAGGGTTTGCAAAGTTTTTGCGTCCCCATAAATACAAATTTGGATTAATTTCTCAGAAACTACTGAACTGTGTTAGAGGCTGGGTATTGGTAGGAGTAAGTACACACCTACCACTAGCAATACATCCCCAATACAGGGTTGTTTCCATTCTACGTCTGTCCCACAAATTAGCCCCTGGCTCAACCCCAAGGAGTTTGGCAATGATCAGTCAGGCTTAACTCAGGAGTCAGGTATGTAAAGCATTTAAATACACCAAAACAGTAAATAAATAAGACACAGGACACAATTTAAATCCCACACCAATTTGTAAAAATAATACACATGTTTATGTTTAGAAAGATACCAAAATGACAAAAATCCAATATAGAGAGCCAGAGATATACATTTTTAAAGATTAAAAGTAACTTGTGCTTAAAAGCCAACAGAGCTTAAAGAGAAGGTTGCACTAGACCCAGATGCAGTCAAGCGTTCCAGCCGCCTGCAATGTAACACTTTACACGCACCAGTAGTGTTTCTTGTTGCAGGAAAGTGATCCACATTCCCAATCTAAGGTTCTAAAATCTCTGAGTTGCTCTTTGGGACATTGAGACTACAATTCCCACAATGTAACCTCGCCAAATCCTAGCAAATCCACTGGATGCACTACAGGCTAGGGATGTTTGTGGAAGTTGGTGCAGGGAAGGTCCTGTAACCTGTTGCTTCAGGGAGTCCCCTTCTGAGTCCTTTTTGAAGCAAGGCAAAGTCCTTTGGGTTGTGGTTCCAGTGTGCCACAGGCAATCCTTACGTGTGCAGGCCTCTGGATTGCAAACCAGCAATTCAGCAGGGCAGTCCATCTTCGCCTTCTGGATTTTTAGGCAGCAAATTTTAACTCCTATGCAGTTAAACCACCTTTATTCCATCATCTGGGGGACAGTCAGTGGCATTTCTGTCCAATGAGCTGCAGGGTGCCACTCAGGTGTATGATAACTTCTCCCAAAGTCTTCTTGTCCCATAAAGCATTGCATTTTAACATTCTGAAGTGGTGGATTTCTCTCCAGAGGAGCAAGACTTGGCTAAACTAACCTCCAGGTGTAGCTCATGTCCATCAGCTCCTCCTCTGGACATCTGTAAATTCCTTTCTTAAGCCTACCATCTATCTGTGGAGTACAGGGTTGCGAGGACAGGACTATTTACATTTCCTACCTACTGTTATCCTTTTGAAGCCTCAGCTTGCTTCACCCAGTCCCGTCCCTTGCCTGGTTCATCATTTGCCTACCACCCCGATCAGATAACCTCTGTTCAGATCAGGCCTCTTATCGCCTAATGAAACAGCTTGGCTAATCCTGTTAGGGCTGTACAATCAGGAGAGGCCCCTAGAAGGCTGGAATTTGGCTTACAGAAAATAAAGTTTTACAACTCATTTTCTGGATAAGTTAGGAAAAACTGAACAATGGCAAATTGTTGCATTTATTATTACTATTCATTTGAGTCCAAGTATGATATTTTTTGCCATATTTAGGTTTATTAAATAAATTTCCATTATAGCCTATGGATCTGACTTCCTACAATGTGGGGAAATGAAAAGGTGCAGTTTTTCTCTCACCAGGGAATGTAAAATATATTTTATAATGCCCCTGCTTTTGTTACATGGACATCCCCCCCAGGGCACCTGGGGAGGGAGACCTTGGGGGTGGCTTACATGTAAAAAATATGTAGATTCATACTTTGGAAGTACCTTTAATTCCAAAGCTGAATTTCCATTCATTTTACTTTTTAAAGATAGTCTGCAAAGCAGGGCTGCCTTTAAAAGGGATAACAGACAAACAACAGTGCACACTCCAGTGCAGTAAATGTACTGGTCCTCTAAACTTCCAGGCCCTATTATATACTAGGGTCTTATAGGTAGTTTGAATCCCCCTTACCCTTTTATCTACTGGAGACTTACAGGGTCTTTCATTGCCGATTGGAATTAGAACATTATCATTTGAACATAAGCAGAGCCCAGGGCATAGTTAGGGTCAGTTACCATCAGTGTCAGTCAGAAATATTGGGGTGAACATGCTAAAAGGGTGACTTTCTCCCCTGAAACTTTACAAACAGACGCTGAAGTGAGTGACGTATTTTCTTGAAAAATGTTGTGAAGATTCATGAGACGCCATCAAAGTTATTAGCAAAACAAAAAATGCCTCTTTTATAGATACTAGGTTCTTACTATAACTGCTACTGACAACCTATATATTGAAAAAGCATTTTTTGACTTGCATATATATTTGACACCATTTGACAAATATTCACCAAACTTTCCAAAAAAAGTGTATCCAATAATCTTGTTGGACATGGGTAGTTTCGGGGTGATCCAGCAAATGAGGGCTGAAAGAAAGGGGGGGTAAAAAATTAGCATTTCCCAAGTTAATTCCCTTAAACTCTTTAGACTTGCCTGCAGCCCGAACCGTCCGAACCACTAGACGAAATATCACTCAATGTGGCAGAAATGTAGGTTTTGGTCCACAGACAAGTCTTTTGTTATGTGTTGCAAACCCATTCAGCAGTTTGTTAGATATTAAATGAAATCCAACTTTGTATACCTAAAGTCATGACAAGTTTGCAATTAATTTGTGACTAGTCACGAATGGGGTTGAATAGAAGTGTAGTGATTGGCTGACCGAAACCTGAGTGGAAAGTTGCAGCCACCATTTAATTATAGAAACAGCTCCTGGGGTTTCAAAAATTTTAAGACTGGTGGAATGGTTTGGGTATAGGGATGTTTCTTTACACAGTATGAGCATAAAATGTCGAAGACAAGTTTTTGTTTGCCCTATGTGATATTCGCAAATTTGTTGCGACACCCAGCACAAGTCGCGTGTAACTTTGTGATGAATTTGGGAATATCTAAAAGACATTCACAAACTGAGAGACACTCCTGCACCTACTCGTACACTCACAGATGTACTCATGCGCTCACTCATAGACCCACTCAGAGACTCATGCACACACTCATATAGTCAGAGACTCAAGCACCCACTCCAGAGCCATTCAGAGCCTCATGCACTCACTCCCAAACCCACTCATAGACTCATGTATGAACTCACAGACCCACTAAGGAACTTATTTACACATTCAAAGAGCTACTCAGAGACTCACGGGTGCACTCACAGATCCACTGAGGTACTCATGGACATACTCACAAACCCACTCAGAGACTCATGCACAGACTTATAGACCCACTGATGTGCTCATGACACACTCACAAACCCACTCAGAGGCTAATGCATGTATCACATACCAACCGAGGTGCTCCTGCACACACTCATAAATTCTCTGAGACACATGCCCAGACTCATAGACCCACTGAGTTACTCATACAAACACTGACAGACCCACTCAGAGACTCATGCACACACTGACAGACCCACTGAGGTATTCATGTACACACTCACAGACCCACTTAGAGACTCATGCACACACTCATATACTCACACACCCATGCAACCACACAGAGACCCACTCAGACACTCATGAACCTACTGACAGACCCACTCAGAGACTCATGCACACACTGACAGACCCACTGAGTTATTCATGTACACACTCACAGACCCACTTAGAGACTCATGCACACACTCATATACTCAGACACCCATGCAACCACACAGAGACCCACTCAGACACTCATGAACCTACTCACATACCCACTCAGAGACTTATGCATGCACTTATAGACCAACTGAGACACTCATGTGCACACTCACAGACCACTGAGAGACTCATTCACCCTTAGAAATACCCACTGAAGTACTCATGAAGACATTCAGAAACCCACTCAGAAACTCATGGATTCACTCAGCAACTCATGCAACCATTCACAGACCCACTCATAGACTCATGCACCCACTGACACACCCACTGAGGCTCTAAAGCAGATATTCACAGACCCACTCAGAGACTCAAGCAACCACTCATAGACTCAGAGACTTGTGCACACAGTCACATGCCCACCTCAGAGAGTCATGCACCCACTCACAGACTCACTGATGTACTCATACAGGCACTCACAGACTCACTCACAGACTCACGCACATACTTATAAACTGAGAGACTCATGCATCCAGTCACAGACCCACTGAGAGACTCATGCATCCACTCATACACCTACGGAGGTACTCACTTAGACGCTCACAGACCCTCCAGAGACTCATGCATGCACTCACATCTTGGAGACTCATGCACCCACTCACACACCCATAGAGGTATTCATACATGGAATCACAGACCCACACTGAGACTCATGCATCCACTTACAGACTCAGACTCATGCACCCACTCACAGGCTCACACAGAAACTTACACACTCATTCACATACCCACTCAGACACTCATGCACCCCCTCAAAGACCCTCCTAGATACTCAGATGAACTAATTCAGACTTTTAAACACCCATTGTGTTAATCAGAATTACTTACGTACTTGCACATTTTAAATGTTGTGCTGTGCATTGAATATCTGCTTTGTTTTATGTATTTGTCACATATTCACACATTTTTAAAAAGTTAAACAAAGACATTTTAGAATTGAAAAACTAGTCATTGGGAAATAGGATGGCTCTAACAAGAGCATTTGTGTTTATTGTGTAGGATAACTAAACATAATATAGGATGCACTGTTTCAACTTAGTTAGAAACACCCTGTTGCCTTTGTTTGTGAAGTGAACTCCGTCACTTCTATCAGTTCCATCCAGGTCAAACCACAGGATGTTATTGGATATAGAGACAATTGTTGTGGTCTCAGAGAAATACTGAAACAGTTTTATTAACATGCTTGCCTATTTGTCTATTTGTAGACAGAATTTGGGTGAGCATTTCCATTTCTGCCTTTGGCATATGTTGGAGAATACCAATGCAGTGTGAGAAAAATGTGCCAATTATTGTGTAAAGGTAACTTTCATTAGGATTTGCAGTCCTACCCCAGTAAGAGTAACAGGTAATTACCACCACAGTGCACAATCAGGAGGTGAGGGGTTTGAATATCTCTAATACTTTTTACCAAAGGCAGCAATTGATTCCACTTTAAACCACTCTGGCCAACCCACATTTTCTCAACATTTGTCAAACCAAGGTCCCTGTTTGTGCCACTCTTTCTAGCATACTCACTTGTCCAAAAAAACTAAGCTGTGACCTACAATCCACACACTGCGCATTCTGGGGCAAGCAAGAATAGCTTACAGGAAAAGGCTTCACTGGAATGAGTTACTTAAAAAATGAAAGGCATTTACAATGAAGGGCAGCAGTTATCTGAGAAAAGGGATATCGTCCATTGGATGGTTTTAACATGTAGATACTTAAATTTAGGTTGTGGTTTTTAAAAGTTAACAAGTATGTCTGTGATTGGCTGTGCTTTAAATAAAAGAGTGTAATGCATTCTTTGATGAAGTTACATGTGCAAAGTCTCAAGCCAACCTGCTGACTTTCAGTTGCACAGTAATGGCCAGTTTATTAAATACAAGCTGCACTTTGACTTAGTGGTTCTAGTGTGTTGCTATGGAAACTCTCCCAAAGGAGTGTTCATGGAATACTATTAAAAATATAGTAGTATATTTAACTGAAATTAGAGGGCTTTCATGTTTTTTATTAAAAAATTAAGAATTTTATTTCTATTTCATATTTTCTTATTGAATTGTAATCCAGTTGAAAAGTCTAAAAAACTATTCGAGGTTTGCTTTTAAACCCCTATGACTATTCACAAATGTGTAGCAAAGTTATACATGAGGCCATACTGAAGGTCAGTAGAAATTCATGAATAATCACAAATCGGCTACGATTTTGAATTCTTCACAGAAGTGAAGAATGGGTTAAGAAGCAGTAGCTATTCAGAAATGTAGTAATACAAGAACAAAAATGAAAAGCATGTTTTGATTCGCTGTGTTTACCAATATGAGAGAGTTGAAAAGGTTGCTATTAATGGTTGCTTTGCATGAGAGTGGGATGTCATTCTTATTGTGTGTTTAAAAATTTTGTGAGCTATTTGAAACTATCCAAAAAGAGCAGAAAACAAAGAGTTTGACCTACAAACTCAATTTGCAAGTATTTATATTGGATTAAATATCAACAATGCTATTTAAAATGCATATCTATATCTCAGATTTATAATATTCACTATGACATATAGGGATCTATAAGTGGTTGTGTGACTCTTCTTAAATATGTCACAGATATATTTGTGATGTGTTTATGTAGAGGAAGATTTTTATTTAAATGTTGCCAGTTTTAAACACCTTTATTCCATTGTAAATAAGTCTCAGGATTAATAGTAAAATTAGTACAGTGGAGCAGTTTATGACATATATTCACAAGTAAAAGTTCCAGGCTATGTACTAGATACCCTTTAGTGAGGGTGTAGGCATGTGATAGAGTAGGCTTTAATGTGCTTGTGCTTAGATAGTAAGACATACCCTTTTAAATAATAGTGAGTGACATGTTTACTCTTATAGTTCCATGTGTAGTGAAATATGCAGTGTGACAGCTATACTGCAAGTTATGTGGATAAATTAATAGAGTAAGTATTATACATTAATACAACTATTTATGTAGCAGATAAATACTTAAAATATGCAATTGAATGATATGTAATGAAAAGCTAAATCTACTTATTTATTTTTTATTTTCAGAGATCAATTTCTACTTAAGTACCGACAGCTAGAATGCCATTAAATGTCATCAAAAAGTGCCAGAATAAAAAAACTGAAAGAAGGACACTATTTCATTAGAACTGAGAAACAGAAGGAACAAAATGGAGAGAATATGGTGATAGAAAGAATAATTGCTCTGGTAAGAAAACAAAGACATTCCTTAAAAAGGTTTCATGTAAAACTGCAAAGTGAGAAAAAAAACACAATAAAAAGCAAATGTTCACATCAGCTCAGAAAGGAGAAAAAGTACATGAAATGAAGAGTATATATTGGACAATAAAGTCCAGAGATTATCCAGAAAATAGCGAGAGTTTAAGGAAATAAGAGGTAGCATATTCTGTAGTACGGTAATTCAGATTTTGATAAGATCTATGTAGAAGTATAAAAGGAGAAGAGAAGTAGTGAGGCAAAATGAATGCTTGAAACTGTAGTAGATAAGGCCTTTGTTCTCAAATGGAATCTTTTTATTTTGACACTAAACAGAATGAGAACACTAGATAAAAGAGTGCTGTCTTTGATTTGAGGAAAGTAAGCCAAAATAAAAGACTTGTAAATAGAACAAACGTTTGCAAAATGTTCAATGATGAATGGAAACACACTTCCAATACTTGAGCCTTTCTTTAATGAAGAAATCTACTTTCAAGAGAACACAATAGTGCATGCAGTTGAAGAATCATGATGATCTTATGAGACAAAGGATGGCAGTGGTATTGCAAGAGAGGATATGGCACCTAGAAATGAAGAGGAAGTTGTAGCTGAAGAGAAACAGGGAAAGCACAGACAAGCCCAATACACAAAAGGAGCTGTAGCAGTATTTGCAGTGTACAGCAGGAATCAAATACTGAGAAAGTTCCTTCGTATATATTTCCCTGCATAACTCTGAAAAAGAAAAGAGTTATATTGCAAGGATTAGATCGATGCAAAGTAAGAAAGTACAGAATATTTACAAGGCATTCACTAGCATGCATATCAAAGATAGTGTGCCAGAGCACATTCCATCTTTTCAGAATGTTATCCGTACATCACTGAAAAATGCAAACTTTTGTTAGGATGCTTTTCTGTGTCAAAACACCTGCCCTATCTTTAGGAGAAATTAGTTAAGGTCTTTTGCATGGTATAGTAGAAGAGGTAGAAAACATTTGTGAGGATATTCAGTTTTAGTTCTTTGGTCCAGAACAAGAGTGTAAGACAAATTAAGAGTTGGTAGATACAGGTATAGAGGAGATAGACACATTCATTACTGTTGATAATTATAGAGAAGTAATTAGGAAGTTTAACACAGTTTCTTCAGACTAAGCAAACTGTTTGTATATATTGTTTATGCACTCACTACAAAAGTCAAACTCATAATGTTGTTCTATACTCAAAAACTGAAGATGAAAACAAAGATAAGTGGCAAGATGTTGCTGCTTGTCTGTTTGTAGAGGAACAGTTTGATTTGGCAACAAAGCCAATCATATATAAGTTATGCTATGATGAGTTAGAGGATCATAAAATACCAGCTAGAGCAGAACATAGCAATTTAGAAATAGTTCCAGTACCACAAGAACATCAAGATTTAAATGTTTATGAATCAATTCTTACACAATGTGTACATTCTTTCTAAGCTATAGTTTGTATGGAACCGAAAACAGGCAAATTGTCTTCATCAGGGCTACAGAAGTTTCTTAAGAGTTGAGTTGTGTACTTGACATTAGATTTTAAAAATAATTTGGAAACTATAGGATGCAGAGAGATTTTGAAGATGCACCTAATATTGAGGCAAATGGTGTGCCTACCTACAGAAAAAAGATATTGCAAGAGTTAGTGAATGCTAATAACATTAAAAAAAAACATTATACCTGGTACAAAACACATTTTATTATGCTGATGCTCTTCAAGATATAACACAAATATAAGATGAGCCATTACTGTCAAGTAGTCAAATAAAAAAGGTGAATCAATCAAGATCAGAATAAAGTTATCCATCTTCTCCATTCAAAAGAAGGTATTTGTGATGCAATTGACCTTTTCCAAATGAAGCAAGTCAAAGGAGCTTCCATGAGTGTCTGGAGAAAACGGATTAGAGGCTCGCTGTTTTCCACAACTGTTTCCCACTGGAAAAGGTGGTTGCTATGAAGTCCTCCTTCTACAAATACCAGCCACTAAATACCGCTCAACAAGATTATATTCAGAAGATCCTAGATTTTCCCAGTGTATTCCCTATACAGTTTATTTTCTCTTTGAGAGTGGCTTGTCTGGACGTTCATATGCTGTAAGTCACATAGTGAAAACAGGAGTAAATCTTTAAAGCCTTTCTGCTAAAGAGTATGTTGAGAAAGTTCAGGAAAAGAATGAAAAGTTGAAGTACAGCTTAATTTATTGATGAAAAGATGGAGCACAGATTAATTTATTTGATGACTTGTCAATGTGGTACCAATGAGTATTGGTACCGATGTCATGGTGAGCTGAAATGTATGTTAAGAGCCCTTTACGGGCTCTCTGGCACCAGGAGGAAGCCTTAAGTCTTCCCTCATGATGCCATTTCTGCAGCAAGCAGGGAGCTGCTTTGTTGCAGATCCCTGCTTGCTGAAGCACTGTCCCTAGCATGCGTATAGGGGACAGTGATGAGAACTTTGGATTTTGACAATGGCATCTGCTTTACAGGTCCCACTGTCAAAACACAAAGTACTTGCTGTTGCTTGGCTGCAGCCACAGAGCTGCAGCCAAGCCACAGCAAACATCGATGTCCCAGGGATGGGCACCCCAGACATAGCAGGAGCCAGCACTGGAGGGTGGCGGTCCCCACGGCCACCACAGGCTCCTCCTCAAGGGGGGACACGCGGCCCCACTTCCAATGTATGCATAGCCCTGGGGAGGTGGTGGGCCATGGGACTTGAGCATCCCAAATGGACCACCTTTCTATTTTTAAATATTTGCCCTGGGGAGTGGGTGGGCGCCAGGGCGTGGGGGGGCACGCAGCCCCCACAAATCAACTACATTTCACCCCAGGGAGGTGATGGTCCCGGGAGCAGCAGGAGGGGGCATGAAGTCCCTGCACATTTTTGCAATAACACCCCGGGGGTGGTGGTCCCTGGGGCAGCTGGGTGGGGCCAGGTGGCACCCCTCATATTATAACAGTGTCCTGGGGAAGTATATAAATTATAACCCCTGGGACGGTGGCGGTCCCTGGGGCAGTGTGAAGGGGCCAGGAATCTCCCCCTCATTTGTAAATAAATAGCCCTGTGACTTGGCCCACCTGGGACTTAGTTAAAAACAAGCAGTGGCTCTTTTTACAGCAGATCCACAACCCCATCACAAATTTACCGCAAAAATGTTAAAACATGCTTTTTAGCCATTCCAACCTATGATAAAATAGCAATCTATAAAACCAAGACAAAATCAAGGAAAAAGCTCAATGTCTGAGGGAGGGCTAAATCTGTGCTGCAATGCCATCTACCCACTGTTGCAATGTCTGCACCATCTGCATTAAAGTGGCTATGTGTAAGTCAATCCTAGCTACCTCAAATTAAACAGAGCTGTTGTATACTTCCTGAATATTGAGTCATGGGAATACCAGAAACCCTATTACATAGCTCCTGTAATGAAATTCAAGCAATGCCATGTGGGCCTTTATACAAACTAGTGTCTGTTCATACCTGTCAGCTTGGAATCTTACCTTGATGCACATCACGTAAAATCTATATCCATGTAATGAGTGTGGGCATGCATGCTGTAGATCTCATATATATAATTATCATATGCTGTATCTTTCAGGTATTCACAAAATATGAACCAAAATTGACAGCTTTTTTGGGGAGCCAGTAGGGGTAACACCACTAGTAGATGGACTGTGTAATGGGCTGTAAGCTGACAACAGAGTGCAGACATGCAAGGGATCCTTTCACTTTCGCAATTTTGTGAAAATAAAAAACACTACAAAGGTATGATCACATGTCAAATATATGACATTGGGTATACAAGGGCATGAGCCAGGCATATAACTGCATTACCATGTGTGGATGCACATCCTGTGTGCTCCTGCCAGACAAAATGACCATACATTGCCATGTGCACAACTACAATAGCAATATGCATCAGAGCGGCAGATTGAATTTGAACGGTCCAAAGCCATGTTCAAATAGAGTTTCTCTCCTACATCCTTAAAACCATCATGGCATTTTGCAAAAAGGTCCCCTGTCACTCCATCTCACATGTCATTGATATGCAGTACTCTGACGGAAACTCAGGTAATCATGATGCTGGAATACAATTGCAATACATCATGATAAATGTGATCTAAATGGTGAATCCAAGTAAATGATTACTTTGGATAACACACTCATAGCAACACACAGGGATATGCCATTTGGCCACTGGTATTGTTCTAAGATAGGACACATTTTATCGTTGCCACCGTGCAAATACACATGCAGCATCTCTACTAGGAAGGAATGTTGTTTCATGATGTTTAGCCTGCTCACATGGTCACAGAATTTTATTGGATTCCAAAATTTCACTAGATGCATAGCTATTGGTACATGTATGGATCCCAAAACAGTTTGGTTTTTGAATGGTACCAATGTCTGAAAATGCCTTTAATCATTCATATTGTACCAATTGGGGATAGCAATGAGAAATGTATCCTGCATGTATAGGCATAGTAGGATGTGAACACATAATAGGAGGACCATTAAATTTGGAAAAATGTTCACTGTGTATAGTTTCCCCATAAATATGTAATGTTAACTATTGGTAATGTTGTCTGGATATATATTCCACCCTAATTCCACCTGTGTCCTGCTCAAATTGTGACGTGCGAAAAAATAGGGGCCCATATTTATACTTTTTGACGCACAACTGCGCCAACGCAGTTGTGCGTCAAAAATTTTACCGCCGGCTAGCGCCAATCCAACGCGCCATCATGCGGGGGCCTTATTAATGGAATGACGTTAGCCGGCGCTGGGGACTGGTGTGCGTAAAAAACAATGAGTCATACCAGGCAGCGCCGGCGTATGGGAAAATGGGGGTTGTGCTTCAAAAAATGGTGCACGTCAGGTCTGAGGCAAAATTCAGGCCTCAAACCGGATTTGCGCCATTTTTTTTGACGCCCAACCTCCATTGACATGACTCCTGTCTTAGCAAAAACAGGAGTCATGCCCACTTGCCCAATGGCCATGCCCAGGGGACTTATGTCCCCTGGGCATGGTCATTGGGCATAGTGGCATGTAGCAGGGCCCAAATCAGGCCCCCCTATGCCACAAAAAAAAAAACGGAAACAAATACTTACCCGAACGTACCTTTTCTTCCCTGGGATGGGTCCCTCCATCCTTGGGTGTCCTCCTCGGGTGGGCAAGGGTGGCAGGGGGTGTCCCTGGGGGCAGGGGAGGGCACCTCTGGGCTCCTTCCGAGCCCACAGGTCCCTTAACGCCTGCCCTGACCCAGGCGTTAAAAAATGGCGCACATCAGGCTGTGCGCCATTTTTTAAGGCCCACCCCCGCCTGTGTGTCAAAATGATGCCAGAATATAAATAAGGGGCACAGGCCTTAAAGTCATTTTTTGGAAGTGAACGCCTACCTTGCATATAATTAACGCAAGGCTGGTTCCCCCTTCCAAACAATGACGCACATGGTGGAATTTTGATGCCCGCGGGGTCGGACATCAAAGTATAAATATGGGGCAGGGTTTGCGCCGATTGTGCGTCAAACGTTTTGACTTATATTCGGCACAAACAGAGTATAAATATGCCCCACTGTATCTTGAAATTCTAAGCCTTTCCTATGCAACTTTTCTGTCACATAATTTGGGGAACTATTTGCTACTTTCTGTGCACGGTATGGGTGATTGACATTTGAACCTATGACCAACAGTTGCCCTTGAGGCTGGTGAAAATATATGTGCCACAAACATCCACACCATAGCTGGCCAAACATTACCACAGCAGATTCTGAACTATCATCATGTTGGCCTGCATACATTGGCAATACAAGCACACTGACATCTGTCCCTATCTATTGCACGTGCAACATTGTCCTACTTCATTTGTGATTTAACATGTAAGGAACATTGTTTTCAGGTGAATGATGATACCCTGACATCTCAATGCAACCAATATCAGAGATCACACAAAATCCTGACAGAGCACAAAAACTATTCAGGTGACACTCACTGGTAGTATCATGATCCCTAAAGGTGTCCACCTCAGCAATGGTGTATGGAGGAGGTCCACCTACAAGACAAAAACTTGGTACATTGCTCTTGAGAGAGCATAGCTTATATAATCTGTTTTAACATGAAATGTTTATGAATTAATGTGTGATGATGCCGCATAGAAACTATAATAATAGAAATTTTGCTTAATCGTGCACTTGAATTGTGACCACGAAGAGTGGCCACTAATGTATACGCATACTAATAATGATGATCAAAATGTTCATGTTACGTTCAATTGAGCTTATACTAACATTTGCGTTATTAAATCTGTATTAAAAACCTCATAGGCCTTAAATTAGCATGAGCTGCAGCTTAGCTGCTCGGCTCTCATATTAAATGCATTTTTCTATTTTTCAGTGTGCTGACTCACAAGGGGCCATGACCCTGTTTGTTCTTTTCTTCGACTTGGAAGATGAATGTAACCATGTTAGATCCGTTCTCGGGCATATTTTCTATGCCCATGGAATAAATGTTAATAATATTGAAACAGTGTAGATTAATGTAATGTACAAGGTCATTCAAACCGGGAAAGACAGTGGAACTGCTGACCAAAAGATGTGCAAAGAATTACCAAGGGATGAATTCACACCGGACGTGACACCTCTGAAGACGTCAATTACAAAGACCAATACAAGACTTGTAAACCAATATGGGGTGAAGATTAGGATTACCTAATGTGTTATACAATAGGTTAAAGATAGTGGGGTATAGCAAATGTCCAATAGGATTTTGGGGGAATGTACTACGAAAAAGGGATAAAAACCCATGTCACTGAAAGGTCATTTAGGCGGGTTAGGGAATGCTATTGATTTTATCCAGAAACTCTGTCACTCTGTTTGGTGACCTGAGATTTTATTAAAACCATCCTTGCCCTTAGACTGCCCATTTACACTTTACCTCCTTATGAGGGAAGTGCCCTTTTGCCCCAGAGCTGAGTTCTGACTGATGGCGATTTGACTGATGTCCTGAAGACGAAGACTGAACCTGTGCGCTGACCGAATCTTTGGAGGGTAATTATGACAATGCATTTGTAATTTGTCTGTTTGCTTTTCCTTTCTAGGTACCAACTGCTTGCTTTTGACAGAGACCTTAGCTAGATGTTTTCCAAATTAGTGTTCTAAATTGTTTTGCATGAAGCCCAACATGCTAATGCTAATCAGTGGTTAGGACAGGTGTTCACCTAAACTGACGCAAATACACAAACGACCGAGACTATGCTTTGTTGAACTGACACGATATTGACACTCTGCTAAACTTGATCTATGTTCACGCCGTGTTATGTTCTGATGTTTGTGATTCTCGCTTTATTGAAATCTTATCACAGTTGCCATATCGTGACTATGCTATTATCTTTCTTGGTGTTGAGATTAACTCATTTGCTCTTAGATTGTAACTAATAGGGAATAAAACTCATAAAATTCTACTAAACTGGTGTGGTTATTCATGGCTGCAAGGTAATGGTGGCGTCATTGAATTATTTAATGACTTTGACTAAAGTGAAATGCATTGTTGTGGTAAATATTGATGACATTATTGATGTATTGATTGATATATTGATTAGCTATCTCGTCCTACGGTGTCTCTCAACTGGGCCAAAAGATTAATTGGCCTAAAACGAGTCCTGATGTGTAATAAAATATCATAAAGGGACGCGTTATCACTCTGAATATTGAAAATGCACACTGTGTACATATAAATCGCAGTACATTGACCTCACAAATGTCTGGTACTGTCTTTATATTGGACATGTAGCATATTGCATAGTTGACATGGTTTAATGTTTACTGGTAATACCAAACAATGCGTTTCTATAGTGCACAGAGTGCAGACAATGTACTAAACCATCTTTCCTTGCTACAAGGGTGCCTGGCGTTGATGGCAATGTGAACACTATAATTTGATAGACCATACTCTGCAAGGTATTATTTTTGCTGGGGCCTTCTCAACTCAATACAATGCTACACACATCAAACAGTAACCATGCTCGCTTTTCTTCTTCATTTAGTTTCTTACATGTTACTAGTGCATGGTAAATAAACATTGACCATTCATGTCCTGTACAGGCTCTTTAAGGAATTGTGAGCACACTTCAAAATACATTTATGTTGAATTTGTTGGGGTGAACCAAACGGCCTGTCCAACCTGTGGCGTGATGAGATATGAGTGTGCTCGCCTGCAACATACATTGCAGGTGACCCTCATAGTTTGGAGTCTATAATGACCTTGTAGGCCAGGTGATAACACTCCTGGCAAAGTGCTGAATGGGTCCCCAAGGACCTTTGGTCTTCCCCTGTTCTGTATGGTCTGTTCGGGCTAAGTCACTGTTAACATACCCCTGTGGCATTGTTTTGTGATTTAATTGAGTTAGCCTGTATCATGGCATACTACCCCAAAAACATATCTGACCCTTCCAGTTGAAAAAGCTATTACAGATTGCCACTAAAGACACACAGCTACAAGCTTATAGAATATAAATACTTACCAACAAGTTCACCAACTTCCATTCTAAGATGATCTATCATGTCTGCCTCCCGGCTCACAACATCTGCCCATCTGTGCTTGAGTAGGCGGTCAGGCCACTGGACTCCAAACAGATGGCTCAATTGGAATCAGACCCTCTCTCACCACTCCTTTCTCTCTGGGGTAGGGTAACTATGGCTCACCCTACCCCCATCAAGACCAAGTTGGGGGAATAGTTGAACAACAGCCAGAGCAGGATCCTGACTCCTCCTTAGATTCTTTACTCTGCCCTTCCCCGACATATCCTTAGCTAAATTCCCCACCCTTAACTGCAACAAGATTAAAACTAACCCTTTCACCTACCCCTAAAGTTACAAACCCCTAAATACACCTAAGCCCAACAATACATGGACAAAACAATACAAAGTACAAATAAGAGATGCAGATAACAATATTTGAACACCACAGGGATAGCACAGACACTGACAAGACCAAAAAGCACAATTAAAACCAGAACACACACCAAATACCTCCACCAGCCAGCACAGGCAAACAGAATGTAAATGAAAGTAACTTCACACTTCGTGGTTTGCAGCATGGCAGTCATTGTGTAATTTCCTGGGTGGATGAGACACGATTTCTACAAATGTGTATTGTTTTGGACGCATCAGTAGAGAAACAGGCAATGCATTATTTACGCACAGCATGTCAATGCACAATGCATTGTTTTTGACACCTGGCTTCCGACTGACGCTGTGGGTACAATGCATCATACAAAAGGGCAAAGAGTGTGTTTTGAGCGACACAACTAGCCTATTGTGTATGGTACAGTGTAGTGAATTTTGCAATGCAAGTAAACACTCCCAGGGTTTACTTTTCTTGCTCAAATCTTCTAAGCTGACATACTGGAAGACTTGGGATGTGTTGCATGTGTATGTTAACAGTGTGTATAAGTGCGACTCATTGCATTCATGGTTCAGACATTTGGACAGGCAATATATTTCTGTGAACGACACATGCATGTTGAGAATTGCTCAGACCTTTATATTATTTACATGTATTACAAGTGGTATTATGCTTGGCTGAACGTAGGCATCTACATAGGAGACCTTTTTTTTTCACAGATATTGCAGTCCTATTCAAATGTAATACACATTGATAATCATGATTATGCACAAACCAGCCATAGGATGTGTTACAGACACAATTCACACTCAGGGCCTGACATACACTGGCTGCTTCAGCCAGTCTACAGTGTTTGTGGCATCCAGTTCCCAGATTGACTGTATAGATATGAAAGGTATGTGGGTAGGCCAATAGGACGCCTGTTATTATGTGTGAGACATCATTTGCCATACTAAAATACCCGAAGACCAGCTAGGTGTGGATTTTGGGCCCTAGCTTAGCCGGCACCTAGAGAAACCTAGCTAACCTGCACATTTTTGAAAACTAGAATCCCGGATTAAGCCATTGTGGGGTGACTTGTGTGGCTCTCAGCAAGTTTTCTTGACAAAAATCCCTTGCAAACGTCAAACTTTCACTAAAAAAACACATTTTCCTCACATCTTCGTTATGGAAACCTCTGGAATCTGTAGGGAGCAACACTACCACCTACCATTTTCACAACTCTGCAATAAAAATGGATCCACACTTGTGTGGGTAGTGCTAGGGGTAGGGACAGAAAATGTGTCAAAACCCTCCATTGACAAATCACATTTTTCTACTAAAAACTGAACATTGTTTTTTGTAATGTGGCTGGCTGTGGATTTTGGGCCCTAGCTCAGTCGGGACCCAGAGAAACCTGCCCAATCTGCACATTTTTGCTTTTAAATGAGACACCTTGGGAAATCCACTGTGGGGTGATTTGCATAGCTCTCACTATGTTTTCTTACTCAGAAGCCCTTGCAAACCATAAACTTGGACCCCAAAAAAACATATTTTCCTCATATTTCTGTGATGAAAAGTTTTGGAACTGGTAGGAAGCAACACATTTCCTGCCAATTACCAGTCTCCTATGTCTCTAGATGAAAATGGCTCCACACATGTGTGGGAAGGGCTACTGCTCGGGACAGCAAAGGGGCCAAAATGTAACATGGACATCACATTTTTTTTACTGAAAACTGGCAGATTTTGGCACGGTGGCAAGCTGTGTATTTTGGGCTGTACCTCAGCTGGCACCTAGGGAAACCTAGCAAACCTGCACATTTTCTAAACGGAGACACCTGAAGAAATACAGGGTAGGGTGACTTGCATGACTCTCAATAGGTTATCTTACCCAGGAGGCATTGCAATCTTCAAACCTTGACTAAAAAAACATATTTTCCTCACATTTCTGTGATGGAAACATCTGGAATCCACAAGAAGCAAAACATTTCTTACCAAACGCCACTCCCAAAATTTTCAGATAAAAATAGTACCTCACTTGTGTGGCTGGGCATACTGCTGCAACAGAAACAGATCGATCCAAGTTCAATAAGCATCTGTTTGTCAGGACTCCAACTAACCCTAGTGTGACCCATTCATTTCACACAAGTGGGGCAGCAATTATTTTTGGGACAAGTTTGTAAATGCTGCGTGGCAGGGAACTTCTGGACTCCTCCTGATGATTTAGAAATACGTCACTGAAATGAACTTTGAAATTGTGATTTTAGGCAAATTGTGAGGTTGGCAGAGCATTGTGGGTAGGAAAGCTTTTTGGGATCCATGAAAGACGCAACACCCTGTGTTACCCAGAGTGTCTAATTTTCAGAAATGCCTTGATTTGAAAGGTTTTATAGGATGGGAGCCGAGACTAGGCCTAAAAACTGCTGGTAACCCTTTTTTGATGTTGCCTCATTGCATCTTGCACCACGCTCTTTTGCAGTTGCTAGGCCCAGCCTCACAGGGTGCAAAATGAAACAAATAAACAGCCAACTTCTTATTACCAGATGTATGACTTCAAACAGCATTATAAGGCTCCAACCTTCTATCTACAACTCCCATGTGCTTGTTATAGTCTAAACTGCACAGAGGTTTGCAAACATCTGCTGCTTGACCCCACACTGTCACATTATGAATAGATGTGAGCAAGTGGACATCTCTTCTCACTAAACATTTCAAAGCAAGAAGTTAATTAGTATGCAAGGCACTGCTGGCACTCGTCTGTATTCTTTGAAGGGTTTTACACACATGCTCTTTGGGATTAACTTTACAGTTAGAGTATATTGTGTCACGTGCCACAGTGTCCACCTTGAGCAAGTTCCCACACAACTTTTTCACTGCCTCTAAAAGTAAAAGGGCAATCAAGGGGGTCAATTGAAGAATCCCTACCAGTGTACACCCTGAAACTATACACATATCCAATGGCACTTTCACACACCATATACATCTTAATATTATAATTTGCTCTCATGCGGGGAATGTGTTGCCAGAAAACCAAGCGGCCTATGGATGAGGACAGAGACTGATCCACAAAAATATCTTTCTATGGAACAAAGATCTTTGGGAAATGATCTACTAAATGGTGAAGGGAGGCCGAATCTTGAAGAGACAGTCACAATCAGGATGTTCTTGTAGAAACACCATAGCATTATCCACAAAATGCAACATTCACTGCAGAAGCAAATAATGGAGTTGACTCATGGTTGCTGGAAATATAACAGCTGCCATCAACAGACTAGCAGACCAATATAAAGACATTGGTGGCTTTCTTAGCGATCTAATCAACAAAGTTAAACCCCAGAATTGCATAATCTCATTGAAATGTGTTGGAGTCTACCAAGTAGCTTTAGAGTGGGTCTTAAGTGTGGTACCTTTGTCCCTCAAAAACTGTTCTATATACAAATTTGTTTGTTCAATAATATCATCCAAAATACCATCATCAATAAACAACTGGAAGAAACCAATAGGCAAACAATTATCTGTAATGTCTATACACCCTGAAACACCACTAAAGGCAGGCAAAACAGGCTTCACCCTGCTAGGGACCACCCAGGGTATAGCACTTTCAATGGAACATGATCAAACCCTTGGCTTCAGTCCAGCTTGCTCTTTCTGCACTACCAGCATCTCACTGGTTGTCTCTAAAAGAGGCACTTGATCAGCACTAATACTAGATTCATCATCCTATTATTCCTCTCAAACAAAGAATCCACTGTTACAATCTTCAACATGCTCATCTGCCTCAGATGCAGAGTCAATCTCAGAGTCATATTCAGAGGCAGATTCAAAAAGCAAACCTACAACCTGCTAGGTGGTCAGCTTGCAGGCAGCCATAATGCTTAAATACAAAACTAACTCAACAAACAAGACAGCACTAAACCTTGTGCCAAATTAGAACTCAACAGGCTCAGCTGCATCAAAGAGTAAGTGTAACTATTGGCATTTAATGATCTTGAAAAAAATTATCAATACAATCCACACAATAAACTCAATACTGTAACAAGATACCTCTCACTTGTCATAGACTGCAAGGCTGAGGATCAGCTGAACTACTCTGCACAGACACAGCTAGCACCAACATTATCCCCCTAGAAAGGTAAAACAAATACACATAAGATAACACAATATAGATCTTGCACACATCTAAACATGAATTTGATAAAAACATAAGCTAAATATGATGCAATTATTATAATTGTAAAAGAAAAACATTCAAGCTGGGCAATGATACTCATTTGAAGTAAATATTACACAAAAAATGTCCTTATCAAACACATACCAGAGATCCACGAGTGCCGAAACTGCAAACAGGAGTCACCAACAAGGAAATCAAAAGCTTTACACTGCAATAAAAAGGAGAAATACAACATTAAGATCACAAAAGTAAATGATGACAAGAAATAAGACAGTTAATATTATAAAACAATATAAAGTCTGCCCCTTAGGGCAGATCCAAAAATAACAGCTGGTGGGAGGAATGATGAACGAATTAAACATTCAGCACTAGTCACAAATTTGGGATTAATCCATTGTTTTTTTCCCTCAACATAACACCCCGCTGTGAACCCAGGATTTTGCTAATCAGTCTTGACCATGCTTCCCATGAGAACAGTCTAGCCAAACTACCAGACCAGGCCCTCTCTGGATTTGAAACAAGCATCCTGAGACCAGTTCTGGGGTATCAGCCCTCATCGGCCAAGGCTAGTTTGAGTATAGTGACACAGTGAGCACGGAATTCATGTAAATCCCTGGGGCAGGGCAGCATTACAAACGTCCAATCTGTCTCCAATGAGGGGAACAAAGGAAAGTCAAGAAACTGGCACCCTAGAGAGGAGTGACCCTCACCCCAGCCAAACACCAGGTCACACACACCACCATCCAAATGCCAACTATACACATCACCAGCCAGAACCGAGGCCACAGCTAGCACCAGCAAAATCCCCCATTCAAATACACTATCAGCTATATGCTGTCTACAAACCAATCTGCACATACCATCAGTACACACACACACACAGCCAGACAAACGCCAGTACATGCTGACTGATAGCCAAATGCCAATTCACTCAGAATAACAGCCAAACTCCAGTTTACACACAGACACAGAAACAAATTCCCTGGTGTCTAGTGTTTTTCCGCCCCCTTTGGGCAGGTCTGCCTACAAAATGGTCTATCGGAGCCCAAGGGGAGGCTGAAAATGGCCAAAACATGTTCTCAAAATTGGGGAACAATCCTACATTCATATTTGAAAACATCCATGATGTCTAGTGGCTTTCTGCCCTGCTTTGGGCTGACTGGCCTAAAAATATAGCTGATCTGCCCCCAAAGAGGGGCAGAAAACAGCCAAAATAGTTGCCAAATAATGGGGAGTGACCCTTGGCCAAGGGACCATACCCCAAAATGTGTTTTGTATCAATCTCTGGTGCCCATTGGTTTTCTTCCCCACGTAGGTGCAGATTGTCTAATAAAATGGCTGATTTACCCCTGGGGATGATCCCTGATGTATTTTATCAAATATCTGGTGTCTAGTGGAATTCCGCCCCCCTTAGAGGCAGTTCACCCTAAAATATCCTTGATCTGTCCCCAGTGGGTCTTAAAATAACCAAAATATATCCAAATAAAAAGCCTTCCCCAAGGGGCCACTCACTGTAACAAAAAAACAGTGTCTAGTGGGTGCATTTCTGCTGCTCGATAGCTGTCTCACCCTTGATTCCACAGCTGGAATGCACTGCAGAGAGACACCAGTAGAAAGGAAAAACTTTTTTTCCCCAGTACCTCTCTGCCCTCTTGATCCCTGCCCAGAGGATAAAATGTACCATCTCCAGGACTGTTCTAGAAGCAAATGACTTCCATCCTGTCCCCAGTGTGTTTTGATGATGTTGGCATGATGTCTGCATGCTGACATCATTGAGTCACCAAGGCGGAGGTCGGGCTGGCAGAGGAAGCACGTCATCTGATATCCCTTGTGGGGGCATGATGTGGGGGGGCTCCTACAGGGAGCTGAAGCGCTTTCCTTGTGGGGGGTGCTAGGAGGTGCTGGACACATCTTCAGCACCCGAGTGCCAGTGCTGAGGACATGGTGGGCACCTCCTTGAAACTGAAGGGCTTAATTTCTTCAGAGTCCAGAAATTCATCAAATTTCCCATAGCAAAAAATATATTATCATAATTTCTCCCACTAAATTCATTGCTGATGGCTGAGACAAACAACAAAATTTTAAAAACAGAGGATGTAAATACAAGCAAAGAGGACTTAACCTCTGAGCTGCTGGGCCTTTTCCCCCCCAGTGATGAGCCCTTTTTTGGCTATTTGGGGTAGTTCGCGCTTAGGCCTTCATAACTTTTTGTCCACATAAGCTATCCACGCCAAATTTGCGTCCTTTTTTTCCAACATCCGAGGGATTCTAAAGGTACCCAGAGTTTCTGGGTTTCCCTGGAGGAGACCAAGAAATTAGCCAAAGTACACATAAAATTTTGTTTTTTTCAGAAAAATGGGAAAAAAGGGCTGCCGAAGAAGGCTTTTGTTTTTTTCCCCTGAAAATGGCATCAACAAAAGGTTTGTGGTGCTAAAATCACCATCTTCCCAACTTTCAGGAACAGGGAGACTTGAATCAGAAAACCAAATTTTTCAACACACCTTCGGCATTTTACTGGGATAGACCCCATTTTTACAATTTTTGGTGCTTTCAGCCTCCTTCCAGTTAGTGACAGGAATGGGTGTGAAACCAAAACTGGATCCCAGAAAGCTAAGCATTTCTGAAAAGTAGACAATATTCTGAATTCAGCAAGGGGTCATTTGTGTAGATCCTACAAGGTTTTCCTACAGAAAATAACAGCTGAAAAAAAAAATATTGAAATTGAGCTGAAAAAAACAGCCATTTTTCTCAGCGTTTTACTGTAACTTTTTCCTGAAATGTCAGATTTTTTAAAGCAATATACCGTTACGTGTGCTGGACTCTTCTGGTTGCAGGGATATATATGGCTTGTAGGTTCATCAAGATCCCTAGGTACCCAGAGCCAATAAATGAGCTTCACCTTACAATGGGTTTTCATTCTATACCGGGTATACAGAAATTCATTTGCTGAAATATAAAGAGTGAAAAATAGGTATCAAGAAAACCTTTGTATTTCCAAAATGGGCATAAGATAAGGTATTGAGCAGCAGTGGTTATTTTCCCATCTCTGAATAAAGGGGTGCCCATACTAGCATGTGAATTGCAGGCCATTTCTCAAATAGACGTCTTTTTTACACACTGTCTTACATTTGGAAGGAAACAATGTAGAGAAAGACAAGGGGCAATAACACTTGATGTGTTATTCTGTGTTCCCCCAAGTCTCCCGATAAAAATGGTACCTCACTTGCATGGGTAGGCCTAATGCACGCGACAGTAAAGGCAACATGGACACATCACATTTTTACATTGAAATCTGACGTGTTTTTTGCAAAGTGCCTAGCTGTAGATTTTGGCCTCTAGCTCAGCTGGCACCCAGGGAAACCTACAAAACCTGCACATTTTTTAAAACTAGGAACCTAGGATGGGCTGACTTGTAGGGCTCTGATCAGCTTCTGTTACCCAGAATCCTTTGCAAACCTCAAAATGTGGCCAAAAAAACACTTTTTCCTCAAATTTTGGTGACAGAAAGTTCTGGAATCTGAGAGGAGCCACACATTTCCTCCCACTCAGTGTTCCCACAAGTCTCCCGATAAAAATAATACCTCACTTGTGGGGGTAGGCCTAGTTCCAGCAACAGGAAATGCCCCAAAACACAACATGGACACATCACATTTTGACAAAGAAAACAGAGCTGTTTTTTGCAAAGTGCCTAGCTGTGGATTTTGGCCTCTAGCTCAGCAGGCACTTAGGGAAACCTAGCAAACCTGCACAGTTTTGAAAACTAGACATCTAGGGGAATCCAGGATGGGGTGACTTGTGGGGCTCTAATTAGGTTCTGTTACCCAGAATCCTTTGCAAACCTCAAAATGTGGCCAAAAAACATTTTTTCCTCACATTTCGGTGACATAAAGTTCTGGAATCTGAGAGGAGCCACAAATTTCCTCCCACCCAGCGTTCCCCCAAGCTTCCCGATAAAAATGATACCTCACTTGTGTGGGTAGGCCTAGTGCCCGCGACAGGAAATGCCCCAAAACACAACATGGGCACATCGCATTTTGACAAAGAAAACAGAGCAGTTTTTTGCAAAGTGCCTAGCTGTGGATTTTGGCCTCTAGCTCAGCAGGCACCTAGGGAAACCTAGCAAACCTGCACAGTTTTGAAAACTAAACACCTAGGGGAATTAAAGATTGGGTGACTTGTGGGGCTCTGATCAGGTTCTGTTACCCAGAATCCTTTGCAAACCTCCAAATGTGGCCAAAAAAACACTTTTTCCTCACATTTCGGTGACAGAAAGTTCTGGAATCTCTAGAGGAGCCACAAATTTCCTCCCACCCAGCGTTCCCCCAAGTCTCCCAATAAAAATGATACCTCACTTGTGTGGGTAGGCCTAGTGCCCGCAACAGGAAATGACCCAAAACACAACATGGACACATCATATTTTGACAAAGAAAACAGAGCTGTTTTTTGCAAAGTGCCTAGCTGTGGATTTTGGCCTCTAGCTCAGCAGGCACTTAGGGAAACCTAGCAAACCTGCACAGTTTTGAAAACTAGACACCTAAGGGAATTCAAGATGGGGTGACTTGTGGGGCTCTGATCAGGTTCTGTTACCCAGAATCCTTAGCAAACCTCAAAATGTGGCCAAAAAAACACTTTTTCCTCATATTTCGGTGACAGAAAGTTCTGGAATCTGAGAGGAGCCACAAATTTCCTCCCACCCAGCGTTCCCCCAAGTCTCCCGATGAAAATGATACCTCACTTGTGGGGGTAGGCCTAGGGCCCGTGACAGGAAATGCCCCAAAAGACAACGTGGACACATCACATTTTGACAAAGAAAACAGAGCTGTTTTTTGCAAAGTGCCTAGTAGTGGATTTTGGCCTCTAGCTTAGCAGGCACCTAGGGAAACCTAGCAAACCTGCAAAGTTTTGAAAACTAGACACCTAGGGGAATCCAAGATGGGGTGACTTGTGGGGCTCTGATCAGGTTCTGTTACCCAGAATCCTTTGCAAATCTCAAAATGTGGCCAAAAAAACACTTTTTCCTCACATTTTGGTAACAGAAAGTTCTGGAATCTGAGAGGAGCCACAGATGTCCTTCCATCCAGCATTCCTCCAAGTCTCCCGATAAAAATGGCAGCTCACTTGTGTGGGTAGGCCTAGTGCCCGCGACAGGAATAGATCACACAACGGTCAATGTTGGTACTTACATGAGGCAACTGTTGACCCTGGGGTGATCCATTCCTTAAGCAGGCACTAGGTATAGACGCTCAAGTGGGGTAGTGTTTTTATCAGGACAGGTGAGGAATCATTGGGTGGTAGGAATTTTGTGGATCGCTGCATATTCCTGTAGTTTGTGTGACAGAAATGCAAGAAAAATAGAGTTTTTATGCAACATTTCAGCTTTGCAGGGTATTCTGGGTAAAAAATCTTTGGGGAATCCACAGAAGTCACACCTCTGTGGACTCCCCCGGATGTCTAGTTTCCAGATATGTTTGGGTTTAGTATGTTTCCCTATTTAGCCGCCGAACCCAGGACCAAAAACACAAGTGCCTGCCTTACAAAAACAGTTTGTTTTGTGATAGATAATTTTGATGTCTCCACAATACAATTTGGGCAGTGGAATTCGGGACTGAACTAAATTAGGGAGCTCCCAAGAGAGCACCCTCTCTGTGCTTGCCCCCACATTTACCTGCTCTCTGGGTTGGGCTAACCCACTATTGCCCTGTTGCACGGACTGTACTTGCGAAGGGACAACAAGACTGTCCCCATCACCTCCCACACAATTTACTGGAAGGAGTTATCCAATCGGACTCCTCCAACTGCAAAATCACTCCCAGAGTCTGCGCCATTGTCCTATCCCTCAGATGCTGTCTCAGTATCTGCTGTCTCAGTCTCTGATCCTATGTCAGAGCTGTCCTCTATAACCAGAGTGACGTCAGCAGCAGTCATCCATCAAGATGCCATCTCTGCTATTGGCTAAATTGTTGCTCTAAAACAGTAGCCTACATAGACAATTACACAAAATTGCTGGTCTGTGTGTGTGATGCGTGCAACAGTAGAGGCCAACTTACCTGCGCTTCTTCCCTCAATCAGCACATTCCTTCAAGACACTCAAACACCTTGGGCCAGATGTAGGTACAAAAAAATTAGCGACTCGCAATTTGCGAGTATGTGTGACTCGCAAATTGCGTGTCGCTAATAGGAATGCAGGTACAATGTCCGTGTACAATTTGCGACTCGCACCCGGAGACGCAACGCAGATAGCGAGTCCGCTGTCTGCGAGGTCGCTGTTTGCGACCGCGCAAAAAACAAACTCGCAGTTTGCGAGTGGGTGTCGCAAATTGCGAGTACCATGTAAATTGATTGCAGGTGCTGCAGAACACTCCAGAAACCACTCTAGAACACTCTGGAAACACTTCCTGGCACATGATGATGACATCACAGCCAGGAAGTTTACTAATACACCTGGGAGGAGGGAGGACCACACCCATTTTAAACTGGTGAACAGCCAACAGGAGGAACAGCAGCTACAATGGCAGAAACACCAAGAAAAAGAAAACTCAAATTTTCTGAGAAGGTGCTGGAGGTGCTGACAGAAGAATGCTGTCAGAACTATGATGATCTCTTCGGAAAGGCAGCCCTCAATGTGCCAGAAGCAACCAAAAAACAACTCTGGCTGGAGATCCAAGAAAAAGTGAACTCCCTGGGGGTGAGCCACAGGAGTGTAGAAGAGATAAAAAAACAGTGGTATGACCTCCGCTCCCGGACCAAGGAGAGGGTGGCAGAAAGGCCCCGGGAGATGAGAGGCAAAGTAGGGGGACCATCATCCGTACCACCACCCACACCCCTGGAAGAAAGGGTGGAGGAGACCCTGGAGCAGGAGGCAGTGACAGGAATAGGAGATCTGGACACCTCTGAGCCCACTACATCAACCGGTGAGTACCATGTGATATGCCTGTACCCCCATCAATGCCATACCCCCAACCACCATGTACACAGGGGCATGCACAACCAAGATAGCTCCATTACAGGGTAGCAAACACCAGAATGATGCATTATGGGAAATGTAGTCAAGTAGGCAGTTCATAGGCAAATGTTTATTAGGAAGTGTGCAACAGATAGTAGACACTGACAGTCTGTTCCCCATGTCCCACAGGTCTCCCACAAGACACCACCACAAGCCACAGCAGCCAGCCCCATGAGGACAGCACAGGAGCTGCCACCACTCCCACCTGCACCACCAACACCATCCCTGTGATGTCAACACCTGCTGCAACATTGGTTCAGTAGGCTGCGCCAGCAACAGCCAGGAGTGCCACAGTAGAGCACACAGGGCATCCACTGCTGCGCAGGCGACGCAGGTTCAGGAGAGCAGGGCTGTAGGCTGAGTCCGGCTGTCCATCTACCACCAACAGCGAGGCACAGCTGCTCCGTGGTCAGCGCCTGCAGAACAATATGTTAGGGCGTATTAGTGGGGTGCTGCACCGCTTTGTGAGAAGCAACGAGGCCAGCATACAGCAGCTCCATTCCCAATTGGACGTGATTGGCACAAACACTGGAGACCTAGCCCTGTCCATGAAGGAACTGGTGGCAGGACTACTGTCACAGGGCGAGGGTGGGCGGCGCAGGGACCGTCAGCTGCTACAGAGGCTTGACAGGATGGCCACATCAATTGGCAGACTGGCAGTTAACACCACTGGCCTGTCGAGAAGGACAGTTGGCCTCCAAGTAGAAATGGGCCACTTTGCAGGGGATGTGGCTAGAGGCCTGGGCGGGATCACACATGTGATCGATTTTATGGAGGCACAGCATCTGTCCAGGGGCACAGGGGACACACCCCAGGACAGCGAAGAGGGCTCTACAGTGAGCAGTGTCTCTGCCACTGACACTAGGGTGCTCCGGAGTGGGAGTACCAGGCAGAGCACTGCAGAACAACCAGGGACCAGCCAGGCTGGCAGAGGCCGCCGTAGGACATAGACTGGACCCTGTCCCTGATGTAGGGGCACATGACACAAATGTGCCCCATGCATGGTTTGCTTTTTGATGCTCATGAACAGTTAGTAATTGTAAATAGTTGAATTTCTGCACATATTAAAACATTTTTTTGTTCCACTTAACAAATGGAGTTTTTGGTCAATAGGTGAGTATGGTTGAAGTTGACACGTACCTTCCAAAGTATTGGGTTGCAATGTGTTCCCGTCTCAGTCTGCCTTGATTTGCTATACTCTGATCCCCATGATGGCGATGTGGTTGCTCCTGCTCATCATCCTCTGAATCAGGGTCTGCAGGGGTGAGAGGTAGCCCACGTCGGGTGGCAATATTGTGCAGGATGGCGCATGCAACAACAATTCTGAATGCTGTAATGGGGGTATACTGGAGGGCACCTCCACTGCGGTGGAGGCATCTGAACCTTGCTTTCAGCAACCCGAAGGTGCGTTCTATTATGTTCCTGGTCCTCTTATGTGCACTGTTGTATCGCCCTCTCGGAATCATTGCTGGGTGTTAAGTACGGAGTCATAATCCATGGGCGTAGAGCATATGCACTGTCACCTGTTGGGCACAAACATTACACTGTTAGAAAGTCCTGGTTGGTGTGCACAGTGACCTGTGTGTATGTTTACGAGGTGTATGCAGCTCTACCTAGGAGGTATCCGTCTCCAAACTCCCCATGTTCCAGGCGTTAGTGTATCCCACTGTGCCTAAAAATGTAGGAGTCATGGGTACTGCCTGGAAATTTCGCTACAATGTCTGTGATGACATAATGGGCGTCACAAACAACCTGAATATTGAGTGAGTGGGTACACTTTCTGTTGCGGAACAGATGTTCCAGGTTTGCAGGGGGCATATTTGAATATGTGTCCCATCTACACACCGTATGACATGGGGAAAGTTGGCAATCCGGTAAAATTCCAACTTGGTGCTGTTAATTTCTGCCTCATTCCTGGGTAGGTATATGAAGTGAGACATGTGTGTGAGTATGGCATCTAGGAATGCCCTGAGGAACCTTGACAGTGCACTTTGAGATACCCCACCTGCCACAGCAATGACCCCCTGATAGCTCCCTGAGGCCAAGAGGTGCAGTGAGCATAGCACTTGCACATGCGTAGGGATGGCGCAGCCGCGCAGAGTCTGGCGTTCTAGCTGTGGTTTCCGTAATTCAATTAATTCTAGTATGGCTGCGCTGCTACGGCGGTATTTGTCATATATCTCTTCCTCAGTTTGCTGAAAAAGAGTCTGCCTTGTTCTGTAAATCTTCTCCTGTCTCTGGCTCCTCCTCCTCCTCTGCTGGGCTGCGTGGACTCTCCTCCTCACTGCTATCAGGTATATCTCCGCCATCTTGAGTAACCAAGATGCCTTCTGGGTCTCCTTTTATACTTTGGTAATGGTTACCACCTGCTCTGAGTTGGTGGTAAATGGGACATGCAAACTGGGCTTTTTGCGACTAGTCGCAATTTGCGAGTTGCAATTGCATATGGTTTGCGACTCGCAAATTGCGACTTCCTATTTGCGGATCGCAAAATGGGGTTGCAATTTTTGCGAGTCGCTAACGGCTCGCATCGCTTTTTACAAGTCAGAAATTGGATTTTTGCATCCCATTTCCGATTTTGCACAGTCACAAATAGCGATTCGGGCCATTTGCGACTCGCAAAACTTTGCTACATCTGGCCCTTAGTCACTTACCATTCGTCAAAGTCTTTAGCACCTCCTGCGCCCAGTCCAACAATCCTTATTGGTGCTCACACTCCCATGTCCTCCTCCTCGGATTCCCTCATTACCACCCAGCAAACGTGCTCTTCATCTCTCCATAGCCACCCCGCACATACATTTTATTTGTATTATAGCGCAGGTAGTGGCTGACTTTACTAACGTACTGAGCTATTTACTTAAATTACAGATTTGCTCTTTGCAGTAGTCATATCAACCTTCTGCGCTTCTTTATGACACTAAAACTGCCACTAGAAAAAAGTCTGATTCTTTTGTAGCAGAAACATAATCACAAGACTTACTTGACTTCTTTATTGCTGCCTAAAAGCTACAATTGAAATGAGTCAGTTAAAGCATGTGCACTGCTTTGAAGACGCAAGCTGCAACTGCAAGACAACTGGTGGCAAATATATATAGATAACTTTTATATGTGGGTCTGGTTTTCCTGGGGGCCGATTGCAGCCCCCAGGGAAACCACATATGCACTGACAAAAGTGATATGTATATATATATATATATATATATATATATATATATATATATATATATATGTAGATATATCTATCTACATGGATATATCTATAGCTAGAACTATATATTTATATATATATATATTTATATATATATATATATATATATATATAGATCTATCTATAGATATATCCATGTAGATAGACATATCTATCTACATGGATTGATATATCTATATATAGATATATATATATATATATATACATATATATATGTATATATATATAGATATCTGTATTTTTTTTTGGTAGTTGTAGGTTTTCCTTGGGGCCAAAATGGCCCCCAGGGAAACCCTACAACTACTAAAAAAATATTGCCCCCACAGGGGGTCGCCTAAAGCTACAATTGAAATGAGTCAGTTGAAGTATGTGCACTGCTTTGAAGACGCAAGCTGCAACTGCAAGACAACTGGTGGCAAATATATATAGATCACTTTTATATGTGGGTCTGGTTTTCCTGGGGGCCGATTGCAGCCCCCAGGGAAACCACATATGCACTGACAAAAGTGATATGTATATATATATATATATATATATATATATATATATATATATATCTATGTAGATATATCTATCTACATGGATATATCTATAGCTAGAACTATATATTTATATATATATATATTTATATATATATATAGATCTATCTATAGATATATCCATGTAGATAGACATATCTATCTACATGGATTGATATATCTATATATAGATATATATATATATATATATACATATATATATGTATATATATATAGATATCTGTATTTTTTTTTGGTAGTTGTAGGTTTTCCTTGGGGCCAAAATGGCCCCCAGGGAAACCCTACAACTACTAAAAAAATATTGCCCCCACAGGGGGTCGCCCTGCCTACGGGCAACCCCCTGTCAATTTTTTTGTTTTAAATTAGACTCTGGGGGGCCCCAACATTAAATTTGAAAAATATGGCCCATTTTCCTAGGGGGGCCGACCCCACCAAGTGAAATCCCTGGTGTCTAGTGGCATTTCCTGCCCCGGATCGCAGCTGTGCTGCGATTGGGGGCCAGGAAACGTGTTCAGGAAGGCCTCGTTTGAAAGGGGAGAGTCTCCCCTTTCATACGAGGCCTTCCTGAACGTGGGGAAGGCCGTTTGGGGCAGTTTTCGGCTCCAATGGGGAAAACAACAGAGTGACGTCAGCGCACCTCGCGGCGCGCTGACGTCACAAAGGGGCGGAGCTCTTCCATGTCTCCCAGGGATAGAGAAAAAAAATTTTAAATACTCGGGTGCGGCGCACCCTAGGATTTTCAAACCCCCTCCCCGGTGTCGGCCACTGGTCGTGACCCGCACCAGGGAGTTAGTGCGGACGTCAGCCACTGGCTGACGCCCGCACTTAAGGGGTTAAACTTAAGTCACAATCAAGCATTATAGAAAAATAGCAATTTAAAAAAACTTTTACATCATGGAGCTTTATAGCATACGTTAATCGTCCCAGTTGTCACCCTACATCAATAACTACTTTTAACATAAAATTGTATCTACATATCGCCATTAGGAAATACCCTCATATAATTACCAGTATCTGGAGAGTCCAAATAAATCCTTTATACCCTACTGAATATTTTGAGATAAATATTCTCAATCTATACCTAAATCTTTCATCAAATTTGCCTTATATGTGATCACTTTGCTAGTGCTGTTTGTCATTCCGCAGGCAATCCCATCTATGCATAACAACATTTTGACCCTCAATATGACCCTGGCGGACGGCGTTATTTTGGAGAAAGGTACTGCCAACAGGCTGCCAGTACCTTTCCCCAAAATATGACATTGGCGGTTTGGCTCAAGCCAAACCGCCAATGTAACACTGTGTCCGCCAGGGCAGTATCTGCCGCTGGGTTGGAGACTTCGGCCATCACAGTCCCACCCTCGGGATTACGACCCCGCCTACTGCAGTGGTTTTTGTGGCAATCTTACCGCCACAAAAACCATGGTGGTAGGCACTATCAGGGCAAGGAATTCCTTCCCTGCACTGATAGGGGTCTCCATCGCCCCCTTCTCTCTCCCCAGAGTCCTCCCCCACCCTGCCCCTCCGGTCTCTCCCAACATACACACACCTACACGCATAGACATACACATGCATACACACACATGCATACCCAGATTCACCCACACATGAATACATTCATACACACACACACACAACACACACTGACATACATCCTAGAACACATGCATTCACACAACACAACACTCATGCACACTCACACCCATTCATGCACACACGCATTCCACACAACTCACACCCCCATGCACGCACACAAAAACAGTCATACCCCCCACACACACAACATCCCCCACCCCCTCCCCTGTCAGTGCACCCGACTTACCTGCTTGCAGAGGGTCCTCTGACAGGAGACGGGACGTGGTGCTGCACCGCCAGGCCGTATCTTGTGTCATGATATGGTAGTCGGCATTCTACTGGTCTGGCGCTGCTGCTGGCAGTAGCGCCACCTTACTGCCGTCCACCATCATGACCGTAGTCAGAATTCCGCCAGCCTTCTGGCAGAATTCTGGCTACGGTCATAATATGGTGGATGGTAGGTAGCCACGGCGATGGTCTTTTGGAGGCCATCACCGTGGTGGTAGGCGGCATTTAGTGTGTAGGTCATGATGAGGACCTATATTTTCGATGGTCTTTTGGAGGCCATCACTGTGGTGGTAGGCGGCATTTAGTGTGTAGGTCACGATGAGGACCTATATTTTCTTTTTCACTTGATCACAAACCTTACAATAGCTTTTAATGACATTAAAGAGACAGTTTTCAGAAAGTTGTTCCTGATTAAATGCCTTTGTTTTAAATATAAAATGATATACAAAACTATTGACCAAAAAGTGCCAAGCCTTTTCTAATGGTTTCTATCAATGAAGAGCTATGGACAGACAAGGGCCTCTTAATAATCATGGTCTCCAATTCAGAAAACTATATTCTATATTCCAAGAGCAACATACCCTGTGATGAGAACATTTGGAGGGAGCAGCACCCAGCAGGAATCCTGTCAAGTGGACTTAATGAGTGAGCAAAGTATAGGATGCCAATTGTGCCAGTGTGAACAGTCTTACCCTCTCGCCGTCAAATACGTGAATCCCGTATGCCAAGAGTGGACCATTGTGAATATTAGGGTAGTGTGAGAAATGGGGATGTTGGTTGACTGGGGCATGATCTGTGGTCAAGCAACAGCCAATATCCCTTGCCGGGTGAACCACAGAAAGTCACAAAATTAACCTGTGCTTAACCCTGAGTAGCTAGGCACAAAAAGCAGCCAGGCTAAAATTAGAGGTAAGGTGTTAAGTATTTATGCAGTACACAAACAGAAACATAGTGAAAACACAAGACAATAAAAGTCCCAAAACAATTTAGAAAAAATAAAGAAAGTTTTAATAAATTATTTGACATCAAAACCATCAAAATCCAATTAGTAGAACCAGGTTTGTGATTTTGTTTTTAATTTAAGGTTAAAATCGGAAGTCCTCAGTTTTAGAAAATGGCCACCTGGGCAACTTTAGCACTACAACTAAGGGTCCAGGAGTGGAGTGAGACCTATTGGGGGTGCAAGACTCACTCAGGCTGGGTCCAGGTGCAGGATTAAGATGATGGGATCCTTTTATGTCCCTGTGGCTCAAAAATGGAGACTAGCTCCATTAGTCCTTGGAGTCACTTCTAGAGTCCTGGTGTAGGTGGTGATGCAGAGCTCTGTAGCAAGGCTGGTCTCTAAAGGACCCAAGCAGGCTCCAGGCAGCAAAGGAGTTCTTTCAGGTACAGCAGCAGTCTGGCAGAGTACACAGGAGGCAGTCCTCTCAGGGTCCTTCTGCAGTTCAAGCATTGAACAGGTCTGAAAGCACTCTTTTTATTTTATGATGCCCTGCTCCTAGAAGTTGGGAGAAGTTTCCAGAAGGGTTCTTTGAAGTTCCAGGAATTTCCTGCCTCCCCTGCCCTGGCTCTTAGCTGGTTGCACTGAAAATACAAGGTTGTTAAGCCTATTGTGTGGTGGTAGAGCCCAGCCTATTCAGTTGCAAGTAGAGCTGTGCTTAGCTTGCCGCCCCCCCATCGAGACAGTTAATGGTTCTGCTAATCCTCTTATTGTGTGACTGTCTGGGGTGAATTAACAAAGTTCTAACTGTCAGGTATACCAAGCCATAAGACCTAAGGCAGGTTACAGACACAGAGGGCTAAGAGCAGGAAAATGCCAACTTTTTAAAAGTGGCATTTTCAAACTTGCGAAAATAAATCAGACTTTACCATTAAAGAGGGTTTACCATTACAAGTTCATAGGTACCAAATATGGTATATCTGCCACCTCTGGTTTAGGATATACAACTTATTAATTTTAATAAGGAATGCCCAGTGTTACCCAGAGGGAGGGGTATTCCTCTCAGTAGTGAGAAAAACAATTTGGGAGTTTTTCACTACTAGAACATGTTAAACTATAAAGTACATGTCCTACCTTTTAATTACACAGCACCCTGCCTTATGGACTACCTAAGGGCTACCTTAGGGATGAGGTCTATGTAATACAATGGGTGTTTAAGCTTGGTTTTAAATGTCAAGTCGACATGGCAGTGGGACACTGCCTTCAGGCTGCAATGGCAGACCTGTGACAAGTCTTAAAGTGCCAATTAAATGGGTGGCAAAATAAGTGCTGCAGGCCCGCTGGTAGCATTTAATTTGCAAGCCATGGGTATATGGTATACTACTCTACATGGGAAAGGGAAATTAAATATGCCAATTAGGCATATGCCAATCAAACCATATTTATGGGAGTGAGCAAATGCACTTTAGCACTGGTTGGCAGTGGTAATGTGCACAGAGTCCTAGTCTAACAGAGCAAAAATCCAGACAAAATGGAGACAAGCAGGCAAAACGGTTGGGAGAAGACTACCCTAAGACTGACAGATCTAACACATGTCCCCCCAACTGAAAGTGGGGAGAACTACCCAACCTCCTAAGGCAGAAGAACCTGGATAGACTATCAACATAGCATGGTGTGACCCAGGTCTATGTTTCACCGTGAAATCCATTCCCTGTCGGGAGATGGACCACCTCAACAATTTTGGATTCTCTCGCCTCATTTGCATTAGCCACCTGAGGGTCCTGTGGTCAGTCTGAACCTTGACGTGAGTCCCAAACAGGTATGGCCTCAGCTTCTTCAGTGCCTTGACCACAGCAAAGGCTTCTCTCTCAATAGCACTCACCTCTATTCCCTGGTAAGTACCCTTCTGGAGATGAAGGCTACAAGTTGGTCTAGCCCCTAATCATTAAACTGTGAAAGTACTGCCCTTAAACCATGCTCTGAAGCATCTTTCTGGACAATACATTATTTTGTAAACATCAGCGGCCTTGGGCATAGGGGCTGAGCACATAGTCTGCTTTAGGGTGTCAAAGGCTTTCTGGGGGGCCTCTCTATTCTTGGCTGTTTCTTTGATGTCAACTCAGACAGGGTGGCAACAATGGTGCCACATCCCTTGACAAACCTCCTATATTAACCTGTGAGGCCCAAGGAGGACCTCACCTCTGTCTGAGGTTTTTGGGGCCCCCAAGCCATAATAGTGTCTATTTTGGCATGGAGGGGCTGTACCTTACCCCCGCCCATCAGGTGTTACCACCGACCCCCTGCCCTGTTAGGCACTTACTGGCCTTGATAGTCAGGCTTCCTCCTGCAGGCCCTGAAGCACTTTGTGGAGGTTGAAGAGATAGTCCTTCCAGCTGCTACTAAAGACAGGAATATCATCTAAGTAGGCAGCACTGAAGGCCTCCATATCAGACAGTACTTGGTGTACCAGCCTCTGGAAGGTGGCAGAGGCATTCTATATTCCAAAGGCCATCACTTGTATTTGATAGTGGCCCTCTGGAGTAGAGAAGGCTGACTTCTCCTTAGCCCTTTCAGTTAGAGCAAACTAGGTTAAATCAAAAGTGCTCAGGAATTTGGTAGCCTGTAACCTCTCAATGAGCTCATCAGCTCTAGGTATTGGGTAAACGTCAGTTTTGGCGACTGAGCTGAGCCCCTGTAATCCAAGCAGACCTGAGTTCTGGGGAGGGCCCGGGTGGGGCAGCTTTCGGTTCAAGTACCACAGAACTTGACCAGGGGCTACTGTAGGGCTCAATCTCCCCCAACTCCAACATCTTGAAGACTTCCTCTTTGATGCTGCCCCTGAATTTGTCAGACATCCTGTGCTTTTCACTTTTTGAGAGGGGGGCTGTCTCCTGTATCAATATCATGTGTACACAGGTGTGTAAGCCCAGGAATGAGGGAAACAGAGGAAAACTGCCCCAATAGCTGGTGAAAATCCCTCTGTTGCTCTGGAGTCAGGGCAGGGAAAAGGTTTACACCTTTCATGACCAATCTTCCTCTAGTGATGACAGGAGATCATGGAGCGGTTCACTCTCCTCCTCCCATAATATATCACCAACATCATGGTGACCTCAGACCTCTCATAGTGGGGTCTGAGACAGGTGATCTGAAGGACCCTTAAGGTGCGTCTGGGGCTATTGAGGTCTACCAGGTAGATGGCATCCTCCTTTCTCTTAACTATCTCATAGGGCAAACTCCAACGGTCTTGGAGGGCACTGGTCTCCACTGTCTCCATCACCTACACTTTCTGTCCATGCTAGAATTTCACAGAGGTAGCCTTCTGGTCGTACCACTGATTCATGACCTCCTGACTTGCCTCCAGGTTCTCAGATAGATTCTGGTATGTGATAAGGGAAGCAGCCTCCATTGGCCATACCAGGCGTTTCTGGTCATTGGTTGCAGATGAGCGTGGCAAAATAATCAGATCTTTCCCAGTGACCATTAACAAATCCAGCTGGTCTGCCTTTATATCTGGCCTTCTAATGGGATTACAGTGTAACTCCCCCAAGTTGGGGCAGACTCCCAATATACATATCACACTTTAAAAGAAATCAGGGGTGTAATTAGAGGAATGTGAAGTTCTGCTGCAATGGGCCCTGATGAAATCCCTAGGCTGGTAATAAAACATGATATACCTTCCTGGTGCAAGATTCTGTTCCTGGTCTTTCAATACTGCTACGAAACCAGGAATATCCCCTTGTCCTGGAAGGGGTAATATTATTGTTCCCTTATATAAGAAATGGGACTGAAACTGTCCCGGGAATTACCGCCAGATTGCTCTTCTGGATGGGGTCGGAATTTTTTTTGCCAACTTTCTGCTTTCCCAGATTAATGATTGGGCGGAAATTAATAAAATGATCCCCCTGGAGCAATCAGGCTTTAGGAAAAAACATGGTACAATCAATAAAAAGTAATTAATGAGAAATATGTCTCTTTGAGAGGGGAGGTAATCTATGCCGCCTTTATTGACTTTTCCACAGCCTTTGATAAAGTAGATCATGTCATGTTGTGGAAAAAGATCTTAAGATTAGGCATGCCTGGCATTCTTCTTGACCTGGTGGTCGTCCCTTCACTCCTCCACCTGGTGTAGAGTATACCCTGGCTAGGGGAATAAAGAGGCCTGTCACATGTAATTGCAACCGAGAATGGCTTAAAACAAGGTTGTATGTTGGCCCCGTCAGTATTCTCCCTGTTCATCACCTATTTAGCCCGGTGAGAGGGTTTTGTCTCTAAATTGGGTGGTAGACGGTTATGTTGTCTGCTTTATGCTTATGACATAATTATATTGGACTGTAACAAGAAGTGGCTTAGTAACCATCTTCAAGCCCTTGGGCAATTTTCTAAAGCCCATTTTTTAAAAGTAAATTGTCCAAAAGTAAAATCTTGTGTTTTCATGAGAAAAAAAGTTTTAAATATAGCAGTTTCCGTTGGTCCTTGGGAGCCCAACAAATTGAAAGAGTAAACTCATACACACTCTCTTGGGCAAAATTGTGTGTGGAAAACATAACGATAGGGAGCATATTGAACATAATCAGCACAAGGCTCTATCCCAGGCCAACAGCCTATGAACGGCAACAGGTAGGAGACATTTTAAATACCTCCTAGAAGTTTACTGGGCAAAGATACGCCCACCTCTGTTCTATGGCACAGAGCATAATGTTGTTTCCAAATGGGTCTTTCTTGATAAACTCGAGGGACGTGTTTTGACGAATCTCACATCCGTAAATTCCGATGTTTTCAACAGACTTATTAAGGCTTGAGCTGGGCTTGCGCAGCGCTTTTCTTCAAGGACTGGCTGCGGTCATTCGCTGGGTGGTTAGCTTGATGATGTGTGTTGATGACTCTTTGCAGTCATTGTTAAAGAAGAAATCTTGGCTGGTTGCAGAACGAAATATACTATTATCAGGAATTTCATATACGTCTTAGATCTTTTACAATTAGATCTCACAACAATTTTTACATTCTCTCCTGTGCTGCTTAAATCTACAATTAGGCAACCAACTTGGGCTGCGAGTCTCCACTTGGACAAACAGGTTTGTGCACATAGGCAGAGTTTTCAATCTGTGTCCAACACCATATGACTGAGGTTAATGCAGCCCTATCTCAGTTGGAACATGCCTTATGGGGTGAGAAGATTCTGCCTCCTACTGTGACAGGGGCTGCCTCCTCGTAATATATTACAAGCTAGATAGTTCGGCTCCTCAGCTATTTGTAATTTTTACTAAAATGGCACCCAAGATTTGAATCGTCGTATTTATTTGTCTGGCCTTGTCGCAATATTGTTGTTGATGGCTGCACCCTATTTGTCTTAATCTATCCTTATGCACAGGTTTAGAGTTATTGCAGGTCTTCTCCATTCCGCCAAATGAAATCTTATGTATTACTTTTAACTATTTTAAGTGTTTCTTCCTTTTGTATTAACTTATTTTACTGTATATGAATGCTCAGTTTTTACTTTATGTGTGTTTGTGTATGTGTGGACATCCTGTGGAGGGCCTCATCATAATAAATAAATATTGATTGATTGATTGACTTTCTCTGAGGACACCAGATGACACTTTACTATGGTCATGCTGGCTGCTGTGTCCGTCAGAGCCTCCACCCTTGCTCATTGAATGTGGCCCACTGCCTCTACTTTTCGGTAATGGAAGGCATGTGGGCTATGGGCACCATCTCTTCATTACCAATGGACACTAGGATAAGCTCACTGACTTCTCCCCTACTAACTGGGGCCATCTCCTCCTCAAGCACTTTACTCGCCAACCCTAGGGGTTTACATCCAGTGTGCAGCTGTGCCCTCTTCGGACACTTGGGGTCACTCTTCTAGTCCCATACTTTTAACATTCATGGCACTTGGGGTAAGATTTGTTTTTACCTAAGAAGCCTTTCTTGTGTTGGCCACATGGGGATGGGGACCCTTTCCCTTGAGAACTATTTTGGGGGCCTTGAGAGGACTCTTTCATTTTATCTCCCCCTTTTTCTTCTAATGGGAACCCTGACCATCCTTTTGGGAGTCCCCTCACAGATATCTTTTTGGAAACTCTGGTGCGGGCCCATTGAAATCATCTGCCTTGCTGCCCCTCACCCAGCCCTTCAGTGCCTTGCTAGCATAATCCAGAAAGTCCACCCAAGTCTGTTTGGGAAGCTTGTGGCTGTTCCTGAAACTCTGCCTATACTTTTCAGGGGTCAACCCAAACTTAGAAAGAAGAATGGCCTTCATGGAGGTATACTTAGGACCAGATTTATGAGAAAATTATGTTGTGCATCATTGTGCCAAATTTGGAATCGTTGTGCACCATCAATTTCAAAATGCAGGGATGTGCCGTATTTACAATAATTCGGCACACCCCTTCGCTTCCCACTGCGCTGGCGATAAATTTACTACCGTGCACCAACACAATCACCCTTGCACCATAATGCAAGGATGGCTGCGTTGAGGAGGAGATTGTTTTTGTGCAGGAAGGGACACCTTCCTCCACAAAAACAATCTTCAATGGTGATTTGCTCCTTCTATGTGTGCTGCAAAATGCAGCACACATAGAAAGAGAAAAAAACGAGGAGAAATTAAAGCAGGGCAGCACAGCAAGGTGACTTGTTGTGATGCCCCAAACCACAAAAAGCCACTAAATCTGCACTTTAGTACTTATAATAAATAATATTTTTATCACAAAAGCTAATATTTGACTGGACAATCAGTTTATTGATGCTGCTTTTCATACTTTCATACTTCTGCCTCTGTCTGTTTTGCACCTACTTCTACCAAGAAGCCTTTGACTGATCGACCTACCCTACCACTGAGAGTTAAGTGTTGAATGGCTAGTACTTGCAACACAGCAACCCTCACCTCTGGGCCAAGTAACCCATGATTGTCCCAGTGCCACCCATAAGCGGTTCTAATATGGGCCAACCACTGTATGACTGATACACCAACTTTGCTGTCCCAGCATAACCTGATGTGACATACATAAAGTACCTTCAAAGTCTGCATTTAGTTTTTGTTTCTATATGCCAAACCTCATTCCTCCTCCATGGCAGGAAATGCTTGTTGGGAAAATGTGACAACAGGTCTGCCATGCTAGAGTGGTATAACAGACTGGTCAACATTTTCCAAAGATGCAGGTGGGGTTTCTTCAGACAAGAAACACATCTAAATCCCTATTGTACTGAAGTATTTGTGCATTTTTCTTTAGGATTACCATAGTTTTTTTTTGTGGTTTGCCCATAAAGGAAAATACTGGTGTACCTAGATTAGGCCCTAAATAGAGATGCCCCTTTAAAAGCATGTACATCAGGGGGATGCTGCACTAAAAGGATGTTCCTGGCGGTTGGAATTATAAAAACAGCCATCACCAAGAGATATGGGGATGCAAGCAGTAGGTTGAAAGAATGCATGTTCTGTGCCTATTAAGAGATCTTAGCAGAACCTCAACATGTAATAGATTTTTTATCCGTGAGTTTTATGAGTTGTACTGTTTTACAGTTCATGCATTTCACTGATTATTATTCCAGGATTCCAATCATGAGCAACAGATTGGTCAGCCGCCACCTTTGGGGTTGAGGGGCTACACTCCCCCCAACCTTTTGCCCACCTAAGAAGAGTGTCTGTCAAGCTGTGCAAAGGTCAGCCTGACAGACACTTTTCATTTTCAGGTCAGGCAGCCAGGAACTCGACACATGCACTATTTGCACAGGCTCCCAGCTGCCTGAGCTGATATTTGCTGGCTGAAGAAGTCACAGCCCTGTTGCCGTAAGGTACCTCGAGGCCCTCCCCCCCATGACGAGGGGGAATGTCACTGATTGCTTCAGACCTGGGTGATTCAGTTTTAAGCCCTGGAGCGCCCAAGGTTAAATGTCAATCAGTGACACCTCATCACAAAGTGGGGTGGGACCAGCTGTCTTCCTGACCTCATCACAGTCTATGACGAGTGGGGACTGATGCCTTCCCTTACTAAGTGACCTTATGTTAGCCAGTGAGGGAGGCAACTGTCCCAACCCTCCTGGGACCTCTGAGGCAGAGCTAAAGGTAAGTGTGTGTGTGTGTGTGTTCTTTTTATGAATGTTTAGTGCATGCAGGTATGTTTAAATATTTGATAATGAGTATTGTGAATGGATGTGTGTGCGTGTGTGTGAATGAAATCAGTGTAAGTGTGACCATGTTAGTGAAAATCATCTCATGATTACAAGTAATATGTAACAGTGAAATTAATGTTGCATGTAAACAATTTAAAAAAAATCAGCTAGTACCAATTTGTTTTGTCAATCTCCATGTTATTTCGTCTTTGTCGCATTTTTCACAGTAAGTTGTCTCAGTGTTAGTAGAAAGCATACATTCCCGTGTTCAACCAACATTTGCACTTACTAACACGTACACAATTATGCTTTTTGTGGATTATGGTGAAAATGTCATAAAAGTGCTCCCCAATAGTGAACTGGTAGGCTCCGAACTAATTCAACATTGCCTAACTCCTTTTGAGCGTCCATAAAGGGATCCCTGGACCAGTTTATAATTAGGGCATAGAACCCAGATAGCTCTAGTGTGGGTCTTCATTGGGTGCACCATTGCCCACAGAGGTTCTGCTCCAAGTTATAGTACCTAAGCACTCTCTGCATAGCATGAGTGTAGGTAACCCTCTGGTCTGGTTTTCGCTACATGTGCCACTTCCTTCCTAAAGGGGGTCCATGAGGACCCTTACACACCAATATACCTTCTAGAGACCCCCTCTCAGGCATGGATTTACAGACATCTCCCATCCTCATTTCTAACTTCAACGATCCCATTAGAGGAGAGCTGTCCTGTACACCTGCAAATATTCTGACACTACAGCTTCTTCAATATTCTTATTGTCTTTGACGATGTATTTCAGCTACAGCACTGGAGGTAGAAAGGGGTGCATAACTTTGACTGCGCCCATCTGGGAGAGCGTCTCTCGAGGGTGCATGGGATTTTGTGAAATCCCTCCAAAGGAAGTAATGAGGTACAGGACTAAGCGAATCCCCCTTGGTTTTTTTTGCTCATAAATTCAGACGAAATGGTTTCCTCGTTCCCATGTGTCCCGGATCCCAGTCATTGACCTCTTTACTTTGCATGAGAGCTAATTTTGCACATGACCATCAGGCCTTACAAAATGGCTGCACAAACATCTGACTTCCATTCTGAAACAAGAAAATGCAAGAAAAAAATGGCGAAATAGGAGCGACTGCACACTACCACTGCTGCTTAAAATTGTTTGTTGCTGTCACTCAGCTCATCATCAAAATGCGTTTTTTCCTTATCAATACTAGTTTTATTGCGAGTGTTATTTACCAATGAGCAGAAATGGGATACGATCTCAGTGTGACATTATCAACAAGAAAACCCCATCTCCTGTATTAGTTGTGTAGATCCGGAGACGGCAATGAAAAATGTAAGGCGTGATGCTTACAGGAAGATAATTCTGAAAAACACAAATCAAACTGAAGAGAACACTGCACAGAGCTATTATTTTCTTTCAACATTTTGACATCCAAAGCTGTGTTAACAGGAATGAGAGAGGAGAGCATTCTGACAGCATCTTGATGGTAAACCTCATTACACGAAGGTACTAGATGATGTACAGTTGTAATTTCATAAAAAAGCAACAAGTTGAATATAATCTTTGTAATAACTAGGCAAGCAGAATGCATTTTACAAACAAATGGTTATTTCCAAGGAATAGCAAAAATATAATTAAAAACTTTTCAAATGGAAGCAGTCATTGAGCCTGCAATTTCCTCTGAGTACTAAATAAAGATGGTTTGTTTAGACCTGAAAGATAAAATGCGCTTTTTTAAATATTTATCTTTTTTTGCTTGTTTTAAAATTTCTCAATTGAATATTTTTTTATGGTTGACAAAACTAGTGCTATAGCAGCTATCTTCTTGAACATCTCTATGAACAGCCTGGCTTAAATATCTTTATACATGTTAAATATGGGTTTTAGAGGTTAATGCCCTGTCCCCTGGTACTCTGCCAGGCAATGCAATTACCTGTTGAACTTCTTCTCACCCCTCTTCCACTGAGACTGGTTGGCCTGCTTTTCGTGAGATATTGACCCAAACCCAAACTCCTGCTTGTCATATCCGCTAGTGATGACAAGTAAATATTGGTGAACCAGTGCGTAGGTAACCTGGTGCTCTTTGTGCTTACCTATCCATCCATTCTTGAGTTTTCTGCAGCTCTCTGAAACCCTCTCAGACATCACTCCTTGTAGCTGGATATTATGAGGTGAGGAACCCTAGGTAAGATCTTGTGAGGAGAGGTATGAGAGTGAGGTGACAGAAGGTGAAATGTTAATAATGCTTCACAGTATGAAAAAGGTATGGGGCTCTAAAGGTTGTGTGGTGAAAAAGTCACAATGAGGAATTCTTTAAAGGGGTAATTTACAATGTAGTTTAGAGATGCTTAAAATGTGTGAACAAGAATCCTATTCTTGCTATAATATATCACCTGCCCAGTATTTCGGTGTCTCTATGTGGGTTTTCTTTTAGTGTATTCAGAGTTATTACACAGCTATGATGAAGCGGGGACCTCAGATAAATATCAGTTTACGAGGTAAAGATTTACCATCGATCCACAGGAGAAATCCCCTTGACTTAGTTCAATGGAGCTTTGATATAAGATGAGATTAACCAGAAGCTGCTCATTAATTAAGTAGGCATCAGATGTTTAGGTATTATTTTCAGTCAATAATGAGACTTGGAGTGAGTTCAAACGCGTTAATTACCAGTCTTTTAGTAGCTCAATCTTCATTGAAATCAATGTGTATGTCATCAATATCAATCAATAGTTAATAAATAAAAATAGACAATATCAGGATAAATACAATAAGCATGTTTCATGAAGGAAAGAGTCCCGATTCTAGGATTAAGACTGGATTTGGTGAGAATGAAAAAAAGGTGTCAGTCAGAACGCATTAAGAGCTCCAAAGAGAGCAGTTAAAGCATAAAGCTTCAGAAGCAAATATGAAATATCAATTAAATCAGAACTTCCTATAAAGAGAGGTTCAGGAAACTCAATAGAGTGTCAGAGCAGCATGGATTCCTGCAAAAGTCTATGTGGATATAAATGAGGACAATGAGCACCTCTAGGAACGCACACTATTATAAACACAGCAATCTCAACTTTAGTAACATGTTTATTTTTCTTCCTTTGGTCAGTCAATCATCTTTTGGTGCCCTCATTGAGCCAGGAACATTTCATCATCCTCTCACCAAGAAACAATATTTTTTTCAAATACTTTGTATAAATCCACAAGGGTTCTCACCATTTTTGTCCCTCAAGAAAGCCACAGATGCAGAGTCACACGTCTGTATCATTTTACTGAAACACAAGTCTCCCATTGATTCCCTATACTTTGGCCCAAATTCATACTAAAGTGGCGATGAGCTGTGCCACAAATAGCAGCGCCGTGCTGCCCCACTTTAGAAATGCAGGGATGTGCTGTATACACCATAGTGCAAGGGTGTCTGCATTGAAGGGATGGGCTGTTTATGTGCAGAAAGGTGTCCCTTCCTGCCCACAAACAATCTATAATGGTGATTTGCAGCACACATAGAGGTACCAAAGCATCATTTTGAATGATCATTTATGTGCAAGAAGATGTCCCTTCCTGCACGTACACAATCATCCGTGACATTTTGCTTCTTCTATGTGTGCTGCAAAATGCAAGCAAAAAAGTGGCGTCACTCCTCCTTGAAAATATGAGCCTTGCTTAGCACCACTGGAGCGTCACACTCCGGTGGCGCTAGGGTTTCTTAAATATACCCCTAAGTCTTTGTATGATTAAAAACATTTTGCAGAGTTAAGCTAAAACGATTGAATACATTATTGTATTCTATGAAAAATATGCCTAAACTAACTTCTTTTACATTGTCATTGTTTTCACAGCTTGCTTTCATCATCATCAGATAGTAAGAAGCAGCAGTGTTATTGGTGTGAATAGTTATAACTTAACATTTTATTCAATTCTGGAAATATATTATGAAATATTCTTTAGAAATGAGGTTGTGAATTCCACATTACAAACGTTTGCAGAATGGGAGTGCCCTAACTGTCTAATTCACTCCAATTCACTCCAACATTTACTCAGGGAGAGATTGCATCATGTTCCTCTGCAATATCTTCCTATTTCCTGATCATTTATGACCTTTTTTCTTCCCTTATCTCTTTGTCACTATTTCTACAGCTCTCTACTCCCACTACACACTTCCCAATGGAATTTTAATTGCAGCTGTCATATATGTATCCATTGATCTACCAACTATGCAAAGAGGCCCAGATTTGGATGAGCATGTCATCGTCTAGAGACCTTTATGGCTCAGTGACAGACTCTGTATGAAACTCATGCTGCATTCAGCCTCAGCTTCAGAGCTCTCAATTGTGCTCTGTCATACAAATCCATTCACACTATGTGCTCATACAGGTACTAAGAATTGACTCACCTTGCACTATGTGCTATTTAAGATTCATTTGTTGAATTAAAAACAAAACTAAGAAATGCATCTCTTTAGGAACTCTGGAACATGGGAAATGCAGAAAAATATGTGAAATGTAAAGAAGGACTGCATCACTTGTTTGAATTAACATAATGATCCTTATACTTGCTGTCAAAAAACAGATCAATCTGTTTAATGTGTCCCCAAAATATTCACATTCATTTGTTTACAATTCTGCCCGTTTCAAAAATTAGAAATATCTAAAGTACCTCAATGCATTTTGTATTCAATATAAATAAAGTAAAGTTGTGGAAACGTTTTGGTAAAATGTTTGAAAGACTGTAGGGGTAAGGGGAAAAAAATAGTAAAGGTAATGGTGTGAATATAGGGCACGGTAAGGATCTGATTTAATTGTTGCTACCCACTGCACTACAGCAGGAAATTGAAGTTTGTACTGATAGAGGCATTTAACGCTACTGTAACGATAACAAAAGTATTTCTTTTCTTAATAGTAGTAGTTACAAGCACATTGTTTTACAAGTAAAGTATTATTTTAACTAAAAAGCAAAAAGAAACATCAGGGTAGATATTTTGCCAGATTCCCAGAACACATCAGCCCAATGGCAGCTCACCTACTGGAGCTCTAAGGCTTTACCCCTCCTTTTTTGCTATTTTCCGAGGGTCTGGATGTATGCTAGTGCACAGGCTCAGATTATCAAAAAGCAAACTGCCTGTGACTGCTTGGTTGGTGTACCATTATCAAACAAGCTGTCCTATGTAGCTGGGATGTTTAAAGCAGTCATCTATACAGGACTATTAGACTGTGAGAACTATGGGCCTGATTTGTACGTTGGCAGTAATGGTACCACTGTCCAGTTTTTGACTGTAAACCTGCTCTTCACCGTGACTGTCCACCCACCTTATTTAAATGTTGGCTGTCCCATAGCCAAAAGACTACATTTGAACCAGTGTCTCCACCAAAAAACATCATCTGCTTTGATGGCGAGAAAGGGAAAAGGGGATGCTGGCGGGAATGAAGCCAGCTTCACCACAATGCAGATTTAGAAGTGCCTTACCATCAAGGAGGAATGGAGGTCTGACCGCCACTCCTTAGTTGGTGGTTTGTGGGGTATAATGGAGTGAAAACTCACCTTTTTACCTCGTCCCCCCTCTATTTGACTGTTCACAACTAGACAACACCTGCCCTCTCTGCTGCCACCGACCCAGGAAGAAAACACAACCCTGATTGACGAACTACATGGTAGGAATGCCACATTGCCAGTGTACATTGGGTGGTCACTATGAGGGAGCCCCCAGGAGACATATACATGTCACAGTAATTTATTTAAATAGGGTAGGTCAGACATAGGTGAATATAGTGGCAGTATTCATTGGCAACTAAATGCTGGCACCAGAAGGACCGTACAGTCAAACTGTCAACTGTGTCCATGTGTGCACATTGCTAGGGGACCCGTACCTGTTATGCTGTGCTGCGAGTTGTGTGTGTGAGCCAGTACATGGAGGTGTGTATGTAATGTGATTGGCATGGTGAGGTAAGGGTGTGTGTGACTGTGTTGGTGTAACTGAGTGGTGTGTGGGTGCAGTGTCAATGGTATGTGTATGATATGGCATGGATGTGTGTCAATGTGTGTTTCCGCCATGTATGTGTTGTATTGTGTCAGACAGAAGATGAGTAAATGTGCTCATGTGTGCCATGGGGGGTGCACCTCTGGCTAACGGACACTGTGTGTGTGTCACTTACCTCCATTCCATACCCGCTGTCATTGTGTGAAGTTCATTGAGTCCCACCACCATCTCCCACTGTCAGCAAACCTCTGCCAGTACAACGCCTGCAGGACTGTAACATCTAAATACATTGGGTGGAACATCACCGCCTTGACAGTCTTCTTGGCCCGCTGCCAATGCAGCTTGCTAATAACACCGCCAACATCTAAATCCAGTCCTATTACTTGCACCTGTGAGAAGCAGAGTTTCAGACCTTGAAGGAGCAAGTCTGGTAATCTGAAAGAGTTGCTACTGGGCCTATACAATACAAGGTAAATAAAACCAAATCTCAGGAATAATGTCTGCATGTTAGTGTTTATAACTATGTGTGCTTGTGAATGGGCATTTGGTACTTGCTATCTGTGTGGGCATGCATGAGTATCAATGAATGCATAAGCCTGGGCACTTTGACGGTAATCCATTGCCTATTGGGATATCCGCAGAGGTTGTGCACCACTTCCTCTAAAGTGCAGGGTAAACTGACTACTTAAAAGCAGGAACATATGTGACTAATGAGAGACTGTACACTATGATTGCTGTATATGTTGTGCCCTCCTCATCAGTAGTATGACTTGTCTGTGCATGCCTTGTGAAGCAGAATACTTCTTGATAACAATTCAATTTATATTCAACAGTTTTCTGAAAGATTATATGCAGTCATCAGGTGATGTAAAAAAGTGTTCCACACTTAGTTTCTGATTATGAAGGACATAATATACCGGACTTTATACGTGAATGTGCTTACCTTCTCTCCAAAGAGGAATCTAACAGAAAGACATGGAAGTGATGGTGGGTAAAAAGGTAGATGTTACAAAATCATCCATATCAATGCAGCTGAATATGGATTGCTAATGTATGTGGGATGCTGGATGAGGAGTAAATGGAAGAAGTAGTGTCTGATGTGAATACATTTTCAAAAAGAGCTATGTGCCCTATAGGTTGAGAGATTTAGGGTTGGGGAAAGTTCTTACCAATCATGGAGATTCTGTTCCCTTCTGAGAAAACTTGTCACAAGTTTGCATGACCTGCACTTATGAACTCTTCAGTTGTTGATAGCAGTCTTTCCTTATCCCTGCTGTTTTCACCTGATGATTATTGTTATTTACATTTTGTATATGATAATATACATATTTGTTTCATTGTCCTATTCCCTCATCTCAGCTCCTAACAATTGCATGCATTTACATTTAGTTCATATTTCATTTCATAATGTTTTTCAGTGTGTAGGTATATCACTGCTCTGCATTTCCCGGATGATTTCTTTTCTCCTATCCCTGGGATCTTGGAGTGTGCATGCTAGGTGCAAGCATCTCACACACTCTCATTTGTTCCTTCTGCCAATTGTAAGTGTCTTTATGCCATAGTGAATGTTATACCTTAATTACAAGTAAGACTAAGCATTGGCAAAGCTTAAAGTTCTGGCGTTCTCTGCCAGCCTTCTGGCAATTCTTGTTTTGTCATTGTTTTTGTAAAACCTTTTTGTTAGGGAAGCTGCCTGGTGCCCATCAATCAAAAAACATTGACTAAAGACAAACATGTTTTTGATCTCAAAAAAATAATTCATTACCATAGTACTTAATGGCACTGAGGGTAACTAATTTGTATGTAGATGTGCATGATGTGAAAATGCAGCATGCTCTAACTTATAATGAGGTCATTCAGCAGCTGAAGCGGCTGGCACATTGCCCTTTGTAGCATGCTTGAGTAAGTTGAAGAAAAATGTGACTGACAACACCACTGACAAATGGATAAATCGTGGCTGAAAACCCATATGAGTAACTTTGTCAAACACATCATTTTGGTCAAATCAAAAGGTCTTGAATAACACACACCTTAAAAAGCCAATCATTCTAAGATTAGCAGTCAGCCTCTTGCCTTTGAGAAAGAAGGATAGAACAGCAAGAAAGAAGGCAAGAAATAAGGTATAAAAGAAAGTAAGAACAATTGAAAGAAAGATACAAGGTAATAAAGAAGGCAAGAAAGGAAGCAAGAAGTAAAAGAAACAGAGGAAGAAGGAACAAAAGAAGACAAGAAGAAAAGAAAGAAGGCAATAAGGAAAGACAGCTTGCAAAAAAGGAAAGGAAGGAAGGAATAAAGAAAGAAAGAAAGACAGAAAGAAGGAAGGAAATAAAGAAAGAAGGAAATAAAGCTAGAAAAAAGAATGAAAGAAAGGAAGAAAAGAAAGAAGCTAAGGAAGAAAGAAAAAAATAAGGAAGGGAAGAAGAAAGCACAGAAAGAAAGAAAGAAAGAAAGAAAGAAAGAAAGAAAGAAAGAAAGAAAGAAGGAAAGCCAGAAAGAAGGTAATAAACAAAGAAACAAAAAAGAAGGAAGACAAAAACAAAGAAACAAAGAAAAAATAAATGAATAAAAAGTGTTGGAAGTGCTGCAAATTAAAATTGACAAATGCTGATTTTCTACTTAAGCAAAGTTTCTTAAAGAACCATTGGTGAAACTGAATCCAAAATAAAGGTATTCCGAAGAATTGTCCCCATATGAATTCAGATATATAATATTGAAGGTTTTGGTTTGTGTACTGCATGCATATAAAAAGAAAATAACTTTATACGCACAGATTCAAATGAGTTCCGTCTATTATGCAGTGATTAGGACACTTCAAAAATAATTTACAATAGCATTGGCAGAAGACAGGAACCCACAAAGGTGGAATGTGGCATGTGCACCCATCTGGTAGACAGCATCCTGCTGTCTCCTCAGGCTTTAATACAAGGGTAACAGTAAAGTACACATAAAGTAAAAAATAAATCTGACACTAGAGGGAAAGACTTAGGGGGTCATTACAACATTGGCGGTAAAAGCTGCTTACCGCCATGCAGAAGACTGCCAACACACCGCCCCGGCCGTGGAATTCCACCACGGTCATTATAAACCACAGCTCGGAATCCACCAAAATCCAGACACCCACACAAGTCCGCCACACCAAAGGTCAGTGATAAACTGGTGATAACAAAACCGACACCGTCACGCCAACAGGAATACGCCCATACTACCACAAATCCACGTGGCGGTCTTTCAACTGCGGCATTCCATTGGCGGTACACACCGCCGCACTCAAAATACACACACATTTACAAAACAAAACCACATTGGACAATTCGAAATACACACACCTGATACACATATACACACCACTCCCATACACCCAATACAATAAAAAACACCGCCCCACATCACCCACAAACCCTTACATCAACCATTTCAACAGAAGGCCAGAGAGGGACACCACCAGAAAGAACAATAGCATCCAAAGGCACCCTACACCATCACTCACACACCATCCAAGCACCTCACACAACACACCTCTAAATATCACCCCACACATCACAACACACACCCCCCCACACATCACCCACACCACCCCATGGCCCCCCAAATACACCCCAGGTTCTCTGAAGAGGAGCTCAGGGTCATAGTGGAGGAAATCATCTGGGTAGAGCCACAGCTATTCAGATCACAGGTGCAGCACACCACCATAGCTAGGAAGATGGAGCTATGGCGAAGAATCGTGGACAGGGTCAACACAGTGGGACAGCACCTAAGAACACGGGATTACATCAGGAAGAGGTGGAACGACATACGGGGGAAGGTGTGTTCTGTGGTCTCAAGACACCAACTTGCGTTTCAGAGGACTGGTGGCGGACCCACACCTCCTCCCCCAGAACTCACTACATGGGAAGAGCAGGTCTTGGTTATACTGCATGCTGAGGGCCCTGCAGGAGTAGCTGGAGGAATGGACTCTGGTAAGGCAAATCTTTCACTACTTCATCCCCCACCCACCTGCATGCTATCACATACCTCCACCCTCGCCAAGTGTCCAACTCCTCATGTATGTCCCAATATCACAAACCACATATCCTAAACCCAAGCCCTGCATGTAACACCAAAGCATGGATACCCATCACCAAAGCATGTCCACTGCACATACCCATACACCCCCTAAGCCATTATCACACAAGGTCCTACACAGGAATGCAAGCACTGGGGTACGGGGTCACCCACCCATTGCACACCATGGTACACACAGATGCAATAATCATGCCTTTACACCCCTGCAGGACCCCTACCCAATGTCACCGGACAGGAGGGTCCAGACATGTCCACTCCACCCACAGAAGAGGCCCACAGTGATGACAGCAGCTCTGTCCAACTGGATCAAGATGACCAGCCCAGCCCATCTAGAACCTCGGGACAGTCGGTTCCCCTCATACTGGCCACTACAGAGCTACCCCCCTCTGGAAACACCAGCACAGCACCCACCCAGCGGGCCCATCCCTCTGTTCTCAGGACACGTCAATCAGCAGTGTGTCCACCACTACAGGGAACCCAGGCTAACCCACCAGCACAACAACACTAGGGACCTGGGGGCAGTGGCAGTGGGCACACAGTTCAGGGGACAGAGGCCCAGGAACACAGGGGAACTGGGAGGGATGCTGTGCGACAGGGGGAGGACAGGCCCAGGGAACCCACTCTCCACGAGGCCCTCTCCAACATCATGGGAGCCTACCACTATTCCCAGGAGGCGATGGCAACGGTACTGGCCAAGTTTCAGGAGACCCAGCGGCTGCAGGAGGAACAGTATCTGGGCTTCAGGGAGGAACTAAAATCCATTAATTCCACCCTGGGTACCATTGTAGGGGTGTTGAAGGAACTTGTCAACACCAGGAGGGACACTGTGGCACAACAAGGGGCCCCTGACACTAGCCTGGACGATGAACTGCCCCCACCTCCACCAGCGCTAGTGGACAGGAGGCCACAGGAACACAACACCAGCACCCCACCCCCTGCAGATGGAGAACCACCCCACAAACGGTCCCTGAGATCCAGGACAAAGACAGAGAACAATGCCAAGACCCCTGCCAAGAAATGAGACCACCCTGAATGTCATCCTTCTGTCCCAGTTTGTCACCCTGTCCATACTTAAACTGCCCCAGCTCCACTTCCTATGCCCCTTTGGACAATGCACCTGTGAGACTAATAGACTGGACTCTGCCATGGACATTCCTCCACCATCACCCCTGAACATTTTACAACCCTGTCCACTATTTAGCACTTAAATAAACACCCTTAACTCACAAAACTATCTGGAGTCAGTCTGTTCTTTCACAATTGTGTATTTGCAATAACTGAGGGAAATAGCCATGTCCATTGTATTGTCAACATACCTATGTCACACAGCTGTAGTCCATGCGGAAACAAAGCAGATGTCACACAGTGGGACCCACATCTGTGAAATCGTAAGGGAAAGTGACAACTCTGTGACCATACACTGGGTGAAAATGACAGACAGATGAGAGGTAGTAGAATTAAATCAGATGTGGCAGGCAGTGTTGTCTTCTTACCTGTGTCTCACTGGAAGTATTGGTGGATTACTGTGTTCCTGTTGTCTATGTCCTCTTCTTCTGCTTCCTCGTCTTCACTGTCCACAGGCTCCACTGCTGCCACAACACCTCCATCTGGACCATCCTCCTGCAGAAAAGGCACCTGTCGTCGCAAAGCCAAGTTGTGAAGCATACAGCAGGCCACGATGATCTGGCATACCTTCTTTGGTGAGTAGAGTAGGGAACCACCTGTCATATGGAGGCATCGGAACCTGGCCTTCAGGAGGCCGAAGGTCTTCCCTATAATCCTCCTAGTTTGCCCATGGGGCTCATTGTAGCGTTCCTCTGCCCTTGTCCTGGGATTTCTCACAGGGGTCAGTGGCCATGACAGGTTGGGGTAACCAGAGTCACCCGCAAATGGTGAGGGACAACTGTTAGACACACACTAACTCATAGGGACATCCCCAGACCCAGACACCTATTCACACTGTATAGGGTCCATGTCCTCACCTAATAGCCACACACGGTGTCTCTGGAGTTGCCACATCACATATGGGATGCTGGTATTCCTCAGAATGTAAGCGTCATGCACTGAGCCAGGAAATTTGCCATTCACATGGGAGATGTACTGGTCTGCCAAACACACCATCTGCACATTCATCGAATGGTAACTCTTCCGGTTTCTGTACACCTGTTCACTCCTGCGTGGGGGGACCAAGGCCACATGTGTCCCATCAATGGCACCTATGATGTTGGGGATATGTCCCAGGGCATAGAAGTCACCTTTCACTGTAGGCAAATCCTCCACCTGAGGGAAAACAATGTAGCTCCGCATGTGTTTCAGCAAGGCAGACAACACTCTGGACAACATGTTGGAAAACATAGGCTGGGACATCCCTGATGCTATGGCCACTGTTGTTTGCAAAGACCCACTTGCTAGGAAATGGAGTACTGAGAGCACTTGCACTAGAGGGGGGATTCCTGTGGGATGGCGGAAAGCTGACATCAGGTCTGGCTCCAACTGGGCACACAGTTCCAGGATTGTGGTACAATCAAGTCTGTAGGTGATGATCACATGTCGCTCCTCCATTGTCGACAGGTCCACCAGTGGTCTGTACACCGGAGGATGCCGCCATCTCCTCACCTGCCCCAGCGGACGTTGCCTATGGAGGAGAACAGCGAGCAGAGAGTCAACCAACTCTGATGTACGTAAACACAACTTGATCGGAAAATGTTTGCAAATCGACATATGGCTGTATTCGTTTTTAAGTCCAAAACAATGCCATGTGGGCCCCTGAAATGGCGGCTGCCTGACCTGTAGAGTGGGACAAGGGGATATGAGGTAACTGTGCTGGCGTTGTACACCGTCGCGGTAGGCGGTCGAAGACCGCGGCGCAATCCTGCATTGGTTAACATTGGACCCTATGGGTCCCAGGAGCCAATGACGATGTACGCCCGTGTTGACGGTACGCACCGCCGCGGACATGCCCACCATTTTCTCTCTGTTCAATCACTTGACACCTGATCTTCAACAGGAGAGGACCTACACTGCAAGTGCTGCTGTGACCTCAGTCTGGAAGAGACAATGGCTCATGTGTCTGGGCCCCTGCCTTCAGCACGGAGGAGTTGGATAAACTAGAGGATGGGGTCCTCCCCCAGTACACGCTACTCTACGGTCCTCCAGACAAACAGGTGAGTACACTGTGAGCCTGCTGTATGGGCAATGGCTGTTTGGAGTGGTGTAGATGAAAGATAGGGGGGGAGAATGAGGCGTGCATGAAACAACAGTGAGTGCTTGTGCATCATGGCAAGGGTAGGGATGCGGGCCAATGACTGTGATGGTGTGGACGGTTATATCTTCTACTTTTCCCTGTACTATTCCTGTAGGTCAGCTCCCACCAGAAGAAGGATATTTGGCGTGCCATCGCCAAGGAAGTCCATACCCTGGGGGTCTACCACAGACGGAGCACCCACTGCTGGAAAAGATGGGAAGACGGCGGAGGCCCAGCTGGGGATGGCCTTCCAATGTGGGAGGGGTGCCCTTCGCACCATGACCCCCCTGATGTTCCGGATCCTGGCGGTGGCGTACCCGGAGTTGGATGGGCGCTTGAGGGCATTACAGCAGCCACAAGGGGGTTAGTACACTCTCATTCAGCTGATTTAGGGCGCATTGTAGGTGTCTGGGTGGGGAGGTGGGCTGTGGGTTCCCCTAGGCCAGGGCGAGTTTCGTAGGCAAGGTCCCTTCTTAAGGCAGGCCCTGTGGCACCCCACCCCACCTGTGTACAGGGCCAACTACACGTAGTCAGGCCCTTGTGACATCTATGTGTGCAGCAATCGGGCATAGCCTTGTAACCCATGTCCCTGTGATTGATTAGGGAACTCCAAGTGCATAGCGTAGTGCAGGGGGCTTCTGTGTCTGTAGTGTCCGCCAACTATAGCAATATTGCATGCACTCAACATGTCTTTCTTCTTCCCCCCCCCCCTTTTTGTGGTCACCCTGTTTTTGTGTGCATTAGCATAATCAGGCGGAGGAGCAGTGACACATGGCCCTGGAGGGCGACACAACGGAGTCTGAATTCACCAGTGGGACGGAGGACGAGGGGAGCTCCACGGCGGGGACAGGAGCTGAGACCAGCAATACCGACTCCTCCTCTGATGGGAGCTCCCTTGCGGTGGCGGGCCCATCTGTGCCCCCGCATCTACAGGTACAGCTGCCAACCCCCCCTATCAGCACCACCCTCCCAGCAGCCCCTCAATGTGTGCCCCGTGGCCGCTCACCCAGGAGGGTGGGCATCTCCTTCGCCCCAGGCACCTCAGACTCTGCCCCTGTCAACCCTGCTGTCCTCAGTGAGGAGGTCATTGACCTCCTCAGGTCCCTCACTGTTGGGCAGTTTACCATTTTGAATGCCATTCAGGGTGAGAGTGCCATCCCCAGTGTCCTCTCCCAGTGTGTCTGTGAGCCCTCCTCCCAAAGTACACAAACGCAGCCACACACCCACCCAACAGCCATCCACCTCACGACAGCCTCCAGCCCATGCACCTTCAAAGTCAGCAAACATACACCTCCTACAACCACTACCTCTTCCTCCACTCCCAAACCCCCTCCATCCAACCGTTCCAGTGTGCCTAAAAAACTTTTCCTGTCCAACCTTGACCTCTTTCCCTCACCTCCCCCACCCCTTCAGTCTCCTATTGCCCGCCCCTCCAGGTCCCAACCCAGCGCCTCAGCCACAACATCAGTGGTGCCAGTACTAACTGGGTTCTGGAGTCCGCCAGGCAGCAGGGCAGCCAGTGTGACAAGGAGCCAGAGCACGGACAGTCCCCCACCTCAAAAGCATAAAAAGTTGGCCAGTGCCCGCCGGGAGAGAGGAAATAAATCTGCCACCAAAGCCACTCCCAGGGGTACAGTTGGGAGTGTGGAGACAGCTGCGCCACCATCCAAGGTGGGGAAGGGGGACAGTAAAACCAGCAAGTCTGGGAAAACCTGCACGGCGGACAAGACCGCAACATGCACCGCTGACAAGGACACCGCCGCCACCAGCACCGCTGCCAAGGACACCACCGCCACCAGCACCGCTGAACAGGACACCGCCACCACCAGCACCGCTGCCAAGGACACCGCCACCACCAGCACCGCTGAACAGGACACCGCCGCAACAAGTACCGCAGGTCAGTGAGCGCCAAAGATTCTGACGCTACTGAGGCTGCCACGAGCAGGATGAAGCACTCTGGGCATAAAGCCCCCTCCAGAACCAGTGGAGAGATCCATCCACTACCTCAGTCCTTGGCAGGATGAAGCACTCTGGGCACAAAGCCCCCTCCAGAACCAGTGGAGACTGTTATCCACTTGAGAGACTGTGGCTTTGCACTCCCCAGGATGCAGCAGTGGGCAACCCACCCACTGTAGAGACTTGAGACACTGTGGCTTTACACTCCCCAGGATGCAGCAGTGGGCAAACCACCCACTGTAGAGACTTGAGAGACTGTGGCTTTGTACTCCCCAGGATGCAGCAGTGGGCAAACCACCCACTGTAGAGACTGGGAGACTGTGGCTTTGCACTCCCCAGGATAAAGCAATGGGCAAACCACCCACTGTAGAGACTTGAGAGACTGTGGCTTTGTACTCCCCAAGATACATCAATAGGCATGGAGCCCCCTCGTGGATCTGGCGTCGTGCACTCATCCGGCTGAGGTGCCCCCCCTTCCATTCCCCCTGAGGTGCCTGTTTTATTTCTATTTGATGCCCCAGCAGTGTTCTCTCCGTCTTGTTCTTGTATTGAGTGTGGGCCTCGCCCATGCATTTTGGGCCCAGTGGTCCACGGACTATGATGGTGGAATCCCTTGGACTTGTATTCTTGGTGTATATAATTGTTTATAGTGTGAATATCTTTATATATGTATATATTTTTGATTAATGTATTTAAATATATTACAACCATTCGACTCATTTCCTTTTGTCCTTGCATTCTTCCAGGGGAGAGTTGAGGGGTGTAACTGTAATGTATCATGATGTATTAGTGTGTGTGTTGTCGTGGGTGAGGGGGTGTTGCGTGTATGTGTTACTCTCTTTTCGCTCCCCCCTCCCCTGTGTCGTAGGTGCAGTACTCACTGTGGTCTTCGCCGCCGTCTTTGTTGTTCCTGGTAGAGAAGCAGGAAGATAAAGGCTGGCAGTATCTGGAGCTCGGGTTCTATGGTGTCCTGATTCCTCGTGGGGTGTGTAGAGGTGAGCATTTTTCCTTCCAAGTCCTGTTTCTGCAGTTTTTTTGTTTGCAGTGAATCCGCCCCAGAAAAGGTGGTGGATTGGACTGTTGTAATTCTGTGGGCGGTACATTGTCTTCCGCCTGTCTGTTGGCGGTTACCGCTGCAGTGTTTGTTTGTACCGCCTTGGCGGTCAGAGTGTTAAAGTGGCTGTCAACGTTGGCGGTTTTAGCCACGGTCGTGATTCCAACATTTTTTCCGCCGGCCTGTTGGCGGTTTTACCGCCGCTTTAACACCGACCACCAGGGTTGTAATGACCACCTTAGTCTGTGGATGTGCTCATTATGAAAGACCAAAATGAATATTGAAGGTAACCAGTGACTGAAGTAGACTGACCCATTGACCCATGCAGTAGGCTGTAGTGGGTAGAAGAAAAATGTGAATGACACAACAGACCAATGAACAAAGAGAGGTGGTTGAAAGCCCCTTTAGGTAAGTATATTATACATATTAATTTTGTAAAATCAAAAGGTCTTGGTTAGCGCCATACCTAAAAAATATGAGATTGCAAAGAAAGGTAATACTGAAATAAGTAAGCTGCTCGTGCTTCTATGGGAGAAATGAAGATACAAAGAAATGCCTGTTTTTTAGATCATTCCTGTCTATGCCAATATTTGCTGGAAAAAGCATGATGGTGAAACTGAAATGTGTACTCTTCAAAGCAGTCGTGGTCTTTCATAGACAATTGTCTTTTAATTTGGCACATCATTATAAGAAGATTTAGATGACCAGCCAAACTTTATTTACTGTAATTTATAGTAATAGTGCCACTTCTAGCATTCCTCCACTTTGACTTGCCTGCTAACACAAGTAGAACACTTTATTGACTCTGTTAAAAGAAACATTGAATGTTCTGGTTTAACGTATATTGTAAATGTGAGGAGGCAGGGGACAGGTGGGCTTAGTGTCTATTGAAGATAACATAAGAATTGTATGTTTTGTGTGATCAATATCAATAGTCAATGATAACATAAGGAAACTATGCAAGGTATGTGAGATTATTATGTGAGAAGGTTACAGTAATCTGTCTGAGCTTTAACTGTTGATTGACTGAGGGAGGCATAATTCTTAGCAAGTTAAAACTCCGAATAACCACTCAACCCACATACAAAGTACCACATTTACTGAAATGTGCAGAGGCTTTAGCCCATGACAAACCCAGAAACCGACTTCTGAACACTATCGAAAGAGTAACCCAACTTTCTCTCAGTCCATGGAACCATTTCACACACCTGCTGCCACATGACAGGACCTCGGCAAAAAAGCTCTATGATCAAACAGGAAAAACTCACAGTCTTTCCACATCCACCCCAAGACCATTTAACTTCTGTGCACCTGCTCACATCAGCCAATACCAATGCCATCACACCTGAAAGTCGAAGAAAATCAACACTCCTGCTTCACCTGGTATTAAAAGACATCATGACATTGTTGTGCCTACCCATGGCGAAATGCTGGTCCTGTAGTCCTGGTATTCATTCTTGGCCTATTGGGAACAACCGTGTGGTAAGGTGCCCACCCTGAGCAGAATGCTCAGCCCGGCATATTGGTGATAATTCTGTGAAATAATGGACAACCATGGCATGATGGTATCCACCTCAGGCAACCTGCTGGCCTTAATTCTGAGTTTATTTTTCTAAAATGTTGACAGTGTGTTTTATAGAAAATTTACCCATTTTTGTAAATAAATAAGGTGATATTTTCGGGTAAACTGTAATGCACCTCTAAATAAAGAGGATATTTGAGTGATTATCACTATTCTTTTCCGAAACCCAAATCTTTAAATTTAGTGTAATCGGTCCGCTTTTTTAATCTATGAGGTCTCTATAACTTGAATAACATACTAGCTGTATGAGCCTTCAAAATCAGATACACCATTCCCTGATGCCTGAAACAACGAGATATGTGTGTGTTTTTGTTGTATTTTTGACATTGATTCCCATTCATAGAATATTTTTGTTTAAAACATATGGCTGATAACCTACTTTGAAGGTGCTGAAAAATTAAAGGAATGGAAATGTGGACATGGAAACAGTGAAAGGTTTTGTAAACAGTGTATTTTCACACCTGCCTGCCTTAACTGTGACATATTATATTTTCTTGGAAGATTGTGCTAAATAATTAACAATTTTACCACCTTTCTACACAAATGTCTAACATCAGCCAAATAATTCCGAGGACTGAAAAATCTTGCTGAACTCACCATGAAAGAACTGTTACTTGTGTCATGAATGTCAATTCACAGCCTATGGCTTTTTAAGAAATTTAGGTATAAATTGTGCTGTAATATGCAACATTTGACCTAATTATTTAAAAAATCTATAGTGTCAGACCTAACCCCCAGACTACCCTTGAGGAAGTCAGGATTACTTGCTTCACTTGCTGTAATTCAGGGCAGATATTGCAGTCCAGCACTTACAAAAATCATCAGAAACCAAGTATTAGTACATCTGAGACAGATACTTCATTTACAACAAACATTAACCCAATTTCACTGTACAATATGTGAAATGTAAATGCAAATTAGATAAAAACATGAAAGGTGGCAGTAGAGGCTGCTATCTAACAAAAAGGTGATGGGGTGGGGCGACAATAAAGAAAACAAAAGCACTTACCTGCTGCTCGCAGTCTCAACGCCTCAGTGCTCCACTGCTGCCAGTGCACAGGCTCCCAGACTCCCCTACGCCAATTCACACATTTCTCTCATGCTAACAATACAATTACTCAGCATGAGAGAAGTACAGGGATTGCTGTGAGCAGACTGGTTTTGCACTCCCAGGGGTACTGGGAGCCTGTGCTTGCTTTTCTGTACCTGGCAATGCAGCTCAAGTTGGAGAGAACTCAGTGTGCATTTTGATTTGTCCGTCCTAAGACAGCCGGCCAAGCCAACATGCGCATTTGTAGCAGTGCCTACCACTCCTACTTCAATGCTGACATCGTCATGGTCCTACTCCAACATTGTCTAGTGGAGAAAAATAAAATTATAATAAAATTGTTATAATATCATTTTATTTTTCAGGGCAGGGGACAACACTACTCCCTCATAATTGAGGAGCTGCAGCTGAAAGGTGGAAACATTAATTCATGACTGGTGCACTGATTATGTATGAATTTTAGTGTTTGGCATGAAAATTCAGAATTGATAAAAACAAGAAGAAAGGAACATGCTAATTAGTAAGTGTGACATTTAGCCTGTTTGTAGAATGTATATCTGAGAAAGGCCCAGATGTTAATATGCAAATAGTCATATTTTGAAAATTCTCTAAAAGTGCCAAGAAAATTTAGGCAGGAATGGGATGCCATTCCTCTGTACAAAACTCTTGTGACCACTATCACCAAACAATGATTACTCCAGAAGAATGCAGGTTTTTCATCTTTGCCCTTCGCTGCTTCATTTCTTCTCATCTATTAAACATAGTGTTCTGAAGTCCTGGTTTGAATACCTATATTTCCACCAGACATCAGCCATCCTCACTGTCTATTCTATAAAGCTCCCAGTAAATCACCAGTTGATCATTGGGCCTACACATGATATGGACTATGTTATCCCATCAAATGAAGTGCTAAACACATTATTTACTATAATCTTAAACCCAAAATAGTAGAGGTTCTAATCTATGTGCAGTAACAGACCCTGTATAATCTTTAAAGCTGACTCTTTAGAACTCAGATAATGACCACACGGATGCCTTTCAAACAATTTCCTCTTATGCTCACCAAGATCTTTTTGAAAGTATCTATATGGAGAGGTTATAGAAAGCACTGAGCATGGGCAAATTGGAATTGAATCATTTAGATATAAAACTAAAGAAATCTGAATTCTTGAAAAACAGTAGAAAAACACACATAAACAGAACAAAAAAAGATGTGGTAGCAATAAAGAATTTGTAAAAAAAGATCAAACAAATTCAAGAAATGACATAGCCTCAATCCATTTTGAGTACTACTTATCACACCAGCAGACTCTTCACAATCATCTAAGACTTTTGAAATCCAGATTAAACTTCAAACTGCAGTAGTCAATCTGAAGGATGTGCATCTAAACTCAAGAACATAATCTAGAGACTTAGGCCCATATTTATACTTTTTAGCGCTGCATTTGTGCCGCTTTTTGACGCATATACAGCGCTATAAAAGTATAAATATAGGCCTTAATTTCTTGCAAAGTCAGCAACATCACAAAGGCAATGAGGAAAAATGTTGTCAACATAAACACACATTCATACCTATTTTCATTCAACTTTCCTTCCAAGAAAAAAAAACCAATGAGCTAAAGACAATTATTAATATCTCTAGATCACCTGTTGCCTCCTTACCCAGATATATTTAAGACCATACTCTGAGCACCTTTTACAACTATAGCAGCCTAGGAGTTCAAAAATGGATAAATTTCAACATGAAAATGCCACTGTGAGTGACACACATCCTACAACAAGTCAATCCTGAAGAACAAAAGACCCTACCACACAATCCTGAAAAATTACAAAGACTAGCACTCATACCTTTCTGGATAAATGCATTAGAAAAGAAAAGCGTTGTTAGAAATTAGGTCTCTAGTTGGCATGGCAGTTTCCATCCTGTCCAAGTAGGGACTCTAAGGCGGTCATTCTGACCTTGGCGGACGGCGGAGGCCGTCCGCCAAGGTACTGCCGTCAGAACACCGCACAGCGGTCGAAAGACCGCGGCGGTGATTCTGACATTTGCCCTGGGCTGGCGGGCGGCCGCCAAAAGGCCGCCCGCCAGCCCAGGGCAAATCAACCTTCCCACTAGGATGCCGGCTCAGAATTGAGCCGGCGGAGTGGGAAGGTGCGACGGGTGCAGTTGCACCCGTCGCGTATTTCAGTGTCTGCTGGGCAGACACTGAAATACTTGTTGGGGCCCTCTTACGGGGGCCCCTGCCGTGCCCATGCCATTGGCATGGGCACGGCAGGGGCCCCCAGGGGCCCCGCGGCACCCCCTACCGCCATCCTGTTCATGGCGGGAGAGCCGCCATGAACAGGATGGCGGTAGGGGGTGTCTGAATCCCCATGGCGGCGGAGCACGCTCCGCCGCCATGGAGGATTCAGACGGGCAGCGGAAAGTCGGCGGTAGCCCGCCGGCTTTCCGCTTCTGGCCGCGGCTGTACCGCCGCGGTCAGAATGCCCGGCGGAGCACCGCCAGCCTGTTGGCGGTGCTACCGCCGACCTCCGCCCTGGCGGTAATTACCGCCAGGGTGAGAATGAGGCCCTAAGTCTAGAAAGGGCAAGTGGGATACCCTGCTCAGATACTCCCTGCTTACCCCCTTAGTAGCTTGGTACGAACAGCCAGGATTATCTCAGAGGCAATGTGTAAAACATTTGTTCATAAAACACTGTCATGGAATAAAAACACCACAAAAGGACACCACACCGTTGTTAGAAGCATAGCAAATATTTATCTGCTGTAAGTTTCAGCTCCATTCTCCACACTCTAGCCCAGGAGACTCATCAGGCTATGCAGGCTACAACCCAGCTCCCTTTGTGTCACTATGTACAGGGAATTGCCAGCAGCCCATCTGTCAGTCTGACCCAGATGTGCATTCTTCAGGCAGGCAAAAGCACAGAATAATTAGGCAAGAAAATGCCCACTTTCTAAAAGTTGCATTTTCAAACAGACTATGTAAAAACCAACTCCACCAAAAGATGTATTTTCAAATTGTGAGTTCAGAGACCCCAAACTTCAAACCTCTATCAGCTCTCAATGGCAATCTGAGCCTAAAAGATACTTAAAGGCAGTCCCTATGTTAACCTATGGGAGAGGTAGGCATTACAATAGTGAAAAACAAATATGTCACTATTTCACTCTCAGTACATGTCCTACCTTTTAAATACCCTGCACCCTGCCCAGGGAGCTACATTGGGCCTACCTTAGGGGAGACGTACGTGTAGGAAAAGGGAACATTGAGGCCTGGCGAGTGGGTATACTTGCCAGGTCGAATTTACAGTTTAAAACTGCACACACAGACATGCAGTGGCGGGTCTGAGCCATGTTTACACAGCTACTAATGTGGGTGGCACAACCAGTGCTGCAGGCCCACTGGTAGCATTTGATTTACAGGCCCTGGGTATCTCTAGTACACTGTGCTAGGGGCTTACTAGTAAATCAAATATGCCAATCATGGATGAACTAATTACATACGCATTTTGTATAGGAGCACTTGGACTTTAGCACTGGTTAGGAGTGGTAATATGCCCAGAGTAGCAAAAACAGTAAAAACAGAGTCCAGCACACACCAACAACCTGGAAAACAGAGGCAAAAAGTTAAGGGAGACCACACCAAGGAAGAAAGGTCTAACACGTGTCCCCCCTAGCTGAAAGTGGGGAGCAACTACCCAACCTCATGGGAGTTCTCATCACTAAGGCAGAAGAATCTGAACAGACCATCAGCATTGGCGTGTTCTGTACCACGGTGGTGTTCCACCGTAAAGTCCATCCCCTGTAGTGAAATGGACTAACTCAATTGTTTTGGATTCTCACCCCTCATCTGCATTAACCATCTGAGGGACCTGTTTTTGGTCGAGCGCTCGCCCCCCACGTCCGCAGCACCACCTTGCTGTCTCATGTCCCTGACCCCCGCCCACGCTGCTGCTAGCGTGTTCTAGGCCCTCCTCCACCCGCATGCATCCTCCTGCGCCTCATTCCTGGTGTCTAGTGGGCTTCTGATAAGCTTCGCTAGACCTGTGTGCACTGTGCCGCTTTCGCCGTATCTGTAAGTGTTTTTGTTTTTCAGCACCTTGCCTCCTTGCGCTCTTGCCCCCATTTGTGCCCCTTGTGATTGCTGTATTCCGATTGTGCTTTGTGCCGTTTACCGTATTTGTGACTGTATTGCATACTTTGTGATCGCCTTCTCTGCCTTGTGCTTTATTTTACTTTTGTACCATTTTTCCGCCTGTTTCTCGCCCCTTGGGCGCTCCCCGATGCCACTTTCCCCTGCCGCTGCCTCCCTGCGGCCTGCCCCCCTCGCGCCCCCATTCGCCGCTCCCTCCCGCCTCCCGTCTGCTCCTCCCTCCCCCCTCCCTTCTTAATGGCTGGCGCTGCGCGTCCGCGCCAGAGGTGCGCCAGAGGCAAGCCCGTCTGCGCCTGGACCGCGCCCAGCGCCACCCCCCCCGGTCCGCTCGCCCCCCGCACAACCAGATTTCGCTACTCGGCCAGCGAACTCCTCGCCCTCAACCCCGGCTCCTCCACAGCCTGCTTCCAGGCCACACCAAAGCACACCAAGGGACCCTTCTCCTGCCGCGCCTGCAACTTCACCTGCAACAGAACAAGGAAGCCTGCAACAACCAACACCAACCACCTCCACTGCTTTCTCCTCAACACCCGCTCCGCACGAAAGCACGCCATCGCGCTCTGGGACCTGCTCGACACCACCGCCCCAGACGTAGCCTTCCTGATGAAACCTGGTGGAACGACTCCTCGGCCCCTGACATCGCCATCGCCATCCCTGACGGCTACAAAATCACCAGAAGAGATCGCACCAACGGTATCGGAGGAGGAATAGCCATTGTCCACAAATCCACCCTCAAGATCCACACCCACACGGACGACTCCCTCAAGATAGCTGAACACCTTCTCTTCCGGATCCACACGGACCCCAACACCACCCTCAGAGGAACACTCATCTACCGACCACCGGGATCAAGACCCCCCTTCAGTGACACCATTGCCGACCTCGTGAGCACCCACACCCTCGCCTCTACGGGCTACATCCTCCTGGGAGACCTCAACTTCCACCTGGAGAACAACAACAACGCCAACACCACATCACTGACCACCAACCTCTCCAACCTCGGGCTCAGACAACTGGTCAACACACCCACCCACATCGCCGGCCACACGCTCCACCCGGTGTTCTCCGCAAGCAACCACGTCACCTTCAGCCACACCACCGAACTCCACTGGACCGACCACCACAGCGTGCACTTCAGATTCAAGAAACACACTGATCACCACCGTACCCCACTACCTCCTCACCGCAGCTGGAGCAAAGTCACCAAAGCCCAACTAACCAGCACCCTCGCCCAGAACCCGCCTACCGACCCTACCGACCCGGACACCGCCGCCATCAATTACCAACAATGGATCCTCAACTGCGCAAACACCCTTGCACCACTCAGGAGGCCCACCGTCAACCAAGAAAAGAAAAAAGCAGCCTGGTTCACAGACGAACTCATCGCCTCCAAATGCACCTGCCAGAGACTTAAGAAGAAATGGCTACTCGAACGCACACCCGACAGCCTGACAACCCACAAGGAAGCCACCCGCAAGCACCACCAACTAATCCGACTCGCCAAACGCTCCCACTTCACAGAACGCCTAAACAACAACGCACACGACAGAAAGGAGCTCTTCTGCACCGTGAAGGAGCTCTCCAACCCCAGCGCCAACGTCAACGATGTCCCACCATCCCAGAATCTCTGCGACGCACTCTCCACCTTCTTCTATCAGAAGATCACCGTCATCCACGACAGCCTCAACACCACACCTCCGCCAGACCCCACCCCCGACATCTCCTCCTACACCAACCACCTTACCACCTGGACCCACGTAGACGACGGCGAAACACGCAGGATCATGAACTCCATCCATTCAGGATCCCCCTCAGACTCTTGCCCACACCACGTCTACAACAAAGCCATCTCCACCATCGCCCCCCAACTCCAAAAGATCATCAACCTATCTTTTGAAACCGCGACTTTGCCGGACAGCTGGAAGCACGCCGATATCCAAGCCCTCCTCAAGAAACCCAAGGCTGACCCCAACGACCTCAAAAACTTCAGCCCGATCTCCCTCCTCCCTTTCCCAGCAAAGGTCATCGAGAAGATCGTCAACGCCCAGCTCACCCACTACCTCGAGGACAACTCCATCCTGGACCCCTCCCAGTCCGGCTTCAGACGCAACCACAGCACCGAGACGTCGCTCCTCGCCACCACAGATGACATCAGACAGCAAATGGACAACGGCGAAACTTCAGCCCTCATCCTCCTGGACCTCTCCGCTGCCTTCGACACGGTATGCCACCGCACCCTACTAACACGCCTCCACGAAGCCAGAATACAAGACAAAGCCCTCAACTGGATCTCCTCTTTTCTCTCCGGCAGATCCCAGAGAGTCCGTCTCTCACCCTTCCGCTCCGAAGCCACTAACCTCATCTGCGGCGTCCCCCAAGGCTCCTCGCTAAGCCCGACGCTGTTCAACGTCTACATGGCACCCCTCACACAACTGGCCCGTCAACACAATCTCAGCATTCTCACCTACGCCGACGACACCCAGCTCATCCTCTCCCTCACTAAAGATCCACACACCGCCAAAGCCAACCTCCATGAGGGACTGAAATCCATCACCGAGTGGATGAGAAACAGCCGCCTGAAATTGAACTCTGACAAAACGGAGGTCCTCGGACGCACCCCCTCGGCCTGGGATGACTCCTGGTGGCCGACCGCGCTGGGACCCCCCCAACACCAGCCAACCACGCACGCAACCTCGGCTTCATCCTGGACTCCGCCCTCACCATGTCCAAACAGGTCAACGCAGTCTCCTCCTCCTGCTACAACACCCTCCGAATGCTCCATAGAATCTACAAGTGGATCCCAACGGAAACCAGAAAAACGGTGACCCAGGCCCTCGTCAGTAGCAGACTTGACTACGGCAACGCACTCTACACAGGCATACCAGCAAAAGACATCCAACGACTCCAACGCATCCAAAACGCCTCCGCCCGCCTGGTCCTCGACGTACCCCGCCGATGCCACATCTCCCACCACCTGAAGGACCTCCACTGGCTCCCCGTAGACAAGAGGATCACCTTCAAGCTCCTCACCCACGCTCACAAGGCACTCCACAACGCCGGACCCGCCTACCTGAACAACAGACTCAACTTCTACGTCCCCTCCAGCCAACTCCGATCTGCCAACCTCTCCCTCGCCATTGTTCCCCGCTTCCAATGCAAGACTTCCGGCGGCAGATCCTTCTCCTACCTCGCCGACAAGACCTGGAACTCCATCCCGACCCCACTGCGCCAGACCCAGGACCTCCTCACCTTCAGGAGACTCCTCAAAACCTGGCTCTTCGACCAATAGCAGCCCCCCCCCTCAGTGCCTTGAAACCCTAACGGGTACGTAGCACGCTTTATAAATATTGTGATTGATTGATTGAGGGGCCTGTGGTCAGTCTGAACCCGAAAGTGAGTCCAAACAAGTAGGGTCTTAACTTCTTCAGCACTCAGACCACAGCAAACTCTTCACGTTCTATGGCACTCCACCTGCGTTCCCTGGGAAATAACCTCCTGCTAATGAAGATAACAGGTTGATCTAGGCCCTCTTCATTAAGCTGTGAGAGTACTTCCAATACCATGCTCTGAGGCGTCTGTTTGCACAACAAACTACTTGGAATAGTCAGGTGCCTTAAGCACAGGTGCTGTGCATATGGCAGCCTTCAGGGCATCAAAAACGGTCTGGCAAGCCTCTGTCCAGATCACCTTCCTTGTTTTGTTTCTCAGAGGTCAACTCAGTCAAGGGGGTCACAATGGTGCCATAGCCCTTGATAAACCTCCTGTAATAGCCAGTGAGGCCTAAAAAGGCCCTCACCTCAGTCTAGGTCTTGGGAGGCTCCCAAGCCTGAATGGTGTCAATTTGTGGCTGTAGGGGTGCCACCAGGCCACTCTCTACCTGGTGTCCCAAGTACACCACAGAACCCTGCCCTATTTGGCACTTGCTTGCCTTAATAGTGAGGCCTGCCTTCCTTCTCCAGGGCCTCTAACACTCTCCAGAGGTGTCACAGGTGTTCCTCCCATGTGGAACTGAAAACAGCAATATCATCCAGGTAGGCGGCACTAAACTCATCCAGCCCAGGCAACAACTGGTTGACCAACCTCTGAAAGGTGGCAGGGGCATTTTGCATCCCAAATGGTATCACTTTAAATTGAAAGTGTCCATCTGGGGTAGAAAATGCTAACCTCTTCTTGGCCCTCCTCAGTTAAGGCAATCTGCCAGTACCAGGTGTTACGTCAAACGTGCTGAGGTACTTGGCAGCTCCCAACTGGTCTATGAGCTCATCAGCTCGGGGATGGGGTGAGTGTCAATCTTGCTGACTGCACTGAGTCTCCCGGTAGTCCACACAGAACCTGAGTTCTGGAGTGGCACCAGGTGCAGCAGCCTTTGGGATCAATGCCACTGGCTGGCTCAAGGACTGCTGGAATGCTCAATAAATCCTAGGGTTAACATTTTGGATACCTCATTCTTAATGCTAGCCCTGACCCTGTCAGTCATCCTGTAAAATGTCTGTTTAATGGGTGGACTGTCCCCAGTGTCCACACCATGTGTGCACACACAAGTGTGTGACCCCTGGGATTAGGGAAAACAGTGAGGCGAACTGTCCCAAAACCTGGCAACAGTCCCTCTGCTGCTCTTCTGTCAGGGAGAGGGAGAGGGTCACTCCATCCACAGACCCATCTTTCTCTCCTGCAGACAAGAGGCCAGGAAGAATCTCACTCTCCTCCTCCACCCCATCATCTGTTGCAAGGAGCATGGACAGTTCAGTCCGCTCAAAGTGCGGCTTGAGGCGGTTGACATGCAGGACCCTTAAAGGGTTCATTGGAGACTGCAAGTCCACCAGGTAGGTGACTTCACTCTTGCACTCCACCATCTCAAATGGCCCAGTCCACTTGTCCTGGAGCACCTTAGGCTCCACTGGTGCCATTACCCACACTTTTTGTCCTGGTTGAAACTCGACCAGAGTGGCATTCTGTTCATACCAGCGATTCATGTCCTCCTGGCTTGCTTCCAGGTTCTCCTGTGCGAGACTCCTGAAGCAGGCAGTCTGGTTTCTCAGAGCCAGCATGTAACTGAATACATCCTGGGGGGGTTTACTAGGAGCTTTTTCTAAAGCCTCTTTGACCAGACTTAAAGGTCTCCTCACAGGGTGGCCATAAATCAGCTTAAAGGGACTAAACCCAAGTCATATTTGAGCACCTCCCTGTAAGCGAACAGAAGGCATGGCAAGAAGATCGCCCACTTCCGCTCAAAGGCATCTGACAGGCCCATACTCATGCATTTCAAGATGCGGTTGAATCTCTCAACCAGACCATCATTTTGGGGGTGGTAAGGGGTGGTGAACTTGTAGGTTACCCCACATGCCTTCCACAGAGATTTCACATATGTGGCTATGCAGTTTGTACTCCTGTCAGATACCACTTCTTTGAGGAACCCCATGAGGGTATAAACCCCCATAAATGCACGACCCACCACAGGGGAAGTGATTGACCTCAGAGGAATGGCTTCTGGGTACCGGGCGGCATGGTCCACCAAGACCAGGATGAACCTGTTGCCCATGGCTGTCTTTGGATCCGGAGGTCCCACAACGTCAATACCTACCCTCTCAAAGGGAGTACTAACAACAAGTAAAGGTTGGAGGGGAGCCTTACATTTCTCCCCACTCTTGCCACTTGCCTGACAAGTTTGGCAAGACCTGCAATGTGCATCTGAGTGCCTGCGAGTTGGGGGCCAGTGAAAGCGGGTGACAAGCTTCTCAAAGGTCTTGTCCCACCCCAAATGTCCAGCTAAAGGCACATCATGAGCCAACCCCATTAGGAAGGCTCTGAAGCACTGGTGTACCACCAGCCCACGGGCTGACCCAGGCTCAGGAAACTTAGGCACACTAAACAGGAGGTCATCCTCTCAGTAGATCAGGTGAGATCCTTGCTCCTTGCCAGCCGCCTGGTCTGCAGTCTACTGCCGCAAACCCTCCAGAGTGGGGCATGTCTTCTGTGCTGCACTGAAATCTTCCCTGGAGGGTCCCACTTCCTGCTGCCACTGGAACAGCTCAGGGACCTCCCCCAGTTCAGCCACCTGTTCCACTGTAGCCTCCGGGGCTTCACCCTTAGGCTCCACCTCCTCCCGGACAGTGTGAACTTCTGGGGCCAATTTCACGCGCCCACTGCCCTTTCTCTTCTTGGCAGTCCACTGGGCCACTGTTTCAGGCTCCAGGGGCTCTTGACCACACTGACGGGCTGCCATTGACCGGGTGGATACGCGTACCCACCCAGGCAGACCCAACATCTCCAAGTGAGACCTGTGTTCAACCTCCTTCCAAAGGGAATCCTTCAGGTCATTGCCTAGCAAACAATCTGCAGGCATGGTTGGACTCACAGATACTTTCAAGGAACCTGAGACCCCCCCTCCCATTCAAAGGGAACCTGTGCCACTCTGCACAGGTGCTCTGAGTTGTCCACTGCAACTACTTGGTGAAGTGCCCGGGGATCAATCTGATCTTCACACACCAGCTGACTCCTCACTGTAGTCACACTGGCTTCTGTGTCTCTCAGAGCCTCCACCCACTGTCCATTGATAGTCACCCACTGCCTGTACTTTTTAGTGTTCTCAGGCACGAGGGTCCTCTGGGCCATGTCACTGTCCCCTAGTGAGATAAGGGTCATCTCAGTTGGCTCCCACCCATGTGGAACCAACTCCTCCCCAAGCGCTACACTAGCCAAACCCTGGGGCTGCGCACAAGTGGGTGCCGGTGTACTCTTGGGACATTTGGGGCCCCTCTCACATGACCCACCTGGTCACATGCATAACACTTACATGGTGGTCCCCCTGCCACTGGCTTCCATTTGGAGAACCATTGCTTCTTCTCACTGGGGGATTGGGAATGGGAATCAGTTTGGGGCCCTTCAGAGAACTCCCCCTGTTTACCCTTACCCCCCCTTTCTTCTGAGAGGGACCCTGCCCACCCTTTGTGTGGTCTCCCCCATACTTCTTTTGGACCCTGGTGATCTCCAAGCAGTCTGCTTCCTGCTCAAGCTTCCTGGGATCAGTCAGCTTGCTGTCAATCAGGTGCTGGTGCAGCTCTGGAAAACATAAACTGTACACTTGCTCCCAAGCAATCAGACTGTAAAGCCCCTCATACGTAGTTACCTTGCAGCCCTTCACCCAACAATCCAGTGACCTGCAAAAAGAATCAACACATTCCAACCATGTTTGGGATTTCTTGTTCTCATAGGACCTAAATTTATCCTTATGCTGCTCAGGGGTGAGACCATATCTTGTGAGTAGGGCATTCTTCATGATAGTGTAGGTGAGATTCTGAGCATCCCCTAAGGCTGTCAGTGTATCCCTCCCCTCTACCTCAACGTGCTTCCACAGACCCGCCCCCCCAATGAGTTTCAGGGACCAGATTTATGTGGGGAGCAGACTCATCCCCCTTGAACCACAAGTATATGTCATCCTCCCCCTTGCAATCCTTCACGAGATCTCTAGGAATGTACACCCTCCTCTCAGGCTGCACTGTGATGTGGCTGCCACCATCCCTACTAGACTGGCTCTTTTGATCCAGCTCTCTTAAAGCTCATGGGCCAATAACAGCTTTTTCTCCTCTATGGCCATCCTCGTTTTCTCCAACTCCCTCTGGTGCTCCCTCTCTGCCTGTCTGTCCTACAACTCTTCAGGGGTCAGACCCTTAGATGAGACACTGCTACCTGCCCTGGAGACCCTTTCCCTGGGTATAACAGGCCCACCCACAATATCATTGTGTATGGAATGCTCTTCCTCCTCCTCATCCTCTGTGTGCCCATCAGCTCTCTTGGATGTCATCCAGGCCCTCAGCTCCTCCTTCTTGGATGAGTTCTTAAAGGGAAAGTCAAAACTTTTACTGAACTTGCCTTTGTATAGCTCCTTAATTTCTCTAGGTCAAAAGCATCTCCAACTGATGCATCTCCAGATTGGGAGACAATGAAAAGTCAACAAAAGGCAGAAAACAAGTTCCCAATGAAGTTCAGAAGTCAATCAAAGATTACCACAAATATGGATACAGGGAGAAATCCAAGAAAAAGAAAAAAAGCAAGAATCACAAGACTAGAAGTATGTGAACACGTAGCGGTCTGAACTCAAAACAGTAGTGTACACGTAATCACTGTATGTCAAGTACAAATACAAGTCCAATCTCAACCGCTGATCACCAGTGTTAGAAATGGGGTCTTTGGTTGGCACTCAGGTTACCCCCTGTCCAAGCAAGGACCCTCACTCTAGTCAGGGTAAAAGAGAACCACCCTCAGCTAACCACCGCTCACCCCTGTGGTAGCTTGGCACGAGCGGTAGGCTTAACTTCAGAGTGCTAGGTGTAAAGTATTTGTACCAACACACAGTAATTCAATGAAAAAACTACAAATTGACACAACGCATGTTTAGAAAAATAGAAAATATTTATCTAAACAAAACAAGACCAGAACAACAAAAATCCACAATACACAAATCAAGTTATCATTTCAAAACCAAAAAGAGTCTTCATGTAATTTTCAACACAATGCTAACACTGTTAGCGTGGAAATGTACCTGGGTGTGTCAAAAATAACCCCGCATGGGCGAGTGTGTGTCAAGAAGGTCTTGCGATGCGTCAATATCACTCATGAGGGAGACCGTGCGTTGTTTCTCCTTCACTCGAGTCAGTGTGCGTTGTTTCTTCTCTCCACAGGAGAACGATGCATCGATTCGAACCTCACTCTCTGGTCTGGGTAGGCCTTGCATTGTTGTTACATGCCCAGCGATGTTTGCATCTGAAATCCTGCTGCACGAAGATCCGAAAACCACGCAGCACGGGTTGCAATCTCACCAGCCTCCATCAGCAGTGCTGCACATCGTTTCTCCAGCCGCGGGCTTCGATCTTCCAGTTGTGTTGCAGGTGAGCGTCAATTTTCAGCTGCGAAGCCGGCAGTGCGTCGGTTTTTCACCCACAGATCGGAGTTGCGTCGATCTTTTTCCCCGCACAGCGGTCGGTGCGTGGATTTCTCATGCTTAAGCTGCTAGCTTCTCCTTTCAGGGTCCCAGGAACTGGATGCGCACCACTTGGCAGAGTAGGAGTCTTAGCAGAGACTTGAGGTGTTGGCAGTGAGAAGTCTTTGCTGTCCCTAAGACTTCAAACAACAGGAAGCAAGCTCTAAATCAAGACCTTGGAGAGTTCTTCACAAGAAGGAAGGGAACACAAAGTCCAGTCTTTGTCCTCTAGCACAGGCAGAAGCAGCAACTGCAGGAGGGCTCCACAAAGCACAGTCACAGGCAGGGCAGCTCTTTTTCCTCAGCTCTTCAGCTCTTCTCCAGGCCGAGGTTCCTCTTGGTTTCCAGAAGTGTTCTAAAGTCTGTGGTTTTGGGTGCCCTTCTGATACACATTTTACCCTTTGAAGTAGGCTTACTTCAAAGAACATTTCCTCTTGTATATGAAATTCTGCCTTGCATAGGCCAGGCTCCAGACACACACCAGGGGGTTGGAGACTGCATTGTGTGAGGGCAGGCACAGCCCTTTCAGGTGTGAGTGACCACTCCCCCCCTCCATCCTAGCACAGGATCCTTCACCAGGAAGTGCAGACTAGACACCAGCTCCCTTTGTGTCACTGTCTAGAGAGAGGGGCAATCAGACCAACTGTCAAACTGACCCTGACAGGCAATCCACAAACAGGCAGAGTCACAGAAATGGGTTAAGCAAGAAAATACTCACTTTCTAAAAGTGCCATTTTCAAACACACAATCTTAAAATCAACTTTACTAAAAGGTGTATTTTTTAAATTGTGAGCACAGACACCCCAAACTCCACATATCTATCTGCTCCCAAAGGGAATCTATACTTCAGTGAGTGGGACAGGCCTTGCAACAGTGAAAATAATTTTTAGTAGTATTTCACTGTTAGGACATATAAAACACATTATTATGGGGGTCATTACAACCCTGGCGGACGGTGTTAAAGTGACGATAAGACCGCCAACAGGCCGGCGGTAAAAACTTTGCAATTACGAGCGTGGCGGAAACCGCCAACAAATACAGCCACTTTAACACTCAGACCGCCACAGGGGTACAGACAAACAGCGCAGCGGTCACCGCCAACAGACAGGCAGGAGACAAAGTACCGCCCACACTATTATGACAGGCCATTCGGCCACCTTTTCCGGGGCGGATTCACCGAGGATAAAAACGTGGCAGAAACAGGTATTTTGAATGAAAAACGCTCACCTCTACACACTCCACCAGGAAGTAGGACAGCATGGAGCCGGAATTTCATATTCTCCCAGCGCCAGTCTTCCTACTCTTCTATGAGGAGCACCAACGCCGGCGGCGAAGACCACAGTGAGTACTGCACCTACGACACAGGGGAGGGGAAAAAACAGGGACAAACACACTCAACATCCCAACCCCCACCCGACCCTCACCCACTACAACACACACACCAATGCATATCTATACATTACAGTAACACCCCCTGACCCCCCAAGAAGAATGCAAAGACAAAAGGAAATTAGTGTAACTATTGTAATATATCAAAAATCAGTAAGCAAAAATATACATATATATATATATATATACACTATAAACAAAACATATACCACGATTAGTAGTCCAGGTTTTGCATCATTCATAGTCTGTGGACCACTTGGCCCAAAATGCATGGGCGAGGCCCACACAAGATACCTGAACATGACGGAGAGAACACTGCAGGGGCATCAGATAGAAATACAACAGGCACCTCAGGGGGGGGCACCTCAGCCGGATGAGTGCACGATGCCAGATCCACGAGGGGGCACCATGCCCACTGTTCAATCCTGGGGAGTGCAAAGCCACAGTCTCTCAAGTCTCTAACAGTGGGTGGTTTGCCCACTGTACCATCCTGGGGAGTGCAAAGCCACAGTCTCTCAAGTCTCTAACAGTGGGTGGTTTGCCCACTGTACCATCCTGGGGAGTGCAAAGCCACAGTCTCTCAAGTCTCTAACAGTGGGTGGTTTGCCCACTGTACCATCCTGGAGAGTGCAAAGCCACAGTCTCTCAAGTCTCTAACAGTTGGTGGTTTGCCCACTGTTCAATCCTGGGGAGTGCAAAGCCACAGTCTCTCAAGTCTCTAACAGTGGGTGGTTTGCCCACTGTACCATCCTGGGGAGTGCAAAGCCACAGTCTCCCAAGTCTCTAACAGTGGGTGGTTTGCCCACTGTACCATCCTGGGGAGTGCAAAGCCACAGTCTCTCAAGTGGATACCAGTCTCCACTGGTTCTGGAGGGGGACTGGTGCCCAGAGTGCTTCATTCTGTGCAGGACAGAGGGACTGGATGCATGTACCCACTGGTTCTGGAGTGGGACTGGTGCCCAGGGTGCTTCATCTTGTGCAGGACAGAGGGAGTGGATGCTGTTCTGTACTGGTTCTGGAGGGGGACTGGTGCCCAGAGTGCTTCATCCTGTGCAGGACAGAGGGAGTGGATGCTGTTCTCTACTGGTTCTGGAGGGGGACTGGTGCCCAGAGTTCTTCATCCTGTGCAGGACAGAGGGAGTGGATGCTGTTCTCCACTGGTTCTGGAGGGGGACTGGTGCCCAGAGTGCAGCACTCACCCCGTGACGGTCCCAGTTGCGTCACTGCCCCTGCCGCTAATGGGCTAGCGGTGCTTGCCATGGTGGTCTTTGCCCTGTTCAGCGGTGTTTGAGTTGGCAGTCTCTGACCTGTTCAGCGGTGCTTGCCCTGTTCAGCGGTCCTTGCCCTGTTCAGCGGTGCTTGCCCTGTTCAGCGGTGCTTGCCATGGCGGTCTTTGCCCTGTTCAGAGGTCCTTGCCCTGTTCAGCAGTGCTTGCCATGGCTGTCTTTGCCCTGTTCAACGGTCCTTGCCCTGTTCAGCGGTGTTTGCCCTGTTCAGTGGTGCTTGCCATGGCGGTCTTTGCCCTGTTCAGCGGTCCTTGCCCTGTTCAGCGGTCCTTTCCCTGTTCAGCGGTGCTTGCCATGGCGGTCTTTGCCCTGTTCAGCGGTCATTGCCCTGTTCAGCGGTGCTTGCCATGGCGCTCTTTGCCCTGTTCAGCGGTCCTTGCCCTGTTCAGCGGTGCTTGCCATGGCGGTCTTTGCCCTGTTCAGCGGTGCTTGCCATGGCGCTCTTTGCCCTGTTCAGCGGTCCTTGCCCTGTTCAGCGGTGCTTGACATGGCGGTCTTTGCCCTGTTCAGCAGTGCTTGGGTTGGCAGTCTCTGACCTGTTCAGCAGTGCTTGCCCTGTTCAGCGGTGCTTGCCATGGCGGTCTATGCCCTGTTCATCGGTCCTTGCCCTATTCAGCGGTGTTTGCCCTGTTCAGCGGTCCTTGCCCTGGCGGTTTGTCATTGCCCAGCTGGGCTATGGCTGGCGGTCCTTCATGGGTCAGCTTGGCTGTGGATTGCGGTGCCCTCCTGGGCAGCTGGGCTGTGGCATGTGGGGCCCTCCTAGGCAGCTGGGCTGTGGCTTGTGGGGCCCTCCTGGGCAGCTGGCCTGTGGCTTGTGGAGCCCTCCTGGGCAGCGACAAAGGGGTTTGCGGTGTCCTCCTGGGCAGCGACGATGGGGCTTGCGGTGTCCTCCTAGGCAGTGACGATGGGGCTGGCGGTGTCCTCCTGGGCAGCTACGATGGGGCTGGCGGTGGCATCCTGGCCAGCGACGATGAGCCTGGCGGTGGCCTCCTGGCCAGCGGGGATGATGGCGGTCTTCTCCGCTGTGCTGCTCCTCACTGACTTTGCAGGTTTCTTCTGCCCCTTCCCCACCTAGGGAGGAGTCACAGCTGAGTCCACATTCCCCCCGGGACCCCTGTGAGCGGCTTGGCTGGCTGGAGTCTTCCCCCTCTCCCGCCGGGCACTGTCCAAGTTCTGGTGCTTCACAGGGGGGGGGGACTGGCTGGCCTGGTGGCCGGTGCACTCCACATACCTGTAACAACAGCCACCACTGGTCCCGGAGATTTTTTGGCTGAGGTGCTAATACGGGACCTATGAGTTGGACTGGGGGGCTGGTGGGAAATAGGTTAAGGGTGGACAGGAAAAGTTGTTTGGAGACACTGGGACGGGTAGCTGGAGGGGGTTTGGGAGTGGAGGAAGAGGTGGTGGTTGTAGGAGGTGTAACTTTTGTGGATTTGGGTGCAGGTGCATGCGCTGGAGGCTGTCATGAGGTGGATGGCTGTTGGGTGGGTGTGCGCCTGCATTTGTGTATCGGAGGGGGCGTCACAGACACACTGGGAGAGGACACAGGGGACGTGCAAATGGTAGTGGGGGTGGTGAGTGCACGTGAGCGGGGTGTGGTGGTGGGTGTGCTGGTGCGGGGCGTAGTGGCTGTAGTGGTAGTGCAAGCAGGTGTGAGTGTAAACGAGACTGGAGGGAGGAGGGAGATGACGAGGAGGGGGACACAGTGGAGGCAGTGGATGTTGGTGTGTCTGTTTGTGTGTGATGCTTGCGTGAGTGCCTGTGTGATGTGTGGTGCTTATGTTTGCCTGAGCTTCCCTTGTGTGGTGAGGTGTGTGCATGCTTGTCTGATGGTGTGCTTGGGATAGGCAGAGGTACAGGGGATTGGGTCTGGGTGGAGGAAGTTGGAGGGTGGAGGCTAGACACAGGGACAATGGCTGCCATCAGTGCTGAGGCCAGAGTTTGAAGGGTTCGATAAAGGGCAGCCTGACCAGAATGAATGCCCTCCAGGAATGCATTTGTGTGTTGCAACTCCCTTTCTACACCGTGGATGGCATTCAAAATGGTAGACTGCCCAACAGTGAGGGACCTGAGGAGGTCAATGGCCTCCTCACTGAGGGCAGCAGAGGTGACAGGGGCAGGGGCTGAGGTGCCTGGGGCGAAGGTGATGTCCACCCTCCTGGGTGAGCAGGCACAGGCGAAGGCTGAGGGGCTGCTGGGAGGGCGGTGCTGGTAGGGGGGGTGACGGCTGTAACTGTTGAAGTGGGGGGCACAGATGTTGCTGCCACCACAAGGGAGCTCCCATCAGAGGACGAGTCTGTGTCGCTGGTTGCAGATCCTGTGACCGCCGTGGTGCTCCCCTCGCCCTCCGTCCCACTGGTGTATTCAGAGTCCATAGTGTGGGCCTCCATGTCCTTGTGGGATGCAGCTCCCTCGTGCTCCGGTGCCACTGTACCTCCGCCTGATGATGCTAATGCACACAAGAACAAGGAGACCGCAAAAAAAGGGTGGGGGGAACAAAAGAAAGAGAAGTTGAGTGCATGTCTTACCGCTGCAGTTGGCGGACAAGACAGACACAGCAGCCCCCTGCACTACGTCGCGCTGTTGGGGTCTACAGTGCAATTCCTGGGAAATGGCCTACATGGCTATGGACGACATCTGCACACATAGATGACCCTGGGGCATGAATAGCTGTACTTGGCACTCTACAGAGGTGGGGTGGGGGGCCACAGGGCCATGCCTTACGAATGGGCCTAGCCTACAGAACTCGCCCTGGCCTAGGGGAACCCACAGCCCTCCTCCCCCACCCAGACACATTCACTGCGCGCAAAGTCAGCTGAATGATAGTGTACTCACCCCCTTGTGTCTGCTGTGATGCCCCCACAGGTGGGGTGGGGTGCCACAGGGCCTGCCTTAAGAAGGGACCTTGCCTACGAAACTCGCCCTGGCCTAGGGGAACCCACAGCCCACCTCCCCTACCCAGACACCTACAATGCGTGCTAAATCAGCTGAATGAGAGTGTACTAACCACCTTGTGGCTGCTGTAATGCCCTCAAGCGCCCATCCAACTCAGGGTAGGCCACCGCCAGGATCCGGAACATCAGGGGGGTCATGGTTCGACGGGCACCCCTCCCACGTTGGGAGGCCATCCCCAGCTGAGCCTCCACCGTCTTCTTGCTCCAGCAGCGAATGTCCTCCCATCTCTTCCGGCAGTGGGTGCTCCGTCTGTGGTGGACCCCAGGGTCCGCACGTCCTTGGCGATGGCACGCCAAATATCCTTCTTCTGGTGGCGCTGACCTACATGATATGTACAGGGGAAGAAGAGAAGTCATTACCAACTGCACCGTCAAAGTGAGTGGCCCCCATCCCTACCCTTGCCATGTGGCACATGCATTCAGCGTCTTTCATGCACGCAGAACTTTGCCCCCTTCCTTCTTACAACCAGCCCTCTCCACAAAGGCATAGCCCATACAACATGCTCCCTGTGTACTTACCTGTTGGTCTGGAGGACCGTAGAGTAGCGTGAACTGGGGGAGGACCCCATCGACGACCTTCTCCAACTCCTCTGCAGTGAAGGCAGGGGCCCTTTCCCCAGACGCACAAGCCATTGTCTCTTCCAGACCGAGGTCACAGCAGAACTTGCAGTGTAGGTCCTCTCCTGTCGAAGATCAGGTATCAAGTGATTAAACAGTTAGAAAATGGCGGTCACGTCCGCGGCGGTCACGTCCGCGGCAGTGCGTACCATCACCGCCGGAGTACATCGTCATTGTCTCCTGGGACCCATAGGGTCCAACGTCAACCAATGCAGCACGGCGACGGTGTACAACACCAGCACAGTTACCTCACATCCCATTGTCCCGCTTTAGAGCTCAGACAGCCACCATTTCAGGGGCCCACATGGCCTGATTACCAACTGTGTCACACATACCTAGGCCTCCTCTCAACACACATACAGGGCAGATTTTGTGTATGATTGGTGGGTACATACCTCTGAGTTGTTTGACTCTGTGCTCGCTGTTGTCCTTCATAGGCACCGTCCGCGGGGACATGTGAGGAAATGGCGGAATCCTCCGGTGTACCGACCGCTGGTGGACTTGTCGACAATGGAGCAAAGACATTTGATCATCACCTACAGGTCTGACAGTGCAACTATCCAGGAACTGTGAACCCAGTTGGAGCCAGACCTGATGTCAGCAATCCGCCATCCCACTGGAATCCACCCTCAAGTGCAGGTACTATCAGTGCTCCATTTCCTTGCAAGTGGGTCTTTTCAAACAACTGTGGCCATGGCATCAGGGATGTCCCAGCCGATGTTTTCCAACGTGTTGTCCAGAGTGTTGTCTGCCCTGCTGAAACACATGCAGAGCTACATCGTTTTCCCTCAGGTGGAAGACTTGCCTACAGTGAAAGGTGACTTCTATGCCTTTGGACATATCCCCAACATCATAGGTGCCATTGAAGGGACCCATGTGGCTTTGCCCCCTCCCCCCCCCCCAGGAGTGAACAGGTGTGCAGGAACCGGAAGAGTTATCATTCCATGAATGTACAGATGGTATGTTTGGCAGACCAATACATCTCCCTTGTGAATGCCATGTTCCCTGGCTCAGTGCATGACGCCTACATCATGCGGAAAAGCAGCATCCTTTATGTGATGGGTCAACTACAGAGGCACCGGGTGTGGCTATTAGGGGACTCTGGTTACCCCAACCTGTCATGGCTACTGACCCCAGTGAGGAATCCCGGGACCAGGGCAGAGGAACGCTACAATGAGGCCCACGGGCGGACTAGGAGGGTGATCGAACGCACCTTCGGCCTCCTGAAGGCCAGGTTTAGGTGCCTCCATATGACAGGTGGATCCCTATTCTACTCACCAAAGAAGGTGTGTCAGATCATCGTGGCCTGCTGTATGCTTCATAATTTGGCTTTGCGACGACAGGTGCCTTTTCTGCAGGAGGATGGTCCAGATGGCGGTGTTGTGGCAGCTGTGGAGCTGTGGACAGTGATGAGGAGGAAGCAGAGGAAGAAGACATTGACAACAGGGACTCAGTCGTCCAGCAATATTTCCAGTGAAACACAGGTGAGAATACATTCCTGTACACTTCTACCTCTATCCTGTCTGTCGATTTCACCCAGTGTATGGTCACTGAGTTGTCACTTTCCCTTACGGTTTCACAGGTGTGGGTCCCAACGTGTGTCATCTGCTTAGATTCCTCATGGACTAGAGCTGTGTGACATAGGTATGTTGACATTACTATTTCCTGGAAATGTTGTCACTGTCATTGCAAATACACTATTTCAAAATCACAGACAGACTCCAGATCTTTTGGTGCTTTAGTTGTGTTTATTTACATACAAAATATTTGAGGGGGAAGTAAAATGGTGTGGGGTGATGGCGGAGGAGTGTCCATGGCAGAGTCCAGTCTATTTGTCTCATAGGTGCATTACCCATATGGGCATAGGAAGTGGAGCTGAGGCAGTTCCAATATGGACAGGGTTACAAAGTGGGACAGTGGGTTGACAAGCAGGGTGGTCTCATTTCTTGGCGGGGGTCTTGGCATTGTGCTCTGTCTTGTTCCTGGATCTCAGGTACCGCTTGCAGGGTGGTTCTCCCTCTGAAGGGGGTGGGGTGCTGGTGTGGTGGTCCTGTGGCGGTGCTTCCTGTCCACTAGCGCCGGCGGAGGTGGTGGGGAGTTCATCATCCATGCTAGTGTCAGGGGCCCCTTGGAGTGCCACAGTGTCCCTCCTGGTGTTGAGTATTTCCTTCAGCACCCCTACGATGGTGCCCAGGGCTGAGTTGATGGTTCTGAGTTCCTCCCTGAACCCCAAATACTGTTACTCCTGCATGCGCTGGGTCTCCTTAAACTTGGCCAGGACCGTTGCCATCGTCTCCTGGGAGTGGTGGTATGCTCCCATGATGGGGAGAGGGCCTCGTGGACATTGGGTTCCCTTGGCCTGTCCGCCCCCTGTCACACAGAAGCCCTCCCCGTGTGCCCACTGCCCCCAGGTTCCTGTTGTTGTTGGGGTGGTGGGTTATCCTGGGTTCCCTGTAGTGGTGGACACACAGCTGATTGACGTGTCCAGGGGATGGAGGTATGGGCCCGCTGGGTGGGTGCTGTGCTGGTGTTTCCGGAGGGTGGAAGTTCTGTGGTGGGCTGTGCCTGTGTGAGGGGAACCGACTGTCCCGAGGCCCACGATGGTCCGGGCTGGTCATCTGGATCCAGCTGGACAGAGCTGCTGTCATCACTGTGGGCCTCTTCTGTGGGTGGGGTGGAGATGTCTGGACCCTCCTGTCTGGTGACGTTGGGTAGTGGTCCTGCAGGGGTGTAAAAGCTTAATTATTGCATCTGTGTGTGTCATGGTGGGCAATGGGTGGGTGATCGGTGTACCCCAGTGCTTGCATTCCTATGTGGGGACTTGTGTGATGATGGTTTAGGGGGTTGTATGGGTATGTGCAGTGGGCATGCTTTAGTGATGGGTGTCAATGCGTTGGGGTTGCATGCAGGGCTTGGTGTTGGGATGGTGGGTTTGTGATAGTGAGGTATATGTGAAGTGGTGGAGTGATGAGGGTGAGGGTAGGGGTAGGAGTTTGTAATGGCATGCAGGAAGGTTGGGGGATATAGTAGTACAGATTTGACTTACCAGAGTCCATTCCTCCACCGACTCCTGCGAGGCCCTCAGGATGCAGAATCGCCAAGACCTGCTCATCCCATGTTGTTAGTTGTGGGTGAGGAGGTGGGGGTCCGCCGCCAGTCCGCTGAACCGCCAGGTGGTGTCTTGAGACCACGGAATGCACCTTCCCCCATAGGTCGTTCCACCTCTTCCTGATGTCATCCCGATTTCTTGGGTGCTGTCCCACTGTGTTGACCCTGTCGACTATTCTTCGCCATAGCTCCATCTTCCTTGCAATTGAGGTGTGCTGCACCTATTCTCCAAATAGCTGTGGCTCTACCCGGACGATTTCCTCAACCATGACGCTGAGCTCCTCCTCCGAGAACCTGGGGTGTCTTTGCCGTGCCATGGGGTGGTGTAGGTGATGTGTGGGGAGGTGTGTGTGGTGATATGTAGTGGTGTGTGGTGTTTTGTGCGTGGTGATGGTGTTGAGTGCCTGTGGATGCTAGGTTGTGGATGGTGGTTTCTCTCTCTGGCCTTCTCTCTGTAATATTGGTCGTAGGGGTTTGTGGGTGAAGTGGGTGTGTGTTTTAAATTGTAATGGGTGTATGGGAATGGTGTGTGTATGTGTATCAGGTGTGTGTATTTTGAATTGTCCAATGTGGCTGTGTTTTGTAAATGTGTGTGTATTTTGAGCGCGGCGGTGTGTACCGCTAATGGAATACCGCGGTTGAAAGACCGCCGTGTGGATTCATGGGTCGTGGTAGCGTGGGCGTATTTCTGTTGGCGTGACCGTGGAGGTTTTGTTTTCGCCAGTTTATCACTGAGCTTTGGTGTGGCGGACTTGTGTGGGTGTCTGAATATTGTTGGATTTCGAGATGTGGGTCATAATAGATGTGGCGGAATTCCGCTGCAGCGGCGGTATGTTGGCGGTCTTCTGCACGCTGGTAAGCAGCTTTTACAGCCAACGTTGTAATGACCACCTATATGTCCCACATTAACCACACACTGCACCTTGCCCTTGGGGCTACCTAGGGCCTAACTTAGTGGTGCCTTACATGTAAGAAAAGGGAAGGTTTAGGCCTGGCAAGTGGGTACACTTTCCAAGTTGAATTTACAGTTTAAAACTGCACACAAAGACACTGCAGTGGTAGGTCTGAGCCATGTTTACAGGGCTACTAATGTGGTTGGCGCAACCAGTGCTGCAGGCCCACTAGCAGCATTTGATTTACAGGCCCTGGGCTCCTCTAGTGCACTGTTCTAGGGACTTACTAGTAAATCAAATATGCCAATCATGGATGAACCAATTACATACACATTTGTATGGGAGCACTTGCACTTTAGCACTGGTTGGCAGTGGTAAAGTGCCCAGAGTAACAAAAACAGCAAAAATAGAGTCCAGCACACATCAACAACCTAGAAAACTGAGGCAAAAAGTTAAGGGAGACCACGCCAAGGATGAAAAGTCTAACATATACACTTTCCAAACACAATTTAAATCACAGAGCAGATTAAGCAGTATCCTAAACACACTTTACTTAGCCACTAAGTGTATATATAGCCCCGTGAAAATAAGAGGACGGGATGCTTGATGCTGCCTTTGTGAAAAACTAGGAGGGAAATTTCAAACAGTCACTGCTAAAAAGACAATATAAACAGGCACAGGTAGGAGAAATACGCTTTTTAACAAATAAAACGAATACACAGAAAGTCTGAGGTCTTACCAGTCTCCTTAGACTGTGGCTCACAGGGCCTGTACTAAGGTGCAGGAAAAGCTGGTCTCCCAAAATGGAGGTGGCTGTCTTGGGGGTTCCCTCCACAAACTTAAAGGCCCACTTCAGGTGTGAGGGGAGGGCTTAGGTTGCTTGGCTGCTAGGGACCCCATCACCAGACCCTGTGGAAGAGAGGGGGGAGGTGCTCTTCTATTCACAATATCCTTGGATACAGACAGCAAGAATCCATACTTCCAAGCTAGCAGAGTCTACTTTTCAGGTAGGGCACATTTTAGAAATCACTGAAATACTGCTTGCTGCACACTCAAATATATGGCTTCTTCAATGAAAAAACAAGTGGTGCATACACTTTCTAAACACAGTTAAAATCACAGATCAGATTTAGCAGTCACCTAAACACACTCTAGTTAGCCACTACTTCCCTACTTTGTCCTGACCAATAACAAATGTTGCATTGTGACCAATGATGACAGTCCCATAAGGAAAATGGGAATAGATGTGTGGGAGGACTACTGGTCCACTGCCATGACTCTGTTGTTAAATGCACTAGACCCTCAGGACAGGTTGAAGAACAAGGATAAGTGGTGGTCTTGTAGACAGAGACTGGGGAAACATGTCAAAAAGCACTTTGGCTACAATTATAAGTACTGCTGTTTATACGTTTTAGGTTTCACTAGTACTTATAAGTTGATGCTTTAGAGGCTTAAGGAATTTGATAGTCTTGCTTACTTCACAAAGTTTGAATGGTGTCTACTAGATTGTTTTTTCACAATATCACAAATATCCAAATGCTTCTTATTTCTTGTTTTTTTTGTTAAACTGTTTTTATTAGAATTTCTATGATACAATAAAGTATGCAAGCCTGATTACAGATGGCATCATGTAACTCACAAGGTGCTTCGGCCCCCCCATCCATCCCCAACCATGTCGTATCTCAACAATTAGGAGAGAAGCAAACAGTATAAATCTCATGATCCCACCTGGAAGTGGCACAGTAGCTCATTGAATCTATGATACATTGTGCAAAGGAAAAACATTACTTAACTACAAAACTATGGCCCTCATTACAACATTGGCAGTAAATCCAGCTTTTCGCCGTGCGTTGCAGCAGCGGAATTCCTCCACAGGTATCATGACCGACAGCTCAGACTCCGCCACAATACAGACACCAACACAAGTCCGCCACACCAAAGGTCATTGATAAACTGGTGCTACCAAAACCCACACCATCATGCCAACAGGAATATGCCCACAGTATCACGACCCATGAATCAACGCAGTGGTCTTTCAAACGCAGTAAATCATTGGTGGTACACACCGCTGCGCTCAAAATACACACACACTTACAAAACACAACCACATTGGACAATTCGAAATACACACACCTAACACATATACACACACACCACACCCACTCACCCACTCACCCAATCCAATATAAAGCACACACCCACATCACCCACAAACCCTTACAACCAGAAATTTTAAAGAAGGCCAGAGAGAGAGACTACCTAACACAATACCAGCATACACAGACACACAACACCATCACTCAAACAACATCCACGCACCTCAAACAACACACACCAACAAATCCCCTAACACATCACAACAGACACCATCTCACACATCACCCACACCACATCATGGCACCCCAAAGACACCCCAGGTTTTCAGAAGAGGAGCTCAGGGTCATGGTCGAGGAAATTGTCCGGGTAGAGCCACAGCTATTCGGATCACAGGTGCAGCAGACATCCATTGCAAGGAAGATGGAGCTATGGCGCAGAATTGTCGACAGGGTAAACGCAGTGGGACAGTATCCAAGAACACGGGATGACATCAGGAAGAGGTGGAATGACCTACAGGCTTAGGTACGTTCCGTGGTATCCAGACACCAGATTGCTGTACAGGGGACTGGCGGTGGACCCCTACCTCCTCCCCCACAACTAACAACATGGGAGGAGCAAGCCTTGGCAATTATGCAACCTGAGGGCCTTGCAGGAGTAGCAGGAGTACTGGACTCTGGTAAGGCAAATCTTTACTACTTTATCCCCCCACTCCACCTGCATGCCAGCACATACTCCCACCCTCACCCTCACACCCATCATGGCAACAACCCACAGATACCCCACCAACACAACCCAAACATCCCAAAACCAAGCCCTACATGTAACACCAATTCATGGACACTAATTACCAAAGCATGTCCAGTAGAGAGACTCACTCGCCCCAAAATCACAGTCACACAAGGACCAAGCCAATAACGCAAGCACAGGAGCAGAGGGTAACTCACCCATTGCACAAGATGGCGCACACACACAAATAACTAAGCATTTACACCCCAACAGGGCTTCTACCCAACATCACCGGACAGGATGTGCCAGTCATATCCTCCCCCCCCCCCAACAGAAGAGGCCCACAGTGATGACAGCAGCTCTGCATGCCTGGATCAAGATGACCATCCCGGCCCATTTGGGACCTCGGTACAGTCGGTTCCACTGACACAGTCACAAACCACTATTGAACCTCCCAACTCAGGAAACACCACCACAGGACCCACCCAGCAGGCCCATCCCTCTGTTCCCAGGACACGTCAATGAGCAGTGTGTCCACCACTACAGGGAACCCAGGCTACCCCACTAACACAGGACGATCAGGGACCTGGGGGCAGTGGGTACACCGTTCAGGGGACAGAGGCACATGATAACATGGAAACTGGGAGGACTGCTGTGGGACAGGGGGAGGACAAGCCCAGGGAACCGACACTCCACAAGGCACTCTCCAACATCATGGGAGCTTACCACCATTCTCAGGAGACCATGGGCACGGTACTGGCCAAGTTTCAGGAGACCCAGAGGCTGCCGAAGGAACACTACCTGGGGATCAGGGATGACTTGAAGTCCATCAACACCAACCAGGGGTGCTGGCAGACCTTCTCAACACCAGGAGGGACACAGTGGCACACCAACGGGCCCCTGACACTAGCCTAGACGATGAACAGCCCTCCACCTCCGCCAGCACTAGTGTACAGGAGGCACGCCACAGGAACAACAGGACACCAGCACCCCACCCCCTGCAGAAGGAGAACCACCCCGCAAACGGTCCCTGGGATCCAGGAACAAGACAGTGAACATTGCCAAGACCCCCACCAGGAAATACGACCCCCCTGAATGTCACCCTTCTGTCCCTCTTTGACACCCTGTCAACCTAAAACTGCCATTGCTCCACTTCCTATGCCCTATTGTACAATGCACCTGTGAAACTAATAGACTGGACTCCGCCATGGATATACCTCCACCATCAACCCAGCCCATTTTACACCCCCCTCCACTTATTTGCACACAAATAAACACACTTGAATCACTAAACAAGCTGGAGTCAGTCTATGCTTTCACAAATTTGTAATTGCTAAATCTCTGGAATATAGCAATGTCAATGTACTTGTTCACATACCAATATAAAATAGCTGTAGGCCAGCTGTAAACATAGCACAGGGCACAAAGTGGGAGCCAGATCTGTGAAATGGAAAGCCAGAGTAACAAGTCAGGGTCCATACACTGAGTGAAATCGACAGACTTATGCTAACTCCCACAATAGTATGAGATGTGGGAAGCAGTTACATCTTTTTACCTGTATCTCACTGGAAGTATTGCATGATGGTGTTGTTTCGGTTGTCGACATCTTCTTCTTCTGCCTCCTCCTCTTCACTGTCCACAGGCTCCACAGCAGCCACAAGACCACCATCTGGCCCATCCTCCTGCAGAAAAGGCACCTGGTGTCGCAAAGCCAGGTTGTGCAGCATACAGCAGTGAGTAGTATAGGGAGCCAAAGGTGCATTCTATTATCCTCCTAGTTCGCCCATGTACCTCATTGTAGCGTTCCTCTGCCCTTGTCCTGGTATCATCATCATCATCATCAATTTACTTTATTCAGTACAAAATAGACCATAAAAGACATCCAATAAATACAAAGATACAAATGTCATAATCGTTAAATTAATAGAATATTATTGATACATATCTCGGATTCCAAAAGCAGCATATATAAAATTTAGCACAGCCTGTATTATGTCTACATTTCCCAAATTATATCAATAAAAGTGAGCGAGCTGGGTGGTTCTAATGCTTTTAGATAAAAATAACGGGCGTAAAAACCTTTTTCTTGGGATGTCATAAAAAGTGCAAAAGAGTATAAAGTGCAAGGTACTTTGGGATGTCTTTCCATCACAGCACCATGGTGGAAGATTCTTAAACCAGGTTCCACGTCTAGGAAATGCTACCAAGTAATGTAATGTATTCAGACGTAGCCTGGTAAGTAAGAACCTATGTCGCTCATGGCTAATAGTCAGATATAACATTGGATACGATCGCTGTATCTGATTCCTCGCCTGGTTTCTATTCATAGCCAGAATTGGATCCAAATCATACATTTTCTGCTAATATATTTCCTCTACCTTCTTGACATCCCGCTTTGTCAAAAGGTCCGGCTTGGAAAAAACTCCCCTAGTCCTAAATAAAGAAGAGAGGAGTGGACATATACAAGCCAAGGTATGTCCAATGGTCGCGATAAAAGACAAGCCTGTATCACCCTTCTACATAAAAAAGCTTCTGATTTTGACCAAATTTTTATCCATAGTAATATGGGTTGAAGCTTTATATAGCTGGATATACATCTCAGGCCTACTTCTTCGTGACAAAACGTTACTGAAGTTGATTGCGGAACTGCTAATAGCCTTCTTAAAAACGTATTTTCTACAATTTGGAGGCTCGAGCATTCTGCGTATCCCCAAACCCCATCTCTTTTACAGGTTTATGTCGCAACCTTTTCACAAATCTAAAAACTGCTTCCATGGCTTTCTGAAACTGTATTGAGCGTATGTTTAAAAAAAAAATCCAGTTAAAATCAACATCAATGGGAACCCACAAGTACGTAAAATGTGGGACCTTAAGTATTTCTTCCCCATCCATAACATTTGTTTTAGTTTTTGCTAACTCTGACCCAGTCTTCATCACAAATGACTTAGATCTGTTAACTTTAAGACCAATATTTCCCTTGAATGTATTAAAAGCGTGCAATAAAATCTGCAGACCATTTGCTGTACTTGAAATGAGTACGGCGTCATCCACATACAATAATACTGGAATTGGGGAGTTATTGATAATTGGCAAATCCTTCCCCAATTCATAGAGAGATCTCCCTAGCCCATTTATATAATGGAGAAAAAGAAAGGGGGGAAGCACACAACCCTGTCTTACCCCCTTTAGTGAAAGGAACTTCTCTGTTAAACCCCCCTCTAGTCCTGGTATTCCTCACTTATGTCAGTAGCCATGACAGGTTGGGGTAACCAGAGTCACCCACAAATATCGAGCGCCAATTGTTAGACACACACTAACCCTTAAGGGCAATCTCATACCCGGACACCTATGTCAACTGTGTTGGGACCGTGGCCTCACCTATTAGCCACACACAGTGCCTCTGGAGTTGGCCCATCACATAAGGGATGCTGCTGTTCCTCAAAATGTAAGCGTCATGCACTGAGCCAGGATACTTGGCATTCCCATGGGAGATGTACTGTTCTACCAAACACACCATCTGCACATTCATCGAATGGTAGCTTTTCCGGTTTCTGTACACCTGTTCATTCCTGCGGTTGGAGGACAAATTCCACATGGTACCATCAGTTGCACCAATGATGTTGGGGATATGTCCAAGGGCATAAAATGTCACCTTTCACTGTGGGCAAATCCTCCACCTGAGGGAAAATGATGTAGCTGCGCATGTGTTTCCGCAGGGAAGCTAACACTCTGGGCAACATGTTAGAGAACATTGGCTGGGATATCCCTGATGCCATGGCCACTACTGTTTGAAAAGACCCACTGGCCAGGAAATGGAGTACAGACAGAACCTGCACTAGAAGGGGGAATCCTGTGGGATGGCGGATAGCTGAAATCAGATCTGGCTCCGACTGGGCACACAGTTCATGGATTGTTGCACGATCAAATCTGTATGTGACTATGATGTGTCTCTCTTCCATTGTCGACAGGTCCACCAGGGGTCTGTACACCGGAGGATGCCGCCATCTCATCACCTGCCTCAGCAGACGTGCCCTATAGAGGAGAACAGCGAGCAAAGGGTCATCCAACACGGAGGTATCACAATGTGTAATTTGCTGAAACGTTGGCAATTCGCAATGTGCCGATATCTGTTTGTATTCCCAGCCTAGATAGGAGTGACGCAGTTTTTTTCCATCCCATGTGGCCCCCTGAAATGTCGGCTGCCTGAACTGTAAGGTGGGACAAGGGGAAATGAGATAACTGCGCTGGGGTTCTACACCGTAGCGGTGGGCGGTCAAAGACCACTGCACTATTCAGCATTGGTTAAAATTGGACCCTATGGGTCCCAGGAGCCAATGACGATGTACACCGGCAGTGACGGTACGCTCCGCCGCAGACGTGACTGCCATTTTCTATCTGTTCCCTCACTTGATACCTGACCTTCAACAGGAGAGGACCTACACTGCAAGTGCTGCTGTGACCTGTGTCTGGAAGGGACGATGACTACAGTGTCTGGGGAAAGGGCCCCTGCCTTCCCTTCAGAGGAGTTGGAGAAACTGGTGGATGGGGTCCTCCCCCAGTACACTCAACTGTACGGTCCTCCAGACAAACAGGTGAGTACACTGTGAGCATGCTGCATGGGCAATGCCTGTTTAGAGTGGTGTGGATGGGATATACATGGGGGGGCTGAGGCCTGCTTGTGCGGATGGTGAGTGGATGTGCATCAGGGCATAGGTGGGAACTGGTGGGCAATGAGTATGATGGTCCAGACGGGTGAGTATTATCCTTTCCTCCTGTACCTTTTCTCTAGGTCAGCGCCCACCAGAAGAAGGGTATTTGGTGTGCCATCGCCAAGGACGTCCGGACCCTGGGGGTCTAACACAGAGGGAGCACCCACTTCCATAAAAGATGAGAGGACCTGCGCCGCTGGAGCAAGAAGACAGTTGAGGCCCTGCTTGGGATGGCCTCCCAACGTGTAAGGGGTACCCGTCGCACCATTACCCCCCTGATGTCCCGGATCCTGGCGGTGGCCTATCTGGAGTTGGATGGGCGCTTGAGGGTATCACAGCAGCCACAAGGGGGTGAGTACACTCTCATTCAGCTGACTCTGTGCGCATTACGAGGTGTCTGGGTGGGGGAGGTGGGCTGTGGGTTCCCCTAGACCAGGGCGGACTTGGTAGGCAAGGTCCCTTGTTAGGCAGGTTCTGTGGCACCCCAACCCCACTAGTGGTAATAACCATCTCCACCTAGTCAGGCTCCTGTGACTTCCAGGTGTGCAGCAATTGGACTTAGGCCTCGAACCCCATGGGCATGTAAATTTGCCAGGAACTGTTAGTGCGTCACGTAGTGGAGAGGGTTGCTCCCTGTGTGTTGTGTCCGCCAACGGCAGTGGCGTTGCATGCACTGAACATGTTTTTCTTCTGTCTTTCCCCCCCTTTTTGTTTTGTCTCCCTCTTTATGTGTGCAATAGCATCATCTGGCCGAGGAGCAGTGGCACCAGAGCAGGAGGGAGCTGCAACCCACTTGGCCCTGGACGGTGAAGCAACGGAGTCTGAAGCCACCAGTGGGACGGAGGACGAGGGGAGCTCCACGATGGGGACAGGAGCATACACCAGTGACAGTGACTACTCCTCTGATGGGAGCTCCCTTGCGGTGGTGGGCACCTCTGTGCCCACCGCATCAACAGGTACCGCTGCCACCGCAGCTACCAGCACCGCCCTCCCAGGAGCCCCTCAGCGTGTGTCCCATGCCTACTCATCCAGGAGGGTGGGCATCTCCTTTGCCCCAGGCACCTCAGGCCCTGCCCCAGGCAGCCCTGTTGCTTTCAGCGAGGAGGCTATTGACCTCCTGAAATCCCTGACTGTTGGGCAATCTGCCATTTTGAATGCCATCCAGGGTGTTGAGAGGCATTTGCAACAAATAAATGCATACCTGGAGGGCATTCATTCTGGGCAGGCGGCCCAACAGAGAGCATTTCAGGCTCTGGCCTCAGCACTGATGGCAGCCAGTGTCCCTGTGTCCAGCTTCCCCCTTCCAACTTCCGCCACCCCGACCCAATCCCCTGTACCTCAGCCTATCCCAAGCACTCCATCAGACCAGCATGCACACTCATCAACACACAAGAGTGGACATGGCAAACATAAGCACCACACATCCCACAAGGACTCACACAGCACCATCCCCATGCAGACACAGCAACATCCACTGCCTCCATTATGTCCCCCTCCTCCATGTCCTCCTCCTCCTTCCTTGTCTCGTCTCCACTCACACCTGCATGCACTACATCCTCAGCCACTACCTCCATCACCAGCACGTCCATCACCACACACCGCTCACGTGCAATCACCACCCCCACTACCATGCACACATCCCCAGTGTCCTCTCCCAGTGTGTCTGTGAGCCCTCCTCCCAAAGTACACAAACGCAGGCACACACCCACTCAACAGCCATCCATCTCACAACAGCCTCCGGCCCATGCACCTTCACCCAAATTCAGCAAACGTACACCTCCTACAACCACTACCTCTTCCTCCACTCCCAAACCCCCTCCATCTTCCCATCCCAGTCTGTCTAAAAAACATTTCCTGGCAAACCTTGACCTCTTCCCTTCAGCTCCCCCCGTCCTTCCCCTAGGCCCAGGCTTTCCAGGTCCCAGCCCAGGACCTCAGCTACCAAATCCCCAGGCACAGTGGTGCCAGCAACTGCGGGGTCATCGAGTGCACCGCCCATCAGGGTTGCCAGTGTGCCACGTAGCGAGGGCGAGGACATTCCGCCACCTGCAAGGGTGAAGAAGGTGCCCACATCCCGGAGGGAGAAGCCGCACCTACCAGATACCAAGGGCTCTGCCAAAACAAAAGGGGACAGCGGCAAGACACCTGCGGCACTATCAAAGGTGGGGAAGGGAAAAATACAGAGGAGCAGGTCAGGACAGGGCACGGTGGCACAGACTGAGGGACTTGTGTCACCCCTTCTGTCCACGACTCCACCAACCTGTACGTTGGCGAACACTGCAACCTGCTCCGCCACCAGCACCGCCAACTGCACCGCCAACTGCACCGCCTCCTGCACCGCCGCCTGCACTGCCACCTGCACTGCCACCTGCCCCGCCACCTGCACAGCCACTGGCACGTCTGTAACCTCAGCAACAGTCCCCAGCATCTTCCCCAGTGGGCAGCCATCCAAGGCTGCAGGAGACGTCCTGCTGTGTCCCTCAACAGGTGCTGACCCATGCACCACTTCCAGCACTGCCGCAAGCACCACCACCATCCCCGTGACGTGCTCAGACAGTGGCACCACCACTGACATAGCTACCATCCCCAGTGGTCAGTCGTCCGAGGCTGGAGGAGAGTTCCTGGACCCTGCCCAGCTTCTATGAGGCATGACTTCCCTCACTGGTTGCACCTGCAGGTGGAAGGCGAAGCCGCAGCAGTGTGGGGTATGTCTATTCCTCCATGGCGTATCATGCTACCTGTTCCTAGGCAATCTTGTGGCCCACACACCCAGGTGAGGGAATGGGACCGGCCACACTACATGTGGAGCGCTCCGGGCACCAGGCCCCCTCCAGAACCAGTGGAGATTGACATCCACTATCCCAGTCCTTGGCAGGATGAAGCACTCTGGCACCAGGCCCCCCTCCAGAACCAGTGGAGATTGACATCCACTACCGCAGTCCTTGGCAGGATGAAGCACTCTGGTCACCATGCCCCCCCCCCCCAGAACCAGTGGAGATTGACATCCACTACCTCAGTCCTTGGCAGGATGAAACACTCTGGGCACCATGCCCCCTCCAGAACCAGTGGAGATTGACATCCACTACCTCAGTCCTTGGCAGGATGAAGCACTCTGGGCACCAGGCCCCCTCCAGAACCAGTGGAGACTGTTATTCACTTGAGAGACTTGAGAGACTGTGGCTTTGCACTCTCCAGAATAAAGCAGTGGGCAAACCACCCACTTGAGAGACTTGAGAGACTGTGGCTTTACACACCCCAGGGTAAAGCAGTGTGCAAACCACCCACTGGAAAGACTTGAGAGACTGTGGCTTTGCACTCCCCAGGATACAGCAATGGGCATGGAGCCCCCTCGTGCAGCAGTGGCGTTGTGCATTCATCTGGCTGAGGTGACCCCCCTTCCCTTCTCCCTGAGGTGCCTGTTTATTTTCGATCAGATGCCCCAGCAGTGTTCTCTACGTTTCGAGTCAGGTATCTTTTGTGGGATTTGCCCATGCATTTTGGGACCACTGGACCACGGACAATGATTGGTACACTATCCGGACTTGTGTAGTTGGTGTACACATTTGTTTATACTGAATTTTGAACTTTCACTATCAGATTTTTCACGATTACAATCGTTATAAAAATTTCATTTTGTTCTTGCGTTCTTCCAAGGGGTGGGGGAGTGCATAGATAATGTTCCTGCATGTATTTGTGTGTATGTTGTTGTGGGTGAGGGAGGGGGTGGGGGTATTGTGTGTTGCGTGTGTGTGTCACTCTATCCCCCTCCCCCCCTCCCCTGTGTTGTAGGTGCAGTACTCACTGTGGTTGTCGACGGCGTCTGTCCTGCTCCTGATAGAGCAGGAGGTAGATCAGCATTGGTAACACCTGTAGTTCGGGCTCCATGGCCTCCTGGTTCCTCGTTGGGTGTCAAGAGGTGAGTGTTTTCCCTTCTGTGTACTGTATCCGCCGTGGTTTTGTGAGCGTTGGTTCTGCCCCTGAAAAGGTGGCGGATAGGTCTATTGTGATATGGTGGGTGGTACTTTGTCCTCCGCCTGTCTGTTGGCGGTTACCGCTGCGGTGTTTGTGTCTACCGCCGTGGTGGATGGAGTGTTAAAGTGGCTGTCTATGTTGGCGGTTTCCGCCATGGTCGTGATTCAATTTTTTTCCCACCGGCCTGTTGGCGGTATTACCGCTGCTTTAACACCGACCGTCAGGGCTGTAATGAGGGCCTATGTGTCATAACCCTCTCAGTGCAGTCGATGAGGTCTGAGAATATAGCAGCCATAGAGTCATCGCACCATCCCCTGATGCCTCACACTCAGCCACACCTGTCTCCCCTCCCACTGTTCCGGCTCCAACACATGGAAAAGATGCAGAGCCGTAAGGCGCAGGATACAGGCTGTAAGAGGTAAGCCCCTGGAGAGGAACTGTACCAGGGGATCCCAAATGTAGTTAAAGCTTCTTCTAGAGACGTCCATTTTATCTGTTAGACGTTCGATGGCGAGGCCACGCCATGATCTAGTATATAACAATGCTATTGGAGGTGGGTCCGTTTCTTTCCAGAATGACGCTAATGCTGTCTTCGGGGCCCTAATGCTAGCCACATAATGCAATGATCTCCCTGTGTTTGATGTTTCAGTTCCGGGGCGCACAGGCCTTGCAAAATATGTGCCGGAGATGCCAGTATGAGGTAGCCTAGAATCTCTTTTAAATGTGACAGGATTTTGCTTCATTAAGGGTGGATAGCATGGCTTTCCCACCAGATATGCCTGAATTCTCCCAACATACCACAGCCCCGCCAACACCGGACGGACATCTGAGGATATATGTTTTTAAGTTTCTCTGTGTAGAGGTACCACTTGTAGAGTATCTTATAGTGTGCTTCTCTAGCTCCCATTGAAATTTGGTTATATCATGAAATAGGTGGTGCAAGAGACCCTCCTCCACCAAAAAACTCAGCACCTGCTCCCAAAAAGGGATGTGCCGGGGGGCATACGCGCATTGCACAGAAGCCAGTAGTTTGTACAGTATAGAGATACTATCCCTCACCACCCCTCCCTGCTGAACAAACCTCTCAAGGGAAGAAGATCCCTGGTGGTCATCACTTGCATGTGAGGCTGGGTAACTCAATGGAGTAATTGAGTGTAATGGAAGTACTCAGACTGGGGTAGTTAAAAGTCCCCATAGCAGTTTTTGAACGTATGTATATGTTCCCCATGATACAAATCTGCAATCTGCAGACAGCCTCCCTCCCTCCACCTATCAAATGGACATCGAATAACCCCAGGAGGAAAGGCCATATTATAGTAACTGGGGGTTTGCCGTGAGGGAAAAGTTGTAATCTCCTAGGCTCTTGTCACTGTGTCCCACACCTTAAGGGTCGTAGTGGTGGGGGTACTGAGGTCATTCCCCTTTGGTCTTCCAAAGTACGTCCCATAATGTCCATCCCATCACTGCGCTGTCCATTTGTAGCCACAACTTGTCTGACTCTTGGAGTGACCACTCAGCGAGGATACAGAGTTGGGCCGCTCTTTAATACATGAGGAGATCTGAGAGAACCAAACCGCCTCTGTCTCTGGAGCACTTATGCAATTTATTGGAAAGCCTGGCTCTAGTACCTTGCCATATGAACTGAGTGAACATTGTACGAGTCTCTATAAAAAAGTCTTTAGGAATGTCGATGGGCAGGCTTTAGAAGAGGTATAAAAAATGTGGGAGTACCGTCATCTTAATGGTGTTGATACTACCCAGCCATGTAAGCCAGAGTGACAACCATCTTTTAAAGTCCGCTGCAAGGTCCTAAGAAGGGGTGGATAGTTGGCTCTAAACAGGTCGGCAACCCAAGAGGTGAGCTTGATTCCCAGGTATGTAATTTCTTTTTTGGCCCAAACAAATGGAGATGTGGACGCGATCACTCCCATCTATTGTCAAATTGAAGATATATGATTTCCTCTTGTTTACCTTAAAGCCTGCCACCTGCTCATAAACAGCAAGCTCCTCTTGAATTGTCAGGAGGGTCGTACACGGTTGTACGCGGTTCAGTAACAAAGAGCAAAATGTCATCAGCAAACAATGACATTTTATGTTGGTCGGGGCCAAACTGGATTCCCTGAAAATCCGAACCTGCCCTTATTCTTGCCGCAAGAGCAAAAAGCAAAGGGGAAAGAGGACAGCCTCCCTCATTCCCCATGACAAGTCAAACAATTCAGATACCACCCCATTTACCAGTATTCGTGACCGGGGACATGAGTAGTTGCACATCACCATTGCTATGAACTGTTCCCCGGACCCAAACGGCCGCATAGTCGCTACCAGGAAGGACCACTCCACCCTGTCGAACGCTTTTTAGTCCTCTAGCACCAGTAGCAGTGCAGGTACCTGTTTTATTTGGTATTTATTTTTCCATCAGGTGAATGACTCGTCTCAAATTGTCGTGCATTTGCCAGCCCTTGATAAAGCCATTGGTCAGGATGAATCAGATCAAGCAACACCTCCTCAAGTTTCCAGGATAGGATTTTGGAATATAGTTTTGCATTGAGATTGAGTAGGGCGATAGGCCTATAAGAGGCACAGAGCTGAGGGTCCTTCCCTGCCTTGGGAATAAGTGTCTTCAGGGCTTCTCCCATAGTAGGGGATAATCTATGCTCTGTTCTTACATAATCAAACAAGTCAATAAGGTGTTGTGTTAGCTCCGCACTAAAGGATTGTAGACATATACCCATCGGGACCCAGCACTTTGCGTAGAGTAAGAGAGTCGATGGCCGCCTGTACTTTGTCTGTTGTGATCGGGGCCGCCAGGAAGACATTAGCATCCAGGGAAACCTGCAGAAGGTGAGTGTGTTGTAGGTAGCTCTCTTGAGCGAGGGTGTTCTGCCTATCTGATTGGTATACTCAGATATGGATCTCCCTAAAAACTTGCGCTTTCTCCTCATCTGAATAATGTTCCCCTGACTCATCATGGCCTTGAGCTATATAGTCCTTAGCTTGTTTAGCGCATAATTGTCTTGCAAGGAGTGTGCCTATTTTATTCCCCTTTTCATAATGAGTTTTCTGAAGCCTCAACAGTGCAATGTCTACTCTATTCATGTATATAGATTGCAATTTGCCTTTAATGGAAGTCACGTTCTTCTGGGCCTGCCAAGTATGGTATATAGGAGGCTGGCCAGGTTTTTGCTGGGTACCTTGGGTACTTACACCTTACACCAGGTCCAGTTATCCCTTATTAGTGAAATGTAGCAGCTTCGGCTGATAGAGGTAGTTATAGCAGAGCAGATTAGGCTGAACTAGGAGACATGCAAAGCTCCTACCACTTATAGTCACACAGTACTTATACACAAGTAAAGACTGTAGGAGGCTGACCTGGCTTATAGTGGGTACCTGATGGTACTTACACCTTGTGTTAGGTCCAGTTATCCCTTATTAGTAGATTAGTAGTGTTCTAGCAGTTAGGCTGATAGAGGTAGCTATAGCAGAGCAGCTTAGGCTGAACTAGGAGACATGTAAAGCTCCTACTATACCACTTATATCATATACCACTATATCATAAGAATCACAATACTCAAAGTTACTAAAAATAAAGGTACTTTATTTTAGTGACAATGTGCCAAAAATATCGCAGAGATTATAATACCTTAGGAGGTAAGTAAAATACAAAAAATATACACACAAACCAAAATCAGGTAAGTAAACAGTTGAAAAAGTAGGGCAAACACTGTAGAATACAATAGGATGCAATAGGCCTGGGGGCAACACAAACCATATACTAATAAAGTGGAATGTGAACCACTAAGGGACCCCAGGCCTAGTCTAGTGTGTAGAAAGTCGCTGGGAGTGTAATAAAACACTTAGGGTGTTCAAGATACCCCACACCATAACCCTGAAAAGTAGGAGTAAAGTGACCCTACTTCCCCAGAAACACACTAAAGTCATGATAGGAGATTCTGCAAAGACCACAAGTGACTGCAAAGCACTGAAGACAGATTCATGGACCTGAGGACCTGTAAAGGAAGGGTACCAAGTCCAAGAGTCACGAAAGTGTCCAGGGGGTAGGAGCCCACTAACCCCCAGATGAAGGTGCAAAATGGCTGCCTCTGGGTGGAAGAAGCTGAAGTTTCTGCAATAACAGAAGATGCCAGGAACTTCTCCTTTGCAGAGAAGATGTCTCATGAAATGCTGGAGGATGCAGAGTTGTTTTTATGCAGAAAGACTACAAACAAGCCTTGCTAGCTGCAAAGGTCGCAGTTGAAGAAAAAGGGTGCTGCCCGGGCCCAGGAAGAACCAGGAGGTCGCCACTTGGAAGAGGAGACAGAGGGGTCCCTCAGCAACACAAAGAGTCCATGCAGAAGAAGGCAGCACCAAATAAGTACTTGAACACGGTTTCAAGAAAAATGAGCATGGCAGTCACCTCAACACTACAAAGGAGGGTTCCACGAAGCCGGTGGTCAACTCAGTGAGTTGAGCAATGCAGGATGGAGTGCTGGGGACCTGGGCTATGATGTGCATGAAGGATTCCTTGCAAAAGTGCACAGAAGCCCTAGCAGCTGCAGTTCACGCAGCACGCAGGATTACTGTCTGGCGTGGGAAGGCAAGGACTTACCTCTGCCAAATTTGGGCAGATGGACCACTGGACTGTCGGGGTCACTTGAATCCAGCTCCTGTGTTCCAGGGACTAGGCTTGTCACAATGAGAGAGGACCCAGAGGACCGGTGAAGCAGAAGTTTGGTGCCTGCGTTAGCAGGTGGAAGATTCCGTCGACCCACAGGAGATTTCTTCTTGGCTTCCAGTGCAGGGTGAAGGCAGACAGCCCCCAGAGCATGCACCACCAGGGAATAGGTGAGAAAGCCGGCAGGATTAGGCACTACATTGTCACAGGTATTCTTCTTGCTACTTTGCTGCAGTCTTTCAGGCATCCTGGAGCAGTCAGCAGTCGACCCTTGGCAGAAGTCAAAGAGAGAGTGATGCAGAGGAACTCTGGTGAATTCTTGCACGTCATTATCTGAGGAAAAGCTTACATGAGAGACCCTAAATAGCCCTCAGAGGAGGATTGGCCAACTAGTCAGGTAATCACCTATCAGGAGGGGTCTCTGACGTCACCTGCTGGCACTGGCCACTTAGAGGCCTCCATTGTGCCCTCACACCTCTGGATTCAAGATGGCAGAGGTCTAGGACACACTGGAGGAGCTCTGGGCACCGCCCCTGGGCTGGTGATGGACAGGGGAGTGGTTGCTCCCCTTTCCTTTGTCCAGTTTCGCACCAGAGCAGGGGCTGGAGGATCCCCACACCAGTGTAGGCTAGCTTATGCAAGGGGGGCACAATCTGTGTTCTTCAAAGCATTTCCAGAGGCTGGGGGAGGATACTCCGCCCCAGCGCTTAACACCTATTTCCAAAGGGAGCGGGGGTAACACCCCCTCTCAGAGGAAATTCTTTGTTTTGCCTTTCTGGGACTGGGCTGCCCAGACCCCAGGAGGGCAGAAGCCTGTCTGTGGGTTGGCAGCAGCGGTAGCTGCAGTGAAAACCCCAGAGAGCTGGTTTGGTGCCCCGCGATTGCATGGGATTGGCACCCCTATACCAGATTCTGCATAGGGGGACACTTCCATGATCTTAGACATGTTACATTGCCATATTCGGAGTTACCATTGTGAAGCTACATATAGGTATTGACCTATATATAGTGCACACATGTAATGGTGTCCTCCTACTCACAAAGTCCAGGGAAAGTGCCCTGAACTATGTGGTGGCACCTTGGCTAGTGCCAGGGTGACCTCACACTTAGTAACTTTGCACCTAACCTTCACTAAGTGAGGGTTAGACATACAGGTGACTTATAAGTTACTTAAGTGCAGTGTAAAATGGCTGTGAAATAATGTGGACGTTATTTCACTCAGGCTGCAGTGGCAGTCCTGTGTAAGATTTGTCTGAGCTCCCTATGGGTGGCAAAAGAAATGCTGCAGCCCATAGGGATCTCCTAGAACCCCATTACCCTGACTACCTAGGTACCATATACTAGAGACTTGTAAGGGGGGTCCAGAGTGCCAATTGAAATTGGTAATGGAAGTCACTAGCCTATAGATACAGCATAAGCACTGAGGTTCTGATTAGCAGAGCCTCACCTATACAGTGAAGCACTATGCAGACACATACATTAGGCCATAAACTATAAGCACTGGGGTCCTGACCAGCAGGATCCCAGTGAGACAGGCAAAAACATACTGACATACAAGTAAAACTGGGGGTAACATGCCGAGAAAGATGGTACTTTCCTACAGGGGAGGGCTGATGGGCCTGTTCAGCTACCTTCAGTTTACTTTCTAAAACCTGTCTTTCTTTGGATTTTAACTGGTATAGCGAAGATGCTAATGAGATGCATGTGCCCCTAAGGACAGGCTTGAACACGTCCCAGTTGGTGGGGGGCGGGTAGTGTCCATTCCATTGTTATTCTGGAAAAATTCTCTAATAGCTCTCTGCAAGTCATCTCGGTTCAATGGGTCATGGATTAAAATGTTTGGAAAGTACCACCGCCTGACTTCCAAGCGCGGGAGGGACCATTCCAGACCAACCTCCACCGGGGCATGGTCAGATATAATAATTGGGTGAATAGTTGCAGATCAGAGAGTCTGCCGAAGGGGTCGACTCAAAAATATGTAATCTATCCTTGAATAGGATCTATGAGAGTTGGAGAAGAAAGCATAGTCCTTCACCTTGCGGCTAAGGGTGCACCAAGAGTCAAAGAGACCTACCCTGTTGAGGGCTATCTTAACTGATTTTGCAAAAACACTTGTAAGCCTTCTCTGGAGATGGGTTCTGTGCTGAGCGGCATCCCAGATCAAGTTAAAGTCACCCAATAACACCATCTCCCCCTCTGCAGAGCCTTCCAACCCGTCCAGGAAACCCAAGAGAAACTGCATTCGTCCACTGTTGGGAGCATATAGAGTAGCCACCGTGCAAACTATCTCCCTCAGGCTGCCCTTGACTGTCAGAAATCTAGCCTCCTTATCTTGTTTTGTCTCTGAAATCTGGAAGAGTATAGAGCTGTGGAAAATCAGGGCGACACCACAATGCTTTGTTGTCGCTGAAGCAGTGTGTATCTGCGGATATTGTTTGTGGTGTAGTCGATGTCCCTCTCCCTTCTTGAGGTGCGTCTCCTGCAGGGGCAGAATATCATAGTGGTGATCGTCATAGAACTTTCTTAACTGCCAATGCTTATTGGGTGAGTTCAGCCCCTTAACATTCCATGATAGTAATTCTAACATCTTGCCACTGTGACCAAAATCCCCTCCCCTGAGTGAGCACCTCCCTTTGGCAGCCATACGGATCCATCCCACCCCCACTCACCTGCCCCAGGCCCCAGGAAGCAACCTGGCCCTTCCAGACGGCCCACCCACGCAAAGTAGGGCCAACAAAAAATAACCGAACAGAGAAAAAAACATCAGAACAAGAGAAAACCCATAAGCAACAGGTCACTGGGTTTCAAAGCTCCCTGTGGTCTTCATGGCAGGGAAGGGGTATTCATCCGCTTCCTCCCCCCATAAGACCACTTTCAAAAGCCATGGCAACATCAAATATATGGTCCTTCACTATTGCTTTCCTGTGGTGTGATAGAGAGAATGCCAAAACTGTTCTTCTTGTGGCTGTTCCTGTCTCTAACCATTGTTTCCTGGTCTCCCCCCATTGGGGTTCCCCCCGGGCCCATTGAGAGCTCCTGTGTGGCATCCACCCAAAATTCCCCCAGCCCCTCGCTTGTCTTGCTGCTGTCACGTGCCATGCAAAGTGTTTTATTTCTTGGGGTCCTTACTCTCCCCCTTTAGCTGCCTCCATTGATCAGCAGGAGTGGAAGGGTTCTCAAGTCGCTGCGATTCTCCTGGAGGAGTGAGCTCAACCACTGCGCTCTTCTCCTGTAGACTCAGGGAGGTCGCTGCCTCCCCGAAATCTGTGAACGTGCATGACTTGTTGTTGAGGTCAAAAGCCAGGCCAAAGGGGAATGTCCATCTGTACGTAATATTTTTCGATCTCAGTACATCTGTAACTGAACGGAACTGCAGCAGGCAGACCAGTGTTGCTGGAGCAGTGTCCTGAAATAAGGTGCATTGTGCCCCCTGGAAGGACATGGAATCCTACCGCCTCACCCGGTAGAGGATGCGTTCCTTGACTTTGAACGAGCTCAGTTTCACCAGGATGTCCATGGGCCTCTTTCTCTCGTTGGCGGAGTGACTCCACACCCTATCCACCCTCTCCACCTGTACTTCAGGATGCTCATCCCCCAGGAGGATGGAGAAGAGACCCACCACAAAAGCCGCCAGATCCGCTCCCTCACTGCCCTCCTCCAGCCCTCTCACTCTAATGGTGTCTCTACAGGAGCGCTTTTCCATTTGAGCATGGAGAGCTGCAGTTAGAACTTAAGGTGTGCGACTTCTGTCTCCATAGGATTTACTTGTTGTTTTATCTCTTGGACCTGCGCTTCAAGATCCAAAGTAAGAGTCCCTACTGAGTCCACATCAGCTTGGAGAGTGGTCAGCCAACTATTAATGTCCAATTGGAACGCATCAAGTGTAGCCTTGATTTCGGCCGTGAGCTCTTCTAGCAATTCCACCTTAAAGGTGTGGAGGGATGACAGGGATCCTCCATCATTAGTGCCATCTCACCTGCCTGTAGCGAGGAAGGCCCACCCGTTCTGGCAGGTGCAAAGTAATTGGAGACCCTGTTGTTTTGTAGTCTCTGTCGAGGCATAGGTGCCCCCCAACATCCTGTCGCGCTCGTGCTCTTATCGCCATCCCTGCTCACAGCTCCTTTCACTGGAACTGCTTATCTCCTCACTGGGGTGCTCCTCACAGCGCAGAGACTGCCATCCAAGCGGCTATCACGGGACAGGGGGTTTACCACGCCGCCCTTCGGCCATGGTCCCCAGAGGGGCCTTCATGGGATCCTCCCCACGCCCTGCAGGCCCGCTGCCCCCTCACTCTCCTCTATGGGGCTGCAGACCGACCCTCCACCGAGGCACCACTGGCGGACCCCAGCCTCTGCTCCTCGCCGAGTCCACACCAGGCCCCCACATCATCCAGGCTGCGGCCGTGCCTCACCTTCTCCGTGCGGCTGCTCGATGCTCCAGGGGACAACAAAGGGGGCTGCAGTGCCCTGGCCCGTGCCGCCCTTTGCGTCCCCCAGCCCACCACTGGGCCGCAGGCTTCAGGCCTTCCCCGTCCACTCTCCGGCCTGCCTCTTCTCTTCGCTTCTCGAGGCAGCCAGTGTGCCCACCGGGCACCCCCACTACGGCTCACCTCGCCCTTTGAACTTCAGATCCAATCACCGGGTCATTGCTGGCAGAGGGCCCCCACTCCCTCACTAAGACACCGCTTTTCACGTATCTGTGAGGGATTTTTTTGCGGAGCCTCCCAGAATCACGTCCAGACAGCCATGTTTGTTGGCCCCACCCATTATTTCTTGTTTGTTGCAGATAAAGCTACTGACATTTTTCATGAGCATCACTTGTTTTTTTGCAGATATAGCAGATAAAGCTACTGCCATTTTTCAGGAGCAACGATGAGTTTTCTGGACACCGGGTGGCAACAGCAACTGGAAAAGATTATGGGGGTCATTCTGACTTTGGCGGGCGGCGTATGCCGCCCGCCAAAGTCCCGCCGTCAGAATACCGCTGCGCGGTCAAAAGACCGCCGCGGTAATTCTGAGTTTCCCGTTGGGCTGGCGGGTGACCGCCAGAAGGCCGCCCACCAGCCCAGCGGGAAACCCCCTCCATGAGGATGCCGGCTCCGAATGGATCCGGCGGAGTGGAAGGGGTGCGACGGGTGCAGTTGCACCCGTCGCGATTTTCAGTGTCTGCTTGGCAGACACTGAAAATCTTGGTGGGGCCCTGTTAGGGGGCCCATGCCATTGGCATGGGCACTGCATGGGCCCCCAGGGGCCCCACGACACCTGTTACCGCCAGCCAGGTTCTGGCGGTCAAAACCGCCAGAACCAGGCTGGCGGTAAGGGGGTCGGAATCCCCATGGCGGCGCTGCCTGCAGCGCCGCCATGGAGGATTCCCTAGGGCAGCGGGAAACCGGCGGGACACCGCCGGTTTCCCGTTTCTGACCGCGGCTGTACCGCCGCAGTCAGAATGCCCATGGATGCACCGCCAGCCTGTTGGCGGTACATCCGCAGTCCCCGGCCCTGGCGGTAGTCAACCGCCAGGGTCGGAATGACCCCCTATATCTGGATTTTCTCTGGTTGCTGCTTGAATGAGCAATAATCAAGCCGTGGCTGTGTTTTAAATGGTGTTGTGACATGAATGGCAAGTGGCACTCTTGTGAATACCAGGTCTCATCATAATCTTACAAGACTAGATACCCATTTACTTGTGGCCAAAGGACACAAACTCAGGCAGACACGAGGGGCCTTTAGTTATGACTACACATGAATGGACACATTGACACCTTGGAATTTAGGTGGGTAGTGGCAGGAAGTACATGTGTGGGAATCCTACCACAGGAGAACAATACTGTATCATCAATGACTTACTATCCACTGTGGGAGCTGTTGAGGTGAGTAGCACAGCACTTTGGAAGCATGGGTCTGATGGCTTATGTGTGTCATGATATTTGTCTGTAGTGCCTGTAGTTTTGTGGTTTGCTGGCTCCTGAAGTGGTGCTGTTCAACTAAGATCGTTAGTTTCTTGGCAAGTAACATAGGGGTAATTGTTTCTGATGGAGGTTAATGAAATTATGATGGTTTTGAAGGTGATACAGGAGGGCAGAGCTTGCTGCCATGCCATAGGCAGTACAAGAGAAGAGGTCCCCGGCTGCATCACGACTCTCCAGCCCTGTTTAGCCCCAGGATCTGTCTGATGTTGGTGGCCGTGTTTGCCCTGGCCACTGTAGACCATGGGTCATGCAACAGCCTTCCTTCAGCAGGCTGGACCCAACTCGCTTGTTCCCAACTCCACCTAGATGTTGCATGCCTCCCACTTTAGGACACATGATTGGCACTAGAATGTCCTGGGGGAGAGGGGATGTGTGAGAGAGAGAGCAAGAAAAAGCACGGAAGTCGCAGGGCTCATCCAGATGGCTAGCGATGGTCCACGAAGAGCTCCTATGCTGGAGAGCAGATAGCAGCCCCAGCAATCAGGAGAATAAAGATGGGGGCAAAATGCCCGGGAGCCTGAATTGCTGCCACACTAGTGGGATGCAGGGAACTCCCAGATTTTCTTCCCCGGCCCTTCTTCATCTGCACTATAATTTCCACTACCACACATGGTGCCCCGACACTTGCCAATTTACCGGAAGTGTTAAAACAAATTCAAAATGAACACAGGCAGCCCCAGCCCTGGACTTTAGGATGGAACTGATGTGCAATTTTGACACAGTGTTGTCAGTTATTTTAAGAAATATTAAAAGGGGAAAGAGCAGGGTGTACCATTCGCCATTGGGTCCAGGAGATTCCTCAACTGGAACAGGAGCATGAGCTGCCAAAAGTTAACTCTGTAAACTATACTAGCATAGGACAGGAGAGTCTGGGGGTAGACTAACCAAACCACAAATTTAAAGTACCACCTCTAATGAAGGTACTGAACAAGCACCAGAGGGTTCTAAAAACTGCTGGGCTGAACAAAAACAAAATGAAAACAAAAGATGCCGGAGAGGAGAATCTCTGCAGCCGGAGACCTCTGAGATAAGATTTAGGGGGTCATTCCGACCCTGGCGGTCCATGACCGCCAGGGCCGGGGACCGCGGAAGCACCGCCAACAGGCTGGAGGTGCTTCCAGGGCCATTCTGACCGCGGCGGTAAAGCCGCGGTCAGAAAAGGGCAACCGGCAGTTTCCCGCCGGTTTACCCCTGGCCCAAGGAATCCGCCATGGCGGCGCTGCTTGCAGCACCGCCATGAGTGTTCCGACCCCCTTCCTGCCACCCTGGTCCTGGCGGTAAATACCGCCAGGAACAGGATGGCGGGAACGGGTGTCGTGGGGCCCCTGGGGGCCCCTGCACTGCCCATGCCACAGGCATGGGCAGTGCAGGGGCCCCCTAACAGGGCCCCATAAAGATTTTCAGTGTCTGCTGTGCAGACACTGAAAATCGCGACGGGTACCACTGCACCTGTCGCACCCCTTCAACTCCGCCGGCTCCATTCGGAGCCGGCTTCATTGTTGAAGGGGCTTTCCTGCTGGGCCGGCGGGCGGCCTTCTGGCGGTCACCCGCCGGCCCAGCGGGAAAGTCAGAATGACTGCCGCGGTCATTTGACCGCAGTACGGTCTTTTGGCGTTTCCCGCCAGGCTGGCAGCTTCCGCCGCCCGCCGGGGTCGGAATGACCCCCTTAATCTCCAAAATACAGAAACTTTAAAAACTCCTAAAAGACACCAATATACTGAAACACGTCCCTCTTGTTCTTTTCAGGACACACAGGACCAATGGAGTGGGATGATCTGAACCTTGAAGAGACTATACAAGGCTTAAAAATTACTCACAACATTGCTCAGAAGATTATGTTAAAAAAGGGGACACAATTCCTCAGCAAAAGCCCCAATTTAAAAAGAAAAAGGTGGCTGCAATTTCAATCAAAAATGCCAGCCATGATGAGAACGCTGTTGAACAACAGGATGTGGGCAGTGACTCTGCTAGACAGTACAGCAGAGGCCACGATTTGTCAGCAGAATCTTATAGATCATCTGAATGTGATAGCAACTAATGACTTTCTTGTAATTGAGACAGCAGACAGGTGCGTCTCCCGACCCACCAGGGTATATGAATAGAGGCCCATATTTATGGAAAAATGAAGGAGCGTGGTTCTGCGCCAAAATTTAAAGCGCCATGCTCTGTCATTTTCCCAGTGCAGGGAAGCTCTGTATTTAATTGAATATGGCACACCCCTGTGTTTTCCCCTGGGCTGGTGTTAAATTTAGCTTCCAGCACCAATGCAGGCATCCTTGCACCATTGAGCAAGGATGCCTGCACTGAGAGGTGTGATTGTTTATGTGCTGGAAGGTGTCCCTTCCTGCACATAAACAATCACCAATGGTGATTTGCCACTTTTGGAAATCATTTCTGGCATTAAGTTCTTTCTATGTTCTGCAGAATGCAGCATGCATAGAAATAGCAAAAAACGAGGAGGAATAAAAGTATGCCTCCTCTTTGCACCTTGCTTAAGCCACCCCCTGGGGTGTCATTAGATTTTGGCACTTCCTCAGGTTTACGAAATGTGGTAAATCTGAGGCAGCGCCAAAATGCAATGGTGTTGCTGTAGCATGCCCACAGCAACACCCATTACACCCCCTCTGAGGCAGAAAACTGAGTGAGAGGGGCCCATATTTACAAGGAGGCATAACGCCACAAAAAGTGATGTTACATCTCCTTGTAAACATGGAGCAGAGTTGAGCACCACTGGAGAGTCACATAAAGTGATGCAACAGTGGCACTAGTGGCTCTTAAATATGCCCCTAAATATCCAAATTGAGGGGGGCTTAGAGCGCACCATTGAAATCATATTCTATTCTGTGATACATTTTTGACAGATAAAGAATTGCCACCTGGATTTGTCCGCAAGCTCTGACATGAGGAAGATGTCACTTTGCCTTCTTCCTCAGTCCTGGTTCAAGATGTTCTAAAGGAAGCCTATGCAGCTAATTGGACTCTGGTGCAGGCTCCCACGCTGTACTGCAATCATGTAGGGTGGGATAACGATTCTCCCTACCATGAAACACCTATTAGATCTTTACCACAGTAACAACTACAATATCGTATTAAACTTGAAGTTAAAGCTCCAGTGAGAGAGATTCCCACACAACTTGAGTACCAGGGAGTAATTGAGCACTGTGTCTCTGCATCGAATAACCCATTATTCCCCGTTGCAAAACCAGATCATTCATATAGAATAGTCTTAAATTACAGACATTTAAATGGTATCACACGTATCTATGCAAAACAAAGTGCGCACAAATTATAAATTAACCTTGGGTATGTCCAACATTTGTTTTTCTGACAAAATCTAGTGCCTGAAAGTCAGGATCTTAGGGGCAGATTTATGGAAAGTTGCGCTACACCAAGTGCAGCACCACATTACCTGCGCCGCTTAGTGCCACCCTGCCGTCACCATGTGTGCACCTTATTCAAAATATGGTGCACCATGGTGCAGGGTAGGGCGCAAGTTATTAGATAGAGGCAAGAGCCTGGCCCTGCACTGTCTAGAGCAATGTGCTCAACTTCAACCTCCAGACACCACTAAGAAACTGCAGTCATTGCTGGGTTTCTTTAACTTTGAAAGAGCACATTATTGTCATCACACTTGTGTCTGCCCTTGAGGCACTCACTAAAGCTAAAGTTCTGAACACCAACGCATTGCATCCACGTTGGATTCAATAGGCAACCTCCCTTACTGCCACTGATGTTGATTTCATCTTTGACCCAAAGCTGTAGATGCAATACTTCCTCCAATACAAACAGGACTACCCCACACTTACTAATATATTACCTCTTGATCAGTACTGAACTATCATTTGCACTGATTGTTCAGCACAACCAGCTGTAGGCATTAAACATCAAAACTCAGCTGTTTGTGCAGCCGTAAATGGAGTGATGATGGATGGTGACTTGCTACCTCAAAACACCTACCTGCAGACCCTAGGGGACTACATTCCACAACAGGAAGAGCTTATGGCTCTTATCCTGGCACTGGAACATATGGATCCAGACCTACCAGCACTAAGTGTGTGTGATTCATACTATTGTGTCCAGTCCACCAATGATTACCTTAATCACTGGCACCTGAACGGCTTCAGAGATTCTAGAAGAAACACCATCAAACACAGAAAATTGTGGGGGAGGGTAACTGACCTTCGTGAGAGAACACCAAAGGTCCGTGCAGTACCTACATTTTCCCATAAAAGTGTATGAATACACATTGTAGGAAGTACTTTGGCTGATGAAGCCACAAAATATTCAGTAGCTGCGGCATCTTTTGCTGCAGTAACTCATTCTCAAACAAGGTTAGATAATGAGACGCTGGCTGCTATGAAATGTTCGGCTAAAGGCAAGCCTTTACCAAAAGCATACCCTGAAAAATATTCCTATCATCTCAGTGCCCAAAACATTGCATTTGCAACCATTCCAGGAGTGGGAGATTATGTGATCCCCAACCAAGTCCATATATTAGATCACATCAAAGCAGCACATGAGGGTGTCGCTTCTGCTCACACAGGTGTGGCAGCTACAATATGTCTATTGCAAAAACACTTTTGGTGGCCAGGTTTCTACAACCAGACCAATCAATATGTCCTCTGAAGTGACATTTGTCAACAAATTAAAGGGTCTGCCATAAATCGTACAATGCAGACCAGGTAGAAACCACTAACATGTGTGTACCTGGACCATTGTAGTCTCTTACAACCTGATGATGCATACAAATACATCTTAATCACTGTTTATTCCTGTTCTAGATTCCTGTGGGTATGGCCACAATGGTCGCCTGATGGTCAGACTGTTATGAAAGATTTGGAAGCATATGCAATTTGTAGGAAGTTGGCTCTGTATGCACTATTTCAAAGTAAAGAATAGTATGCACAGAGTCCAAGGGTTCCCCTTAGAGGTAAGATAGTGGCAAAAAGAGATAATTCTAATGCTCTATTTTGTGGTAGTGTGGTCGAGCAGTAGGCTTATCAAAGGAGTAGTGTTAAGCATTTGTTGTACATACACAAGCAATAAATGAGGAACACACACTCAAAGACAATTCCAGGCCAATAGGTTTTTGTATAGAAAAATATATTTTCTTAATTTATTTTAAGAACCACAGGTACAAGATTTACATGTAATACTTCAAATGAAAGGTATTGCAGGTAGGTACTTTAGGAACTTTGAATTAGCAAAATAGCATATACAGTTTTCACATAAATCACATATAGCTATTTTAAAACTACACACAGTGCAATGTTCACAGTTCCTAGGGGGAGTAAGAGTTTGTTAGTTTTTGCAGGTAAGTAAACCACCTACGGGGTTCAAGTTTGGGTCCAAGGTAGCCCACCGTTGGGGGTTCAGAGTAACCCCAAAGTTACCACACCAGCAGCTCAGGGTCGGTCAGGTGCAGAGGTCAAAGTGGTGCCCAAAACGCATGGGCTTCAATGGAGAAGGGGGTGCCCTGGTTCCAGACTGCCAGCAGGTAAGTACCCACGTCTTCGGAGGGCAGACCAGGGGGGTTTTGTAGGGCACCGGGGGGGACACAAGTCCACACAGAAAGTACACCCTCAGCAGCACGGGGTGGCTGGGCGCAGTGTGCAAACACGCTGGAGACTTTCAATAGGTTTCAATGGGAGACCAAGGGGTCTCTTCAGTGATGCAGGCATGCAAGGGGGGGCTCCTCGGGGTAGCCATCACCTGGGCAAGGGAGAGGGCCTCCTGGGGGTCACTCCTGCACTGGAGTTCAGATCCTTCAGGTCCTGGGGGCTGCGGTACAGTGTCCCTACCAGGCGTCGGGTAATTAGAAGCAGGCAGTCGTGGTCAGGGGGAGCCTCGGGATTCCCTCTGCAGGCGTCGCTCTGGGGGCTCAGGGGGGGGAAACTCTGGCTACTCACGGTCTCGCAGTCGCCGGGGAGTCTTCCCTGAAGTGATTGTTCTCCACAAGTCGAGCCGGGAGCGTCGGGTGCAAAGTGTCAAGTCTCATGCTTCCGGCGGGAAACGCAAGTTGTTTCAAAGTTGCTTCTTTGTTGCAAAGTTGCAGTCTTTGGTGAACAGAGTCACTGTCCTCGGGAGTTCTTGGTCCTTCTAGATGCAGGGCAGTCCTCTGAGGATTCAAAGCAGTTGGTGTCTCCGTCTTCTCTGCAGCGTTTTTCAGCTTATCAGTCCTCTTCTTCTTAGGTTGCAGGAATCTGAGTTCCTAGGTTCTGGGGAGCCCTTAAATACTATATTTAAGGGCGTGTTTAGGTATGGGGGGTTAGTAGCCAATGGCTACTAGCCCTGAGGGTGGGTACACCCTCCTTGTGCCTCCTCCCAAGGCGAGGGGGTCACATTCCTATCCCTATTGGGGGAATCCTCCATCTGCAAGATGGAGGATTTCTAAAAGTCAGAGTCACCTCAGCTCAGGACACCTTAGGGGCTGTCCTGACTGGCCAGTGACTCCTCCTTGTTTTTCTCATTATATCCTCCGGCCTTGCCACCAAAAGTGGGGCCGTGGCCGGAGGGGGCGGGCAACTCCACTAGCTGGAATGCCCTGGGGTGCTGTAACAAAGGGGGTGAGCCTTTGAGGCTCACCGCCAGGTGTTACAGTTCCTGCAGGGGGAGGTGATAAGCATCTCTACCCAGTACAGGCTTTGTTACTAGCCACAGAGTGATAAAGGAACTCTCCCCATGTGGCCAGCAACATGTCTGGTGTTTGGCAGGCTGCTAAAACTAGTCAGCCTACACGGAAAGTCGGTTAAGGTTTCAGGGGGCACCTCTAAGGTGCCCTCTGGGGTGTATGTTCCAATAAAATGTACACTGGCCTCAGTGTGCATTTATTGTGCTGAGAAGTTTGATACCAAACTTCACAGTTTTCAGTGTAGCCATTATGGTGCTGCGGAGTTCGTGCTTGACAGACTCCCAGACCATATACTCCTATGGCTACCCTGCACTTACAATGTCTAAGGTTTTGCTTAGACACTGTAGGGGCACAGTGCTCATGCACTGGTGCCCTCACCTATGGTATAGTGCACCCTGCCTTAGGGCTGTAAGGCCTGCTAGAGGGGTGACTTATCTATACTGCATAGGCACTGTGAGGTTGGCATGGCACCCTGAGGGGAGTGCCATGTCGACTTACTCGTTTTGTCCTCACCAGCACACACAAGCTGGCAAGCAGTGTGTCTGTGCTGAGTGAGGGGTCCCCAGGGTGGCATAAGATATGCTGCATCCCTTAGAGACCTTCCCTGGCATCAGGGCCCTTGGTACCAGGGGTACCAGTTACAAGGGACTTACCTGGATGCCAGGGTGTGCCAATTGTGGAAACAAAAGTACAGGTTAGGGAAAGAACACTGGTGCTGGGGCCTGGTTAGCAGGCCTCAGCACAGTTTCAAATAAAAACTTAGCATCAGCAAAGGCAAAAAGTCAGGGGGTAACCATGCCAAGGAGGCATTTCCTTACACGATTGCAGCATTTCACTCCGACCAGGGCCCTGCCTTTGCCTCTTGGCACTCAGGAACACCATAGGAATTATAGATGTACAACTACATTATTCCTCACCCTTCCATCCTGAGGGAAATAACATAGTGGAGAGAAGGAACCAAGACTTAAAGCAGTCCTTAACAGCAAGAGTTTTAGATGCAGGCCGTAGTTGGCTTCATCATAAATATAGGGTTCAGAAAGCACTAACCAAACTGCCCAGAAGGTCCTTGGGAGGTCCCACCCTGTGTGAGGTCCTCTTCGGGATACCTATGTATGTCCCTGATTTTGATGGTTCTGGCGTGGTTTAGGCAGGCACACCGTATGACATAAATACATATGTCACTGTTTTACAGGAGCTGTAACAATTTTGTGATGAGAATTCATCTGCCTATGCCACCACCTTGGGAATAAGGGATTTGCTAACAACAATTATAGGCTGGATTCCTAAAGTTGAGGATCTAGTGAGTGAAAAGATTGCTGTGAATGAGGAGTTTGGCCCATCCTACAGACCACCGATTGAAGTACTGGGAACATATGGTACCAGAACTGTCATAATACCACCACTTCATGGTTTCAGAGAGAAAAGATTTGTTTCGATTGATAACGTCAAACAGCACCATGTGGCTGATTCTGCACAGTAGACCAAGAGGTCCTTCGGGTAGCACCCATTCTCCTCTCACTACCGGACAGGATATACCTATATAAGCAGTAAAGAATGCTTCTGCAAGTACCAATAGACTCCTTGAGCATGGGGTGGGTGGAGAATGAGCGTCTGCTGATTCCTGTTACCACTTAATTGATCGGAAACGTCTGAGATGTGGAACTTTATTATTCCATTTTGACACAGAAGGATGACGTTGTCTATTATGAACCACCATAAATGGGACAACCTACTACCTCTGCACCAGCTCCTGTGTTTGCACAGACTGTTTCTGGTTATTTCATTGACATTGATGACTTTTGTTCCAACTCATCATCTTTTCAACTAAGACTGTATTAAAGACATGTTAGCTGTACATGTGGCTTAAAAACAGTTACTTAAATGACCAATGGTATTATCTGTGGATACTGTTGACATTGCTTCCGTTTCTGCTTTGGATTGCTCTTGTGTTCTTTTTCTTGATAAATGCTTACTATCTCCCTGAATGCTCTGCCATTGAGTTGGTGGATGAAGTTTTGACACCTTACCTATTTTCCCCTATGGTCCGAAGAGACTAGTTGTACATGGTCCTACTGAGGTCTTTCAAATTTCATATGTGTTTACAAATTCCATGAGTGATGATTCCAATGACTGAGATGTTAAAACAATTAAAACTGTTGATTCTATGCTTTCTGAGCTTGAAAAATATATTGTATTTAAAAAGTGTGTTTGAAAATGAAGACGTGTATATGAACACAGCAGATTATGGGGAAGTATTTTGTTATCACTATTATAGACATTTCTTTCTTTACCAAGCTAGTATTCCAGGATTAGTTTACAATTACACACAATGGGTACATCATTGCACTCCACCTGTGGGGAGTTCCAATCATATGTAGTTAAGTTTGAGTATTTTACTGAGCATGACATTAGAAAATCAGAATCATACTATTTCAAATTGCTGCTTTCTAGAATGGGGAAAATATTGCTACCCGACACAAAATTGATCTATTCAGATTACATTTTTTCCCGGCTTGCTGTTGAAGGGTCTGAGTATTGGAAAAACACTGTTGATTTGATTGTATGGCGAACAAATGGGTATGGAAGCTTTAATTAGAGCATGCATTATTTCTCTACAAATTAGTTTTTTTAAATTTTTTATGACACCATCCAACAAACATCCTGTTTGGGTTTAGCAAAAGTAAAGGAATTGAATGTGCCCAGTATCACCACAGCAGCTAAATGTCACAATTGTCAAACATGTTTTTTGTTACCGAAGAGCAGCATACTACTTGGGTTCAAAATCATACCTTTAATTCCTCACTTTTAAGTCCCGGCAGGTGGTTGTTGTGGCCAATGGACACAAATGGGTGCCCGCCATGTTTGGTTAATTCCTTGGAGAGTTTCAGAGCATGCAGGATAGACCTTTGCTTTGCACGGCTCAACTTTCAGGTATCATCACTACATACAGTGTGGGCCAACAAGGGTTACTGTCTTCTACTTCAAGAGCTGACAAAGAACAACTTACTCTCCTGTCTGAGGAAGTCAATCTACAAGATTTTCTGTTAGGACCCAGGAAGCCACACTCCTAACTCTACCTGTATAACATGGAAAACAAAATCTGGAAACTCACCCAGATGAAAGCTGTTGAAAGTTTAAGGCAGATTGATAGGGAAAACATGGAGAAAGCTTTACCTGTTGTTATTTATGACATTAACACTGTGTAACAGAATATACACTTATAATACAGTGTCATCTGCAATCTATATTATTCAGAATGGCGTCTTTTTACAACATGGAGAGAACCAGCTGCGTTCCATCATGCAGTAAGTTGGACACTGCAGGTTCTCAAACGTGGCTACATGCCCAGTAAGCACTTTAATGGTACCAAACTGTTTGCCACTTTTAAAATGTCCAGACAACAACAGATAACATCTAAAAAAATAAGCTAGCTACATCATGCTTAACATTGAGAAGGTGGAAAAATTGTCTTTTACTTTAGCATAAATCCCCTCACCACTATGGTAATCAATGGTGTGAAAAATCTGTCGATTTCCACCATTCATTTCATTGCTAAAAGCATTTTGCAGTTGGCAGGTTTGAGCAGCTAGGAGACAGTCACATACACGAAGTGTCGGAGTTGCCTTTCAATTACAAGTGTCTGAATTTCGGGCAGTGAAGTGCGCGACGGGTGGCACTGCACCCGCTGCACATCAGCATTGCCGCCGGCTCTATTATGAGCCGGCTGCAATGTTGATGTGACATTTCCGCTGGGCCAGCGGATGGTAACACTGTTACCGTCTGCTGGCCCAGCGGAAATGTCATAATAGGGAGACAGAAATACCGCCGGCAATGGCGGTATTCTGTCTCCCGCGGCCTCGGCGGTCTTCGTAATGACCCCCTATGTTTCTAAAAGTTGGAATACTTTTTAGGAATCTAAAACTATCTCTAGAACTTAATTCAAACTTTCACAAAACTTTTAAACTCTAAAAGAAATGCTAACAGGGACTAGCTCAAGGTCCTAGCAGGACTTTTAAAAATTTAGAAAAATAGCTCAAATTGCAAAAATCAGTTTCTAATGACAATTTTTGGAATTTAATCATGTGATCAGGTATTGGCTGAGTAGTCCAGCAAATGCAAAGTTGTGTACCCCACCGCTGATCCACCAATGTAGGAAGTTGGCTCTATATGCACTATTTCAAAGTAAGGAATAGTATGCACAGAGTCCAAGGGTTCCCCTTAGAGGTAAGATAGTGGCAAAAAGAGATCATTCTAATGCTCTATTTTGTGGTAGTGTGGTCGAGCAGTAGGCTTATCAAAAAAGTAGTGTTAAGCATTTGTTGTACATACACAAGCAATAAATGAGGAACACACACTCAAAGACAATTCCAGGCCAATAGGTTTTTGTATAGAAAAATATATTTTCTTAATTTATTTTAAGAACCACAGGTACAAGATTTACATGTAATACTTCAAATGAAAGGTATTGCAGGTAGGTACTTTAGGAACTTTGAATTAGCAAAATAGCATATACAGTTTTCACATAAATCACATATAGCTATTTTAAAACTACACACAGTGCAATGTTCACAGTTCCTAGGGGGAGTAAGAGTTTGTTAGTTTTTGCAGGTAAGTAAACCACCTACGGGGTTCAAGTTTGGGTCCAAGGTAGCCCACCGTTGGGGGTTCAGAGTAACCCCAAAGTTACCACACCAGCAGCTCAGGGTCGGTCAGGTGCAGAGGTCAAAGTGGTGCCCAAAACGCATGGGCTTCAATGGAGAAGGGGGTGCCCTGGTTCCAGACTGCCAGCAGGTAAGTACCCACGTCTTCGGAGGGCAGACCAGGGGGGTTTTGTAGGGCACCGGGGGGGACACAAGTCCACACAGAAAGTACACCCTCAGCAGCACGGGGGCGGGCGGGTGCAGTGTGCAAACACGCATCGGATTTTCAATAGGTTTCAATGGGAGACCAAGGGGTCTCTTCAGCGATGCAGGCAGGCAAGGGGGGGGGGCTCCTCGGGGTAGCCACCACCTGGGCAAGGGAGAGGGCCTCCTGGGGGTCACTCCTGCACTGGAGTTCGGATCCTTCAGGTCCTGGGGGATGCGGGTGCAGTGTCCCTACCAGGCGTCGGGTTCTTAGAAGCAGGCAGTCGCGGTCAGGGGTAGCCTCGGGATTCCCTCTGCAGGCTTTGCTGTGGGGGCTCAGGGGGGCAACTCTGGCTACTCACGGTCTCTCAGTCACCCGGGAGTCCTCCCTGAAGTGATTGTTCTCCACAAGTCGAGCCGGGGGCGTCGGGTGCAGAGTGTCAAGTCTCACGCTTCCGGCAGGAAACGCAGGTTGTTTCAAAGTTGCTTCTTTGTTGCAAAGTTGCAGTCTTTAGTGAACAGAGCCGCTGTCCTCAGGAGTTCTTGGTCCTTCTAGATGCAGGGCAGTCCTCTGAGGATTCAGAGGTCGCTGGTCCCTGGGGAGAGCGTCGCTGGAGCAGTGTCTTTAGAAGTGGGGAGACAGGCCGGTAGAGCTGGGGCCAAAGCAGTTGGTGTCTCCGTCTTCTCTGCAGCGTTTTTCAGCTTAGCAGTCCTCTTCTTCTTAGGTTGCAGGAATCTCAGTTCCTAGGTTCTGGGGAGCCCTTAAATACTATATTTAAGGGAGTGTTTAGGTCTGGGGGGTTAGTAGCCAATGTCTACTAGCCCTGAGGGTGGGTACACCCTCTTTGTGCCTCCTCCCAAGGGGAGGGGGTCACATTCCTATCCCTATTGGGGGAATCCTCCATCTGCAAGATGGAGGATTTCTAAAAGTCAGAGTCACCTCAGCTCAGGACACCTTAGGGGCTGTCCTGACTGGCCAGTGACTCGTCCTTGTTTTTCTCATTATCTCCTCCGGCCTTGCAGCCAAAAGTGGGGCCGTGGCCAGAGGGGGCGGGCAACTCCACTAGCTGGAATGCCCTGGGGTGCTGTAACAAAGGGGGTGAGCCTTTGAGGCTCACCGCCAGGTGTTACAGTTCCTGCAGGGGGAGGTGATAAGCATCTCTACCCAGTACAGGCTTTGTTACTAGCCACAGAGTGACAAAGGAACTCTCCCCATGTGGCCAGCAACATGTCTGGTGTGTGGCAGGCTGCTAAAACTAGTCAGTCTACACGGATAGTCGGTTAAGGTTTCAGGGGGCACCTCTAAGGTGCCCTCTGGGGTGTATGTTCCAATAAGATTTACACTGGCCTCAGTGTGCATTTATTGTGCTGAGAAGTTTGATACCAAACTTCACAGTTTTCAGTGTAGCCATTATGGTGCTGTGGAGTTCGTGCTTGACAGACTCCCAGACCATATACTCTTATGGCTACCCTGCACTTACAATGTCTAAGGTTTTGCTTAGACACTGTAGGGGCACAGTGCTCATGCACTGGTGCCCTCACCTATGGTATAGTGCACCCTGCCTTAGGGCTGTAAGGCCTACTAGAGGGGTGACTTATCTATACTGCATAGGCAGTGTGAGGTTGGCATGGCACCCTGAGAGGAGTGCCATGTCGATTTACTCGTTTTGTCCTCACCAGCACACACAAGCTGGCAAGCAGTGTGTCTGTGCTGAGTGAGGGGTCCCCAGGGTGGCATAAGATATGCTGCATCCCTTAGAGACCTTCCCTGGCATCAGGGCCCTTGGTACCAGGGGTACCAGTTACAAGGGACTTACCTGGATGCCAGGGTGTGCCAATTGTGGAAACAAAAGTACAGGTTAGGGAAAGAACACTGGTGCTGGGGCCTGGTTAGCAGGCCTCAGCACACTTTCAAATCAAAACTTAGCATCAGCAAAGGCAAAAAGTCAGGGGGTAACCATGCCAAGAAGGCATTTCCTTACACAATTGCAGCATTTCACTCCGACCAGGGCCCTGCCTTTGCCTCTTGGCACTCAGGAACACCATAGGAATTATAGATGTACAACTACATTATTCCTCACCCTTCCATCCTGAGGGAAATAACATAGTGGAGAGAAGGAACCAAGACTTAAAGCAGTCCTTAACAGCAAGAGTTTTAGGTTCAGGCCGTAGTTGGCTTCATCATAAATATAGGGTCCAGAAAGCACTAACCAAACTGCCCAGAAGTTCCTTGGGAGGTCCCACCCTGTGTGAGGTCCTCTTCGGGATACCTATGTATGTCCCTGATTTTGATGGTTCTGGCGTGGTTTAGGCAGGCACAACATATGACATAAATACATATGTCACTGTTTTACAGGAGCTGTAACAATTCTGTGATGAGAATTCATCTGCCTATGCCACCACCTTGGGAATAAGGGATTTGCTAACAACAATTATAGGCTGGATTCCTAAAGTTGAGGATCTAGTGAGTGGAAAGATTGCTGTAAATGAGGAGTTTCGCCCATCCTACAGACCACCGATTGCAGTCCTGGAAACATATGGTACCAGAACTGTCATAATACTACCACTTCATGGTTTCAGAGAGAAAAGATTTGTTTTGATTGATAACGTCAAACAGCACCATGTGGCTGATTCTGCACAGTAGACCAAGAGGTCCTTCGGGTAGCACCCATTCTCCTCTCACTACCGGACAGGATATACCTATATAAGCAGTAAAGAATGCTTCTGCAAGTACTGATAGACTCCTTGAGCATGGGGTGGGTGGAGAATGAGCGTCTGCTGATTCCTGTTACCACTTCATTGATAGGAAACGTCTGAGATGTGGAACTTTATTATTCCATTTTGACACAGAAGGATGACGTTGTCTATTATGAACCACCATAAATGGGACAACCTACTACCTCTGCACCAGCTCCTGTGTTTGCACAGACTGTTTCTGGTTATTTCATTGACATTGATGACTTTTCTTCCAACTCATCATCTTTGCAACTGAGACTGTATTAAAGACATGTTAGCTGTACATGTGGCTTAAAAACAGTTACTTAAATGACCAATGGTATTATCTGTGGATACTGTTGACATTGTTTCCGTTTCTGCTTTCGATTGCTCTTGTCTTTTTTTTCTTGATAAATGCTTATTATCTCCCTGAATGCTCTGCCATTGAGTTGGTGGATGAAGTTTTGACACCTTACCTATTTTCCCATAAGGTCCGAAGAGACTAGTTGTACATGGTCCTACTGAGGTCATTCAAATTTCATATGTGTTTACAAATTCCATGAGTGATGATTCCAATGACTGAAATGTTAAAACAATTAAAACTGTTTATTCTATGCTTTTTGAGCTTGAAAAATATATTGTATTTAAAAAGTGTGTTTGAAAATGAAGACGTGTATATGAACACAGCAGATTATGGGGAAGTATTTTGTTATCACTATTATAGACATTTCTTTCTTTACCAAGCTAGTACTCCAAGATTAGTTTACAATTACACACAATGGGTACATCATTACACTCCACCTGTGGGGAGTTCCAATCATATGTAGTTAAGTTTGTGTATTTTACTGAGCATGACATTAGAAAATCAGAATCATACTATTTCAAATTGCTGCTTTCTAGAATGGGGAAAATATTGCTACCCGACACAAAATTGATCTATTCAGATTACTTTTTTTCCCGGCTTGCTGTTGAAGGGTCTGAGTATTGGAAAAACACTTATATGGGGAACAAATGGGTATGGAAGCTTTAATTAGAGCATGCATTATTCCTCTACAAATTATGTTTTTTTATTTTTTTTTATGACACCATCCAACAAACATCCTGTTTGGGTTTAGCAAAAGTAAAGGAATTGAATGTGCCCAGTATCACCACAGCAGCTAAATGTCACAATTGTCAAACATTTTTTTTGTTACCGAAGAGCAGCATACTACTTGGGTTCAAAATCGTACCTTTAATTCCTCACTTTTAAGTCCCTGCAGGTGGTTATTGTGGCCAATGGACACAAATGGGTGCCCGCCATGTTTGGTTAATTCCTTGGAGAGTTTCAGAGCATGCAGGACAGACCTTTGCATTGCACGGCTCAACTTTCAGGTATCATCACTACATACAGTGTGGGCCAACAAGGGTTACTGTCTTCTACTTCAAGAGCTGACAAAGAACAACTTACTCTCCTGTCTGAGGAAGTCAATCTACAAGATTTTCTGTTAGGACCCAGGAAGCCACACTCCTAACTCTACCTGTATAACATGGAAAACAAAATCTGGAAACTCATCCAGATGAAAGCTGTTGAAAGTTTAAGGCAGATTGATAGGGAAAACATGGAGAAAGCTTTACCTGTTGTTATTTATGACATTAACACTGTGTAACAGAATATACACTTATAATACAGTGTCATCTGCAATCTATATTATTCAGAATGGCGTCTTTTTACAACATGGAGAGAACCAGCTGCGTTCCATCATGCAGTAAGTTGGACACTGCAGGTTCTCAAACGTGGCTACATGCCAAGTAAGCACTTTAATGGTACCAAACTGTTTGCCACTTTTATTCTGTCCAGACAACAACAGATAACATCTAAAAAAAGAAGCTAGCTACATCATGCTTAACATTGAGAAGGTGGAAAAATTGTCTTTTACTTTAGCATAAATCCCCTCACCACTATGGTAATACATGGTGTGAAAAATCTGTCAATTTCCACCATTCATTTAATTGCTTAAAGCATTTTGCAGTTGGCAGGTTTGAGCAGCTAGGAGACAGTCACATACACGAAGTGTGGGAGTTGCCTTTCAATTACAAGTGTCTGAATGGCGAAACAGAGGTCTTTTTTAGTAGAAGCAAATGTGAGACTATTGTAAGTCATTCTATGATCTGTAAGCATATGTCCTTGCATGGCCTTTGCAACGTGGATGTTGTGAATTTAGGGCCAGATGTAGGAAGACAGCAAATTGCGACTTGCAATTTGCGAGTCCTTCCGACTCGCAAATTGCAACTCGCAATTTGCTATGCAGAACGGTGTCTCAGACACCGTCTGCGACTCGCTATGGGGTCGCAAAGACCCACCTCATTATTATTAATGAGGTGGGTCGCAATTTGCGACCCCATAGAGAGTCAGGGCACTCACGGGGATGATGGCCTGCTGGAGACAGGAGACCACCATGTCCATTACTGCTTTTAAATAAAGCAGTTTTTTTTTTCAAAGTGCAACCCGTTTTCCTTAAAGGAAAACGAGCTGCACTTTGAAAAAAAAAACGAAACCTTTAGTTTCGGTATTTTTCAGGGCAGGTAGTGGTCCATTGGACCACTGCCTGCCCTGAATTTTTATTTTTTTTCAGACACAAAGGGGAAGGGGTCCGTTTGCGCCTCGGTTACCATCCACTTCAAGTGGATGGTAACTGCGCTTTCATTTGCGACCGCAATCGCGGTCGCAAATGAAAATGCATAGCATTGCAAGTCGCAAATAGGAAGGGAACACCCCTTCCTATTTGCGAGTCGGAAATGCATTTTGCAAGTCGGATCCGACTCGCAAAATGCATTTCTACATAGCAAAGAGGCTTTTGCGACATGCAAATGGCGATTTTCGCCGTTTGCGACTCGCAAAACCCTTGCTACATCTGGCCCTTTGTTTGCTATCTGACAAGTACTCCTGTCTCTTTGATTTGTCCAGTATTTCAGATACTTTCTAAAGGAAGTTATGTGGTTCTAAACAATCTAAGATGTTGTGGAATGAAGCCAGGAATCGTTTACATGATTTCAGATACTCAAATGGTAACTTTTTGCAGCCATGTCTTATTCCCCCATACAAGTGATAAAAGAGTGAGACTTGTGACCCCGCATTGCTACTTCTAGTGTACATTTTGACAAGCCCAGCAGACTAAAGGTGCTATTGTTTGAAAAACACGTGGCCCTGACATCAGCTAAAGAGACTTATGAACTCCAGATTATCAGCTGAGATACAGTCCTTGTTAAACACCAACTTGCCCAAACATTTTGGAGAACTGGCAAATATAACCTTTAATTCATTGAATACTGCTGAGATTGTGCACCTTTTTAAAGCTGTCAGTTCTGGATTTGTCAACACCTTCCCGACCGTGTTTGGAATCATACCTTCAGCCAAACATTCACTCTTTTTGAGTGTCTTTGGCGGATCCCCTATTTGGCATTACTTGGTGAAATTCTGCTGCTGCCATTTCTGCTACACAGTGGCTGTTCTAGTTCAGCAAAGTGGAGTGACGGAGCTACCACCAGCCCAGCTGTGTCATGATCACATGATATGGTATTTTAGAGATTTCTTGCAATGGGAGCTGGAGTTCGATTGATCATTGACATTCTGACCAGTCCTGACATGTGTCCAGCTGGACATCTATTGTATTTGGAGCCTCTTTGAATGTGCACCTATAGTGTGTCTTGCTGTGCAGACTGTACCTCCTGTGGACAAGGAACCATTAATGTTCTTCATTCACGGTCATACGCCTTGAGACTGCGGTTGATTTGTGAGGCATCCTATGAACCACTGTGTGTGGATTTACTGGCTCCAACAACATCTGGCACGTTGAACAGTGCTACTTTTGTAGTTCATCCTGTGCTGCAGGCTTCTGCACACTTTTGCTCCATGGATCCCTCTGCTAATACATTGATCAACTTGTCACCTGACGAAGTGTAGTCCTTCATGCTCTCAATTTCTCTTGATGACATCAAAGATTTTCTGAAAGACCATAATTACTGTTAAAATTTGACCCCTGGCTTTTTTAAGGTAAAAATGTGACAACTAATTGCCTTTTAATTCGGCCTGTCAGTTGGCATGCTTCATTTGTCGACTTAGACATTTTATCTCTTGTATGATTATATATATGCTTTTAGGATTTTAATTAGAACATTTTTAGAATTAGATTTTGGAATTTGCATCCTTGTTCTGTCAATAGGGGGAGGGTGTCTTGAGTCCATTTTTAGCTCCCTGCCTGGGCACAGTATTTGGCTTCGCTTAGGCTCTCGACCTGTGCCCTTTTACCTAGACAACATGATCCGCACTCATTTTGTTAATTTGTATTCATTTTAGCACAGCTTGTTTTAGCAGCGATATTTTATTTTCAGAATCAGTCACTATTCTGCGAGAGTGTCACTATCAGTGTTATGGATGGCATATTTTTCATTGTGTTCTTTTTCCCTGGGTTAACAACAGAATGCCAGGTACACAGGATAATATTTTATATTGTCATCGCAATATAGCGTACACCCTTCCCACTTAGGGTGACAAATGCAAAAAGAACAGATGATGGACAGAATGTGGAAAAAAAAAAACATTCACCCCCAGTCAGAGATTTGGGTTTAATCCATCATTTATTTTTTTCTTGCCATGACATTCCACTTTCTCAAAGTGACATTTCTAAAATCCAACTTTTCCAGTAAAGAGGATTTATAATTACCATTTTAAAGACATAACACACCTCTCTGCCCAGAAATTACAGCTTAACAGTATGTTAGGGATTTACCAATGCTGGCCTATGAGAGGAGCAGGCTTCCCTATAGTAACAAATGACTTTGGAAGTTTTTTACCACCAGGTTGATTAAAACTTAAAAGTACAGTCCTACCATTTAAATACACTACACCCTGCCCTGCAGGTCCTATAGTGTCTACCATAGGGGTGACTTATGTGTAATAAAAGGGGGGATTAAGGCTTGGCAATGGGCTTTAAGTGTCAAGTCGAGGTGGCATTAAAACAGCTCCTACAGGCCTTGCAATGGCAGGTCTCAGACATTGGTAAGGGGTTACTTATGTGAATGCCACAGGCAGTGGTGCACGCCCACTACTAGCATTTAATTTACAGGCCCTATGCCATAGAGTTCACTTTACCATGGACTTATAGGTGTCGTGTTACCATGCTTAGTGGACGGTGCACATGCACTTTAGCACTGGTCAGCAGTGTTAAAGTGCAAAGTCTCCTAAATCCAGCAAAAACAAGATCATAAAGGTGAAGGGAGGCAGGCAAAAAATGGTGGAAGATTACTCTTAGGCTGTCAGGTCTAACAATATGACAGTCAGTGGAAGAGGTTGAGGTTGGTTAGGTATGTTGTTTGTTATGTTTATTTTCTTATGGGGGTGACATGGTGAATAAGGCTGTGATCAGTGACTTAAGGTGCTGCAGTGGTGTGCCATCGCCTTTGCATTAATACAGCAATGGCCAGTAGTGTACAAGTGATCACTTGGAATGTGAGATGGCTGAATACACCATCACAGCGGTATAACGTTATTGCATACATTAAATGTAGAAGTGCGCAGAGAGCACTCCGGCAAGAGACCCATTTGATGGAGTGTGAGGGCAGGGCTCTCCAGAAGAGGTGAAGGGGACAGCTTTATTTTACTACCTACTCTTCGTTTGTAAGGGATGTCTTGATTTGGATAAGACAAAGGATACCCTTTCAATTGCATCAGGTGGGGGGTGAACCCTAATGGCTACTATGGTTTAGTAATGGGCCCGCTGGATTAGAAGGTCATTGCATTGCTAAACATATCTGCCCCAAACACATACCTAAACTGTTTGTCTAGCCTGGCTCCCTTATTGACCACCACACTGCACTACCCAAAGATTACTGATGGGAATATCAATTGTGAGGCAGATCTCCAACTAGACAGGTCTCATTCCCTGCTGTCACCATCATCAGCACATAAACTAGCAGGGTACTGAGGGCCCTGAGGGCTGAAAGACTGTTGGGGGATGTATAATCCAAGGGCATGGGCCTATTCCTTCCATTCTGGTTGGCATGCACTAGATGTGCACCTGGATGCAATTTTATGTTCCAATGCACTGGCTGAATGAGTGATAGAGGGAGAGTAGTGAGTGAGGAAATATTCAGATCACAACCCTCTACTATGTACTTATCAATGCCCACCTCACAGGGCTAGAGTCCCAGCATAGTCCATGGATCCCACCCTTTTGGAGGATCTGGCATTCCGAGCATCACTGGGGAGGTGATACACATTCAATGGCAGGAGAGGATAAGTGATGATCTGCCACCAGATCTGGGAACAATGATTGAAGGTAAGGCCTGGCTCCTGGAGGGAAGGGAGAAATTGTTAGCATTTGTGGAATTCCTAAAGCAGTCTGATTACAGCGCATATGCTAGCATGGCTCTTCCGGGAGAAGAACAAGGGATAAACTATATTCCAGATCCAGGACCCATCAGGCTGGAATGTGTTCTCACAGATAGAGATTAATAAGGTGTTCCGTCAGTTCGGTTGCAAATTGTATGCAGCAGGAGCGGTGGCCGCTTAGGTGGAACATTTACAGTATATAGTGAATGGACCCTGAACCCCAGTTTTGTGGAGCAAATAGCACTGCTGTTAATATCCAGGAGATAAGGGGTGCACTAAAAGTGCTGGCTTGGAACAGGGTTCCTGTATCAGAGGGGCTTCCCATCAAAGTTTTATGTCACTTATGCAACAGCCCTAGCCCCTTCGTTAATGGACTTCTGTAATGTGGCTTTGGAGCGGGGTCTGCTCCCACTCTCCCTGCCTGATGGAGAGATAGTTTCTTTGCCCAAGAAGGACAAGGATCATGGCTTGGTAGATTCTTTTTGCCACCTTTCTATGCTCACTCTGGATTACAAAACCCTGAGCAAAATTGTGCCGAACCGGATTCTACCCCATGTATGTTTACTGATATATGCAGACCAGATAGGCTTTGTACCAACTTGCAGTACCATGCCAAATATATGCCAACTGATCCGAGTTTTAGACATGCATGAGTGCTTCCCACTGGACTTCTTAGTTCTATCAGTGAACATTCAAACACGTGCACTAGGCAGGGTTGCCTGCACTTCTCCCCGAGTGAAAGGCACATGTCCACCTGCAAGACGTTGATTTAGAAATTGCATTGTAAATTGTGCAACTATACATAGTTCAATTTCAAAATTAAGCTCTATGACATCCCAGTGTAATGGCATATTTCAACACCCGTACACACATGTATGCACTGTCAGAACATGGACTGAAGCTAGTCACGTTTCAGGGCAAGCCTGGCTGGAGGCAAGTGGTCAGCGATATCTCACATAATTTGCCAGAATCATGCTTCAGGCATGTGATGCTTTAAGTACTGCTAGCCAGCATCATGACAGACCGTCTTGCACCATGACACAAGGGTGCACCCATTGCCACTAGGCACACAAAAGTGTTCCTGTAATGGGAAAGGACATGAATGTATTGTAAAGGTTAAAGATGATGCATTCCTGCCCTTTCACTCTGGTGCAGCACAACAAGGTGACTTCCTGTGCTTTGCTGTGCATAATAATAATAATAATAATAATAATAATAATAAATGTGAAACATAGCATATACTTACTAGCCTTACCTGACACATACCTTATACCATTAGCACTGTGTTTGGTGATTATGTAATGTAAATCTAGCCAAAGGGGAAGCTTCTCTGACATAGTGTGCAGTATCAGTGTCAGTTGAGAGAGCCAAAACTGCAGTACATCATGCACACTATTACATTGACATGCCAATACTTTCAACAGGGCAGGTTATTGGTCAGTAGTGACCCTCTAATGGAGAAAGGGCTGCTTGCCATTACTTGGCCCCATCAGTGCTTATATGTACACTTTTATGGCAGGTGTGCTGCTTAGTGTGACCCTTTGATATTTCTCGTACTTGGTGTCACGTTCTCTTGACTTGTGTGTCACAAGGTATTCATACATGCAGCTACATTTTGCATTTTAATTTTAGAATTCCTAATATAGCAACATTATTACATGCTGATGGTACATAAATACACACACAGTGCATCCAATCCTCGCAAGTACACAACATCTGCTCAACATGCTTAACCCCTTCGCTGCCAGGCCTTTTCCCCCTCCTGTGCCAGGCCTTTTTTTGCCTATTTAGGGCAGTTCGCGCTTAGGCCCTCATAAATTTTTGTCCACATAAGCTAACCAAGCCAAATTTGCGTCCTTTTTTTCCAACATCCTAGGGATTCTAGAGGTACCCAGACTTTGTGGGTTCCCCTGAAGGAGGCCAAGAAATTAGCCAAAATACAGTGAAAATTTTGTTTTTTTCAAACAAATTGGAAAAAGTGGCTGCAGAAGAAGGCTTGTGTTTTTTCCCCTGAAAATGGCATCAACAAAGGGTTTGCAGTGCTAAACTCAGCAGCTTCCCAGCTTTCAGGAACAGGCAGACTTGAATCAGATTTTCAACACAATTTTGGCATTTTACTGGGACATAACCCCAGTTTTGCAATTTTTTGTGCTTTGAGCCTCCTTCCAGTCAGTGACAGAAATGGGCATGAAACCAATGCTGGATCCCAGAAACCTAAACATTTCAGAAAAATAGACAAAATTCTGAAGTCAGCAAGGGGTCATTTGTGTAGATCCTACAAGGGTTTCCTACAGAAAATAATAACTGAAAAAGAAAAATATTGAAATTGAGGTGAAAAAAACATCAATTTTTCTCTACGTTTTACTCTGTAACTTTTCCCTGCAATGTCAGATTATCGAAAGCAATATACCGTTACGTCTGCTGGACTCCTCTGGTTGCGGGGATATATAGGGCTTGTAGGTTCATCAAGAACCCGAGGTACCCAGAGCCAATAAATGAGCAGCACCCTGCAGTGCATTTTCATTCTATACCGGGTATACAGCAATTCATTTGCTGAAATATAAAGAGTAAAAAATAGCTATCAAGAAAACCTTTGTATTTCCAAAAAGGGCACAAGATAAGGTGTTGAGGAACAGTGGTTATTTGCACATCTCTGAATTCCGGGGTGACCATACTAGCATGTGAATTACAGGGCATTTCTCAAATAGATGTCTTTTTTACACACTCTCCTATAATTGGAAGGAAAAAATGTAGAGAAAGACAAGGGGCAATAACACTTGTTTTGCTAATCTATGTTCCCTGAAGTATCCCGATAAAAATTATATCTCACTTGTGTGGGTAGGCCTAGCGCCCGCGACAGGAAACGACCCAAAACACAACGTGGACACATCCCATTTTTTTTTAAAGAAAACAGAGGTCTTTTTTGCAAAGTGCCTACCTGTAGATTTTGGCCTCTAGCTCAGCCGGCACCTCGGGAAACCTACCAAACCTGTGCATTTTTAAAAACTAGAGACGTAGGGGAATCCAAGATGGGGTGACTTGTGGGGCTCGGACCAGGTTCTGTTACCCAGAATCCTTTGCAAACCTCAAGATTTGGCTAAAAAAACACATGTTCCTCACATTTCTGTGGCAGAAAGTTCTGGAATCTGAGAGGAGCCACACATTTCCTTCCACCCAGCGTTCCCCCAAGTCTCCCGATAAAATTATACCTCACTTGTGTGGGTAGGCCTAGCGCCCGCGACAGGAAATGCCCCAAAGCGCAACCTGGACACATCCAATTTTTTGAAAGAAAACAGAGGTGTTTTCTGCAAAGTGCCTACCTGTAGGTTTTGGCCTCTAGCTCAGCCGGCACCTAGAGAAACCTACCAAACCTGTGCATTTCTGCAAACTAGAGACCTAGGGGAATCCAAGATGGGGTGACTTGTGGGGCTCTGACCAGGTTCTGTTACCCAGAATCCTTTACAAACCTCAAAATTTGGCATGTTCCTCACATTTCTGTGGCAGAAAGTTCTGGAATCTGAGAGGAGCCACAAATTTCCTTCCACCGAGTGTTCCCCCAAGTCTCCCGATAAAATTGACACCTCACTTGTGTGGGTAGGCCTAGCGCCCGCGACAGGAAATGCCCCAAAGCGCAACCTGGACACATCCAATTTTTTGAAAGAAAACAGAGGTGTTTTCTGCAAAGTGCCTACCTGTAGGTTTTGGCCTCTAGCTCAGCCGGCACCTAGAGAAACCTACCAAACCTGTGCATTTCTGCAAACTAGAGACCTAGGGGAATCCAAGATGGGGTGACTTGTGGGGCTCTTACCAGGTTCTGTTACCCAGAATCCTTTACAAACCTCAAAATTTGGCATGTTCCTCACATTTCTGTGGCAGAAAGTTCTGGAATCTGAGAGGAGCCACAAATTTCCTTCCACCGAGTGTTCCCCCAAGTCTCCCGATAAAATTGACACCTCACTTGTGTGGGTAGGCCTAGCGCCCGCGACAGGAAATGCCCCAAAGCGCAACGTGGACACATCCAAATTTTTGAAATAAAACAGAGGTGTTTTTTGCAAAGTGCCTAACTGTAGATTTTGGTCTCTAGCTCAGCCGGCACCTATGGAAACCTACCAAACCTGTGCATTTTTTAAAACTAGAAACCAAGGGGAATCCAAGATGGGGTGACTTGTGGGGCTCTGGCCAGGTTCTGTTACCCAGAATCCTTTGCAAACCTCAAAATTTGGCTAAAAAAAACACATGTTCCTCACATTTCTGTGGCAGAAAGTTCTGGAATCTGAGAGGAGCCACAAATTTCCTTCCACCCGGCGTTCCCCCAAGTCTCCCGATAAAAATGATACCTCACTTGTGTGGGTAGGCCTAGCGCCCGTGACAGGAAATGCCCCAAAGCGCAACGTGGACACATCGAAATTTTTGAAAGAAAACAGAGGTGTTTTTTGCAAAGTGCCTACCTGTAGATTTTGGCCTCTAGCTCAGCTGGCACCTAGGGAAACCTACCAAACCTGTGCATTTCTGAAAACTAGAGACCTAGGGGAATCCAAGATGGTGTGACTTGTGGGGCTCGGACCAGGTTCTGTTACCCAGAATCCGTTGCAAACCTCAAAATTTGGCTAAAAAAACACATGTTCCTCACATTTCTGTGGCAGAAAGTTCTGGAATCTGAGAGGAGCCACAAATTTCCTTCCACCCAGTGTTCCCCCAAGTCTCCCGATAAAAATGATACCTCACTTGTGTGGGTAGGCCTAGCGCCTGCGACAGGAAATGCCCCAAAGCGCAATGTGGACACATCCAATTTTTTGAAAGAAAACAGAGGTGTTTTTTGCATAGTGCCTACCTGTAGATTTTGGCCACTAGCTCAGCCGGCACCTAGGGAAACGTACCAAACCTGTGCATTTCTGAAAACTAGAGACCTAGGGGAATCCAAGATGGGGTGACTTGTGGGGCTCCGACCAGGTTCTGTTACCCAGAATCCTTTGCAAACCTCAAAATGTGGCTAAAAAAACGCATGTTCCTCACATTTCTGTGGCAGAAAGTTCTGGAATCTGAGAGGAGCCACACATTTCCTTTCACCCAGCGTTCCCTTAAGTCTCCCGATAAAAATGATACCTCACTTGTGTGGGTAGGCCTAGCGCCCGCGACAGGAAATGCACCAAAGCGCAACGTGGACACATCCAATTTTTTTAAAGAAAACAGAGGTGTTTATTGCAAAGGGCCTACCTGTAGATTTTGGCCTCTAGCTCAGCCAGCACCTAGGGAAACCTACCAAACCTGTGCATTTCTAAAAACTAGAGACTTAGGGGAATCCAAGATGGGGTGACTTGTGGGGCTCGGACCAGGTTCTGTTACCCAGAATCCTTTGCAAACCTCAAAATGTGGCTAAAAAAACACATGTTTCTCACATTTCTGTGGCAGAAAGTTCTGGAATCTGAGAGGAGCCACAAATTTCCTTCCACCCAGCGTTCCCCCAAGTCTCCCGATAAAAATGATACCTCACTTGTGTGGGTAGGCCTAGCGCCCGCGACAGGAAATGCCCCAAAGCGCAACGTGGACACATCCAATTTTTTTAAAGAAAACAGAGGTGTTTTCTGCAAAGTGCCTACCTGTAGGTTTTGGCCTCTAGCTCAGCCGGCACCTAGGGAAAACTACCAAACCTGTGCATTTCTGCAAACTAGAGACCTAGGGGAATCCAAGATGGGGTGACTTGTGGGGCTCTGACCAGGTTCTGTTACCCAGAATCCTTTACAAACCTCAAAATTTGGCATGTTCCTCACATTTCTGTTGCAGAAAGTTCTGGAATCTGAGAGGAGCCACAAATTTCCTTCCACCGAGTGTTCCCCCAAGTCTCCCGATAAAATTGATACCTCACTTGTGTGGGTAGGCCTAGCGCCCGCGACAGGAAATGCCCCAAAGCGCAACGTGGACACATCAAATTTTTTGAAAGAAAACAGAGGTGTTTTCTGCAATGTGCCTACCTGTAGGTTTTGGCCTCAAGCTCAGCCGGCACCTAGGGAAACCTACCAAACCTGTGCATTTCTGCAAACTAGAGACCTAGGGGAATCCAAGATGGGGTGACTTGTGGGGCTCTGACCAGGTTCTGTTACCCAGAATCCTTTACAAACCTCAAAATTTGGCATGTTCCTCACATTTCTGTGGCAGAAAGTTCTGGAATCTGAGAGGAGCCACAAATTTCCTTCCACCGAGTGTTCAACCAAGTGTCCCGATAAAATTGATACGTCACTTGTGTGGGTAGGCCTAGCGCCCGCGACAGGAAATGCCCCAAAGCGCAACGTGGACACATCCAATTTTTTGAAAGAAAACAGAGGTGTTTTCTGCAAAGTGCCTAACTGTAGATTTTGGCCTCTAGCTCAGCCGGCACTTATGGAAAACTACCAAACCTGTGCATTTTTGAAAACTAGAAACCAAGGGGAATCCAAGATGGGGTGACTTGTGGGGCTCTGGCCAGGTTCTGTTACCCAGAATCCTTTGCAAACCTCAAAATTAGGCTAAAAAAACCACATGTTCCTCACATTTCTGTGGCAGAAAGTTCTGGAATCTGAGAGGAGCCACAAATTTCCTTCCACCCGGCGTTACCCCAAGTCTCCCGATAAAAACGATACCTCACTTGTGTGGGTAGGCCTAGCGCCCGCGACAGGAAATGCCCCAAAGCGCAACGTGGACACATCAACATTTTTGAAAGAAAACAGAGGTGTTTTTTGCAAAGTGCCTACCTGTAGATTTTGGCCTCTAGCTCAGACGGCACCTAGGGAAACCTACCAAACCTGTGCATTTCTGAAAACTAGAGACCTAGGGGAATCCAAGATGGGGTGACTTGTTGGGCTCAGACCAGGTTCTGTTACCTAGAATCCTTTGCAAACCTCAAAATTTGGCTTAAAAAACACATGTTCCTCACATTTCTGTGGCAGAAAGTTCTGGAATCTGAGAGGAGCCACAAATTTCCTTCCCCCCAGTGTTCCCCCAAGTCTCCCGATAAAAATGATACCTCACTTGTGTGAGTAGGCCTAGCGCCTGCGACAGGAAATGCCCCAAAGCGCAATGTGGACACATCCAATTTTTTGAAAGAAAACAGAGGTGTTTTTTGCAAAGTGCCTACCTGTAGATTTTGGCCAATAGCTCAGCCGGCACCTAGGGAAACGTACCAAACCTGTGCATTTCTGAAAACTAGAGACCTAGGGGAATCCAAGATGGGGTGACTTGTGGGGCTCCGACCAGGTTCTGATACCCAGAATCCTTTGCAAACCTCAAAATTTGGCTAAAAAAACGCATGTTCCTCACATTTCTGTGGCAGAAAGTTCTGGAATCTGAGAGGAGCCACACATTTCCTTTCACCCAGCGTTCCCTTAAGTCTCCCGATAAAAATGATACCTCACTTGTGTGGGTAGGCCTAGCGCCCGCGACAGGAAATGCCCCAAAGCGCAACGTGGACACATCCAATTTTTTGAAAGAAAACAGAGATATTTTCTGCAAAGTGCCTACCTGTAGGTTTTGGCCTCTAGCTCAGCCGGCACCTAGGGAAACCTACCAAACCTGTGCATTTCTGCAAACTAGAGACCTAGGGGAATCCAAGATGGGGTGACTTGTGGGGCTCGGACCAGGTTCTGTTACCCAGAATCCTTTGCAAACCTCAAAATTTTACTAAAAAAACACATGTTCCTCACATTTCTGTGGCAGAAAGTTCTGGAATCTGAGAGGAGCCACAAATTTCCTTCCACCCAGCGTTCACCCAAGTCTCCTGATAAAAATGATACCTCACTTGTGTGGGTAGGCCTAGCGCCCGCGACAGGGAATGCCCCAAAGCGCAACATGGACACATCCAATTTTTTGAAAGAAAACAGAGGTGTTTTTTGCATAGTGCCTACCTGTAGATTTTGGCCTCTAGCTCAGCCAGCACCTGGGGAAACCTAGCAAACCTGTGCATTTCTGAAAACTAGAGACCTAGGGGAATCCAAGATGGGGTGACTTGTGGGGCTCGGACCAGGTTCTGTTACCCAGAATCCTTTGCAAACCTCAAAATGTGGCTAAAAAAACACATGTTCCTCACATTTCTGTGGCAGAAAGTTCTGGAATCTGAGAGGAGCCACACATTTCCTTCCACCCAGCGTTCCCCTAAGTCTCCCGATACAAATGATGCCTCACTTGTGTGGGTAGGACTAGCACCCACGAAAGGAAATGGCCCAAAACACAACGTGGACACGTCACATTTTTTCATAGAAAACAGTGCCTACCTGTGGATTTTGGCCTGTAGCTCAGCCGGCACCTGGGGGAAACCTAGCAAACCAGCGCATTTTTTAAAACTAGAAACCCAGGGGAATCTAAGATGGGGTGACTTGCGGGGCTCTGACCAGGTTATGTTACCCAGAATCCTTTGCAAACATAAAAATGTGGCCAAAAAAACACTTTTTCCTCTCATTTCGGTGACAGAAAGTTCTGGAATCTGAGAGGAGCCACAAATTTCCTTCCACCCAGCGTTCCCCTAAGTCTCTCAATAAAAATGGTACCTCACTTCTGTGGGTAGGCCTAGCGCCCACGAAAGGAAATGGCCCAAAACACAATGTGGACACAACATATTTTTTCACAGAAAACAGAGGTGTTTTTTGCAAAGTGCCCACCTGTGGATTTTGGCCTCTAGCTCAGCTGGCCCGGGGGGGGGGGGCAGAAATGGCCTAAAATAAATTTGCCCCACCAACCCCCACCCCGCCCGGGAGCGACCCTTGCCTACGGGGTTGCTCTCCCTGCATGACATTGGCACCAAAAAACAAATCCCCGGTGCCTAGTCGTTTCTGCCCCCTTCGGGGCAGATTGACCTAAAATCGACCAATCTGCCTCCAAGGGGGGCAGAAATGGTCTAAATACAATTTGCCCCCCAGGGGAGCGACCCTTGCCTGATGGGTCGCGCCCCATCTCTAAAAAAAACAAAAAAATAAAACAACAACAAAAAAAATTGCCCTGGCGCCTAGAGGTTTCTGCCTCCCCAATACCAATAGGCCGATCTGCCCCCGGGGGGCAGCAATGGCCTAAAATAAATTTGCTCCCCCACCCCCTGGGGGAGCGACCCTTGCCTACAAGGTCGCTCCCCTTGCGTGACGGCGCAAAAACAAGATCCCTGGTGCCTAGTGGTTTCTGCCCCCCTTGGGGGCAGATTGACCTAAAATCGGCCGATCTGCCCCCAAAGCGGGCAGAAATGGCCTAAATACAATTTGCCCCTCCAGGGGAGCGACCCTTGTCCAAGGGGTCGCTCCCCATCTGTAAAAAAAAAAAAATCCCTGGTGCCTAGTGGTTTCTGCCCCCCTTGGGGGCAGATCAGCCTAATCAAAATTGGCTGATCTACCCCCCACGGGGGCGGAAATGGCCTAAAATAATTCCCCCCCCCAGGGAGCGACCCTTGCCTAAGGGGTCGCTCCCCTTGCGTGAAATTCATGCAGAAAAAAACCTCCCTGGTGTCTAATGGTTTCTGCCCCCCTTGGGGGCATATTGGCCTCATCAAAATAGGCCAATCTGCCCCCAAGGGGGGCAGAAATGGCCTAAATATAATTTGCCCCCTATGGGAGCGACCCTTGCCTAAGGGGTCGCTCCCCACCTAAAAAAAAAGAAAACATAAGAAAAAAACAAAAAGAACAAAAAAAATGATCCCTGGTGCCTAGAGGTTTCTGCCCCCCCTGGTGGCATATCGGCCTAATAATAGGCCGATCTGCCCCCGGGGGGCAGAAAAGGCCTTCCCAAAAAAATGCCCCCCATGGGAGTGACCCTTGCCCAAGGGGTCGCTCCCCTTGCGTGAAATTCACGCAAAAAAAAAAACTCCCTGGTGTCTAATGGTTTCTTCCCCCCTTGGGGGCAGATTGGCCTAATCAAAATAGGCAGAAATGGCCTAAAAATGATTTGCCCCCTAGGGGAGCGACCCTTGCCTACGGGGTCGCTCCCCATCCAAAAAAAAAAAAAAAACATGACAAAAAGGAAAAAAAAAAAAAAAGATCCCCGGTGCCTAGAGGTTTCTGCCCCCCCTGGGTGCAGAAAAGGCCTAATAATAGACTGATCTGCCCCCAGGGGGGGCAGAAAATGCCTTCCCAAAAAAATGCACCCCCCTGGGAGCGACCCTTGCCCAAGGGGTCGCTCACTTTTGTCACTTTAAAAAAAAAAATCCCTGGTGTCTAGTGGGGTTTCAAAAGCCGGATTGCAAAGCAATCCGGCTTTTGAAACCCTGGGAGAGACTTCAAAGGGAAGGAAATACATTTCCTTCCCTTTGAAGCCCCTCCGGGCCTCCCCCATGGGATTGAAAGAGAAATGCTTTGCATTTCTCTTTCAATCGCGCTGGAAGCAGAGCTTCCAGCGCGATGGGGGAGACCCTGTGACTAATCAGCGCGCGCTCGCGCACTGACGTCACGGGGGGGGCTGGGGGGGTCGGGGGTGGAAGGGGAAGGGCTTCCCCTTCCATCCCTGACTTGGGGGTGGTGGGGGGGAACCCCGCAGAGGGAACGCTAGCGCTCCCTCTGGGCTCTGTGACCAGGACTTAATGGTTACGTCCTGGACACAGCAGCACTGTGCCTCAGGACGTAACCATTACGTCTTGGGCACAGAACAGGTTAAACTGCAAAATAATCTGACCTCAGAAAACCTGGGCCATGTGCCACTGCACCCTCACCCATCTGTCCTTTTGATCCTTTGGGATCAGCCTTGGCTCACCCTACCCCAAAAAGCCACCATCAATTCCAGGTAGTGCCTCAGTAGCCATATCAAGCCACCAATCTCTTCCTCAGAATAATTTTCCCCTCTACCCTTCCCAGGTATGGCCCTAGCCATTGTCATACACTCACGTGGTTCCAACTGCAGAAACAATGCTAGACCTCAAATCCCAGCTGGGGCAGTTTAATGTAACAAGTAATATCTGTTGGGTTCCAAAAATTGCCCCCAGAGGGAAAGGGGGATGGGATAAAACAAAAAAGATGAACTTTGGTCACTGGCGGAACTGCTCGGCTGTTTCATGCACTGCCTAGTTGGATCAAGAGTCACTGGACCTTGATATCCTCAATGCAGGCATGATACGCTGAAAATAACAAGAGACAATGTTACCAATAGGTTCCCTAGCTCAAAATGATCTATCAGTTGTTTACACTGATTGCACACATGAAAGAGAGCAGAAACGTTTCACGAATAAACTGGAGAATTTCTCAGGCAGTGCAGAACATGCAGAATTCTGATTCAAACTTCTAACTCTAGATGCTTCTATCAAAATACGAGATACAAATTGTCAAGAAACACAGTGGCAAAATATCAGTTTGGGTACAGTAGAGTTCAGAGTGCTGCAATGAAAGTGTCCTAATCGGTAGTCCTCATGGGGGAACATGAACAATATCCAGTATCCAAAAACCTTGCTCATATCTTCAAAGGAATCAGTCTTTGGAATATTTGCTAACCTTTGGGTTAGTGCACACTACCCTGAGGGGAAGATACTTAGCCTTGACAGTACTTGAGCTGGCATCTGAAGACAACAGGAGACTCGGTACATAAAACTCAAGAGGAGGCAGAACTGTAGCTCATGAAGGAAGACACCAGAAGAGTGACAGATGCCTGGATGGCTGGATCATCTCGAAGGCTTGGAAGACTAGAGCTCTGAAAGTTCCAGGTGACTCAGGAAGTGAGTGCAGGGATGTTGCTTGTATAGGACTGGAGTGAGGCCAAGCACTGATGCAGGTTTAGAGGTTTTTTTTTTTTATCGTGGAAGAAAAGCGTGTTTTAGAAAGGCAGGTATCCCAAGTGGACGCATGGAATTTTCCAATGAACCAGGGAAAGACCACATGCAATGAATATGAGGCCCTGTAGGTGGCAGGCGCAAATGGTAATTGGCAACCATAAACAAGTACAACAGAACCTCAGTCCATGATGGTACAATTCAGTGGTTCACATTGGAAACATAGCTATCCTGAATAGACGTGATATCTGCAGGTGCACAATAGACCAAATTTTCATATTAACGACACAGGAAGGTCAATAGTATACGCCTACTGGGAGAGAAATCATAGAGGGATCAGCACTGGAAGGTGGCATAAGGGAAGGGTGACTGGGAATACTAGTTCTGGGAAGCACCACAATGCAAAGGCTGACATGAACTTGGTGAATAAAACCCACATCACATACAGCACAATATGAAGTTGTGACATCCCTCCTTAACATGCTAAAGAAACAAATATTACCCCTTAAACAACAAACTAGGCCTAAATTTAGAAAACCCAAAAATAACAAATACTTGACAATACAAAGATAAATACAACTACAACTTAAAACACAAAGACACAAAAAGTACACAATAAAGCTCACAAGACTGAGAAATAGGAACAGACCAGTCACTGACGACACAACAAACAGCCAAAATCTCTGCAAAACTCTCTTCCCACTCCAACAACTAGCTCCAAAAACTGACACTAAAAGAAAGAGAAAGTAGCTTTCACACTTCCTACTATGCATCATTTCCTGGGTGCAATCAGCACATTTTCGACATTTGTGTTGATTTTTTGGACGCATTGCTACGCAATGTACATTGCATGGTGCACTGTGCAGTTGCACATATGCAGCTATGCTAAGGCCCATGCAACGTGATGCACCAGTTTTGAGCCACACAAAGGGGTAGGTGCAGTGGTTCTGGCCAGTGCAACAAGAACAAATCACCGGTTCTGAACTGCACAACAGAAGAGATTTGCTGGTTCCACAGAAGAAGTGGGGCTTCTGCTGGCATAAACACCTCAGACCCACTTCTATGAGTCCAGGACTAGCACTCATAGCAAAACACCTAAATGGTTCACAACAGACCTACAAGAGTCCAAACGCTCCTACAGACAGCTGGAATGGAAATGGAGGAACAGCAAATCAACCGAAGACCTCATATCCTACGAGAACCCAGTCACCATGCACCATCAAAACATCAGAGGTGTCAAAAGAGCTGCATTTAGGAATGCCTCAGCACCAACGCTCACAACAGCAAAGTGCTCTTCGCCATTGTCAAAGAGTTCACAAACCCCAGGTCAGACACCTCATCAAACACCAAACTCGCCACCTTCTTTCACCGAAAAATCCAGAACATTTATGAAGGGCTCAAGAATCAAAACCCACACACACAGCCCACAAATACCACCATGGACCCAGCTCCACACCAGATCCTGATCTCCTGGATCCCCATCACCAATGAGGACACCGAAAGACTCATGACTCCATCCACTTGGGAGCACCCTCAGATCTGTGAACTTGTCACATCTTCAACCTGGCCAGTGCCACCATAACACCTAACCATTGCCGAAATATCAACCAATCTGTCAAGACCAACACCTTCCCATCAGACTGGAAGCACACGACTCAAGGGAGTTGAAAGACTATGGAACCATCTCTCTGCTCCCTTTCCCAGCCAAAGTAACAGAAAAGGCTGTCGACCGGCAACTCACAAAATTCCTCGAAACACACCAAATCCTAGACCCATATTAATCCTGTCTCAGACTCCACCCTCTGCACCTGACTCCACAATGCCGGCATCTGCAATGATGCACAGGAATGGATGAGATCCTTCATCACCGGAAGAGCTCAGAGTGTCAGACTAATGCCATTCACATCAGAACCCAAAGATACTTGCTGCAGAGTGCACCAAGGATCATCACTCAGCCCGAAGCTTTTCAACAACTACATGACCCCTCTAGCCAAGATCCTCAAACAACACAGGCTAAGCATCATCTTCTATGTCAACGATACCAAAATTATCCTCTCCCTGACGAACAACTCTGTAAAGACCAACAGAAATTTCCACAATGGGATGAGAGCAGGTGTTGCTGGATGGAAGCCAGCTGCCAGAAACTCAGCTTGGACAAGACAGAGATCCTTGTAATCGGCTCCACCCCCTCTGCCTGAAATGAATCATAGTGGCCTACCGCACAGGGAAAAACACCCACTCCTACTGATCACGCAGGGAATCTGGGCATCATCCTAGACTCTTTATCCATGAACCAACAGTTCAATGCCGTCTTGTCATCATGCTTGCACACCCTTCGTCTCCTTTGAAAGATCTTCAAGTTGATCCCCTCTGACACGAGGAAGACAGTCACCCACGCACTTCTCACTAACAAACTGGACCAGAGCAAAGCACTGTATGGCGGCATCACAAATAAACTGCAATCAAGACTACAAAGACTCCTGGATGCAGCAGCCAGACTCATCCTAGACATCCCCCAACACAGCCACATCTCCTCCCACATCAGAGACCTACACTCATTCCCAGTCAACAAGTGCATCACAGACAAAATCCTGATCCATACCGGCAAGCCACTAAACAATATCGGACCCGCATACCTCAACAACCGCCTCACCTTCTACATACCCAAGAGTCAACTCTGTTCTTCCCAGCTCACCCTTGCAGCGGTTCCCAAGATCTGAAAAAACACAGAAGGAAGAAGATCCGTCTCCTACCCTGCAGCCCAGACATAGAACCTGCCACGTCTCAAACTCTGACAGACTGCTTCATTGAAGTAATTCAGGAAGGACCTCACAACCTAGCCTTTTGATTAAACAGCACACCTGAAACAAGTGCCTTGAGACCCTACGGGTTATTAGCCATGTTTTAGAAATTTCTGATTGACGTATTGATTGATTGGAATGGCTGCACTTGGCGGAGCAGATGGAAAGATTGCAAATACAGGTGCTGAAGCAGGGTGGTTAGAAGTATTTAATGCCCCCGAGGATTCATAACAGGAGGCCAGGTAGATTGCCCTTGTAGTCATTCTGAGTCCAAGGGATGCATGTGCAGTACTTAGCACCCAGTCAGGGGAACAGCAAGTGGCAGAGCAGCACAGCATGGCAGGACTCCAGAGTTTTTTCATGTGAGTTTCCAGGTTAAACACCTGGATGTCAGACACAGTTATATGTGCATTAACTACTGATTCTGGGCCCTCTGCCCCACTACTTTAGGTTCCCTATTCAACCCAATCTTTCTCTTCCTGCGATATTTCGAGGCCCAATCCTTGTGATGTTTCATGGATTCAACACACACTTAGGGAAATAACAGGCTGGCTCACACATACTCCTGTGCATGTCTCACCCAGCTTGCAGCTTTTCTCTGCTATCAAACTCCATCTGGTAGGAGTCCTATATTCCTCATGTTTTCCCCAGGCAGCCATGTCTTCCCACAAGGAACTCAAGGTCCTCCATGTTATGTAGAGGGGCAGGCAGTTCTGCACTTAGTGTACAGTCACAGCACATACAGTGACCAGTACTGTAATCCATATGCTACCACCAGTTCAGTGCCGCAATCTCTTTGTACTATACTCGAGTATGTCACTTTGAACACACATATTGCTTTGCACATCAACCATGTGCACACTGTCCTACATTTCATCCTATGTGGTGTATATGTCTTGCACAGGCACACGCACACTGCACATGATTTTATCACAGACACACTTCCAGATCAACCTGATACTTGGAAGGGGAGTGTGAAACAACCAGCAGCAGAACTTGAGAAGAGGTGAATGAGCCAGTAGGCCTCACTTCAGTGACCCAGGGTTGAATGGCCATATTTACTAGTACTGATCACTACACAGTATGCTGCTACCACCATATTTTCTCTCTTTTACTCCTGGAGAAGGCTTAAACATACAACAACTGTGAGGTTAGGTCTGTGGGTGGCTCTCCTGGTGCAACCAGATTACAGTTTATGACACAGGCCTATGTCATGGCACACATGCATATTCCATGTTCTCCAATGGGAATATACCAGCATTTGTGGTCCGCACAACATTACAGTTAGGGACTCATGTCAGAGGTGCACAGCTGTTACCATGCAGTAGAAATGTCCTTACCAACTTTGCACCATATTTAATAAAATAGTGTATGTCCACAACCATTTTGCTTGCATTTTAACATGGATACTTCACACATGACCCATCTCCGTCTTCATGACATGACAGTTGGCAAACATCTCCCTTGTCTTTCTTTTTTTTTTAAATGCCACATATTGCTACTTCAGCTATTTTCTCATGCTTTGTTACAGGCCTTTGAGCCTCCTTACATTGCTGTGCAAAGCATTGCAAACATAGTATCTACATCAATCAATTCTGGAAAGGTGTCACATGTGTGCTGTTTTGTGAATCCCCAAACATGCATGAATACATTTTTAACAAGTGACATTTTGACATCTGCACCAGGACTAGGCCTGTGGCCATGACAGAAGTCTCCCTTAATCTGTGATGGTATCTGCTGCAATATATGTACATGCAAACTGCTGTCACTCTGCATTCTAGTCCATATGTGACAACCACATCAATTTGAAAATTGCCTCAGGGACTCACTCATCAGGAGATTTGTGATCTATCATACACTTGTGAAACACTTTGATGCAGTAAAACACACCAAAGCCGGTTGCTATGCTGCATTGCACTGCTTCAGATAGGGAGGACAGGAATGCCCAACATCTATCTAGATATGATCAATCCTCCCCTATCACCTTCATGCTGTGCACTGTTTCGCATTTACTTCCAGCATTTATTTGTTCTGAGTTTGAGACATGCCCCAATGTTTATCAACAGATGAAAAATGCAAATTATACATGTGAAGTACTACATAAGGTTGACAAGATGTGTGTGACTTTATAGGTACATTGACATTCACACCTACACCACACAATGGATGAGTTCAAAACAAATATTATTTGGATTAGAAGTGTACATAGTTTCAGTCATTATTGATTTCATTTCCATTTTACTCCCCAAAACAATTTTCAACAATTTGGTCCTGTCTCCGCTGGCCTACCATTGTGCGGACAACCCCTGCCTCAGAATCTTCTGCCTTGTTATGCTCATGTGGGATTGCATCTTCATAGAGCCATGAGACATTGGTTCTTGCCCATATTATGCAAAATAGCACAAACTAATATTATTTTACACACAATGCAGGTGAATAGAGCAATCTGCCACCTGACTTGCCAAGACAGCGAAAGCATGACTTTAGCACCCAAACATGTGTTCCACCAGATGTAGGTTTTGGACAGAGCTCAGTTGTATTTTTTATGTCCATCTGTCTGTGGATTACTTAGGAGGTCATCAGCCATGCCTGCTAACCATATCCCTGGTCACCTAAAAAAAAGAAAACAACCTAAGTCAATGATTGTAGTCTTAGGGCCCATATTTATACTTTTTGAAGCACAACTGCGCCAACGCAGTTGTGCGCCAAAATTTTTACCACCGGCTAACGCCATTCCAACCCTCCATGCGGGCGCCTGGTGTGCGTTAAAAAAAATGACTCACACCAGGCAGCGCCGGCGTATGGGAAAATGGGGGATGTGCGTCAAAAAATGGTGCAAGTCAGGTCTGAGGCAAAATTCAGGCCTCAAACCGAATTTGCGCTATTTTTTTTGACGCCCAACCTCCATTTACATGACTCCTGTCTTAGTACAGGAGTCATGCCCCCTTTCCAATGGCCATGCCCAGGGGACTTATGTCCCCTGGGTATGGTCATTGGGCATAGTGGCATGTAGGGGGGCCCAAATCAGGCCCCCCTATGCCACAAAACAAATCAGAAAAAAATACTTACCCGAACTTACCTTTACTTCCCTGGGATGGGTCCCTCCATCCTTGGGTGTCCTCCTGGGGTGGGCAAGGGTGGCAGGGGTTGTCCCTGGGGGCAGGGGAGGGCACCTCTGGGCTCCTTCCGAGCCCACATGTCCCTTAACGCCTGCCCTGACCCATGCGTTAAAAAACGGCACCCATCAGGCTGTGCACCGTTTTTTAAGGCCCACCCCCTCCTGTATGTCAAAATGACGCCAGAGTATAAATAAGGGGCACAGGCCTTAAAGTCATTTTTTGGAAGGGAACACCTACCTTGCATATAATTAACGCAAGGCTGGTTCCCCCTTCCAAAAAAATGGCGCACATGGTGGAATTTTGACACCCGCGGGGTCGGCCGTCAAAGAATAAATATGGGGCAGGGTTTGCGCCGATTGTGCGTCAAATTTTTTGACGCACATTCGGCGCAAACAGAGTATAAATATGCCCCTCAGTGCCTTCAACATACCTATTCATCATTTGTATACATACGTTATGAACTACATTGAATTTTAATTGACACTAATATGTTTTCATTATTTGTGTACAGTGATTTACATATGCTTGTTGATACACTTTTGAATATGTTTATATATTGTACAGCATGTAAGGGATACAACAAATATATACATTAATGTTAACAAGTTTAGACAGAAGATTAGCAATGCAAGCAAATTTGTCTTTTTGTTTCTGCTAAATGCAAATTGGTGACTATAGCCCTCATTACAAGTCTGGCGGTCGCATAACTGCCAGACTTGCTGTGGCAGTCCCACCGCCAACAGGCTGGCAGTAGGACCACCACAAAATGGCGGCGGCGAAGCCTTAACGGTAGGACCAACGACACCACCAGGCTGCGTGCAGACAGAAGCCTGACAGTCCTGGTGGGTGTCATCCACCAGGGCAGCGCTGCTTGCAGCGCCACCCTGGGGAACACAAGTCCCCATACCACATGCCTTTACATGGTGTTTTACACTGCCTTGGATAGGCTGGCGGAATGGGGGGGTTGGCGGAATCCTGGGGCCCCTGCACTGCCCATGCACTTGGCATGGGCAGTGCAGCAGTCCTCATGCACAACCCAGTTGCTCATTCCACTGCCAAAATTCTGGACAGTGGAATGCATGATGGGTGCTGATGCACCCGGTGCACCATGACATAGGCACCACCTCCATTAGGAGCCTGCATCAATTTTAAGGCCCTGCAGTGAACTCTCATTAGGGCCGGTGGGGTTCAGGCTAATGGCAGAAAGAGTTTGTCGGGAAGTCTCTTGTTTACAATGCCACCAGCTTTAGATGAGCGTCTCTTCAGTCATACTGAGATCCATGGGTTGGCATAGTGACAATAAATTTGACACTCACAAATAAATGTGACATAATTTCAACCATGATGTACTTGGTTGCCTACATGGTATGCCATGAATGACCTCCCTTAGTCAGTAATGAATTTGTATGTCCAGTTGCCTATTAAAAGTTTCAATTGTTTAAGATCTGACATGGATAATTCACTTTGGAATAATCAGCCTTGAGGTATTGTTTTCACCATGGCAAATTGACTGGATGAACTTAGACTGACACATTGGAATAGAAATGTGGCCCTTTCTTGTATGAGACTTAATTATATCTGAAAGACTGACTTAGTCCAACAGACCTGTACGATAAAGTTTCTACAAGAAAATGTATGTATGTTGAATTTCAATGTTGATGAATCAGCAGGCCTTGATTCTTACACCATTTCTTGATCATAAGTATGCAGATTTGTTTGTGGTAATTACACTATGATACCTTTCCTTCATCACTATGTGACCTAGGTTTATGTTTAGTGTATGACTTCTATATTGGTGTTTGTAAGCAATGTGCGACAATTACTTTAAGTGAGATGCAGCAAATGTAAGCAAGGCGCATGTGTGCAATCTATGGCACAAACACATGGGGGAATCCTGCAAAATTGTAATTCCACTGCTTAGTATCCAATTGCTGTTGATACATTTTGGGGAAGAGTAGGTATTGTAGGGCCAGTTAAAATATAGCATCTAACACAGATTGGAGAAAGGCAGATAATGCTCCATGTGATATGCCTGCCACTGTACTTTGGAGTGATCGAAATGCCAATATGTGTAGCAAAGACATCAATTTTGGTATGGCCAAAAGCAGCTTTCTAGAAACTTGTCCCTATCACCTTCGGCAATTCCATGATAGACTCCCACTTCAACCCTTAACATTGTATGACCTCTTCCTCCCTGAGGTCAATGAGGTGTATGCATTTGTGGAAAACAAGTTATTTCCTTATTTGCTGCTTATGCAGTGGTGGTGGTCTCCTAGCTACTACTAGTTGTCATATGATGACTTCCATGCCATACCTGAGCTTGCCAAAATGTTCTGTGATGCTAAGGGTTTTACACTACAGCCACTGTGTCATTTTCTGTGTCTTGTTTGCCAATGCACTGCAATTCTGGTTCATTTCTAGCTTTGTGTTGTCCTACTCTATGATGCCGTGTTTAAGTCATAGATACCACTGAGTAACAGTTGTATTGGATTTTTCAGTAGAACGTAAAAATCGTCACCACAAGTTCTTCCAACAGCTCCCCAGTGACCATGCTCCCCTCACGGATACTGCCTGCAGCCTTGTCCTTCTGAACTTAATAATCGCACATATTTGTCTTAAAAATTTATTCAAAGATTAGGGTAAGCACTGACAAGGCTTAATCCATTTTGTGTATCTGAACCGTGCTCCATCGCAATCGACCATATTTTGTTATTTTGATCCAATCTTGAGCATCTAAATGTCCGTGGTTGGCCCTTGGATGTTTTAGACCGTAGATTTTAGTGAAAACTTTAAACATTAATAACTCTGGTTCCACTGATTGGATTTTTTTGTCCTTTTGGTGTCAAAGAAATTCTTAAATTGACTCTCTTTTTCTAAATTGGCTGGATTAATTCCTGCATTGTGTTTTCATCCAACTACTATTTGTGAGCTGCAGAAATACTTTACACAAAAGTCTTACTGCTTTTAATGTCATTCTACTGAGGGTCAAGGACAGGTTAACTTAGTAACAATTTGTGGTTTATACTTATAGGGCTCGTTGCTGTTGCTTGATCAGAGTTAACACCCAGTACAACCAACATTCTAAGTAAGCATGGGTTCCTACTGATTTTTTAGCTTTTCATCAGACGTCTCTTAACCGTACCATTTCCCCATCTACTCTGCTGGATCCAGCAGAGAAAGTCTATTGCCAGGTCTCTTAAGGACACTTAAATTTGGCAACTTAGTAGTATTGTGGTCTTAGCTTCAGAATTCATTTCAGCTGTCTGAGCCCCAAGAACTGTTAGGTCTTGAAAATCAGCTTGTTTGCTCTAGCAATGAGGACAACACTATTTATTTACTTAGGTTGAACATGTCTGGAGGTCATCTCTCCCCACAGTTATAATCTGCCTCTTATTCACTAGCTGTGAAAACCCCGTCTTTGTAGAAAATATGTTGGGATTTAATACTTGAGCTGTTGTTGTTTATCTAGGAATAATTATTTGACCATTAACCGATTGCTCTTGAAAGTGACAGACCTTTGTTGCCTCATTTCTTTCCAAAGATGTTCTGAAGTTTCAGATTTATAAATTACAATTTTTTTTGTAATCCCAATGTCATCTGCTGTTTCCTTGCTGGACATAATAAAAACCTTTCTTCTTTCATTTTATTGTCCTGTTTTTTCAGATAACCTGAACTTACTTACCATCCTATACTTTTCTAGCTATGATGTAGAAGAGTCACTCAGGTCGTCTCCCTTCTGATATCCCCCCTGTTTCTCTTTCAGGGAGGTTTTGCTCGCAATATTGTCATGGTAGGTGTACATAGTTCTATACAAGGCCAGAAGAGATTTAGGTGGACTTGGTACTCACTACGTCCATGCGAGAAAGCCCTCAATGTTGTTTACTATAAGTGGGAGTTTGCACGATGGCTTTGAAGCGAAAGACTGGTCACAGATTCTAACAATAAAATTGCATTTCCAACAAATTGATAGCTCCTATGTGAATGCTGTTGGAAGGATTTGAACTTGAATATTCTTAGCCTCCATATCTTTAGATACAAGTTACATTTGCCCTGGTTTGGGTAAAAAATGAATAGTCCTAAGAAACACACAGAGGTTTGGTTATTTTCCTCCCTTGCAGACCCACCCAGAATTGCTTTGAACTAATTTGGACACTTTTCCAGGCACATTATTTTACCATTTTTATTTACCTTTGATATAACATAATTACTCTGTTTCTTTTTGAGATGGTGAGATCTACTTTTTAAACCCTTCTCGAAAAGAATGGTGGCAGAAACTCAAAGGGATGCTGGTTCTATACTTGTCGAAGTATACTGCTGGTTGAATAGAATGAAAGATACAAAATATACATGGTATTTGCTACTGTGCCATTTTAAATGATCATTTCTTTTGTAGACTAGGGCAAATATTTGTTTTCATTTACTAAGAGCATTCAAGATATTGAAGTCATATTCATATTGTGACTTGTTTCTCAGCGGATCATGCAAATTCCCAAAAAACGTTTAACAACATGAAAGGGGGAGGGATATAAAACATACATATCACATGCATCTTCAGAGTAAATACACAAATTGTAAATACCTATTGGATTCCGTGTTGTTTTGCTAATTTTGACAGTATTAAACTGTATGTAATGTAATTGAATTCATTCTGAATAAACTGAATGCTTTAGTCTACCATGCACGTGTTTTTGTGCATGATATCTGCAGTCGCATGGTGTTTCAACAAAGTGAGTTGTACCCGTCAGTAGTCATCAATTTCAGTTAATCATCAACTGCACTGCTACTTTTGTAGTAAAGAATTTCAGCTTTGTAGATCAGTAGTATATTTTGTTCACCATTTGGTCATTACCCTTGTGCCGACATGTCAACCCTATTTGTTAAGCCTGTGACTTATTTGTCCCAAGTAGAGGTGTTATAGTCTTATTTTTTCTATAATTTAATTGAAACCGCTAAGTAATCTGGTCAACATGTCTACTGAACATGTGACAAAACATCTACTATTAGGGTATGTAAAAAACTCTGCAAACCTTTTTCATGATTGTGTAAAGTAATAATATAATATGAAAAACCTGATGTTTGCCCCAGATAGAAGACTGGACACGTCAGCGAAGGCGAAGTATGAAAATGGAAGTATCACATATCGCTGTGGCAAGCGTAAGGGAAGAGAGACTAGATTGTTTCCCGCAGTACTTAATCAAAACGATCCACACAGGTGGGCCGTTTCGCTTAGAGTCCCTTTTGCCCGGCTTTTAAACTTGGCCAGGCACAAACCGTCTGAACTTAATGTTCCAAGAACATTTGAAAGAAGAGAATAATATGAACCAATTGCTGCAAATAATTTATTGAAAAATGAATAAAGGAATATTGGAAAAAAACAGTTATGCAGGATAACAACTAATAGTACTTTTGGGGATGTAATTGCCTAAGTATTCACAAAGCTCTTAAACGGAAGAGTAGAACTATTCAGTATAAAAGATTTTACTAGACCATAGCAAAAAGATTATTTACTAGGACCAAAGCATGCCAAGGATACTTACATGTGACAATTACCTTGTTCGATGCATGCTGTTTCTCTGTGGTGTTGGTGCAGGGTGTTCATAGCATGTGGCTGCCCTCATGCAGATAAAGGGTTATTCTGGAGCATGACTAACAAAAAGGTCATCAGTATAACTTTTGAGTGCCACCATAAGAAGCTCAACTTCCAGTGCTCTATTAGTGATGTGTATTCTATCCAGCAAGATCTAGACGTCTAGTTTATCCAGAGTCCGAAAGAAAAACATCAATAACAGCTAACAGATTTTCAGTAGACCAGAGACTCTACAGGATCTAGATGTCAGTAAGAACACTAACACATCAACCCCTGGTAATACATACGTAGTCTTGTAGCGACTTAGCAAAGGCCAAGACAGTTATCCTGGTACTTCTTTATAAGATAAAGGAGAGAACGTTTTTAGTCTTGCTGTAAGGCATTTATAAGAGAAAGTGGTGAGTCCCATAATTGCATCCTGAACACATTTATTACAATGCTATTGGAAGATACTTTGAACCAATCCTTTTGCCTGTAATAATTCATACCATTCAGTCCATAGTGATCTGCTCTAACTGCATTTGGGCTCTGAAATATCACAGACCATGGCCCTCATTCCAAGTTTGGTTGTCACAACACCCCCACATTGGTGGCGACAGTCATACCGCTGACAGCCCGGCGATGATGACGGTCAAATTATGACCATGGCGGTGTTCCCCACGGAACACAGCCAAACTACCACCAGTATTGCCAGTGCTGTCAGGCCACCGTAAATGTCAGTAGGCAGCTTCAGACCGAGGGGGAGCATGTTTCCGTCTGGCATATTACAAGGCTGCACACCATCAGGGTGTCTGCAGAGGTCGCACTTCAACCAAAACCTTGGCGGAGACCAACGGTATAAATGGAAACATTCACCTTCAGGAACACAAACCTTCCTGGAGCTGCCATGAAGCCTGAACTCGAGGTCCTCCCACTGCTCCTGCTCAAGCAATGACTTCGGAACCAGGGACAGTGACTAAGACAACAACCGTAAGTACACACACCTAGCACACACTGGAGGGAAAGGCATTAATACACATGCACATACAACACACCCATCCGGGACAGCTTGCAACGGACACACACCCCTGTAACCACATGCCCCTATGAACACACACACATCTACATACACACATGCATACTACACACAAGCACACCCAAACTACACACACCAAGGTGAAAACACACGTGCCATACACACACAAACCAGCCAACATACAGCACGGCCACTGTCTAACAATCATAGAAAATACCACCGACTCACACAGCAACATCTCAACCCCAACTACACAAACCCTTTGCCAAGTACTCTCACTGCACACCTCCACATGACAACACAGACATACAGTAATACTTAACAATACCACAATACCATGAAACACTATCGCACATATGACACACCACGCACACACCACACACAGAACATAAGACATAGCCAACACCACATACACCGATGCACACACAACAACAACACAAGGGCACACAACACCACCATCACACATTCCAATACAAACAATACACAATTTGGCTACACACATGCATGTACCAAACATAAACATGTCGTAGAAACAAAACACAGCAATGACAGCTTGACCAATGGCAGGACCACACACACACATGCATCCCAATCACAACAGGTAGCACAACCAACATCCACACACACACATCTCTCACACACAAATCAATACCCACAAACACAAAACAGCCATGTAGAAAGAAAGGCAGGACAAGTATATTACTATTGATACCAACTTCAGGTTGGACCAAATGCATTAAAATATTAAAAGAGCTAAAATTAACTATATACAAATTGAAAGCCATTGGCCAGTCCATGGTCATTGGTGCCCATGGTACAAATGGCACACTAACTGTGCCCCAACTTCACTCCTGACTGCAAAATGACTTCCACATGGTAGGGGCATCAAGGGGGCAGGCAGGCACCTCAGGAATTAGAGGGTGGTGGTGGAGAAGGGGTTTGGGCTTGGGAGGGGGGTTCTTGTCCCTGGGCTCAGGAGTCGGTTCCTTGGGTTTGGGCTTAGGCTTGGGAGGGACAGATCTCTTGTTAGGGGAGGGACATGGGCACTAGCAGGGGGAAGGACAGGACTTGAATGTGGAAGGGCTGGACTTGGGCAGGGACACAGAATGCTTGGGGGTGTCACAGGGTGGTAAAGGGGTAGGGAACAGACAAAGCTCCAATAGGAAATGCTTTTTTGACACATGGGGTGGTCATGTCTAAAGGGTTTGGGAGTGGAAGGAACGGGAGCAGTTGTCAGATGTGTAGGTTTGGATGACCTGGGTGCAGGTACATGTGTAAAATGCTTGTGGGTATAGGGTGTCTGCTGGGTGAATGAGTGCAAGCGTTTAGATGTTTTGAGAGGAGGTGGGGAAGAGGTGCTGGGAGAAGCTGTGGTGGATGGGTGACTGTCTGTTGGGGTGGTGTTTGGGAAGAGGTAGTTGGAGGGGGGACGGGAGATAAAGGGACACTGACTGTCATCAGGGAAGAGTCCAGAGCCTTTAAGGATCTCTGTAGGTCAGCGAGGGCACCATGAATGCCCTCCAGGAACACATTACTCTGTTGGACCCAACCTGCCAGTCCTGCATGGCATTCACAATGGTTGACTGACCCACAGAGATGGACTTCAGGCGGTCAATAACATCCTAACTTAGGCAGCAGGTTACAATGAGAGAGAGAGAGGGAGACAGCGAGAGAGAGATAGAGAGAACAAATACCTACAGTTGAGACAGTTGCACATGTACATCTGACACAATACATATCATGGCTAGGACAGTTAATTTGTCAATGCACATCTCACTACTACCCACACCTGTCTGCCAACCGTCATACCTACAGCTGTACCTAAATATGAGTGCACTACTAGACTCATCTCCATGATGCCCACTTAAGCCCTTTAGCTGGTATTACATGCCCTGGTTGCAGAAGAAATAGTGTACCAGAATACACATCTAACCCCTCAATACCCCGTTCACCCTTTTGAAGTGCAGCTGACAAGACACAACACATCAGGCCCCTACAGGAACAACACCTGGTATGCCCATGTCCTCTGTAACATGAGCATGTCAGTGACTACAACTCCACTCTCAGACCACACAGCATCTACCTGTCATTTTACATGGCTGCCCACTCAGTATACTGTTGCCACTATGGAGGAGTACTTAGATTTAGCCTATACTAGTCAGATTCCCAAACAGTTTGCATCCAATGTGTACAATGTGAATCTGTGGTATAGGCATGTTACTAGTCTGACCCCATCACAGAGCCAGACCAGGTGACACACAATGCATACATCACTACCCAGCATTATTCTGAGTGCATCTGCAATGGCCCATGCACCACAATTAAAGCATTCAAACACATCCACTGAGTGCACTGCCACAACAGATGTACATCAGGAACAATCATACCACTACATGGACCACTTCCAATGCCACCACACATGCAGGTACACCAGTTGGACTATGCACCATGACAACTCCAGCCTCACACACAACATTCAACAAATGGCAAAACCTGTCACTGAGTCCAGACAACACACATCTTGGGGTATATGTATTTGCATGTATTAAGCACACATGGACATACACCACAGCCAGTACACCAGTACACATCCCATTACCATACAAGCAGCCTGAGCTGACTGAATCCAAATTTACCTTCACATCAACACACCATGTGTCATCCTGTACCCAAACCACTCCTAATCTGCCACCACCTAATAGCCAATACAGACTGTAATAGTCACAGGCCATCCGATGTGCCACCATCTATCTACAACCAAATGATGTAGGCAGTCAGTTTTGCAGCATAGGACTTGCGAGGGCTATGTCCTGCATGCCATGTACACACCATGTTGATAAATAAGGGCACTTACCACCTCCAGTAGCAAACCATTGGTTGGAAGCCCACATCTACACAATGATAGCTTCTAGGAATGTATCACCTTTATCAGACCTCATCAGTTCAACATGTTACAGTATCCCAGGTTGGCTACCTACACATACCCTACATTCAGCAAATCACATATGCATTTGCCTAATCTGCTGTCAAGCCAATACTCACGTGCCATGAAGGCCAGTCCTGTGGTAGAGCTGTAGTGGCAGCTCCACAATGTGTCAACACCATTACCAGTACATGTAGTATATAGTCACAGTGATATCAGGAGAGTTGCACGGCATACGTATGTCAGCGCTGCATTTAAAAAAAAGAAACAGCACGAAAACACTGTCACTCTGTTCGCGGCAGAGCAGGACAACGAATGGAGGTGCAGGAGAAATCACTGCACAACGAGAGTCCCAAAAGAAATCAGGTACGGGCCATGGTGGCAGTGCAGGCATCTCCTCTGCAGTGACCGTGTTGTCTGCACTTGTCAACCTTTAAAAGTAAAAGGTGCTGGTGCCCAAAGCCCTCCACTTAAACATGCGGCTGCTGCAATTGTCTTTTTAGGTGTGCTGAGCCGATTGGTAAAAGCAGTCGGTCTCTTGTCAGAAGTCCCCATGTCTCTTCCACATATGCACGCAAGTAAATAAAAACGTGGTGTTGCTCAAAGACCTCCTCTTAAACACGAGGCTGCTGTAATTAAATCTGCCAGAAGTGAATACCGAGGCAGCATAAACCTGAAGCCATCTCGGACCTCTTCAATCCATGTACGCCCACCCCTGCCCCTTCAGCTCACTCCTGCAGCTTTCTACTTTCACCCTTTATGACGCGTTTTCGTTTTTCCTACTTCCGTCTTTTCCATGTGTGTCTTTTGCTCACAGCAAATGCTTGAGGCATAGGAATAAGCACTGGCCCTCAAAAGTAAGTGCTGGTGCAACAAGCACAAATTAAGCATTGGCCATCAGTCTGGTCATCAGCCTTTGACCCACAGGGGTCAGGCAGTAGTCTGTGCTGATGCTCCTTCTTCACTCTCAGGGTGCCAGTGACAATGCGCATCACCGCTATTGGCCTCTAAGCAGTTTTTATTAAAACTATGGCACTCAGCATCAAGGCGTCCAAACTGAATGCAGCAGTGGTTAGTCGATATACAGAGTCGTTTTCCCAAGGCGCAGAGTGACTCTCAAGTTCTGGTGGTCTGCTGTGCACTCCTTCTTCACAGGGAGTCAGTGATCGGTGGTGGCCTCTGACTGCAGTCCCTCGGTAGGGGGTGACGTTTCAGTGGCTTTCTCCATATGGGGTTCAGAGCAGCAGCTTTGCTTCTACATATTTCACATGGGTCACAATCACGCAATCATGCCTGTGAAAGTCACTGTGGTCGGGAGCACGAGGTGCTCAGATCAGCGCTTGCACAGTGTACATGAGTTTGTTGGGCAGGCTCTTCGGCATTGCCCCCACCACTTCAGTGCCCTCAAAAATAAGTGACGTGCTCAGCACCAGAAACAACCAGCACAAATTAAGCGCTGTGGGGAGGGAAGGAGGAGGGACAGGGACAACAAGCACAAATTAAGCTCTGTGGGGAGGGAAAAATAAAAAAGAATCCAACAGGGAAAGAGAAAAGCTATTTGCCACTCAGAGAACAGTGAAATGTCTCCCGATTATTATTTCAGACAAAAATGTAAATGAAGCACAGTGTAACGGTCTGAAACAGGGACTGACATTATATGCAACATCATCAAACGATTTGTTTACATATACATGCAAAATAAGATTAGTATGTTTCATTTGAACAAGAATCATAATGCAATTCAAGAATCTGCAACGTTGCATCCTTCTACTGTCACCAGCTAACTAACTATACTCAGTATTGATAAACTTATCTGTTTAGGAATGTAGGTGCAGACCTATATACCTATACATGTAGGTGTTATGCACATATATATATATATATATATATATATATATATATATATATATATATATATATGTATATGTATAGGTGCATATGTTTATGTAGAGACGAATTCAAGCCCAGGCCTGCGCCTCCAGGTGAACAACTTTGGTGGATCACAGTATTTTTATGTGGTGGACTCTGACAACTCTGAGTGCACACACAGTGTAAAGAAGGGGCGGGTCCTGACACTAGTGCTGATATCAAAACTGCTCTGGTCAATACAAGCACATTTTTTTGAAACAACAATGGGAGCTGTTACTTTGCCTTTTCGGAGCAACTGCGCAGTTACGATTTGTGGTTACTGATACGTAACCAGCGAGGGTCTGCATGTTTAATTTCAAAAGCTATATAAAATTTAAAAAAAGTTACTTTACTTACAAACTATGGCATAGCCTTACTTTTAGCACAGTTGTCCCCTGCCCCGCCCTTACAGCGATTAGTCTCAAAACTACACGGAACCTTTTGGGAAAATGGCAATTGCTGCATCTGCTGAAATGTTTGCCAAACTTTTGGGGAATTAGATGTGCAGACGGCCAACATACTGCAGCAGGTTTCCCATCCCAAGAGCTCTTAGGGGGTTATTCTAACTTTGGAGGAGTGTTAATCCATCCCAAAAGTGACGGTAAAGTGACGGATATACCACCAGCCGTATTACGAGTTCCATAGGATATAATGGACTCGTAATACGGCTGGTGGTAAATCCGTCACTTTTCCGTCACTTTTGGGACGGATTAACACCTCCTCCAAAGTTAGAATAACCCCCTTAGTGTTTTAAAAGCTAGCCTTTAATAACTATTGTCTTTCACTCTAATGCAGGCAGAAATGAGCTGCACCTTAAAGATCACAATTTTGCGCCATATGTCTATAAATGCTAGGTTTAATGACACTGTTTTTGGGATGAGTCCAGCGTGGGAAGCTAGATAACATTCTATGCTGAGAATTACAGAATCACCTTGAGAATTCTGTTTTATTAAATAACAGGTTAAAAAAGATGGGCTTTACATTGCTTTGGTTGCTGTAGGAAGCTGGCTCTATATACTATATCAAAGTGAGATATAGTGTGCACAGAGTCTAGGGCTTCCCCAGAGGCTTGACAGAGGCAATAATAGATAATACTAATGCTCTATTTGTGGTAGTGTGGGCAGTGTAACTCGAGGCCAGAGCCTTTCAGGCTCACCGATAGGTGTTACTCTTCCTGCGGTGGGGGGTGAAGCACCTCCACCCAGGACAGGCTTTGTTTCAGTGGTGTGTTCATCAAATTGTAAATGTTAACTAATTTACAACGTGCTCTGTTTGATGTGCATGGCCCTCTGTAGCACACTGAGGCCCATATTTATACTTTTTGACGCACAACTGCGCCAACGCAGTTGTGCGTCAAATATTTTACCGCCGGCTAACGCCATTCCAACGCGCCATGCGGGCGCCTTATTAATGGAATGACGTTAGCCATGGGGGTTGTGCTTTAAAAAATGGTGCACGTCAGGTCTGAGGCAAAATTCAGGCCTCACACCGGATTTGCGCCATTTTGTTTGACACCCAACCTCCATTGACATGACTCCTGTCTTAGCAAAGACAGGAGTCATGCCCCCTTGCCCAATGGCCATGCCCAGGGGACTAAAGTCCCCTGGGCATGGTCATTGGGCATAGTGGCATGTAGGGGGGCCCAAATCAGGCCCCCCTATGCCACAAAAAAATCAGAAAAAAATACTTACCAGAACTTACCTTTACTTCCCTGGGATGTGTCCCTCCATCCTTGGGTGTCCTCCTGGGGTGGGCAAGGGTAGCAGGGGGTGTCCCTGGGGGCAGGGGAGGGCACCTCTGGGCTCCTTTCGAGCCCACAGGTCCCTTAATGCCTGCCCTGACCCAGGCGTTAAAAAACGGTGCACATCAGGCTGTCCTCCGTTTTTTAATGCCCACCCCCTCCTGTGCGTCAAAATGATGTCAGAGTATAAATAAGGGGCACAGGCCTTAAATTCATTTTTTGGAAGGGAACGCCTACCTTGCATATAATTAACGCAAGGCTGGTTCCCCCTTCCAAAAAATGACGCACATGGTGGAATTTTGACGCCCACGGGGTCGGACATCAAAGTATAAATATGAGGCAGGGTTTGCGCCGATTGTGCGTCAAACATTTTGACGCACATTCGGTGCAAACAGAGTATAAATATGCCCCTGAGAGTATTCATTAAAGTTTCATTATGGTTCAACCACCTGATTTCTGTTTGGGGGTGTGGGTGGCACTCAACAGGCCATGCCCTTGGGGTGTGCCACCAGGTCACAAAATTGCCTTAATGCCCTATTACATGGAGCAATGTTTATACAAATATCCCTTTTTTTCTTTAGTGGTAAAACAAAGTTATTGAGAGGCAAATGCCAAAGATCTTGGTAGTTATGCGCTGCGCTCGCGTGAATGGTCAATTTCTTGGCACACGTATCCTTGGCTGCAGCGCACAGAGACCTTACACTGCCGCACACAGTGGAAAAAAATTAGAGGGAACATTGGTCACAGCCACCACATACAGGACCGTCACCGCCGGCGGTGATCACCATTGGCTCCAGTCCCCTATAGCAGCAATGTTACCAAATGAAGAGTTGTACAGCTGTTGCGACCACCTACTGCTGTGATGACAGATGCTGGCAGACTTAGATCACTTAAATCTGCCCAGTGCTGCAGGACAAGCGGCTGCCATTTTATGCTCATATAAGGCCTTGATGCATGAAAATATTTGCGACATACACTTTTTTCACGTGAAGGCGGAGTAGGCCTATGTTGTGGCATTATGGGGTTGTCTCATACATGTGATATGCATGACATAGTGGGCTTATATTGCTGGTTGTCATATGATATGCATGTCCAGTTACACGTCATCTCTGAGGCGGTTTAACCATATAGGTATTTTGCATGACTATGTATATGCTCAGGACAGTTCAACACATAAGGAACCCAACACAAATGATGTATGTCAGATACCATTGATCAGGGGCGGAAATGTCTAGCAAGGGAGCCCATTCTGCTTCCACATGACCAATATTGTATGTGTCAGCAGTGTGCGGCATGGCTACAGTGTTAGGTGTATGTGTGATATTTACCTGTTCTGCTAACTTGTGTGGGGTGTATTTCACATTGTACATTCTCTCCTCTCTATCCTAGATACCCTGTCATGAGTATATTGAGACATGTACCAGTGTACCATCCGCTTGTGGACTTTGCAATCCTGGAGGAGAGGCATATGCCACAGGCTCCTTCCAGATTACAGTGGGCTTGACATCAGTGATCACAGCCCTTGTTCAGTCTTCTGTTGTAGGATGTACTGTGTGTTTATTGAAACACAAGGACAGATACATCAGGTTCTGCCAACCAGGGGATTTGGCTTATGTGAAGGCAGACTCCAATGATATGGAACAGAGCACGCATGTGATAAGGGCCATAGAGGGCACCCATATAGCTTTGGTCCCTCCCAGTGCCAAAGAACAGGTGTATTGGAACAGGAAAAACTACCTCTCCATCAATGTTAAGGTGGTGTGTGTGGCAGAAAAATACATCACCCAAGTGACAGTCAAGGTTCCAGGATTTGTGCATGACTCCTACATTCTGAGGAGCAGCAAGGTCCCCCACATGAAGGCATGACTACAGAGAGAGAGGGCTTAGCTCATTGGTCTGTATGCATTTGGATGTGTGTCTCCGTTAGGGCACCTGTCACCACATTCATTCCCATGGCTGTACCTGTATTGTAACAGGTCCTACCTCTGTGCACAAAGGTGTCTCTGGCTAGCCTAACCTTCCCTGCATATTGACTTCTGTGAGGTACCCTGCCTCTGAAGGAAGAGGCGTCTAATTGAGAGGACATTTGGCCTCCTGAAGGCCACATTCAGGTGCTGCCATGACTTTGGAGGTGCCTTCCTCTACAGTCTCCAAAAGGTTTGCCAGATCAAAGTTGCCTGCTGCATGATTCACAATCTAGCTCTGAGATGTCAGGTACCTTTACTAGCTGAAGATGAGGAGGCAGCTGGACCAGTGGCTAGTGATGCAGAAGTGTAAAGTGATGAGGAGGCAGATGAAGAAGGTGCATCTGACTCAAGGGCAGAGTTCATCAATCAGTACTTCCAGAAACATTCAGGAAAGCTGTGTGTGTATTTGCATGTGTGCAATTTCAACATTGTTTGCTGTCAATGGGCTTCCTGATTAGGATTATCAGTTGTGTTGTGAAGTGTACCTATCCCTATATGTGTATTGTGGGAGGTGACTGAATGCAAGTGAGGTGCTGTCTGAAAATGTATCATTTCTACCATGTGTACTCTTTGCAGGTTGCAAGATTCACATCTCCTATATACAGGCCTCTATTGTGCTGTGTGTCCTGCATTCTCCTGTTCTTGTGTCATAGTTGTTGTGCCCTGTTTAGATGGCTGTCTACATTGGACATGAAAACTATGAACTGCATATGTGATTTGTGTGGTACCATGCCTACAATCTTGATGGTAGTCTCTGTCATGTTTGTTTTTCAGGTTGGACAATTAGATATACTCTGGTGTGTGGCTGTACTAGTGTCTCCCTTACATCTACCCTGGGACATATGTGTTTTACTGTGTCTCCTGCAGAGGATGTCTCCCTCTGCAGTAAACTGCACTGCTTTTTGGATTAGGGGGCCATGCCCACATAACATTTTGAAGACCAAACATTTGTATGTGTGCAAATAAAAACACAAAAGCAGTAGCTGTGATCTTTAGTGTTTATTGTGCATACAGTGAGGAAAAAGGTGATGAGTGGTGTAATGGCAGATGGGTTCCCCAGAGTAGGTGGCACAGCTGTAAGTAGCACGGGTCCAGTTCCTTGGGCCATTGGGAAATGGAGTAACATCATTGAAACGTCAACAGGGTGTCTCAGTGGCACACAAGGGAGAGTAATCAGGAGAGGGTAATTTCCTGACAGTGGGTTTGGTCTTGGCATCTGCTCCTGCCGGATCTCTGGATTAATGTTCTTGTTTGTGGGGGGGTTTCTCGGCTACAGAGGGAGGGGTGCCTGAGGCCTGTGGTTCCACTGGCAGAACCTTCATTCCACTAGCAGCTGCAGATGTAGAAGGCTCTGTGGCTAGTGGGAGGGGCCTGCTATTGTCCTTGAGCATCCCTGCAATGGAGGCCATGGTGGCATTGTGGACCTGCTACTCCTGCATGACCATCTTGTGGTATTCCCTCTGCAACCTTTCACACAAAATGGTTATGATCTGGCCATCCTGTTCTGTGATTGATGATTTGCTCACAGGACTTGGTAGATGGCTTCCCCTTCATCTGCCCCACAGGACTCCTCCCATGCCTCCTGCCCCCGTGTGTCTGTGCCCCTGGCAGGGTGTTCCCACTCCAGTGTCAGCAAGACCTTCATTGTCTTGTGTGTGAGGGGGTGACTCAGGTCCATGTACTGTGTGATTGAACAGTCCTTGGGGCACAGGTTTGGGGTCAAAGGGTTGGCTGAGATGGTGGTGCCACAGGGTGTGGGGGGTGGTTGATGTGGGCAGGATGAAGAAGGGAGTGGAAGACTGACCAGGGGTCCCAGATGGGCTAAGCAGGCCATCACTGGGCAGACATCCAGTGGTATTGTCCTCACTGGGGCCTTCATCCTGAGGAAGGTTGTCGGTCTCTCAAATCCTCTTCATGGTGGTAGTGGCAGGGGTACCTGTGGATGGATTGAGAGGGGGTTTAATGATGGAGGCGTGATTGATTGTCTGTTTGTCTGATGCATACAGAGGCTTGACTTGATTCCCAGCACTGGCAATGACATGTGCAGCTGTGCTGACACAGTTTGTGGATAGTGGATTGTGACATGTGTATCATGTTCCATCGGACTTGTTTAGAATTGTGTTGTGCCTTAGCATCACTGTCATTGCCGTGTAGTGGTCCTCAGTCAAAGCATCAAATTGGTGTAGCTAGTGCAATAGTCATTCATGCAAGAGATGTGATGTGAAGTGCACATTGCATGTTTTGGTTTAGATGGTCTAGTGTGTTGTAGGATTGGGAGTGATAGTAATTGGCTGTGCTATTTGTGCACTTGGCAGGGTGTTTATGGCCATTGGAGCATGGTGGCTGTGTGGCATGCAGGAGAGGGCTATTAGGTGATTAGATGGGAGGTGTATTGGGAGATAGGGTGTAATGGGGGGTGTTTGGGTGGTGATGATGCATGTAGGACAGATTGAAGTAGTAGCAGGGTAGTGGTAATTACTCACCAGAGTGCAGTCCTCTGGGTATTCCAGCCAGGACCTCTGGATGCAGGATGTCCATGACCTTCTTCTCAAACGATGTGAGCTCAGGGCAGGAGGTGGGGGCCCACTGCTAGTCTTTTGCATGCAATTGGTGTCTTGATGCCATAGAACACACCTTGCCCCATAGGTCGTTCCACTTCTTCCTTAAATCCTCCCTTGTGCGTGGATGGTTGCCCACTGAGTTCTCCCTGTCCACTATTCTCTGCCATAACTTCATTGTCCTGGCTATGGAGGTTTGTTGTACCTGTGCTCCTAGGAGTTGTGGCTCTACCCCAATGATTTCATCCACCATGATCCTCAACTCATCGTCAATGAAGCGTAGGTGCTTTTGATGTGATATGATGGTTGTGTTATGGGTGGGAGTGGGTGTTGTCTGTGTAGATTGCAGTGTAAGGTGCTTGGTGGGGGTGTTTGTGAGTGGTGGTAGTTTGTGTTTTTTGTGTGTAGTTATGATGTGTGCATAGTGTTGTTTGTGCAGTTGTGTGGTATGTGGTGAGTATGAACTTTAAATGTGCCTATGGTGTATGTGTGCTGAGTAATGAGATTGTGGCTTCTCAGTGTATGTGGTGGCTGTTTTCATGGCAAAGGATTGTGGGTTGTGTGGGGGGGGGTGTTATGTAGTGCAGTGACTAGGTGTGCCTGGTCTGTGGATGTGTGTCAGGTATGAGGTATTTGAACTGTCCAATGTGGTGTTCTGGCAGGAGTAGGTTCTGTGCGCGTTGGTTCAGACTGTCAATGGTTTTCTGCCATGCAAGAACCGCTGTGGTGATTTGCGGGTTATGATCTTGTGGGTAGAAGGTTGTCAGAGTGGCGGTGCTGGTGGTAGAACTGCCTCATTCCTGCCCTCCTGTGTCCTGGCAGTATCAGATTTTTGGCTGTGTTTTTGAGGTCTTCATGATGTGACTCTCAATATGGCGGTCGGATCACCACCAACATAGCGGTCTTTTGGTGCACATCACCGTGGCGGATGTGAAAAATGACCGCCAAAGTCACAATGAGGCCCCATATCCTGTCACAAAAAATACCTCTTGTCTTTGTACACAGAGTGACACTTTTTTCTTTTCAGAATTAAAACCCACAAATGTTTCTAAGGCATTCCACAACTCCCAGTAGAACAATAGGAAAAAATCCTTCACAGTTACACAATCTGTAAAAATCCTTAAGGCATATTGTTGAAAATTAAAAAGGTGCAAGTGAGCATTCTGGACATCACTGTCATGTACTTGCCAATGAACCTCCTGAACTGATATCTACAAAGGAAAATCATTATTTCTCATGTGTACCCCAATTAACTACTTAGAATAAACGTTATGGCAATCTCTCAATAATTGACTCTCTATAACAAACTTTGTGACATCCTGGAAAAACATACATTGAGCTGTAATATGAATTTCTTTTTAGACAACTTTCTTCAAGTATTTGTAAATAGAAAATGTGAGTAGAATGAGTTTTAATGTAGTATGCTAATCAGTTTTAACATAATGAATACACATTAGTAGTGTGATTCTCCTCCTGACAATATGCATTCACTTTTCCACCACTGGCAATACCTTAAGAATATATGTGTTATCAGTAGTGCAAGTACATTTTATATAAACCTAGGGCTCTGCTTTTCAAGAAATTAGGAGCCTGTTTTCGATTTTGGAGACGGATATCCAATCCGCCAAAATATAAATCCCATTATTGAGTCTGACCAAGTTTATTGATCCTTAGAAAGGATGACTCCAGTACTGATATGCAAACTTTCATAATTCTTGATTTGGTCCTTTTCTACAACGGGTACTAGGCCAAGGCACACATGTGGAGGTAGAATTTTTATCAGGAAAAGGAGTGAACATGAGTTGGGAGGAATTATGTCGATCCCTGCAGATAAAAAAAAAAAACATTGTGGGATCAATTTACGGCACATGTCCTTTGACTCCTCCTAGTGTCTATTTGTTAGAAATATCTGTGTTTGGTAAGTTTCCCTGTGTGGCAACAAATCTCAGGCTTTAAATCCATATTGCAAAAATAATGGTTTTGAGTGAAATTTTTATATGTGCAGGTTAAGTTTTAAGGTCTTCACGGAAATGGAGTACTGTTTTCAGCAGAAGACAGGCAGAATATCTGCACAGTAGAAAATGTTTGTATGCATGTTAAAGGGCTTTAACAGATATTTGAGGAAAATGCATGTTTTAGGTTTGCAAGAGCTTTTGGGTAAGAAACGTTGATGAGATCCATGTAAATCAAATTACCTTGAGTTCCCCAGAGGTCTAGTTTTCATGAATATCTGGGTTTGGTACCTTTCCCCGAGTGGCAGCCAGTCTCATGGCCAAAATTCACCACCACCATCATTGCAAAAAAACAGGCTCATTTTGAGTGGAAATATTTGATCTGTCTATGATGAACTTTGGTGTCTATCCCATCACAGGTGTTAGGTCCCACACTTTCAAGAAATTTGTGGTTAGCCACTGATTTCAGAATTTTCTTTCACAGAAATATGAGGAAAATACATATTTGTGACCAAGGGTAGAGGTTTGAAAGATTTGCTGGGTAAAAATGCTTTGTGAGATGTATCTTATCAAATGGACAACCCTCACCAGAAGCGAAAGAAAAGCATTCATGCAGATCATCCAGTTAGAGGCCCCAATGGACCTATGCCCACTACAACTACAACCTGAGAGTGTCACTAATCAGCACCGTCCTGACCTACATCTTCAACACCTCCATCATGTCCACCACTTTCCATCGTGAATAGAACTTGCAGAAATCAACACCCTCCTCCGGAAGCCCACAGCCAACCTGAATTAATTGAGCACCTTCCGCCACATCTCCCTTCTCCCCTATCCATCCAAACTCATTGAGAAGGCCCTCAACTAGCAACTCACCACCCAATTCGAACTTCACCGGTTTCTAGACAACACTCAATTTGGAGCCAGAATCACAGCACAGAAAATTCAATCTTTGTGGCCACCCCTGGCATTTAAATCATCCTACACTGAGGAGAAACAGAGCCCTCTTCCTTCTCGACTGCTCTGAATCCTTCAACACTGTCTCCCACAACACCCTCATCCGAAGACTCCATGAGATAGACATAGAAGGATCCAATCTCAAGTGGATCTGCTTCTTCCTCATGGGGAGATCCCAAAGATTCAGGCTGCCACCCTTCACAGCAGAGACCCAAAAACTGATATGCAGAGTCCAACACAATCAGCCATCAGCCCTATCCTTTTCAACATATATATGAGACCAATCTCTGACATCATCTGATCACAAGGCATCACTGTCATTTCCAACACCAATATTACCAAACTCATAATTTCCCTGAAAGACAACACATTCACTACCAGAACCAATTTCACCAACTGTATGGCCATGGTAGCAGGCTGGATGTGGCCCAACTGCCTGAAGCTCAACTCTGACAAGATAAAACTACTCGTCTTTGGCAACAAGAGCTCCCCATGGGACGGGCACCTGGTTGCCGTCAGTGCTAGGACTAACACCCACACCCACAGACCATGCAAGAAATGTAGAGAGTGGCCATATGCATGTTGATGACCCATACTAGGCAGAATGGGAGGGAAGAGCTGATACACCTGAATGAACCAGGTACTGGGCTCACATAAAAGGCTGCCTAACCCCCTGCAGTGTGGCTGGAGCCAGGACAAGAAGGACAGGGACTCTGTGTTCTTCAGACACCTCTCACTGATGTATCCCCCACTTCAAAGGCACCACTGGGTATAGGAACAGGACTTCTGACCCCACCAAAAGAGTACACTACTGGATTTCAGGACATACTTTCATGAAGAATGACTGTTGTGCTGCTGAAGGGACTGTCACTCTGCTGGACTCTGCTGGACATTGGTAGACTCCTGTTCTGTTGTGCCTTCCCTGCAACCTGCTGTGATCCTTGTCTGGGAGTGAGAAGGACTGGACCTGCATCTCTACATCTCCAGAACCAAGGTGCCCCAAGGGTTTCCTGGCCTACCTCCTGTTCTAAAGTCTCAGTGACATCAAATACTTCACTTCATCAGCACCTAGACCTTGCTTGCTGCACCATCATTGCATAGGGAATATGCTGAGGAGCTCGATGACAGTGCATCATGTACACCTAAAGGGTTCAGCAGTGACACATCCCCAATTGCACATTTCAGAACTAATGCATTGCCTACTTTGCCAGGTTGGATGACGATGCATTGACTTAGCTGCTCCTCACATCGTTCCTTACATCCTCCTTGTATGCTGACAAAAACTCAAATCAAGATACCGATTTCAGTGGGCCAAGGTTGGTCCTTGATTCTGCCCTGTGGTCCATTGTAGTTGGCCTGACCTTTCAGATTTCTCCCGGTTTAGCACAACCAGATTGCCCTGGTTGGCCCTTTATGATGTTGAGCACTTTGGGGCATATTTATACTGTGTTTGCACCAGCTTTGCATCATTTGTTTTTTTACCAAATCTGGACTGTGCCCAATGGCCATGCTTAGGTGACTTAAGTTCCCTAGGCATGGCCATTGTGCTGGGGGGCATGACTTCTGTCTTTACTTAGACAGGAGCCATGTCCATGGGGGTTGTGCATTGAAATAAGGATGCTAATCAGGTTAGAGTATTTTTTTTTACTCTAACCTGACTAATACCATTCTTTCACGCATAGACTCCAGTTTCCCCTACACCTACCCCACCCGGTTAGCATAAATGATTTTGACACTAACTTACGGCTAGCATCATAGCTTAAATATGATGCCCGGCTTGCGTTCAGCAATGGTGCTAGCCGGAGGTATACTTTTTGACGCAAACCTGCTCTAACGCAGGTTTGCCTCAAAAAGTATAAATCAGGGCCCTCATTTACAGACATTCTTCAGTATTTCATATCTAGACTTCTACTTATTGGATTTTTGACATTTTGCTCTTTGTTTGTTTAAAAAATTAAGTTCTGTCTTCCTAACCTGGTGTGGATTATTTTTAAGTGGTGCTTTCACTGTTTTAAGTGTCACACAAATACTTTACACATTGCATTTTAAGCTGAGCCTGCCTGCTCTGAGCCAGGATACCAGTGATGGAGCACAGGTTAATTTATGGTGTGTATGTGACTTTCCCTGACTAGGATTGTGGTTCCTGCATAGACAGGGTACAGACCTCTGTCAACCAGAAACCCAACACATGACATAATATAACATAGCATAGAATAGCAAAGCATAACATAGCATCACATAACATAACATGCATTACGTGAGTCACACCACTCTGTACTCCTCTTCGTATTAATTTTCATCAATATGTGGGTTTGGTAGCTTTTCCTGAGTAGAGGCTGTTGGAGGGCCCAAATTCCACAGCTACTTCATAGTAGAAAGAGATATAGCTTTTTCTTGTTGAAATAGGATATCTCTAGGTCTTGGTTTGGATCTTTTTTAGGAGGCATTAGCCAGTCAGTCAGTAAGTTAAATTAACCCTAGTCATCTAAATATTACAGCCATACAATTGCATTAATTATTTTCAAAAGCATAGCAAAAACAGCAAATGCCTTACAGGTTAAATATGAATAATCAGCACACCAAACATAAAAAGAAAACATGCAATACAATAACAAAAAGACAATGTTTCCAAGGCACGTAATTAAAAACAATTAATTTTGCAAAGATAAAAAAACAATCATTGTCCTACTGTGAAAACATAATGGTTCCTTATCTTCATTTCACTTAAATAAAATCATAATATTTACACAAATCCTACACAAATCCTACTGGAGGACATTTGTTGCAAGGTGCTTGTTTAGCCCTTCCTATCTTAAAGTTGTGTATTAGGGGCAAAAGATTACATTTCTGAGGCACAGAATAAGTATTACAAAAAATGATAAAGTAAATGATGCTTTGTGCAGATTAGTTGTCACAAGGACAAGCAATAGGTTTTCTACCCTGGTAACACAATTCAGAAAAAGCCACCAGAAAATGCTAAATATTTAGACTAAATTGTATTCAATAAAATCAATGCTTGGGTTTAATAACCCTTTACAGATAGGGCTTCACTCCTCCCCAGTAAGCATGTCAAGATGGTAGCAGACCATGGTTTAATGAAACTCCTGAGTTAGCCGAGCCTGTTTTAGGTTCACCCTATACCGATCTTTTACCGTCAGCTAACTTAGGCCCATATTTATATTTTTTAGCGCTGCATTTGTGTTATTTTTTTTATGCAAAATCGGCACAAACTTACAAAATATAAATTGTATTTTGTAACTTTGTGCCGCTTTTGCATTAAAAAGCAGCGCAAATGCAGCGCTAAAAAGTATAAATATGGGCCTTTTAATGTCATTGCTTTTTTTCAGGGTTACTACAACCCTCTATACACCCTAGCTCAAAAAATGTCTTTTTAACAATTGCTACTCATAGGATAGTGAGAGCCTTTTCTAGATTTAAGCATCCTGTAAATTCTGTTGAGTGAGGAAATGTCCACAATGCATACATGTAAGTCTACACATTGGCCTTTTATGACCTGTTTCTGCCACATAGAAATCCACAATAGAAGTGAACTGGCCTTTACTTGGTACTCCAGAAATTATAAACCAAGATCGCCATGACATATATAAGTAGAACTGACTTGTAAAACCACTAGTAATATTTGGGTGATCCTATTCTCTAATTTTGACAGTTGGTCAGTATTCTGGTACCCCCATTGTAGGAAGTTGGGTCTGTATGCACTATTTCAAAGTAAGGAATAGTATGCACAGAGTCCAAGGGTTCCCCTTAGAGGTAAGATAGTGGCAAAAAGAGATAATACTAATGCTCTATTTTGTGGTAGTGTGGTCGAGCAGTAGGCTTATCAAAGGAGTAGTGTTAAGCATTTGTTGTACATACACACAGTCAATAAATGAGGAACACACACTCAGAGACAAATCCAGCCAATAGGTTTTGTTATAGAAAAATATATTTTCTTAGTTTATTTTAAGAACCACAGGTTCAAATTCTACATGTAATATCTCATTTGAAAGGTATTGCAGGTAAGTACTTTAGGAACTTTGAATCATTACATTAGCATGTATACTTTTTACATAAAACACAATAAGCTGTTTTAAAAGTGGACACTGCAATTTTCACAGTTCCTGGGGGAGGTAAAGTATTGTTAGGTTTCACAGGTAAGTAAGTCACTTACAGGTTTCAGTTTTTGGTCCAAGGTAGCCCACCGTTGGGGGTTCAGAGCAACCCCAAAGTTACCACACCAGCAGCTCAGGGCCGGTCAGGTGCAGAGGTCAAAGAGGTGCCCAAAACACATAGACTTCAATGGAGAGAAGGGGGTGCCCCGGTTCCGGTCTGCCAGCAGGTAAGTACGCGCGTCTTCGGAGGGCAGACCAGGGGGGTTTTGTAGGGCACCGGGGGGGACACAAGTCAGCACAAAAAGTACACCCTCAGCAGCGCGGGGGCGGCCGGGTGCAGTGTGCAAACACGCGTCGGATTTTCAATGGTTTTCAATGAGAGACCAAGGGATCTCTTCAGCGGTGCAGGCAGGCAAGGGGGGGGCTCCTCGGGGTAGCCACCACCTGGGCACGGGAGAGGGCCTCCTGGGGTCACTCCTGCACAGGAGTTCCGTTCCTTTAGGTGCTGGGGGCTGCGGGTGCAGGGTCTTTTCCAGCCGTTGGGAAATTGAGTTCAGGCAGTCGTGGTCAGGGGGAGCCTCGGGATTCCCTCTGCAGGCGTCGCTGTGGTGGCTCAGGGGGGACAACTTTGGTTACTCACGGTCTCGGAGTCGCCGGAGGGTCCTCCCTGAGGTGTTGGTTCTCCACCAGTCGAGTCGGGGTCGCCGGGTGCAGGGTTGCAAGTCTCACGCTTCTTGCGGGGAGTTGCAGGGGTCTTTAAATCTGCTCCTTGAAACAAAGTTGCAGTTCTTTTGAAACAGTGCTGCTGTCCTCAGGAGTTTCTTGTCTTTCTTGAAGCAGGGCAGTCCTCAGAGGATTCAGAGGTCGCTGGTCCCTTGGAAAGCGTCGCTGGAGCAGGTTTCTTTGGAAGGCAGGAGACAGGCCGGTAGGACTGGGGCCAAAGCAGTTGGTGTCTTCTGTTCTTCCTCTGCAGGGGTTTTTCAGCTCAGCAGTCTTCTTCTTCTTGTAGTTTCAGGAATCCAAATTCTTAGGTTCAGGGAAGCCCTTAAATACTAAATTTAAGGGCGTGTTTAGGTCTGGGGGGTTAGTAGCCAATGGCTACTAGCCCTGAGGGTGGGTACACCCTCTTTGTGCCTCCTCCCAAGGGGAGGGGGTCACATCCCTAATCCTATTGGGGAATCCTCCATCTGCAAGATGGAGGATTTCTAAAAGTTAGAGTCACTTCAGCTCAGGACACCTTAGGGGCTGTCCTGACTGGCCAGTGACTCCTCCTGGTTATTCTCATTATTTCCTCCGGCCTTGCCACCAAAAGTGGGGGCCGTGGCCGGAGGGGGCGGGCAACTCCACTAGCTGGAGTGTCCTACGGTGCTGGAACAAAGGGGTGAGCCTTTGAGGCTCACCGCCAGGTGTTACAGCTCCTGACTGGGGGAGGTGTTAGCATCTCCACCCAGTGCAGGCTTTGTTACTGGCCTCAGAGTGACAAAGGCACTCTCCCCATGGGGCCAGCAACATGTCTCGGTTGTGGCAGGCTGCTGGAACCAGTCAGCCTACACAGATAGTCGGTTAAGGTTTCAGGGGGCACCTCTAAGGTGCCCTCTGGGGTGTATTTCACAATAAAATTTACACTGGCATCAGTGTGCATTTATTGTGCTGAGAAGTTTGATACCAAACTTCCCAGTTTTCAGTGTAGCCATTATGGTGCTGTGGAGTCCGTGTTTGACAGACTCCCCGACCATATACTCTTATGGCTACCCTGCACTTACAATGTCTAAGGTTTGGCTTAGACACTGTAGGGGCACAGTGCTCATGCACTGGTGCCCTCACCTATGGTATAGTGCACCCTGCCTTAGGGCTGTAAGGCCTACTAGAGGGGTGACTTATCTATACTGCATAGGCAGTGTGAGGTTGGCATGGCACCCTGAGGGGAGTGCCATGTCGACTTTCTCGTTTTGTTCTCACCAGCACACACAGGCTGGCAAGCAGTGTGTCTGTGCTGAGTTAGGGGTCCCCAGGGTGGCATAAGATATGCTGCAGCCCTTAGAGACCTTCCTGGCATCAGGGCCCTTGGTACCAGGGGTACCAGTTACAAGGGACTTACCTGGATGCCAGGGTGTGCCAATTGTGGAATCAAAAGTACAGGTTAGGGAAAGAACACTGGTGCTGGGGCCTGGTTAGCAGGCCTCAGCACACTTTCAATTCAAAACATAGCATCAGCAAAGGCAAAAAGTCAGGGGGTAACCATGCCAAGGAGGCATTTCCTTACACCCATAAACTGGAACTATATGCAACAAGAGACAGGCATTCACTTTTGCATAAGGTAAGCTTATCCTTCACAGGATAATGGCCACGTTTTTGCCCAAATCTAAAAATTGCCTCCACCGATCTCTAAAACTGCTGCGATCTTACAAAATGAGGTCAGGTACGTGAAGAACTGAAAGGGATGCAACAATAGAAAACCTGTCCTACTGCAGAGCCCTCTATTAGATGTGGGTAAGGTTTAATGTTATTTGGACCACAAACTATAGTGAAGGTCTTCGTAAGAATCACTTTAAGATTCAAATTGCTCATAAATGGAGTCAAATTGTTCAAAAGGTCCTGGAGGCCATTGACAGTTTTTGCAATCAGAACTGTGTCATCCACATACAGCAGCCCAGGAACTAGGCTTCTATCCACAAGTGGAAGATCCTTTCCTTGTTTAACTAAGTATTTTGCCAACCCATTAACATAAAAAGGGGGGCTAAAATACAACCTTGGTGAGCCCCTTTGACTGATTTACCCAGTTAGCCCAGAACTAACCTTCAGAGTGGTATCTATATGCATATCTTTAAGCAACCCAATCAATGAGCCGGCTACCCCATTTCCCATATTATGGACCAGGGTTTAGAGTGATTGACTGTGTCAAAAGTGCTAATCAGGTCCTTAAATGCCAGATGGATGGTGTGCCCTTGTCTTTGGTATACTTGAAGGTTAATAGATACAGACTTAGGGAATGCTTTGTTATCTTTAAACCTTGGCAGAAAACATATTATATATCATTCAAAATAGCATTCTAATCAGTCCAAGATTAATGTCTGGCCAAGAGGACCCTACCTAAGATCTTAATAATAGAGTCCAAAATAGAAATTGGGCAAGAACAGGCAGGGTACTTTCCACCACCTTTCTTAAATATGGTTACAACAATGATGTCTAGCCATTCAGAAGGAAATGGGCACTTGGAAGTAAACCTTAGTATATTTGTCAACAGGGAACCCTGTAAATCTGAATTGTCTGTAGAAACATCTGCCAGTACTCTATCTGGTCCTAGGGCCTTTTCGCTGGAGCTCGTTTATGGCTAGGACTACCTCTGCCACTTCAAATACCAGAGCAAAAGGCCTACAATCACTTTCATGTGCCTTGACAACCTCCACAAATCTTTCAGTATCATCCTGTTTAGGAGAATATAACTGGCTGATGTGACTTACCAATACTTCAGAGGGGATCAAGGTTTCTACCTTTGGAACTGCAACCTCAGAAAAATAAGGTTGGTTGATAAACCACCAAAATGCTCTACTATCTTATAATTCCCCTGCTCTAATAATTGATTTCTAATGTCACACATTCTATGGGTTTCAGCCTTCTTATAAAGCCTCCTACATTCACTAATTTATTCTTGAATCCGGGGTTTCTTCTTAAGAGCTTCTAATATTTTTCTTTGACCTACTGAACAGGCTTAAATATAACATCTGTGTGGCTTTATGGTCTTGTAAACATTGTTAGTGGTCAGCAACATGGTTTAGTGCTTCACAAAGAACAGTATAGGCATTATTTATCTCAGTGGGATCTACATTATAATCTAAACAGATTCTGCATGGCTCCCCGCTAATTTGCATACAATCTTGAAGTAAATTGTTGGAATCCAAGTTGCTCCATTTCAACAAAACACCTCTTTAAGGGAGTAGTATATTTCTGCCTGAGCAGAGTTGTTGTGCATTTCTATATAAATTATTTCAACTTATCAAAAATACAGTTATGGGTTATGGTCACTACAGCAATTTGCTTCAATGTAAAAATTATACATCCAGGAAGAAAGCTCCTGTGAAGATACAATATATTCAATTGTACTAACATAACCCCCACCAGTAAATAACAGTTTAATTTGGTCCACTGATGAGCATATTTCAGCAGCAAAAACAAAGTTATATTTCATCAGTAATCGATTAAGAGCCTCACCATAAAATGCATAAGATCATTACCTTCTGAATGAGCCACATTGTCATTTCTAGACACATAGATACATCAAAATCATCAAACCAAATAATGTTAACTGTAGAACTTCTTTAGGAAGCAAACTTATCTAATTCAAATTCTACCTAGTTTATTATAGTAGGGTTGCTACTTGGGTTAAATTGATAATAATACAAATCAATCTTTAGAATGCTTTTCAAATCAGCAACTTGAGCAAACAGCAATTAAAAATAAGGAGAAGAAGCAACCATTTTCATAGTACTAATAATATCGGAGGTAGTATGGAGGAGAACATAAAACACTCCCTTAGTTCTTCCATGTTATAATCTTTCAAAGGGTCTACAAATAGAAAAAAGGTTTCTTAGCAGCATAATATATCGTGAGATATACAAAGTTTATTCCAATTTGGGTTCTGTAATTTGATGATGAGAACCACAACATTCCAAACGACTATTTGAGTACGCTTGTTGGTGAAGCAAGAACAAGTTAATTTGTGCATCTGGTATACTTGAGTTGACCCAGAAAGTAGGTCTGACTCTGATGAAATGTGACCCATTTCTGCAGTGAGTGGACTTGATATTGCTACACAGGACAGTCACTAGTAGTAGCCACACAGCTGAGGTTCCATTTGTATTGAGAGGTCGGTGGAGACACAGAATAATAGAACATTTTTATTAGCAATGGCGTTTCTCTGCATTTGTAGCTTCCGAATATAAGCCATGGTACAGGAAATAAGACATTTTTCAAAATGCCCTCGGAATCACATGATAGAATGGGTAACCTCAAATTCAGAGATGTAAAAATAACTCAGTTTCTAGTGTACATATTTCAGAAATACATAGATTTGATTCATAACTAATTTTCCTTCAGCATATATTACCATATACATTTATGTATTGTGTATATACAGTAAAAAATCATTATACACTGCACATCAGCTTTTAGTCCTGGATATCACATGTTTTTGGAGAACGTACAAATCCTGTATATTCCTACAATCAGAATGGACTATGTGAAGTAATTGAATATTGATTTTCTAAATTTGCATGAATTGCATTAATTTAAAGATGAAAATGTCACAAATAACTACTTTTACCACTCATTTTTGGTATCTTTTAATTCTATGATTAGTTTCCTTGGGGGCAAACCTAAAGGGATCTATCCTACCAATCCCTTGCTGAATTTGGAAGAGTGTCTACTTTTTAGAAATGTGCAAGTTTCCTGGAACATCCATGGGGTTGAGACCTGTTTGTAGCAAAAACTGAAAGTAGGTTGAAACCACAAAATTAGGAATACTAGACTTTGGTGGTCATTACAACCCTGGCGGATGGTGTTAAAGCCGCGGTAATACCGAAAACAGGCCGGCGGACAAAAAAAGGAAATTACCACGCTGGCGGAAACCGCCAACTAAGACAGCCACTTTAACACATCGCCCGCCACGGCGGTACAGACAAACAGCGCGGCGGTCAACGCCAACAGACAGGCAGAAGACAATGTACCACCCACACTATCACAACACACCAATCCGCCACCTTTTACGGGGCGGATTCGCCGTGGATAAAAACACGGCGGAAACAGCTTGTGCTATGGGAAAACGCTCACCTCAACACATCCCACGAGGAACGAGGACACCATGGAGCCGGAACTACAAATACTCCCTGCCCTTGCATTCCTGCTCATCTACGACCAACAGCGACGTAGGCGCAGAACATACCGGTGAGTACAGCACCTACGACACGGGGGAGGGGGGAGGCAAAAGTTATGGGGACACCCACCAAACACCCCCACCCCCAACCTCGCATATCACAACATACACACCAATGCAGTCAAAAATATCACAGTAACAACCCACAATCCCCCCGGAAGAATGCAAAGACAAAGAGAATAGCGGTCAAACTTTGTATTGTGCCAATATACTACTCATTAAAAAATATACGGATATATATATCATGAAATCTGTCAAAAATAAATGTACAATACAAGAAGTAGTGCAGATATGTACAAAACAATGTCCGTGCACCAACAGCCCAAAAATGCATGGGCGACGCCCACAATAGATACCTGACCAAAATCAGAGAGAACACTGCCGGGGCATCAGATAGAAACAATACAGGCACCTCAGGGGGAAGGGAAGGGGGGGCACCTCAGCCAGATGAATGCGAAGCCAGATCCACGACGGGGCTCCATGCCCATTGATGTATCCTGGGGAGTGCAAAGCCACAGTCTCTCAAGTCACTTCAGTGGGTGGGTTACCCACTGTGCCATCCTGGGGAGTGCAAAGCCACAGTCTCTCAAGTCTCTACGGTGGGTGGCTTGCCCGCTGTTACATCCTGGGGAGTGCAAAGCCACAGTCTCTCAACTCTCTAAAGTGGGTGGGTTGCCCTCTGTGCCATCCTGGGGAGTGCAAAGACACATCTTCGCAGGTAGATGCAGTTCTCTACTGGTACTGGGTGGGACTGGTGCCCAGATTGGATGAGTCTCCCCGTGAAAGTACATGTCCTGTCACAGTCCCAGCTGCACATGGGAGAAGGATGCCTGATGTGCCGGACTATTCATACCCACACGGTCTTTGCCCTGTTCAGCGGTGCTTTGCCATGGCAGTCTTTGCCCTGTTCAGCGGTCTTCACCATGGCGGTCTTTGCCTTGTTCAGCGGTCTTCACCATGGCAGTCTTTGCCCTGTTCAGCGGTCTTCACCATAGCGGTCTTGGCCTTGTTCAGCGGTGCTTTGCCATGGCTGGCTATGGACTGTTCAGCGGTGCTTAGCCATGGCGGTCTTTGCCCTGTTCAGCGGTCTTCACCAAGGCTGTCTTGGTTTTGTTCAGCGGTGCTTTGCCATGGCTGGCTATGGACTGTTCAGCAGTGCTTAGCCATTGCGGTCTTTGCCCTGTTCAGCGGTCTTCACCATAGCGGTCTTGGCCTTGTTCAGCGGTGCTTTGCCATGGCTGCCTATGGACTGTTCAGCGGTCCTTAGCCATGGCGGTCTTTGCCCTGTTCAGCGGTCTTCACCATAGCGGTCTTGGCCTTGTTCAGCGGTGCTTTGCCATGGCTGGCTATGGACTGTTCAGCAGTGCTTAGCCATGGTGGTCTTTGCCCTGTTCAGCGGTCTTCACCATGGCGGTCTTGGCCTTGTTCAGCGGTGCTTTGCCATGGCTGGCTATGGACTGTTCAGCGGTGCTTAGCCATGGCGGTCTTTGCCCTGTTCAGCGGTCTTGGCCTTGTTCAGCGGTGCTTTGCCATGGCTGGCTATGGACTGTTCAGCGGTGCTTAGCCATGGCGGTCTTTGCCCTGTTCAGCGGTTTTCACCATGGCAGTCTTGGCCTTGTTCAGCGGTGCTTAGCCATGGCGGTCTTTGCCCTGTTCAGCGGTCTTCACCATGGCGGTCTTTGCCCTGTTCAGCGGTGCTTTGCCATGGCGGTTCTGGTACGGATGTTGGTGTGTGGCATGCCGAACTCCACACTGGACATTGGTATGTGGCATGACGAACTCCACACTGGACGTTGGTGTGTGGCATGACGAACTGCACATTGGACGTTGGTGTGTGGCATGACGTTCCATCATTGCCCAGCGGGGCTGTGGGATTCTGGACCCCCATGGGCTGTGACTCCGGCGGTGTGGTGGTCTCCTGACCAGTAACGATACTTGGGCCCTCCTGGGCTATGACTCTGGCGGTGGTCTCCTGACCAGCTACAATACTTGAGCCCTCCTGGGCTGTGACTCTGGCGGTGGTCTCCTGACCAGTTACGATACTTGAGCCCTCCTGGGCTATGACTCTGGCGGTGGTCTCCTGACCAGTTACGATTCTTGAGCCCTCCTGGGCTCTGACTCCGGCGGTGGCTGTGGTCTCCTGACCAGTAACGATACTTGGGCCCTCCTGGGCTATGACTCTGGCGGTGGTCTCCTGACCAGTTACGATACTTGAGCCCTCCTGGGCTGTGACTCTGGCGGTGGTCTCCTGACCAGTTACGATACTTGAGCCCTCCTGGGCTATGACTCTGGCGGTGGTCTCTGGACCAGTAACGATACTTGGGCCCTCCTGGGCTATGACTCTGGCGGTGGCGGTGGTCTCTGGACCAGTGACGATACTTGAGCCCTCCTGGGCTATGACTCTGGCAGTGGTCTCCTGACCAGTTACGATACTTGAGCCCTCCTGGGCTGTGACTCTGGCGGTGGTCTCCTGACCATTTACGATACTTGAGCCCTCCTGGGCTATGACTCTGGCGGTGGTCTCTGGACCAGTAGCGATACTTGGGCCCTCCTGGGCTATGACTCTGGCAGTGGTCTCTGGACCAGTGACGATACTTGAGCCCTCCTGGGCTATGACTCTGGCTGTGGTCTCCTGACCAGTGACGATACTTGAGCCCTCCTGGGCTATGACTCTGGCAGTGGTCTCTGGACCAGTGACGATACTTGAGCCCTCCTGGACTATGACTCTGGTGGTGGCGGTGGTCTCCTGACCAGTTACGATACTTGAGCCCTCCTGGGCTATGACTCTGGCGGTGGTCTCATGACCAGTAACGACGGTGCTGGCGGTTGTGTCTGGACCGCCAGAAATGATGGCGCACTTCTCCGCCGTGACACTCACGACAGGTTGGGGAGACTTCCTCGGGACCTTCCCCACCTTCTTTTGAGTTACAGATGACTCACCAGTCGCCATGGATCCCATTTCACTGTTTGTCCCACCAGGAGTCTTGACACGGTCCCGTCGTCCACTCTCCAATTTCGGAGCCTTTACATGGGGTGGGCTGACAGTGCCTTGGCTCCAGGTCCTACTGTCTGCCCTGGTGGACGGGGCACTCCAAAAACCTGGTACACGCACCACTGGTACTGGTGGCTTTTTGGCTGAGGCGCTACAACAGGACTGATGAATTGGAGGGGGGGTGGGGGCAAAAAGGTCAATTTGACATAGGGACAGTTTCTGACGTACACTGGGATGGGTAGCTGGAGGGGCTCTGGGAGTGGATGAAGAGGAGGTGGTTGTAGGAGGTGTCACTTTAGCTGTTTTGGGTGCAGGTGCAGGTACTGGAGGCTGTCGTGAGGTGGATGGATGTTGGGTGAGTGATTGCCGGCGTTTGTGTACTTTGGGAAGGGCCGTCACAGACACACTGGGAGAGGACACAGGGGACGTGTATATGGCAGTGAAGGTGGTGAGTGCAGGTGAGCGGCTTGTGGTGCTGGGTGTCCTGGTGCAAGTCCTAGTGCCTGTCGATGTGGTGCATGCAAGTGTGTGTGTAGACGACACTGGGAGGGAGGAGGGAGAAGAGGAGGAGGGGGACACAGTGGAGACAGTGGATGTTGCTGTGTCTGTATGGGTCTGATGCACGTGTGAGTGCCTGTGGTGTGTGTGGTGCCTATGTTTGCTTGAGCTACTTGTGTGTGTTGACTTGTGTGCATGCTGGTCTGTAGGTGTGCTTGGGATGGGCTGGGGTACAGGGGATTGGGTCTGGGTGGAGGAAGTTGGAGGGGGGAGGCTGGACACAGGGACAATGGCTGCTATCAGTGCTGAGGCCAGAGATTGCAGGGTTCGCTGAAGGACAGCCTGACCAGAATGAATGCCTTCCAGGAATGCATTACCGTGTTTCAACTCTCGTTCTACACCCTGGATGGCATTCACAATGGTAGACTGCCCAACAGTGAGTGACCTGAGGAGGTCAATGGCCGCCTCACTGAGGGCAGCTGGGGTGACGGGCAGGGCCTGAGGTGCCTGGGGCGATGGTGATGCCCACCCTCCTGGGTGAGCGGGCACGGGGCGAACGCTGAGGGGCTGCTGGCAGGGCGGTGCTGGTAGGGGAGGTGGTGGCTGTACCTGTAGAAGTGGGGCGCACAGATGGTGCCGCCACCACAGGGGAGCTCACATCGGCGGACGAGTTCGTGTCGCTGTTTGGTGATCCTGTGGCCGACGTGAAGCTCCCCTCGCCCTCCGTCCCACTGGTGAATTCAGAGTCTGTGGTGTGTCCCTCCATGGCCATGTGGGATGCAGCTCCCTCGTGCTCCGGTGCCACTGTACCTCCGCCTGTTGATGCTGATGTACAGAAGGACAGGGAGAGCAGAAAATGGGTGGAGACAAAAGAAAGAGAGTTTTAGTGCATGGCATACCGCTACCGTTGGCGGACAAGACAAACGCAGCAGGCCCCTGCATTACGCCGTGCTCTTGCCCTCTGCACATGCAATTTCTGGGATATGGCCTACATGGCAATGGTAGAAATCTGCCCACATGGATGGCAAAGGGGCAACTATACATCAATTTGCCTTTTTTTTTTGCTGGGGTAGATTGCCACATGGCCTACATAACGGAGGGGCCTTGACTACCTAACTCGCCCTGGCCTAGGGACACCCACAGCCCACCACCCCCACCCAGACAGCTCCACTGCACGCAAAGTCCATAGGATGAGGTTGTACTCACCCCTTTGTGTCTGCTGTGATGTCCCTAAGCGCCCATCCAACTCTGGGTAGGCCACCGCCAGGATCCGGAACATCAGGGGGGTCATGGTGCGACGGGCACCCCTCCCACGTTGGGAGGCCATCCCCAGCTGAGCCTCCGCCGTCTTCTTGCTGCAGCGGCAAATGTCCTCCCATCTCTTCCGGCAGTGGGTGCCCCGTCTCGGGTGGCCCCCCAGGGTCCGGACTTCCTTGGCGATGGCACGCCAAATGTCCCTCTTCTGGTGGGCGCTGACCTACATGACATGCACAAGGAAAGAGGAACAGTCCTTACCTACAGCACCGTCGTTGTAATTGGCCCCCTCCCAACTCTATCCCTGTGGCCCATTCATCCCCATGCATGACTGTTCTATGTACTCTGCCCCCTTCCCTCATCCACCCAGCCCTCTCCACCCAGGCCTAGCCCATACAACGTGCTCCCTGTGTACTAACCTGTTGGTCTGGAGGACCGTAGAGTAGCGCATACTGGGGGAGGACCCCATCCACAAGTTTCTCCAACTCCTGTGCAGTGAAGGCAGGGGCCCGTTCCCCAGACGCAGCAGCCATCGTCGCTTCCAGACCGAGGTCACAGCAGCACTAGCAGTGTAGGTCCTCTCCTGTCGAAGGTCAGGTATCTAGTGATTGAAGAGATAGAAAATGGTGTTGACGTCCGCGGCGGTGCGCATCATCACCGCCAGCGCACCTGTTCATTGGCTCCTGGGACCCATAGGGTCCAATGTTAACCAATGCATCATTGCGCCGCGCTCTACGACCGCCTACCGCGATGGTGTCCAACGCCAGCGCAGTTACCCCACAATTCCATTGTCCCAGTTTAGAGGTCAGGCAGCCGCCATTTCAGGGGCCCACATGGCTTCAATTACTACTGCGTCGCACATACCGAGGCCTACACTCAAAACCTTTCCTGGATGGGTTAATTGTCTGTTGTAGTCTTGTGTGTGACTGTGGGTACGTATCTGGAGGAATGTTGACAGTTTCTTCGCTGTTGTCCTTCTTAGGCACCGTCAGTTGGGACATATTGGAAGATGGCGGAATCCGCCGGTGTACCGACCACTGGTGGACCTGTTGACAATGGAAGAGCGACATGTCATCGTGACCTACCGGTTTGACCGTGCCACAATCCAGGAACTATGTACCCAGTTGGAGCTAGACATGATGTCACCAATCCGCCATCCGACTGGAATCCCCCCTGACGTGCAGGTGCTGTCAGTGCTCCATTTCCTTGCAAGTGGGTCTTTTCAGACAACAGTGGCCATGGCATCAGGGATGTCCCAGCCTACGTTTTCCAACGTGTTGTCCAGAGTGTTGTCTGCCCTGCTGAAACACGTAAGGAGATACATCATTTTCCCTGAGGTGGCGGATTTGCCTACAGTGAAAGGTGACTTCTATGCCCTTGGACATATCCCCAACGTCATAGGTGCCATTGATGGGACCCATGTAGCTCTGCTCCCCCCGCAGGAATGAACAGGTGTACAGGAACAGGAAGAGTTATCATTCCATGAATGTCCAGATGGTCTGTTTGGCAGACCAGTACATCTCGCAGGTAAGTACAATGTTCCCTGGCTCAGTGCATGACGCCTACATCCTGCGGAATAGCAGCATCCCTGATATGATGGGCGAACTCCAGAGGCACCGTGTATGGCTATTGGGGGACTCTGGTTACCCCAACCTGTCCTGGCTACTGACCCCAGTGAGGAATCCCAGGACCAGGGCAGAGGAACAGTACAATGAGGCCCATGGGCGGACTAGGAGGGTGATCGAGCGGACCTTCGGCCTACTGAAGGCCAGGTTCAGGTGCCTCCATATGACAGGTGGGTCCCTATTCTACTCACCGAAGAAGGTGTGCGACATCATCATCGCCTGCTCCATGCTCCATAACTTGGCATTGCGACGCCAGGTGCCTTTTCTGCAGGAGGATGATCCAGATGACGGTGTTGTTGCAGCGGTTGAGCCTGTGGAGCCTGTGGACAGTGATGAGGATGAAGCTGATGAAGATGAAAACGACAACAGGGAGTCAGTCATACAGCAATATTTTCAATGAGACACAGGTGAGTACAATTTCATGTTTCACATTATATTACATTTCACACGTCTACCTCTATCCTGTACCTACATTTCACTCCCTATTTGGTAACTGAGTTGTCCCCTTCCATTTCAGTTTCAGTAATGTGGTAACCTACGTGTCAACAGCTTGCACCCTTGAAAGGCTTGTGATGTGTGACATTGGTATGTTGACCTTCCAATGGGTAACCTTTTTTAACACTGTAATTGACAATGCAAAGTTCACAATCATTGACTGACTCCAATATTATTGAGGTTTCAAGGGTGTTTATTGAAGTGCATAAAAATGTAGGGGGGTTGTGAAATGGGGAGAGGCCATGGTGGAAGAATGTCCATGGCAGAGTCCAGTCTATTAGTCTCACAGGTACATTGAACATCTGGCCATTGGAAGTGGAGCTGGGGCAGTTCCAAGCTGGACAGGGTAACAAAGTGGGACAGTGGGGGGACAATCAGGCTGGTCTTATTTCCTGGTCGGGGCCTTGCCATCTTGCTCTGTCCTGTTCCTGGATCTCAGGGCCTGCTTTCGTGGTGGTTGTCCGTCTGCAGGGGGTGGGGTGCTGGTGTGTTGGTCCTGTGGCGGGGCGTCCTGTCCACTAGCGCCGACGGAGGTGGTGGGCATTTCATCGACCTGGCTAGTGTCAGGGGTCCCTTGGAGTGCCACGGTGTCCCTCAAGGTCTTTTGAATGTCCGTCAGCACCCCTACGATGGTGCCCAGGGCGGAGGCGATGGTCCTGATCTCCTCCCTGAACCCCAAATACTGCTCCTCCTGCAGATGCAGGGTCTCCTGCAACTTGTCCAGGACCGTTGCCATTGTCTCCTGGGAGTGGTGGTATGCTCCCATGATGGAGGATAGGGCCTCGTTGAGAGTAGGTTCCCTTGGCCTGTCCTCCCTCTGTCACACAGCAGCCCTCCCAGTTCCCCTGTGTTCCTGTGCCTCCGTCCCCTGGACTGTGTGCCCACTACCACTGCCCCCAGGTCCCTGTTGTTGTTGGGGTGGTGGGTTAGCCTGGGTGCCCTGTAGTGGTGGACACACCGCTGATTGACCTGTCCTGGCTAGGGAGGTATGGGCCCGCTGGATGGGTGCTGTGCTGGGGTTACCAGAGGGTGTAAGCTCTGTGTTGGGCTGTGGCTGGGCAAGGGGAACCGACTGTCCTGAGGCCCACGATGGTCCGGGCTGGTCATCAAGATCCAGTAGGGCAGAGCTGCTGTCGTCACTGTGGGCCTCTTCTGGGGGTGGAGTGGTGTTGTCTGGACCCTCTGGTGTGGTGACGTTCCTTCGGGTTCCTGCGGGGGTATAAGTACATGATTATTGCATGTGTGTGCTTCATGGTGTGCAATGGTTGGGTGTGCGTGAACCCCAGTGCAGGCATTCCTGTGTGGGGGCTTGTGTGGTGATGGTTGGGGGGTGTTGTGGGTCTGTGCAGTGGGCATGCTTTAGTGATGGGTGTCCATGCTTAGTTGTGTCATGCAGGTCTTGGGGTTGGGATGGGTGGTTGGTGTTATGGGTAGATTAGTGAGGATTTGGGGTGATATGGGAGGGTGTGAGGGTGGGTGTGTGTGATAGCATGCAGGTAGGGTGGGGGATATGATAGTGAAGATTTGACTTACCAGTGTCCGTTCCTCCAACGACTCCTGCGAGGCCCTAAGGATGCAAGATGGACAAGACTTGCTCCTCCCATGTTGTTAGTTGTGGGGGAGGAGGTGGGGGTCCGCCGCCAGTCCGCTGTACCTCGATGTGGTGCCTGGATACCGTGGAACGCACCTTCCCCCATAGGTCGTTCCACCTCTTCCTGATGTCCTCCCTATTTCTTGGGTGCTGTCCCACAGCGTTGTCCCTGTCCACTATTCTTTGCCATAGCTCCATCTTCCTGGCTATGGATGTGTACTGTACCTGTGAGCCAAATAGCTGTGGCTCTACTCTGATGATTTCCTCAACCATGACCTTGAGCTCCTCCTCGGAGAAGCGGGGGTGTCTTTGGCGTGACATGGGGTGGTGTGTGTGATGTGTGGGGTGGTGTATGTGTTGATGAGTGTGGTGAGTGTAGTGGTATGTGGTGTTTTGTGCGTGGATGTTGTGTGGGTGATGGTGTAGTGTGCCTCTGTGTGATGGTGTTAACTATTCTGTGCTGTCTCTCTCTAGCCTTCTCTCAGAAATTGTGGTCGTAGGGGTTTGTGGGTGTGTGTTTTATATTGCGTTGGGTGTGTGGGAGTGGTGTGTGTATGTGTATCAGGTGTGTGTATTTGTAATTGTCCAATGTGGTGGTGTTTTGGAGCTGTGTGTGTATTTTGAGCGCGGCGGTGTGTACCGCCAATGGAATACCGCGTTTGAAAGACCGACGCGTGGATTCGTGGGTCGTAATAGCATGGGCGTGTTTCTGTTGGCGTGGAGGTGGAGGATTTGTTTCCGCATATTTATCGCTGACCTTTGGAGTGGCGGACTTGTGTGGGTGTCTGAATTTCGGCGGAATCCGTGATGTGTGTCATAATAGCTGTGGCGGTCTCCCGCCGCAGTGGCGGTGTATTGGCGGTCTTCTGCACGGCGGTAAGCGGCTTTTACCACCAATGTTGTAATGACCCCCTTTATCTTAGAAAAATGTAAAACTGTGGTAAAAAAATGTTTTTTATGCATCTGTTTGTTACTAAAATCTGGGAAGATATTGATCCTAGCCCAGAAAATTGTTCATTGACGCTTGTTTAAAAATACTCTTTCTTGTTCAGCACTTTATTCCCATTCCTCCCCCTCCAAAACAAAACCACCAAATTTAGTTATAATTTGGCTTGCTTTTTTCAGTTTCCTCCAGGGAAATCTACAAACCCTGAGTACTTTTTGAGTTGTCACTAGGATGTTAGTAAAAAGTACGTAAATTTGTCATGGCTACACTTTGTGAATAAAATATTATGAAAGATTATGCACAAACTACCAAAAACATCCAAAAGAGAACCTCAGGCGGAAAGGGTTAGCAGCCAAGTGGTTAAAATAGAAACTGTGATTCCACCTAAACATATGTTTTGATAAAAATGCCCACAGAGTGAAGAAGCAACAAACTGTTGACTGAAATATAGACTTCAAATGCCAATAAATATTCTACTCAGCCTAAACATTCCACAAAATGTAAGCATGTAGGCAGTGCTGGCAAGGACATAAGCACAAGGATACTTAAGACATAACAGTGAGTAAGATGGGTGAATAGGAAAACTAGATTGCCATTGGTACTCAGAAATGCATGGGGCAGTAGTAAAAATTGTCAAAACTAATGAACATCTGCATAAGTTGTGCACACTGCTAAAGATTACAGTTCCTTTAGAATAGTGAACAGTTTGAACACTGGCAGAGGCACTTTGCCTTGACTACGGTTTTCTCTTACCACAACACTTTTTAATAGATTTTACATTTCTTACAATAATTAACATTCATTTCAGATGATTTGCAACTAGATTTTTTCTGTGCCTTAGAGTGAATAAGCCAGAGGGAAAAGGAGATCTTATAGACTAAGATTTTAATTGCTATATGCATGAATATCAAAAACAAATGTATCTTTCAGCCTAAATATTGTATGCAGACTATGGACTACCATTATATTGTAAAGCTAAATAATGTAAGTGTTAACGCATCCCTTCATAACTAATTTTCTCAATTTGGGACTCGTTTTAGGCCAATGAATCTTTTGACCCTGATTGAAGATACCTTAGGACGAGATAGCTAATCAGTATGTCAATCAATATGTAAATAACGTCATCAAAGTTCACAGTAATACAATTCAAATTAATCAAAGACATTTAATAAACTCGAAAACCACCATGACCTTTCAGTCACGAATAACCACACCAGTTTAGTATGAATTTTATGACATTTATTCCCTATTGATTACAATTTTACTAGCAAGTTTATTATTCTCAAAACCAAGAAGCACATTAGCATAGTCACAATATGGCAACTCTGATAAGATTTCATCAAAGCAAGAATCACGAATATTAGAACATAGCATGGCGTCAATATAAGTTATCTTTAGCAGAGTAAAATTAGCGCATTATTCAACAAAGCATAGATTCAGTCATTTGTCTATTTGCGTCAGTTTAGTGAACCCTCTTAACTAACCTCGAATTAGCATTGGCATGTTGGGCTTCATGCAAAACAATTTAGCAACACCAATTTGGAAAACATCTAACTATGGTCACTGTCAAAAGAGAAGCAGTTGGTACCTAGAAAGGAAACGCAAACAGACAATTACAATTTCATTGTCATATAGTTACCCTCTGTATTGAGTCAGCACTCAGGTTCAGTCTTCGTCCTCAGGACATCAGTTGATTCACCATCAGCCAGGGATTCAGCAAGTCGAGTAAAGGGGCACTTCCCTCATATGGAGGTAAAGTGTGAACGGGCAATATAAGGCAAGAATGGTTTTAAGAAACAAACAGCAAAGTCTCAATGCAGAGTGACAAAGTGTCTGGGTCATAGCAAATCGCATCAGCATCTCCCCCTCTCCTAGTCTCCTATTCTCTCCTGTTCTGATTTACTTCCTGGTGTCAAGGGTTTTTATCCCATTTTCTTTGTGCATTCCCCAAAATGTTGGTTTGATGAGGGGTTGCACCCCACTATCTCTCTCCAATAGAGTTTCGATTACTTCATCAAATTTGTCACCCCATAACAGTTCTCACATATTTTATTGGTCCTTATGATTGACGTCTTCAGCGGGTGGAATGTCCGGTATGATTTCATACTCTTGTGGTCCTTTGCACATCTTCAGTCAGTGGCTCCATTGTCTGTACCGGTTCAGGCGACCTTGTACCTGCTAGTGGTTTACAGTGTTGCATTCAGCTAAAATGTTTCTACAAGCAAGTCGAATTTCATGAGAACGTATCTACTACAGTTACATTCAGCTTCTAGCTTTTGGAAAAAACAGGAGTTCATGTCGTTCAGCAAATTAGCACACTGCACGTTAGAAAAACACATTTAATATGAAAGTCAGGCAGCTAGGCCTCGACTCATGCTAACAAAAAGCCTAATAATTTATTAGCAAAACTCTAGCATATAACTTTTATTATTAGTGCAAAATCATATTCTATCATAATATTTCAACATTATTAATCCGTTTCATTAGTCATTGTATATGGTTGCAGCCACTCCCCGTGGGCACATTTCAAGCATGCACACATTAATACATTTTGTATGCAGCATTATTATACATTAGTTCATAATCATTCCATGTTAATATTGATTATATAAGCTAAGCTCTCTCAGTCCCTCCTCTGATGACACTTGTCATCACACAAACATTTCCCTTTTCAACCTTTCACTTTTCGCATTATTCACATTTCAACATCTTCCCCCTTGTGTGAGCTTTCCCAAATTTCATTGAACATTTTCTCCCTTTCATTTTCTTCATTTCATTTTGTCACATTTCTTTTAATTCTTTCATTAATTTTGCATGATAACCATAATTCCAATAAACAAATCAGGACAATCAATAGACGCCCTAATATTTTAGCAAGAACCCCGTTCCAAATATTACTAAACCAATTCCCTACTCTGGTGATTCCTTTCCCAACTCTTTCCCAAACTCAAGGTTCCTTAAGCTCATTTAAATCTGCACTATCTCTTGTTAGGTTAGTAAGCACTCCTCTAATCTTTTTACTGTTATCCGGAGTGAACGCACAACAATGGCGCTCATTAAGCATCTTACAGACACCGCCACTCTTTGCTAAAAGAATGTCTAAAGCAAGTCGGTTTTGAAGAGTCATAGCTCTTTCCACAGCAAGTTCAGTATCCATCAGGAGTATAGCCCCTGTGAAGTTTGTCAGCATGTTATCCACAATAGTAAACAACTTTTGAATCTTTATGGAGTTTAAGATAACCCCTACTGAATGAATTATGGCTCCAAATATGTCACGGACGACAGCAGCCGCTGTCTCTCTCTTTTGTCTAGTATGTTGTAATTCAGACATTTTAGGAATTTGCTTTAAGTCATCAATCTGGTAGATCTTTGGGAAAACTATTCCCAGATAACATGTCCCATACCATTCCTTTGGAAGACGGTAATAAGCATTAAGTACACATATATACTAGATGTGAGGGATCAATGGATCCTGTCCATTTAACATGAATGTCCATTCACTCTGAAACAAAAACACATGCCTGCATTCACTCGTTCCCACAAATAAAGTGTCATGTTCAGATATCGGCCTATATATACAAAGCCTACCTACATGTAATGCATCTATAGCTAGTTTGCCCTGTGTCTTTATTGCGGTGTAAGCAGAATCATTTGCAAGCGTGCCTTTTTCGAATCCCTTTTCTAGCCTTTCCTTTAATGCCTTGCGTCTATCATCAGTGTGATCTAAAAAGCTATTTTCTACAGGCGTCAGTAGGCAGGTTAGATTATTGCAGGGTGCATAAGCTGTCCCAAATGTCAGTGTCGGCTCAAAGAAGCCCCTAACTAATTTTATGCTGTGTTCTTTAGCTAATTTGTTTAGAAACTCAATCACAGGCACAAAAGAAAAAACTACATCTAAGTTAGAGTAGAAGTATTGCACATGTTCTTGATCATAGAATCTTGTTAACAGCAAACTACAGCTGATCCCATATGTTAATGGCAGACTATGGTAAGTAACCCTTTCTTTTACTGATGAAGGAATCTTTGTGCACACATAACAATTCTTCACATCCATTGTGTCAACATACTCATTCAACAAGCGATGGAAGACATTAGTAGAGAGTTCCCCTTTTGGATTAGTTCCCCCAGGCAAGTATTTTGCATCTTGCTCAAACTTCTCCCATGGTGTTAATGTAGCAGTCTCAGGATTTGAAGCATTGTTAGTCACTTTCTTATCCACCAACGGCATTCCCACAATCACACCTAAAATTATTATTGCACACACAATACCTAAAATAGCACTCAACCAACCACACATTCTACCCTTTTTGCTATCTCCTCTAGTGTAACCCATGATCTGTAAAGAATCAGGTAGCAGAATAATACAAAGTAAACAATCAGCTTGAGGACAATATAAAGCTCCTTTTTTTTTCTTTCAATACAAAGTCTCTTTTTCTCAGCAAGTATTTACAGCGCTTCACTTACTCCAGGACCGTTTTGTCAAATCAGGTTTAGCAGCTTGTCATAATCGGTTTTTCAGAGTCAATTCAGGTTATCAGTGTCACACCCGGTAATTTATCAGTCTCTCTTCTCAGCTTTTCAGCTCTTAATTTCAATTTCAATTTAACACAGTCTCTTTCTAGAGTTGAATTCAGGTGCCGTTGTATTGACCTGGTACCTCCCGATCAAATCAGAATGCCAGAATTCTTGTTGCCATTCAGCTGATGTTGCAGACGCCCATTCAGGACCTGCGTACCTTCTGTTTGCGACTCTCTTTCTTTTCAGTTTGCGTTCACTTTGTAACTCTCCTTCACTGAGATACTTTTTTCTAGTTGTGTCAACTTCTTCCTCTATTGTATCACAAGGGACTACTTTCTCTCCTGCAGCTTGTGGCTTCGGACAGTTATCCCCTTTATGTGTTTTCTTTCTGCTTGGCCTTTCAGGACCTTGAACAGTGCCCTCCTCTTGTGCTATGGTGTTTTCTCTTGATGGCTCTGCAAGCGGCTCAGGAGGAGTCAGAGCACATTGGCCTCCCTCTGCCTCTTCCCCTTCAGGGTCTGTTACGGGCTCAACTTCAAACCCATATCCGTCTGCTTCTGGGAGAACCTCTCTTTGCATTGGTTCCCCTGTTACCTCAACTGAGATAGGCTCACTGTCACCCCTCTGGAACTCACTTTGAGTGACTAAGCCATCCTCAGTGGGCTCTGCTTCAGTCTCAGTTCCCCTTTGAGTACTCTCCGGCCCTGAGACTTCCTTCTCTGTAGCTGTTGTTTTGAACACTTCGAGTTCCTCATCAGTTGGACACGTCACCTTCTTTGTGTTACTTGCATTTATCCAATTTGGAAGGCCTGCACATTTCACAGCAGAAGTAGTTGTCAGTATTACTTGATATGGCCCCTTCCAGCGTGGCTCCAGACACCATTTCCTCACGTGTTTCTTGACAACCACCCAGTCACCGGCTTTCTGGGTGTGACCTGGATCACTTATCGGTGGCAATGTGGTAGCCTCCACCTGGTGGGAAAAAGAGCCACATCAGCCAGACCCTTGCAGTAGTACATCACCATATCAACCGTGATATTCACAAGAGCATTGGCAGGTACTGTGGGCAATCTCATAGCTCGGCCCATTAGAATTTTGTGTGGGGATAGTTTTCTTGTCAGGTCAGTTTCTCATTGACATCAGTACTAAGGGCAACGCATCTGGCCACTTCAAATTGGTAGCTGCGCACATTTTTGCCATTCTTGATTTCAAGGTATCATTCGTCTGTTCCACTAGTCCTCGTGCTTCAGGGCGATAACTACAATGCAGCTTCTGCTCAATGTTTAATGCGGCACACAAGAGCTTAATTACCTCATTGTCGAAGTGTCTGCCCCTATCTGATTCTAACGAGATCGGGAATCCGAAACGTGGTATCAACTCCATAAGCAGCAGCTTTGCTACTGTAAGACTATCATTCCTACGTGTAGGGTAAGCTTCAATCCAGTGACTGAAAACGCACACAATCACCAACATGTATCTCAGGCCTCCACGTACAGGCAGCTCAATGAAAACCATCTGCATCCTGCTAAACGGACCTCCAGCTCTCCCAATGTGGCTCATATTTACCACAGTCCCTTTTCCTGCATTCATCTGCTGACAGATGATGCACCTGTGACAGATAACCTCTGCAGCTTGTCTGAATTTCGGATTGAACCAATGGATTTTGAACAACCTGATCATTGCGTCTCTCCCAACATGTGTCTGTCCATGATAAAACCTTGCAAACTGTTTGGCAAAACCATTTTTCCCTCCTCTGAGACCCATAAGTCGTCAGACCTCTGTACACATTGCATTCTCTGCCAAGAGTGTTTCTCCTCCTTGCTAGCATGTCCATGCAGTGATTTTAACTCATCTAATGTGTCAACCACTCTTAATGCAAAGTTTAAGCATGTTTCATTTTCAGTTTCAGGTAACAATTCCCACTGATCTCGAAACGATATACAGTTCAATGAGCAAAACCTTGCGACTTGATCTGCATAACCGTTTCCCATTGACACTTAGGGGGTCATTATGACCCTGGCGGAAGGCGGAAGGCGGAAGGCGGAGAAGTGGCGGTAAGACCGCCAACAGGCTGGCGGTCTTACTTTGTGGAATTATGACCATGGCGGTTACCGCCATGGTCATCCTACGGTTCTCCATTCCGCCGGCCAGGGCAGAGACGACCGCTGGGCTGGAGACCTGGGTCTCCAGCCCGGCGGCCGTCACTATACCGCCGGCGGTATTTGGACCCGGCTGACCGCCATGGATTTCATGCGGTTTGAAACTGCCATGAAATCCATGGCGGTAAGCACTATCAGTGCCAGGGAATTCCTTCCCTGGCACTGAAAGGGGTCTCCCCCACGGATGATCGACTTACCTGGTCTGACGATCCTCCAGGAGGGGACAAGAGCCATGGTGGCAGCTCCGCCGACACCACACCGTCAACAGAACACCGCCACGCCGAATCACAGAACATGATTCGGTGGGCGGTGTTTTGTTGGCGTGGCGGTGGAGCAACCTCCACTCCCCCGCCGCCCGCCAGTATGGCTGTTGGCGGCTCTCCGTCCGAAACAGGACGGAGAGCTGCCAACAGTCATAATACACCGAGTGGTCCCTCGGCGGTCTTTCAAAAAGACTGCCGAGGTCAAAATGACCCCCAAAGTCTTGTGACTTAACATGAGCATTGCATTTCACCACGGCAATTTCAAGAGGTAACTGAATCGCATGCAACAAGTCCTTAATCTTTTCACCATTTTTCACTGGTGAACCAGAAGAGGTCATGCAATCCCTCTGTGACCATAATTGGCCGAAATCATGTAAAATTCCAAATCCGTATCTGCTGTCAGTATAGATAGTGACTTTCAGGTTTTCAGCTGCATGGCATGCCTTAGTAAGAGCAATTATTTCAACCACTTGAGCAGAGTACACTCTTTCGAGCCAGGAAGCTTCTAAAATACCAGTGATTGTACGGACAGCATATCCAGCTCTCAGTACTCCTACCGAGTCTCTCAAGCATGAACCATCAGCAAACATAATGTAATCATTTTCTTCCAACTGGGTATCTTTAATGTCAGGTCTTGGTTTGGTGCATAGTTCTGTTACCTCAAGACATTCATGTTCTACTTCCTCGGCATTACCAATGTCTGCATTATCAATAGGAAGTAAAGTTGCCGGGTTCAATACAGTACATCTCTTAAGGGAAACATTAGGTGACCTCAGTATGATTGTCTCGTATCTAGCCAACCTTGCATTTGTCATGTGCTGCGTCTTGGTTCGGGTTAACAGAATTTCAACTGAATGTGGAACCATTACTGTAATGGGATGTCCCATCACTATGCCTTCACACTGAGTGAGGCTTTGACCAACTGCTGCAACTGCACGCAAACAACCTGGTAAGACTGCTGCGACTGGGTCCAAGGTAGCTGAAAAATATGCTACTGGGCGCTTTGCACCTCCATGGACCTGTGTTAAGACAGACAAAGAATAAGCATCACGTTTATGACAAAACAGTAGAAAAGGCTTTGTGTAATCAGGCATACCTAAAGCTGGTGCCCTGCACATGCATTCCCTTAATTCCATGAATGCCTTCATCTATTTCTCTGACATGGTTATGGTACCCGGGTCATTCTGAACTTCCTTACCTGTCAACTTCACCAATGGTTTAGAAATAATCGAGAAGTTGGGAATCCACTGGCGACAGTAGCCCACCATTCCCAAAAACATCCTGACATCTCTCTTAGTTGTGGGGGGATTCATCTGCAGTATGGCTGTCACTCTTTCTTTGGATATTTTTCTCAACCCTTTATCAATCAAGTGACCTAAGTACTTCACCTCCCTCTGACAGTATTGCAGCTTCTTTGGGGACACTTTATGTCCATTCTTTCCCAAATGATTCAGTAAGGCAATTGTGTCATACCTGCAATCATCTTTTGTTCTGGACGCAATTAACAAATCATCAATGTACTGTACTAGAGTCGAACTGAAAGGCAGTTCTAATGACTCCAAATCCTTTTTCAGTATCTGATTGAAGATGGAAGGTGACTCGGAAAACCCTTGAGGGATTCTGCACCAACTGTAAACCTTTTCCAGGAATTTGAAACTGAAGAGAACTTGGCTGTCCTCATGAAGAGGCACCGAAAAGAATGCTTGAGACAGGTCCACAACTGTGAACCTCTCTGCATCACACAGAACCTGAAACATGATTACTGCTGGATTTGACACTATGGGGCAACATTTTACCACAATCTTGTTTATTTTTCTCAAATCCTGCACAGTTCGGACCTTCCCACAAGGCTTTTTCATACCTTATTGGTGAATTGCACGGGCTACTCAGCACTTCTTTCAAAACCCCTTGTTTTACAAAGTCCGCGATTATCTGTGTTACCTGAATGAGGACATCTTGTGCCATGTGGTACTGTGGTACCTGTGGGAACACTGCATTCGACTTCACCTGTACTTTAACCGGTTCTACTCCCTTTATCAATCCCACTTCTTTTCCTGTCAGGTCCCACACCTTTTCTGTCACTGTTCCCTGCAGCTCAGGTGGTAAGTCAGTTACTGTAAGCATCGGGAATAATGTTATCAAAGGGTATTTCTCATTTGCGGTCTCCGTCTCTAGTTCTATAAACGGACCATCATCCCCTTCATCATCACTGTTTGTCTGCACCTCAATCACTTCATTGGAACAGGTAATCGAACACCTCATTTAGCACAATAAGGGGGTTATTACAACTTTGGAGGAGGTGTTAATCCGTCCCAAAAGTGACGGTAAAGTGACGGATATTCCACCAGCTGTATTACGAGTTCCATAGGATATAATGGACTCGTAATATGGCTGGTGGTATATCCGTCACTTTACCGTCACTTTTGGGACGGATTAACACCTCCTCCAAAGTTGTAATAACCCCCTAAGTCTCTTCCCAGTAGGGATACGGTGCTCGAATCACAGACTACAAATCTGTGTAATCCCTGGAAGTTGCCAATCTCAATTTGGTGGGTCTGTAATCGGATTTGTCAGGAACTGGTTTGCTACTCCTACCACCCTTATGGTACGCCCTGAAAGTGGCAATCTTGGAACTTCTGCACTTCTGACTGTAGAGCGTGTAGCTCCTGTATCAACTAGGAATGAAACCTTATGACCCATTACCTTTCCCTCTACATAGGGACCCCTCTGATCTACCTTTAGGTACGCTGCAAGCCTGCACTCCTCACTGTCTGGACAATCATCCGACCATTCCTCATTTATGCCATCCTCACCACGCAATGGGAACTGTTGTACTGTGTTATTTTGACTCATCATTTGACCTGTGACCTGTTGGGAAGCATCACCGGTTGCTGTCCCATTGGAACCAATGGTATTTGCATTTGCTGTCTAGGTACCATGGGAACCTGCTGTTGTACCTGCTGCATTTGTGATGGTATTTGCTGCATGGGCTGTAACCCCTGCATCTGCACCATGTTATTCTGGAAGTTCTGATTTTGACCTCTCATCTTTGGACCTCTCACATTTTGAAAAGTAGCGGCATGATTGCTTTGTTGAACAACACCATCCTGCGTCACCATTGGGCATTCCCGCTTCCAATGCCCCACGCCCCCGCACGCGTGACATGGTGACACCTTTTTCATCCCCTGCACATAATTTTGAACCACAACAGTATTCAAGTCCAGACCACAGTTCACAAAACCTCCTCGACCTCTCGGTTGTGCCTGAAACATGCCATTTCCCAGAGGTTGCTGCTGTATCACCTGCTGTACTCCATTTCCCTGCATCCCTGCTTGCGCTGCCTAAATCTGCATCACCATCACCTTCTCTTTCAATTTTCTCTGCTTCAGCTCAATCTCGTCACTACAGTATTTCGCATACTGCAACACCTCATCAATCGGCTTTGCTTGCCAACAGATCAAATGATTCTTAATCATCTGGCTAATCTCTGGCCTCAACCCTTCAACAAACCTGAATACAAGATGATTCATGTCTTTCAGCTCAATTACCTCAGTGCCACTGTACTGTTTGAAAGCTTTTAACAATCTCTCATAGTAAGCATGAATCAACTCTTTTGCCTCCTGCGAGGTTCGATCAATTTTCTGCCAATCAGTCACTTTCAGTGACACTTTCTGCTTAAAAAATTCAATCACTTTATGATAATACTTCATCACCTCCTCAGATGGTGCTCCAGTCACCTTATCCCTTGCCGGCTTCTGTGTCGGCCAGTCAACACCTCTCTTGCACTCAAGCCATAAGTCGGGTGTAACTATAATTTCAAACAGTGTATTCAAGTCCTCCCAACGACATTTTGCAAGCTTCACAAACCTATCTGTCTGCTGGTACCATTCTATCGGCTTCTTCCTCAACCTGAGATAATCATTTGTGATTGACAAAATGTCACCCCTAGACCACGGTACATGGACTAGAACCCCTCCAGCTGTTTCTCTCATTGGTAGCATTTTTATTGTCCCCGTGTCCGGTGCGGATTTAGCCTGCTTTGGTTCCGGACCATCTCCTTTCTCTTAATCTCTCTTCTTTGCCCATCTGCCTTCCCATTTCTCTAAGGCTCCCCAAATTTGTGCACTTTGAAGTATTTCTTTAAGATGCACTTTCATTCCGGTAGACCTCATGTGATCAAAATCTTGAGACTCAAAGTCTAATCTGTAGCTTCTTTTCAGATGTTTAGTACCTTCAATATCTATGCCATATTTGTCTGCCAGGTTTGCCAAACTCTGATGCACCTTGCCCACTTCTTTAGTGATTTTAGGGCACAGATACCTCAATTCTGCTTCCGTGTATGACTCTCATCTGTTCACCCCATTGTCCCTTTCACTAGCTCCATGGCTTCTACACCCAATCTCACAAAATTCAGGTATTCATCCCTTTCTGACCTCCATGCGGTCACTGCAGTAGTCTGCGGAGTGTTGCGCTTGTCTAACCACTCGTTCAATTGTTGCGCTGTTAAGCCTTGCAACTAAATGTTTCCTGACTGCATCAATGGTGTCTGTGTCGTATTGGTACTCATTATCTGTGGAGTTAGCACGCCTAACCCTGCTTGCCTCATGGTCTCCAAAGGAACCCCAATCGGACTAAAATCTAACAAAGATCTAGGTCCTTCTGCTCTCTGTTCTCTTGGTGTCATTACTTGGGAAGTTCCTGTGAACCCTCCTCTTATGGTCTCTTGGGTCATTACTCCCTGATCACACATGCCAGGCCTACCCTGCGCATACAACGATACTGGTTGTCTGACAGTAATTGGCAATAATATGGCAGCTGGTGACTGTCCAAGTCCCAAACCCTGTGGAGCATTAACTTCCATAGCTTGATTCATCATAGGTGCTGTAGCTACTAACTGCGGTCCTGCGACTGCATTGTAACTCGGAACCAGCTGTTGCTGCGGCAGCAATTGCAAGTTGGCTCAATCTGCACTAACTTTGATCTCATATATATCAGATAAGGCGGCACCATCAGACTCGTATTTGTCTTTAGTACTGGGATGTCTGGATAAATCCTTTGAATCTGTGGTGGCTGCAACTGTTTCTGTGTGTCTGGTGCTGTGGGTACACTGACACCATTCTGTATCAAAACTGTATCACTTGTCTGCACTGTACTTGAGACGCCCTTATTTTGTGCCAGGTCTTCAGAACTCACACTAGTGCACTGTGCGTTACCATTTATGGCATACGGTGGCGGGCGATCATGTAACAACTGGTTAAGAAACTCTTCATTGTCTGAGTCAACTTCATCTACCCAAGACCTCTGAGTCTCTTTTGACTTACTAGAGCTCTTGTCTGTTTTACAGGTGGCTTTATTTCCTTGTGTCTCATCCACTTGTGTTATTGCCAGAAACAATTTAAGTCTGTCAACTATTCCCTTTCTCCACACCCTGCTCTCATTGTCCCATCAAGCCTCAGCTAAAGTCTTTTCAGCTCTTTTCTTTCTCCTTTGAAATTTCTGCTGTCTTTGTCATATGGCCATTAAATCCCAGATTGCTAACGCCTCATACTGAGCTGGTCTCGGAGGTGGTTTTTGCACACTTAACATCCACCTCAAGTTCTCTAAAATTCTTGTATTAAACGTTCCGTGCTCCGGAAACACTAAACACCCCTCCTTCTCTGTTAATTTGCACCACTGCTTCATCCAAACACATGGCGCGACTCCCTTTTCCTCCATTATGATATAAGCTGGAGTACCCTCAGGCGGTGTGGGCTCCCCTTTACTCGCCATAATATATGTATCTCCCTTCAAAGCACTCTTAAGAGCCTTGAAAAACTTCATTTTTTGCATCTTTTATTTTGTTTAGAATCTAATCAGGAAGTGACTTTAATTCCTATAACACTCTTCACCCACCTTTCTCAACCCATTGCCTCTCATGGACGGCTGCCAATCTGTGCGTGACTCCTCTCGGCAACTGACCTATCCCAGCGCAGCACCACTGATGTCACACTCACACACACTGCGGCTGACAAAGTCTTGCGGCTTGTCCTCCTCACACAAAAACGAATGCACTATTTTGCGAGCACCTTTTAGCAACAAAAAACAATATTTGCCGGTTTACTACAGGAAGGGTAACACATTCGCTTCAGAACTTTACAGAGATTTCACTTGAAGCCTCAGCCGCTACTCTCTCCTTCTCGGCTCCCGTACTTGCAAGCAGAATTCGACCCGCAAATCCTACTCTCAACTTGTCAATGGTTTTTCTAGTGCACTTTAGAACTTGCCAAATCTCCATCAAAGGTTTTACTCACACAATTTGACTCAAACTCGACTTGTCAGCCACGCCCGATTGACCTATTAAACCACACAAATTACAACATAAACCCAAGTGTCTCCTACACTTGTCAATATACTCCGGAGTCTTAGGCCACAACTGGTCCGTACATCACCACCAACCACGTGGATAATTTGTTTGCACAAAGCGCCACACTCACCTGAAGTTCGCCGACTTCCCTACTCTCACACTGCGGAGTACGCACACTCCTACTAAAACAACATTACCTGACCTAAACACACAAACTTCACAAATCACCTGCAATAGGCATAAGCTGAGCAAGCGCAAACTCTACACCGCACATACTAGAACGCCGAGAACATCCCCAACTCACTTAGGCAGGCTCCGAGATTCCTGGAAAGTAATGAGGAATTTAGAAGCACATCATATCTCCAATTTGCATTATCTCGAAAAACAATTTAAAACAATAATCCTCCGTCCTAGGGCCTCAAAGGGCCTAAACTGTCGCTCTGCTACCAGAACTGTTAACGCGTCCCTTTATGATTAATTTACTCACTTTGGGACTCGTTTTAGGCCAATGAATCTTTTGACACTGATTCAAGACACCTTAGGACGAGATAGCTAATCAGTACGTCAATCAATATGTCAATAATGTCATCAAAGTTCACAGTAATACAACAATTCAAATTAATCAAAGACATTTAATAAACTCGAAAACCACCATGACCTTTCAGTCATGAATAACCACACTAGTTTAGTATGAATTTTATGATATTTATTCCCTATTGATTACAATTTTACTAGCAAGTTTATTAATCTCAAAACCAAGAAGCACATTAGCATAGTCACAATATGGCAACTCTGATAAGATTTAATCAAAGCAAGAATCACGAATATTAGAACATAGCACGGCGTCAACATAAGTTATCTTTAGCAGAGTAACATTAGCGCATTATTCAACAAAGCATAGATTCAGTCATTTGTCTATTTGCGTCTGTCTAGTGAACCCTCTTAACTAACCTCGAATTAGCATTGGCATGTTGGGCTTCATGCAAAACAATTTAGCAACACCAATTTGGAAAACATCTAACTATGGTCCCTGTCAAAAGAGAAGCAGTTGGTACCTAGAAAGGAAAAGCAAACAGACAATTACAATTTCATAGTCATATAGTTACCCTCCGTATTGAGTCAGCACTCAGGTTCAGCCTTCGTCCTCAGGACATCAGTTGATTCACCATCAGCCAGGGATTCAGCAAGTTGGGTAAATGGGCACTTCCCTCATATGGAGGTAAAGTGTGAACGGGCAATATAAGGCAAGAATGGTTTTAAGAACCAAACAGCAAAGTCTCAATGCAGAGTGACAAAGTGTCTGGGTCATAGCAAATCGCATCAGCATCTCCCCCTCTACTAGTCTCCTATTCTCTCCTGTTCTGATTTACTTCCTGGTGTCAAGGGTTTTTATCCCATTTTCTTTGTGCATTCCCCAAAATGTTGGTTGGGTGAGGGGTTGCACCCCACTATCTCCCTCCAATAGTGTTTCGATTACTTCATCAAATTTGTCACCCCATAACAGTTCTCACATATTTTATTGGTTCTTATGATTGACGTCTTCAGCGGGTGGAATGTCCGGTATGATTTCATACTCTTGTGGTCCTTTGCACATCTTCAGTCAGTGGCTCCATTGTCTGTACCGGTTCAGGTGACCTTGTACCTGCGAGTGGTCTACAGTGTTGCATTCAGCTAAAATGTTTCTACAAGCAAGAACGGATCTACTACAGTTACATTCAGCTCCTAGCTTTTGGAAAAAAACAAGAGTTCATGTCCTTCAGCAAGTCAGCACACTTCACGTTAGAAAAACACATTTAATATGAGAGTCAGGCAGCTAGGCCTCGACTCAAGCTAACTAAGGCCTAATGATTTATTAGCAAAACTCTAGCATATAACTTTTATTATTAGTGCAAAATCATATTCTATCATAATATTTCAACATTATTAATCAGTTTCATTAGTCATTGTATATGGTGGCAGCCACTCACCGTGGGCACATTTCAAGCATGCCTTTACCAAAACACATTAATACATTTTCTATGCAGCATTTTTATACATTAGTTCATAATCATTTCATGTTAATATTGATTATATAAGCTACACTCTCTCATAAGTAAAATTTTGTTGAGAGTTAATGAATACTTTCAATTAATACAAAAATATGTTTTAGTAAAAAGATTGTTTCAAACACCAACCAAAGATAATATTCATGAACCAGTTTGTGCAATCATATATAAAGGCTTTAGTGGACTTTCAGTGGTCTTTTCTTAGTTAATAAATGTTTACCAAAGTTATGAATACAAAGCCCATATAGTTTATAAATTCACCAATTAAAATACCTTCTGAAATATTCAAGCAAGCAACATTCACCATGCTGCAGTTACTTAAGGGGTGAATAATGGAGGCTAAACGTTTATTGCTCTTATTTTTAAAAGTCGGATATCAGCAAAAAGTATTCAGAAAGTTTTCATTCTTATAACTATAAAATCAGCAGTTAGTATTTTGTTATGATGGTAAGCATGTTTAGATAACTTTAGATTTACTATGATTAACTCCAAATCTAAATAACTTGAAGATACATATGTTAGGATGAATTTATGTGTAGCTAAGAATAGTAAATATATAATTACCTATTCCTTACCTTAACTTCATAATATAGCAGTAGTCCATGTTTCGAAAGAATTGTCATGTCATGATGATAATATGTACTTGATAATCTTCCATTACATCTAAGAGTGTTTATTATACCCTATAACCCAACGCAAATGGGATATTTTCCTCAAAAGAAAATAGTCATGTTGTATCAAGAGTTTGACTCTGCTTGATACATCAGTGCAACAGTTTCCATGAAGGAACTAAAGTAGGTGAACATTTCATTTTTTGAAAGTTTTGTGCACCACAACTATTAAAGAAACTAAAACGCTTTTCCTATAAAAAACCTAACCTCACTGTAACTAAATGCCATACATCACCATGTAATGTATATGTGCTGAATAAACCATGGGCAGCCAACCCTCCTGTCTGTGCACAGCATTAAACTAAAAAACAACAAAAGTTAAAGTTGAGGTTTAGTTAGGTGTTGAAATTAGTGGCATGAGAAACTCACAAAATGTGCTGTAGTATAATTACACAAATGTAACAGAAAACTGTATGAAATTACTCATAATTACGCATAATGCATCTTTCACTCAAATATTTACCAGAACAGTAAAATTTCAACTCGAAAATACAATTATGAGTTGATTTCCAATCATTTGTGTTCTAAACACTGGGGCTCTTGTTTGAATTTGTAGCTTCAAGCTCCAAAAAATACCTGAATGGTCCGCTAAGGTAAAAAAGCTAGCTGAAATGCTTGGTGACCTCCTTTGTTAAAGGAACTGTCACTAACATTTGACACTCTGACGATTGTGTTCAGATTTGTAGATTTGTGCTCAAAAATTGCCTGAACGATCCACTCGGCTAAAAAAAAAAATAGCTGAAAAGTTTATTGACTGGTTAAATGAACCGCCGATCATTTTCAAAATACTGCCGTTTGCACTAAAAAAAACACCCAAGTGGTACACCTTGCATGGCAATTTCTCCCTGAACAGGAGTCTCTTGTTACACGATGTGTCACAATTGCATAATTTCAGTAATTTCTCATAAATGTCTTTATGCAAAATTAACAAAATAACACCAATTGCATCTTAGTTGAAATTAGATAAAAACTAACTATCAAAACAAAAAGGACACTGAACTTCACCAGTTATGGCCTACTGAGCTAACTATAACTTTCTTTACTAGTAGGCACTGCTTATGACCTTATATATTATATAACTCATGACGTTTAAATATTTTAAAGAGAAAAAAAAATATTCACAAGTAGACAAATCCATTTAAAGAAAGAAAAAACTAAATAATAATTTGTGTTATCTTTTTCTAACACTAAGCCTGTTTATAATACGATGAACTAAGGTTCGGGTTAACAGGTATATTTCTGATGGGGTATATGAACGATTTTACCACCTAAGGTCTGCGTAGGGAGAAGGATATAAATGTCCACAATGCATACATGCAAGTCTACACGTTGGCCTTTTATGACCTCTTCTCTCAATCAGGCCCAAAATGCTTCTCACAAGACGAGCTAGAACAACCGCAAGAGTGTTTCCGTCGTACCCATGGGTAATTCCATTTCAGTCCCACCCATCAGCGTTCCATGAGTCAGCAAATTCTACACAGTCAGGCCTATATTTATACTTTTTTCGCGTTGGAATTTTGTCATTTGTTTACTCAAAAAGCACCGCAAACTTACAAAATACAACTATATTTTGTTTGCACCGCTTTTCCGTCAAAAAATGACGCAAATGCGGCGCAAAAAAAGTATACGTGCCTAAGTGCGAAAGTTAAATGCACACATAAAATGGTTTTAAATCATAGTGAAACAAGACTGTGGTCAGTGCTTGGCATGTTGTAGATTCTTGAGAATAGTCAGCCGGTTCACAAATTTTATATTTATTCAGGACCCTTTTCAAGGACAGAGAAAAGTCGTCCTCCTTTAACACTGGTGTAAAACTTACTTTCAAATTACCTTAAATTGAGGAGGGTCCTAGAATATCTAGGCAAGTGCAGACGTATAATTAACACGATGCTCCAAACCTGATAGCATGACGTTGCTGTGTATAGGTTGCTGATCAGTTTATATTTCATTTAGTTCGTTTAAATAAATGAGTCTGTTTTTCCCAAGTGCAGGAAAGTTATGTGAAGGACTGAATACTTAATGTGGAGCCCGCCAATGCCTTGAATAAAAGAACATGTTTGTAATATTAAAAAGCCTCAATCGATAACAGAATACATTAACGTCACAGCCCGAACTCCGGGTTTATATTTAGAAGATACCCCTTAACAAATAGCAACTGGTAACTTTGATTGACTGTCCCAAGTGACGTGATCTCAAGATTTACAGTGAATGGCATTACTTTGGACAAGAAGGGTTAATCATAAAAAATAGCTAAGCTTGACCGTTCTGCTAAGACGTACAAGTGAAGTCCTCTCTATTTACACACATTCTCCTTTTCCAAACAAGGAGGAAACATCTATCACTAAGAGTCTACGTAAAGTAGCAGCTTTGCCAAGAAGCTATCATATTAAATCATCCAACTTCTTCACTGCATCATTATTTTGTCCCTTCCACAATCTGGATTCATTATACATTGTCAGGAATGATTACAAAGTCACTACTGTACGCACTTGGGGGTCATACAGTTTCTAAATGCTATAACTTTGTAAAACATCGAGAATATTTTAAGGGAAAGGTGAATAAACAATTGCAGTAATTTTTCTGAAGCAACGATTTACCATGCAAATAATATGCGGGGCGTAGTGCAATTCTATGGCATTCAAGAATGGATCAAAGATGCAAAACTAGTGAAAAAATATGTGAAGATGCAGAGAAAGTCAGCAAGCTAACTTAACCTCACAAATCACAATTCAGAAATGTGCTTTGTACTGGAGATCGAGAGGATTTAGGGCCACATGTATCAAGCTCATTTGCGACCTTAAAAAAGGATTTTGACATGTATCAAGTCAAAACTACGATTCTGTAGCAAGCTAAATAATCACAATTTTAGTTTGCGACCAAGGGCCAGATGTACAATTATTTTTAATGTTGGTTTATGTTTTTATGTCTGCAAAAAGCCCAGTTCACAGAATCGGGCCATTTGCAAAAGCAAAAATACATTTTTTAATGTTCAAAGGGCCAAATGTGTTTTGATAACGTGTAACTGAATCACAATTTGAGTTTACGATTCAGTATCAGGAAAGGGTAAGGGCGTACCTTCCTAATAACGCATTGCAGTGGTATAATAATGAATCACAAAAATTAGCTTTTTGGTAATCGTTGCCTATTCCCTATGTACATCTGGCCCTCAATGCCAATTCTGTATTTTGGAAGGAGCGTCCCTTCCAAATACTGTATTGGAATGTTGTGTATTAATGTTTTGCAACCAAATTCCAGGTGAAGTCAAAGATCGAATTTATTGGCTGCAACCAAGTAACAAGCGTCCTAGAAGTACAACAGCACGGTTTGTATGTTCTCAGGAGACTGTGTTTCAATGCAAAGTCAGGTTTCCTTATATACAGTTTTTTAAGCTTCAGGCAAACATTCTTGACATTTTGGTTGGTCATTCACATGTTTTCACTACAAAGGAAAAAACAGTGTCATGATGAAACCTCATATTTCATGTCATCCAACCCATAATAAATTACCCGGCAAGGCCTAGTATTTTACATCAGATAAGTGTGGACCCCCAATAAAAACGGGCACCTCCCCCTCGTAAAGTAAGAAGAAGAAAAGAGCAGGTGCAGGTGTGAGCAAGATTAGGCAGGGTGTGTGAGCGATAATAAGGGTTTTATGGCATGGTGTGCCTTGATGCTATCTGATTCGGCCACTGGGAGAGGGACTGACCAAACAGGTTTGGCCTGAGGCAATGGTTCCAGCTTGCCCAGGTCAGAGAAAAGTCAATCAAGGTGTACGTGTCCTTGGAATCAAATCTGACTGTATTATAAGCTTATGTGAGGGCAACTTTTAAAAATGGCTGCCGTGTATAAAATGGGAGCCACGAGTGCAGGACGAAAATGGCGATTTCGAGGTGAAAACGCTGCTGGAATTGAGCGAAAATGCTCATGCTTAGTGTACTAGTCATTATCGGTCTTTTGATACTAAAATCGTACTGCTGTGGCAAAGTAAATTACATGGGTCCAGAATTTCTAGAACCACAAAGCCTCCTTTTGCCCTTACATAGGCAATAAACCTATTCTCATGCTAATCTGAGTCCAGGTCTATGTTTCTAAAGTCGTTGAGATGTTGCTGTAACATCATCCTAGTATTTAGCTTGTCTCTTGGTGCAGGTTTCCTTATGCATGATGTAAGACAGAGGCCACATATGGCAGGACAAAGTAAGGAATACCTCTATCTGCAGTAGGTGGCATAAGATCACACACCCAACAATTAGGGATGTTCACTACTAACTAGTGTTGATGCAGAAGCTGTACAAAAGAATTGCTTACGAATTCTGATCTTCTAACCTGCTCATGTTCAGGAAAAGGGTGAAAAGAGTGCAAAGAAACAATAGTAGGAAAAGACATAGGTTGGGAAGTGGGTGCAGAAGTTAATTGAGTAGAGAAAAACAATCCCACCCATAAATGACAACGTCATGTTTAAAAGACACTAGAAAACACGCTATTAAGAACATATAGACAACGGGAGAAAGTAGTGACCACTATTACAAATGAAATAATAATTTTTCACAACCCTAACCAAAAAGCAAATCCTAAAATTATCTAGTAACATTTTTAGGGCTCCTCTGCATTTCAGTAATTTTGGTATGTTCAGGTGGAACAGTGGTGACTCTCATCAATGCTCTAAGGTGAAAAGGGGGTACTCTTTCCACAGAAAATGGACTTTATTCTGCTTTTACTAAACAGAATAGTACTTTAAAACAATGCCAGCAAAACAATCAGTCTCCTAACACCTAGTCTATACAATCACACGGAAACCTCTTGTGAAACCAACTATGCCCAGAGTCCGTTCAAAAAGCCTCTCTTGCAGGCATCTATTGTCCATCAAATTTTCTTTTGTTGTTTTCTTTCACATGGGCCTCTCAATTCAGGCCTCTTCGTGAGAAAAGTACTGCTTAGTTGGAGTGCCCTCCTGGCAAACACCCACAGCTCACTCGAAAGTCTCAATGTCTTAAAGCAATGCACCAGTGTCTCTCCTCTGTGGCAGACACTACAAACAATGTGCTCTTCATTGATCAAGGGCACAAATCATCTTGTGCAGACCCAAGCACCATTAATTGGGAAATAGCTCAAGCTCAGCAGCACTTTCAGACTCCAACACTCATTATTTAGTGTCAGAGGACGCTCAAGCTGCTCTTTCATGGGCATCACAATATATTGCCTTTTTCCAAACTTGAAATCTCCGGTGCACTGCCCTTCTTCCGTTGGAGCAAAGAAAAGGGGATGTGTGGCCAAAACTTAGGCCAAGGGGCTCAAGGGATTGCACACTGTCAGAGGTTACCAGCACATGACAGGTAGAGAAATGAAACCTCAAAACAGCTCTGCCATCAACAACAGGAATCCTTCTCTTTAGCTCTTTTACACTGAAACTTTGGTTTTGTGATGTCCAACGCCGTCTGATGGAGCAAGTACGATACCATGCGCTGGCGATCGCTGTCCAGCTTTGCTACTTTCTGGGTGCTGAGACTGTAGGGCCAAAACGTCCGTCTTTCATCTGTAGCTGTCACTGATGGGAATTAGGCTTAAATCAATGTCCTGCAGGTTATTATGACTTGATACCCGCAGAATCTAGTGACGTAGGAAATGTGCCACAGTTGTTAGTTCCCTTCAATTTAGTACAAAAACAGTTCATGGTTTTTAACAAGGGGACTGCAAGCAGGTGGTCTGCAATCTTCAAAGGAGTAGCCATACACCATGGGCATAAAATACAAAGACAAAGGCAGAAGGGCAAAACAGGGTCTCTAGCATCTTTAATTGGGTTCTCTCCATTATTCTCTGCCATCTATAGCTACATGAGAATTCTATCTGAATGGATTTCCTCACACAGTGGCATTGTCTAATGGGGTAAACACATATTTTCCTCAATGATTAAGTCTAGGTGTTCCTCCTTATCTTAGAACATCTCAATAGAGAAATCATGATACCGATTATCAGGGACATGTAGAAACCTTCCTTTAAAAACTGTGCATCAGGTGCACTATGCAATACACAGGCTAATAGTCAAATGTGCAAACAAAAAGACAAGAACTAGAGGGTCCTGATATTTGCATGATTAGGACACATCTGATCCCACCAAAAATTAAAGTAGCAGGAACAGAAGGGAACCGAAAACCAAATTAAAATAGACATTGAAAATTCGTCATGTTCAAAAAGGTAAACATAAGATATCTCCTATTGAGATGGAAAACTTGTCTTACTATAATATTGAGTCAGTTAACAAGTCTATCGCTACCCTGACAGTCAGGCTGGAAAACATTGAAGCAGGCCTAAGGCAAATTCTTGAAAACCAGTCTGGTCATACCAAAGGAAATTATACATAACATGGGGGTCCCTGGTACATCACTGCAGTCTGGAAATGTGAACCTGAACAATACATCAATAATAATAAAAGGGGTGACTGGTGAAAGGAATTTGAAAAAGAGAAATGGGACTAGGACATAGCTAAAATCTCAATAACTAAGCATGATGCGACATTGGTCAGGGGAAGTAACAAAAGAAAAAATCTATAGGAACAACAAAAAAATTATTTGGGTGATAGTCAGGCATGTGACACAACACTGAAAGTACGGGTGATACACAAAGGCCAAAGTTACACAAATTTTAACTCTACCGTTGGCGACTACACCATATACGGTACTCCTAGCTAATGTTTCAGTTCCTTCTTCAGGAAAAAATGAAAACCTGGTTTTCTTTTAAGGAACAAAAGCCATATGCTACTTAGGAAACAGAACACCATTAACTAATGTAATATAGAAATTAGGCCACCTTGAGTCACAGATCTATAATTTCATCCTTAGGTCCAATCAAGGCTACATAAATGTAGGGCTGCCTGTTCCTTTAAGGGAAGGGGCAGTAACGTGACTAACTGCAGGTGACACACTTTGATCCTGTATATCTCTTTTTATTTTCCTTCAATACCATTATAGCCAAATAGACATGCACTGGTGAAGTGTTGTCTCTTATGTTCACAGCATGAAATATCATTATCTGTGGAATTTAGTAACCAGAACAAGTTCAACCAACTGTTGCGTAGCGATGGGCATCGTCATGACCATCCCCTCACAACACAGGGGAGCTTGTAATAGTATCAAAAGCAGCAACAAACATGCAAAAAAAACAAATAAAAAATAATAAAAACGCACAAAACGTCAAGCCATCAGATATACTTGCTGTGTATCAAGCACAAAAAGCATAGACAAAACAATAGCATGTGTGAATAAGCGGTGACACACAACACCATGTCATGTACTTTATGCACTGTAAACCTGCAGCCCAAAACCCAATATTTGGGCCTGTTTAATTTGTCAGGTTTAAAATCCTTACCCTCCTTTTGACAGTAGATCACCAGGCAATGGAAATCTGCTGTCAAATATAACTTTACTGTTTCTCTTCTAACATACAGGACCAGCAAGAACAATTCATGATAGGACCAAATACACGAAAATACATTTCCAATACTTAACTGTTACCCTCTTGTCAGTTACTTCACAACATCAAGCCACCTTAGTTTTACCTTTCTAAAAGTAAAAATTGTTACACTGACACTCCATATTAATTTGGCACCTACAATTTCCACTGAGAAAAATAAGTCTTCATTAGTAAATCGTTCTCATTAAGGCATGTAGCCTTCAAAATTTTAGAAAAGGGCTGCATCCTATTTTCTGTCTAAGACTTAATGCAACACTTCGTTTTCTGTCAAATAAAAGCAACTAGCAGGCATCATTTTATTTTTTTTAAAGCGGAGACACAAATGTATCAGTTCTGCAGAGCATTTAACATGATGTTGGGACTTTCGAAGAAACCCCTTTTTTTATATTTTCCCTTTGGAATTAAGTTCTTTAATTGTATTGATGTTCTTCTGGAGAAACCAGAAATCCCACTTTTAGAGGCCCGTAGGGTCATTCTGCATTTCACAGAGACAAGGCCCTAATTTAAAAGGTCACAAGTGTCAACATGACAGCCTCCTCCATTGTTTATGGGAAAACTAAAGATAGCATCTCAGCAGCGTGACTTGAGCCAGCCTCTGTAGCTCTCCTAGCTTCTGCCACTCTGAATCTGTCAAAGACAGTAGGCCTTCCTGTTTTCCTTCTAACCTGCAATAATTCACTCTATTTAAAAAAATAATTTTCCTTTTTAGGCGCTAAAAAAAATTATCTCAATTTCCAGATTATTAAACTACATTTACTGTGAATAATTCACAAACCTTAATAACACGCATACCAGTTGTTAGAATAAATGCTTGTTGCAATCCCATGCAATGGTACATATTCCATCAACCTCGAATGAATGAACGTCTCAGTAGGCCCAGCTGAAGTTAGAACCTTCAACCTTGATATTAAAACAAGCCTTTGTACTGGCACATTGAGTCATTGAATCATAAGAAGGCACAACCTGTAAATATATATCAAACCTAAATGTATGCATTTACTGAAGCCTGAGACACTTTTAAAAGTACTCTGAATGAAAGAAAATGCAGTTTAAACAGTGCTTTTGCCCAAAATCGACTTTGATATTTTAGGCATTAAAAAATCTATATCCTACAATTTTCTTGCATAATATGCATTACCAGAATGTCTATTACACAATCCATGAGTCAGCCATTGAAAATATTAACTTATACTTTATAGAAATGAGCTTGTTTGCTCCTGCGCCAAGGGAAAATTGCACACACAAATGTCATTTTAGCGGTGCAACATAACTTAAATTACATTTTAATGCTAGGAGGTCATAGTATATGTATTAAGCTTTATAAATATTAAAAAACGATTTTGAAAGGCACTTATTTTTTAAATAATTTTTCCATAATTAATAATTTTCTTTAAAAAAAAAAAAAACAATTATTCTTTTTTTTGTGATAATTCCACATATAAAAGCAAGCTGCATCCCTTGCCTATTATTTGGGATACATTAACTCACGAGCCTAAGCGCATAAGCCTAACTTGAAATGCGTCACATTTTTGCACCACTTTCATTTTAAAAGAAGTTATGCAAAATTCCACCCGTGTTTAACTGGGAAAGTGCTGGCTGAATTGAACATTCCTATCAAATATACTGCAGCTGAAAAGTTTGCCTGTGAACATCTAATACAATGCATCTAAGAAAAATGCTGTAAATTTATTTATTTTTTTGCAAAAATAGATAATTTTGGTTTTTTTTGGGGCCCTATTTATATCTATTGAATGTGTTTTCTAATTTATTAAGCATTTAACAGCAGTTTTGTATATGTGCACAATTGCTCATTCTATAAATTAAAGAGCAACATATAGCTATGTTAGCACATCACATGGTTCATTTCTGGATTTTTTCTAAGTTTCTACTTAATATTATTTAACCAACATTTTACTTAACAAACTGAAAACATCAAGAAGACCCACAAACACACATTGAGCTCATTTCAGATATAAACAGAAAACACTCAGGACACACAATACAGCGCGCTTTAGCCATTTTTCATAAATAGCGCAGTCGCAATTTACTTACAGAACCGTTTGCAGATCCTAGTTGTAAGTCATATTTACAAGAGAAAAGAAAACTTTTCTCAATAGTGTTCCAAAAAACTGCAAAAACAGCCTCACAGACATTTATTTTCAAGAATAGCGGACCCATACTTTATTAAACGTGATGGGGTCCACTCCGTGCTTCACATATAGTTCATAGGTTGGAGTTCCAATCGGAGGAACCGGACATGAGTCCTCCAACCGGGAGTCCCTTTTACAACCAAGACAAAACAAATTTCCAAGTCTGCTAAGACCAGGCATCTTCGCTCACTAGTCTAGCTTCAAACTTCAAAGGATTATCATTTACGATAGTCTCGTGAATACACGAGTCCTTCAGCTTTGGTATTTGCAAGTTCCAAATCAAAGTGATCCCGAAGGGATACCAAACCAAATGTCCAACTAAGGACCAAACCAAGTGTCCAACTAAGGACTGGGAGACGCTCCACTTATACTTAACTGAAAATATCGATGACGTCACCAGAAGACTCGTCTTATCGTTTCGCTCTACCAAACATCAAGGGTCCAAATCAGGGCGATAGCCAGGGCAGCAGTCCTTCGTAGCCGTCGGGAAGCGGGGAACCTCGCAGAAAAGACTTTCGGACCACGTCGACATGCAGGGGTCGATGAAGTGGCGGCCTTCCTCCAGAATTTTCACACGAAGCTCCTCACGGACCTCAGGCTTGGACCGGTACCGCTGGTATCGCCCCACGTTGGGCGCCAACTGAGGTACTGGGTTTTTCAGAACCGGTACTGATCCGGTAACCCAGTGGTGCCAGGGTACACCCAAAGACCTCGGGTACTTTCCTGATTCAGACCACAGAAACTCAGAGTCTTCTAGGTGAAGTCAAAGATCGAATTTATTGGCTGCAACCAAGTAACAAGCGTCCTAGAAGTACAACAGCACGGTTTGTATGTTCTCAGGAGACTGTGTTTCAATGCAAAGTCAGGTTTCCTTATATACAGTTTTTTAAGCTTCAGGCAAACATTCTTGACATTTTGGTTGGTCATTCACATGTTTTCACTACAAAGGAAAAAACAGTGTCATGATGAAACCTCATATTTCATGTCATCCAACCCATAATAAATTACCCGGCAAGGCCTAGTATTTTACATCAGATAAGTGTGGACCCCCAATAAAATGGGCACCTCCCCCTCGTAAAGTAAGAAGAAGAAAAGAGCAGGTGCAGGTGTGAGCAAGATTAGGCAGGGTGTGTGAGCGATAATAAGGGTTTTATGGCATGGTGTGCCTTGATGCTATCTGATTCGGCCAATGGGAGAGGGACTGACCAAACAGGTTTGGCCTGAGGCAATGGTTCCAGCTTGCCCAGGTCAGAGAAAAGTCAATCAAGGTGTACGTGTCCTTGGAATCAAATCTGACTGTATTATAAGCTTATGTGAGGGCAACTTTTAAAAATGGCTGCCGTGTATAAAATGGGAGCCACGAGTGCAGGACGAAAATGGCGATTTCGAGGTGAAAACGCTGCTGGAATTGAGCGAAAATGCTCATGCTTAGTGTACTAGTCATTATCGGTCTTTTGATACTAAAATCGTACTGCTGTGGCAAAGTAAATTACATGGGTCCAGAATTTTTAGAACCACACTGGCCTAATTTAATTAAGTCGATCTGCCCCCAAGCGGGACAGAAACCACTAGGCACCAGGGATTAAAAAAATAAAATAAATACAGATGGGGCAATTTTATTTTAGGCCTTTTCTGCCTACCTTGGGGGCAGATCGGTCTATTTTTATTAGGTCAATCTGCCTCCAAGGGGGGGCAGAAACCACTAGACACTAGGGATTTTATTTCTGTGCCGATTTCATGCAAGATGAGCAACCCCTTAGGCAAGAGTCACTTCCCTGTAGGGCAATTTTATTTTAGGCCATTTCTGTACCCCTTGGGGGCAGATCAGCCTACTTTTATTAGGTCAGTCTACCCCCAGGGGGGGCAGAAACCACTAGACACCAGTGCATTTTTTTTTCGTTACTATTTTATGTAATGGGAGCGGCCTCTTGGGCGAGGGGAATTCCCCATGGGGGCAAATTATGTTAGATCATTTCTCCCTCCTTTGGGGCATATTGGCTTAGTTCTATTAGGCCCTTCTGCCCCCAGGGGGCAGAAACCAATTAGGCACCAGGGATTATTGTGTTTGTGTTTTGTTTGGGGGCTGCCCCTTGGGCACGGGGAGCACATTACTGTTGGCCATTTCTGCCCCTCTTCGGGGAAGATCGGCGTATTTTTGTGAGGCCCATCTATCCCCAAGGCGGGGGCAAGACGCACTCTATTCACCAGGAAAGACGTTTTTTTTTAAATAAAAGAGGGAGTGGGTATGACCATACCCTCACCCAAAATAAATTGGGACAAAGTTGTTCTGCCCACCAGTGGGCAGATGGGGCAATTACCCCAGATCCATTCCCCAAGAGGAGCAGAAAGCTTACTAGATGCCAGAGTATTAAAAAAAATTAGTGGGGTGGTGGCTACCAACAAGTAAGGTCATCGTTATGCCCCCACCCCAACGGAAGGGGGTAAGTCTTTTAGCTCTTCCCTCCCCACACTAAAACATCTTATCCCAATGGCAAGCAAGAGGTCATTTTATTATTTTGGGTTTTGATTTTACATATGGGCATTGAGAGATTGGCTAACTTTCAAAATTGTCCCACTTGGAATGGTCAAGGGCTGCACTTTTTGGACTTAGGGATGCTGCCATATAGAAAAATCTATGAGACACATCTGGAAACTAAACATCTGGGTGAGTCCAATGCCCACAATGCCCTTCAAACCTCCAACTTTGCTTGAAATCATATATTTTTCCCACATTGTTGAGATGGAACCTTCCTGAATCTGCAGGAATACACACAATTCCGACCACCCAGCATTGTCACATCTATACCAATACAGATTCTGCCACACTTGTCAGCCTAAAAGTGTTTTTTTTTTCAAACTGCCCTTTTAGACTCACTGTTATTCCCCTTAAATTTTGACATCTTTTTGATTCTTCCCTGTCACAGTCACTTGGCCCACCTACAGTAGGCAAGTGAGCTATCATTTTAATCGGGAGATTGAGGGGAATGTTGTGTTGCAGGAAATTTGTGCTGGCGTGGTGATCCCACACAGAAGTGTGTGAAAAATTAGATTTTTTAGCTAAGTTTGAGGTTTGCTGAGGATTCTGTGTAAGAAAACCCTGTGGGATCCATACAAGTCACACCTCCCTGGACTCTCTCAGATTTCTAGCTTTCAGAAATATCTAGGTTTGGTAGGTTTCCCTAAATGGCTGCTGAGCCCAGCATCAAAAACTCAGGTTTCCCCCCCTGCAAAAACATGTCGTTCTGTAACAAGTGAGGTGCCATTTTTATTGGAGACTGGCGGAAGTACTAGGTGGAGGGAAATTTGTGGCTCCTCTCAGATTCCAGAACTTTCTATCACCAAAATGTGAGGAAAAAGTGTTTTTTTGCCAGATTGTGAGGTTTGCAAAGGATTCTAGGTGCCAGAATCTGGCAAGAGACCCAAAAGGCACCCCATTTTGGATGCCCCCAGGTGTCTAGTTGTAAAAAATGTATAGATTTGCTGGGCTTCCCTAACTGCCGTCAGAGCTAGAAGCGAAAATCCACAGCTAGGCACTTTGCAAAAAAGGTCTGTTTTCTTTCGGAAAATGTGATGTGTCCACATTGTGTTTTGGGGCACTTTCTGTCGCGAGCACTAGGCCTACCTACACAAGTGAGGTACCATTTTATTGGGAGACGTGGGGGAATGCTGGGTGGAAGGAAGTTTGTGGCTCCTCTTAGATTCTAGAACTTTCCATCACCAAAATATGAGGAAACATTTATTTTTTTGGCCACATTTTCGGTTTGCAAAGGATTCTGGGTAACATAACCTAGTGACAGCCCCACAAGTCACCCCATTCTGGATTTTCCAAGGTGTCTAGTTTTAAAAATGTACAGGTTGCTAAGTTTCTCTAGGAGCCGGCTGAGCTAGAGGCCAAAATCCACATCTAGGCACTTTCCAAAAAACAGGTCAGATTTCAATTTAAAAGTGTGATGTGTCCATGTTGCGTTTCCTGTTGTGGGCACTAGGCTTACCCACACAAGTGAGGTACCATTTGTATCGGGAGACGTGGGGAAACACAGAAGTGTTATTGCCCCTTGTATTTCTCTACATTTTTCCAAAAAAAAGACAGTGTGTAAAAAAGAAGTCTATATGAGAAATCACCTGTAATTCACATGATAGTATCGGGCCCTGAAATTCTGCTTCTCAACACCTAAGTTTATGACAATTTTGGAAATGCAAAGGTTTCCTTGATACCTATTTTTCACTTTTTATATTTCTCCAAATGAATTGCTGTATACCCGGTAAAAAATGAAAACCCATTGCAAGATGCAGCTCATTTATTGGCTCTGGGTACCTAGGGATCTTGATGAACCAACAATCCCTAGATATCCCCGTATCCTGAAGAGTCCAGCAGATGTAATGGTATATTGCTTTAAAAAATCTGCCATAGATGGAAAAAGTTACAGAAGAAAGCATGGACAGAAACTGTTGTTTTTTCAACTCAATTTCAATATTTTTTAATTTCACCTGTTACTTTCTGTAGGAAACCCTTGAAGAATCTACACAAATGACACCTTGTTGAATTCAAAATGTTCTCTACATTTTAGAAATGTTTAGCTCTCCAGGATCCAGTATTGGTTTCACAACCACTTGTGTCACTAACTGGAAGGAGGCTGAAAGCACAAAAAAATAATAAAAATGGGTATGTCCCAGGAAAATGCCAAAATTGTGTTGACAAATGAGTTTTCAGATTCAAGTCTGCATGTTTCTGAATGCTGGGAAAATTGTGGTTTTAGCACCGCAAACCCTTTGTTGATGCCATTTTCAGGGGAAAAAACAGATGCTTACTTCTGCAGTACCTATTCCCATATTTCTGAAAAAAAATTGTTGCTGAATTTTGGAAAATTTCTCCTCCAGGGGTACCCACAAACTTTAGAATCCCTAGGATTGCTTTCCTAATATTTTGGCATTAATGAGGATCCTGGCTTGTGCCTTGAAACACAGGTTGGGCAAGACTTGAATAAACTGCATAAGGAACCCAAATCAATATAAAATCAAAAACAGGACATCCCATTGGAGAAGATCAAATGCTTTCTTGGCTTCAAGCATTATCATTGCAGCAAGATAGTTGTTTTGGGAAAACTAGCAATTGCCTGGGCTAAGAAATTAGTGTTAGTTGATAAGAGCCTGCCTGGAAGAAAGCCAAATGAATAAGCTCCTGGGCTACCTGTGCCTTTCTAGCTGCCAATATTTTTGTAAAAAGTTTGTAATCATAATTTAATAAACTAATGGGGTGATACAAGCCAGGTTTCTCACAATATGTGGTGCCTGCAGAGTCGTAGCTATATAGCCAGTTCCTTGGCGTGTTGGTGACCTAGTCGCGGTGTTGGTAGACATGACTGAGGCAGTTGTCGATGAATGAGTGAACCTATTTAATAAGTAAGTAGACTCTTGTGCCTCCAAAGAATCACGTAAGGGGAGTTTCAGGTGGTCTTGTTCTTCGTCTTTGTCTCTGCAACCCGGGGGTCATGATTTGTATTTTGCTGACTTATGAGCCTTTGTTAATCACTTGTGTTTTGGAGGTGGCATCATGGGCAATAATTAATGGCTGTAGGGGGTACTAGTGTTGAAGTAAGCCTCAGCAAGGCCTACTAGTGCAAGGGGTTCACCTTTCTCTGCACAAAGTCCTCAGACCATGTAGGAAGAAGTTGTCACAGAAACTGCAATAAAAGACAAAAGTTTATTAACCTCATGAGGAGGTACTACAGTTCAGACAGCACCCTTGGGTAATGTCTGAAGTAGCACACTGAACTGAGAGAGCATGGTCCTTTTATACCCACACAGGGGCTAAAAGGAGATGGTACAATTATGGAAACAAGACTTGTATACATGTAAGGCCATGTGGAAAATGCACAGTCGACAGGTAGGAGGAGCTAACAGTTTCCAAGGACTAACAGCTGCAGACCTTACTGAGCATGTGCGAAAGTAAGAGATGCTAAATATAACTTGTCACTAGGCAGATTTCAAGAGCAGTTAACAGAAAGGTAGGACAGAGCACATGGTGAGCACTAGGCAGCATGTCGCAGAGAAAATAGCTGCCATGAATACAAAATGGATTCCGCAAAATGTTCACAATAGTTACTAAATACAAGATGTCTTCTGCTAATGCTTAATCTAATCACTGCTAAATTACAACAGACGACCCTTTCAGCATTAGCTGAAGACATTCGTCTTTCTGGGATAATCTAAATATTCATCCTGTATATTTATGCTCATCATTTCAGCTATTTCCTTATCTAACATATGTTGTGCCTTCATTTCTGTAATATTTCTTTTGGTAGGCATACAAGCAGTAATACACATGGAGCAGAACATTGGACCACACTGAATGCAGATACAGCATGTAAAAAATATTGCAATTATTACACACAGGAGCTTCCAACAGGTAGTTGGTAATATCCATAGTTACTACAAACATAATATGTATTATGTGAAGCTGTAAAACTACTATTATTTACACCCTCAATAGTTAAAATCAAGGTACAATCGCTTATCCCTACTGGAATTCGTCCAATGCTTCGTATACATAAATCTGCTTTAGTTTTTGTAATAGAAATCACAATTTGTTCTTTCTTGTCAGAGTCTCGTATATTTGTGAAGACATATGGTATTGAAACATTGTCCGGTTGATACTCTTCCGATTCCCATTTAGTTCCTTTAGCTGGGGATACCCATCTTTGTCTTGGTAGCATACTTTATTAAGGCGAAAAAGAAGTCCGCCCTCTGTACGTTTTCCAGATGCAAACAAAAGCATGTACCAAGCTTGACAAGAACCATTGTGTGAAAAAGGAAGAGGAATGAAAGGTGTTCCTCCTTTCTTTTGATGCGCAGGTATCATTCCACATACCCAACAGTTAGTAGTATTTGTAGCATTATGAGTATGATGCAACATCTGAATGAAAGTATTATTGAAGTACGATTGACGGTGCTTCTGCTCCTGATAGGGAAGCGTAAAGTAATAGTGATCCTCTGGTACTGGAGTAGTGGCAACAAAAACTCACGAGCAGGAGACTTCTTTTCAATAAACCAGGTGATTGTTGCCGTAACCACCAAAACAACAACAAACCCCATAATACTAATGATCAATTTGTTATTCATTTTAGCAACAGTGATAATCGACCCTTTCAGAAATGAATTAAAAACAATTGTTGGAGCTCTTATTCCTGGGCAGCCGCTGATTTCTTCACCACGGGCCAAGACGGGTGTCACTACTCTAATGCATGGCTGATCTACCCCCCTTGCCACATTGGCTCCCCGTTTTACTAACCCAGGGCGGTAGCTCAACCAGTCTTTTCAAAACAATTTTCAGATTCTTTCCTTGGTCTCAAATTATATTGCGACACTCCAGAAGTCGTATGGTCTGGGAAGACCTCTGCAGATTCGTCAGGTGATATAGCACGGCCTTTCTCCGTAGTCAAAATCTCTCGATGATCGGTCAGCACAGCAGGTTCCACCAAGGTAGGTAGCACTCTCTTGCAGTGAGTACTATGGACCCAATTCTTTCGGTTTGTCACTCAAACTGCTGTCCTTGTTGCAAGGAGCACCTGTTCTGGGCCTCGCCACCTTGGTTCCAAGCTGCTTGATCTTTCAAAAGACTTAATCATCACCTGGTCACCAGGTCGGAGTTCATGGCCTTCACCTGTAGATCTGTCAGGAAGTGCTTCTCGAACCTGTTGATGAATAGAAACCAAATTGTCGGTTAACTGTGCCAAATAATCATTCATCAGGACACAAGGTACATCATATACAGATTTTGGTTTAGGAACTCCCCAAATATTCATTGGTCTCCCAAATACTACTTCATAGGGGCTAAGGCCAAGTCGGGAGTGTGGCACTGACCTAATAGACAATAATGCCAATGGTAATGCATCCGGCCAAGTTAAGGATGTGGAAGCCTGTATCTTCGCTAATTTCAGCTTCAATGTAGTATTATACCTTTCCACCAACCCTGCTGATTGTGGGTGGAAAACCGCATGGAACTTCTGTTTGATCCCTAATCCTTTCTGGACATACTTAATAACTTCCCCAACAAAATGAGGTCCGTTATCACTCCATAAAAGTCTGCAAATACCAAACCTAGGGAAAAATTCTTTCAAAAGCACCTTCGCTGTGGTAATGGCAGTATTATCCTTTGTGGGGTACGCCTCTATCCATTTACTGAAGGCACAAACCACCACCAAGACATACTTTAAATTGTTGCAGCGTTCAAGCTGAATATAATCCATTTGTAGAACTTCAAAAGGTGCAGTTGGTGTAGCAAACCCTCCTGCAGGAGTACGTGTCCCTTTTCCAGGATTGTATTGTAAGCAGATCAAACAAGACTGTACTATTCTCTTAGCTGTACTGGGAATTTCTGGATGCTCCCAAACTTGCGTAAGCAACTTCGTTATTGTTGAAGCTCCAACATGTGCCAGCCCATGTGCCATCTGAACCATAGGTTGTACAAAAGCTATAGGCAATTTCCATTTATCCATCTGCTTATTCCGCCAACAGCCCTCATCATCCAATTCTCCATCTTTAGACCATTGCTCACGTTCTTTCACAGAAGCAGATTTCTGTATATCTAATACGTGTCTAGCATTATGCCAACGTTCAGCTTGTGACTTCACTACATACATAGAAGTAGTACTTCGCTGCATCGCAGTCTCACGTGCTACACGGTCTGCAAGAGCATTACCTTGCCCTATCTTATCGGTCACTTTCTTATGTGCACTACATTTCACAATAGCTAGTTTATTTGGATATGTCAATGCAGTCAAGAGGTTATGCACTAATTCTCCGTGCATTATCTGCATCCCGTGGGATGTGAGAAAACCTCTCTCCTACAAAAGCAAACCAAAATCGTGAGCCACTCCAAAAGCATAGCGGCTGTCTGTGTAAATGTTCACACTTAAATCAGTACTAAGCTCACATGCTTGTGTCAAAGCTATTAGTTCAGCTGCTTGAGCTGACTTCTGTGGTATACGAGCTGTCTCCACTACCGTGTGTATTGTGGTGATTGTATATGCAGCTGAGGTCGTACCATCTGGCAACTTCAAACAAGACCCATCAACCCACAGTTTCCCGTCTACATCTAAAAGGGGTGTATCTTGTAAATCAACACGACCCTTTGTCTGTTCTTTGGTAAGGAATATACAATCATGTGTTTCTTGTGACTGAGGCTGAGTCACCGGATATGGCAACAAAGTAGCTGGATTTAGTGTCGCACATCTCTTCAGTGTAATGTGAGGAGCCAACAATGTCAACTCATAACCTGTCATACGGGCGCTAGTTAAATGTTGTGTCTTTGTTTGATTTAAAAGAGCATCAACCGCATGGGGTACTAGCACCAACAGCTTATGTGACAAAACTATCCCTTCACTCTGACGTATTGAGACAGCTGTTGTGGCAACTGAACGAAAACACCCAGGCAACGCTCGAGCGACTGGATCAAGTACTGCTGAAAAATATGCACAGGGACGCTGCTTATTGCCATGTGTCTGTATTAAAACTGACAATGCACATCCATCTTTCTCGTGTACGTAAAGTGTAAAAGGCTTCATGTAATCTGGAGTACCTAACACTGGTGCAGAACAAAGGGCTTGTCGCAGCTGCCGGAAAGCAGTCTCACATTCATCTGTCCATGGGAGGGGCATTGGAGTATCTTTAGTCAAAAGTGCTAGCAAAGGTTTGGCAATGTGTGAAAACCCTAATATCCATTACCTTTCAAAAAGAAGTAAGACCAAGGAATGCACGAACATCTTTCTGAGTAGAGGGTACTGGTGTGTCTAAAATTGCTTGAATACGATCTGATGTAAGTGCACGGCCCTCCTTAGACAAAAGGTGACCTAAATAGGTCACCTTTGGTCTACAATATTGCAATTTCTTTCGTGACACTTTATGATGGTGTGAAGCAAAAAAAAGAAAGGAGGACAAAGTGCACTTTTCACATTGCTCCGGGGTATCAGCTGCCAACAAAATATCATCAACATATTGTATGAGAGCCACACCTTCAGGTAAAACAAAAGAATCAAGGTGTCCAAAGTCATAGTACAAGAACTAATTGCTCCCTCAACTTCCTCATAATAGGCGGCTGGATTTTTCCGCGGGTCAGGTAATGCTGTTTTAAATGCCATTACATCTGCCCTATTCCAAGGAGTATACACCCAATTATAAATAAAATAACCCTTAGCATCAACAGAAGTTTTATCATCACTTGTACCTAATCCTTTAGGAGGAACATACAAAGGCGCGGCCTCCCGCATTGGTTTCGCGTGAACTATCATAATCTTATCTGTTTCAAAGATGGAAGCTTGCGTCCCTTCGGTCTGAGATGCTCGTGCAACTGCGTCCGCAGCCCTTTTCTCTTCTTGCAAACGGACTGCCACAATACGTAATTTCATTAAAAGCCTGATTGCATCAGCCACCTAGGAGAAAACAAAAAGACCATCACGCATTTGCTTATGATCAGCTGCTACATCATCGGGCTCTAACTCATCAGAATATTTCCGATATAGTTCAATAACTTCTGAGCCAAATGCCTCAGTAAAATATAGCTGCTCCTTTTCCGTCCACCCTTTCATGTTGTCTAAAAGTTCAGAAGCAGAAACAACGCTACAAATTGTTTTACGAGCAATAGATCTAAGCTCAGACGCACGGTCAGCAGGCAGCATAGAGCGACTGTCCCGCATCTTCTGTTGCTCCGAACTGGAGACTTTAGGTAACTCATGAGGGGCAGAAGGGACGACATACGGAGGTGGAGGGCGATCTAGTAACAATAAATCATCAAGTGGTTTTATTAAGGATAGGATACAGAGGTTGCCTAATAGTGTATTGGCCAGTTACCTGTAGCTTACGTTCTTTCTCTTCTAGCTCCTTTAAGTCATTTATTTCTTTCTTTCTCATTTCCAATGCTTTCACATATACATTCTTCCGCTGCTCTTTCTCAAGCAAGGCTTGCTCACGCTTCACTCGTCCACGCGCTTCTTTCTCCCACATTCGTACACAGTCAAACATATCTTGCCTAGACTTTCGCTTACACATACATTGTTCCACATACTCAATCTTTCGCAAATCAAATGACCCATGCATAGGCCAACGTAACTCAGGATCCACGCAGGTGTATTTATTCCATAATGTGCTGTACATTATAGAAGAAAGACCATGTTTAACATACATATCTCTATTTGGCGTCCCCTCTGGGGGTGCCGGTTGCGATTCTTCCAGTCTCAAATTGGTACCATTACAAAAGCAACACATCCTACGAAGTGCGCTAAAAACAGGCATGCCAAAAATAGTGCAGAATATGCAATATTATAATAAAAGTAGCACTTAAGGTGCCGTTCAAATCAAAATTAAATTGGAGAAAATTCTCCTCATTACCTGCCTATATAAATTACCATTTATTTATCAAATCCAAAGAATAAAAATTGACTAGTCACCCAAATAACGAAAGCCACAGTAAGTAGTGCTAAACTACATTACCAAACACAGGCATCAAAACCCACAGCAAGTGCCGTAAAACGGCTCTTACCAATCACAGGGTGTCCAGGTTCCAACTGCCAAGTTCTAAAATCGACCAAATGGTCACTGCATGACGAATGAACAAAAAGGATCTCAGCCGAGGACCGGCGCCACCTGGATGGTCAAGTCAGAAGGAAGGGAAAAACGCTGTGGTTGCCAAGACTTGGGTCTCCTCAGGCATTGATCGTCCGCAGCGAGATCCCAATCCCTCGTCGCGACCAATCCGTTGGGCATCCGAGTCGCTGATGAGTCCCTGTTCGGGCGCCAATTTGTTGAAGTAAGGCTCAGCAAGGCCTACTAGTGCAAGGGGTTCACCTTTCTCTGCACAAAGTCCTCAGACCATGTAGGAAGAAGTTGTCACAGAAACTGCAATAAAAGACAAAAGTTTATTAACCTCATGAGGTGGTACTACAGTTCAGACAGCACCCTTGGGTAATGTCTGAAGTAGCACACTGAACTGAGAGAGCATGGTCCTTTTATACCCACACAGGGGCTAAAAGGAGATGGTACAATTATGGAAACAAGACTTGTATACATGTAAGGTCATGTGGAAAATGCACAGTCGACAGGTAGGAGGAGCTAACAGTTTCCAAGGACTAACAGCTGCAGACCTTACCGAGCATGTGCGAAAGTAAGAGATGCTAAATATAACTTGTCACTAGGCAGATTTCAAGAGCAGTTAACAGAAAGGTAGGACAGAGCACATGGTGAGCACATGGCAGCATGTAGCAGAGAAAATGGCTGCCATGAATACAAAATGGATTCCGCAAAATGTTCACAATAGTTACTAAATACAAGATGTCTTCTGCTAATGCTAAATCTAATCACTGCTAAATTACAACACTAGAGTGCAGCAAGCTGGATCTGTGGTCCACAGACCACTTCCGCTAAGACATCTGACCATCCTTTGCATGTAGTACTGTCTACTGCTATCACAACAGGTACAGCAAGCACCCCCTCTTTATTATATCTTGCCACCATTCCTTTCCTCCTCATGCCTTGCCCTTCTCTCCTCTCTCTTTTCCGTTTATTCAGCCAAATAGTACCTCATATGATAATGCAGAAAGTGCCTCTGAGAGTCACAAGCTTTTTATCCAAGTTCCTCAATGCTCTTGATAACTCTGCTCTCCCCCTTAATAGTTTCAGCAATTTTTAACTGAGCCTGCAGTATGGTGTATAGGTGAGCAGAACAGAGTCAGCAAGTAACAGGTAAAGAATAAAAAAATAAAAAAGGTAAGTTAAGAAGTTGCAGGGTGGGAGATCCAAGCCATTACTTTTCCAGCCGAAGCGCACTCTAGTGCCCCCTGCAGCACGCTCTCAATACACCCTGTGCTTCACTACGGCTCACTGCACCTCGCTGCACCTCTCCAGTCTCCGCTCCCCAACTGATCCAAAATGAATTGGCATAGTGTCTGTGCTACTCCTAACCCACAACCATCCATCGATTGCCGTTGGTTACCTTTGTAGAACTAGCACGGACAGGTCTATTAGGTCTGCCAAGAGGAGATCCCGCTGTCAAAGCAGGCTCAGAGTATTCAAACGGGACCGCATTTCCTGCAGTACACTAAACGCAGGGAGATTCAGGAAGAGCTTGACGCGCACGGGTCGCGCAAGCCGGTCAGCTTGCTGCCCTCCGGAAGCTCAGTCAAGGAGCATGATGGGTGCTCCATGTGACTCCACTGTGAGATACAATCCCTAGGATGTTTGAAAAAAAGGAACGCAAATTTGACATGGATAGCTTACGCGGACAAAATCTTATGAGGCCCTAAGTGCGAACTACCCCAAATAGCCAAATAAAATAAGGCTTGTCACCTGAGGGGGAAAAGGCCTGGCTGCGAATGGGTTCATATTTATGAGCGTTATTACACAATGCTATTCACAAAACAAATATATTCCTGCGTACAATGTGAACATGATAATTGAAGAGTATACAACATCACCGAATGAGACAGATCCATTATTTATTCATTACACTGATATGACCAATTCTCAAATGCTCACTTTGAAATGAGGTGTGGCCACATAGGCCTACCTACAACAATGACAAAGCCCATAGAACTAGAAGGCATCCTACAAGAGCTTATTCTGTACCCCAGCAAAAGATTTGTTTGGTGCCCCCCTCTTTCAGAAGCACAAGCTAATGAGACTGCAGCTTAGCAGCACATGTACAAAGAGAGACTTGAATGTCTGTGATTGTGGCTCCAAGCCAAACTTACACTAGAAATAGATTGGGTCGACGTGGTGGCATGCAGATTCATGATGAAGAAAATTGAAGTACCGTAATTAACAAAAGTAATTACTGGAATACGGGACAAAAGGTGAGTTTATGTTTGTTCCAGGATGAGGCCACCTGGGTCTGTGTGTTATAAGCTGGAAAAACACATTCATATTGCCCATGTTAAACGGCTGACCACTAGTGCTAGCTGATACCCTGACACAGTTGTTCTCACTATAGTACAGAGTAGGTCTGGTGTTCGTGTACATGTATTACCTAACTGCTAATTTGGGACATTGGTTCTTTAGAGCAAGGGGTATATTTATCACGTTTTCACCAAGCGCAGCGCAGCAAGCCACCTTTCTGCATTGTGTAAAGGGCAGTATTTAACATTATATGGTGCATTACTGTCCTTTCCTTGCACCATGCCCTTTTGGCTGCATAGCTCCAACACAGGCACCCATGCCATGGTGCAAAGGTGCCTGCATTGTGGCTAGGATTGTTTTTGTGCAGAAAGGGACACCTTCTTGCACAAAAAAATCATCAGAGGCATTTTCCACTTTCCAAGTGTATACAGCAAACATAGACAGAGGAAAAAAGAAAATGAAATAAAGATATTTCCCATCATTACTCCTTACCTGGGAGGCGTAGCATTTTGACGCATTCCCAAGTCTATCAGCAATAGTAAATCTGGGAATGTGCCAAAGTCCATGGGTGAATGCTGGTTCTGTGTTGCGTTGCTCTCGATTCATCAAGCCATGCAGGGCCATAGTGCAAGGGTGACACAATTATTTGATAAATAAGCTCCTAAATGTATATTATGCAACATGAAGAGACCAATGCCACTTTAACCAGGCACAAATATTTGTATAGTATGTCAAATGTTTCCCCCACTGCACTGATTTAAATGTGCGTGCATGCAAACTGCCTTCACACTCTAGAGTGAATGTGAATAGAAACTTGGTGCCCATGGCATTCAAGACTCAGAAATGACCACTCTTTATCTGTTTGATGAAGTGCTATCCAGCTACTTAAGATAGCCCCTCAAGGGTGACCTTCTTTCTCCACAAAAGCCTATCATGCCATATAGATCACATTTAGGTGTCTTATTATTTAGTTTACTTCTGAAGCAGCCCTTAAAGCAAATGTTACACAAAACATATACAACTTTTAACATAATCCAGTAAAATCAGAAAAATAACAACACTAATTACTTTAAAATAATACCACAAGGGATTTAGTAACTCAGGTGATCAAAGAGGTTATAAAAGTGAAACTCAATAGACATTACAAACAAGAAGTAACAGCGATGTGCACACAAATATTAGATACCATAGGTTGCAATGTAGAAACCATATAAATTTGTTCATGTTCACCCCAGATTTTTTACCTTTTTCTGGGCCCTACTTATGCGTGTATTAGTAATCTGTGCACTGTGACACTGTCACACAGTGGTATAATATGTGTGCTATGGGCCTAAAATTAAAACATGCCTGTTGAAATTGGTTTCATTAAATTGATTTATATAACATTCATGAAAGGCCATAGAAAATGGCACAGGGAACAGATAGCGGCATGGACATTAACTGTTTTGTTGGTTGCAGTGTATATTTACACCAGCCAAATGTATGGCAAAAATATACCTCTGCTAGGATCAACACCATGATCTAGCTAGTTGGAAAGTTAAAAGAACAGCAGTGAAACCTGGAGAGGAAAACTGCATTCACCAGATGTAACCTCATATCTTCATTAATTAGTTCAGTTGCTGGCACCACTGTGCCTGGGGATTTGGTGGCTGAGGTGCTGGGCTGGGACCTGGAAAGCCTGGCCCTGGGGGAAGGACAGGGGGAAGTGTAGAGAAGAGGTCTATGTTAGCCAGGAAAAGTTTTTTAGACACACTGGGACGGGACGATGGAGGGGTTTTGGGAGTGGAAGAATAGGTAGTGGTTGTAGGAGGTGTACGTTTGCTGAATTTGGGTGAAGGTGCATGGACCGGAGGCTGTTGTGAGGTGGATGGCTGTTGGGTGGGTGTGTGCCTGCGTTTGTGTACTTTGGGAGGAGGGCTCACTGACACACTGAGAGAGGACACTGGGGATGTGTGAATGGCAGTGGGGGTGGTGATTGCACGTGAGCGGTGTGTGGTGATGGGCGTGTTGGTGATGGAGGTAGTGGCTGAGGATGTAGTGCATGCAGGTGTGAGTGGAGGCAAGACAGGGAGGGAGGAGCAGGACGTGGAGGAGAGGGACACAGTGGAGGCAGTGGATGTTGCTGTGTCTGCATGGGGACGGAGCTGTGTGAGTGCTTGTGGGATGTGTGGTGCTTATGTTTGCCATGTCCACTCTTGTGTGTTGATGAGTGTGCATGCTGGTCTGATGGTGTGCTTGGGATAGGCTGAGGTACACAGGATTAGGTCTGGGTGGAGGAAGTTGGAGGGGGGAGGCTGGACACAGGGACAATGGCTGCCATCAGTGCTGAGGCCAGAGCCTGAAATGCTCTCTGTTGGGCCGCCTGCCCAGAATGAATGCCCTCCAGGTCTGCATTTGTTTGGTGCAAATGCCTTTAAACACCCTAGATGGCATTCAGAATGGTAGACTGCCCAACAGTGAGGGATCTCAGGAGGTCAATAGCCTTCTCACTGAGGGCAGCAGGGCTGACTGGGGCAGGGCCTGAGGTGCCTGGGGTGAAGGAGATGCCCTCCCTCCTGGGTGAGTGGGCATGGGACACACGCTGAGGGGCTGCTGGGACGGCGGTGCTGGTAGGGGGGGGTGGCGGCTGTACCTGTTGATGCGGTGGGCACAAAGGTGCCTGCCACCGCAAGGGAACTCCCACCAGAGGAGGAGTCGCTCTCTCTGGTGTATGCTCCTGTCCCCGTCGTGGAGCTCCTCTCGCCCTCCGTCCAACTGGTGGCTTCCGACTCCGTTGCTTCACCCTCCAGGGCCATGTGGGATGCAGCTCCCTCCTGCTCTGGTGCCACTGCTCCTCTGCCAGATGATGCTAATGCATGCAAGAACAGGGTGACAAAACAAAAAGGGGGAAAAGACAGAAGAAACACATGTTCAGTGCATGCAACTCCACTACTGTTGGCTGACACAACACATAGGGAGCAGCCCTATGCACTAAGCCATGCACCAACAGTTCTTAGGAAAATCACATGCCCATGGGGTACGTTGCCTAAGCCCAATTGCTACACACCTGGAAGCCACAGGAGCCTGACTAGGTATAGATGGCTATTACCAGTTGTGGGGTTGGGGTGCCACAGAGCCTGCCTAACAAGGGACCTAGCCTACCAAGGGCCTAGGGGAACCCACAGCCCTCTTCCCCCACCCAGACACCTCATAAAGCACGCCGAGTAAACTGAATTAAAGTGTACCCACCCTTTTGTGGCTGCTGTGATGCCCTCAAGCGCCCACCCAACTCCGGATAGGCCATCGCCAGGATCCGGTACATCAGGGGGTTCATGGTGCGACGGGCACCCCTTCCACGTTGGGAGGCCATCCCCAGCTGGGCCTCCACCATCTTCTTGCTCCAGCGGCGCAGGTCCTCCCATCTTTTATGGTAGTGGGTGCTCGGTCTATGGTAGACCCCCAGGGTCCGGACGTCCTTGGCGATGGCACGGCAAATACCCTTCTTCTGGTGGGCCCTGACCTAGAGGAAAAGTGAAATTAGAATGGATGTTACTATCCCATACATTTCATCTCACGCATTGCCAAACACTTCCCACCCTGGCCCAAGCATACATAGACACACAATCCTGACATGCTGGCCTGTCCCCTTTCCCACCCTCTTCCATCCACGACACTCATACAATCATGTGCCATCCACCATGCTCAGTGTACTCACCTGTTTGTCTGGAGGACCGTACAGTTGCGTGTACTGGGGGAGGACCCCATCCACTAGTTTCTGCAACTCCTCTGAAGTGAAGGCAGGGGCCCTTTCACAAGACACTGTAGCCATCGTCGCTTCCAGACAGAGGTCACAGCAGCATTTGCAGTGTAGGTCCTCTCCTGTTGAAGGTCAGGTGTCAAGTGATGGGACAGTTAGAAAATGGCGGCCATGTCCGTGGTGGTGCGTACTGTCACCGCCGGCGTACATCATCTTTGGCTCCTGGGACCCATAGGGCCCAATGTTAACCAATGCTGGTTCGCGCCACGTTCTTCCACAGCCTACTGCAACATTGTACTACACCAGCGCAGTTACCTCTTTTCCCCTTGTCCCACTTTACAGGTCAGGCAGCTGCCATTTCAGGGGTGTGTCACACCTATTTAGTCCTGGAATACGGACAGATAAAGGCACATTGCAAATTTCCAACGTTTTAGCAAATCACACATTGTGATACCTAAGTGTTGGATGACCCTCTGCTCACTGTTCTCCTCCATAGGGCACGTCTGCTGGGGCAGGTGATGAGATGGCAGCATCCTCCGGTGCACAGACCCCTGGTGGACCTGTCGACAATGGAAGAGAGACACATCATTATCACTTACAGAATTGATTGTGCAACAATCCTGGAACTGGGTGCCCAGTTGGAGCCAGACCTGATGTCAGCTATCTGCCAACCCACAGGAATCCCCCCTCTTGTGAAGGTTCTGTCTGTACTCCATTTCCTGGCCAGTGGGTCTTTTCAAACAACAGTGGCCATGGCATCAGGGATGTCCCAGCCAATGTTCTCTAATGTGTTGTCCAGAGTTTTGTCTGCCCTGCTGAAACACATGCGCAGCTACATCGTTTTCCCTCAAGTGGAGGATTTGCCAACAGTAAAAGATGACTTTATTGCCCTGGGACATATCCCCAACATCATTGGTGCCATTGATGGTACATATGTGGCATTTGTCCCCCCCTGCAGGAATGAACAGGTGTACAGAAACCGGAAAAGCTACCATTCAATGAATGTGCAGATGGTGTGTTTGGCAGACCGGTACATCTCCCATGTGAATGCCAAGTATCCTGGCTCTGTGCATGACGCTTACATTTTGAGGAATAGCAGGATCCCTTATGTGATGGGGCAACTCCAGAGGCACCGTTTGTGGCTAATAGGTGAGCCCAAGGTCCCAACACAGTTGACATAGGTGTCTGGGTATGGGGTTGTCCCTAAGGGTTAGTGTCTGTCGAAGAGTTGTCCCTCGACATTTGCAGGTGACTCTGGTTACCCCGACCTGTCATGGCTAGTGAGTAATCCCAGGAAAAGGGCAGAGGTGCACTACAATGAGGCACATGGCGAACTAGGAGGATTATAGAATGCACCTTCGGCCTCCTGAAGGCCAGATTCCGGTGCCGCCATCTTACAGGTGGCTCCCTATAATACTCACCGAAGAAGGTGTGCCAGATAATCGTGTCCTGTTGTATGTTGCACAACTTGGCTTTGCGACGCCAGGTGCCTTTTCTGTAGGAGGATGGGCCTGATGGTGGTATTGTGGCAGCTGTGGAGCCTGTGGACAGTGAAGAAGAGGAGGCAGAAGAAGAATATGTAGACAACCGAAACAATATCATCATGCAATACTTCCAGTGAGACACAGGTAAGAAGATGTAACTGCTTCCCACATCTCATACTATTGTTGGAGCTAGCATTAGTCTGCCATTTTCACTTAGTGTATGGACCCTGACTTGTTACTTTGCCTTTCCATTTCACAGATCTGGGTCCCACTTTGTGCCTTTTGCTATATTGCTATGTATACAAGCATTCACACACCCAACATACACATGCACACACAAGATCCACTTCCTCCAGTGTGCCCACCTCTTCCGCCTCCCTGTCTGTCCCCTCTACATCCACACCCTCATGCACTGCACCTTCACTCACTGTTGCTGCTCCTCTTACTGCACTCCCCACAATAGCAGGCATCCATACATGCACCTCAGACACCACAACTGCACTCACCTCAACTACTGTAGTTGACACATGCAGCACACTCACCAGACTTGCAGACACCTACACAACATACATCCACACTGGCAGCCTGTGTTTTCCCACTGTGTCCACCCCCCCTCCAAAAACACACAAACGCACCAAGACACCCACCCATCACACATCCACCACACCACAGAATGGTGTCCAGTCATCTGCACCCACTATACGCACCCTCACACCACATACGTCCACACCCTCTGCCTCCACTCCCAGGCCCTCATCCAGGACCACCCCAATTGCTCCAATGAAACTTTTCCTGTCCCGTGATAACCTCTTCCAACCCACTGGCCCACCCCATCTTGTCCCTAAGCCTGCAACCTCCTTGCCCTTTCCATTCCTTCTACTTCACAGCCCACCCCTGTCCGCCCCTCACATTCCCTTGCCCCTTCCCCAGAGAAGCCCAATGCAGAGCCAAGTCCATCTGGCTCCACCCACTCAAAACAACCCCCCCAACCTTCAAAGGACAAACTCACAACCCCTCCACCTTCTAAGCGCAAGTCGAAGCCTCAACCTGTCATAAGTCAACACCCCCACCACCCCCTGGCCCTGTTCTGTGAGGTGCCTGGATGCCCCTTTGTTGCCCCATTAGGTGGAGTACCGTGCACTTTTGGGAGTCAGGTTGGGTCCGTTGTTGCCCATGGCACTTGTAGCTCTATGGACTGGCCATTGGCCTCGTTGGAAGCAGTTGGCTCTGTGAGCTTTAATAAATATTTCTGCATGGCCTGTGTTTTGGCGGCACAATGTTGCACCCTGGTCTTTCGTTTCATTGTTTGTGGGTGTGGGGCATTTGTATGTACTATGGTCAAGTTGGATTTGCCTTGTGTCGGGTAAGTACCTCTTGCTGTGGGGTGTGTGGGTTGTGCTGCTGGGAAGGGTTTGAGGGCGTTGCAGGGTGGGTGGAGTAGATGGAATATGTAACTGTGCCCTTTCCTCCCTTGTTTTGTAGGTTCCTGTACTTACCTTCGTCGTCTTCATCAGTGGTCTTGGTCGTGGAGATATATGGCAAGGAGCAGGGCTGGCATGATCTGCAGCTCTCTGTCCATGTCTGCTTTGGTGCGTTGTGTGGGCCTCCGATGAGTGTTTCATTGGATTTGGTTAATTTCCGTCTGGCTTTGCATGGCGGTGGTTCCAGCCCCGGAACTGGCAGCGGAATAGTGGTTCATTATTTGATGGGCGGGCTGGGCCTTTCCGTCAGCCTGTGGGTGGACTCTGCCATCGTCGTTGGTACTCCTCTACTGGCGGTGGGTGGTTTTCTGGATGCCTGTGTTTCGATTGGTTCATTATTTGGTGGTCCGGACCACTACTCTGTTGGCGGTTTTTACCGCCAGCGGCGCCGTACGGACCCCTGTGTTCATAATGAGGGCCTATGTTTCTAGACCCTGGAACCTTTGAGATCTGTTGACCTTGATATGTCCATGGAACAGTGAAGGGAGGGTGGCTAACTCTTGGCTGGGGTATTTCAACCAGGGGAGGTGTTCCTCACTTTTCTGGAAGCTCAAGACACTTTTAATGTGGGATGGGGCCATTTTCTACAGTTTGCCAAACTAGTGAGCACTGCAAAGGAAATCTGATGTACATACCAGCGGCTTCTCTGCTAATATAGGTGTTGGGAGAGCTGATTGGGTGGGGGAAGGGTAGGCACCTCATCTCCTTGTTCTATAGAGCAATCCATGCAGACTTGGTGGACAATGTATACAAAGTGAAGGCAGCATGGGAGCTTGACCTGGGGGAAGTCATTGATGATTCCAACTGGACACATGCCTGTGGTTAAAGAAGTTGTCTTGTAATGGCCTCGCATATATATAATGCATACTCAACTTAACCATATGGATCTCAGCAGGTCGCTGAGCTATGAATGCTGTGGGTTGAGGGGGTCACATTCCTACACCTGGTGTGGCAATGTGCAGGAGTACACACCTCTGATACCAGGAGCATGTCTCTTGGGCATGATGGGGAAACCCAGGGGGCATAAGATTTCCTATAAGCTCTTACAACTTGCACTCCTGCTTGCTAAACAAAGACTTAATGTAGGCTGGATAGGAACTTGGATCACAAGTAAGGCATTGTTGGTTAGAGATGTATTAGGATGGGGAGTGGCAGAAAAGCAACACATGAGACTAGCTCGCATGGATGATATAGTTGTTTATGATTTGGTAGCCTCGGGGCAATGCTGGATTCCTTTAATGTGCATAGTGATTTGGAATTGGAAACAAGCCTGGGTGATCCAAAGTCGTGAAATTGTATAAACTTTTTATAAAGAAAAGAGTTGACCTGTCAGATGGGATTCAATCTGATTGTTGTTTGCTGTGCTCTGCTCATCTACCTGGCACATGTGATGTTTCTTGCACTAAGACACGTCTACTGCTTTCCGTAAGGGGGTGATTTGATACTCACACTTAATACAATGCACAAGTTAATGTAACTGTTTTTTTTTGTTTTTTAAAGCAAAAACAAAGGTTTTAAAAAAATAACATAAATTGCTACAGTACCTACATATACAAGAACACAAGTTCAAGTTTTTCTTATAAGTTTTGGATCTCCTAAGAGAACCACAACAATTATCTCAACAATTCATACATTTCAATATACATTTCTAAAACTCTTAACAATTAAAAATGTTAATTTTCTGGAAAAAATAGCAGTTGACAAGCGTCAACAATAGACTGACCATTTGATCTCATAAACAGAGGCTTTAAAAAGTTATGGCAAGAAAAGTGCAATCCTCGAAGAGTGAAACTTACATGATTTAAATCTTGTATGTTATTGTTCTCACAAATTCTGTTTTCTATTGGACTATTTTCTGAATCACCTTTTACAGAGATAACAAAATGTATCACTATCAAGACCTGCGCTATTACTGCCCATCTGCTCTTTTAATCAACCTTTTAATTGCAGCATGGACATACCTCAAAAGTATCATGTTTTATTTGGAAGCTCTTCAGCATGTGTTGGGAATTTTCTAAAGAATATAGAGCTTTCCCTTTTACTCATAAAAATGTTATAACACAATAAATATCTTAGGGCCTGATTACGACCTTGGGGGATGGGATTATATGTCACAAATGTAACGGATATCCTGTCTGGCATCTCACAAGTTCCATTATATCCTATGGAACATGTAAAATGGCAGGCGGGATATTGGTCATGTTTGTGATAACCCAAACCCTGGTCAGACGCAATTATAATCTAAGGGCCTCAGCAGCTGCTTAAGTGTTCAGATAACTGAGTTTTTGAAGGGTTTTACCCTTTATTAGGTTCATAACTGCTCACTCAATTACCTCAATTATCTCAGGTAACTATAAAGGAGTGGAGGGAATGTTAGCCGATAAACCTATAGTAGCTGAGGAGAATGCTGATGACCAATGGCTTTTTTTTTTGGTCCTCATAAGAAAGTCCCACCACACTGCACGAGGATCATCAACTACATCAAACATGGTTAGAACCCAGGCAGATGCAGCACTTCACCTCTCCCGGGTGCTCCCAATGCTCTTATCCAACCGCAAGTCCGTGAACGAGGAGGAGAAAGCAGAAGGGAAGAGGAGGGAAAGGAGGCAGAAATAATCATTGGACTACATACCGTGGAAAGAAGGCAGAATTAATCTTAGGACTACATATCAAGAGTAATTCCATTTTGCCGAGCATTTTCCCAAATGGCCCAACATTCATCATTATTACCCGTTGGACCACTACGTTCTAAGCAAGAAAAATAATCTACTGAAAGCAGCCAATCCAAAACATTCAGGGGTATAGGGCTGACCCATTTTAGACATATTTGTCTCCTGGCCAATAGCAGATTTGGGCAGTTCCAAAACATATGTACATCGTTTGCATTGGGCTCCCCACATCGTGGACACTTTTTTTCTGACGTCCCCACAGTGGACAGCCTCTGAGGTGACCAATAAACCCTATACATCGTAAGCAGTTGATTTCGTTTTCAAAGCGGCTGATAAAATTACCGACCATAGCATAGAGCTTGACATTTCCCAAATATGCGCTAAACCTAAATCTGGGAAGACCTCTTCCCATTTCTTCTCAAGAGGCAAAACCGCTGAATCTGATGCACCAAGCAATGCCTGATACCAAACAGAAACTTCTTTATGTACCAAGATCAAGGATAATTTTTCTTCCCAGGGATTATACACCCCCACCTTTCTCCTGAAGAGATGCCGCCCAAACTTGCTAGTTGTAAATACTTGAACCTTGAAAACTTGTGGTGTGTTAATTCTTCAAATCGTGACCAGGGCACCAGCTTCGCATCCTTCAAAATTTGTCCCCACTTCGTCACACCCTTTAACACCAAAGCCAGTTCATCTAAAAGAAACTCAGGAGTACCAGGGGAATCCCTGACCGGAGCCCTGTGACTGTAATAGTAAATGTGGAAAACTTGGCATACCAACCACCACACTCTAGCAGCGTCTTTAAGAAGCTTCAATCGGATCTTTTTGAAGAATTTTGGGTGACCGAACTTGTATAAGAAAAAACTACTAGCCGCTGAAAACTCTTGAGTCACTGCGCCCCAAAAGAATGTATATTCAGACCTATCCTGTAGCAAGATCCTAATATTTTTCAAGTGAAAAGCTAAATAATATTTGTAAAAATCAGGAGCTGCAATCCCCCCCTTCCCCTTGGGCCTACATAGTTTTTGCCAGGCAATCCTGACACCTTTTGAAGACCAAACGAACGAAGTTAAATCGGCTTGCATCTTCTGAAACCATCTCTTCTTGAATTCCAAGGGGATTGTGTTAAACAAGAATGTAAATTTAGGAAGAATAATCATCTTAAGGATATTTACTCTACCTATAAAAGACAGAGGGAGCCCGGCCCAAGTCTTAAGTAAGTTACAAGTCTCCTTACAGAGCTTATCAAAATTAACCCTAGCCAATTCATTGAGATTACAAATAATTTGAATACCCAGGTATCTAATCTGTTGCTTAACCAGCGGACTAATAAAGGTAGTATTCCAACACATAATCTCAGTTTTCTCTGGGTTAACGGAATAGCACAAAACTTCTCCATATTCCTTTAAATGTGATAAAATTCTAGAGAAAACCTGCGTCAAGTCCCCAGTGTATATCATAAGATTGTCAGCATATCAAGCAATCTTCTTCTCCCATCCCATACATTGAAAAGGAGGGATCGCTCTGTCCGCCATAATTCTGGCTGCTAAAGGGTCGATATATAAATTGAAAAGAAGAGGAGATAGTGGACAACCTTGTCGCGTCCCTCTCTGGATGCTAAATCTAGAAAATTAGTTATGAATACAGCTCCCATAGTTTCTGATTTGACAAGTGAAATTACATTCTTAGAGCAGTCTGATCTGGTTTTCCATGCAAAGAGTTTTCCACAGCCTTCCCCATATTCATGGTGGGCGAACCTACTGCATTCCCATGCCCTTCTCGCTTTCCCCTCTAAGAATAGACCCAGCTCCGATCTAGCAGATTCTAACTGAGTGTTAAAGAACCCCTTCTGTTTTTCCTCCACCCTTGAAGAAGTTTCTGCAAGGAAGCCACCTTAAGCTCAAGTTGTTTCAACTGGTCTCTCTCGGCTCTATATCTACAAATGGCACATGACTGATTAGTGCACACACAGCAACCCACCCATTTCAGATGTTTAAGATATGCCTTCCATTCGGTCTCTAACAAATGGGTTTCTTCTAAGATAATTACTTCCTCCTCTACCCTTTTTCAAAATTCAAAAATTCTCCTCCTCCTCCCCGGAACCCGGAAGCCATTTACATTCCATGATAAAAACTTCAAAGTAGCTCCTATCTGCTTAGCCATTGACAATTAGAAAAGAGTTATCACCGGAAGACCAAAAAGTTACGGCTCCTCATACGAACACATAGCATACTATTGAGGACATTTTCAAACATTGCATGACTCCCCCCCCCCACTGCTCCCCCACCCAATACCCACCTCCCATACCATGTGAAGAAATAAAAACAAAAAACCTCCTGGCTTGTACCTCAAACACACACAATACCTTGGGAACCCTCCCTCGTCTTTCAAAGGTGACTATTACCACCCATGTGAGCTCGAGCCAGCCGGCTCTTCCCAAGAAAAAAAACATCAACATCAAATTTTAATTTTCTCAATTAATGCCTGGACTTCCGCGGGTTCCCTAATATTGTACATGGTATTATTCCACATCATCTTCAAAAAAGCCGGGAACCTCATCTGAACTGTAGCGCCATGGGACCTGAGATCTTGTATGTACTTCCCCAATTCCCATTGACTATCTAAAGTTGTTTTAAAAAGATCCGAACGAATCCGAAATGACCAATCGCCCATTGAAAAACTACCCGTCTTGAGAGCATCAGACAAAATTCTTTCTTTTGCAGAGTAAGTGCCAAAATTAACCAGGATCATCATGTATATCCTCTTTCAACTTTGTCTGATCCATTGCGGGAAAAATTTCTTAAGCAGAGTTAGTACAAAGGCCTTAATATCATCTCCTTCCAGCCCCTCAGGTACATTCAGTACTCTAATGTTATTCCTCTATAAGTTGTTCTCCAAGGACTCTAGCTTCTCCTGGACCATCTTGCTATCACCTGTCAACTGAGAGATGCCCTGGGAATTGGACAGCACACAGGCTTCCTGCTCTGACACCGCCATTTCCAAATTACTTATCCTCTCAGTCAAAGCATTCAGCTTAGTCTCCAGAGCGGCACAGGACTCTCTGATTTTCCCTTGGTTGTACTCAGATACCTCACTTTGCCACTGATCTCCTCAGATAAGGAGATCAAAAAGTTCTGTACCGCAGAATCATGAGTAGGTAGACCCGACTCTAAGGCCTTCGTACCCGAGGAGCCCTGTACCCCACCCCACACCGCAGATTGAGTTTGTGCTGACTCATTCTCACCAGCCTGCTTTCCATACCCAGGGGGGGAGGCTGAGGGGATCCAGGAGCGAGGGGAGTCCTCTAAGGACTGTGGGGGCTGCATCTCTGCGCAGCGTGAGGTATTCCTAAAAAAAGGGTGCAAGGGGAGAAACCAACTTGTCTCTCTCAGAAAGTAAACCTTGGACGCACAAAGCCTTACTGATTTTGCTAGACTTATTGCTGTGCCTCTTTCTAGGCTCCAAATCAGACAAAGGGGGTACAGACAAACTCCCTTTATTAGATTTTCTAATCCCCTTCACTTGCACCCTCTTATTTCCGGACCCCCCCTTGCTAGAAACTTGCAATCAGTTAATTGCGCTTTTCTGAAGGGCCTCCTCACCCTTCCCAAAACTAAAGAAAACTTTCTGACTTTGCACCAGTGGGGGGCCCCTAGAAGACACCCGTATTCTTAATTTAACTGGCGTCATATAAACAGGGCCTCCCAAAAAAATAGAAGAATACTTGCTGCAGTCCTTAGTTGCCTTAGTGTCTTCCTGCAATTCCCTCCTAAGGACACCAAAAGCTGCTTCCAAACGTGGCCCCCGGAAGCAGCTTAGAAAAAGTAAACGTCTCCCACGATGCAGAAAAGAGGCAGCGTCCGGCCAAAATCCTGAAAGTGGAGCGCTGATTTTGGGCGTCTCTACGAGAAAATTCAGCCCCCCGTCTCGCCCTGACTCACACGGAGGGCGGGGGCGTGGTGCGAGGCTCATCGGGCTCGCAGCGTCCAGGCGTGGCGTTTCGGCATCAGCAAAGAAGAACGGCAGGTGGGGAAGAGCTCGCGACCGCAGTGCTACGCGGCCGCCATGTTCCCTCTCCCTCCCGGAGTAACCTGTTTGACAGGTTCTCGGAAAACATTCCACCAATGGCTTTCTAAAAATATCTTAAAACATTACTGTGGGAGATTGTCTTGGTAGACATATGTTAAATATGGTCCTTTTAATTTAAATTACTAGAATTTGGCCCAAACAGGGATAACATTTTACAATTTCTTTCATCTTGTTACTTACTTTCCATGAAAAATATAGTTCATTCCAATGTCTATTCCCTTAAAAAATCATCACCTTACTTTCAGCCGTATTATTTTTTTTCAAATGGTGGTTTGCAAACTGTTGAAGACATGTCAAACAATTTTATTGAGCTTTATAAGTAAGGTCAAAATGACAGTGTCATCTCTATATAATAGACAGGGAATAATACAATCCCATGTTTTCATTGCATCACACCTGCAATTACTTAGAGCCTGAGTAAATCATATAAATATAAACAACATTATAAGGGAGCCAACATGTAAGCCTGTTTGAGATCTCTCCCAAGACGTACATGGTACCATGTAGCGGTAGGTAGAGCTCTGATCAAATGGAATAAAGTCTGAGCCATTTATATATGAAACACATTTTCTCTATAAAAGTTGTCCATCCACCCAGCTAAATGTTGTACTAAAATCTAAAAAAGCAGATCATGCAAATTCACCACATAGGTAGACTCATTGTTTTGGTAGTAATTTGTGACATAGCTATATTATCTAGGGGGATTATCTTTTCGTCTGTCACCCAATCATGCAGATGCATAGGAGACATTTTTCACATTACTAAAACATCTAGTTCAAATAACAATTTCTTCAGATTAGACAATACACATTAACCATAAATAGTTTGTAGTCTGCAGTTGTAGAGCCTAAAGACATAGATCATTTACTTTACCCTCAGTCAAATGTCAATGTAAGTAGTTGGATAGCTGATCTTAGACAAGGACCATGGCTACATTTCAATTTAATGCAGCTTTTACCCATCAAGCTACTCTATCTTATGGATGCTCCTTTAAGCACTCTGTGATCTCTCTGCTCTATATTTCCATATGCAAATCCTGCCTTGTCCTCTACTACTTTATGATGCATTGTTGGACCTGATGCTTTGTGCAGGGTCACTCGCAAATGTTTTGCCATCCTCTTGCTAATTTTTGCTGAATTAGATCTGTTGGCCATAGGACTCTATGCCCTTTACGACTGCTAACAAGTTCTAAAGTTCTTGTGCTTTTTTTGTAAATAATGGTAACACTGGTGTATAACTAATTAGCACAGGTCATTTACTTCTAGGTCTCTTGTAAAGTAGCACAACAGGGCCAGTAAATGAAATGCTACTACTGGGTCAGCAGTACTGATGGTGCCACCTACTTAAGGAGCCCTTTAAACATGTCACAGGCCTGGCATTGCAGAGCCTGTGGATGGATATTCAAACTGCTATTTCAACCGGACAAAGGCAACATTTTTGCAAGGCCCAAACATTTCATTTTAAAACATATAAGTCACCCGTAATGTAGGCCCTGAACAGCCCAGAGAACAGTGTGCAATGTTTTTAAAAGTAGGACATGTACTTTTAAGTTTTAGATGTTGTGGAAGTGGAGAACTCCTAAATTTGTTTTTCACTGTAGTGAGGCCCATAGGATAATATTGGAGTTGCCTTATCAGATTTTATAAGTGTAATTTCCAAATGGGAAGAGATAATATTTGGTGTCTGTAGAATTCTAATTTAAAATCTTTAAAATCCTAGCTTAGGGTGCAGTCAGTTTTTAAATTTCAACTTTAAAAATGCCACTTTTTATGTAGTTGGCATTTTCTTGCCTTAGACATTTGGTGACTGCAGCCTGCCTCTGGTCAGATGACTGGGTGTAGTTGGCAGTTGGACTTTGTGTATTCCTCCTGGATAGTCACACATGATGGGCTCTTAGGTGTAACTGGAAGTGCAATAACTGACAGGATGGAAGGGAGGCGGTGGGTACATCCCCACTTGTACTTGAATAGTCTGTCTCCTCTCTCTACACAAAGGGATGCATACCCCTGTAGTTTTTCTGGAGCCAGAACAAGGAAGGCAGGGCATCTGTGCAGTTCAGAGGTATCCCTCTAGAAGTTGCTCCCAACCTCAAAGGCAAAACTGTGTATAAAAGAAGGATCTCAGACACCACAAATCCAGTACACTTCTGGATCTGAGGATACTCTGCTGGGAAGGAGGACTGCTGTGCTGCTGCAAGGACTGCCACTCTGAGGGCCGGCTGCTCTAAAGAAACTGCTGCCCTGCCCTGACCTACTGGCTGCTACCCTCTTGCCTGTGGAAGAAATACGGGATATGCAACTTCATCTTGAACCTTGGATCCCAGAGTGACTCAAAGGATCTGAGCCTCAGGCTTCCCTCAGGCCCCCGAACAGCTCCTGAACCTGTCTTCAGTGAGATCCTGACCCTCAAATGATGCCTCTCAGGTCATGGACTCTAGGTGTGGCTCACAAGCTTTTACAATTAAGCTTTGGGCTCTTCACAGTTACAAACAGACTAGCTCACACTGGAACTGTGCAGATCACACCAAAAATCAGAGTGATCCTCTGCCAGCTCATCTTTTCGTACAGCAAGCATCTATCACCTTGGAGGAGTGCCAACATAAAGCTCCAGTCCACCCATCCACGACGTTCATCCTGCTCTTCATGCCATCCCGACCACTGACAGTGAACAAGATTCTTGGCACAAAATTTGAGAAGGTAAAATTTCAGCAGAAATGATCTGAGATTGTATCCAACATGTGCTCCATCACAGTAAGCCTGTACTTTTGACTTTGACCCAGCCCAGCGTGACCAGATATCCCCAGTTGGTACTTTATGATCCTAGGCACTAAACTGTAGTTTATTCTTAAAAAATTCAGCACACCTGTTCAATTGGTTGGGTTTTTGTCATGTTGGTCACTATTTTTCTAATCTGATATGGGATCTTTTTTGTGTGGTGTTTCACTCTTCTACTGTTTGAAGTGTAGAGGAAAGTGGAATATTATGTGGTGTGTGAATTAGTCCTCACCATGTAATTCACAATACCCCAGAGATGGTCCTTGGATTCACAGTAGTAAAATACTTAGCTCCACCCTGGTAGTGTGACAGAGAGCAGTCAGGCTGTACTTTGAGGAACATGTGTTATGCATTTAACAGCACAAAGAGCCCAGTTTTCTTACACACACACACACACAGCCATCATGTCCAGGAGACTCAGTCCAAACCTGGGTGAGTTTGCCTGGTCTGCATGGCAAGGAATAATATAAAGAAATCTCGTTGTAATATTTAAGGGTCTACTCTGCCTTACATCCTCTTGTCTAGGTGACTCCCCCTGGGTAGCTGATCCATCTCAACAGAAGTAGGACCCCTTTTAAACTGAACATTCCCCACAGCTGTGTCTTTTTCTTCCTCCCCTTTTAGTCTGGTTCGTTAGATGCCAAGCTCTCCAAGCTCTTGTTTTGCAAAGGTGATACCTATCTTGCCCACAGAGGTTACTCAACACTTAAGCAACCCAATCATGACCCAAGGGATCTAACTTGCTTTTGGCAATGGGGTCTGCCTCCCATGCCAAGCACAATGCTGCCATGAAGGGTGTCATCCAGCAGAGGCTTCTGATGGCTATCAGGATCCAAAACCACATTCTATGCTCTCCACTGACAGGTAGTTTAGCTGCTCTAGGGGCAACAGTGAGATCTTTGAACCTCCCTTACTGTTTAGAAGTTGGGGTTTACCACACTCTGTGGCATACACGCTTCTTTCATTCTCCTTTCTGTCAGTACAGGTGTGGCACCCTGCTCCTTAACAGCTGTACACCTTTTCAGGACTTCTTTTGGGGCAGGTGAAGCCTCACCAGTGCTCCCTTTTGGGACTTTCTCTCATTGGAACCAGACCTACCTCTGGGAGGTCATTGCTTAGGATGCAATCTAAGAGGAGGTCAGAAGTGACCACCACCTTCCAACAGCTAAGGGCACTGTCCCTCTCTAGGGGCACTTAGGCTACAGGTCTCTGTGACCTCCCAAGGGATCACCCTTGCCCTCTTTGTCTCACCTAGCACAAACTGATCGGGGGACACCGACCTGTCAACCTCTATATGTGTCTCCTAGGCCAATGGCAGTGATTCACTTGAATGGAATAGAGGTGCCTACTACCACCCTCAGGGAGCACCAGCTAACTATCTGGACCTTTCTCAAGTGAAACCTTTGATGGGCTCCTTATCTGAGTATTCCCATCTATATTCTTTAGTGGTGAGTTCAAACCTTTCTAAGAGTTTTGCCTTCATATGTTTGTAGGTCTCAGCCACCTCCTTAATAAGGGTCAGAAGTCTATCTCTGCTCTTAACTGGGAATAACTTTCAAAGTAGACAGCCCCAGTGATGAAATGGCACTCTCCTCATTTGCCAGGCCCTCTCAAAGACTGCAAAACGCTCGTCAATGTCACCTCAATCACTAAATCTAGAGACAATGCCTTTGCGATTTGTGGGTCAAAGAATTCCTCCTTTTCCCTGTTAGCTTTACCGACATCATCTTTGGGCCTGATGCCCCCTCCCTTATAGGGCTAATCTAATCTCTTTAGGTGTGAGATTTTTCTTCTCTGGGGTGATTAAGTCCAACTCATCCTCAAGGAGTCCTACCCCCTTACATAGGGGTCTACTAGGGTGATTTCTATTACTTCCCACTGCTGAAGAGGGTCTGAGGTAGGGTGTTGAATCATGGTCCTCACCTACTTCCCCTACTTTTTACTGGGGCAGGAGCATCTTTTTCCACCTCTACAGATTTATCTTTAGAGGAAAAAGCCTCCTACTTTAACATCTCCTCTTCATAGAGGATTAGGGCTTTTTCAAGCTTCTCTTTTTTTGGCTATAGCCTCTAGCTTTGCACTAACCATGAGAGATGACAGAATGGACAAGTTAAGACTCTTGTTAGCATCCATTGTGCTGGTTAATCTAATATTTAGAACCATATTAAAAATTTGGAAAAATATTTAGCAAAAATTCCTAACTCACTAGGTCTATTGATTATTTAATGGAAAGGGGGTGTATTCAGTGCCCTTACAAGCTACTTAGGATAATCAAAAAAAATACTTAAAATACTTTTTGATGCTAAAATCAATTTAGTGTATTTTTTGTGTAAAATATACTTACGACCAACTGGTACTGTGAAACACAAGTTCAAGATCCCACTGCTGGAATTCCATTTCAGGAAAGTGGAGCATTATGTGGTGTCGGGGTTAGTCCTCACCATGTAATACTCTCACAATACCCCAGGGATGGTCCTTATTATTATTATTATTATTGTTTCAGCTGCACGCCTTACAATAGTATAAAACAATGTTCATAAAACAATAACATACTCAATTTATATATAAAAGAATTAGGCCCTCATTACAACCCTGGCGGTCAGAGATAAAGCGGTGGTAATACCGCCAACAGGCCAACGATAAGAAAAATGGGATCATGACCACGGCGGAAACCACCAACACAGATAGCTACTTTAACACTCCGACCACAAAGGCCGTTGCAACAAACACCGCAGCGGTCAGCGCCAACAGCCAGGCGGAAGACAATGTTCCGCCCACCCCATCACAACCCGCCAATCCACCAGCTTTTCCAGGGTGGAAAACGCCATCAAAAACACAGCAGAAACAGTGTTTGGAAGGGAAACCACTCACCTCTCGACACTCAACGAAGAACCAGGACGCCATGGAGCCCGAGCTACAGGTCTTGCTGATGCTGGTCTACCTCCTCATCTACCAGGAATACCAAAGACGGCAGCGACGACCACGGTGAGTACTGCACCTAGTACACGAGGGAGGAAAAAGAGAATGACACACACACACAACATGCAACACCCCCACTCCCACCCTCACCCACAACACCATACACACAAACACATGCAACAACATTACATTTACACTCCGTAACCCCTTGGAAGAACACAAGGACAAAAGGAATAGAGTCAAATAAGTGATATTTTAGAAATAGTCAGATATACGTTCAAATTTTAAAAACAGTATTTACAAAAATATACAATATGTACCGAAGGCCCTACATTGTCTTTTCCAAATGTTCGTGGGCCACTGGGCCAAAAATCATGGGCCAAGCCCACACTTGACGCCTGCCTCAATACGGCGAGAACGCTGCAGGGGCATCAGGTCGAAAACACACAAGCACCTCAGGGGGATGGGGAAGGGGGGCACCTCAGCTGGAAGATGATACTACGCCACTGGTCCTCGAGGGAGCTCCATGCCCACAGCTATGTCCTGGGGAGTGCATGGCCACAGTCTCTCAAGTGGGTAGTCTGCCCACAGCGATGTCCTGGGGAGTGCAAAGCCACACTCTCTCAAGTCTCTCAAGTGGGTGGTTTGCCCACTGCTTGGTCCTGGGGAGTGCAAAGCCAGAGTCTCTCTAGTCTCTTAAGTGGGTGTTTTGCCCACTGCTTGGTCCTGGGGAGGGGCCTTGGTGCCCAGTGATGCAGCAGTTGGGGTGTGCCAGTTCACATTCCCTCACCTGGGTGTCTGAGGCACGAGATTTGCAGGGAACAGGTAGCATGATAGTCAATGGAGGCAGGGCTAGACCCCATCCTGCGGTGCCAAAGCCTGCTAACTGGTGGTAGTGCCAGAGCTGGTGGGGGTGCTGCCAGTGGTGGTGGTAGGCTCCAGCCCATCTCCTGCAGCCTCGGACAGCTGCCCACTGGGGCTGCTGGTGCTGGTAGGGGTCCTACTGTCAGTGGTGCAGGTGGCGGTGCTTGCGGCGGGGCTGCTGGCGGTGCTGGCTGTGGTGCAGGTACCGGAGCTGCCAGTGGTGAAGGTAGGCTCCAGCCCTTCTCCTGCAGCCTCAGACGGCTGCCCACTGGGGATGCTGCTGCTGTCAGTAGTGGTGGCAGCGGCGGTGCAGGTGGCGGTGCAGGTGCAGGTGCTAGTGCTTGCGGCAGTGCTGCTGGCAGTGCTGTACGTGGTGCAGGTGGCGGGGCTGGCGGTTCTGCTGGTGGGCACCAGGCCTTCACCTGCAGCCTCTGTCGGCTGAAGTGCCTTGCCTTGGGTTTTCTGCCCCTTCCTCACCTTGGCAGATGCTGTTGTGACCTTGGCTCTGGCAGCTGGAGGTTTGGAGGAGGCCTTGCTGGGTGGGTCGTGCTCCTTGCTGCATGCTGGCCCCTTCTTCACCTTGGCAGGTGGCAGAATGGTTTGGTCCTTTGAAGGGGTTGGTGGCACACTGGCTGGCCTGACAGGTGCCCCCTTTGAGCCTCTGGGAGTTGCAGGTACTACAGCGGACACCGACTTGGAGGCTGAGGTGCTGGCCTAGGTTCTGGACACCCTGGCCCGAGGGGAATGCTGGGGGGGGAGGGATAGGAAACAGGTCAATGTTGGCCAGCAAAAGCTTCTTAGACACACTGGGGTGGGAAGAGGGAGGGGGTTTGGGAGTGGAGGAAGAGGGAGTGGTTGTAGGAGGTGGCTGTCTGCTGAGTTTGGGTGAAGGTGCATGTGCTGGATGCTGTTGTGAGGTGGATGGCTGTTGGGTGGGTGGGTGCTTGCATTTGTGGACTTTGGTAAGAAGGGTCACAGACACACTGGGAGAGGACACAGGGGACGTGTGTGCATGGTTGTGGTGGTGGTGACTGCCATTGAGTGGTGAGTAGTGATGGGTGTGCGGGTGATGGAGGTAGTGGATGAGGATATAGTGCATTCAGGTGTGAGTGGAGATGATACTGGAAGGGAGGTGGATGAGGAGGAGGGGGACACAGTGGAGACAGTGGATGTTGGTGTGTCTGCATGGATATGGTGCTTGTGTGAGTGCCTGTGGGATGATGTGTGGTGCTTGTGTGTGCCTGAGCCACTTCTGGGTGTTGATTTGGGTGAATGCTAGTCTGAAGGTGTGCTTGGGATAGGCTGGGGCTGAGGGGATTGGGACTGAGTAAAGGAAGTTGTTGGGGGGAAGCTAGACACAGGAACAAGGGCTGCCATCAGTGCTGAGGCCAGAGCCTGAAATGCTGTCTGTTGGGCTGCCAAGCCAGAGTGAATGCCCTCCAGCTATGCATTTGTTTGTTGCAAATGCCTCTCGACACCCTAGATGGCATTCAGAATGGTTGACTGCCCAACAGTGAGGGATCTCAGGAGGTCAATAGCCTCCTCACTGAGGGCAGCAGGGCTGACGGGGGCAGGGCCTGAGGTGCCTGAGGTGAAGGAGATGCCCACTCTCCTGGGTGAGCGGGCACAGTAAACATGCTGAGAGGCTGCTGGGAGGGCGGTGCTGGTAGGGGTGTGGCGGCTGTACCTTTTGATGGAGTGGGCACAGAGGTATCTGCCACCGCCAGGGAGCTTCCATCGGAGGAGAAGTCGCTGTCTTCGGTCTCCCCTCCTGTCCCAGTCGTGGTGCTCCCCTCGTCCTCCGTTCCACTGGTGTCCTCACCCTCGGTAGATTCAGCCTCCAGGCCCATGTTGGATGCAGCTCCCTCCACCGCCGGTGCCTCTGCTCCTCCGCCAGATGATGCTAATGCACATAAGGACAGGGTGAGAAAACAAAAAGGGGGGGAGAGACAGAGGATATACTTGGTCAATGCCAGCAACACCACTATAGTTGGCGTACACAACACACAGGGAACAACCCTATGCACTAGGCCATGCCCAACCAGTTACTAAGATAGTCACCAGCCCATGGGGTACAATGCCGAACGCCGTCAGCTGCACCCCAGAAACCTGCAGGACCCTGGCAACTACTAGATGCCCACTAACACTTTTGGGGTAGGAGTGCTACAGAGCCTGCCCAACAAGGGACCTACCCTGCCATCTTCGCCCTGGCCTAGGGGCACCAATAGCCTACACCCCATCCAGGTAACTCTTAACGTGCGCAAAGTCAGGACTCAAAATCTGTACTCACACCCTTGTCGCTGCTGTGATGCCTTCAAGCGCCCATCCAACTCCGTATAGGCCACCACCAGGATGAGGAACATCAGGGAGTTCATGGTGCGACGGACACCCCTTCCTCATTAGGAGGCCAGCCCCAGCTGGGCCTCCGCTGTCTTCTTTGCACAGCGGCACAGGTCCTCCCACCTCTTGCGGCAGTAGGTGCTCCACCTGTCAAAGACCCCCAGGGTCCGCACCTCCTTGGCGATGGCATGCCAAACACCTTTTTTCTGACCTGCATGGAAAAGACAGCAGAAAAGGAAATTAGTCAACCGCCCGGACCGTCACACTCATGGCCCACCAGATCCCTCCTATCCCCTGATGCACATACATTGACTGCCTTACATGCTACACTCTGGCCCAAATGCCTCTGCCCCCCCACATGTGGCTTACATACACAGCACTCCATACATTCATGGCCCACGCATCATGCTCACACTGTACTCACCTGTTTGTCTGGAGGACCGTAGAGTAACGTATACTGGGATAGGACCCCATCCACCAATTTCTCCAACTCCTCCGCAGTGAAGGCAGGGGCCCTTTTCCCAGACACATGAGCCATGGTTGCTTCCAGACACAGGTCACAGAAGCTCTTGCAGTGTAGTTCCTGTCCTGTTGAAGGTCAGGTATCAAGTGAGTAGATAGATAGAAAATGGTGGTGACGTCCATGGCGGTGCGTACCGTCACCGGCGGTATACATCGCCATTGGCTCCTGGAACACATAGGGCCCAATGATAACCAATGTGAAGTTGTGCAGCAGTCATCAACTGCCTACCGCGACGGCGCACAACGCCAGCACAATTACCTAATTTCCATTTGTCCATCCTCACAGGTCAGGCATCCGCCATTTTAGGGGGGCACAGGGCATGGCACCTAACTGTGTCACAGCAGACATTGGCACAGCAACTGATTGTCAGATTCACATTTTGTTTCTGTAAAGTAAAGAAATCAACATTAGTGCAATAGATGTGTGAATATGACCCTCTGCTCACTGTTCTCTTCCATAGGCTTCAGCCGCTGAGGCTGAACATGAGTTGGCTGCATCCTCCGGTGTACAGACCCCTGGTAGACCTTGCGACAATAGAGGACAGATGCATTATCATCACATACAGACTTGATTGTGTCACAATCCAAGAACTGTGTGCCCAATTGGAGCCAGACCTGATGTCAACTATCCGCCAGCCCAAATGTATCCCCCCTCAAGTGCAGGTCCTGTCAGTGCTCCATTTCCTGGCAAGTGGTTCCTTGCAAACAACAGTGGCCATGGCAACAGGGATGTCTCAGCCAATGTTCTCTAACGTGTTGACCAGAGTGTTGTCAGCCCTGCTGAAATACATGCGCAGCTACTTCATGTTCCCCCAGGGTGAGGATATGGCCACAGTTAAAGCTGACGTTTATGCCCTGGGCCATGTCCCCAGCATCATTGGTGCCATTGATGGTATACATGTGGCATTTCTCCCCCCACCTGGAGAAATGAGCACGTTGAACAGAAAAAGCTATCACTCTATGAATGTACAGATGGTGTGCATGGCGTCTTTATTTTGAGGAAGAGCAGCATCCCATATGTGATGGGCCAACTCCTTAGTCACCGGGTGTGGCTAATGGGTGAGCCTAAGGTCCCTGCACACTATGAGTAGGTGTCAGGGTATGGGGTTGTCCCTAAGGGTTAGTATGTGTCTAACAGTTGTCCCTCGATATATGCAGGTGACTCTGGTTACCCCAACCTCTCATGGCTAGTGACCCCAGTGAGGAAAGCCAGGACAAGGCCAGAGGAACGTTACAATGAGGCACATGGGTGTACAAGGAGGATTATTGAAAAGACCTTCAGCCTCCTGAGGGCCAGGTTCCGGTGCCTACATCTGACAGGTGGCTCCCTGTACTACTCACCCAAGAACTTGTGCCAGATCATCGTTGCATGTTGGATGTTGCACAATCTGGCCTTGAGAAACAAGGTGCCTTTTCTGCAGGAGGATGTGCCTGGAGATGGTCTTGTGGCAGTGGTGGAGCCTGTGGACAGTGAGGAAGAGGAGGCAGAGGAAAAAGATGTTGACAACAGAAGCAACATAATTCAGCAGTTCTTCCATTGACACACAGGTTAGACATTGTACTTTCACTTTACATTTCAGTTATCAGTTGGACATTGTACAAGGCAGTCTCTTAACCTATGTCTATGGCCACTGACTGTACATTTTTGCATCTCTATTTTTAAGAACTCTGTGCCCCACTCTGGCTCCTGCTATGTGTACTGCTGCCCATCCAAAGGTCATTCCAAAGTACATTTCACTGTACATTTGAGTTGCAATGCTTTGATAAAGTTGACTAATACATTTTTGAATCATTTGACAAACTCCAGATTAGTATTTGTTCCAAGGGTGTTTCTTTAGGTGCTCATAAGTATAGGGTGATGTGCAATGGGCTGGGGTGATGGTGGAGGAAAGTCCAGGGTTGAGGCAAGTCTCTTGGTATCACAGGTGCATTGTCCAATGGGACATTGGAAGGGGAGCAATGGCAGTTCAAGGTGGACAGGGTGACAGAGTGGGACAGAAGAGTGACAATCAGGAGTCTTATTTCCTGGTGGGGTCTTGGCAATGTTCTCTGGCTTCTGCCTGGATCGCAGGGACCATTTGCAGAGTGGTTCTCCTTCTGCAGGGGGTGGGGTGCTGGTGGCCTGTTGTTCCTGTGGTGGGGCCTCCTGTCCACTAACGCCAGCGGAGGTGGAAGGCAGATCATCGGTTTGGCTAGTGCCAGGCGCCACTGCCTCCCTCATGGTCTTAGCCATGTCAGCCAGTACCCCTGCAATGGTGACCAGGATGGTGTATATCTTTGTTAGGTCCTCCCTGATCCCCAGGTACTGTCCCTCCTGCAGCTGCTGGGCCTCTTGAAGCTTGGCCAGTATCTGGCCCATGGTCTCCTGGGAATGGTGATAGGCTCCCAGGATGTTGGAGAGTGCCTCATGGAGAGTGGGTTCCCTGGGCCTGTCCTCCCCCTGTCGCACAGCAGTCCTTCCAGCTTCCCTGTTGTCCTGTGCCTCTGTCCCATGAACCATCTGCCCACTGCCACTGACCCCAGGTCCCTGATCGTCCTGGGATTTTGGTGTTGCCTGGGGTCCCTGTAGTGGTGGACACACTGCTGATTGTTGTGTCCTGGGGACAGAGGGATGGGCCTGCTGGGTGGGTGCTGTGCTGATGTTTCCTGAGGGGAGGCTCTGTGGTGGGTTGGGACTGTGGCAATGGAACCGACTGTCCAGAGGTCCCTGATGGGCCAGGTTGGTCATCCTGATCCAAGCGTGCAGAGCTGCTGTTGTCACTGTGGGCCTCTTCGGGGGGGACTGGATGTAGCTGGCACCTCCTCTTCCGTGACGTTGAGTAGGGGTCCTGTGGGGATGCAAATGCAGTGTTAATGTATCTGCGTGTGCCATCTAGTGATGGGTGTGTTTTCCTGTATGGTTGTGATTTCTCTGTGAGCTTTGCCTTGTGTAAGTGGTGATTTTGTGGGCTGGGTGAGTCTCTCTATTGGGCATGCTGTGGTGATGGGTGTCCATGCAGGTCTGTGTTGGGGGTCCATGCTTTGGTGTTGCATCCAGGGCTTGGTATTGGGATGGGTGGGTTGTGATGGTGGGGTATATGTGAGGTGCTGGAGTGATGGGTATGAGGGTTGGGGTAGGAGTTTGTGATGGCATGCAGGTTGGGGGGTGAAGTAGTAAAGATTTGACTTACCAGAGTCCAGTCCTCCTGCTACTCCTGCGCTGCCCTCAGGGTGCATGATCGCCAAGACTTGCTCCTCCCATGTTGTTAGTTGTGTGGGGGAGGTGGAGGTCCACCGCCAGTCCTCTGTACTGCTACCTGGTGTTATGCAACCACAGAAGGCACCTTCCCCCGTAGGTCATTCCCCCTCTTCCTGATGTTCTTCCTGGTTCTTGGGTGCTGTCCCACAGTGTTGACCCTGTCCACGATTCTCCGTCATAGCTCCATCTTCCTTGCAATGGACGTCTGCTGCACCTGTCATCCGAATAGCTGTGGCTCTACCCGGATGATTTCCTCCACCATGACCCTTAGCTCCTCCTCTGAAAACCTGGGGTGTCTTTGGGTGCCATGGTTGTGGTGTGAGTGTATGTGTGAGGATGCATGGGGTGATGTGGAGAGATGTGTTGGGGTATATCCTGTGATTTGTGTGGATGGTGTATGGGTGATGGTGTTCTGTACCTCTGATTGAGTGGGTGCTCCTGGCTTGTGTCGCTATCTGTTGGCAATCTTTTTTTGTTGTTGAAAGGGTTGTGGGTAATGTGGGTGTGTGTTTTATAGTGGTGTTGTTGTGTGGGTGTGATGTGTGTATGTATGTCAGGTGTGTGTACTTTGAATTGTCCAATGTGGTGTAGTTTTGTTAGTGTGTGTTTATTTTGAGCGCAGCAGTGTGTACCACCAATGGTTTACTGCGATTGAAAGACCGCTGCAGTGATTCGTGAGTCATGATACTGTGGGCATATTCCTGTTGGCGTAATAGTGTGGGTTTGGATATCGCCAGTTTATGACGGATCTTTGGTCTGGCGGACTTGTGTGGGTGTCTGTAGAGTGACGGATTTCTCAGTGTGGGTCATAATACCCATAGCGGAATACTGCCGCGGGCACGGTATGTTGGCGGTAGGCGGCATTTACCACCACGGTTGTAATGAGGGCCTTAGTCATTAATAAAAAAAGACAGACAATACTAAGGCATCTCCTCATAGCAGTTCACTGACTTTAAAACCACTTTATACGTATGTGTGCAAATACAGTACCAATCTCTAAAACTATAGAAGAATGATTTCCCCTCTAGGCCAAAAAAAAAGGACTTTGTGAGGGGTACCAGAAAAGCAAAAAATGCAGACAGCAGTTACGACCCTCACTGAGCAGTAGGCATGATAGATAATACTACTCGACTTTACATAAAATGCAAGTACAGTTTTCATACAGTTAGCTCTACTAGATTTAAATAAGGGTCAGAACCACAGAGGCCGAGCTGCGTCGCATTTCCTACAAGACAGACTAAAGTGGGCAACAGTGTCTACCTCCCCGGACCTACAGTTGCAGTACTCCAGTCCAGCCACTAGCCTGCAGGAATGGGCGAAATAGCTTCCTAGTGGCAGCACACCCAACCTACATTTTTTATACAGGTGCATGCTTTAGCTCAGGATACAACAAATCCAAATAGCCTGGAAGGGCAGAGTCATAGGAGTTTTTAAAGTATTAGCTTACAATAGATTCACGCTTAAGTTCCTGGAAGACCCTTATCTTGTTGAATTCTTGATAAAGATCCTTTACCTGACCCACAGTATTCCATCCAACCCTACTGGAATCTGTCCACAGAGCCTCTAGATGGACATTTTCTAAATCTTTTTAACATGAGCCCTCCATGATCGCCCCCAAACATCCACTACTCACTGTGACTTCTTGGAGGGTTTTTAGGTACACTGCTGCCTTAGAATTGCACACTAACCATACCCAGAATAACACTGGCCTTAAGGCTGCTAGTTCTTATATTGGCACCAGGCTAAGCTCTGCAAAGAGGGCCTATAAAGGGGTTCCTATTCCTAACCTCTGTAAAGATCTCAAGAATTTATTCTCACCTACTTGCAGCACACTAGTGTTTGCCTATCCCCAAAGCTGTCCCCATAGAGTGCTGCAGCCACTGCCTTTTGAGCATATATTTTCAGGATGGTACTAATGCTTCAGGCTCCAGTCTTACACTTAAACTTCAGTATTAACCCCGCTGCTTGCTTTAAGACTATGGCTGCCTTTCTCACATGACTGTCCCAATTTAGACTATTTGAGAACCGAATGACCAGGTAATCCAAGTGCTTAATGTCTAAAATTGGTACGTCATTGATCGCTAATTTTCTCCTGAGGTTTGGAGATGGCTGCACGGGCATACTCATTGTCCTACTACAGTTAATAATCAATGATTTTCCCGAACAGTAGTGTTAGACCTGATAGGCTTAGGTTGGTCACCCCTAACTTTTTGGCTGCCTCCCTCCACTTTTTAGATACTGTTTTTGCTCGTTTTTAGACTCTGTTCACTTCACCACTGCTAACCAGTGCTAAAGTGCATAGGCTCTCTCCCTTTAAACATGGTAACAATGGACCTCACCCACTTGGCCTTTTTGATTTATGTATAAGTCCCTAGTAGAGTGCATATATGTGCCCAAGGCCTGTAGATTAAATGCTACTAGTGGGCCTGCAGCACTGATTGTGCCACCCACTTAAGTAGCCCCTTAACCTTGTCTCAGGCCTGCCATTGCAAGGCCTGTGTGTGCAGTTCCACTGACAATTCGAATTGGCATTTAAAAGTCCTTGCCAAGCCTAATACTTTTTCTACATATAAGACACCCCTAAGGTATACCCTAGGTAACCCATAGGGCAGGGCGCTGTGTAGACAAAAGGCAGGACATGTACCTATGTAGTTTACATGTCCTGGTAGTGTACAACTTCTCAATTCCTTTTTATACTACTGAGAGGCCTGCTCCCTTCATAGGCTAACACTGGGGCTACCCTCATACATTCTTAGAGTGGTAGCTGCTGATCTGAAAGGAGTAGGAAGATCATATTTAGTATGGCCAGAATGGTGATATGCAATCCTGCTGACTGGTGAAGTTGGATTTAATATTATTATTATTTTAGAAATGCCACTTTTAGAAAGTTAGCATTTCTCTGCACTTAAATCTTTCTGTGTCTTACAATCCACATCTGGCTGGGTTTAATTGACAGTTCCTTGTGCTTTCACTCAGACACACCCCAAACACAGGATACTCAACCTCACTTGCATACATATGTATTTTGAATGGATCTTCCTGGGCTGGGAGGGTGGTGGGCCTGCTCTAACACAAAGGAATGCCACAACCCCTACTGGGACCCTGGCAGACAGGATTGAACTGAAAGGGGACCTGGTGCACTTCTAAGCTTCTCTTTGAAGTCTCCCCCACTTCAAATGCACATTTAGGTATGTAAACATGGCCTCAGCCCCTTCCAACTGAGACACTTCGTGGAGAAGAAACCTGTAACCAGAACCTGCATCCTGCCAAGCAGAACTTCCTGGCTGTCCAAAGGACTCACATGACTGCTTTCTGTGAAGGACTGCTGCCTTGCTGTTGCTGTGCTCATTTGCTGCTCTCTGGCTGTGGTGAAGAACTGCTCTCCAAGGGCTTGGTTAGAGCTTCTCAGTACCAAATAGACTTCATCTCTTCAAGAAGGACTCCTTGCATGGCGAAATTCAACACACAGCCTGACAGAAACGACGTACAGCCTGCCCCATGGTAAAAATGTAACAGCATGTCGAACTGGAACGACGCAGCCCGACTTCGCAATGAGAAGATCGATGCAGCTCCAGCGAAAATTTGTTGTATGGCCAACCGGATTGATGCACAGCCGACCCGGGACGACGCAGCCCGACTTCCGGAGATGAATCAACACAGCACCTGCTGTGCAGGAGAAAATTCGAAGCAACACCCACCGGATCGACGCAGCTCCTGTGACTTCGTCCTGCCAGCGCAGGAAATCCACACACCGTGCGTCTGAAAACCACGCAACCGGAAGAGGATCCATGACCGAGTGCCAGAAATCAATGCATAGCAGTCCCCGCATGAAAACTGAACAATGCATCACCATGTGCAGCCCGGGAAATCGACACACATCCCTTAGTTTCCACGCATCTCCTCCTCAGTTCTTTGGGGGGATTTTTCATGCAAACCAGGTACTTTGGTCCACAGGGCCCTCAACTCCCCTACCATAGTATCATATGTGGTTATGATCGAGGGGCTATCACTTGTCAGAGCATCTATAATAGATTGCTCGTAATTAACCACTATATGTCCAAGTTGCTGGAGTTCTCGCAAGTAATTCTCATCATCCCTCCTCGTTCTTCCTCTACAATTTGATAGGGCAATCTCGACCTCACAGTACCCCACAACCCTCATACTGAGGATAAGTGGGTTGTGGTCACTTTCCACCCTGTTGATCAGGGCGATATCAGGGATGGTCTTCCATGCTTCAACATTAATAATTACATAATCAATGACCAAAGAGCATCTTCCATTGTCGAAAGGTTGCCTTAGACGCACCATCTGACATGGTACGTCCATTGCCAAAGCGAAGCTTATTATCTACAAACAGATCAGTAAATGCCTCAGCTTTTTTTCTAGACTTAAATCAGCATATGGCTGACTCAGGGATTCCTAAGCTGCGATCTTCTATCACGATCCCACTACTGTTGAGTGCATCGCAGGTTGGTGTGTTGAAATCTCCACAAATCAGCATCAGATTTCTGCCTCCTTTATTCCCCCTCACTAATTTATCATATATCGCAGCTTGTCTATCATTTTCAATATATGTGGAACAATCTTTTCAGAGCTTCTGGACCTCCGGCGCCCACCCTCGCGGAATATATATGTTCAAGGTGGCTATCCCTCCCCCTCCTTTGTCCCCCCAGACCTTAATTTCACATGCTGGATATTAGCAGAAAGTGACAAGAGTAGCAAGTCTACTTGCTCTACTTTGCAATTTAGCTTACAGGACACCCATATTGAAAGACCACAGATCGCCACCCCTTCCTGGAACAGGCGGACAATGTATCAACCCCAAAAAAAACATTTGCACTAATAGCACCAAGAGTCCAGGTTTCTTGAAAGCAGCAGATGTCATCTGAACTAACAAATTCTAGCCAATCCTAATCTTCCATTTTGCTGGTGAGTCCTACTATATTCCAAGACAAACTTTGTATACAACCCCACTTCAAGTTATTATGTGAGGTGGGTGTTCTAACAATATGTGCAGAGGTGGTGACAAAATAGCAGGGGGAATCCTTCTCTACTCAGATCTCACTGGAGGTGGAGCTCCTGAGTTGCCACCCAATACAGCTGCCATCCATGACCAATCCTCGCAATTGTTCCCAGTTTTCTTCACTGCATAATTTGAGATCCTAATTTGCCTACTATTGTTCTGAGTGGGGATGTTCAGGATATCATATACTCTATTTCTGTCGGCTAAGGACCCCCTCATTTTACCCAATACTGCAGATCCATATCTATGCAAGCTGCCACTGCTCAACGTGTCCTTAGTACTCCTATAGTACTCATCCAAGCCAATTTCCTCACAATTTATATCAGGGCATGGCATCACATCAGCCCCCATTATGTGAAAGCAATCTGTGTGGTTAAGAATTAGTCTGGCTATACCTGGCAGAGCAAATTCAACTTTAGCGGAGGGGTAGGAGATGGTGGGGCCACCTAGAAAGGTGGCAGAATAGGCACCCCTTCTGTCACAATCAGGCTCCTGTTATTCGTCCTCCAGCTTCATCAGTTTCATATCGCTGGAAGAAAGAACTCTTGACTCTAGGACAGTGTAAAAGAGCTCTAGCAACCTTGATCTGTTCAAGGTTTGATTTAACCCAACATCAGGGAAGAGATCAACAAACTCCAGGTAGCACCCACTATTCCTCCTTTCTTGCCAAATACTAACAGGAGCAGCAGTACTGTCATAATACATATTGCAGGCTTCTGGACTGTCTTTGGGTCTAGTTGCAGGGGACACAGTAATTGGTGGAGCATCAGGATTCATGCTAGGGTTTGCATCTGGTTTGTCTAGTGTATGGGCATCTTCCTGCTTGGTTCGAACTACTATCCTCTCCTGGGTGCAGGGTGGAGGGTTGCAAGCATTCTGTGCTCTTTTTGTGCCTTTCTTTACAGCAATTCCCTTTATAGAGCCTCGTTTTCCTTTTTTCCTGGGCAACCTTACCATGGAGGGGTGTTCTAGGCAATCTACCTCTCTGTTGGGCCTACCCCTCCTCGTCTGTCCTCGCAATCGAGGGAGTGGGTGATTCAGGAAGCCCCTACTTTAACCATGCTACTTCCGTCCTGGAATGCGACATTACCCAGCAGTGGGGTGGTTGGATTGCTGACGTCTGTGTTCTCTGCATTAGGCGTAACCTTGCAGCTAGTGATTGACCCCACTTTCTGCTCAGCTATTAGAGCTGGAGAACAGGCATTTTGGGGAGTGCACTGTGAATGTTGCAGTCCCCTTTCCAGGGATGGCCCTTGGATTCACACCAATAAATGCTTAGCTCTGTCCCGGTAGTGTGGCAAAGACCAGACAGGCTTTACTTAGCAGACATGTGTTAAGCATTTCATAGCCCAAACATGAACAATAAGTAATTGACATGTCTAAAAAGAAATACAATATCTATTTATAAAAACAGGGCTTATTTTTAAATACATTTAGAGAGCAAAATGAACAGTTGAACTGGCGATACCAAATTTAGAAGCAATAGAAAATCACTGCAGAAATGGCATTTGTATTTAGGTCAAAAGCAAGAATAGTATTTGTTGCAAAAATGCACTTAGAAGATGAGTTGCATAGAACCCTTGGGAGGAGTTAAGCTAGTAAAGTCCCTGGAACCAGATCACAACAGTCAGAGCAGTTTACCTGGCCTGTTGAGTTCATGTGCAGAGTTTTCCTGGTGCTCTGTGGTGTGGAATGGGACTCTCGTTGAAGACAATGTCAGGGATGACACTGGTGCTAAATGACCACTTGGGGGTGTTGAGCTGCAGGAAACCCTTGCAGGGTTAAGCTAGTGCGGGCCCTGGGACCAGGCCACAATAGTCAGTTTACTTCTACCAGGTCCTTGGAGCCCGGGTGGTGAGTTGTTCTGACTATCCGTGATGCTGAAAAGGGCTCATGCTGTGCTGATTTTATGATATACACAGGTCTGCGACAAAGGAGATGCAAAAAATAAGTTGTGGGGTCATTGCTGTTGTCGGTCGCAAGTGCTGGGCAGTGCGGTCCTCTTACCAACCACCATTGGTAGCAGTATGCGCAGCAAGGTGCTTTGGAGACATTTAGCACCCTATATCTTCATTGAAGGCTGGACTATGACTCCCAAAATGTACTTTGTCAACTGGATTTATTTGACCCTCGGGGGGCTTGATGGTGGCAATTGTTTGGTTCCAGTCCAAGGGAGACTGAGAGTTCTTCTGGCTTCCACAGGGGTCCCTCTGGTTGGGAAGCGATGAGTTTCAGCCAGGGAAGAAGGTCGATCATGCAGATCCCAGTCAGTTGACTCACAGAGAGATTTTCCTTCTTTGCTCTGGAGCAGTGGGCAGTGTCTGGTTGCTTGTGATGCAGATCTTCTCTCTCCTTCTTTGAAATTAGTCCATCAAATCTGAGGTTCTGGTGTTGAGGATGTCCCTTAAATCCTGAATTTAGGGGAGTTAGGGATGTGGAGACTAGTGGCCAATGAGCAGCTAGCTCCTACAGCTAATCCACTCCTGAGGTGACCTCATCTGGCGGGACATGTCACCTTTAGCTACCAAGAACCCTCTATTCTGCCACTCCTAAGATGCAAGAGTGACACAAGATTCATTTTGGGGGAGAGAAGGCACATTGTATGACAGCAATCTCAACATATCAAGGCGGTAACACAATGGAGCTAGCAGCCCTGGTCAACCAGGGCTTAAGTCCTATGTTATCCTACGGACCGGCCTGAACTTATAGTGTACCTTAATGGAAAGAAAGCCCTAGAGACATATAAGCTCATGCCCTTCTGGGCTTCAGAGACATTCTTTAGGGGTGTCTGACTTATATGTCCTTTAGGTGGCAGAACCTTTTGCTGCAGCCCTGAGGACCCCTTTAACAATTATTCCCTGGGTACCATTTACTGGGGGCTTACAAAGAGGTGAGGTTTTGCCAATCACTATTTCACTATGTCAACTTGACAATTTAGAGAGAAAACCCATATACTGGGGCCTGGTTAGCAGGTTTCAGTGCACTAGAGTTGAAAAGCCAGCATCAAGGGGTTCAAATGGGGGCAAACAGTGAGGGCATCTGCAAAGAGTCTAATGTTCTTACAAAGTATTGCACAGATACTTTAAACATTGTTTATAAGATACGTCTATCTGCTCTGTGCCAAGCTGTCAGAGGGATGAGTACAGGCTAATTTGGGGTTTGTGTTGCCTTACCCTGATAAGGATTGTGGTTGCTTCTTGACCAGGTCTCACACCCCAGTCAACCAGTAACCCAATTTCTAACATGCATCAATTTCTAGATGTATGTTTGGGGGAAATACATTATTTATAATGTTGTATCATCCATTTACTCATTGGGTCCTACTCAGTAACAGCTACCTACAGCAGCATGTGCTCAATTTAAAAATAAACTCTCACTAGATAGTCACACATTTGTGGTGGGTGTTTTACAGTGTCTCAGAATACTGTTGCTTCAGGTATGTCTCAATAAGAGATATATCACAATGAATATTCTGGGTTTTCGTTAAATGAACGTGACATGAGATCTTATAGGTGGCAAAGTGGGGTTCTCCATAGTTTCCTCTCACTTAGGTTTGATGTGCTTTAGTCTTCCCTGAATGTGACAGCAACTTCAATATAAGACATTCAGATGTGCTGTTCACCTCTTCTAGGAGGCGGGCAGGACATTGTGAATTGATTAGCGTCCATTGATTCTGATTTAGCACGATCGATTATACCCCCATGTTAATGATGGAATCCCCTCTCATGGTTATTCTGCTGCATATTTTGTGCCCACACAAGTCACATTGCATAACACAAGAGTATAAGACCCCTTCTGTGAAACCAAGGTACACTGGTAGTGCAAACAACTTATGCCCTGGGACACTTTGTATACTAACGCCCCAGATTTGTGGACTTTAGGAAGCACAAATTTCACATGGTCAACAAATTGACATTTTAAGTGAATCATCATTAATCACATGCTAGTTAGTTTATCTTTTGCTGTCCCTGATATTTTATTTGCCGACAAAGACCAATGAAACAAATCTCCGTTGATTGGAATAAAAATGTCACCTGAGAGAGAAAATGATTAAGCATAGCAGCAATAGAAAAAAATATCTAAAATAAAATGGAGTAACACTTAAGTTATCCTGTCATAATTCCACTGAAGTAAGCCGCATGTATGCCTTCTCTTACCAATATTATTACTGATCCTGGAACTCCTATTGTCCTATTGCAAAAGAGTGGATGGGATCAATATGATAGATATCTTAAGAGAGATTGAAAACTCTGCTTACTCATTCAATTTTCCAATATATCTGTTATCCTGAAACTGCTGCTATAGCTATTTATTTACGAATATAATGAGGCATGCTGCGATCTATCTGGTCTGTCTTTGAATTACTCAAATGCAGATTTCTGTACTCTGGCATTCATTCAGTCACTTGGAACAGCACACTTCAACAGCTTTAAAATTACACTACATTTGAATCAGTTTTAAAATGGCTAATACACAAAGAGCTTGGTTTAGATCTTGACAGATGGAATACTCCATCACAAATGTAATGGATCTCCTGTCTGCTATATTATGATTTCCACAGGATATAATTGGATCGTAATAGAGTGTTCGAGATATCCATCACTTTGTGACAATGTATTTCCATCCACCAAGATATAAATCAGGCCTAAAGTGCTCAAAACACACTGAAAATATAATTAAGGAATTTCTTGAAATGTAGCCAGGTTTTAGATAAAAAGCTTAAAGCAGGAGAATAACTTAAAATTTGGGGGACATGGTGTCAGGAAAAGGTCAAGTCAGAGAAAGCTCTGAAAGTGGATGAGATTAATCCTGGGCTAGCCATTTTACAGCAATGTCCAGTAAGTGGTCATTAAGGGATATTCTAACACTGCTTGTTCTGTCAAATTGATGGAAAATGGAAGGCTTGCTTACAGAATCGGTTCTTTTGGGTGGAAATGTGAAGATCTAAAAAAACAGAATACATTGCTCATTTTTCTACAACATTTGATTCCAACTACTTTTACTTCATTGGACCCACATATGTATTAACTATGGTTTCTATATTATGATAATGTGCCTGTTAGAAACGGGGTCTTTCGTTTGCAGTTAGGTTACCCCCTGTCCAAGCAAGGACCCTCACTCTAGTTAGGGTAAAGGAGAATCACCCTCAGATAACCCCGTTCACCCCCTTGGTTGCTTTACACGAGCAGGCAGGCTTAACTTCAGAAGCAATGTGTAATTTCTTTGTATCAACACACACAGCAATATAGTGAAAACACTACAAAATGGACACCTCACCAGTTTAGAAAAATAGGACATATTTATCTAAATCAAACAAGAACAAACAAAAAATCCAACATACACAAGTCAAGTTATGAATTTTCAAAAGAGTAAGAGTCATAGTCCCTCATTATGACATTGGTGGTAAATCCTGCTTACCGCCACACAGACGGCCACCAACTTACCGCCGGGGCGGCGGATATCCGTTCACCATATTGTGACACACACACCAATCGACAGAATTCAGCCACAGACACAAATCCGCCAGACCAAAGGTCAGTGATAAAGTGGCGGTGTCAAAACCTACACCGTTTCGCCAACAGAACAATGCCCACCACATTATGACCCACAAATCACCATGGCGGACATTCAACGGTGGTAAACCATTGGCGGTACACACTGCCGCGCTCACAATGGATACCCACAGACAAAACAACACCAAATTGGACAATTCAAACAACACACACCTGGCACCCACACAACCACACCACTGAAAAACACACCCACATTACCCACAACCCGTTACGATTACAATTCATTGGCACAAGACTGACACCAAGACCACTGACACAACTACATTCACACACCAAATACACCCATACATCCCTCACGCTCCCCACTTCACACACCCCAACACATTACTCAACACACCATCACCAACACACATCACATAACACCCATATCACCACAAAGCCACCCTCATTCACTGAGGAGTTAAGGGTCATGGTGGAGGAAATTGTCAGGGTAGAGCCACAGCTATTTGAAGGACAGGTATATAGCAAATATCAATAGCCAGGAAGATGGAGCTATGGCGGAGAATCGTGGACAGGGACAGCGACATGGGACAGCACCCCAGAATAAGGGACAACATCAGGAAGAGGTGGAACAACCTATTGGGGAAGGTGCGTACCACAGCAGCAGGACACCAGCTCGCTATCCAGAGGAATGGCAGTGGACCCCCACCTCCTCCTCCACAACTCACAGCATGGAAGAAGCAAGTCTTGGTAATACTGCAACCTGAAGGTCTGGTCAGAGTCGGAGGAGGACTGGACTCTGGTAAGTCAACTTTCAACAATAATCACCCCCATACCTGCATGCCATCACATACCCTCACCCTCACTCCCATCACTCCACTACATCCCATACACCCCACCATCACATCTCACTAATCCCAATGCCAAGCCCTGCAAGCTGTAACAATGCATGGGCACCCCTCACAGCCCTGCATGGACACTCATCACTGAAGCATGCATTGCATAGAGAACTAACAATCCCACAATACACCTACATACACAAGTAAAAGCTGGCAAGGCAACACTAACCATCGAGGGAAAGCCAGGGATGTACAATATGGCATATACATTAACCATAACACATAATTTACATCCCCACAGGTACCCCAGCCAAAGTCACTGGAGAGGAGGTGCCAGCACTATCCAGTCCCCCAACAGAAGAGGCCCACAGTGATGACAGTAACTCTTGACTTCAGGATCTGGATGATCTACCTGGCCCACTGAACAGCCGGTCACCCAAGCCCAGTCACAGACCACCACAGAGCCTCCCCCTTCAGGAAAAAAAACCACCACAGCTCCCACTCACCATACCCAAACCTCTGTCCCCAGGACACATTAATCAGCAGTATTCCCAACTGTACACGGACCCCAGGCTGCACCTCACACCCAAGTCAATCCGGGACCTGGGGTCAGTGGCAGTGGCACACAGCTCAGAGGACAGAGGCACAGCCCACCAGGAACACTGGGAGGACCACTGTGCTCCAGAGGGAAAGACAGGGCCATGGAACCGACTCTCCAGGAGGAACTATCCGAGATCCTGGGAGCCTGTCAACACTCCCAGGACATGATGGGCCAGATCCTGGACAACATGCAGGAGAACAGGCGGTTGCAGGAGAGACAGTACCAGGGCATCAGGGAGGATTTGTAGGTCAGCAACAACACCCTGATCTCCATAGCAGGGGTGCTGGCAGACATAGTCAACATTATGAGGGAGGTAGTCTCACACCAGTGAGCCCCTGCCTCTAGCCAGTCATCTGAACAGCCTTCCACTTCTGCTGCTGCTAGTGGCCAGGAGGTCCCACCACAGGACTCACAGGCCACCAGCACCTCTCTCCCTGCAGAAGGTGAACCACCCCACAAACGTTTCATGTGATCCATACAGAAGCCAGGGGGACTTGCCAAGACCCCCGCCAGGACATGAGACTCTCCTGATTGCCCCCCTTGTGTACCACACAGTCACCCTGTCCACCTTGAACTGCTATTGCTCCCCTTCTTATGTCCCCTTGGACAATGCACCTGTGCTACAAACATACTGGAATGATACCCTGGACTTTCCTCCATCATCACTCCATCCCATTGCACTTCCCCCCTTTATGTTAGCACTTCAATAAACACCCTTCGATAAAAATCGATTTCAAGTATGTCATGTATTGCAAATATGTATTGATTGAAACAGGTACAACCAGTGCAAAAGAACTGTACCTAGAATGAGCATAGAATTAATGACCTGTAGCTGTCTCTTGTGATCACACCAGGAGTATTTGTCAAATCTCCAACATCTGCAAAATGAATGGCCAGAGGCAACAGTAAGTGGGAATAGAAGTGAGAAATACCAGCATGTCAATGCCACACAGAATACAACCAAAGTCATTGAAATGTAAAGTTACACTATCTCACCTGTGTGTCATTGGAAGGACTGATGGATTACAGTTGTTCTGTTTTCCTCATCCTCTACCTCCTCATCCTCACTGTCCTCAGGGTCAACTGCTGCCACAAGGGCATCTCCAGTCTCCTCCTCCTGCAGAAAAGGGACATGACGTCTAAGGGCCAGGTTGTGCAACATGCAGCATTCCACTACTATCTGGCAGAGCTTCTTAGGTGAGTAGCACAGGGATCCACCTGTTAGATGGAGGCACCGGAACCTGGCCTTCAGGAGACCAAAGGTTATCTCAATTATCCTTCTGGTTCGCCCATGTGCCTCGCTGTAACATTCTTCTGTCCTTGCCCTGGCATTCCTCACAGGGGTCAGCAGCCATGATAGGTTTGGTTAACCAGAGTCACCTGCCAATATTGAGGAACAATATTTAGCCGCACATTATCCTATATGGCCAACACCATACCCATACACCAACATATAATGTGTGGGAACCAGGGCTTACCTATAGTTGGGCCATCACATTTGGGATGCTGCTATTCCTCAAGACAAAGGCATCATGCACCGATCCGGGGTACTTAGCATTGACGTGGGAGATGCACACCATCTGCACATTCATAGAGTGGAAACTCTTACAATTCCTGAACACCTGTTCATTTTTGGGGGGGATGCAATATGTGTTCCGTCAATCGCCCCAATTATGTTGGAGACATGTCCCATTACATAAAACTCAGACAGGTTGAGGGGAATGCAATGTAGCTGTACATGTTTTTGATCAGGGCAGACAATACTCTTGTCAGCACTATTGAGAACATTGGCTGTGATATTCCTGCTGCCAAGTCCACTGTCACTTGGAAAGAACCAGTTGCAGGAAATGGAGCACTGATAGAACTTGCACAAGAGGGGGGTTCCCAGTGGGATGACGGATAGCCGATATCAATTGAGCACACAGCTCTGTGATTGTGGCCCTGTTCAATCTATAGGTGAGTATTATGTGCCTGTCCTCCAGTGTAGCCAAGTCCAACAAGGGTCTGTACACAGGGGTATGTCTCCATCTCCTATTCATTCACAGCGGTAGGAATCTAAGGGACAAAAGAGTGAGGAGGCTGTCACAAACTGAACAATGGAGCCACAACAGTAGTTTGCAATCTGTAAACATTTAATGGGACAGTGTGATTTTTCCAGTATGTGCCTATTTCTCCTGTGACACAGCGTTATTCCATAGCACTGCCCCCCCAAATATGGCATCCGCCTGTCCTGTGTGGAGGGACAGGCAGAAGTGAGGTAATGCTGCTGACGTGCGCCATGTTGGGACGGGGTCGGGAACCGCTGTGCAATTCCTCGTTGGTTAATACTGGACCCTATGAGGTACAGTGGCAAATGGTGATCTACTCCGGCTGTGATAGTATGCACTGCCGAAGACATGACCGCCATTTTCTATCTGATTCTTTACTTGTTTCCTGACCTTCCAGAGAAGGGGACCTGCATTGCATGTGCTGCTGTGACCTGTGTCTGGAACCTACCATGACCCGTGTGACCGGGAAAAGGACTGAGGCCTCCACTTCTGAGGAGTTGGAGAGACTGGTCGATGAGGTCCTACCCCAGTATGGACTGCTGTAGGGGCCTCCAGACGAACAGGGGAGTACACTGTGGGCACGTTGCATGTGGCATGCATGTATGGAGGTGTGTGGGAAGGCATTGTGTAAGGGGGAGGGATGTCCTCCTGGCTGGGAACACATTGAGTGCTGGGCTATGTGCCAATAGTGCTGGAAACGGGTATGATGGGCCATTTTTATAACCGGCTGGACTGTTTGTCTAATGGTGTTCTCCTATCTGTATTGCCTCTGCAGGTCAGTGCCCATCAAAAGAAGGGTATATGGTGTGCCATCACCAAGGAGGTGTGGACCCTGAGGGTCTCTGGCAGGCAGAGCAACCACAGTCTGAAAGAGTAGGAGGACCTGAGATGCTGGGCCCTGAAGACTGCGGAGGCCCAGCTGGGGAATGCCTCCCAATGAGGAAGGGGTGCTCATCGAACCCTGACCCCCTTGAGTCCCGCATACTGGTGGTGGCCTATCCAGAGCTGGATTGGCCTTGAGGGCAATATAGCAGCCACAAGGGGGTGAGTACAGTGCCCATCATTGAAGGAAACGGCAGGAGGGGTGGTATCTGGATGGTGGGTGGGTGTTAGTGTGTGCCCCTATTCCAGGCCAGACATAGCAGCATAGGTCCGCTGGTGGCTAAGGGTCTGAAGGGGAAATACTGCCTACCTAGCTTGTTAGCATTCACTGCTGGTCAGGGCTGTGTGGGCCCCAGGTGTGCTGCAGTTGGCGGTGTGTGCTCCTCCTCATGCCTTGGTGGCTAGCAAAATCACTGGTAGTGCAATGCAAAGTGCATAGGCCTGTACCCTGTGTGTCAGTGTGCTGTGTACACCAACGGTGGTGTTGGTGCAGTCATTGACCCAGTGCATCCTTTGTCTTCGTCTATCTCCCCCTTTCTTGTTTTGTCATCCTGTCCTTATGTGCATTAGAATCATCTGGTGAAGGAGCAGAGGCACCGGCTACAGAGGGAGCTGCATCCCACAGGACCCAGGAGGCAGAGTCCACCGACACTGAGGGCACCAGTGGGACGGAGGGCCAGGGAAGCACCAGGGTGGAGACTGGAGGGGACAATATAGACTCAAATACCTCCTCCGATGGGAGCTCCCTGGGGGTGGCGAACACCTCTGTGACCACCCTAGCTACAGGTACAGCCACCACCCCCGTACCAGCACCGCCCTCCCTGCAGCTCGTCAGCTAGTTGCCCGTGCCTACTCACCTAGGAGGGTGGGCATCTCCTTCGCCCCAGGTACCTCAGGGCCTGCCCAGTGAGCCCTGCTGCCCTGAGTGAGGTGGCTATTGACCTCCTGAGATCCATATCTGTAGAGCAATCAACCATTGTGAATGCCATCCAGGGGCTGGCAGCCCAGATGCAACAATCTAATGCATTCCTGGAGGGCATTCACAGTGGATTTAGTGGCCCAACAGAGATTGATCCAGGCTCTGGCCTCCTCTCAGATGACAGCCATTGTCTCTGTTTCAGCCGTTCCCCCTCCAACTATCACTTCCCAGTCCCATTCTCCTCAACCCCAGCTCATCCCAAGCACACAGCCAGACGGGCATGCACACAGGACAACACCCAAAAGTGTCACAGGGAAACACAAGCACTATACTTCATCCCACAGGCACTCACACAAACACAATTCAGTTACAGACACAACAACATCCACTATTTCCAATGTCTCCCCCTCCTCCTCCACCTCCCACCCAGTTACGTCCACACTCACAGCTGGATGCACTACACCATCATCCACTACCTGCATCATCACCTCACCAAGCAGAACATACACCTCACTGGCAGACACCTCTACATCACCCAAGCACACGTCCCCTGTGTCCTCTCCCACCATGTCTGTCTCCCCTCCTAAAGTACACAAACACAAGCATTCAGACACCCAACAGCCATCCACCTCACAACAGCATACAACCTTTGCACTTGCACCCAAATCCAGCAAACACCTCCAACAACCACTCCCTCATCCTCCACTCCAAAAGGGGAAGGAGCCTGCACCAGCCAGCAGAAAGGGGAAGGAGCCTGCACTAGCCAGCAAAAAGGGGAAGGAGCCTGCACCAGCCAGAAGAAGGGGGAAGAAGCCTGCACCAGCCAGCAGAAAGGGGAAGGAGCCTGGACCAGCCAGCAGAAAGGGGAAGGAGCCTGCAACAGCCACAAAAAAGGCCAAGGAGCCTGCACCAGCAGCTGTTACAGAGCCCTCATCGCCAGCCGTGGTTGTGCAGCTATCAGTGAGTGCAGGGGGTGAACAGGAGCATCCCACTACCACCACAGTGCAGCCATCGTAGATTGCAGGGGCTAAGCAGGAGCCTCCCACTACCACCAACACTACAGTGCAGCCATCGGATGGTGCAGGGGCTGAGCAGGAGCCTCCCACTACCTCCACCACCACAGTGCATACATCGGAGGGTGGAGGGGCTGAGCAGGTCCCTCCCACAACCACCACCACCACAGTGTAGCCGTCACCACCAGCGGACGCCATATGATCCAGCCTCCATGGGCTGCTCTGCGGCCTGTCTCTTCCAGAACCAGTGGGCAAATCACCCACTCCAGAGACTGTGGCCTTGCACTCCCCAGGACCAAGCACAGGGCATGTGCCCCCTCCAGAACCAGAGGGCAAGTCATCCACTCCAGGGACTGTGGCCTTGCACTCCTCAGGATCAAGCACAGGGCATGTTGCCCCCTCCAGAACCAGTGGGCAAGTCACCCAATTGAGAGACTGTGGCTTTGCACTCCCCAGGATCAAGCACGGCACATGTTGCCCCCTTCAGAACCAGTGGGCAAATCACCCACTCCAGAGACTGTGGCCTTGCACTCCCCAGGACCAAGCACAGGGCATGTGCCCCCTCCAGAACCAGAGGGCAATTCATCCACTCCAGGGACTGTGGCCTTGCACTCCCCAGGATCAAGCACAGGGCTTGTTTCCCCCTCCAGAACCAGTGGGCAAGTCATCAACTCCAGGGACTGTGGCCTTGCACTCTCCAGGATCAAGCACAGGGCATGTTGCCCCCTCCAGAACCAGTAGGCAAGTCACACACTCCAGGGACTGTGGCCTTGCACTCCCCAGGATCAAGCACATGGCATGTTGCCCCCTCCAGAACCAGTGGCAAGTCACCCACATGAGAGACCGTGGCCTTGCACTCCCCAGGATCAAGCACAGGGCATGTTGCCCCCTCCAGAACCAGTGGGCAAGTCACCCACTTGAGAGACTGTGGCCTTGCACTCCCCAGGATCAGGCACAGGGCATGTTGCCCCCTCCAGAACCAGTGGTCTTGTTTCCGCATCCGACTGAGCTGCCCCCCTCCCCCTGAGATGCCTGCCTATTTGCCAACTGATGACCCTGCAGTGTTCTCTCCGTATTGGTGCAGGAAATGAGTGGGGTCTTGGACTTTGCACTGTGGCCATGTGGCCCCTGTGAACTGAGGACTGGGCAGTGTCCCTTTTTTGTACATTTCTACATATCTGTTGCATTGCCAAATCAAATTATTAATTTTGTGTTGATCTTATTACAATCACTTTTGTCAATTATTGTTGTCCTTGCATTATTCAGCCGATTTAAGGGGATAAATTGTTTTTGTAGTGCAGCTGGTTGTGTGTATGGTGTGTGTATAGGGTGTGTGTGGTGCATGTCACTCTTGTTTTCCTCCCCCCTTCTCTTGTGTACTAGGCGTCTGTACTCACCGTCATCGTCTTCATGTGCATTGGTGTTCATGTGGAGCATAACGTAGAAGATCATCGGGAAGACTTGCAGTTCTGCTTCTGTGGCATCGTGGTTCTTCCCTGTGTCTTCATTGTTGAGTCCTTTCACTTCTGTGATGTGTTTCCGCCAGGATTTTGAGGGTGTTGGTACCTCCCCTGAAAAGGTGGTGGATTTCCATGTCATAATATGGTGGATGGAACTTTGTCTTCTGCCTGGCTGTAGGCGGCTACCGCTGCAGTGACTCTTGTTTCCGCCCTGGTGGTCGGTGTGGTACATTGGCTGTGTTTCGGAGATTTTACCGCCATGGTCATAATTTGGCGGTACTTACCCCCAGCCTGATGGCGGTATGACCACCACTTTATCACCGACCGCCAGAGTCGTAACGAGGGCCTTTATCATTAGAAAACAATGAGAATGCTGTTCTTACACAATGTACCTGGTAAGCATAAAAAATAAAAGCTGCACAGGTGACTGTGTGTCAAAAAAGTCAGTGATGCGTCGATTCCTTACTCGCAAGTGAGGCCGTGCATCGTTACCTTTTCAGCTCAGGTCTCAATGAGCCTTTTTTCTCCCTCGCAAGAGAACAATACATATCTTTCAAGTCAGGCCTCTTGGATCCTTGCAGAGTTCGGTTGCCTTGAACACCCTGGGACGATGCGTGGAAAATCCAGTTGCACGGTGTTAGAAAACTGTGATTGTGAGAAAGTAGCCTCTTTCTAGCATGGTTACCCCCACTTTTCACCTATTTGTGAGTGTGTGCCAGTGTGTTTTTACTCTGTCACTGGGATCCTGCTAGCTAGGATCCTAGTGCTCATAAATAAAAACCTCTATGTCATTGTGTTTTGCCTGTCTCACTCAGATCCTGCTAGCCAGGACCCCAGTGCTCATAGTTTGTGGCCCAATGTGTGTATTGTCAGTAGTGCTTGACTGTGTCACTGAGGCTCTGCTAACCAGAACCTCAGTGCTTATGCTCTCCCTGCTTTTAAATTTGTCATTATAGGCTAGTGACTTAATTTAACAATTTCAATTGACACACTGGACCCCCCTTATAAATCCCCAGTATATGGTACCTGGGTACCCAGGGAATTGGCGTTCCAGGAGATCCTTATGGGCTGCAGCACTTCTTTTGCCTCCCATAAGGAGCTCAGATAAACCCTTCAACAGGACTGCCACTGCAGCCTGTGTGAAATAGTGCACATACTATTTCACAGCCATTTTCACTGCACTTAAGTAACTTGTAAGTCACCTATGTGTCTAACCTTCACTTGCTGAAAGTTAGGTGCAAAGTTACTAAGTGTGAGGGCACCCTTGCACTAGCAACGGTGCCCTCACATAGTTCAGGGCCCTTTCCCAGTGTGGGACACAATTACACACGTACACTACATATAGGTCAATACCTATATGTAGCTTCACAATGGTAATTCCGAATCTGGGCATGTAACATGTCTAAGATCATGGAATTCTCTCCCCATTCCAAATCTGTTATTGGGGAGCCAATTCCATGCATCCTGGGGGTTCCACTATGTACCCCCAGTACTGCCAAACCAGTTCTCTGAGGCTTGCACTGCAGCTACAGCTGCTGCCCCCTCATAGGCAGGGTTTTGCCATCCTGGGGTCTGAGCAGCTCAGTCCCAAGATGGTAGAACAAGGCATTTCCTTTGGGAGCAGGGTGTTACACCCTCTCCCTTTGGAAATAGGTGTTAAAGGCTGGGGAGGGGTAGCCTCCCACAGCCTCTGGAAATGCTTTGAAGGGCACAGATGGTGCCCTCCTTGTATAAGCCAGTCTACACCAGTTCAGGGACCCCTTGTCCACTGCTCTGGTGCGCAACTGGACAAAGGAAAGGGGAGTGACCACTCCCCTGTCCATCACCACCCTAGCGGTGGTGCCCAGAGCTCCTCCAGTGTGTTCTAGACTTCAGCCATCTTGCTTTGCAAGGTGTGGGGGCACTCTGGAGGGCTCTGAGTGGCCAGTGCCAGCAGGTGATGTCAGAGACCCCTCTTGATAGGTCCTCCTGTGATAAGGTAGCCAATCCCCTTTCATGGCTATTTAGGGTCTCTCCTGTGGGTTCACTTCAGATTCTGATTGCCAGTGTCCTTCAGGAATCCTCTACAACTACTACTTCATCCTCTGACCTCAGATCAACCGCAGCCTGCTCCAGGAACCACTGTAACAACAACAAGGTATCCAGAAGGGACACTTTTCCTCTGCAACTTCAGCTCCAGCCACAGCTGCAACAGTTTCCAGGGTGTTCACACTCAGAGGACTCCCTGTCTTCATCCTGCATCAGAAGGACTGTAGAACTTTCCCGTGGGTGACGGAATCACTCCACTGCTCACGCAGGCACCATCCAAGACGACGACTGGTACCCTTGGACTCCTCTCACAGCGACAAGCATTCTCCTAAGGATATAGAGGGTAGACCCCATTGACATAGACTGTCCTGGGGTCCTGCTGTCGCAATTTGGAGGAGTTAAGACCTTGCCTTCCCTGAGAGTGACAGTACTCCTGTGTACTGCATCTTCTTCACTTCCCAAGGCCTCTGTGCACTACTTGCAAAATTCCTTTGTGAACAGCCTGGCCCAAGTCCCCAGCACTCCATCCTGTGATGCTCAACTCAAAGTACTGAGAGCCCCCTCTTCCTCCTCATACAGACGTTAGGCCCCCAGGTTCCACCGGGGGCCAGTCAGTGCCATTTTGACGCAAAACGCATATTTGTTGTAACCAAGGCTTGTTCGTGACTTCCAACACAAAATCACATCTGCATCCATCTTCACGACGTTGGACATCTTTTGTGTCATGAAGGAACCCACTGGCATCTTCATAGGGTGCATTCCTGCAGTCTTTGACTAACTTTGGACTCTTCTTTTGCACCCTCTTCTGGGTTGGCCAGGGGCTCCTGTCCTTACTGGAACTTCTTTTGACTTCTGGACTTGGTCCCCTTCTTTTGTAAGTCTTCAGGTCCAGGAATCCAGCAGTTGCTGTTTGCAGACTTAGTTGGTTACTGAAATAAGCCACATCAAGAGGTGTAGTGTGTCCTAAGGAAACGTGCAGTACTTTACTCCTGCTTTTGTGGGCTCTGGGGTGGGGTAATTTAGTTACCTTTACTGTATTCTTACTGTCCCAGCGACACTTGTCTAGGGGGAAATTTGTGATTCACATTCCACTTTCTTAGTATATGATTTGTGTTGCCCCTAGACCTAATTTCTCCAATTGCTTTCTATAGCATTTCCTATTGTTTGCACTATCCTATGACTATTTACTTGTCTAATTTTGATGTCTAGTGTATATATTGTGTATAATACTTACCTCCAGAAGGAGATTTTTTGTACTGTGTCATTGTGAAAAGGTAGCCTCTTTCTAGCATTGTTACCCTCACCTTTGGCCTGTTTGTGAATATATGTCAGTGTGTTTTTACTGTCTCACTGGGATCCTGCTAGCCAGGACTCCAGTACTCATAGTGAAATCCCTATTTGTCAGTGTATTTTGCCTGTCTCACTGGGATCCTGCTACCCAGGACCCTAGTGCTCACAGTTTGTGGCCTAAATGTGCATGCCTGTGTAGTGCCTAGCTGTGTCACTGAGGCTCTGCTAAACAGAACCCCAGTGCTTATGCTCTCTCTGCCTTTAAAATTGTCATTATAGGCTAGTGACCACTTTTACCAAATCTAATCAGCACACTGGAACACCCTTATAATTCCCTAGTGTATGGTACCTAGGTACCCAGGGCATTGGTGTTCCAGGAGACCCCTATGGGCTGCAAAATTTATTTTGCCACCCATAGGGAGCTCAGAGCAATCTTACACAGGACTGCCACTGCAACCTGAGTGAAATAACGCACACGTTATTTCACAGCCATTTTCACTGCACTTAAGTAACTTATAATTCACCTATATGTCTAACCTTCACTTGCTGAAGGTTAGGTGCTAAGTTACAAAGTGTGAGGGCACCCTTGCACTAGCAAAAGTACCCCCACATAGTTCAGGGCCATTTCCCCGGACTTTGTGAGTGCGGAGATGCTATTACACACGTACACTACATTTAGGTCAATGCCTATATGTAGCTTCACAATGGTAACTCCGAATATGGCCATGTAACATGGCGAAGATCATGGAATTGCCCCCCCATGCCAAATCTGCTATTGGGGTGCCAATTCCATGCATCCCCGGGGCTCCACTATGGACCCCGGGTACTGCCAAACCAGCTCTCTTGGGTTTTCTCTGCAGCTACAGCTGCTGCCACCCCACAGACAGGGTTCTGCCCTCCTCGGGTCTGGGCATCCCAGTCCCAAGATGGCAGAACAAAGAATTTCCACTGAGAGAGGGTGTTACACCCTCTCCCTTTGGAAATAGGTGTTACAGACTGGGGAGGGGTAGCCTCTCCCAGATTCTGGAAATGCTTTGAAGGGCACAGATGGTGCCCTCCTTGCATAAGCCAGTCTACACCGGTTTAGGGAAAACCGACTCCCTGCTCTGGCGCAAAAGTGGACAAAGGAAAGGGGAGTGACCACTCCCTGTCCATCACCACCACAGGGGTGGTGCCCAGAGCTACTCCAGGGTGTCCCAGACCTCTGCCACCTTGGATCCAGAGATGTGAGGGCACTCTGGAGGCCTCTGAGTGACCAGTGCCAGCAGGTGACATCAGAGACGCCTGATAGGTGCTTACCTGATAGGTGCTTACCTGACTAGGTGGCCAATCCTCCTCTTAGGGCTATTTAGGGTCTCTCTAGTGGGCTTTTCCTCAGGTAACGACTTGCAAGAATTCACCAGAGTTCCTCTGCACCTCTCTCTTTGACTTCTGCCAAGGATCAACCGCTGACTGCTTCAGGACGACTGCAAAACTGTAACAAAGTAGCAAGAAGACTACCAGCGACATTGTAGCGCCTAATCCTGCCGGCTTTCTCAACTGTTTCCTGGTGGTGCATGCTTTGGGGGCTGCCTGCCTTCATCCTGCACTGGAAGCCACGAAGAAATCTCCTGTGGGTTGACGGAGTCTTCCCCCTGCTCCACCAGGCACCAAACTTCAGCATCACCGGTATTCTAGGACCCCTCTCATCCTGACAAGCGTGGCCCCTGGAACACAGGTGGTGGATCCAGGTGACCCAGACTGTCCAGAGGTCCAACTGTCCAAATTTGGAGGAGGTAAGTTCTTGCGTCACATCTCCAGACAGTAATCCTGTGCAGCGCGTGAACTGCAGTTACAAGGGCTTCTCTGCACATTTCCAAGAAATCCTTCATGCACAGCCAATCCTACGACCCTAGCACTCTGTCCTGCGAAGCTCAGCTCCCTGAGTTGATCTCCAGTATCGTGGGACCCTCTTTTGCAGTGTTGAGATGACCGGCGTGTTCAGCCTTCTTTAACCCATGTTCAAGTGCTTCTGTGGGTGCTACCTTCTTCTGCATGGGCTCTCTATGTTGCTGAGGGCCCCCTCTGTCTCCTCTCCCAAGTGGCGACATCCTGAGCCTTCCTGGTCCTGGGCAGCTCCCTTTATCTTCAACCACAACTCTTGCAGCTTGCAAGTCTTGTCTGCAGTCTTTTGCCAAATACACAACTCTGCATCCTCCAGCACCCCGTGGGACATCTTTGTACGAAGGAGAAGTTCCTAGCACCGTTCGTTTTTGCAGAATCTTCAGCTTCTTCCATCCGGAGGCAGCCAGTTTGCACCTTCATCCGGGGTTTAGTGGGTTCCTGCCCCCCCGGACACTTTCACGACTCTTGAACATGGTCCCCTTCCTTTGCAGATTGTTAGGTCCAGAAACTCGTCTTCGGTGCTTTGCAGTCTGTTGTGGTCTTTCCAAAATCCTCTATCACTAGTTTAGTGTGTTTCTGGGGAAATAGTAGTTCTTTATTCCTACTTTCCAGGGTCTTGGGGGGGTATCTTGAACACCCTTAGGGGCATATTTATACTCCGTTTGCGCCGAATTTGCGTCGTTTTTTTCGATGCAAATTCGGCGCAAAACTAACGCCATATTTATACTTTGGCGTTAGACGCGTCTAGCGCCAAAGTATGGGCAAATAGCGTCATTTTTTGGCGTGAACGCCTTCCTTGCGTTAATGAGATGCAAGGAAGGCGTTCCCGTCTAAAAAAATGACGGCGACACAAATGCGTCGTATTTATACTCCCGGGCAAAAATCACGCCCGGGAGTGGTCGGGTCAAAAAACCCCGCATTTGCGCCACTTTTTAACGCCTGGGTCAGGGCAGGCGTTAAGGGACCTGTGGGCTCAAAATGAGCCCACAGCTGCCCTCCCATGCCCCCAGGGACCCCCCCTGCCACCCTTGCCCACCCCAGGAGGACACCCAAGGATGGAGGGACCCACCCCAGGGACATTCAGGTAAGTTCAGGTAAGTATAATTTTTTTTTTTTTTTTTTTTTTGGTTGGCATAGGGGGGCCTTATTTGTGCCCCCCTACATGCCACTATGCCCAATGACCATGCCCAGGGGACATAAGTCCCCTGGGCATGGCCATTGGGCAAGGGGGCATGACTCCTGTCTTTACTAAGACAGGAGTCATGTAAATGGCGTCTGGGCGTCGTTTAAAATGGCGCAAATCGGGTTAAGACGATTTTTTAGCGTCAACCTGACTTGCGCCATTTTTAAGACGCCCTAACGCCATTTTTCCCTACGCCGGCGCTGCCTGGTGTACGTGGTTTTTTTCCACGCACACCAGACAGCGCCGGTCTGCTTGCGCCGGCTAACGCCATTCAATAAATACGGCGCCCGCATGGCGCTTCAGAATGGCGTTAGCCGGCGCAAAATTTTTTGACGCTAAACTGCGTTAGCGCAGTTTAGCGTCAAAAAGTATAAATACGGGCCTTAGTGTTTTCTTACAGTCCCAGCGACCCTCTACACACTACACTAGCCTAGTGGTCCATTCATGGTTCCCATTCCACTTTCTCAGTATATGGTTTGTGTTGCTCCTAGGACTATTGCATCCTATTGTATTCTATAGTGTTTGCACTACTTTCTGACTGCTTTACTTACCTGAATTTGGTTTGTGTGTATATTTTGTGTATTTTACTTTCCTCCTTAGGGAGTATATCCTCTGAGACATTTTTGGCACATTGTCACTAAAATAAAGTACCTTTATTTTTAGTAACTCTGAGTATTGTCTTTCTTATGATATAGTACCTATATGATATATATATGATATAAGTGGTATAAGTAGGAGCTTTGCATGTCTCCTAGTTCAGCCTAAGCTGCTTTGCTATAGTTACCTCTATCACGCTAAGCTGCTAGAACACTACTAATCTACTAATAAGGGATAACTGGACCTGGCACAAGGTATAAGTACCATCAGGTACCCACTATAAGCCAGGCCAGCCTCCTACAGTCACCCAAATAAATTCCTTTATTTTTGATAACACTGAGTATTGTCTTTACTTGTGTATAAATACTGTGTAAATATAAGTGATATTGCATGAGCTTTGCATATCTCCTACTACATTTCACTAATAAAGGATAACTGGACCCGGTATAAGATGTAAGTACCCAAGGTAACCACTACAAACCAGTCCAGCCTCCTACAGTGATACAGGGGGTTTGCATCATTATCAGCCTCCATAAGCATGAGTTTTGCATTGTTTCTCCAGCTGCATTGCGTTGATCTCCCAGCAGCGTGTCGTTTATCAGCCGCGTCATTGACGGTGCATTGCAAATGTCATAGCATTCTGTGTGTGGATTTTTAGTTCTTGTCTGCCAGCTTTACCTCTCAAGGGCCCGGGGACTGACTAGGGCACCACTTGGCAGGGCAGGAGTCTCAGCAGGTAATGGAAGTCCTTGATGGCTTTGAGACTTCAACAACAGGAAGCAAGCTCAATTAAAAACCTTGGATATTCTTCTCAAGCAGGAATGCACAGCAAAGTCCAGTTTTTGTCCCCTTTCACAGACAGAAGCAGCAACTGCAGAAGAGCGCAACAAAGTACAGTCACAGGCAGGGACAGCACTTCTCCTCAGCTCTTCAGCTCTTCTCCTTGGCAGAGGTTCCTCTTGAATCTAGAAGCGATCTAGTTTTCAGGGGTTTGGTGTCCATTATTTATACTTCCTTCTGCCTTTGAAGTAGGAAAACTTCAAAGGAAAGTCTTTCTTGTTTGTAAGATCCTGCCTTGCCCAGGCAAGGCCCCAGACACACACCAGGGAGTTGGAGACTGCCTTGTGTGAGGGAAGGCACAGCCGTTTCAAGTGTGAGTGACCACTCCTCCCCTCCCTTCCAGCACAGATGGCTCATCATGATATGCAGGCTACACACCAGCTCCCTTTGTGTCACCATGGAGAGGTGGAAACAGCCCAACTGTCACATTGACCCAGACAGTGAATCCACAAACAGGCAGAGACACAGAATGGTTTAAGCAAGAACATGCCTACTTTCTAAAAGTGAAGTTTTAAAACACACAACCTAAAAACAAACTTTCCTAAAAGATGTATTTTTAAATTGTAAGTTCAGAGACTCTAAACTCCATATTTCTATCTGCTCCCGAAGGGAATCTGAACATTAATGCCATTTAAAGGCAATCCCAATGTTAACCTATGAGAGAGATAGCCCTTGCAATGGCGAAAAAAAAAATTGGCAGTATTTCACTGTCAGGACATGTAAAACACATAAGTTTGTGTCCCACCTTTAACATGCACTGCACTCTACCCATGGGGCTACCTAGGGCCTACCTTAGGGGGCTTTACATGTAAGAAAAGGGAAGGTTTAGGCCTGGCAAGTGGGTACATTTACCAACTCAAAATGGCAGTTTAAAACTGCACACACAGACACTGCAGTGGCAGGTCTGAGCCAAGTCTACAGGGCTACTAATGTGGGTGGCATAACTAGTGCTGCAGGCCCACTAGTAGCATATGATTTGCAGGCCCTTCGTCCCACCAGTGCACTGTTCTAGGGACTTACTAGTAAATCAAATATGTCATGGAAAACTAATTACACATACATTTTACGTAGGAACACTTGCACTTTAGCACTGGATAGCAGTGGTAAAGTGCCCGAGCATCCAAATCAGTAAAAACTGAGTCCAGCATACATCAACAACCTGGGGAACAGAGGCAAAAAGTTAGGGGAGACCACACCAAGGATGCCAAGTCTAACACGTGCCCCACACTGAAAGTGGGGAACAACTACCCAACCTCACTGAAGTTTTCCAAGGAGTTCACTAAGGCGGAAGAATCTGGACAGACCATCAACATTGGCTTGTTCTGTACCAGGGCAGTGTTCCACCGTAAAGTCCATCCTCTGTAGGGAAATGGACCACCTCAACACTTTTGGATCCTCACCCCCTCATCTCCATTAGCCATCTGAGGGGCCTGTGGTCAGTCTGAACCCAGAAGAGAGTTCCAAACAAATAGGGTTTTAGCTTCTTCAGCACCCTGACCACAGCAAAAACTTCACGCTCTATTGCACTCCACCTAAATTCCCTGGGAAGTAACCTCCTGCTAATGAAGGCTACAGGTTGTTCTAGGCCCTCTTCATTAAGCTGTGAGGGTACTGCACCTATACCATGCTCTGAGGTATCTGTTTGCACAACAAACTCTGTGGAGTAGTCAAGTGCCTTCAGCACAAATGCTGTGCACATTGCGGCTTTCAGGGCATCACAAACGGCCTGACAAGCCTCTGTCCAGATCACCTTCTTTGGTTGCTTTTTGGAAGTCAACTCATTCAAGCAGGCCACAATGGTGCCCCTGACAAACCTCCTGTAATAGCCATTGAGGCCTAAAAAGGCCCTCACCTCAGTCCGGGACTTGGGAGGCTCCCAAGCTAGAATGGTGTAAATTTCTGACTGTAAGGATGCCACCTGACCACTCCCTACCTGGTGTCCAAATACACCACAGAACCCTGCCCTGTTTGTCACTTGCTTGCCTTAATAGTGAGGCCTGCCTTTTGCAGGGCCTCCAACACAGTGCAGAGGTGCTGCAACTGTTCCACCCAAGTTTAAATGAATACTGCAATGTCACCCAGGTAGGCTGCGCTGAAGTCATGCAGCCCATTCAATACCTGGTTGACCAACCTCTGAAATGAAATGTGTCAGGGTCATTTTTCATCCCAAATGGCATCACTTTCAACTAGAATAGTCCATCTGGGGTAGCAAATGCTGACCTCTCCTTGGCCCCATCAATTACGGCAATCTGCCAAAAGCCAGACATCAAATCAAATGTGCTGAAGTATCTGGCAGCTCACATACAATCAATGAGCTCATCAGTTCAGGGGATGGGGTGCACGTCAGTTATAGTGACTAGATTGAGACCCCCAGTAGTCCACACAGAACCGGAGTTCTTTGGTGGCACCAGGAGAAGCAGTCTTTGGGACCAAGACCGCAGGGCTGGCCCAAGGACTGCTAGAAAACTCAATTACCCCTAGGGATAACATTTTAGACAACTCATCTTTGATGCTAGCCCTGACCTTATCAGTCACCCTGTAAACCTTTGGTTTGATAGGTGGACTGTCCCCATTGTCCACATCATGTGTACACAAGTGTGTGACCCCTGGGTCAAAGAGAAAAGGGAGGCAAACTGACCCAATACCTGACAACAGTTCCTCTGTTGTTCTGAGTTCAGGGAGGGGGGTAAGTTAACTCCCTCCACAAACCCATTCTTCTCTTCAGCAGACAGAAGGTCAGGAAGAGGCTCACTATCTTCCTCCACCCCATCATCTGTTGCTAAAAGCATAGACAATTCAGTCCGCTCAAAGTGTGCCTTGAGACGGTTTACATGCAGGAAACTTAAGGGGTTCCTGGGAGTCCGCAAGTCCACCAGGTAAGTGACTTTGCACTCCATTGTTTCAAATTTCCCAGTCCACTTGTCCTGTAATGCCCTAGGCTCCACTGGCGCCACCAGCCACACGTTTTGCCAAGGTTGAAACTCGAACAGAGAGGCTTTCTGGTCATACCACTGTTTCATGTGTCCTTGGCTTGCTTCCAGGTTCTTTTGTGTGAGAGCACTGAAGCGGGCAGTCTGGTTTCAGAAGGCCAGCATGTAGCTAAATACATGATGGGGAGGATTACTGGGGGCTTTCGTTAAGCCTTCCTTCACCAGACTCAAAGGTCCCCTGACAGGGTCACCATACAATAACTCAAAATGACTAAATCCAAGCCACTTTTGAGGCACCTCCCCGTAGGCGAACAGAAGGCAGGGAAAGAGGACATCCCACTTCTGCCTCAAGGGCTTTGACAGGACCATGATCATGCCTTTTAAGCTGCAATTAAATCTCTCAACCAGAAAATTGCTTTGGGGGTTGTAAGGAGGGGTGAACTAATACGTTACCCAAAACTCCTTCCAAAGAGAAGTCATATAAGTAGATATGAAGTGAGTATCCCTATCAGATAACACTTAATTGGGGAACCCCATGAGGGTGAAAACCCCTAACAACACACAACCCACAACAGTGGAGGTGATTGACCTCAGGGGAAAGGCTTCTTGGTACCGGGTGGCATGGTTCACCAAGACCAGCATAAACCCTTTGCCCATGGCTGTCTTGGGATACAGAGACCCCACAATGTCAATACCAATCCTTTCAAAGAGGGTACTAACCACTCAAAAAGGTTTGAGGGGAGCCTTGCATTTTCCTCCACTTTTGCCACTTGCCTGACAGGTTGGACAAGACCTACAACAAGCGTCTGAGTGACTGCGCATTAAGGGCCAGTAAAAGTGGGTGACAAGCCGTTCAAAGGTCTTGTCCTCCCCAAAATGTCCAGCTAAGGGCACATCATGAGCCAGGACCAGTAGGAAGACTCTGAAGCAATGGGATACCTCCAGCTCACAGGCTGACCCATGCTCAGCAACCTGAGGCTCACTATACAGGAGGCCGCCCTCCTGATAAATCCAGTGAGATCCTGGCTCCTTGACAGCCGCCTGGTCTGTAGCCTGCTGCCACAAATCCACTAGAGTAGGGCATGTCCTCTGTGCCTCACAGAATGTCTCCCTGGTGGGCCTGCCTTCCTGCTGCCACTGTGACAGCTCAGGGACCTACCCCAGCTCAGCCACCTGTTCCACTTTAGGCACAGGGCGTCACCCTCAGGCTCCGCATCCTCCTGCAACATGTGAACTTCTAGAGCTGGTTTCCTGCACCCCTTGCCCTTTCTCTTTTTGCTGGTCCTCTGGGCCACTGTTTCAGGCTCCAGAGGCTTATGACCACCCTGACTGGCTGCCATTGACCTGGTGGATACTCTTACCCACCCACTCAAACCCAAAATCTCCAAGTGTGACCTGTGATCTTCCTCCTTCCAAGGGGAATCCTCCAGTGCCAAGCAAATAATCCACAGGAATGGTAGGACTCACAGCTACCATTAAGGAACCTAAGATCCCCCCCCCCACCAAATTCAAAGGGAACCTGTGCCACTCTGCACAGGTGTTCTGACTTGTCCACTGCAACTACTTGGTGAAGTACATGGGGATCCATCTGCTCTTCAGACACCAGGTGACTCCTCACTGTAGTCACACTGCCTCCTGTGTCTTTCAGAGCCTCGATCCTCTGCCCATTAATGGTCACCCAGTACCTGTACTTTTTGGTGTTTTCAAGCACTAGGGTTCTCTGGACCATCTCACTGTCCCCTAGTGAGACAAGTGTCATGTACGCTGGCTCCAACCCACCTGAAACCAACTCCTACCCAAGCACTATACTGTCCAAACCCTGTGACTGAGCACCAGTTGGTGCCAACGTACCCTTGAGACATTTGGGATCCCCTCTCACATGACCCACTTGGTGACATGCATAACACGTACGGGGGACCCCCCTCCACAGGTTTCTCTTCGTAGAACCATGTTTTATTTTTTACTAGGGGGCTGAGAATCCTTACCTTGGGAACTAGGTTGGTACTCTTTAGAGGACTCCCCCTCGTTACCCTTATGCACCCTTTCTTCTGAGTGGGACCCTGCCCACCCTTGGATGGCCTCCCTATACCTCTTTTGGACCCTGGTGCTCTCCCAATGGTCTGCTTCTTGTGCACACTCAGTGGGATCAATCAGCTTGCTGTCAATTAGGTGCTGGCTTAACTCTGGAAAACATAAACTGTACATGTGCTCCCAAGCAATTAAATTGTAAAGCCCCTCATACGTTGTCTCCTTACTGCCCTTCACCCAACCATCCAGTGACCCACAAAAAGAATCAGCACATTCCACCCATGTTTGGGATTCCTTCTTCTTATAGGACCTAAACTTGTCCTTGTACTGCTCAGGGGTGAGACCATACCTTGTGAATTGAGTGTCCTTCCTGCTAGAGTAAGCGAGCCCCTGAGGATCTCCTTAGGATGTCACAATATCCCTCCCCTCTACCTCAAAGTGCTTCAACAGACCCGCCTCCCAATGAGCTTCAGGCACCAGATTCATATGGAGAGCAGATTCATACACCTTGAACCATAAAAATATGTCATCCTCCCTTTCAAAATCATTTACGAGGTCTTTAGGAGTGTGCACTCTGATCTCAGGCTGCACTGTGAAATTGCTACCACCATCCCCACTGGACTGGGTATTCTGATCCAGCTCCTTCAAGCTTAGCTCATGAGCCAGCAGCATCCTCTTCTCCTCTATGGCCATCCTCCTTTCATCCATCTCCCTTTGCATCCTAAACTTCTCCAACTCCAACTGGTGGGCCTTCTCTGCCTGTCTGTCCTATAACTCTTCAAGGGTCAGACCCTTGGATGACACACTGCTACCTGCTCTGGAGACTCTCTCCCTGGATATAACAGGCCCACCCACTACACCATTGTGTATGTATTGAACATCCTCATGCTCCTCCTCCCCCTCTGTGTGCCCCTCAGCTTCCTTGGCTGTCACCCAGGCCCTCAGTGCCTTCTGCAGCTCCTCCTTTCTGGTGGAGCCCTTAATTGGACAGGGAATATTTTTGCAGAACTGCCTCAACTGAGCAACTGTATACCTCTCTAGTTTCCCTAAGTCAAAAGTAGCTCCAGCTGATGCATCTCCAGATTGAGACATAATGAAGAATCAACAAAAGTGTAAAGTTCCAAGGCAGAAAAAGAGCTCCCAATGAAGTTCAAAAGTCAATAAAAGATTAAACAGTGGGTGTTCAGCCAGCACCTGACGTTGAACGGAAGCAAAACTAAAAAATGTTGTTCCCTCAGAATCACTTCATTTTGAGTCTTCCATATTGTCCTCCCTCACTAGGATCAAAACCTGTTCCAGTCCATTGTATGAAAATGTAGATGGTAGGCCATATTGAAGATTAACCCTACATGAGCAGGTTAAACCTGTGGCCAACTCCTGCTTCCTCTAATTGGGAATCTTAAAGAATTTCATCTTAAACATTTTTTGATGCAAATGTGGCCCAACGAGGCAAAAATCCCTGTACCATATTTGCAAAGTGGTGCAATGCATGCATTGCACCACTTTGTAAACCTTTGCGCTACATTATGCATATGCCATGCATAATGTATTCAAAGGGGGCCTTCCTCATTAAGTGGGCCAAAAAAATGGTGCAAAGAAATCTAACAAATTTCTTTGCATCATTTTTTTCGGCACTTTTAACGTCTGCTCAGAGAAGGTGCTAAAAGGAGGCACACCATTGATTACAATGGGCCTCAATGAGCTTTCCAGGATTAGAGTCAACATTTTTTATGCTAATCCTGTAAAGCTCCTCACTTGTGTCGAAAATTCTGATGCTGGTCCCTTAACTACTACTACGGTGCGCTGTATTTTAAATACATGGTGGCATTAGGGGTGAGCTAAGGAGAGCAAGAAACGTGGCGCTGCACAGAGTACAGCGCCACTTTTCTTAAATACGCCACTAAATTTCTAGGTTGGTAATTGGGCTTAGAGCCAGAGATCCCATCTCAGGTGCTTTGACTTCCATGCATTAGTCCCTGTTAAAGAGTGTATTATTTAAAAAACATTTTGCTTTGTACATAAGGCTATTTATCTGACAAGTGACAAGACTATTCTGAAAGTTCCCTGGTTTTGCCGATCCTTATGTACAACCTTGCATTTTCAGTTTTTTTACTTCAATGCTGGAATGCACTCCTGTTATATATCCAGACAGAATATAACTTCTTGAGGTCCAGGTAATCTTTAAAAGCCTGGTTATTTCTAGGGTTGGGTTATATATTCCACTCCACCAGCAGAGTTTGTAGAGATTTGGCCACTCGCTGTTATGCTTGTAATGTAGAGTTTTGGCCAAATTTCACCATGGCCAAATTGTCTCTTGAGCTCAGCTCACCAATGGCAAGTTGGCAAGTGATAGTAGGCATACCTTAGTGTGGCTTTTGTTCGCTAGAAGGGCACCCATCAAGATTTGTTCAACGTGGGAATTTGCAACCTTTCACAGTCAGAAAGCTGCAACTCAAGTAGGGAATCTGCTTGAGCAGCCGCAATATGAACTCGAGAAACTGCACCCTGTGGGGTGCTGCTTTGTGCCATTTATGCTGAACGTCACTGCTGAGTAATCAGTGTGACGTGCCTATTTCCACCCATTTGTGGAATTCTGCAGAATCAGTGTTTTGTAACTCTGTGGAAATCCCTGGAGTTAAACTCTGCTCAGGCCTAATTATTTCTGTACATAATTTGTGGGGGGACTGTGACAACTAACTTTTTGCAACTTTTTGGGCATATTATTATTCTTTCTGGTTGCTATGGTTAACACCATGATATTCCAGTGTGTATTTCATATATACTAAAAAATAAACATAAATATTAGCCATTCTTCTCCACCCACCTTGATTTTAATTTTGCCCTTGGTAGTTTTTTTATGATCAAAATAAAAGGATTACCACATGCAGTGGAATGCACCAGAGACCAGTAAGAGTCCAACATATTAATTAGTTCACATAATGGAAAAAGTTTCATCAGTTAGTCTGAATACTTTTTAGAACATTATTTTTTACTTTTTGGTTTGAGGTTAGAAGCACATCTTTGGTCACTCATGCCATGTTTAAATGATGTACACTCATACAAGATATTCTACTGTGAGACTGATCAGATTGTGGGTCAAATCACAAGGATGACACATAAAAAATTAACTTGTGCATAACATTTTCCATTCCCCGTTAACATGTTTTTTTAGATATAGGACAAAGATGCAGAATTTTAATCCCAACCACCCAGAAAACAAATCCTGTTTCCTAGACTGCCATTCTGAAAGCTGATAACCCTGCTTAAAACCCATTTCCGAAAATGAAATGCACAATGTGCTCCAGATCATTATCATGGCCCTAGCAGTGTCTACTGCTTTGATTTTCACTGAGTCTGTATTATAATGCCTGAGAAGGTACGATCTGTAAATACAATTATGCCATATACAAGATGGAAGGAAGTGTAATGAAAAAAAAATAACTCATGTAAAAGATCCTCGATGAACATCTGCCAGTTTGAAATTTCAAAGGGATTGTCTACAAAAGCTAAGACTTGGGTGAGATGAACTTTCCTGGAATGGCCAGTCTTGCTGTTTTCTTTGAAATGGCCTGATTCTAACTTGGCCCATTAAACTGTGGGTTTCTCTCTTACTCTGCTAACCAGTCCTCTGTGGGATATCCTACTTGGTGTGATTTACAGTGGAATTGAAACATCTTTCTAATTGATAAAGTAAATATGATTAGAAAAAGGAAGTATCATGGTTACCTGAGGAGCTCTTTCATGCAAATGAAATCATTCATCATTTTAGGCTTTGTCTTCCAAGGTCTTTGGAATACGTTACATGATATAGGACACTCTTATAAAGTTGGAATATATTACATTGTCAGATTAATAATAGTGGGTGTAAAACTCTATATAGCTATTGGTTTATGGTTATCCATATTACCATCATAGTGTTCATCTTTATGGCTCCATGCCCAGTCCACTGGACCTTCACAATGAGAGCAGAACCAAAACCATAATAAGTCACCCTTTCCTGCTATCAGAATCATTCTGCTTGCATGCAGGTAGTCTAGGATCTACATAGCTGGTGGTAGGTTTTCCCTCTGAAATGAAATTGTTAGAAAGCCTTAAAGGGCAGAGAACCAAACACAGCCTGAATAACTGCCAGGACCAATTGTTGAATTTTGTAGGTTCACGATTGAAAGCCATAAATTATCAGATCAAATAACAAATAATATTTCCTCAAAACATCTTACTAGTCTCAGAACTAGAGACATAATACATTTTGTGTTGAATGGATCACAAATTCATTCATTTCACAAGAGTACAGGAAAGGATTTCTGATAAATATATGCATTAAATTAGAGTGGTTTGGTTTCATCAGCAGAGAATACTTTGCCTCATGCTCTCGTATTGTAAAACCTTTTCATCAAGGAGATTAGCAAGAATGTCACAGCCATAATTAACTAATAAAGTGTAATCTTCATTGAGACATGTTCAAGGATATAATACTTGCCAGAACCAGTAGAATTTTAGGTTGTTCTGCCATTCATTTCCCACTGAATAACCAACTAGGCACTACTACAGGCCACATCAACACCAAGCCTTCCCAACAATCTAAGATCTTGAGTAAGGATAAAATTGCATTTGTAAAAAAAGGAATCTCATTGATTGGATTCATAGGTCTTCCAAGCCACTCACCATGACCGAAGGAGATCACCCAGATGCTAATTAGTCATGTTACAAAAATTAGAGCACGGGCAAACTGGTAATCTGTGTCCTCGCTGAATAGAATGTTATGTCACATGTTGGAAAATGGGTTATTGGTAAGGGCAGGTAGGTACCTACACTTAGCAATAGGCCACTAACCTCCACTAAGGTCCAGTTGGTCTCAGTAAATTAAACCCAGCTCAACCCTTGGTAGCTTGGCAATGAGCGTCAAGGCTTAACTTAGGAGACAGAGTGTAAAGCATTCAAATATCACAAAACAGTAATTAAATAAAACACAGGAAACAGTTTAAAAATCCAAAACCAATTTATAAAAATAGATTATATTTTATCTTTAAAATGACACCAAAACGAATAAAATCAGATAAGGGGAACCGCAGATATGAATTTTTAAAGATTTTTTTTTTTTTGTGCCTAGAAACAAAAAGCGTCAATCGGGTCATCTGGTTGCACCTCGACCGGGGCAAAGTCAAAGTTTCAGGCCGACCGCGATGGAGCCCTGCTCGGCTACAGGCCGCGGGAGGACTCGGTTAAAAGTTTACCTTCACATGTGGTCTCTTTTTCGAAGATTTTCTTCAGCGGGACGAACCTGCCAGCCCAATCCAACCTCCTGGAGCCCTTCTCCAGATACACGATGCTGGAATTCTCGGTGGAGATTTTTACCTTCGGACTCAGTCGTTTTTTCGAGGTGAAAATCCTTCGACCGGGGTAAACCTGGATCTTGATCTGACGTCCATGGAGCCCTCCTCGGATACGCTGGCTGGGAGGTCCCGGTCAACTTTTTACCTTCGGACTTAGGGGATCATTCTGACCCCGGCGGTCTAAGACCGCCGGGGCCAGGGTCGGCGGGAGCACCGCTGACAGGCCGGCGGTGCCCCGCAGGGCATTCTGACCGTGGCGGTTCGGCCGCGGTCAGAAGAGGCAAACCGGCGGTCTCCCGCCGGTTTACCGCTGCCCTTAGAATCCCCCATGGCGGCGCAGCTTGCTGCGCCGCCATGGGGGATTCTGACACCCCCTACCGCCATCCTGTTCCTGGCGGTTCGCCCGCCAGGAACAGGATGGCGGTAGAGGGTGCCGCGGGGCCCCTGGGGGCCCCTGCCGTGCCCATGCCAATGGCATGGGCACGGCAGGGGCCCCCGTAAGAGGGCCCCGAAAAGTATTTCAGTGTCTGCTAAGCAGACACTGAAATACGCGACGAGTGCAACTGCACCCGTCGCACCCCTGCAACTACGCCGGCTCAATTCTGAGCCGGCGTCCTCGTTGCAGGGGCATTTCCTCTGGGCCGGCGGGCGCTCTTTTGGAGAGCGTCCGCCGGCCCAGAGGAAATGTCTGAATGGCCGCCACGGTCTTTTGACCGCGGTGCGGTCATTCAGCGGCGGTACCCTGGCGGACGGCCTCTGCCGTCCGCCAGGGTCAGAATGAGGCCCACAGTCTCTTTTTCAGAGATTTTCTTTACCGGGACGAACCAGCAAATCAGCCTGGGTCGCGGTTGAGGCAATCTGGCTAGAGTTGCCGCGGCGGGTCGGTCCCTCTATGGAGCTTTTTAACAAAAGTTGTCCAAATTTCTCCAAACTTCTATGGCTTCTCCCAGATGTCCTTTTAAGGTTCTTTTGGGGTCCACAGCTCACCCCAAGGGTCCAGAAGTTCTGAGATGGTCCTTGGGGGGGTGCGGACTACAACTTCCAAAATGCACCTGGCGCAAACTCCTTTTTGGCCACTGGACAGTGGTCAGCTGGTCACTTTCTTCAGGAGTTGGTGCAGGGGACTCTGGCTGGCAATTTTTCACCTGTAGCAAACAGGGAGTCCCTCCTTGAACCAGTTGAAGCCAGGCAAAGTCCTTCTTGTGGTGAAGCCCAAGTGTGCAGCTGGTGCAATCCTTCTGAGTGCAGGTTCCAGGTGCAGGCCAGGGGTCCAGCAGGGCAGTCCTTCTTCTCTTTTGGTTCTTCCTTGTTGGAATCTGATGGGGATCTGAGGTGTGGGTGCAGGTCTGCCAGTTTTATCCTTGCTCCTGGGTGAAAAGCAGGGGGGTCCTGGTTCTCCAATCAGGTGCAGGGTTCTTCCCCCTGTGATGAACACTTCCTGGGAAGTGTGGCAAAAATCAATCCCAGGAGGCAACATCCTCCAAAAATCCATCATGGCTGAATTTGATTTTTCTTGAGGTTACATCTGGCTGAGCCCACTCACTGGTGTGGCTAAAAATCATAAACACACCCCTCTCCTGCCCTCTCCTAATCTAATCAAGGGGGCACCTAGTTGTCTGGGGTTGCAGGATGTGGGGGTGTTGTTGGTTGCTCCAAATGTCCTTCTCTGCCTTTGAAGACCAGTTTGGCAGCCCCCCCCCTTCCTGCCTCACCATCTGCTGAGGGGTGATTCCCTCCCACAGGCACATTCCTTTGTGTGAAGCCAGGCCACTTCACACCTCATCAAGGTAGCTTGGCCAAGCTGCTAGAGGCTGGCCAATCAGAGCACAGCAGCAAAAACAACACAGGGCTGAAATTGGCAACTTTTTCAGGTAAAGTTTAAAACTCTTTACCTGAACAAGTTATATTAAATCCCACAACTGGAAGTTGTGGGATTTATTACCACAATTAATTTGATACCAAATTCTTGGTATGCATCAAGGCCATTTACTACAATGAGGGAAAAACGAATGTGGCTGTTTTTACCTCACCAGGGCTTATGAAACTATTTTTATAAAGTCCCTGCTTATAGTTACATGGCACCCAGCCCTAGGGGCACAAAGGCACACCTTAGGGGTGACTTGTATGTAAAAATAAGGTAATTTAAGACTTTGGAACTACTTTTCATTCCAAAGTCGAATTTGCATATAACTTTAATTTAAAAGCAGCCAGCAAGGCAGGCCTGCCTTTAAAATGACACTGGGCACCTCAGCAGTGCACCTATGGGTGCACTAACTATGCTGTGGTCCCTAAACCTACACGCCCTACCATATACTAGGGACTTATAGGTAGGTTAACTTAGCCAATTATAATTAGCCTAATTTGCATATCCATTTTACACAGAGCACTGGCCCTGGGTTTGTAAGCAGTACCCAGGGCACAGCCAAGAGTCAGTAACCATCAGTACCTGTCCAAAAAGTGTGGGGGTGACCAGGGTAAAAAGGAGGACTTTCCTACATCACACAACTAAAGAGACAATATCCTACTACTTGGTCATTGTGGAGGTTTTGAACAGCTTGCTAACAGATGGTAAAGAACATTCCGACTTCGCTCCAGCTGTTTCCTAAGCAAAAAGTTTAAATTCAAAAGCAAGAAAGAAAGACCTAAGCTACATCCTGAAACTAATAGAACAGACTAAGGGGGTCATTACGACCTTGGCGGTCGGTGTTAATATGGCAGTAGGTACCCCCAACAAGCTGGCAGTACTTACTGCCATATTATGACATTGGTGGGTACCACGCAGGATTATAACCCTACCTGCCGCCATGGCTTCCGTGGCGTTCGTAATGTCATGAAAACCATGGAGGTAGGTCATATCAGTGACATGAAATTCCTTCCTCTCCAGGTACTCCCCATCGCCCCACCTCTCCAAACACCCCCACCTATACATTCACACTCCCTTCACACACAAACACACATTCCCACATGCTTCCACACATGCATACATCCATTCACACACACACATCCACACACACTTTCCAACATAAACGCAGACACGCATTCACATAACACAACATACACGCACTCACATCTCCATAGATGCACACAGGCATTCAACACACACCCACATCCACGCACACACAAACATTCACACACCCCCAACACACATACACACAACACCCCCCACCACTCTCCCCTGACGGAGACCTGACTTACATGGATCCAGGGGGTCTTCTGGCAGGAGACGGGGCGCTACTGCCACCAGCAATGCCCACCAGCAGATGGCTTTTAGGTGCTGCGGTAGGCGGTTTTTACCACCAATGTCAGAATGAGGGCCTAAGGGCCTTACTTGGAGTTTGACAGATGAGATATTCTAATCAAATGTTGTATAAATCCTATCAGTTGTATTACAAGTGCCTCAGGCTTATAATACAGCAGAAGGGACATCTGTCACATTTGTGACAGTCAGTCTTATCTGAGGGCCTGATTTAGAACCTTACCTGGAATTTGGAAGATAGGTTACTGCATGATAAATGTGTCTGCCTTATTACTGGTGCATATTTCCCCATGATACTTGTAATATGGCAAACCTGATTTCCATCACTTTAGTGACTAGGTGATCCATCCTCCAAACTTTAAATCCAGACCTTAGAGTTTGGTTGACAGGTTACTCCACCAGAAACGTGACAGATATCTTGTCTGCCTTATTACAACAGTCATGGGATATTAAGCACATGTAATAAGGTGGACGGGATATCCATAATATTCGCAACAGTGTAAAATGTGAGACCAATTCTAAATTAGACTCTAAAAGACTTATTTTAATATTCTCGTGGTACCAATGATTCACTGGTTGCTGTAAATAGTGTTGAACATCAGTAGACCTTTCGCACGGTTGACCTACCTCTCTGTCGTTGGAACCAAAAAATAATTTAATTAATACAGTGCAATAAGAAAAACACTGCAGCACCATCAATTTGTCTAAGTCTTTCGAAGTCATGTTGATGGTCCATTTTTCATTTAGCTGTTTATTTTCTTGATATGTACTATAAATTGATTCTTGTGTCACCCTGCCTGTTGCACTCAAACTTTCAAGCAATCACCTCTGACTATTAGCATCCTTAGTCTTCCCTGGTAGTGAATGCAGCATCATACTGAGAGCGGTTGTGCTTTTGCATTCTCTTACAAATGGATATCAGGGAGCTTCTCTGCCCACACGCAGTTCAAAATCTTTTTTGTATAAGGATTACTTCTGCAGAAAATGACATAGAGTCAGGTTTCTGTACATTATTTATATAATTATAGTAGATAGGCTATCTTTTAACGCAAGAATGTAGAATGAGGGAAATGCTTATCTTATACATTATGACTTGAACATTCTCAATGAAATAAATGTTTGTGAGAAGCGAATCTTGTCATTGCAGAAAGGAGTTCCATTGCAGCTAATGTTCTAGTCACAACCTGCATTTTTGGTATTATATTCAAATAACAAAATAACCATTGATTAGTGCTGTTTTTGGTACAGAAAACACTTTATGTAAAATGATTAGTAGCTAAACCTTCTGCAGTAATAGTATCTGGTCACATTTGAAAGTGGTGTGCCGTAAAAGTACGGTATTACTTTTCTTTAGTGAGTGAAGCGAGCAAGCTTAATGGACAAATCTGGGGTCCAATGTGAGCCCTCCTCCCAAGAAAGTTTTTTTAAAAAGATTGACAAATGGTGCATTTGAAAGCAAATGAATTTAGTGAGAAAGCAAGGTTAAGAAAACAGTGGGAAGACATAGGCCCTCATTACAACCTTGGTGGTTGGTGTTAAAGTGGCGGTAATACCGCCACAGGCGGGCGGTAATTACTGCCAAATTATGACCATGGCAGAAAGATCTCCGAAAGACAGCCAATGTACCACACTGACTGCCAGGGCGGAAACAACAGCCTCCACGGCGGTAATCACCTATATCCAGGCGGAAGTCAATGTTGGACCCACCATATTAAGATTCATCAATCCACCACCTTTCCCGGGGCGGTACCAATGACCTCAAAAGCCTGGTGGAAACTGAGCACAGAAGGGAAAGGACTCACCATTGGAGACACAGGGAACATCCACGCCACCATGGACCCCGAGCTGCATGTCTTCCCCATCATCATCTATGTGCTGCTCCACCACAAACATCAACACCGGCGAAGACGACGACGGTGAGTATAGCCACCTAGCACACAAGAAGGGGGGAGAAAAACGAGAGTGACACACACACGCAACACCCCCCCCCAACACCATGCAGACAATCAGCTGCATTACTAAAACATTTTACCCCGCAACTCCAATCAATAAGGCAAGGACAAAACGATTTTGAAAAAGTGAATGTAATGAGAGCAACACATCTAGAAAAATAATTTAGGCAAGAGAATAGATGTATACATATGCACATAAAAAGGATCACAGCCCAGTCCACAATGTTCGTAGGTCAAATGGCCACAGGCCAAAGTCCAAGGCCACACATGCCACCTGCATCAACAAGGAGAACACTGCAGGGGCATCAGTTGGTAAATAGGCAGACACCTCTGGGGGACAGGGGACGGGGGGCTCCTCAGCCGGGAGATGGAACAACACCAATGGTTCTGGGGGGGCCTCGTGATCTGTGCGCTTGATTCTGGGGTATTTTAGCTATCTGGTTGTCTTATCCACTGGTTCTGGAGGGGGCCTCGTGCCCTGTGCTCTTGATCCTGATCCCGTGGTACTGTCCCTCCTGCAGCCGCCTGTTCTCCTGCAAATTGTCCAGGATCTGGCACATCGTGTCCTGGGAATGTTGATATGTCCCAGGATCTCTGCAAGTGCCTCCTGGAGAGTCAGTTCCCTGGGCCTGTCCTCCTCCTGGCACATAGCAGTCCTCCCAGTGTCCCTGTTGGCCTGTGCCTCTGTCCCCTGAACCGTGTGCCCACTGTCACTGACCCCAGATCCCTGATTATCATGGGTTTGAGGTGTGCTCTGGGTTCCCTGTAGAGGTGGACACACTTCTGATTGACGTGTCATGGGGACAGAGGTATGGGTATGCTGGGTGGGTACTGTGGTGGTGTTTCCAGATGGGGGAGGCTCTGTCGTGGTGTGTGACTGGGCCTGGGTAACCAACTGTCCAGAGGTTCCTGATGGGTCAGGTTGGTCATCCAGATCCAGATACTGGCACCCCCTCTCTGGTGACATTGGCTGGGGTACCTGTGGGGATGTAAATGATGTGTTATGGTTTCTGTGTCTGACATATTGTGCATCTGTGAGTTTCCCACTTTGGTTGTATTAGCCCTGGCAGCTTTCACTTATGTACGTTGGTGTATGGTGAAATAATTAGTTCTCTCTAGTGTGCATGCTTCAATGATGAGTGTCCATGCAGGGCTGTAATGGGTGTCCATGCATTGGTGAAGCATACAGGGCTTGGCATTGGGATGAGTGAGATGTGCTGGTGGGGTGTGTGGGTAGTGGTGGAGTGTTGGGAGTGAGGGTGGGGGAATGTGATTGCATGCAGTTGGGGGGGCTGATAATAGTTGAGAGCTGACTTACCAGACTCCAGTCCTCTTCCTACTCCAGACAGGCCCTCAGAATGCAGGATTGCCAAGACTTCCTCCTCCCATGCTGCGAGTTGTGGGGGGGGAGGTGGTGGTCCAAACCAGTCCTCTGGATCATGAGTTGGTGTCTTGCTGCTATGGAATGTACCTTCCCCCATAGGTCGTTCCACCTCTTCCTGATGTCATCCCTAGTTTTTGGGTGCTGTCCCACGGCGATGACCCTGCCCACGATTCTCCATCATAGCTCCATCTTCCTAGCTATCGAAATCTGCTGCACCTGTGCTCCATATAGTTGAGGCTCTACCCTGATGATTTCCACCACTATGACCCTTAGCTCCTCCTCTGTGAAACGGGGATGTCTTTGTGGTGCCATGGCTGTTGTGTGAGGTGTGTAGGTGAGGGTGTGTTGGGTAATGTTTGGGGTGTGTGATGTGGGGTGTGTGAGTGGTGTATAGGTGTGAGTAGAGTGTGGCTCTGGTTGTGTCTGTGGTCTTGCTGTCTGTCTCTGGTGGCAATTGTTTGTAATGGTAAAGGGTTGTGTTTTATAGTGGTGTGAGTGGGTGGGTGTGGTGTGTGTATTGGTGTCAGGTGTGTGTTGTTTGAATTGTCCATTGTGGTGTTGTTTTGTTTGTGTGTATGTATTTTGCGTGGGGCAGTATTTACCGCCAATGGTTTACCGCCAATGAATGTCCACCATGGTGATTCGTGGGTCATAATGTGGTGGGCGTTGTTCTGTTGGTCTAATGGTGTGGGTTTTGATAACGCCAGTTTATCACTGACCTTTGTGGTGGTGGATTTGTGTATGTGGCTGAATACTGACTGATTGGTGTATGTGTGTCATAATATGATGAACGGATATCTGCTGCGGCAGCAGTATTTTGGCGACAGTCAGCGTGGCGTTAAGTGGGATTTACCGCCAATGTCATAATGAGGACCATAGTTTTGAAATACTAACCACATTAATAACTGCCCATATCTTACTGCATTAATACATTCAACATTTACTTTAATGTGCAAATTGTACAGGGCAACAACTTCAGGCCCTATAAATTGTGTGCTTGCCCAGTGTCTTGCATTGCATGCAGCATCAATTTTAGAAGAAAATGCTCTAACCAGGCATCAGGAAGCACCCCCAGCTGCTGGCTGCAATCAGTCAGACAGAAATATGTGCAGACAGATCTTTAAGTGGGATCAAAAAAGTAGAGGCTCTCTATGAGGGAACATGTAAAATAAATTTCTATGATTCCCAGTGTGCCACCCACCTGTATTTTGTTTTCTCTCTGAGGTGTTATTGCATCCAGAAATATAACACAGCTGTGTTGGCTGCAAGCGTGCAATGGAATCAGTCTTGAAGGGAGCTCTGCCTTAGGACCCCAAAGGGTTTCCACTGAGTACTAAGAGCAGAGGTCAGGGAGGCTGGAATCTGCCAGACCTCAGAGAGTGCTACTAATGTCACAGAATGGGCTACATGTCTGAGCGATGCCGCTTAAAGGCATTTCATGAACAGAGAGGAAGATTAAGCCTAGGCCAGTCCCCACAAAAACCCCATCTGCAAAACCAGCCCAGGTCAACCCAAATGCATCCTACATTCAGCCAAGAGGGAACTAATCTCAGCAAAGACCGGTCCTACAGCCACGGAAGTGAGAGGTGACTGTCTGCGAAGGTGGTGCCTTTACACAATCGCAAAATCCAAGTGCGCAGGTAGTCCAAAATCCCCAATAAGTTTACATTCACATGATACCCTCTTCAAAACTCACCACAACTTCAGACCATTTAAGGTGTGTGCGTGCCCAATGTCCTGCACTGCCTTCGGCATCACCTTTGGAAGAAAATACTCTAAACAGATATCAGGAAGCACCCAAAGCTTCTGTCTGCAATCAGTCATATAGAAATATGTGCAGATATATTTTTATGTGGCATAAAAAAGTTGGGGCTCTCTTAATGGGAGCTTGAAAAATACATTTCTGTGATTCCCATAGTGTGCCACCCGGCCTATATTTGGTTTCTTTTTGAGATGCTATTGCGTCCACAAATATAACAACAACTGACATAGACTTAAAATCGGTCAGAACTATAGGCTTTGTCATTGGTTGTTAGCTGTTTAAGATAAATGAGTAACACAAATGATTATAAATATTTAACATTGGAAATGTTTCAATTCTGAAATTGTGAGTCTGTGAACTAAATATTATTGAGGCCTATGGAAGGAATATGGCCTTCAGTTATTTCTGCTTTACATTAGATATGTATGCCCTTTTCCCTTCACATCTTATCCATCTGCACATTTTCAACCTCCTCTCTTTCCTCTTCAGCACCCTCTTTTCCCTCTTTCCTGAATGCATTCCCTCACATGTCCCTCATTTTACCACCCCAAACATACACTGCACTCATTCACATTTAAGTATTTTATTTAATTTAGCTTTTGCCTTCTAAATATTTTGACCTCTATGCACCCCTTCACACACATTTACACTGAATTTCATATGCAACTGGAATACATGACCATTGTTCTGTGTGCTCTGCAGAGAGACAAACCCACTGTCAGGCCCCTTGCTTCGCCTTCAGCCTCAGCACCAGCACTCTCAATCAAAGCCCCTCATAAACACCTGGCACGAGTCAAAATATGCGCTATGCAAGAGTAACACAATCCACAGAAACACAGCATGGTGAAACAGCTAAATTGCTTGGGGAATGAAACATTAAGTAAAACATGTGAAATAATAGGAACTAAATGACTGACACACATTACACACATTTTAACATTCATTGTTCCCATATCAAGCCATGTTTGTGGCATTAATGTCAAGGGCATGAGGATAGGGACAATTTGAACATCATACAGCAGATAACTGCCTTTTCCCCTTGTGGTTGACTCGGATATTTGGATCATTTTTGCAAGGGAACAAGAACCCTGCCCGTCTTTTAGAACAGTTTCACGGGGAATGAATATAGCAGCTGCACTTCTAAAAGAGACAGAGATCTGCAGCCAGGGCCAGGGGTGTCACATGGGGAAGGTTAGCATGGCAAGGGATCTCAGTAAAATACAAATCACACAAGATCAGCATTATAACACTTACCATTACTGAAGACAAGATACTAAATCACACATGCTTGCATTCACTCCTACTGCGTGATGAATGGGGAGAGGGTGGGATGTAATGACAGATGGCTGCCCTCATGCAGGGATGAAGACTATGACACAAAAAATCATGATGCTAAAGCGTCACTGGCCTATAGTGGACACTGCCATAGACCAAAATGGAAATGAAGGACTTTAGAGCAGTCAGCCCTGCGTTGTACATCACAGTGTAGAAAGTTGATTTACTGTCTGGTTTCTGTCTCCTGCTTCAAAGTGAGGCAGGGCAGACAACTTAGGACAGACATACCAGACTTAAATGTATCGATTTGTTTGGAGATATAATCATATCTCTAAACTAATGGATCTATTTAATATTTTTTTATACCAATGTGTAGGAATTTCAGAGGGGCACAACCCCTCAGCTCTAAAACAGAAACCACCCCTGTTCTGTCGACATCTAAGCATGTATGATTTTAGAGTGTCACTGAATTGAAACATGAAAATACAATGGACCCAACTCACAATTGTTTTGCTTTTACTTTTGTAATACTTATGGTTCACTCCTAAATTTCAATTGCAATCCTAGTACTAAGTCAGGAATGCTCTGGGAATCCAGTTGTAAGCCAGGGTGTAGGAGATAGTTTTTTGATTGAGTGGGGTGAAAAGCCTTTTCGAACACCAACCACAAACCCTTCCAGGGTAAATCACAGAAGTCACTAAATTAACCTTTCCTTTAACCTTCTGGTAGGTTGGCACAAAAACAGTCAGGCTTAACTTAGAGCAGCATGTAAAGTATTTGTGCTGCACACAAACCATGATGATGTGAAAACACAACACAAGCAAAATCCCACAATAATGTAGAATAATATAGTAAAATGTAATAAATCAAAAGACATCAAAGCAACAAAAATACAATCAGTAATAAGTATAGCGCTTAAAAGCACAAAGCACCAATCCTGGTTATCTGGGCATGCTAGGCCAGAGGAAAGTCACAACTTCAAGCCAAGAGCAATGGAGTGTGGGCTGCATACAGTGGCAAGGCTCGTCCCTCTGCATTAATTATTTTCTGCAACTACACTGCTAGAAGTCCAGTTCACAGTGAAGCAGGCAATAAGAAACAGGGGGAGCAATGTGGAGGGCCTTAGCATGAAGAGCAGGCCTGTGGTCATGGATGGTTGTTGCTGTGGTGTGAAGTTCCTGTTAGGTGTTGTGGACTGTCATTGCTGGAGCTTCATGTTGCCAGTCACCCCAGGCTAACAATGCTGTAGCGCGATGTGAAGTTCTTGCATTGCAGGTTGTCACTGATTGTCACTATAGTGAGAAGAGTGGGGCCCCCTGGAGCTTTTTATTGGCTGTCATTGTGAGTGGGTATCTCATTGCAAACAGGTTGTTTGACACTGTGAAGAGCCGAAAACCTCAGGATTTCTCCTTTGGTCCAAGACCTGGGGAGGCACCTTTGGGGAACATGAACTAACTCCAGCAGAAGCCATAAGGGCTCAGGTATATCCTGTTGTATGTTCAGGCAGATCCAGTGCAGCTGGTCAGCTTGGCAGTTTTAGGGAGTCCTCTCTAGCTTGTTGTATCCCTGTAGCTCTGAAGAGTAGGTCAGCCACCTACCCTCAGAGAGCAGGAGAGGCCTCAAGCATTACAGCAGTTTTCTGGGGGTAGGACAGGCCTTCCTCTAGAGTATCCACAGGTCCATAAGAACACTGAAGAGTGGGTCTACAGTTCTTGTTTTATACCTGATGCCTGCTTTGAAGTGGAAGAAATTTCTAAACTTACTCCCATTTCTGCTTCTGTTAATTCTGTCCTCCCCTTCCAGGCTCCAAGGGTTCTGGGTGACAAAAGGCTAATTTAAAGTTCTTTGTGAGTGTTCTGAAGGAATCCCATTTAAAATGTAATTAGGGCAGGGAACAGCTTCATCCCTCCCATCCTGACAAGATGGCCCAGCCTGACAACATCTAGTCCCCCTTTCTCTCAGCGTCAGGAAAAAATACACAAATGCCAACTACCATCTACACAAGGACACAGGCTGCAGGCACCAAATGGCGAAGACAAGAAAATGGCAACTTTCTGAAAATGTCATCTTCAAAATGATGACATAAAATCCAACTTTCCCATTAAAGAGGGTTTTAAATTACAATTCTTTTGAGTGTAAACAAGATATTCATACTTGCCCCCAATCCCAAGTTATCACTTATTAAATGTAATAAGGTAAACCCAATAGTATTAGGTGGAGGAGGTAGCCCTTTCAGTAGTAAAGAACAAATTTAGATTTTTCACTACCAGAACATGTCAAACTTAAAAGTGCATATCAAAATGTTTAAATACCTGGCACCCTGCCCTATGGCTGCTTAGGGCCTAGCTTAGTGGAGACATATGTGTATCAAAAGGGATGTTTCTCAGGTAGTTTAAAACTATACACAGGCTGAAATGGCAGGCCTGACACATATTTCAAATGACGTTCTAAGAGGGTGGCAAAATAAGTGCTGCAGGACAACTAGTATAATTCAATTTCTAGGCCTGTATACATATTGTATCAATTTACTAGGGGTATATAAATTAATTGTGCCGCTAAGGTGTAGGTCAATGTGATGATGTTTAAAGGTGCAAGCACCAGCACTTTAGTATTGGTAGCAGTGGTAAAATGCACAGTCTCATGAAGCCACAAAAAAGCATTTCAGCACACAGCTGATAAGCAGGCAAAAGATTTGAGGGAAGACTACTGCTAAAAATGTCATTGAAAATAAAATCCATGTAATTATTAACCTGTATGTGTAAAATGAAGACCTATGCAAATGCTGCATTTTAAATCTGCATTTTCCTTTATAAACACTACATTACTTGCTTGACTTGGTGGACGGCTAAAGTTAACTAATTCCAAACTACTTTAGCTCAGCAAAAATGTTTCCATTGTGACTTTTGCATAGCCGTTTGCATGACTCAAACTTCCTATGCTAAGAAAGAGAGCTATATTTGTCCTATCTTTATAACTGCTTTACCTACATTCAAATCTCAAAATTAGCTAAATTAATCTTAAACTCGCTTTGTTAAGAATAGGCTTCCTGTGTGAACATGTGTAAGAAGCAGAGGTGATTTCATGTGAGTATGCTTAAAACTTACATGAGTGTTATTTCTCTCAGAGATAAAGTGGAATTGGAAAACTCTGTAATGCTTCACTTTGACCAGCATTTTTATGAATTGTATCTTTGTCTAAATTTACCATATCAATGGATACTGTTACTTTCTCACAATGTTCTTACCCATTTATTGTTTATTGGTTGATTGTACAACTTATCTGAAATGTATGTTATAATTGTATTCTGTTATTAAAGTGTCCCAGGGAAAAAACAGATACTGAGACAATTTAGTCCTTTAGACGTTTTAGACTGGTTATGCATGTGAGAAAGACTCAGAATCTCTCTTGTTCTATTTTTAGACATACTTTCCTCTCTGTCTAAACTATTCTTCATCAGAGTCTGATGCAGTATTCTTTATGAGCACTGTTAGCTTTATTGGCTAGACTGATCCTCGGACGTTGCAAGGTACTTCATTTTAAATATATTCACTGATTTGGAATAATCAAATGGGGATTAGATTATGGGACACACTTTATACAATGTTCTGTAAATATTGCTTGACTAATAAAGACAATATTTAAAACTTACGGTAAATAAAGTTTTTAATACTTTAAATACAAATCTCATTATTCACTCCAGAGAATTTATTACATTTATGACAATATATAATGATGATAGAATCACAGTTTCATTTCTCCAGCTCTTTTCTAAGATCCTCTACTGGGTATCTAAGAGTTGTGTTGTATTTATAATTTTAGGATTCTCTGTGCTCTCAAAAAGTTGGTAGTAGAGGTAAGGTTAAAATTACAGGAGAAAGAAGCTGCAAAAAAAAATAATTGGCCAAATTTAGATCAAGACCAATTGCCCAGAACCTGGTTGTGAAGACTGATGAGCTGTGGATTTTGAAGCAGTTGCAGATTATGGTTTAACAACTGGTGAAATCAACAGATGTGAGTATCAATAGGATGAACATTTACATGATTTGTAAACTGCGATGTGTGGTTTATATTCAAATTGATCTACTGGTATTTTGAAGTACAATCACTATTTGTCTATATGTTATGTTCTTTGTCGAAGAAAATAAGTGCTTATCACACCATGAAGTAGTCTAAGATCCCGGGATAGAGATCTATAGAGTTAGGTAGAGATATGTAGACATATATAGGGATTTATAAAGATAAATCAAGATATAGAGATATTTAGATATAAGAGATTTTCTTGTTTGCAAAGAGAAGTGCAAGTCATGATATGTCGTCAACTACACTAATAGAGAAGGAGTTAAAAATGTGTTGTGATTGCACTAATTTTAATTAGTGTTAGTAAAGCATGATGCTCAAATGTGACACAACACTAATTGCATGATTTTCCCTCAGCCCGAGATTTCATGATTGTGAGTGGAGAATGTTTTTTGATTCAGAATCCGAAGGTGTAAATTCTAGTTCCGATGGTTGATTGCCAAGCTGGCAGAAGAAGCAGACAAAGATTGATCTTATTTATGTTGCTTAGTTTTTAGGTTTGTCTTTTTGCCTTGTGCCGAGAAAAATTATAAAGAAGGGTGAGCTGCTACAAGAAGGTAGTTTTTGTGTCATATTGTGCTGCACTGGTATTGGTTGGGTAGTTTCATGCTGTTCAGTGATTGGTTTGATCTCGGCAAAGGTTGAAAAATCATTGGCTGATTGAAGTATGGAATTGTATTGTGATATGATAAAAAGGGGGTCTGTGTCCTGACGTATACGGAAGAATTTCAAACCAATTAAGATGCTGTAACTTCACTCAATCACTGAATTTGTTGAAATCTGTCAGAAATCATGACATTTTTCAAAGCTTTGAGGAGTCTAATGAGAGGTGATGTGATGGATCCAGTTAGGAAGGGTGAAGAAGCACATCCTGAGGGTACGCCATCATATCATATTATGATTAGAGAAGGGTTATATACTTGTGTTTGGCTTCGTCAATGGTCTAAGATCACTGAAAAAGAATGGGTCTTGAAATTTCATAGTTGGGGACATTAAATTTAGAGATAATAGGTAGATTACGAGAAACATTGTATGAAAAGAAGCCACCTCTTAGACCTACACATATTGAATCACTTAGTGCATGGAAGAAGATGGCTAGAATTAAAAACATGAGAGAGATACCAAAAACAAACCAAAACAGCAATAAGAAATTATACAGGTGCAGTTTGGGATGATCAAGCACAGGGATGGAGAAAGAGTGTGGTGGAAGGGGCTAGATTATATCCCATACTTACAAAGGGGGTTAGAGAAACTGAAAAACGTAAAAAGAAAAAGATCAAAGGGGACAAAGATGTGAATGGTGAAACAAAATCTGATACTGATTTGGGTGATGACATTTTATATGAAGCTTTGGCTGCATACCTGCCACCTTATGTAGGACATATGGAGCATTGTTCATAAATGATGTGACTATAGCTACAGCTCCTATAGATCCAGGTGTTTCAAAGGTTACTAGTTTGATGCAAGCAGTACAGCCTGAAAATATACAACCCATACGGAGTCAACCAATTGTGCCAAAACCAGTAATAACTCAACTAATTGTTGCACAGCCTGCTACTATACAGCCTGTAACTCAGCAAGCATTTGCAAGTGTTCCAACACCAATTAGTACAGGTCAGACAGTGATATAAAAAGATGCTGCAATTTCTATGAAGACAACTCCCGCACAAATTACTCATGTGATTGCACCATAGACAGAACCTGCACACATTGTTCACACCCAGCTACAGTAGTTCAGGAATCAGCTGGAGGTATGCACATAAATGGGTTTATCCCAATGTTGAAAAATTCACAGATTGTGGTATGGACACCTCCACAGACCATTCAAGCATTACGAGAAGGAAGAACATTAGTTTTCACAACACAAACTGTGACAAGTGAATACAATTTAGAAGGTGCTTTATTGGTTTGAAGAGGTTGCTAGAAATTGTGTGAAAGTTAAGGATGCAGAAAGACCAAGTACTAGTTCAAGTTAAAATACCAGTGGAGCTTCAGAAAAGAGAGACCATTAAATGTACGTATATTAAAAATTTAATTAGAAGAAATTGTTAGAGGATGTTTGGATTTTGATCACACAAACCATTATGAAGAAAAATAATTAATTGACATGGGCAAATAAACTGCAAGAAAGGATGCAACCGTTTGTGACAAATTGCCTGAATTAGCAACTAAATATGAGGTTGATATTTTTCAAAGCTTACTATTACACAGAAGTTTCAGGGTGCAATTAGATGATGAATTAATTGAAAACATGTGCTCTTCTGGAATGCACATTATTCTCACTGAATTAATAAAATGTGTATAGAAATGGAGTTGATATGACAACTTTGAAAGTAATTGGTCACAGAAATGTGAAAGGAAAAAGTAACAGGCAGAAGAGGCTAATGAGAAAAGAAGACAAACTGCACATTCAGGAACTACTGCCTATCCTTTAATAGAAATACCAGGTGGAAGGTATGTGCATGTCCCCAGGAGTATTGGTGATCTTGCACAATTTACAAACAGTTTTACAAAATTTAGGGAAAGTCCAATGCAGTGGTATACACAAGCCAATAGATTTGTCAAGATTTCAAAGGTGTGGTGGGTAGGTTTAAATACATTTTTGGATATTTTGATTCTGATTGATTTGTTAGCAGAATGTAAGATTGCAGTTCAGTGGCCAGATGAGGAACCAGAGAAGAACACTGTCACAAACATTCTGTGGTAATGACTAAGAATAATGAGGCGATAACATTCTTTAAAGGCAGTGTTCCACCTAAGGATTTGGATTATTTGAAACTGAATTGAATGCAGAAGAAAGTTAAAGAAACTGTCCTTGAATTTTAGAAGAGGTTGATGAAAGCATTATAACAGCATGCAGGACAGACACATCTAGACCCGACAGATATGGCATTTTTCATTACACACTTTGTGATTGGTTTGAGACCTGAGATTTGTGAGCAGAATGTGATTTGTTGGCAGACAAGTCTTTGTGTGAGATTTTGACATATATACAGTATTACACTGATGAGCAGGAGTAGAAACAGCATACACTTAAGACATGTATGTTGGCGCAGATTGAATTTTCACAGCCAGGTTGCAGAGTCAGTCATTTGTTGGAAATGGTGAGTGGATTGCAAACAAGTGGTTTTCAAGCAGGAATGCAAGGTGTTCAGGTTGAATGATAGTGTCTCAAGAAAGAGGAAGAGATGCTCTGATTGATCCAAGTACAGGTTTTGTGACGATGATGAAAGTGACACTGCGTCACTTTTGTAACAGGGTGAGGCATTGGAAGCATGTGTGAAGGCTCAATCCAGATGGAACTATCAATAAACAGTTGCAGGGAGTAAACCAAATGTCAAAGCCAAATGTTCCTATGCAACAGATGCAAGTACTGATGCAAAACAAGACTCAGGTGGTAACCATGCCACAAGCACCTTGTTAATAATGCAAGATTAATTCAGAATCAGTTGCCAAAAATGATTTGAAATGTGATGCAGATGCAAATGAAAATGCGGTCCAGCAGTTTCCCATGCTTGAAAACATTTAGATGGTAGAGACAGGCATGTCACAATGATGGTGCCTGAGAGGGGAGACAGATTGTGTGCTTGACACTGTCTTAGAGGTAGACTAAAGTGGGACATTTGTGGAAGTTGAGGTGAATGGCCACCAAGTGTCATTTCTTATTCAAACCGGAGCTTCCTGTTCCACTGTGAAAAGAGTAGAAGTACCAGACCTACCACTCTTGGAAAAAGAGATCCAAGTTGTGGAAGTTGCAAATAGACAGATTACTAGCACTGTTTCTAAAATCATTTCCTGTAAAAATAGGATCATTCAAATGTAATTATCTGTTTATGGTGTTCAATTCAGGCCCTTTTAACCTTCTAGGGAGAGATTTACAGTGCAAGTTAAATTGCACCATCTATTGCATGCTGCAAGACATTAAGTTTAAAACACAGGATGAATATGTAGATATTAAAATTACCCAACAAGAGACAATGGGAATCGATCCATTGCTAATGACAAAAGATCTGCCTGCAGATTTAAAAGAGACTGTAAATCCAGAACTGTGGGATTTCACAAGAAAGGACATCAAAGTAATCAAAGGAGTAGAACCAGTCAGGATAAACATAAAATTGAATGACATTTTTCTTAGAACACTACCTTATCTCACGACACCTGAAGTAATAGAGGGAATAACCCTAGTTATCTTTGATATGCCAGAGAATGGCATCTTGAGGAAAATTATAGAGAGAACATACAACTCGCCAATTATGGGATTGCAAAAACCCAATGGGAAATTCAAGATAGAAGGTAAATGATATTGTAATCCTGTGTTGTCCTGTGATACTGAATCCAGCCACCATACTTTATCACATTCCATGCAGAACTGAATGGTTTACAATGATTGACCTCTACCAGGGTTACTTATTGATTCCATTGCACAAAGACATTCAGTACTTGTTTTGCTTTGCGTGCTGAGAAAAAGTATTCACATGGAGTTGTATCCAACAGGTCTACACTGAGAGCCCATTTATCTTTAATCAGATGTTGAAAAAGAATCAGGAATCATTGATCATGCTTAAAAAATGAGTCCAGGTGCAATATATTGATGACTTGCTCGTAGCATCAGGGAGAAATTAACCTTGCAAAGTTTACACCATTGCCCTGCTGAATAACTTGACAGAGAATGAACAAAAAATGTCCCCAAACAAAGTACAATATTGTCAAATAGAGGTCCAATATTGGTGAACATCATTGAAAAAAGAACAAGAAAAGTGTCAAGAGAGAGTGTTGGAGCTATTCTGAGAATTAATCCTCCTAAAACACAGAGATGAGCCAGGTTGTTTTGGGGAACTGTTGACTACTTTAGACAGTGGATACCCAACTTTTCCTTGGTGATAAAACATACACTGAGGTTAACACACAAATATGTACCTAATCCGATTCCTTGGGATAACGAATGCATGAAACCATTCCTAGTCCTGGGAGAAAGTCTCTGTTGTGGCGCGGCACTGGGACTGCCAATTTTAATCAAAAGATTTCATACTGTTCTGCAGAGAAAGAGAGGAATGTGCTTTCTCAGTGCTAACTCAATAACATGGGGATGCCAAAATAAATCCTGTGGCCTACTTCTCTGTGACCTTTGATCCAGTAATTGTTGCAGTGCGTTGCTGCCACAAAGCAAAGCAGTAGTTGCAGTAAGTGCTAGTCTTGAGAAATGTGAAAACATAGCGATGGGACATATCATGGCATTCATTGACATTGTTTTTATCTCTATCAACATTCCCCCTCTGGTTGAATTTTCAGTTACTTTATCCACCCTATGCTTCGTGACAGTGACATTATTTGAGATTTGACGTGTTTCTGTTGTGTCAATTGCTATTTCCCTAGTTACTTGCATTCTAAATAATTTGAGGATTGGGGAAACCCCCACTTGTAGGAAACAACACAAAAACAGCAGGATCGGAAGCAATGACATGTACAATCTGACACCCACCAGTGGAGCCAGGAAAACCATTTAAATAACCAGCCATGCTCAGAGGCACCTCCTTCTTCTTCATGCATGCTTGTAATGATGCAGTGGATGACAGAAGTTAGTATCCTATTATTCAGGTCATTAGTGGGCTAAATGTACAACAGGATGCACCGATCTTGTTACAGAGCCCACCCTCCATTGTGGTCATCCACCCCAACACACACTGATGTTGTATCACCATGAAGTTGAATGCTCTTAAGGGCAGATTTATGGAAAGTGCCCCTTAGTGCCCCCCTACTGCCATCATGTGTGTGTCATATTTAAAATATGGCGCACCATTGCACAGGGTGAGGGCAAAAGCATTATTCAATGTGACACTAATGATGTACTCTGCAGGAATAGCACCAAAATGTTGGCGCTACTCCTGAAGAGTACATTGGGGCCCATTCTAAATAATGGAAGCCCCCTTTTAACACTTGCTCTGAGCAGGTGGTTAAAAAATGGAGCAAGGAAATGTCATAGATTTCCTTACACCATTTTTTGGCACCCCCTAAAGGGTGTAGTGCAAAGTGTTACAGAGTGGTGCAATGTATGCATTGTGCCACACTGTAAATATGGCACAGGGATTTCGGCCTCCTTGGGCCACATTAACGTAAAAGATAAAGATGCTAAAATGGCACAAGGTGGCACTTGGGGCACATGAGTATGCCTCTTACTTCTTCCCTGATAGCATTTAGGCTGAGCTCAGCATCAATTTCAACATTTCTCACTTAGTTATCTGCAACCAGCGTGCGTTTGATTTTTTCTGTAGAATGAAGGATATGGACCCTTCCACATTTACCTGAGCATGAGTGAATAGTCTGAATTCTTCGGGAATGTCTTTGGACTGAGTCCAGCCAAAGTAATAAGCAGTTATTTTTTCTCGAGCCTGATGCAACAGAGTTGTTTTCCTTTCTAAAGGGTGTTGGAATAACTTGGCCAGGGTTTCTCCATGGTTGACCATGGTCGGGAAGAGTATGGTCATGGGGAGCAGAGGCCCCACTATCCGGGGACGAGCTGAGCATAGATGAATTCTCTGTACTGCCGGTTGAAGTCTGTTAGAAATGTCGTCTCTAGTTGGAAGAGATATTCACCTTTGTCCAACTAGGGGCCACTATCCTAGTCAGAGTAAGCAACACACAATCCCAATTATCCTGTGCCCACCCTCTGGTAGCTTGGCACTGAGCAGACAGGCTTAACTTAGAAGGCAATGTGTAAAGCATTTGTGCAATAAATCATACAGTAACACAGTGAAAACACCAAAAACCTACACCACACAGGTGTAGAAAAATATAAGATATTTATCTGGTTAAATTAAGGCCAAAACGATAAAGATTCAATAAGCACAAGTTGCGATATTACTTTTGCAAGATTAAATAGAGTTTCAAATCTTAGAAATCAACAATTGTCTCTTGATCATACAAGGTACCATTTGCATCTAAAATAACACACATGGAGAGCGCAGAGGAGGAGATGTGTGGAAAAATAGAATGGGCTTCACAATATCTGGCTCAGCACCGACAAAGTGTTGTTACTTTCCATGCTGCAAGGTGCTTTGTGTCAATTTCTAGTGCGCAGTCTTGGTTCCTCACTGCGATGCAGGAATCTTTTTGACACCCAGGTATGATGCAGGAAAAATATTCGGTGTGCGGGATGAAGTCACACGCGTTGCATCGATCCGGTAGGCGATGCGTCAAATTTTCTGTTGCACGGCAGGCACTGCATTGATTCTTCACTTGGGAAGTCAGTCTGCGTAATTTCGGTTCATTGTGCAGCAAATTTCACATCGCAAGGCATGCTTTGCTTTATTTCCGGAAGGCTGTGTGTCTATCCGGTAAGATGTGCGTTGAGTTTCTGGCCACAAGGCAGGCACTGCATGGAATCGTTACTCTGGAAGGCGGCCTGTGTCATTCTGGTTCAGTTGTGTTGATTTTCTCATCACAAGGCAGACTGTGCATCATTTCCGGTAGGCTATGTGTTGATTTTTGGTGCACAAGGAGTTTCCTCAAGAGATGAAGTCTTTCTGGCCCTCAGACTTCAGACAACAGGAGGCAAGCACTGCTTAGCAAAGTCAGAGAGCAGCAAGGCAGCAGGCCAACAGCAGGGCAACAGTCCTCAGCAAAGCATTCCGGATAAGTCATTTGGGCAGCCAGGCAGTTCCTCTTGACATGTTGCAGGTTCAGGTCCAGAAGTGTCTGAGTTGGTGGGGTCAGAGACCCAGTTTAAATAACCAAAATGCCTTTGAAGTGGGGGAGACCTCAAAGAGTGGTTTTCAAGTGCACAAGGTCCCCTTTCAATGCATGTCTGTCTGCCAGGGTCCCAGTTGGGATGTTGGCAGTCCTTTGTGTGAGGGCAGGCAACTAGCCTTGAAATGTAAGTGTCAAGCCATCCACCCTCCCAGCCCAGGAAGACCCATTCAGTATGCAGATGAGTGCAGGTCTGACGAAGTATCCTGTGTCTGGGTGTCAACCAGCCCAGCCCAAATGTGCATTGGAGACAGCCTATAAGGTACAGATGGATTTTAAGTGCAGAGAAATGCTCACTTTCTAAAAGTGGCATTTCTAAAATAGCAATGTAAAATCCAACCTCACCAATCAGTAGGATTTTCTTTTACCATTGTGGCCATACTAAATATGACATGGTTAACCCTTTCTGATTAGAATCTACCACTCAAACAGTATATGAGGGTAGTCCTAATGCTATCATATAAAAGGATCAGGCCTCACAGTAGTGGAAACAGATTTAGGAGTTTTCCACTACCAGGACATATAAACCACATATGTATATGCCCTTTCTTTTACCTACATAGCACCCTGGCACATGCATTATTGCTTCACAGTTCTCATTCGTGCCAAGTGGGATAATCTCTTTTCCTCTTAAACACATGGGATACAGTGTATGTTTCCGTACAAGTAGAGATTCCCCCTTCCCCTCCAACCACTGTACCAATCTGTCTCAGCATCCCAGCTTTCCTGACATGTTGTATCTATGCTGGTATTCAATCCTCCCCTATGAGACGTGTTCCCCTTGTATCATTAAGGTGGATGTCCCTACAAAGAAACTTCATGTCTGGATTTGTTATAAGGAAGACTGCCCCAGACATGCTAAGGGCCACCCTGGGGCCAGAGACAGAGTTGAGATTGGACTTGTTTGTGCACTCGTGCTATGGGGTTGCTACTTCCAAGAATCTTTTTTTCTGGAAAGTCTCACGGCCAAACAGTGTCCTCCCCTACAGTACCTCACCTGCACATCCTGTCTAGCTTGGTTTGAATATAGCTAGGTTCAGTGTGAATGTGCAGTGTGGTGGAATTGGTCCCATATCGGATGACGCTTACTACTATTCTATGGGGTACCATCCTACTAGGCTGTATATTAGCCCAGATTCTAGAAATGTACAGATGGATGAGACACTTTGCTTTCTCGGGGGCAACCTCCGGGGATAAATAAAGTCTATAGTATGTGGCATCAGTGCACAGATTTAACATGGTGTGGCCGATGTCTGGGCACCCACAGCAGTCATATGCTGATATCATGTGTTTTTTAAGAGTGCACTGTGTAGTGCATGTTGAATACAAAAATTAGGTTCAGTGTACTTTTAAGTCATTTGGGAAAGGCCCCTATGCAAGTGCTGTAGCAGTGGTGAGGTGGACTCCATGTGACTGGGCAGATTTCTGGCTATGGATGGATGTGGACATACCCAAAGCAATCAGAGGGTGTGCAATGGTAGAATAACACATAACATTTGGAATCTTGTAGGTCTCAGGATGGCTTAATGGGAAAACACCTGTGACCTTTTGGCGATCAGGGGTGTTTCTGCTCTGGCAAAAGCTGCTTTATGGGGGTGTCTTGGCTTTGGTAATAGAGTCTGCGTCCTTAAAGACAGTTTAACAACAGTCCATGATCTTTACCTTTGCACACTTGAATCTTGTCAGAGTTCTTGAAGTTGTACCTGAAGAGGTGGGGAGCCACTGTAAAGGTGGTGCACTCATGCTTTGGTTGCAGACCTATTGTATAAGAGCTGTGGGTTGTCGGTTAGCTTTAGAAAAACATACATCATTATTTAGCCTTGGAGATTCTTGTGCCTTTCTTTTTTACTCATGTTCTGTACATTTATTTTGCAGGTGGCCCCGTGGGTCATTTTTTTTAGTGAGGAGTGATTGTTTTATTAATGGGTTACCTGAGTTTAATTTTCTGAATTATTTGGTCCTCTTGTGTCACCATGGCAGTGGAGAGACTTTCCATGGAGTGATCTTCATGGGATTATTCCTTTTTTCCCTAACTATTTTTCCCTAACATGTGTGTGTGCCTTATTGATGTGGTTGGAACCTTTTGACCTACATGTGTGTGGTGCGATATGGTACGAAGGGGGTGTGTTGCTATTTGGGGGTTGCTGGTGTTTGAGACATGCTCAGAGGATGTGTGTATGCCCCTTTAATCCCTGCTCGTGGCATGCAATGAGGTTCTTCTTAACAGAGTTAGGTGTTTTTGCCCACCACCTTTTTCTGGAAACCTCATTTAGGGCTATCTTTTGGACTTCTTTTTGATGGTCACTGGGCAATTTTCTAGATCTTCATGTGATGGTGTTTTATTTCGGTGTGCTAAAAAGGGGCAGAGAGGTTCTCCTTGGTCTCCGCACAATTTGATGCAGCAGTAACTGGGATCAGGCCTATTGCTTTCCTGGAGGGTGTGTGTGGGAGGCCCCATTTGAGATGACCGACAGGCCAGACGCAGCAGTGAGCATAACTGTGTGCCTCACATGGGTCTGTGATGGTCGTTAACAGAGTCCCTTTCCATCTTGGCACCTCCCTGCCCTCTGATCCAGGATATTTTAGGCCTGTCGTCCCAGATTGTGACCCTGGACTTCTAACCAGTGACATGGTACTTTCCCTGTTTTGAGGGGCATGATCCAATGAGCAGGCTTTGAAAGTTTGGTAACCTTTTGGGGAGAGGAGGAGGCAGAGCATTTGCTCACGGTAGGAGTCAGGTGCACAGTTAGGACTCGTTAAGATTTGCCCAATACGGGTAATGAACTGGGATGGCTGATTGCTCTGGTGAATTTCCCTACTGACTTAGTGCCATGTTGTTGCTTTGTAACCTGTAGGATTTGCATGGACTTGAAAGTTTTATTGGGACATCATTATCCCAAGAGCACAGAGAACCTGACCCCTTGCAGTGGAGCACTGCTTTGTTTTGGAACTGAAAATGGGCCTCCGCTAGCCTGGAGACTAAGGCCTTCATTACAACATTGGTGGTAAATCCCACTTACCGCCGTGCAGAAGACCGCCAACACACCGCCGCGGCCACGTAAATCCGCTACAGCTACTACGACCCACAGCTCGGAATCCGCCAAAATCCAGACACCCACACAAGTCCAGCACACCAAAGGTCAGTGATAAACTGGTGATAACAAAACTGACACCGTCACGCCAACAAGAATACGCCCACACTATCACGACCCACGAATCCACACGGTGGTCTTTCAACCGCGGTAAACCATTGGCGGTACACACCGCGGCGCTCAAAATACACACACATATACAAAACACAACCACATTAGACAATTCAAAATACACACACCTGATACACATACACACACCACTCCCACACACCCAATACAACATAAAACACACACCCACATTACCCACAAACCCTTACAACAAAAAATTTGGAAGAAGCAGAGAGACAGAAAAGCAAAGACCACACCAGCATACATAGGCACACAACACCATCACTCATACACATCCATGCTTAAAAACACCAAACACCCCAAAACATCACCCCACACATCACAACAGACACCACCTCACACATCACCCACACCACCCCATGGCACCGCAAAGACACCCCAGGTTTTCTGAGGAGGAGCTCAGGGTCATGGTGGAGGAAATCATCCAGGTAGAGCCACAGCTATTCGGATCACAGGTGCAGCACACCTCCAGAGCTAGGAAGATGGAGCTATGGCACAGAATCGTGGACAGGGTCAACGCAGTGGGACAGCATCCAAGAACGTGGGATGACATCAGGAAGCGGTGGAACGACCTACGGGGGAAGGTGCATTCCGTGGTCTCAAGACACCACATTGCAGTGCAGAGGACTGGCGGCAGACCCCCACCTCCTCCCCCACAACTAACAACATGGGAGGAGCAGGTCTTTGGCTATCCTGAGGGCCTCTCAGGAGTAGCAGGAGGAATGGACTCTGGTAAGTCAAATCATTAACTACCATATCCCCCACCCTACTTGCATGCCAACACATACCCCCACCCTCGCCCTCACCCCCATCACTCCAACTCCTCACATATGTCCTATTATCACAAACCACCAATCCCAACACCAAGTCCTGCATGAAACACCAAAGCATGGACACCCATCACAATTATCACACAAGGTCCTACACAAGAATGTAAGCTCTGGGGTACAGGGTCACCCACCCATTGCACACCATGGCACACGGCACACACAGATGCAATAATCATGCCTTTACACCCCTGAAGGACCCCTACCCAACGTCACCGGACAGGAGGTTCCAGACATGTCCACCACCCCCACAGAAGAGGCCCACAGTGATGACAGCAGCTCTGTCCAACTGGATCTAGATGACCAGCCCGGCCCATCTTGGACCTCGGGACAGTGGGTTCCACTGACATAGTCACAGGCCACCACAGAGCCTCCCCCCTCAGGAAACACCAGCACAGCACCCACTCAGCGGGCCCATACCTCTGTCCCCAGGACACCTAAAGCAGCAGTGTGTCCACCACTACAGGTAACCCAGGCAAACCCACAAACCCAAGAACAGCAGGGACCTGGGGGCAGTGGGCACACAGTTCAGAGGACAGAGGCCCAGGAAAACTGGGGAACTGGGAGGTCTGCTGTGCGACAGGGGGAGGACAGACCCAGGGACCCCACTCTCCACAAGGCCCTCTCCAACATCATGGGAGCGTACCATCATTCCCAGGAGACGATGGCAACGGTACTGGCCAAGTTTCAGGAGACCCAGCGGCTGCAGGAGGAACAGTATTTGGGGTTCAGGGAGGAACTCAAGACCATCAATACCACCCTGGGCACCATTGTAGGCGTGCTGACGGACCTTGTGAATACAGGAGGGACACTGTGGCACAACAAGGTGCCCCTGACACTAGCCTGGATGATGAACTGCCCACCACCTCTGCCGGCCCTAGTGGACAGGAGGCACCGCCAAAGGACCACGACACCAGCACCCCACCCCCTGCAGATGGAGAACCACCCCGCAAGCGGTCCCTGAGATCCAGGACAAAGACAGAGAACAATGCCAAGACCCCCGCCAAGAAATGAGACCACCCTGAATGTCATCCTTCTGTCCCACTTTGTCACCCTGTCCATCCTTAAACTGTCCTAGCTCCACTTCCTATGCCCCTTTGGACAATCCACCTGTGAGACTAATAACTGGACTCTGCCATGGACATTCCTCCACCATCACCCCTGACCATTTTACAACCCCCTCCACTATTTAGCACTTAAATAAACACCCTTGTCACAAAACAATCTGGAGTCAGTCTGTGATTTCACAAATGTGTATTTGCAATAACTGAGGAAAATAGCAATGTCCATTCTACTGTCAACATACCTAACAGCTCTAGTCCATGAGGTAACATAGCAGAGGTCACACAGTGGGACCCACATCTGTGAAATGGAAAGGCAAAGTGACAGGTCAGGGTCCATACACTGAGTGAAAGTGACAGGCAGATGATAGGTCTAGCAATTGTATGAGTTGTAGGAGGCAGTGATGTCTTCTTACCGTCTCACTGGAAGTATTGCTGGATCACGTTGGTTCTGTTGTCAATATCCTCTTCTTATGCCTCCTCTTCTTCACTGTTCACAGGCTCCACAGCTGCCACAAGTCCTCCTTCTGGACCATCCTCCTGCAGAAAAGGCACCTGGCGTCGCAAAGCCAAGTTGTGCAGCATACAGCAGGCCTCGATGATCTGGCACACCTTCTTTGGTGAGTATGCAGAGAACCACCTGTCATATGGAGGCACCGGAACCTGGCCTTCAGGAGGCCGAAGGTTCTTTCAATAATCCTCCTAGTTCGCCCATGTGCCTCATTGTAGCGTTCCTCTGTCCTTGTCCTGGGATTTCTCACTGGGGTCAGTAGCCATGACAGGCTGGGGTAACCAGAGTCACCTGCAAATGTCGAGGGACAACTGTTAGACACACACTAATCCTTAGGGACAACCCCAGACAACTATTCACAGGGGATAGGGTCCTTGTCCTCACCTATTAGCCACACACAGTGCCTCAGGAGTTGCTCCATCACATAAGGGATGCTGCTATTCCTCAAAGTGTAAGCATCATGCTCTGAGCCTGGAAACTTGGCGTTCACATGGGAGATGTACTGGTCGGCCAAACACACCATCTGCAAATTCATTGAATGGTTGCTCTTCCTGTTTCTGTACACCTGTTCACTCCTGCAGGGGGGTACCAAGGCCACATGTGTACCATCAATGGCACCTATGATGCTGGGGATATGTCCCAGGGCATAGAAGTCACCTTTCACTGCAGGCAAATCCTCCACCTGAGGGAACACGATGTAGCTGCGCATGTGCTTCAGCAAGGCAGATAACACTCTGGACAACACGTTAGAGAACATAGGCTGGGACATCCCTGATGCAATGGCCACTGTTGTTTGAAAAGACCTACTTGCCAGGAAATGGAGTACAGACAGGACCTGCACTAGAGGGGGGATTCCTGTGGGATGGTGGATAGTTGACATCAGGTCTGGCTTCAACTGGGCACACAGTTCCTGGATTGTGGCTCGATCAAGTCTGTAGGTGACTATTACATGTCTCTCTTCCATTGTCGAAAGGTCCACCAGCGGTCTGTACACTGGAGGATGCTGCCATCTCCCCACCTGCCCCGGTGAACGTGCCCTGTTGAGGAGAACAGCGAGCACAGAGTCAGCCAACACTGAGGTAGTAAGACAATAATGTTATGGCATACAGTTGTCAATATGCTATGTGCCTGTCTCTGTGTATATACAAGGCCCATATATGTGTGATGCATTAAAAATTGATGCCATGTGGCCCCCTGAAATGGCGGCTGCCTGACCTGTAATGTGGGACAAGGGGATATTGGGTAACTGCACTGAAGTTGTACACCGTCACGGTAGGCGGTTGAAGACGGCGGCGCAATTCTGCATTGGTTAATTATGGGCCCTATGGTTCCAGTAGCCAATGACGATGTAGGCCGGCGGTGACGGTACGCACCGCCGCGGATGTAACCGCCATTTTCTCTCTTTTCACTCACTTGATACCTGATCTTCGACAGGAGAGGACTTACACTGCAAGTGCTGCTGTGACCTCAGTCTGGAAGCGACGATGGCTCATGTATCTGGGGAAAGGGCCCCTGCCTTCACATCGGAGGAGTTGGAGAAACTAGTGGATGGGGTCCTCCTACAGTACACGCTACTCTACGGTCCTGCAGACAAACAGGTGAGACACTGTGAGCATGCTGTATGGGCAATGCCTGTTTGGAGTGGTGTGGATGGAAGATACAGGGGGAGATGAGGCCTGCATGATCGGACAGTGAGTGTATGTGCGTCAGGGCAAGAGTGGGAACATGGGACAATAACTGTGATGGTCTGGACAGTAAAAGTTTTACATTTTCCCCTGTACTATTCCTCTAGGTCAGCGCCCACCAGAAGAAGACAGTGGAGGCCCCGCTGGGGATGGCCTCCCAACGTGGGAGGGGAGCCCGTCGCACCATGGCCTCCCGATGTTCCGGATCCTGGCGGTGGCGTATCCGGAGTTGGATGGGCACTTGAGGGCATTACAGCAGCCACAAGGGGGTGAGTACACTCTCATTCAGCTGACTATGCGCGCATTGGAGGTGTCTGGCTGTGGGAGGTGGGCAGTGGGTTCCCCTAGGCTAGGGCGAGCTTTGTAGGCAAGGACCCTTTGTGAGGCAGGCTAAGTGGCACCCCATCCCCACCAGTAGTAAGAGCCATCTACACCTAGTCAGGCTCCTGTGACTTCCATGTGTGAAGCAATCGGGCATAGGCCATGTACCCCATGTCCCTGTGATTAATTAGGGAACTCTAAGTGCATGGCGTAGTGCAGGGGGCTGCTTTGTCTGTAGTGTCTGCGGACGGTAGCGGTATTGTATGCAATGAACATGTCTTTCTTCTTTCTCCCCCCCTTTTTGTGGTCTCCCTGTTCTTGTGTGCTTTAGCATCATCAGGCGGAGGAGCTGTGCCACCGGAGCAGGAGGGAGCTGCATCCCACATGGACCTGGAGGGCCAGAAAACAGAGTCTGAATTTACCAGTGGGACGGAGGGCGAGGGGAGCTCCACGGCGGGGACAGGAGCAGAGACCAGCGACACCAACTCCTGGGAGCTCCCTTGCGGTGGCGTGCCCCTCTGTGCCTACCGCATCTACAGGTACAGCCGCCATCACCCCTACCAGCACCGCCCTCCCAGCAGCCCCTCAGCGTGTGTCCCGTGGCTGCTCACCCAGGAGGGTGGGCATCTCATTCGCCCCAGGCACCTCAGGCACTGCCCCAGTCAGCCCTGCTGCCCTCAGTGAGGATGCTATTGACCTCCTGAGATACCTCACTGTTGGGCAGTCTACCATTCTGAATGCCATCTAGGGTGTAGAGAGGCAGTTGCAACAGACAAATGCATACCTGGAGGGCATTCATTCTGGCCAGGTAGCCCAACAGTGAGCATTTCAGGCTCTGGCTTCTGCACTGATTGCAGCCATTGTCCCTGTGTTCAGCCTCCCCCCCTCCAACTTCCTCCACCCAGACCCAATCCCCAGTACCTCAGCCTATCCAAATCACACCATCAGACCAGCAGGCGCACACCTCAACACACAAGGGTGGCTCTGGCAAACATAAGCACCACACATCCCACAAGCACTCACACAAGCATCATACCCATGCACACATATCAACATCCACTGCCTCCACTGTGTCCTCCTCCTCCACGTCTCCCTCCTCCCTCCCTGTCACAGCTCCGCTCACACCTGCATGCGTTACATCCTCAGCTATTACCTCCATCACCAGCGTGTCTGTGAGCCCACCTCCCAAAGTACACAAACGCAGTCATACACCCACCCGCCAGCCATCCACCTCACGACAGCCTCCAGCCCATGCACCTTCACCCAAAGTCAGCAAACGAACACCTCCTACAACCACTACCTCTTCCTCCACTCCAAAACCCCCTCCATCTACCCGTCCCAGTGTGCCTAAAAAACTTTTCCTCTTAAATGTTGACCTCTTCCCTACACCCCCCCCGTCCGTCCCCTAGGGCCTGCCTTTCCAGGTCCCAACCCAGCACCTCAGCCACCACATCACTGGCCACAGTGGTGCCAGCAATACCCGGATTTTGGAGTGCACCAAGCAACAGGGCTGCCACTGTCCCAAGAGCGAGGCCAAGGATATTCCCCCATCTCCAAAACAGAAAAAGTTGCCCACATCCCAGAGGGAGAAGGCCAAAACACCTGCCACCAAGGGCTCAGGCAAAACAATTGTGGGGAGTGACAAGACAGCTGTGCCACCATCGAAGGTGGGGAAGGGCCTGAAGAATAAAGGCAAGTCAACGTCACCTCCAACCTGCACGGCGGACAAGACCGCCACCGCCACATGCACCGCCGCCATGGACACTGCTGCCAGCAGCCCACATAGTGAGCCCTTCACCAGCACCGCAGACACTGTGCCCTTCAGCAGCACTGCGGTCAGTGAGCCCGCCACCAGCACCGCCGCTACTGACACCGCCGCCAGCACCGTGGTCAGTGAGCCAGCCACCAGCATGCCAGTCAGTGAGCCAGCCACCAGCACAGCAGTCAGTGAGCTAGCCACCAGCACCGCAGTCAGTGAGCCAGCCACCATCACTGCAGTCAGTGAGGCCGCCACCAGCACCGAGGCAGCAATGACCGACGCAATCACCATCGCTAATGACACCGCCGTCAGCGGACCCGCATCAACCTGAGCCATTGGCACCACCACAGACATGGCTGCCATCCCCAGTGGTCATCCGTACGTGGCTGGTGGTCAGTTCCAGGGGCTTGGGCAGCTTCCATGTTGCCCCACCATCAGTGGACTGTCACATCCACTACCTCAGTCCTTGGCAGGATGAAGCACTCTGGGCACAAAGCCCCCTCCAGAACCAGTGGAGAATCTCATCCGCTACCTCAGTCCTTAGCAGGATGAAACACTCTGGGCACAAAGCCCCCTCCAGAACCAGTGGAGAGATACAACCACTACCTCAGTCCTTGGCAGGATGAAGCACTCTGGGCACAAAGCCCCCTCCAGAACCAGTGGAGACTTATCCACTTGAGAGACTGTAGTTCTGCACTCCCCAGGATAAAGCCGTGGGTAAACCACCCACTGGAGAGACTTGATAGACTGTGGCTTTGCACTCCCCAGGATAAAGCAGTGGGCAAACCACCCACTGGAGAGACGTGAGAGACTGTGACTTTGCACTCCCCAGGATAAAGCAGTGGGCAAACCACCCACTGGAGAGACTTGAGAGACTGTGGCTTTGCACTCCCCAGGATATATCAATGGGCAAACCACCCACTGGAGATACTTGTGAGACTGTGGCTTTGCACTCCCCAGGATACATCAATGGGCATGGAGCCCCCTCGTGGAGCTGGCGTCGTGCACTCATCCGGCTGAGGTGCCCCCCTTCCATTCCCCCTGAGGTGCCTGTTTTATTTCGATCTGATGCCCCTGCAGTGTTCTCTCTGTTTTGATCGGGTATCTTGTGTGGGCCCCGCCCATGCATTTTGGCCCCAGTGGTCCACGGACTATTGAGGTTCAGTACCTGGACTTGAATTCTTGGTGTACAAATTTGTTTATAGTGTATATAAATTTTGGACTAATTAATGTTTATTGATTACAACGGTTACAATCAATTCCTTTTGTCCTTGCGTTCTTCCAGGGGGGTTGGGGGGTGTAAATGTAATGTTTCAGCATGTATTTGTGTGTGTGTTGTAGTGGGTGAGGGTGTGGGTGGGGGTGTTGCGTGTTGCTTGTGTGTGTCACTCTCTTTTCCCTCCCCCCTCCCCTGTGTTGTAGGTGCAGTACTCACTGTGGTCGTCGCCGCCGTCGGTCGTGCTCCTTGTAGAGGAGCAGGAGGACTATCTCAGGGAGTATTTGGATTTCAGGCTCCATGGCGTCCTGGTTCCTCGTGGGTTGTGTAGGGGTAAGTGTTTCCCCTTGCAAGTACTGTTTCCGCCGTGTTTTTGTTCGCATTGAAACCGCACCAGAAAAGGTGGCGGATTGGCCTGTCATAATAGTGTGGGCGGTACATTGTCTTCCGCCTGTCTGTTGGCGGTGACCGCCATGCTGTTTGTTTGTACTGCGGTGGCGGTCGGAGTGTTAAAGTGGCTGTCCATGTTGGCGGTTTCCACCATGGTCATAATTCCATTTTTTTTTACTGCCTGCCTGTTGGCGGTTTTACCGCCGCTTTACCACCGACCGCCAGGTTGTAATGAGGGCGGAAATGTTTTGGAGGCGTTGCAGTTAGGACTGTGCACCATGTGCGAACTTTGGTTGTGGGCCAAGTGTACTTGAATGGGGACCATTTCTCCTGGTGATAGGAACCTTTCCCAATATGACTTGGATGGGGGACCTGGGTGCTTGTTTTTATGCTCTTTTAGGAGTTGCCCTGTCCCCTCGTCGGACTGCCCTTCTCTTTGGGCGTGGTCAGCCAATCCTGGGCTGTTAGACCAGCAGCAGAGTGGGAGAAGGCCACTGCAGGCACCTGAATGGTGGATTCTAGTGCAGATTCCCAATCGAAAAAACACACAACAGCCCTGAATTTTTCCCCAATGCAAGAAAAATACTGAGTATTCTCCTAATCTGTCACTGGTCTTTATTTTTTTAGACGAGTTTTGAAGCGGGCTCGATGGGAATGTAAACTTATTGGGGTTTTGGGCCAACAGCATACCAGGACTTTGTGGTTGTGTAAAGGCACCATCTTCCCAGACGGCCACCCCTGCATGCTGTGGCTGTGGCCCCAGTCCTTGCTGAGATGAGTTCTCTGTATGCTTTATGTAGAATGCATTTGGCGTGACCTGGGCTTGGTTTTGTGGATGGGGTTTTTGTGTGGACTGGCCTAGGCTTTATACCTCTCTCTGTTCATGATATGCCTTTAAATGGCATCGCTCAGCCATGTGGCACATTCTGTGCGAATAGTAGAACTCTCTACGGACTGGCAGGTTCCAGCCTCCCTGAACTCTGCTGTTAGGATGGTGTGGAAACCCTTTGGGGTTGTGAGACAGAGCTCCCTTCAAGACTGGTGCTATTGCATGCTTGCAGCCAACACAGCCTCTGCAAGGGCTGTCTTTTAAAATGTATTTTGGACCATTTTACCAGTGTCTCTGCTCTTCCCTTTCGTTTTTCTTTTTCTTTCTATAGAAATATAATATATGGACCTGGATTTTCCGCCAAAGATTGGGGTCTAATCCTACTATGCTGTTCAGTCCACTCTGTACCTCGGTGGGCAGCCCCTTTATGAGGATGATGTAAAAGAATGTAACATAGGGGTCCGTTCAATCCATGGCTGTCCTGTCTCTTGTCCCCATCGATCCCCCATTCTTTCAAGAAAGTCAATCATGGTTTCCCGAGGCTTCATACTCTCTGCCATTAATCCTCCTAAGTCAGGGGAGTCAGAGAACATTTCCCTCAAGGCCATCCATTTCTGGTGTCTGAATGAATTGAATGCAACCACTTTGTGCTTGGTGTTAGTTAGCATGAATGCAGTTATTTAGGCTCGGGAAAACACTGTGTCAGTCTGCCCTCTGATGAGGCTGCTGAGATGACTCTTGATATCACCTATTGCTAGGTTAAGATCCATTTCCTGCCCCATCCATCAATGGGGTAGTTTGGCCCTGAACCCTTTTTTGTCCATCTGCACCCATGGCACATAGATGGTCCCGGGTGTACCTTCTGTATCAACGGGCATATTTTGGCTCAGAGTACGGGTTTTTCCTCAATGTAGCACTCACATCTTCTCAGGCACTCCTGAATGTACAGGAAGTTCGATTTGGGTTCTCCCCCTCCATGCTGGATGCAGTGTTCTTCAACTGTCATATCCTTTGGTTCAAAGAATCTTTCCTTTGACAAGGGTTTACCATGATGACTCTCCCTTTCGGTCCAGCCGGCTATCAGTTGGCAAACTGGTCACTCAAAGGCCTCGCCTTCTTCTCTAGACACAAGGGCCCTCATTACAACCCTGGCGGTAAATCCCGCTTACAGCCGTGCTGAAGGATGTCAAGATACTGCGGCCATGGCGGAAATCCACTACAGGTATTACGACACACATCCCATAATCTGCCACAGTACAGACACCAATACAAGTCCGCCACAACAAAGGTCAGTGATAATCTGGTGACAGCAAAACCTACACCGTCATGCCAACAGAACTATGCCCACACTATCACGACCCACAAATCAACGTGGCAGTCATTTAACAGAGGTAAGCCATTGGCGGTACTCACCGCCGCGCTCAAAATACACATTTACAAAACACAACCACATTGGACAATTAAAAATACACACACCTGATAGACATACACACACCACACACTCACAACACTATAAAACACATACGGACATCACCCCCAAACCCTTACAATGAATTTTTGTGAAGAAGCACAGAGAGAGAGAATAGCAAACACAACACCAGCATCCACAGGCACACAACACCATCACTCATACAACATTCACGCACCTCAAACAACACACACCAACTCAACACAGCACAACAAACAGCACCTCTCACATATCACCCACACCACATTATGGCATCTCAAAGACACCCCAGGTTTTCTAAGGAGGAGCTCAGGGTCATAGTGGAGGAAATCATCCGGGTAGAGCCACAGCTTTTCGGATCACAGGTGCAGCAGACCTCCATTGTAAGGAAGATGGAGCTACAGCAGAGAATTTTCGACAGGGTCAATGCAGTGGGACTGCATCCCAGAACGCGGGATGACATCAGGAAGAGGTGGAACGACCTACGGGGGAAGTTGCGTTCCGTGGTATCCAGATACCAGATAGCAGTACAGAGGACTGGCGGTGGACATCCACCTCCTCCACACCAACAACTAACAACATAGGAGGAGCAAGTCTTGGCAATAATGCATCCTAAGGACCTCGCAGGAGTAGCAGGAGGACTGGACTCTGGTAAGTCATATATTTACCACTATATCCCCCCCACCCTACCTGCATGCTATCACAAACTCCTAGCCCAACCCTCACACCCATCACCCCAACACCCCACAGATACCCCAATATCACAATCCACACATCCCAAAAACCAAGGCCTGCATGTCACACCAATGCATGGACATCCATCACCAAAGCATGTCCAGTACAGATGCTCACCCAGGCCCCAAAATCACTAATCACACAAGGGCAAAGACAAAAGGCCAAGCACAGGAGTAGAGGGTAACTCACTCATTGAACATGATGGCACACACAGATACAATAACTATGCATTTACACCACAACAGGACCCATACCCAACGTCACCGGACAGGAGGTGCAAGACATATCCAGTCCCCCCACATAAGAGGCCCACAGTGACGACAGCAGCTCTGCACGCCTGGATCAAGAGGACCAGCCCGGCCCATCAGGGACCTCTGGACAGTCGGTTCCCCTGCCACAGTCACAAATTTCCACTGAACCTCCCCCCTCAGGAAACACCAGCACAGCACCCACCCCGTGGGCCAATCCCTCTGTCCCCAGAACACGTCAATCAGCAGTGTGTCCACCACTACAGGGACCCCATGCAAACCCACCAACCCAAGACAATCAGAGACCTGGGGTCAGTGGCAGTGGGCACACGGTTCAGGGGACAGAGGCACAGGATAACAGGGAAGCTGGAAGGACTGCTGTGCGATTGGGGGAAGACAGGCCCAGGGAACCCACTCTCCACGAGGCACTCTCCAACATCATGGTAGCATACCATCATTCCCAGGAGACCATGAGCACGGTACTGGCCAAGTTTCAGGAGACCTAGAGGCTGCAGGAGGACTAGTACCTGTGGATCAGGGAGGACTTGAAGTCCATTAACACCACCTTGGTCACCATTGGAGGGATGCTAGCAGACATGGCCAACACCATGAGGGACACAGTGGCACACCAACAGGCCCCTGACACTAACCTGAAAGATGAACAGCCCCCCACTTCCGCCGCCGCTAGTGGACAGGAGGCCCCACCACAGGAACAACAGGCCACCAGCACCCCACCCCCTGCAGAAGGAGAACCAGCACGCAAACAGTCCCTGAGATCCAGGAACAAGACAGAGAACATTGCCAAGATCCCTGCCAGGAAATAAGACTCTCCTGATTGTCACCCTTCTGTCCCACTATGTCACCCTGACAACCTTGACCTGCCAATACTCCACTTCCTATGCCCCCTTGGACAATGCACCTCTGATACCAACAGACTGGACTCTACCATGGACATTCCTCCACCATCACCCTAGCCCATTACACAACCCCCTCCACTTATTAGCACAGAAATAAACACCCTTGAATCACAAATCAATCTGGAGTCAGTCTGTACTTTCACAAATGTGCAACCTCTCAGAAAAATAGCAATGCCAATGTTCATTTTCACATACCAATGTTCGACAGTTGTTGGGCATCAGTAAACATAGCAGAAGGCAGAAAGTGGTACCTAGATCTGTGAAATGGAAAGCCAAAGTGAAATATAAGGGTCCATACACAGAGGTAAAAAGGAAGAATCATGCAATGTCCTACAGTAGTATGATATGAGAGGAGCAGTGCCAGTCTCTTACCTGTGTCTCACTGGAAGTATTGCATGATGATGTTGTTTTGGTTGTCTATATCTTCTTCTTCCTCTCTCCTCTTCTTCACTGTCCACAGGCTCAACAGCTGCCACAAGACCAACATCAAGTCCATCTTCCTGCAGAAAAGACACCTGGCATCGCAAAGCCAGGTTGTGCAACATACAGCATGCCACGGTTATCTGGCACACCTTCTTCGGTGAGTAGTATAGGGAGCCACCTGTCAGATGGAGACCCCGGAACCTGGCCTTCAGGAGGCCGAAAGTGCGCTGAATTATCATCCTAGTTCACCCATGTGCCTCATTGTAGAGTTCCTCTGCCCTTGTCCTGGGATTCCTCCCTGGGTTCAGTAGCCATGACAGGTTGGGGTAACCAGAGTCACCTGAAAATATCGAGGGACAACTGTTAGACACACACCAACCCTTAGGGACAACCCCATACCTGTACACCTATGTCAACTGTGTTGGGACCTTGGGCTCACCTATTAGCCACACACAGTGCCTCTGGAGTTTCCCAATTACATAAGAGATGCTGCTATTTCTCAAAATGTAAGCGTCATGCACTGAGGCAGGATACTTGGCATTCACATGGGAGATGTACTGGTCTGCCAAATACACCATCTGCACATTCATGGAATGGTAGCTTTTGCAGTTTCTGTATACCTGTTCATTCCTGCGGGGGGGACAAAAGCCACATGTGTACCATCAATGGCACCAATGATGTTGGGGATATGTCCCAGGGCATAAAAGCCACTTTTCACTGTGGGCAAATCCTCCACCTGAGGGAAAACAATGTAGCTGCGCATGTGTTTCAGCAGGGCAGATAACACTCTGGACAACACATTAGGGAGCATCGGCTGTGACATCTCTGATGCCATGGCCACTGTTGTCTGAAAGGACCCACTGGCCAGGAAATTGAGTACTGACAGGACTTGCACTAGAGGGGGATTCCTGTGGGATGGCGGATAGCTGACATCAGGTCTGGCTCCAACTGGGCACACACTTCTTGAATTGTGGCCCTATCAAGTCTGTAGGTGATAATGATGTGTCTGGCTTCCATTGTCGACAGGTCCACCAGGGGTGTGTATATCTGAGGATGACACCATATCATCATCTGCCCCAGCGGATGTGCCCTATGGAGGAGAAGGGTGAGCAGAGGGTTATACACACATAGCTTTTACAAGGGTGTTTAGAACAATTGTGATGTAATCGTTATGTTGCGCTGTCTGTCTGTATTCCTGCCCAAAAGTGCTGTGGCACAGGTAGTTGCCCTACCATGTGCCCCCCTGAAATGGCAGCTGCCTGACCTGTAATGAGGGACAAGGGGAAATGAGGTAACTGCGCTGGTGTTGTGCAGCATCGCGGTAGGCGGACGAAGATCGCAGCGCAAATCAGCATTGGCTATCATTGGGCCCTATGGGTTCCAGGAGCCACTGACGATGTACGCCGGGGGTGACGATACGCACCGCTGCGGACGTGACCGCCATTTTCTATCTGTTCACTCACTTGATACCTGACCTTCAACAGGAGAGGACCTACACTGCAAGTGCTGCTGTGACCTGAGTCTGGAAGCTACAGTGTCGGGATAAAGGGCCCCTGTCTTCACCGCGGAGGAGTTGGGCAACCTGGTGGCTGGGGTCCTCCCCCAGTACACGCTACTCTACTGTCCTCTAGACAAACAGGTGAGTACATTGTGAGCATGATGGATGGGACATGAATGTATGGAGTGGGGTGGATGGAAGATACGGGGGCAGAGGCCAGCATGTGAGGATGGTCATTGTTGGACTTTTGCTTATGCAGGGTCATCCCCAGTCTTTTTGCCTCCTGCCTCCTATTTTTTTTCTGACCTGTTGCTGTTGGCTTTTCAACTCTGAGCACTTTACCACTGCTAACCAGTGCTAAAGGGCATATGCTCTCCGTGTAAATTGTATGTAATTGGTTTATCCATGATTGACCTATTTGATTTACTAGTAAGTCCCTAGTAAGGTGCACTAGAGGTGCCAGGGCCTGTAAATCAAATGCTACTAGTGGGCCTGCAGCACTGGTTGTGCCACCCACATAAGTAGCTCTGTAATCATGTCTCAGACCTGCCACTGCAGTGTCTGGGTGTGTATTTTTACACTGTATATTCGACTTGGCAAGTGTACCCACTTGCCAGGCCTAAACCTTCCCTTTTCTTACATGTAAGGCACCCCTAAGGTAGGCCCTAGTAGCCCCAAGGGCAGGGTGCAATGTATGGATAAGGTAGGACATATAGTAATGTGATTTATATGTCCTGACAGTGAAATACTGCCAACTTCGTTTTTCACTGTTACAAGGCCTGTCTCTCTCATAGGATAATATGGGGGCTACCTTTAAATATGATTAAAGTGTAGATTCCCCTAGAGAGTAGAAGGACATGTGGAGTTTGGGGTCCCTGAACTCACAATTTAAAAATACATCTTTTCGTAGAGTTGATTTTAAGATTGTGCGTTTGAAAATGCCTCTTTTAGAAAGTGAGCATTTTCTTGTTTAAACCATTCTGTGACTCTGCCGTGTTTGTGGATTCCCTGTCTGGGTCAGTTTGACAGTTGGGTTGTTTTTCACCTCACACTAGACAGTGACACAAAGGGGGCTGGGGTGTAACCTGCATTTCCTGATTAGCCATTTCTGCTAGGAGGGAGGGGTGGAGTGGCCATTCTCATCTGAAAGGACTGTGCCTGCCTCTGACAATGCCGGCTCCAACCCCCTGGTGTGTGTCTGAGGCCTTGCCTGGGCAAGGCAGGATTTCACAAGTAGGTGTGAGTCCCCTTTGAAGAAAGGTGTCTTCAAAGACTAAAATGGGTATAAGAAGGGCACCCAAATGTACAGACTTGAGAAACACTTCTGGAACCAAGAGGAACCTCTGCCTGGAGAAGAGCTGATAGCTGAGGAAGAAGTGCTGCCTTGCCTGTGACTGTGCTTTGTGGAGCTTTCCTGCAGTGCTGCTTCTGCTAGAGTAAGAGGGCAAAGACTGGACTTTGTGTGCCTTCCATCTTGTGAAGAAATCTCCAAGCGCTTGAGTTAGAGCTTGCCTCCTGTTGTTTGAAGTCTCAGGGACAGCAAAGACTTCTCTCTGCCAGCACCTGGAGTCTCTGGAGAGACTCCTACCTCGACAAGTGGTGCCCTATCCAGTCCCTGGGCCCTTGAAAGGAAAGCTGGTGGAAATCCAAAGAAATCGACTTCAGACGACTCCGGACCGCCGCCGCTGCTGAATCCGGTAACGCCGCCTGCACCTGACGCCGTGACCTTTGCTGGAACGCGACGCTCTTCACAGGCCCGACGCCGCAGCAGCCCCGCTGAAGTCCGCGACTCCGTGGAAGTCGCCGCACCACGTCGTGACCGACGCCGCTCGAAGTGCGTGGATTCAACGTTTCGCACAGACGCCGCGATCCCCGACTTCACGCATCAGCTTGTTTTCACTCTTCACTAAAGGTACTGTACTTGGGGGTGTACACGAATCTGTGTCCGGTGCCACTGGTGTCGGCTTGTTGGAAACAACTCCGTCACGACGCCGTGTTAACATCTCATCGAAACATTTTTGTTTCTAAGCGCTATTTTTGAGTTTAATCTCTAAAAATTCATAACTTGACTTGTGTATGTCGGATTTTTGTCGTTTTGGTCTTGTTTTGTTTAAATAAATATTTCCTATTTTTCTAAACCGGTGTTGTGTCATTTTGTAGTGTTTTCATTAAGTTACTGTGTGTGTTGGTACAAATACTTTACACCTAGCGCTCTGAAGTTAAGCCTACTGCTCTGCCAAGCTACCAAGGGTGTAAGCAGGGGTTAGCTGAGGGTGATTCTCTTTTACCCTGACTAGAGTGAGGGTCCTTGCTTGAACGGGGGTAACCTGAATGTCAACCAAAGACCCCATTTCTAACAGTCAGTTTATGTGTTTCTGGGCCAGGGTTGGAGGTTTGGGGCCAATGAGTAAGAAGAACCGGATGGGGGAGTAAAATCCATTCTTACTTAACTTTTCCTCCAGGTCAGCACTCACCAGTAGAAGGGTATTTGGCATGCCATCGCCAAGGAAGTGCGGTCTATTATAGACGGAGCACCCACTGCCGCAACAGATGGGAGGACCTGCGCTGCTGGAGCAAGAAGACGGCAGAGGCCCAGCTGGGGATGGCCTCCCAATGTGGAAGGGGTGCCCGTCGCACCATGACCCCCTGATGTACCTGGCGGTGGCATATCCTGAGTTGGATGGGCACTTGAGGGCATCACAGCAGCCACAAGGGGTTGGGCACAGTCTCATTCAGCTGACTCTGCGTGCTTTATGAGGTTTCTGGGTGGGGCAAGTGGGTTGTGGGTTGCCCTAGGCCAGGGCAGAAGTGCCAGGGCAAATCTATTGTTAGGCAGGCTCAGTGGCACTCCAACCCCAAAAGTGGTAGTGGCCCTCTACACCTAGTCATGCTGCTGTGGGTTCCAGGTGGGCATCAAATGGTTCTAGGCACGGTCCCCCATGGGCATGTGATTTTCCCCTGAACTGTTAGTGCATGGCCTAGTGCATAGGGCTGCTCCCTGTGTGTTCTGTCCGCCAACGGTGGTGTTGTTGCAGGCATCTTCTGTCTTTCCTCACCTTTTTGTTTTGACACCCTGTCCTTGTGGGCATTAGCATCATCTGGCGGAGGAGCATTGGCACCAGAGCAAAAGGGAGCTGCAACCCACATGGCCCAGGAGGGTGAATGTACGGAGTCTGCAGGCACCAGTGGGACAGAGGACGAGGGGAGCTCCATGATGAGGACAGGAGGAGACACCAGTTACAGCGACTCCTCCTCTGATGGGAGCTCCCTTGCGGTGGAGGGCACATCCGTGCCTACCGCATCAACAGGTACAGCCACCACCCCCCCACCAGCACTGCCTTCCTAGCAGCCCCTTAGCGTGTTTCCCATGCCCGCTCACCCAGGAGGGTGGGCATCTCCTTCGCCCCAGGCGCCTCAGGCCCTGCCCCAGTCAGCCCTGCTGCCCTCAGTGAGGAGATTATTGACCTCCTAAGATGCCTCACTGTTGGACAATCAACCATTCTGAATGCCATCCAGGGTGTCGAGAGGCATTTGCAACAAACAAATACATACCTGGAGGGCATTCATTCTGGCTTGGCAGCCCAACAGAGAGCATTTCAGGCTCTGGCCTCAGCACAGAGGGCAGCACTTGTCCCTGTGTCCAGCCTCCCCCCTCCAACTTCCACCACCCAGACCCAATCCCCTCTACCCCAGCCTATCCCAAACACATCATCAGACCAGCATGCACACTCATCAACACACAAGAGTGGACATGGCAAACATAAGTACAACACTTCCCACAGGCACTCACACAAGCACCATCCCCATGCAGACACACCAACATTCACTGCCTTCACTATGTCCCCCTCCTCCACATCCTCCTTCTCCCTCCCAGTCTCATCTCCACTCACACCTGCATGCACTACATCCTCAGCCACTACCACCATCACCAGCACGCCCATCACCACACACCACTCACGTGCAATAACCACCCCCACTACCATGCACACGTCCCCTGTGTCCTCTCCAAGTGTGTCTGTCAGCCCTCCTCCCGAACTACACAAACGCAGGCACACACCCACTCAACAACCATCCACCTTACAAAAGCCTCCAGCCAAACTCAGCAGACGTACACCTCCTACAACCACTACCTCTTCCTCCACTCTCAAACCCCCTCCATCTTCCCGACCCAGTGAGTCTAAAAAACTTTTCCTGGCTAACATTGACCTCTTCACTACAGCCCACGTCCTTCCCTAGGGCCAGGATGTCCAGATCCCAGCCCAGCACCTCAGCCACAAAATCCTCGAGCACTGTGGTCCCTGCAAGTCCAGTAACATCATGGGCGGCACCAATCAGGGCTACCAGTGTGCCACCTAGTGAGGCCAAGGATCACCCTATTCCGCCACCTGCCAAGGTGTAGAAGGGGCCCACATGCCGTAGGGAAAAGCCGCACTAACCACCCAGCAAGCCATCATCCAAGACAAAAGACGACAGTGCCAAGGTCCCAGCAGCGACTTCCAAGGTGGGAAGGGACACAAGGCTAAAGGGAAGTCAGCTCAGGGCACGGAGCCTCTGGGTGAGGGACTGGTGTCACCCCTTCTGCAAGACAGAGCAGCCACTTGTTCGGCAGTTGGCAACGCCGCAAACACCGCCACCTGCACCGCCACCTGCATGTCTGCTGCCTCTGCAACAGTCCCCAGCATCATCCCCAGTAGGTAGCCGCCTGAGGCTGCAGGAGACGTCCTGATGTCTTCCTCCCAGGTGCTGACACATGCAGCACCGGCAGCATCTCTGCCACAGACATTGCTGCAACCACCGCCACCTGCCCCACGACGTGCTCAGATAGTGCCACCACAGCCGACATGAACATCATTCCCAGTGGGCTGCCATCTGAGGATTCACGAGGTATCCTGGACCCTGCACAGACTACATGAGGCACCACAACCAGCACTGGCAGTACCAGCAGTTGGCAGGCAAACTCACCACAGGGTGGAGTGTGTCTCTGCCTCCATGGAGTATCATGCTACCTGTTCCCAGGAAATGTCGTGGCTCACACACCCAGGTGAGGGGAACAGCCACACACCATGTGTAACACTCTGGGCATCAAGATCCCTTCAGTACCAGTGGAGAAAAGCATCCACTACCCCAGTCCTTGGCAGGATGAAGCACTCTGGGCACAAAGCCCCCTCCAGAACCAGTGGAGAAAAGCATCCACTACCCCAGTCCTTGGCAGGATGAAGCAGTCTGGGCACCAAGCCCCCTCCAGAACCAGTGGAGAAAAGCATCCACTACCCCAGTCCTTGGCAGGATGAAGCACTCTGGGTACAAATCTCCCTCCACAACCAGCGGAGAAAAGCATCCACTACCCCAGTCCTTGGCAGGATGAAGCACTCTGGGCACAGAACCAGTGGAGAAAAGGATCCACTAGAGAGACTGTGACATTGCACTCCCCATGACCAATCAGTGGGCAACCCACCCACTTGAGAGACTTGTGAGACTGTGGCTTTTCACTCCCCAAGACCAATCAGTGGGCAACCCACCCTCTTAAGAGACTTGTGAGACTGTGGCTTTGCACTTCCCAGGACCAATCTGTGGGCATGGAGCCCTCTTGTGGCGCAGAGATGTCGTCCCATTATCCGGCTGAGGTGCCCCCCCTCCCCTTACCCCTGAGGTGCCTGTTTATTTTCAACCTGATGCCCCTGCAGTTTTCTCTCCGTTTTGAGGCAGGTATCATGTGTGGGCTTCGCCCATGCATTTTGGGACCACTGGTCCACGGACAATGAATGGAATAATATCCGAACTTGTGTAGTTGTTGTACATTTTGTATATATTGCTCTTTTACAGACCTGTTTCCCTATCTGGATTTTCAATGATTACACTTGTTACAATCATTTCATTTGGTCCTTGCATTCTTCCAGGGGGTGACGGGTGTAAATGTAATGGTGATGCATGTATTTGTGTGTATGGTGTTGTGGGTGAGGGTGGAGGTAGGGGTGTTGCGTGTTACGTGTGTGTGTCACTCTCTTTTTCCTCCCCCCTCCCCTGTGTGCTAGGTGCAGTACTCACCGTGGTTGTCGCCGCCGTCTTTGATGTTCCTGGTAGAAGAGGAGGTAAACCAACATTGCTAACACCTGTAGTTCGGGCTCCATTGCATCGTGGTTCCTCATTGGATGTCAAGAGGTGAGTGGTTTCCCTTCCAAGTCCTGTTTCCGCCATGCTTTTGATGGCGTTGGTACCGCCCCTGAAAACTGGCGGAATGGTGACTTGTAATACAGTGGGCAGGACATTGTCTTCCGCCTGTCTGTTGAGGGTTACCGCCGCAGTGTTTGTTTCTACCGCCGTGGCGGTCGGAGTGTTTAAGTGGCTGTCTATATTGACGGTTTCCACCATGGTTGTGATCCCATTATTTTTACCGCCAGCCTGTTGGCAGTATTACCGCCGCTTTAACACCGAACGCCAAGGTTGTAATGAGGGCCTATCTCTTTAGGGATCAGTCTGTCTGACTTGTGCATTTGGGGGGAGCGGGAAACATCTTTGTCGCTGCTCTCCTCATGCATGCATTTAGTTGCCATCCTGCTTCTCCTATGCGTTACTTGGGTTTGAACTAGGCTACTCTGATCGCTTATTTCTTGGTTGGCCTGTGTCTTACGCTGATGGTCTGGTGGGGTTCCGGTTCCCGATGGGTGCCTCCCTTCAGGTTCTACTTCGGACTCCTCCTCATGTGGAGGCTGGGGCCTGGCTCTGCTCTCCTCCAGGGGAGGGCGTGCTGTTCTGTTCCCCTTTGCACTCCTCAGTGGAGAGCTTGCTCTCTCTGTCTCCTCAACTCATGCCTTTCTTCTAACTCCCTCCAGATCTGCCTCCTTCGCTTGGTGCTGAAAGCGCTTCTTCTTTGTGGGAATATACCCTCAAGCTCACTACCTGTCATCTATTCCGCTGCCTGGACATATTTTGGCAGAGCGTACCCTGTAGCTCCCTCTCCGGTATCAGACCCTATAAGGCTGGAAACTTTTTTCTCCCTTCCACTGGTGGTGTGACTGACTAGTGCCATTGTGGAAGGGATGTACATTCCCCCTACCCTGCATCCAGTGTCTTGCTGCCCAGAGGGGGGCCCTACGGGCTCCACAACCAGTGGATTGGTGTAACCTAGTGCAGGACTGGCTGGGAAAGCAAATGCCAAAGAGAGCACTTCCATACCTTTGTATGGTTGCAGAGGTGCAGAAACTTTGCTTGCGGAATCTGGGTGGTTTTAGGTTGGGGCCACCATGAATTTGACCCTTAGTTCTAACGCCTCCTTTCTTTTAGCCTTCTTTCACCTTACAAATTTGGTCTCAATGTGTGTCCTTCAGTGCTCTATTGTATTGGTGTTTAAGGTTCCTCTCTTTCTCACCAGAGGAACTCATATGCCTTAGTATGTGTGTGCTATTCACCTTAAAGGCGACTACATGATGGGTTGATATCCTTTTTATGGGACTGGTACAGTTCTTACTTGCTTAGTTTTCAAATGATCCTAAATTTTACTCTGATCATTGGGAAATATGTACATGGGATTATGCCAGCAATAACTACCACCTATGAGCTCAACTTCAGATGGAGATGCATCAAACAGGCTTTTCCCAATACATAAAAAAACACATATGAGAAAGTTATTTCCGACGCCCCCTTATTAATCATACTGTCTCCGTGAGATCTATTAAATCATTGGAATCACCAGGAAACAGGTATTTTTAACTCACCTGAGATCCCATCACTCATATCCCTCTTATGATTAACATTGATGAGACTACAATAGTGCTTTCACGTATCTCATTGGTAGTAGCACGCCCTGTTTTGTTGCAGAACGGGAAGAAACCCAATGATGCCAAGGGTTAACCCTGGTGGGCGATGGTTTTTCTAACAGGAAAATCTTCTTTTCCCTGCCCATCCTGTGGCATTTCTTTGGGCTGGGTCTTTTTTGTAATGTTATATTGGCTATACATAGGAAAGACTTAACCCAAGAACTTCCCACCTCATAGTTTTCATAACATTAAAAAGAAGACATAGGGGGTCATTCCAACCCTGGCGGTCGGTGTTAAAGCGGCGGTCAAACCGCCAACAGGCTGGCGGTAAAAAAAATGCAATTCCGACCCTGGCGGAAACTGCCAACAGAGACCGCCACTTTAACACACCGCCTGCCACGGCGGAACAAACAAACAGCGCAGCGGTCACCGCCAACAGACAGGCGGGATACAATGTACCGCCCACCCTATCACAACCCACCAATCCGCCACCTTTTCCGGGGCGGTAGCCCCGCCGATAAAAACACGGCGTAAACAGACATTTCAAACGGAAAACGCTCACCTCCATACACCCCACAAGGAATCTGGACAGCATGGAACCCGAACTACACATCCTACCAGCCATTGTCTTCCTGCTCCTCTACCAGGAGCACGAACGCCGGCGCAGAAGACAACGGTGAGTACTGCACCTACGACACAGGGGAGGGGGAGGCAAAAAATTACGGGGACACACATATGCAACACACCCACCCTCACCCACTACAAAACACACATCAATGCATAGCAACACATCACAGTTACACCCCCAACCCCCCCGGAAGAATGCAAAGGCAAAAGGAAATGATTATAAATATAGAATTATATTGTAATACTGAGTATAAAATATATCACACATCTATAACTTCATATACATAAATTGTCCAGTCCGATATGTCCATCAGCCATTGTTCGTGGGCCACTGGGCGAAAACACATGGGCAAAGCCCACACAGGATACCTGCCTCCAACGGAGAGAACACTGCAGGGGCACCAGATAGGAAAACTACAGGCACCTCAGGTGGAAGGGAAGGGGGGCACCTCAGCCTGATGAGTCCACGACGCCAGATCCACGAGGGGCCTCCATGGCCCCTGTGCCATCCTGGGGAGTGCAAAGCCACAGTCTCTCAAGTCTCTACAGTGGGTGGCTTGCCCACTGCCATATCCTGGGGAGTGCAAAGTCACAGTGTCTCAAGTCTCTACAGTGGGTGGCTTGCCCACTGCCATATCCTGGGGAGTGCAAAGCCACAGTCTCTCAAGTCTCTACAGTGGGTGGGTTGCCCACGGTGCCATCCTGGGAGTGCAGAACCACAGTCTCTCAAGTCTCTACAGTGGGTGGGTTGCCCACGGTGCCATCCTGGGGAGTGCAAAGCCACAGTCTCTCAAGTCTCTACAGTGGGTGGTTTGCCCACTGTTCAATCCTGGGGAGTGCAAAGCCACAGTCTCTCAAGTGGATAACAGTCTCCACTGGTACTGGAGGGGGACTAGTGCCCAGAGTGCTTTGTGCAGCCCTGCCCGACACAGATGCGGGCCTGCCCCTTCCGCCAATGGGCCAGCGGTGCTTGAGATGAAGGGCCCAGTTCAGCGGTGCTTGAGACGGCGGTGCCCAGCGGAGCGGTGCTTGAGATGCAGGGCCCAGTGCAGTGGTGCTTGAGACGGCGGTGCCCAGCGGAGCGGTGCTTGAGATGAGGGGCCTAGTGCAGCGGTGCTTGAGACGGCGGTGCCCAGCGGAGCGGTGCTTGAGATGAAGGGCCCAGCGGAGCAGTGCTTAAGATGAAGGGCCCAGTTCAGCGGTGCTTGAGACGGCGGTGCCCAGCAGAGCGGTGCTTGAGATGAAGGGCCCAGGGGAGCGGTGCTTGAGATGAAGGGCCCAGTTCAGCGGTGCTTGAGACGGCGGTGCCCAGCGGAGCGGTGCTTGAGATGAAGGGCCCAGTGCAGCGGTGCTTGAGACGGCGGTGCCCAGCAGAGCGGTGCTTGAGATGAAGGGCCCAGTGCAGCGGTGCTTGAGACGGCGGTTTCCAGCGGAGCGGTGCTTGAGATGAAGGGCCCAGTTCAGCGGTGCTTGAGACGGCGGTGCCCAGCGGAGCGGTGCTTGAGATGAAGGGCCCAGTGGAGCGGTGCTTGAGATGAAGGGCCCAGTTCAGCGGTGCTTGAGATGAAGGGCCCAGTTCAGCGGTGCTTGAGATGAAGGGCCCAGCGGAGCGGTGCTTGAGATGAAGGGCCCAGTTCAGCGGTCCTTGCCATGTTCAGAGGTGCTTGCCTTGGCGGTCCTTGCCCTGTTCAGCGGTGCTTGCCTTGGCGCTCCTTGCCCTGTTCAGCGGTCCTTGCCCTGTTCAGCGGTCCTTGCCCTGTTCAGCGGTGCTTGCCTTGGCGGTCCTTGCCCTGTTCAGCGGTGCTTGCCTTGGCAGTCCTTGCCATGTTCAGCGGTGCTTGAGTTGGCGGTCCTTCATTGCCCAGCTAGGCTGTGGCTGGCGGTCCTTTATTGCCCAGCTGGGCTGTGGCTGGCGGGGACCTCCTGGGCAGCTGGGCTGTGGCTGGCGGGGCCCTCCTGGGCAGCTGGGCTGTGGCTGGCGGGCCCTCCTGGGCTGCAGTACCGGGCCTGTGTGTGTCCTCCTGCACACCTGGGATGGGGCTGGTGGGGCCCTCCTGGCCAGCTGGAATGCTGCCGGACTTGTCGGGCGTGCTGCCCTTCCCACCCTTCCCTGCACGCTTGTGGCCCTTTCCCACCTTTGGCGGTGTGCCAGGTGGCACCTCACTTCCTGACAGTGCCAATGTAGGGATTTTGGTCCCTGGGGTCTTTGGTCGCTCGCACCGGGCACTGGCAATCTTAGGATGCTTTTCCGGTGGTGGGCTGGCCGTGCCTTGGCTCCTAGCTGAACTGGATGCCCTTGAGGGTGGGGGACTCCACAGTCCATGGACAACAGTCTTCACTGGTCCCGGTTTTGTGGTGGCTGAGGTGCTGATTGGAGTCTTATGAGACGGACGGGGTGGGGGAGTTGTAGGAAAGAGGTCAAGTTTGGAAAGGAAAATCAATTTGGAAAGAGAGGGACGGGTAGGTGTAGTGGGTATGGGAGTGGAGGAAGAGGATGTGGTTGTAGGAGTGTGGAGTCTGGTGTCTTTGGGTGCAGGTGCTTGGGCTGGAGGCTGTCGTGAGGTGGATGGCTGTTGGGTAGGTGGCTGCCTGCGGTTGTGTAGTTTGGAGGAGGGGGTGACAGACACACTTGGAGAGGACACAGGGGACGTGTAAATGGTAGTGGGGGTGGTGACTGCACGTGTGCGGAGTGTTCTGGTGGGTGTGCTGGTGATGGACGTAGTGGTGAAGATGTTGTGCATGCAAGTGTGAGTGGAGACGTCACAGGGAGGGAGGAGGGAGACGAGGAGGAGGGGGACACAGTGGAGGCAGTGGCTGTTGGTATGTCTGCATGTGGATGTTGCTTGTGTGATGTGTGGTGCTTATGTCTGGATGAGCTTCCCTTGGGTGTTGAGGTGTATGCAGGCTGGTCTGATGGTGTGTCTGGGATAGGCAGAGGTACAGGGGATTGGGTCTGGGTGGAGGAAGTTGGAGGGGGGAGGAGGCTAGAGACAGGGACAATTGCTGCCGTCAGTGCTGAGGCCAGAGCGTTGAACGATCGCTGATGGGCAGCCTGACCAGAATGAATGCCCTCCAGGTATGCATTACTCTGGTGCACCTCTCTTTGTACACCCTGGATGGTATTCAAAAGGGTAGACTGCCCAACAATGATGGTCCTTAGGAGGTCAATGACCTCCTCACTGAGGGCAGCAGGGGTGACCGGCGGCAGGGTCTGAGGTGCCTGGGGCGAAGGAGAGCCCACATTCCTGGGTGAGCGGGCAGGGGGCAAACGCTGAGGGGCTGCTGGGAGGGCGGTGCTGGTGCACTGGGTGGCGGCTGTACCTGTTGCTGCGGGGGGCACGGATGTTGCCGCCACCACAAGGGAGCTCCCTTCAGAGGACGAGTCGCTGTCACTGACATCAGCACGAGTCCCCGCTGTGGAGCTCCCCTCGTCCTCCGTCTCACTGGTGAAATCCGAGTCAGTTGCATGGACCGCCATGGCCATGTGAGATGCAGCTCCCTCCCTAATGCACACATGAACAGGAAGACCACAAAAAAGGGGGGGAGGAGAAATAAAGACATGTTGAGTGCATGGATTACCGCTACCGTTGGCGGACAAGACAGACACAGAAGCCCCCTGCACTACGCCGCGCACTTGGGGTCCACTACGCAATCCGTGGGACATGGCCTACAAGCCTATGGACGACAACTGCACACATAGATGACACAGGGCCATGGATACCTGTACTTGGCACCCTACAGAGGTGGGGGGCGGGGGCACAGGCCATGCCTTACGGAGGGGCCTAGCCTACAGAAATCGCCCTGGCCTAGGGATACCCACATCCCTCCTCCCCCACCCAGACACCTCCACTGCACGCAAAGTCAGCAGAATGTATTTGTACTCACCCCCTTGTGTCTGCTGTTATGTCCTCACGCGCCCATCCAAATCGGGGTAGGCCACCGCCAGGATCCGGGACATCAGGGGGGTCAATTGACGACTGGCACCCCTCCTACGTTGGGAGGCCATCCCCAGCAGAGCCTCCGCCGTCTTCCTGCTCCCGCGTCGGATGTCCTCCCACCTCTTCCGGCAGTGGGTGCCCCATCTGTTGTGGACCCCCAGGGTCCGGACGTCCTTGGCGTTGGCTCGCCAAATCGCGACTTTCTTGTGGGCGCTGACCTATGTGACATGTACAGGGAGAGAAAAATTGTCATCACCTTCTGCATGCTCGATGTGAGTGGCCCCCCATCCCCACCCTTTCCATGTGGCACATGCTCTCATCTGTCGTCTGATGCATGCCTCAATCGCTCCCCTCCCCACCAACTTTCATCCACCCGACTCACCCCAGGCATTGGCCACAAAGCATGGTCCCAGTGTACTTACCTGTTGGTCTGGAGGACCGTAGAGTAGCGCATACTGGGGGAGGACCCCATCCACGAGTTTCTCCAATTCTTCAGAAGTGAAGGCAGGGGCCCTTTCCCCAGTCGCAGCAGCCATTGTCTCTTCCAGACCGAGGTCACAGCAGCACTTGTAGTGTAGGTCTTCTCCAGTGGAAGATCAGGTATCGAGTGATTAAGACGATAGAAAATGGCGGTCACGCCCGCGCGGTGCGTACCGCGACCGCCGGCGCACATCGTCATTGGCTCGTGAAACCCATAGGCTTCAATGTTAACCAATGCGGCTTTGCGCCGCGGTCTTCGACCGCCTACCGCCACGGTGTGCCACGCCAGCGCATTGACCTCACATCCCATTGTCACACTTCACAGGTCAGGCAGCCGCCATTTCAAGGGCCCACATGGCTTAATTTCTACTGCGTCACACATACCTAGGCCTTTCCTCAACACTCATACAAACCATTCAATGCATAGTGAATCGTGTTGTGTGCAAGCTGTGGGAACGTACCTGTGGGTTGATTGACTCTGTGCTCGCTGTTTTCCTTCCTAGGCACTGTCCGCTGGGACATGCGAGGAGATGGAGGAATCTTCCCGTGTACAGACCGCTGGTGGACCTGTCGACAATGGAGGAACGACATGTCATTCTGACATACAGGCTTGACCGAGCCCCTATACATGAACTGTGTGCCCAGCTGGAGGCAGACCTGATGTCACCCTTCCGCCAACCCACAGGAATCCCCCCTCTAGTGCAGGTGCTGTCAGTACTCCATTTCTTAGCAAGTGGGTCATTTCAAACAACAGTGGCCATAGCATCAGGGATGTCCCAGCCCATGTTTTCCAAGGTGTTGTCCAGAGTGTTGTCTGCCCTGCTCAAACACATGCGGAGATACATCATGTTCCCTGAGGTGGGGGATTTGCCTACAGTGAAGGGTGATTTCTATGCCCTTGGACATATCCCCAACATCATAGGTGCCATTGATGGGACACATGTGGCTTTGGTACCCCCCAGCAGGAGTGAACAGGTGTACAGGAACAGGAAAAGTTATCATTCCATGAATGTACAGATGGTGTGTTTGGCTGACCAGTACATCTCCCATGTTAATGCCAAGTTCCCTGGGTCAGTGCATGACGCCTACATCCTGCAGGAATAGCAGCATCCAGTATGTGATGGGTCAACTCCATAGGCACCGGGTGTGGCTATTAGGGGACTCTGGTTACCCCAACCTGTCCTGGCTACTGACCCCAGTGAGGAATCCCAGGACCAGGGCAGAGGAACGCTGCAATGAGGCCCATGGGCGGACTAGGAGGGTGATCGAACGCACCTTTGGCCTCCTGAAGGCCAGGTTCAGGTGCCTCCATATGACTGGTGGATCCCTAATGTACTCACCAAAGAAGGTGTGCCAGATCATCGTGGCCTGCTGTATGCTTCACAACCTGGCTTTGCGACGCCAGGTGCCTTTTCTGCAGGAGGATGGTCCAGATGGTGGTGTTGTAGCAGCTGTGGAGCCTGTGGAGAGTGAAGAGGAGGAAGCCGAAGAGGACGACATAGACAACAGGAACACAGTAATAGAGCAGGATTTTCAATGACACACAGGTAAGAGTAGACACCGGCATATTACATTTACCTAAAGACTCCTACCTCTCTACTGTCTGACTTTTTCCCCCAGTGTATGGTAACAGTGTTGTGACTTTCCCTTCCGATTTCAGAGCTGTGGGCCCCACTGCAAAACATCTGCTTTGTTTCCCAATGGACTACAGCTGTGTGACAGCGGTTTGTTGGCATCACAATGTGAATAAACATTTTGGCACTGTCATGTCTAATACATTTGTTAAAATCACAGACAGACTCCAGATTGTTTATGTGCAATAAGTGTGTTTATTCAAGTGCTCTAATTTGGATGGGTGGTTGCAAATCGGTGAGGGGTGATGGTGGAGGATTGTCCATGGCAGAGTCCAGACTATCAGTATCACAGGTGCATTGTCCAAATGCCTGTGGAAAGTGGAGCAGGGGCAGTTTAAAGTTGGACAGGGTGACAATGTGGGACAGTGGGATGACAATCAGGGCGGTATCCTTTGCTGGCGGGGGTCTTGACATGTTACTCTGTCTTCTTCCTGGATCTCAGGGCCCGCTTGCGGGGTGGTTCTCCTTCTGCAGGGGGTGGGGTTCTGGTGGCCTGTTGGTCTTGTGTCGGGGCCTCCTGTCCACTAGCGCCGGCGGAGGTGGTAGCCAGTTCGTGGTCCATGCTAGTGACAGGGGCCCTTTGAGGTGCCACAGTGTTCCGCAATGTGGTGATTAACTCATTCAGGGCCACTACGATGGTACCCATGGCGGAACTGATGTTTCTTAGTTCCTCCCTGAACCCCATATACTGTTGCTCCTGCAGAAGCTGGATTTCCTGAAACCTGGCCAGGACCGTCGCCATCGTCTCCTGGGAGCGGTGGTATGCTCCCATGATGGAGGAGAGGGCCTCGTGGAGAGTGGGTTCCCTTGGCCTGTCCCCCCCCTGTCGCACAGCAGCCCTCCCAGTTCCCCTGTTTCCCTGGGCCTCCGTCCCCTGGACCGTGTGCCCACTACCACTGCCCCCAGGTCCCTGTTGTTGTTGGGGTGGTGGGTTAACCTGGGTTCCCTGTAATGGTGGACACACCGCTGATTGACGTGTCCTGGGGACAGAGGTATGGGCCCGCTGGGTGGGTGCTGTGCTGGTGTTCCCAGAGGGGGGAAGGTCTGCTGTGGCTTGTGACTGTCTGAGGGGAACCGACTGTCCCGAGGTCCCCGATGGACCGGGCTGGTCATCTAGGTCCAGGGAGACAGAGCTGCTGTCATCACTGTGGGCCTCTTCTGGGGGTGGAATGGACATTTGTGGATCCTCCTGCGCGGTCACCTGGCGTTCGGGTCCTGCAGGGGTATAAAAGTATGGTTATTGCTTCTGTGTGTGCCAATGGCGTGCAATGGGTGGGTGCCCGTGTACCCCAGTGCTGGCATTCCTTTGTGGGGACTGTTGTGGCGGTGTTTTGGGGGGGGTGATGGGTATTTGCATTGGGCATGCTTTGGTGATGGGTGTCCATGCTTTGGGGCCGCATTCAGGGCTAAGTTTTGGGATGGGTGGGTTGTGATGGTGAGACATTTGCAAGGGGTAGTTGTGATGGGGGTGGGGGTGAGGGTGGGGGTATGAGTTGGCATGCAGGTGGGGTAGGGGGGATGAAGTAGTGAAGATGAGACTTACCAGAGTCCATTCCTCCACCGACTCCTGCGAGGCCCTCAGGATGCAGGATGTTCAAGACTTGCTCCTCCCATGTTGTAAATTCTGGGGGAGGAGGTGGGGGTCCGCCGCCAGTCCGCTGTACCGCGATGTTGTGCCTTGATACCATGGAACGCACCTTCCCCCGTAGGTCGTTCCACCTCTTCCTGATGTCGTCCCTATTTCTTGGGTGCTGTCCCACAGCGTTGACCCTGTCGACTATTCTGCTCCATAGCTCCATCTTCCTGGCAATGGTGGTGTGCTGCACCTGTGTCCCGAACAGCTGGCGCTCTACTCGTACAATTTCCTCCACCATGACCCTGAGTTCATCATCTGAGAACCTGGGGTGTCTTTGAGGTGCCATGGGGTGGTGTGGGTGATGTGTGGGATGGATTGTGTGGTGCTAAGTGTGGTGATGTGTATTGTTGTGTTGTGTGAAGTGCGTGCTAATATTGCAGGGTGACAGTGAATTGGGCGTCTGGGTGCTCGGATGTCTTTTCTCGGTGCGTGTTCACGAATCTCTAGGAGTGGAAGTTTGTGGGTGATGTGGGTGTGTGTTTTATATTGTATTGGGTGTGTGGGAGTGGTGTGTGTATGTGTATCAGGTGTGTGTATTTCGAATTGGCCAATGTGGTAGTGTTTTGTACGAGTATGTGTATTTCGACCGCAGCGGTGTGTACTGTCAATAGAATACCGGGGTTGAAAGACTGCCGCGTGGATTCGTGGGTCGTAATGGCATGGACGTATTTCTGTTGGCGTGACGGTGGAGGTTTGGTCATCGCCAGTTTATCGCTGACCTTTGGTGTGGCGGACTTTTGTGGATGTCGGTATTTTGGCGGTTTGCCTGTTGTGGGTCAGAATGACCGTGGCGGTTTACCGCGACCGCGGCGGTGTTCTGTCTGGCGGTAAGCGCATTTTCCCGCCGAGGTTGGAATGACCCCCATAATTTGCTGTTACAAACGATTATTGATCGTAGATCTGATTGTAGACAAACTTGTTTACAGCTAATAGAACTAGATGTAAAATATTTGTAGGGACTCTACTTACACTTATAGGGCTCAATTCACAAAGGTAAACTTACACTGTTGGTCTAAGTTTAGAGTAAAAGTGTAATTGTAAGGTAAGTTACGAGTAGTATCTTTACAACCGCACTTTGGCAAGATAACCCGCACTCGGGGTAGATCATCCGCACTTGGAGTGGATCATCTGTACTCGGGCCAGATCATCCGCATGTGGTGGGGGATCATCAGTACTCTGTCTGGGTCATCTGGACCACAACCGTAATCAGTGTATTTACGTGCCCCTGCAGATTATCAAACCCACCTGCCACCCAGAGCCAAAAACCTGATAATAGCAGCATACAAGCAAGCCTCTGGTTTCCCAAGAACCATACTGTGCCTGTCTGTGCTGCATATCCTGTATCCATTCTGCCCACTATGAGGAAATAAAACAACACAGAGGAGGAGACCACTATGATGCAGACATTTTTTGTGAGGAACTACAAAAGACTGCATGGTCTCCAACCCTATATCAGCAGTTCCTCACAGAAGGCAGCTTTATGGCAGCAGTTGGCCAAGACAGTCACTGCATTGGGGCAGGGTATCTGGACTGTGAATGACATCAAGAAGAAGTGGCAGGATGAGAAGAGGTGGGTGAAGGAGAAGTATACCAGGACAGAGGTGGCCAGATCCCTCCCTGATGTACAAACTGGAGCGTGCCTCTGACTCACCCGACTTGAGTGGGATGTCCTCTCCAACATAGACCCCCAGCTACTCCATGGGCTGCCTATGACTGATACCCGCAATGTGGTACCAGGTAATTTGCAATGATACTAACAATGACACCTTATGAGTATTGTGTGTGATATTCATAAAATGTGACGATTAATGGTGTCCCATATAAGTACAATCTGCATGGTGACTCAGACCCTCATGTGTCCATCACACTACAAGTACCACAGTCCTTTGTGATGGCAAATTTACAACACCTCTGTCCCAAACAGTGAGCTATCACTGCTGCATCATCCACTTAATGCTAGTGTATGGGAATAGAAAATGTCCCTCATACATGTACCACTGTGGTTGGCATGTAGATGCAAATGTGTAGTTGATGGACCTGGCCCTTTTTGCGGATTCATTCCCAGACTTCTTGCCTCCTTCCTCCTATTTTATCTGAGCTCTTGCTGTTGGCTCTAGTACTCGGACCACTTTATCACTGCTGATCAGTGCTAAAGTTCAGGTGTTCTCCCTTCTAAAAGTTGGCATGATTGGTTTATACCTAATTGGCACATTTAATTTACCTGTAGGTCCCTTGTACAGCGGTATCGCTATACCCAGGCCTTGTAAATTAAATGCTACTAGTGGGCTTCAGCGCTGCTTCCACCACCCTCAGAAGTAGCCTTTCAAACCTGCCTCAGGCCTGCTAGCTCAGGGCCTGTATGCGCAGTTTACTGCCACAGGGACCTAGCATTTAAATTAACTTTCCAGGCCTAGAACTCCCCTTTTACCACATGTAAGTCACCCCTAAGGTAGGCCCTAACTAGCCCTAGGGGCATGGTGCTAGGTATGTTGGATGAAGGACATGTGCCTGGTTGTTGAGCCCGTCCTGGTGGTGACAAACAGCTTATTTGGTTTGTCACTGCTGTGAGTGCTGCCTTCTCATGGGATTGCATTGGAAATGTCCTGCCTTGTGATCAGGGGGTATTGTCTGATCTATGAGGGGTAGCAAAGGCATGCTTGATATGGTTGTAATGGTAGTGAGAAATGCTGCTTATTGGGGTAGGTGGATTTTGTATTATCATTGCAGAAATGCTACTTCTAGAAAGTATGCATTTCTCTATGCTTATGACTCTGGTGTTTTGCAGCTTGACTCCAATCCAAGTCTGGGAAGAGTGACAGTTTGGCTTTGTACATACTTTTCAGACACCCTGTACATGGGTAGGGTAGAGGTGTCACAGAGGTGCATCAGCATTTGGAATGGTCTTCCTGGGCTGAGAGAAGGGGAGGCGGAGCACACTTGAATTTGTATAGGCTGTGCCCTAACCTCACACAAAGGGCTTGTTTACCCCAACTGATGTCTGGAGCCTGTGCTGGAGAAGAGAGGGGACACTCCTAGAACCAGTTGTAACTGGTTGAAACCTCCTCCTCCCCTTTGTTAAACCTATGCAAATTTGAGTATAAGTACAGGGGGTTTTCCCCATGAAAAAGAAACAATTAAAACACTTTGAACTGGACATAGAATGCTGCCGGAGGGACTCACAGGAACCGTCTTGGACTGCTACTGCTGTGCGAACCTGTGACCTACTTGGTCTCTTGGAGGAGCTGCGACTGTCTGCATCCCCTTTGTGCTGGCCTGTTGCTAGGCACTACCGCCCTTTGCTTCACTTTGGTGTCCCCAGAGGCTGGGTGCTGTGGCCCCTGCTCTCTGCAACCTTTGAACTGTTTGAAGCACATTAGGAGCATTTTTCATTTTCATAGGCAAAGTGCCTGGTGAGTGCTCCACTGAATTTGCCCAGAGCACCTTTTGCTTGATTTATGAGGTGCTTTAGAGGCTCTTCTTGTACCCCGTTGAGCGTGTTGCTGCTGAAAGATCACCGCCACGACCCAGGCGATTGAAATTGACGAGCACATTGAAAGCATGCTCCTTGAAGTTGCCCCGGGACATGAGTGGAGCGAAGACTGGAGTGAGCCCGCTTCTAACAGTGCCCGGGGCGAAGTATGCACTCAGGAGCACCCCTGGGACACCAACAGACCCTATCCCTGGCCTGATCACCGCTGCTGCCCAGGAGGTAGAGTAGACACTTGTACACCAGATTGGGTGTGGGCGAGTGGATGCCAGTGGCCCCAGGAGGGAGAGAGGCCTCATCAGAGGTCTCCTCTGGATCCCAGGGCTGCCCTGAGAGCAGGTCAAAGGGGAGGTGAGGGTAAGTCCCCTCTTCCCCCAGTCACTGCGAGAGGAGTGTGACGCTCTAAATGAATTGGCCATTGTTCGGTTTTGGGTCCCCCTGCCCCCGTGAGGGTGGGTCATGGCTCCAGTGGTCCCCAGAGGCAACTGATGCCCCGGATTGGGTGGTGGCCCCAGGAGGGGCCCCTAAACAGAACGGAGGGGATGCGTGCCACCCCCCTCCACTGCATCAATCATTAGGTGGTCCCCTGTTTTGAACCAATGAGCATTGGGGGCCCCCATAACTTCCCTTTTACTCAAGGTGCATCCTTGAGTTGGCCGTTTACCGACCATGCAATGGCCATATGTGTGCACTAATGTTCCTGGTATAGACATTTAAGTTGCTTACTTGATATATGTGATATGTCTTAGGCATGTTTTGCCATGTGCTCCCTGATGGACCATATATTATCTGATGTGTTTGCTAGTGTTCCTGTTATGGGCATTTATGCTAATAAGTTTTTATTGACTTGCCATGTATTTCTTGATGTTCCCAGTATGGGCAATTATAATGATCTTGTGACATGAGCATTGTTGTTGTAATGATATTCCTGACTAGTGCTTATGTTGCAGAAAAATGAATATCCTGTGTTTATGTGACTACTGCTGATTTCTCTAGAGTAATAGTACTGTGTAATGTTCTAACAATTGCTTGGGTAGCAGGGTATTACCGAGATGTGTTTGGTCTAATAATGTTGTGTACAATATAGTTTATTATATAACTTGGTGTTATGTTTCCTTTTTGGTGGGCATAGTGCGTCCTATGTGTTGTGTGTGTTGTGCAAATGCTTGACACATTGCCTCTGGGCTAAGCCTGACTGCTCATGCCAAGCTACCAAGGGGGTGAGCAGGGGTCATCTTGGGTGTGTAACTTCCTTGTCCTGACTAGAGTGGGTAGGTTCTGCCTGGCATAGGTACATACCCTAGCCAACCTAAAATCCAATTTCTAACAGTAGTCATGTCACTGGTTGCACACAATCAAATAACTTGGTCATGGCTGATTACCTTTTTATTCTGTTGACATATATAGCCATAGAACAGTCACACACTGGAGCGCAGGTCCCTGTACCATCAGGGAGGCAATGTCACGCAGCACACTAAATTATATCATCAGCACAAACTGGTACATAAGTATGGCCAGGGGAGGGCATTCTCTCATACACTGTTACCAGCCAATTCACAATTAATGTACATGGAATGCATGAAGAGTGGCAAACCTGTGAAGTGAAATATTCATGCTTGTATATCACGTCAACAAGTATGTTAAATGAATGCACACACATATCCTTGTAGGCACTGTGGCACTGTCCAGAAAGGTACAACCTGAAGGGACCTCTGCAACATATATGGGTGTGACATCTGGTCAAGCACCACACACTGGGTGGATGTCAGACACTGTTAAGGATACTTGAAAATGGTTTCACAAAAAGCTTATGCTCCTAAACTGTGGTGTAAATGTCAACAGTATGTGGTGTCTATCTAATGTCACTTGTCACTCATCCTCATATGATCAGACATGGATCCCAACAGTATACCACACACCATTGTGACATGTTGGCCAATAGTATGTCAAATAAACATATGTACACAGGAGCTACCTTAAGTTCATATGAGCCCTCATGTAGGTTGATTTTGCATGGGTTAGTGCTGCAAGTCTACATGTGACAAGTCATAATGCCTCACCTCACGGGATTTAAGGTATGTGTACCTTCACAGGTATACATGGCTCTGTCACTCTGGGGAAGTGCCACAAGTATTCCCATTGTTCACGTAATGTCATTCAAGTTGAAAGTACTGGCTAGGTAAATTTGTGTCTTTTTTCTCTTCTTTCACCAAACACCCCCCTCTCTTTTTTCCAAAACCCCACAACCCTCCCCTTTTTCTTTCTTGCCCCTTTCCGTTTCTTCTCCACTGCTGTTTTTTCTCCCCCCCCTCTGCGTTCCCGTCTCTCTGGTTCGGTCCTCTTATCCCCTGCCCTTCGTCTCCCATCTGCTCTCCTCCTTCCCATCCCTCCCACCTTTTTTCTCTTGTTTCATCTCCCTCCCCTCCCTCTAAGTATCCTTCTTTCCCTCCCCTTTCCTCCCCCCTCCCCCTTCTGCCGGTCTCATTGTCCCCCTTCCCTTTCCTGTCTCGCTTTATCTTCTGTTTTATTCTATATTTTTTCTGTCTTTTCCTGTCTCTCTTTCTTTTCCTTTGTCTTCTTTTTCTATCTTCCACCCCCTTTTTTCAAATCTCCTTTTCTTCTTCCTTTTTTTCTTCTCCTTTTATTTTTCCAACTCCCCTTGTTGTTCCCCTCACCATTCCCAACCATCCTCCCCATCCTTTCCTCCCCCTCCTTTTCCCCTTCTCTCCTTTTTCTTCCCGCTCTCTTTTTTCTCCCCTTCCTCTGTTTTTTCCCCCTCCTCTCATTTGTTCCCCCTCCTCTGTTTTTCCCCCTCCGCACTTTCCCTCCTGTCTCGCCACCGCAAGAGGAGGCACACTATTTTCATCAAGAGGCCAGGAACTATATTTCCCAGCCTCCCGCGTATACCAGCGCGTCTGCTGCTGCGTCGTGTACAGTGTACACGGACGCTGAGCGCCAAACCACACCCCGGCAGCAAGCCGGCCGATGCTGGCTGGAATGAAAATGCGCTCTGCATACCTAATTATGACTTAATTGTGTGGCCTTTAAAAAACCGCCACCGCCCTGGACTACTTACCACAAGCGGTACAGTGAGGGGATGGGCTAGGCGCACTGCGAGCGTCTCCTTTGATGCAGTGAGTAGCGGATGAATATTTCTTCACCCCCGGAGGCCATCTTCCATGCTACGCTACAGATAAGAGCTACTTTGATTGTTTGTTTATGTACTCTCTGTACCGGCGGCTCTCTTTCTGCCACGGGGGACATATGTATGGTCATGCAATTATTTATTGTTATTTGGATTAGACTGTTTTGATTTTCACCTTGTATTTGGTAAATCGCCCACCTTAATTTTACCATAGGCACCCTCTATGCCACACCATGACTGAGCTTTATAGTATTAGCTCCATCTCCCTTTATTCAATATCTAATAGAGTTATTTCTCTGGTGCATCTCACAGTGAGTACAACCTCAGGCCAGACAATCTAGATTTCTCTATAGATTTTTGATCTCATATATGCTCACTGCCTTTCTTGCCTACCTCTTTCCCTATCCCTTAGAGTGTGACTATAAGGAGACACTCTCCCTCATGGAGTTTTGGGGCAAGTAGCCTTTGGACTTGGGGTAAGATGTTATTTTTATTGTAAATAACTGTTACACACCTATACAATGCATGACTTTGGCTTGCAGTGTCACCCCTGTGAGTGTGTTTTGCTGTGCTGTGCTGTGTGTCACAATACGTTAATTTTGTTTCTGTTTTCTTAGTCCTAAGCTAGGTAGTTCCTCGCTTCAGGTAGGCCACATTAATTCTCATTATATGTTTTTTCCACACTTTTACTGAGTGTTGGTTGTTTTTCTCTTCAATGCATGACTTTAAGGGATCCTAGGTCCTGAAGAATGCCCCCAGACCTTCCTTGGTTCATTGTAGACAGCAGAAACATGTTGGCCATGTATTTTTAGATAGGTGACCCAGTGAGACCTTGTTCTCACAGAGGTGTCCCATCCTAGTTTTTAATACACCAGCAGCTACCATTATTAAAAGTGTACATTTCACAGAGGTAACTGCCTTGGTGTTTTTATATTTTCCCTAGTTCAGCTGGATCCCACAATTTCCAGAAAGTATTAATTTATGCACTCCCTCCCGTTCTTTTAATGGTGAGGTTGAGTCTGCCCAGGTGGCATTGTCCTACCTGGGTAGGGCTAGGTGGTAAAATGATGAAGGCAGCACCCATTCACCATTTACTCACCTAGTGAGGTTAAGGAGCCCCAGGAAAATTTCCCCCCGGTATAGCTCCTCATTATAAGTGAACCCCATACTTTTTTTGTGTTTTGGGCAAAGATTGACAGACACTGCATGTTCTGGAAAACTCCTTTACAAATTAGCATATACCATCATATGCAGGATGAATTCTGCCAATTGAAGATGTAGGTGGTCCAGAAGTACCCAGGGCAGGACACCCAAGTCATTTCCATCCTGTTTCTCTCAATGACCTCCAAATAAATGTTTGCCTGTAAGTGTGAACCCTTGTTGATCTGGGGCTGCCTATAACTTGTAGATCACTGGTCCATACTTCTTACATGTACATATAGAATCATCACCACCATCCTTTGCAAACAGTGATGTATACATATGTTATGTTACATCTGTTGCCAGGACTACATCAGTGATAAGAATGACACCATCCTGGGGTTTAGCAGACATCCTGAATGCAGCAGTCAAACCCACTGCCATCCATCCATCAGGTAAGTGTGCCTTATGATATGGTAAACTACTGATACCCTACCTTTGAACAAGGATCAATTACTTGTGAAAGTGGATGAGGAGATTTTGCCATTTTAGCATATCTCCTGTAGTTGGTATGTAAATTGTACCCTACAAGAATAGTGATGCTTATGTCAAGTGTGCATAATCACATTTAATACATGGACAATACTAACCATGAACTGCTGGATCACAGACTAGTTCTTCTACTACACACTCAAGAAGCCCGGTCCAGCAGCTGACATCTAGGGGGATCTCAGTATCACACAAACCTGTGGTTGGAACTGATGAGTTTGCTGAGGCATTTCACATTTGCATTAAACACCTCAATGCCAGTGTGAACTGTCACGTGCAGGGGCACATAAAACAGTTCACATGTGGAACATCCATTGAATTGACCAATACCTGCACTGCATCATGTTGTAAGCCAAGTAATTAGCCTGTTGCAAACTCTGTCTCACAGGTGGTGAGGGTGAAGATTTGAGTCCGGATGATGGAGCAACTACCAGTGGCAGGCACCAGGCAATCCGACAGGAGAACCCACTCCTCTTCTAAGTTGCCTTGTCAGCTACCAGAACCACACAGGAGGGGAGGAGGAGGAGGAGGAGAAAGAAGTAGAGAAGCAGGGAGATCAGGAGCTGATTTCAAGAAATGTGCAGACAAATCCCCTGACCACTCTATTTGGTCCATGCAGCACACAAACATAATCCACATCTGCTGTGTGTGGCATAGTGCTTCATCCTACACCCCAAAGGTTTGCCCACTTTCCACAAACCCCACCCCACAGCTCACATCTTCACAGCCCTCACATCCAGGTCAGACATTTTGGTTTCACTATACATCTTTAGTCTGACAGTGTCTCCCAGGCTTTCTTTCCAACATCTGAGGGACATGCCAGCCCTGTTGAGGAGCAGGTAGCCGCTAGGTAAAAATCTGCTCCTCACAACCTCCCACATGGCATCCCCCTCCTTTTGGACCTGCTGGTTGTATCCGAGGCCATCCCAGGTAGAGAGGGCTGTTAGATATACATGTCAGAGCATGGGAGGAAGATTTTTCCAGCAGCAGTCAGTTTTGAGGTAGGATATTTGTGACCTAGGGGCTACACTGTCTGGCATGTCTGCCTCACTGCAGGACATGTGCCAACTCCCACAGTTGGTGCAAAGAATGACCCAGGTGTTGGAGACTATGGATCGACCCTGGCAAGATGTGGGGAAGAGGCTGAATGACATCATGGCCATACAGAGGAAAGAGAGTGTAAGACACCATGCATTGGCCATAAAGTTGATGGTGGGGATACTAAAAATTATCCCAAATGCTTTACAGTAAATGCATGTATGGGAGCCAACACATCTACCTGCACCATCCCACCTCCAACCCCTGCTTAGGCAACTTGCACAGGGCCCCCAACAATCCACATTGTATTTGGGAGCACTCCTCTTGCACATGCCCTCCAATGCACTGTCAAGTACTTTCCCTGTATAGGCTTTCAGACCCCCTGTCGAAGAAGAACCACACACTGGACAGGGTCAGACACTCCCTATCTAGGCAGACACCCCAGGCTGGACAGGCACCACACTCACCTGCAACTAAGTACTCCAGGAAATTATCAACATTGCAAAGGTCCTCGCCACCAAAATTGACAAGACACAGTCGAGATCCCCAAAGAGCACTGTAACATATGTGTGCACAGCACTATGTAAATAAATTACATTTTCCACATTTCAACTAGTTTGGGCATTAGTTGATGATGTTCAAATGCTTAATGTGGCTGTAGGCCATGTATTTGTCAACAATGTGGGTAAGTCATGTTCATCACTAGAATCATCTCTGTACAGTCATGTTAAGTGGAAGGCACAGCTAACTAACTCCAGATGTCGAATTCCATTCTATGGTTCCAGCACAGGCAGTGAACTACACAACACAGTTTTTGTTTTAATTAAAACAAATATATATATATGTGGATCAATGTAATGGTAACAAAAAACGTCCATTTGGAAGCAAGAAACTAAATAAAATATTGTTTTTCGCAGTGTAGGAGCTGGGGATATAGAGGGGGTTGGGCAAAATACATAAAAACATCAGAAAACGTCATTGAAAACAGTATATTGACGGGGGAAGAAAAAGTCCAGCTCAAGTTGAATGATCTGTCAACCGTCATTCTGGTCATCTTCTTTCTCAATGACAATGAGAGGCTCTGAAGTTTTGGCCTCTTCCTGGTTAGCCGTTGGAGGACCTGACACCCTACAGGACTGAGACATATAGGGGGTACGAAGGGAAGGGGGGAACCAGAGTGGGAGGAATAACAGGGAGACACATGGACATTGGTGTGGAAGGGACACTGAGACAGGGTGGATGTCATGGCTGCACCCAAGGAAGTGAAGGTGCCATTGATAGAATCGAGGGAACTGGTCAACTCCTCTAGGATCCTATACTGTTCAACTATCAACTGCTGTAGGAGCTGAGAGAGGTTGACCCACTCCCTCTTAGATGCCACATCCCTTCCTGGGATGCAGCTTCAGGGGTCACAACACAGGGAGGGGTTTGGCTAGAACAAGAGGGATGTGGGGTGTCGCGGAAAACTGAGCACCCCGGGAGACTAAGGCAGGCACTTTGGGGGGGGGGACTGGTGGCAGGGGTTGCAGCTGGGGGTCTGATGGACTGGGGGGCCTCATGTTGTAGGGAGGGGTCAAAGGAAGACCCAGGTGATGTGGATTGCTGCTCTGGGTACACCTCTGTGTGGTCAAGATCATCAATGTCTGGGGGAGATGAATCATTTCCCCTCCTGACCAGAAGTGTCCAGGTCGAGGACCCCCTATAGTCTCCACAACCTCCATCCGGTCATTGTCCTCACAGTCCATCTGGTGGGCACACTTTCCCTTCCTGTAAATGGTTCTGGTTCCTCTGCCTCCTCTTCTTCTTCAGTAGATGATAAAAGTCATGCACCCTTCATCCTCAGGAAGCTCTCCGTAGTCCTCAGGCCTCTCTCTGGTCTTCTTGGCCAGCCAGGTCCTCTGAAGTGGAAGTAAGTGAGTCCAAACATGGCAAGGCATTTGAGTACAAGAAGAAAATGTTGACTTTGCTCACCTTTGATCTCACTGACCAATTCCAGGTGATGTAGATTCCAATAGAATGTGTACTATCACTGAGGTGTGCACACGTAACTCACACATTGACATCTGTCGCAGTTGTGTTGGTATACCCTACTGCAGTGACAAAGCCTAACCTTAAGCAAGATCTAGAATTCGTGGCCAGATTCTCAAGGGCCATAAAAGCTGTGCTTGTGAATGATTGGAAAGAAGTTTAATTTACCATAAGTAATTTGGGCCAAGGGTTTCCTGTCCTCTCTACCTAGTCATCTTCACAAGTCAGTCTACAAGTGGAGAAGGAACACAGTATGGATGGAGCTGTCCTCTCCATGGTCTATGATCATCTTGTCAACTGCAAACTTGGTGGTCTCAAACTATAGCATGTCATCTGATTTGTAGCATAGACTGACTTCATTAAATGCTTGAATGGATGTGCAAGTGAAAATCCGCCCTTGTTTCTGACCTTTGCTAAGCTATGAGTACATGCATTGGAGGATGTCTAAATCTATCTGCCAATCTACATAGAATGTGCCACATTTAGCAGTTCAAGAATGACTGTTTGTGCTGCATGCCAGTTGGCACATGTGCAAAGTTGGATTAGCTAGCTAGCTGTTACATGAGAGCCACTGTTGTGAAGACATGTGCAATAGTAACCTTGGAAATTCTGGAACCATTTTGTGTGAGCATGTATTCCAAAGTAAGCCATTACTCCAAGATACATGAAATAATAATTTACACTGATGATACTCACAACAAAGGCATGCAAGTCACAGCATACTGTACAAAAAAAAAATTGAGTTCACGCTGGACATTTTCTGTACCATTCTATCAGCATTGCACCCAGCAGTGATTAGGCCCTTGCTTTACCAGTCATGGTTTAGGCATTGCATTTCTTTACATGAATGCATGAGTGATGGCTATTTCCCCTGTACTATCCTGCAAACTACAAGTCCCAGAATAGTCTCTGATCAGTGACCCCAATGTGATCCCATGAAGAATTGTCCTCATGACTGCTGCTGCAATTGCTGTGATTTTGTGAAAAGAGACATCAGAGGCAAACAAAGACCATGCATGTCACAGCATCCAACACAAGAAATGTAACCACTTGACCTCACACTTGACAGTGTCTGAACCATCATTTCGGCATTGCTTCCAGCAGTGATAATGCTCTTGCTTCACCAGTCATAGTGTAGGCATTGTATTTCTTTACATAAATGTATGAGTGATGGTGGCTTTTTCCCCTGTAGTGTCCAGTACACTGCGGGCATATTTATACTCCGTTTGCGCTGAATTTGCGTCGTTTTTTTCGACGCAAATTCGACGCAAAACTAACTCCATATTTATACTTTGGCGTTAGACGCGTCTAGCGGCAAAGTTCATGGAGTTAGCGTCATTTTTTGGCGTGAACACCTTCCTTGCGTTAATGATATGCAAGGTAGGCGTTCCCGTCTTAAAAAATGACTCCGATGCATATGCGTCGTATTTATACTCCCGGGCAAAAATGACGCCCGGGAGTGGGCGGGTCTAAAAAACCCGCATTAGCGCCGGATTTTAGCGCCTGGGTCAGGGCAGGCGTTAAGGGACCTGTGGGCTCAGAATGAGCCCAGAGGTGCCCTCCCCTGCCCCCAGGGACACCCCCTGCCACCCTTGCCCACCCCAGGAGGACACCCAAGGATGGAGGGACCCACCCCAGGGACATTAAGGTAAGTTCAGGTAAGTATTTTTTTTTTTTAAAAAATTGTGGCATAGGGGGGCCTGATTTGTGCCCCCCTACATGCCACTATGCCCAATGACCATGCCCAGGGGACAGAAGTCCCCTGGGCATGGCCATTGGGCAAGGGGGCATGACTCCTGTCTTTGCTAAGACAGGAGTCATTTCAATGGGGGTTGGGAGTCGTAAAAAAATGGCGCAAATCGGGTTGAGGCGATTTTTTTGCCTCAACCTGACTTGCACCATTTGTGAACGCCCATACTCCATTTTCCCCCTAGGCCGGCGCTGCCTGGTGTACGTCGTTTTTTTTAACGCACACCAGACAGCGCCGGCGGCTAACGCCGGCTAACGTCATTCAATAAATACGGCGCTTCAGAATGGCGTTAGCCGGCGCTAATTTTTTTGGCGCAAAACTGCGTTGGCGCAGTTTTGCGTCAAAAAGTATAAATATGGCCCTGCATGTCTCATAATGCACTTAGGTCAGTGCTTACTATGTGATCCCATGGGGCATTGGCCTTCTGACTGCTGCAGCAAATGCCTAGATTCTGTACACTGAGACATGTGATACATGTTTGTACAGCTCTGGTACCACTCATACCATGCTACCAGACATAAAATTCAGGCAATGCACTTTCCAGATCTCTGCTGCTCCATGTCCTCCAGCTGAGCATGGAGGGTTGGTGAGACTGCCTCCTGTACAGTGGCACGAGGCCGGGCCAAGTGCATGTGGGGCTAGAAGTACTGTCCCAACAGTTCTTGGGCCCTAAGTCGGGCCCAATGTTTCAGTTCCTCCCATTGCTTGCGGCATGTCCTGGCTCTGCGGTGGTATGCACCTACTGCACTGTAGCAATGTGAAATCTGCTCTCAGATCCTGGTGTGCGCTGCATTGCTCAGCTGTTTCTTGGGGCCTCCATAAAGCTGAGGGCAGTTGTCCACACCCCCGGCTAATATGTGCAATTCACTTTCACTGAGCAGGGTGCCCTCTCCTCAACACCCTGAGCAATGTTGGGGGCAGTAAAGTTGGACAGAGCAGCAGGATGGCACAGGATACTATCTGTAGCAGAGGATGACTCAAAGTGACAAGAAAATTGTTATCTGCAACTTCCTGTGATGGAGTTCCTGCCTTACATTTCCTCTATGTGACTTCCTGCTGATTATCATTGGATTCCAGCCCATCACCGGATTCTTTGGCCCGAGAGCGGATCATCCGCACGCAGAGTGTACGCTCTGCATGCGGAGCATGGAATCTGCTTGCGGGGCTGGGCATCTGAAATCAGAACGCAAATTAGCAGAAAAAAAATAAAAGTAAAAAATTAAAATCAAACGTGACATATGCAATTGTGTAGGAAGGGCAGGTATGCTGAGGGAGGAATGGAATGTTTTGTGGTTACTATCTAAACTACCGGACTTCCCAGCACATTCTGGCCCTTTGCATTGCATTATGGTACATGTGGTCAACATTTCTTACTCACATCTAGAAAAACTGTGCTGTATCATCAATCCAGGTGCAGGGTGTGATGTCAATCCCTGAACACATAGTACCAAGTGCACCAAGGCCCAGATGTACAGAGTAAGACTGGGAAGCCATTGCCAGTTTGACTAGTTTGTCATGCCAGCCCCAACACAGAAACAGTAAATGCAAGTGTGTGGGTCATGAATGATTGTAGATTTAAAACTGGTGGCACATATTGCTATGCCACTTCTGAACCAAAACACCGTAATGGGTCCTACCCCCTCCCCTCCAGTGCCCGTGACACAAGCCAAATACCCCCCTGGCCAGTCTAGACATGCCCACTACCTACTCACAAGTGGCAATGGCCCCTCAATCATTGTATGTGGGTTATTATCACTACACTGTAATATCTCACAGCAGGAAATCCAGCTTGGTTACAGGTACTCACCCTCTGTTGTGACACCTTCACCCCAATGGGCAAGGCCCTTTGTGAAACAGAGGCCTCTTGTGAAACAGTCCAGGGAGGTCTCACACATACTGAGCTTTTATCCTCAGAGACAAAGAAGCCTTGAGAGACATTTGACACGCAAGTCCATGACATGTGCACATGACAACATGCACAGACAATCTTTCGACTCTTTGGGGACAGCTGTATATAGAAATCATGTATGGCTCACAAAGTAGTGTCAGGATGGCATATGCGGACAGAGTGTTAAATGTCCACCAATCACCATTGACAACAGACTGCAAACCACATGAAGGCCATGACAATATGTTCAGGTGAAATAAGTGTCAACCATTTGGCCACACACCTGCATACCTTGCTCTCTGTTTTGTATAATGGCCTGGTTGCCTGGATTCAGACCTAGCTGATGGACCAAAGGTATATGTAAGCCATGATTTAATGCTATGTTGTGCAAAACACCACAGGCTACTATAATCTTGCACACGACTTTGGGGAGTAGAGCAGCACCCCCCTGCATTGTCAAGACATCTGAATTTTGTCTTCAGGAGCCCAAAACTGCATTCAATTATGGCTATTGTACCTTTGCTGAGGTACAGTGCTTCCATGTCTGTATGGTGTGAGGAGATTAGGGGAGAATGCATATGCAGCATCACCTGAGGAAGGAAATGGAGTGATATTTGAAAAATGTCCCTCATGCATCTGTTTAGTACAGGCTGTATGAAGTGGTACGTACTCTGGGGGTGATTCTAAGCTTGGCGGGCGGCGGTAGCCCCCCGCCAAGCGGGAACCGCCAGAAGACTGAATGGAGCCGGCGGAGTTGCACCCGTCGCGAAAGAAATTCTTTGTGGGGCCCTCTTACGGGGGCCCCTGCAGTGCCCATGCCATTTGCATGGGCACTGCAGGGGCCCCCAGGGGCCCCGCGGCACCCCCTACCGCCATCCTGTTCCTGGCGGGAGACCCGCCAGGAACAGGATGGCGGTAGGAGGTGTCAGAATCCCCATGGCGGCGGAGCGCGCTCCGCCGCCATGGAGGATTCTCAAGGGCAGCGGGAAGTCGGCGGTACACCGCCGACTTTCCGTTTCTGGCCGGGGCTGAACCGCCGCGGTCAGAATGCCCAGCGGTGCACCGCCAGCCTGTTGGCAGTGCTACCGCCGACCTCCGCCATGGCGGTAATTACCGCCAGGGTCAGAATGACCCCCTCTGTCTGTTGGGGGCATGCATGTGGCATGAGGATCAGCTTTGTATAATGTTTGTGCACATGTACAGACACAATTATACATCTCATACTTGTGTGGTGCTTGGTATCTACCCAGTAGTCACAGGGTGTAAAATTCTCCCACTGCCATCCGCTGAGCAAGAGGTGACCTGCAGAATACATAGCTGTCATGGGTACTGCCTGGAAACACTACATGCACATCAATAAAGCTAGCACTGGCATCAAAGACAGCCTACATGTTGATGGAGTTTCAGTGGTATCTATTGCAGAAGATGTGTTCATTGTGGCAAAGTGGCTGGAGAGCCACATGAGTGCAATCAATTGCACCCAGCACAGTGGGAAGTGGGAAATGAGGTAAAAATCCCTAGCTACCCTTTGCCTTCTGAAGGGACTTGTGGGTTGAAAGGGTGGGGAGGGAGTATGGACCAAGCTTCACTTTGACTTTTTGTGGGACTTTTTGGGAACAGGCTATTTGTTTGAGAAGAAGGGTGGGCCTGTTGTGGCTAGAGAGAATGAGTTTTCTATTTGTTAAAAATAAAAGGGGAAAATGTATTTACATGATTTATGCCTCAAATGTTTTTTGGGGTGTTTTAGCTTGCACTGCTGTCTTTGAGTGTGGCTTGTTTTTTTAAATCTGCTTGAAAGATTGTATGTCATTTACTTATACCCTTGCTCTACTGCCTTCTGAAACTCTATTGACCTCTAGGGGATGTTCACCCTTGACTAATTTGCCTACAAAAACCTATATAAACACAAACAGCATTGTCTCCAGTAGAAGTTAATTACTGACTAAACAACTTCACTTCAATCCATAGTTCTTCTTTTACCTGAATAGATGATGCGAGGGAGTCACCTTACTGCAGGGTGTTTCCCAGGGTGGCATCTTCAGGGGGTGGCAGTAGTAGTTGCAGGCAAGCACACTAACAAGGAAGACAGAAGATACCACTCCCACCTATGTGAACTCCAACTGCAGGATTAACCAAAGGGTTATCCATCATTGTCAACTAGATTGAAATAAACCAGAGAGTCAGGGTGTCATATTATATGATAAATATAGGAAGACTGAGACCAGACTACCACATTGACAGTATTTGACACACAACAAAGAAGACCTGAAATGATGATAAAAAGTAGCAATTTCAACTTCTTCTGAACAATGGTGGGGAGCTAGTATTTAAAAACTAAACTAAGGAAATTAAATCACAGAGTTAGAAGTGAGATCGTAATCAGGAGTAGTTGGACAAGGTTAAGCATTTATGCAACACACAACACAAGGCCGTAATGATGATTTTGATGGGTTCAGTATGGAATGTTGCTTAGATAATAGAAGGTCATGCAGTGAGTTTTGGTTGCTTTCACCACATCTGCCCCAGCAAGTGTGTGATTCATTTATGGTATAAAATTAAGTCACACCTCAATAAATCACACAGCCCCAGGGGAAGATTCTGAGGGGATCGATGACTGGATGGAAAAGGGGATTTGGGAAAAGGTGTGACAAAGACAAACATTACACATAAGAAACTGCAACAATATTCATTAGGGTGCTGTGTAGCATACCATCATCAATCTACTGTGGAAGGGAATGATGAATGGATAAGTCTGACACAGTTCAGTTAAATACTTTCTTGGGTCTTCTGACCCAGAGAGACCCAAGAAAGTATATCTCTAAATGGTATGTCTTCTAGGTTTGAAAAATCCAAATTATGGAGGATTGAAGTTAAATCACCCAGTTATAAAAATTATGATTGTTAAAAAGAAATTGATATTGTATTGCCAAATTGGGTGGTGCATCTCCATTCTTCTTGAAATGTCCGTCACTCTTGGGTGCCTGGCTGAACCTGTCCGGTAAGTAAGCTGGAGTATTGAGCTTTTACCAAGTATTGTTCGTGCAGGAGAGAACTAGGAAAAGGGCTGCGCATTGAAAAAAACAGTGACTGTATTACAGAGTAAAGGAGAAAGACAAAAAGAAGCAAGGTAAGCTTCATGAGGAGACAGGCATGTACAAGAAGCAGAGCAAGAACATAAGAGGAATTTCACTTTGTGCCAGCAATGCAGCAAACACATACTCAGCAGCATTTTCCAAATCAATGCGCCTCTCTCCTGTCCATGGAGCTGAGTGAGCACTAGGCCTCAGAGTCTTCGCCATCATTATGGTTTTTCTTTGAAGTTGATAACATTCTCCTCCTGGTTCTTGAGGTAGTCCTGCCCTTAGTCCTTTCATCCTCCTCCTCCTTCTCCTGATTTTGAGTAACTCTGTCCCAGTCCCAAGCTGAGTGAGGTAGAACTGTGTGGTGCACTGCTGTTGAAGAACAAATAGAGAAACTGAATTGAAGTATTTTGTGTAGCTTTGTGTTTGGTTACCAAAGTGACTGGTCTGGTCCTTAAGAAACCAGAAAAATAGGAGTGGACCCTGTAGGTAATTTTCGTTAAGTGTGAAAGACCAATCACTTTCAGGAAAAAACAATCAGCCCCCAAACACTGCAAATCATCAAAATCATGTTTACATATTTGTTGAACTCCCTCCCTTACTGTCAGCCACCACATAAAACATCAGTCATCACTCACAATCACTCAATATGTCACCACTCATTGGTGCAACAGTTAGTAGTTACCTCTTCCAATTCAAGCACAGTGCTTGATTGAAACAAAATATTATTTCCTCTTTGATGATAGGAACACATTGGAATTTGGCACTGGGACTGGCAGTCTTTTACTCAATGATCTTCTGGGGCAGACCTGCTAGATGATGTAAAAAAGGAGAGGAAATGGCATGTGAAAAAGGCAGGCATTGTCTCCCATATCCTGAAAAGAATATGGGGGCTTCATCACTGCTCACAGGTCCAACTATTTGATTTGTAAAGAAAGGAAGAAGTTAAACGAGAAATAAATAAAAAAAGTTCCAATGTGGCACTTGTATACTCAGTTCTGGAACTAAAGTTCATCCTAAAACTCAGTTGGTTCACCCAGAAGTTAGTCAGCAAACACACTTGATTCTGACCAATCATCCTCTTTCTCCTCCTGTGATATTTCGGGAACAGTGTAATCAAATGGTATAAAATGCTGGTTCATTTTGATCATGGTTAATCTCTCCACTTTTTGAAGTAAGAGACTGGTCCTGCTCACTGTTACAACTGCACTAGCTGCACTGGACAGAAGTTCATCAGGCACACTGGCTATAGGACAATCCATATACTTTATTGCCAGCCTGCTGAGCTCTGGCCATGGGCACATCTTCCCATACCAATGCACCATTGGGTTTTGATCCACATACACCTCTTTTAGGTCATCTGGATACTCCTGGAACATCCTCTGAAGTGTCATTGGTGCGGCCACTTGTTCAAACTCTTTTGCATTTGCCTCTGCACTAGACTGCAAACCTTCCACTTGAAACCAAGCCAGTGCAGAGGTTGGGTCCTATTCTTCTGATGCTGTTATTGCTGGTGCTCTTGTTTCTGGTTTTGACTGGTTTGAGTTGAAGGTGGCACCCCAGAACTGCTGAGTGGGACTCTAAGTTCCAGCCATTCTTTTTCCAGTTCTCTGACTTGCTCAACAATCCACCACTTGTATTGTGAAACATCCCCTTAAAAAATAGGAATGAAAGTGGGAAGATAGTTTTTGTAGCATAGCTCAAGTAGGGTGGCACAGATGTATTCTTTGGATGAGATAATATAATTTTGCAGCCTTGAATTACAAACCAAGCAAAGGATTAAGCTCTCAACTGAGACATGGGATTCTGGGATTTCATTCACACCTCTGAGTGTGAACCTTTCAGACACATTCTTTAGCTGCTTCTGTAGCAGATACAACAACTGAATAACTTGCCCCATCGTACTGTCCTCCTTCTAAACTTCCAATGTGAAAACCTTAAAAAGGAGCAGCATTTGTGTCAGGCATTTGACTAGGCCACAATTGTCCGCATCCACGGTCATAGCTTTCCCAATTGCATTCCTTCTTAGAATTACATAGTCAGCGATCTGTCTGTACTGCTCAAAGAGACGTTACAACATTTAAAATGTTGAGTTCCAACATGTTGGCACCTAATGTATCAGGGCTTTAACTGGTACTTTGTTCCCATGCTGAATAATCCACAACTTCTTCCTGGCTTTAAAAGAATGTCCAAAATTAGTGCAGGTTTGTCTGCAGGTGGTCAGTATATTGCTGATTATACCTTATTTTGTGAGAATGTTTTGTACAACCAGATTGATTCAGTGCACCAAACACAAGACCGCATAATAGCCACCATCTGCCATGTCCTTAGCTATGTTACTGCCATTGTCCATGGCAACAAATCCAATTCAGAGACCTGTGAATCACAGCCATTCCAACACTTTACTATTAAATTAATCTAAGATGTTTGCAACTGTATGTGATTTCTACATAGAGACATGGTTACTGTTGCATGCCGCCAAATGCTCTTAATAAATGTCAAGGCCAAGACCTGTAGATAGATTTCGTTTTGCCCCCACAGAAGAGATCCAGCGTACAGTGATGCACATGTAATCAGTAACCTTACAGCTTGTACACATGGCTGTCCTCAAGTGGATAGTGTGGACAACACTTTGCTGTAAAGCTTGTCCAACCAATTGGTGTGCATTGTGATGCAGAGCTGGCACAGCAACTCTGGCCAAATAGGTCTGACTTGGAACGTTCCATTTCAGGCAGATGGCTGCCACAAACTTTAAGAATCCCACTCCTTCCACAAAAGAAAAATTGAGGTTTAGCGCTCACATGTTTGCCAGCTTTTCATCATCCAAACATGTCATTGGGTGTTTGCGGTGGTATGGCACCTCCTGCCTAGACATGCCCATAATAGAAGCCTGGATTTACTTCTTTTTGGGGTCACTGACGCAGGTGACTTTTGACCTATAGGTAGTGGTGGACGGAATAAGCGTTGTGGTGCAGTCACCATTTTGTAATGGTTTACCCATCTGACTCTGATTCTTCCTGTGTCATTGTGAGGTCACTGAGGTGGGTGATTCTGGCGCACCGCTGAGGACAGGGCTGTCACCCTCTTCTTCCTCACCTTCCTTCATGATTTGACAAGTTGTAGCTGTTTTCTGTCTCTCCTCATCTTCACCACTGCAACCACTTTCAGCAATATTTTTAAGAATTTCATATGTGTTGTCTGTCCTCCAGTACCATAATGTGAATCTGGCTTACCTCGATGAACACTTGTGTGGCAAACATAGCATATTGCAATATTCTCCTACTGTTTGTTAGTCATAAAAAAGTCCCAAACTGGGGAGAAGTATTTTCTTACTGAGTACTGCCAATGTCTGAAGAAGATCTGGAGGTTGGTGGGTGTGTTAATTGCCTCTCTGCAGTGCTTACTTGTACTGAGGTAAGTTTTGGTGCAGGTTTCTGCTGGGGCCTTACAAATATGGGAGCTGGTGGTGCTGCCTATGCCACATTCCTTATAGCAGGTTAGACAGTATTGTCGGACCCCTCTGTGTTAGCTTCCACAGTGTCTGGCTCATTGTCATCCTCTTTCTCATCATCATCCCATTCCATGATTATTAGTTTTCCCTTGCCTCTCCTGGCATCTCCCAGACTCTGCAGGCCCACTCATGTCCCTATCATCGTCATCAGAAGTGCTGCTTGGAGAAAATGGTGGATTAGTACCCTTCCTTTTTCTTGCTGGAGATCTGGGAGCTATTGATTCTAAAAGAGAAGATTATTGCTTGACAGGAAGCTTGACCTACTGTTCTGCTCCAACTTTGGAAAGATCTACTATTGTTGTCTGCAGCTGCTGTCCACCTTCCTCTGTTTTCTGAAATGATTGGGAATTACTTTGTGAAAGGGCCAAATCCAATTCAACATCACTGCTCATCGGTGTTGCCATATTTGCTGTGGCTGCCTCACTGACAGGCACGGTCTTGGGTTTAGGTTGAGGTGGTGCTGTTAATTCAGGAGTATTGCTTCCAAGTTCCTCCCTAGAAGCCAGTGTGGCAGCACACATCTCCTGAAAAATGTTGCGGTCAGCACACCACTGATGAAAAGCTGGTTCTTCTCATTGACCACTTTCTTGGGGGCAACTTTCTTTGGGCCCGTCTTTAAACTCTCAGTTGGCAGTGACACTAAGCTGCATGAGCAGAAGAGATTGGGGGGCTTAACCGTACAGGCCTTCTCTTCGGTTGTACTGCAGGTGATTTGATGTTTCTTCACTTGTACACCTAAAAGCAGCCAAGTAAAAACATGTAGTTAGTGAACCATGGCATTGTTGGAGTATTGAAAAGTACAAAGACATGCAACATTAGTATTGTTGGCTACTTACACAATAAATACCAATTGAATCACACATTGTAAAGTCAAACCACACCATGAAATTTAATTTCAAATCAGGCAGCACAATGTTCAGATATAGCTGTTTGCTTTAGCTCCATTTGTTTTCTAGGAGACACCAGTGGTAGTCAGAGAGAACTTCATGGGTAAATGGACTTGTCCTTTAAAAATGTATGGCAGGAAGGTGAAATGTAATAATCACAAACAAATGAGTTATACTACTGGGTCTACAGTGCATTGCAGGCAGGGTAAAAATATATTAATTATACAAGTAAAGAAACCGAATGCTGTAGTGCGGTTCTGTACCTTTAGTGAATAGATGGAAGGATCAAGGCAAAATGTTGAATTAAATAAAATAAATTAAAAAAAACAAAATAAAAAAATTGAAAACAATAAAAAACTAAAATTAAAATGAAAATGAAAAACAAGAAATAGAAAAATTAAAATTAAAAAATATATAAATTAATTAAATAAAAAATAAGTACAAATAGAACTAAAAATTAAAAAATAAAATTACAAATAAAATATAAAAATTATAAGAAACAATTATAATATAAAATTAAACTACACAAATGATCAATAATTGCAGATGTTAGTATGGTAGCCTATAGCAGAAGGACACTGGCTGGATGCACCAAATGGCTACTAGTCACATGGTCAAACAACGACAAGGAGCAAGGAGGTATGGGAACAAACAACACATATAAGCCTATGGCAAAGGGACACTGTCTGGGTGCAAAACATGGTACCAGCCACATGTTCAGACAACAACATCAAGGAGCAAAGAGGTATGGGAACAAGCAACACATGCACAGCTATACAAAAGAGACATTGGATGGATGCACAAAATGGATGCCAGACACATGGTCAAACAACAACATCAAGGAGTATTGAGGCATGGGGAACAAAATACACATACAAGCCTATGCCAAAGGGATACTGGCTGGATGTACAAAATGGCCACCAGACACATGGTCAAACAACAACAAGGAACAAGGATGCATAGGAAACAAAGAACACATGCAAGCCTATGGCAAAGGGACACTAGCTGGATGCACAAAATGGCCGACAGTCACATGGTCAAACAAGTGCGAACTGGGACGCATGGAGGCAAACACACACACACTGGCCACAATGAGGCATGGTGGTAATACTGAAGAAACCACTCAAATTAATTCAGCAAAGCAAAACATGCATATTAACTGAGCTATACAAATTCACAATAACAGTACACATCCTCCTATGCCATCAAATATTACCCCACAACACATATTTTCTTTTTGCATTGCTATAAAAGAACAAAGGCAAACAATAGCCAACATTTGTAATTTAATCCAATGCCATCCCTGCCCTAAATGAAGTTTTAAAAACATACCACTGAAACATTTATTTCATACACTGAAAGGCTACTATTACTGGGTCTACTAGCTACATGGCCCTTTGGAATTCTATGTCACATAGTAAAATCATATTGCAAACGTTACAAACAAGTAGAAAAGGGACTGACCTGTGCAACAATTTTCCTTTTCAAAAGGTAAAAAATCTATGAAAATGCAAAATAAATAATAACTAGGCCCATACTTAAACTCCAGGCCATCCATAACTATAACATTTTAAAATAATATTAAGGTACAAAGAAATACTGGTGCATGCCCAAGCAAACAAATAGCACCCTTACACAATAGTTTTTTAACTTACTTGTGTGATTTTACTAAAAAAAATCTTTAAATCTAAAGGTATATCCAGGAGACAAAGAGAGTGATCCTTCTACCTCAAAATCCAAATGAAAAGTGACCAGGAGATGGACAAAGAACTGGGAGGAGCCTGCTGGACAGAAAAAGGAAGTTTGAGTTTCTGGGGCATTTTCTCTCATTGCACATGCAGCCAGAAGCAGAAAAATACAATGCAAAGTCTTGCGCTGTTTGCTAGAAACCAGAGGGTATTGTGGGTCCCGTAATTATATCACCAAAAACAAATCTCATGCGAACAAACTCTGCTCCACAGCAGATGTTAGAACTCCTCACTACTCCATGTAGTGCAAAGTGCCTGAAATCCACAAACTCTGCTGGCAAAAAAAAGTTCTAGACCTGAGCCTACATTTAAAGTGGGTATAGATGACGATGAGCTAAGGACATTAATTGTAGATTACATGAATGAAGATTACCCAATGAATTGTTACCCCAGACTAATGCAAGAATACACTTAAGCTACTGATTTAAAAATTGTTACACCTGTGCACACACACCATCCTTAGGAGATGAACAGGTTTCATATCACAGTATTCCAGTTTCCTATGCTGTCCCATGTAGTATATTCCATAGTTTAGTGTAAAGATAGCAACATTTTGAATACTATTACTCAAACTTTGACCTGGTACTTTTTAAAGTTCCACTAAAGAACAGTATACATTGACACCCACATGCTATGAAATGGTGACTGCATAGCATTACTTTTAACCATTTCTTCCTGTAAACAATGTAAAAGCACATGGGAGAAACCTAATATGCCTAATGAACTCACAATAAAAAGCTTTTGTTTTAATGTTAGAAGAGAGAAATTAGCAATTTGGAAAAAGTGCACATAGAAAGACAATGTATGGATAAAAGAAGAGGATGAATTCAAAAGAAAGTGGTTGTTCCTAAGCTTAAATTAACAAAAAGACACAAAGGGAAAGCATGTGTGAAGATGTCAGTAGGAAACAGTAATTCTGACCATATGTTTGAATTGTCTGGAGGATCATGGCAAATTTTGCAAGAGGATGATCCTACAATAACTGGGGTGTATTGTATATGTGGAGAGAATGTGTATTTTAGGTTGTCTGTTCTCTGGGAGAGTATTTGCTATTTAGGCACAAATGTATCACATACAGAGCTTAGATGCATAAACTATAACATCTGCACACAAAAGATACCCATGCTTTGTTAATGATGGAACACAATTAGTGGGATACATATTTGGGGTGCTCATACTTGCTATAGAAGTCTTGAATGATGAGAAAATCAGAAAACTCTCAACATTATTTGATATATTAGCAACTAGCAACTCTGGAGCTTTATTAATATAAAACACTGAGCTTGTAGCAGTAAGATCTATGGTTTTGCAGTATCGCTATGTCTTGGATATCCTGCTCACAGAAAGAGGCAGAAATCTCAAGATGCTGAATTGAAAATTGTTGGACTTACATACTTGATAAGAATAGAAAGATAGCATAATATGATAAAACAGGTCTAAAGTTTGATTTGGAGCCTTTGGAAACCACAAGGTCAGTTCAAAGCTTTGCAAAAGGGTTAAAACAATAAAAATGACACTAATAAAGAAAAGGGCAAGGGACAAGAATCAAAGAATAAAAAATGTTTTTGAATTCAGTGACAGAATGAATGAAGACTATAATAAAGATAGAGGACATTGAAAATGGAAAAGATGAGACACGGAAGAAGATGAAAGTGAACACTAACAATACATTTGTGAATGTAATTTTAGTGATGGTTCCAAACCATCAGATGGGGGAAGTTGCTAGAAATGTCATTAAAAACAAAATGAATTTAATAATATCCCATGTGAGAGAAATGTAAGCATAACAAAATGCCTCATTTTAAATGTGCGTTTTCCTTTCTAAACTCTGCATGCCTCACACTTGCTTGACTTCATCAATTGCTAATGTTAACAAATTACAAACTGCTTTAGCTCATCAGAAATGTTTCTATTGTGGATTTTGCATGGCCTTTTGCATGACACAATCTTCCTATGCTAATAAATAAAGCTATAATTTACTTTTCTTTTTAACAGATTAACCTGCTTTGGAATCTCAATATCTTGTAAACTAGTTTTTAAACATGCTTCTTCATGAATAGGATTCTAGTACAAAGATGAGTGAGAAGCAGAATATTTCATGCCAATGTGCTTAAAACTCACATGAACGTTCTTTCTTTCATAGACCAAAGCAAATGGGAAAACTCTGTAGTTTTTCACTTTCACCAGAACCTTTACAAATTGTAGTTCATCTTAAATCTCTCTTTGTCTAACCTTACCATCTCGACTGAAACTGTTCCTGTCTCACAATGTTCTCACCCATTTATTAGTTGATTGTACAACTTTTCTGAAACATTTGTTATAATTGTATTCTGATATAAACATGTGCCAGGGAAAGAACGATACCAAGACATTTTATATTACTCATTTGTATGCAATCCTGTGTTAGCTACCTCTGATTCACCTCAGGCTGGGGAGGTGTATATCCCAGCCTTAGTATATGCAGATGATAAAGGCCTAACTGCTAGAAAGACGGTGGGGTTGAAAAGAATGCTGGATTCTCTTATCTTGTCTATGGCCTCGCTTAACCTTGAGACTAATTAAACAAAGTCCCACACTATGGTGCTGGGGAAAGCACATAAACTGCATCAGCACATCTTTGCGGTGGTAAGGAGATAAAAAGAGTCTCAACCTTTAATATACCTGTAGGTCATTTTTGACAATAAAGGATCCTCGGCTCCACAAAGAAGGGTGAAGAGAAAATATTTTGCTAGTGCAGTGTCCGCCCTCTTTGATTTCGCAGTCAGGTTGGGGTCCAGACCACCACAAGTTATGTTGAAGGTGTATAGGGCAAAGTGCCTGGCGATAGTGCGCTACAGCAGTGAGTTATGGGGCATAAGGACAGCAGTGACTTAGAAAGGGTGGAGAATGTTTTAAAAAAAAGATTACTATGTATCCTGAAATCGGCCCCATCATTCACCGTACATAATGAACTGGGTCTGAGTTACATTATAGACTTGTTGACAGTCGCCCCCTCCTAGTCATGTGGTTCAAAGTATGGGCCAGTTCCTTTCCCGCATAATTCCCTAGGTTTTCTGTGATTATGCTATATTAAAGAGTCTTTGGAGATGTTGGGTTGCCCAACATTTTTTGTGGTCCTGGAGCAAATTAGATGCATGCATTGTGCCACTCTGTAAATATGGAGCAGAGATTTCACCCTTGTTGGGCTACATTAACGTCATAAATAATTACGTTAATGTGGTGCAAGGTGGCGCTCGGTGGCTCTGTACATTATTTTCTTCTTTGAGCTCTATAGCACCCTAAGGAAACTGAATATTTCACCTTTGTTAAGAGGGAAAAGATTTTCCAGGTAAAACCGGCCTTGTTGTACTTACAACTACTTTAATCTCCAGTGATTAGTTATGGAGTGGCATGCTTCTTAGCAGGAGCCTTACGACTCAGAAGGTTACGCATAATCGAAGCAAGTGGGGTGTGACACAGTGATGATGAATCTTTATGGTTAGGACCACATACCTGAGTTTAAAGTACCTAAAGATTACTATGGATGATTAGGACTTTTTGTAGCTGAAGAAGTATTAGTCTGTTCTGAGACTTACTTTATAACTGTGGATTTTAGTATTTAATATTTTACTGTATTTGTTTTTATGACATGGTGCTTTTATTGTTTTTTATTGATGGATTGTATTCATAAATGTGTGCTTTTAATGGGTAAAAGCTATCCGAAATAAACTTAAGCTTGACTTGACATTTCAGACCTTTAGTCATTTTAGACTAGTTGTGTGTGTGAAGCTCTCTCTCTCGCTCTCTCGCTCTCTCTCTCTCTCTCTCTCAATTTTCAGACAGACTTTACTCTCTGCCTAGACTTTGCTTCATCAGAGTCTGATAAAGTATGCTTTACTGATCCCTGGACGCTTGTTGATTTTTGCTATTTTCTGGCTAAAATGATTTATTTCTGCTAAACCTCTCATATTTTTTTGAGGAGTCTTTAGGGTTGTTATTCAATTTTAAATATATTTACTGATTTAGAATAATAGAATAGGAATTAGATTATGGGACACGCTTTATCTAATGTTCTGTAAATTATGCTTGACTAATAAAGAACATATTTGAAACTTATTGTAAATAAAACTTTCAAAACTTTAACTACAACTCTCATTATTGACTCATGAGAATTTACTAAGTTTACGAAAAATATATGTTGATGTTAGAATTTCAGTTTCATTTTTCACTCTCTTTTCCAAGATCCCATACAGTGTATCAAAGAGTTGAGGACTGTTTATATTTTTAGGATTCTCCACACTCCCACCACCCCAGGAGCTAACAGGTCTAACACAGGGATAAAAAAAAGTAAGTCACATCTGCTCATTGGAAAATCTTTGTGAATCAGTCACACTTTTTTGTCTTTCTCCTATCGTTTTTGGTCACTTGTAAACTATTTTCAAAACACATATTTTAAACTGATATGGAAACTAAATATTACATTCATCTTGTAAATTGTGCTTGTGGTAATTGTGAACACGTGGAGGTTTGAGACTTCATTAATAAAGGAATGGTACCTTTCAAAAGAGTAGCCTACTGATTAGATGTTATGCCGCATGATTTAATGGGCATGAAATAGTAGTTGCCTAGCTGTGTTATGACACGTCATTTGGTTCTAAGGCATTGTTTCTACGTAGTTGCTTTGCTTTATGGTTTTAGTCTGGCGTGTGTCTCTTATTTGTTGTGTATCATAGGTTTACTGCGGTAACCATTGTATGTTATAACCTTCCTTAATATGTGTATCCCCATCTCCTCCACATGAATGTTTTGGTGGTGTGAGAGTTTGTGCTATCAAAATCATGTATGTAGTTTTCCTTTGGAAGGGAGGGGGATGTGAACTAGTGGTTCATTTCTGTGAACCAGCCTTATGATGTAACCAAAGAAAGTGGACTAAGTAATGTGTTATAACATCATTTGATTCTAGAGTTGCTTACTGAGGGATTTGGGGAGTTACTCTTTATTAACTGACCTTGGTATGGCACAGGGTTTCACTGTTGCATAAACTTGTTCTACAATCAAGTTTCACTTTCTAATGCATGGATTACTATGGAACACTATTATCCAGTGAGACTAGAATTATGCAAATGCACAGAGTTTTTCATAATTATGGACTTAGTGCATTTGCAACATTATTCATCACCTGTTGCTCTATCTTCAGATTTTAACAAAAATAAATTGTTTCTCACTCAAATAATTCAAGAGTTACTAAAAGCATGGCAATACGTTTTCCTGCACAATAGAATACTCTTTGCAAAGGTTGACTGGTCATCTTTTAGTTGCTTGTTGCTATATGCAGGTGTTCATTTAGTACTAATAAGGTGAAATATTTCCCAGGTAGTGTTACCAAGTGTACAAATGACAAAATACCAAAGTAATACTATCATAAAATGTTGTGCATTGCAGTGCATGTTTTCCATTTTCTTGCCACATAATTTAGTCAACTCTGCAACATAATTTGGTCCTTCTCTGCACATAACTCCAGTAACCTTGCTGTTATCCATTGAAATAACATATTTGCTATTCTATCCTAACATTAGTCACAGCAGTTCCAAATTTAGTAGTGTTGTTTTCATTAAGTGACTTCATTAAGGCTTATTGTTTCCCGTCCACATCAACAAGTGAACAGGCAGACAGAGTTAGTATGAAACAGATGTATTGCTATACAAATGATGACTCACAAACAATAGGTGTCAGAGCCCCCATTGCGGAATCCTAATTCCTTTCACTGAACTTTAGTTAATGACCTCATTATGAGTGTTATTTTTTTATCTGACGCTTTCCCTACCCTAGAAATGCTGTATCTAAATATAGGAAACAGAAATATCTGGAGACTATGAGGTTATCCTGAAGCTCCCTTCAGAAACAAGAAATCACTAAGGGATGGGGAATACCGAACATCTGCCCAGTTCATCCTCTTTTCCCAGAGCCAGACCAGGAAAGAAAAGCAGCCCTGACAAAAACAAAAAAACAGCTCTGCTCCCATTTCTGTTGCTCTCTCATTGCTGTCTTCATCGCTCTTGTTTCTGTCTTCATCTCTATCCCTCTCCTGCTTAAGTTCCTAAAACAATAGCTGCTTCTAAGTTTTCTAACTCAGGCTTTAAGCCAGAAATGTTCTCTGCAAATTCTTCTGTCATCTTTCCTTTGTCTATCATGTATGAACAGCAATTTTGTGCCTTCAACACATTACAGGTTCCACCTTTTATTGTCATAAATATGTCCAAAGTTAATGTCTTTTAAACCTATTTATTTACTAATTATGTGTTGACTGCTAACAAGGCACCAGATGTACTAGTGGCTAATTTCTCAACTACTTGTAGAAAGCTTCCCTATTTTTTTTTATCATTTAGGACTACTCCTACTAGGGGAATAATTGGACCAAAATATCTCTGACTAATTTATACTATGTCTATATTTGCGGGTGGATTCCTTGTCAAAGTGGCTATGCTATTCACATGATACATTTTATAATAAAGCCGAATAACAAACAACTTCCCATTCAGCAGGCAATTGGGAAAAAAAAGCATCTTATTCACCTATAAAGTATACTACATGGACAACTGGATCTTACCCAGTTAATATTTGAAAAGGCCCTCGAAAACTTCAAATGTATGTTCACAGCTATTTATCCCCAGGTCTTTAGTTCTGATGGGATTTCTTTTTTTGCAAAAGCATGATTTCTCTTTCTGCCATCTGTCTAAAGTCAAAGTTCCCCTTTATATTCATCTAACTTATTTTTCCACACATCTTTTTTTAAAACACCTTCTTGTTTTGTTGTCTTATGAAACACACTAGCCCTCCTTTCCTTTGAAAGCTTTATAAATGAACTATCCAATTGACTCATTGAATATGTCAACTTTGTTAACATACTATAACCCTTGTGTGGGACCTAAAGAAAAAACAAGCCATTTCTATCTCTTTAGCCAGTAGAGGAGAATTTATTCTTTAGTGAAGATGGATTTCAGTGTATTCTTGAACTAATCTAGAATACACATTAAATGTGACTCTTCCCACAAAGTATTTAAAATGAAGCCTTTCATTTTCTCTCATCTACTGCAAGTTGAGGTGATGGAAGTGCAAGGGTGGATCTAAGTATATTTATTTCAGAGGTGATATTCACACCAGCGAAGAATACTAATGTAATGACTGTTAATATTACAGCAATGTTAATCTATGCAACACCTTGGTAAGGAAAAACATTTGTCTACAGTCAGAGCTTAAGTAGAATATAGAAGCAGGAAGAGTTAAAATATTCTGTGTTTGTTTCCACTTGTGCACAACAAGCAAAACATTTAATTAATATTTTGTAGTTATCTTTGTCAGCTCAGACATAGCAGTCTTTGTGAAGCATCCCTAGCATTATTTTGTCTTCTTCTAGAAATGTCAACCCCACTATGCTACTGCAGCCTTGGCTTTAGGACATTTTTCTTAATTATTTTTATTTGTCTTATTTTATTTAAGCAATAATTGTTATGTTCATATATCTTTTGTCACATTCTAGTCAATAACTCACATCAGACACAGTCCATAGTTCAAAGAAGCAATTATTGTTGAATTGAATCAATCAGATATCAAATAGGCCTAAATATTAATTTGTTTCAAAGGGTTTGAATCATGTGCTGTGATAATGTGGCATATCATGGGAGTTCAAATGGTTCTGCTCTCAATTAATTTGGATTTAAGGCTGGTTAGGCACATTGTCTGTATAATAAGTCCATTCAGGTGCTGAATACCTGCAACAAGGAACCCTTGTGGGGTCCTTCCGAGTTTGGCGGGCGGCGGTTGCCGCCCGCCAAACTTCCCCCGTCGAAAGACCGATCCGCGGTCAAAAGACCGCGGGGGCCATTTCGACTTTCCCGCTGGGCCGGCGGGCGACCGGCAAAAGAGCGCCCGCCGTGCCAGCGGGAAAGGCCCTGCAACATTGAAGCCGGCTCCGAATGGAGCCGGCGGTGTTGCAGGGGTGCGACGGGTGCAGTTGCACCCGTCGCAATTTTCACTGTCTGCAAAGCAGACAGTGAAAATCCTGCTGGGGCCCTGTTAGGGGGCCCCTGCACTGCCCATGCCAGGACCCGGCTGGGCGACCGCGGCTTTACAGCCGCGTTCAGAATAGCAAAGGAAGCACCGCCAGCATGTTGGCGGTGCTTCCGTGGTCGTCGACCCTGGCGGTCATCGGTTCTCCTAGGTATCTGTTGATCTTGTTCTGTATTACTTATACCACTATAGTCTGTTTTGTCAACAATGGTTTGTGGAATGCGTTCAATTGACACTAACTTTTAACTAGTTCCTCTCCTTTGGCCATTCCTCTCTCACTTTTTAAGCCCCTCCCCCCCACTTGTCACACTTGTTCCTTCATCAGAATCATTTCTTTGCCCCAGTGGTGGTTCTGCAGCATCCCCTGAGATCTTCATCTTCAGGGTATGCTTCCACACCACTCTGCATGATTTCAGGTACTTGGATAGGTGAGGAATTCTCATTGATGTCACCCACATCTGGTCCTTCAGGATGTACAGACAGAGAAAGTTGCATGTCTGACTCAAAAGTGACAACCTCATCTGGATATGTGAGGCATAAATCGAGTTGGGTAGCCTACCAACTTAAGGGCAGTGTTGGGGATCAGAATCATCTAATAGGGCCCCTTCCACCAGCAAATTTAATAATTATGTTGGGTTATACAATTTAATCATGAGAGAGTACCTGCTCAGTATCTGTTTTACAGAGTTGCACCAGCACCTTGTTGACAGTAATGATAGCACCAGGGTGTCCAAGAAGGTACCTGGGAGTGATCCCAAGAAGTGTGACTCAGGTTCCCCCTGGCAGACGGAGGGGAACTTTAAAGATGACCCAGACAAGTCCCAGAGTAAGGGGGAAAAGGGTTCCATGCCCCATCTGAGACACTCAGTGTTGGTTCTGGTGGATGGCGGCCCAGGGCACCCCATTTCTAACCCCGCTGCTTTGAGTGCTCCAAGGTAGGACACAAGCAGGGGACTCTGTCTGTCCAAAGAAACCACCCACTGGTGGGACCTCTACAGGATGGCCAATGTGACCTTAGGGGAAAGTAGTCCCCAGAGGGAGCGCATAGCCCATACCATAATATCTCACAGTTGTGAGATAGACTCAGAGGGCGAGCTGCTGATCCCTGAGGGCGGAACTCATGACTTCCACCAGGTAGGAGCAAATGGGGTTCTAGTCACTGCTCTGAGGGACACTGGGGATCATCATACCATGGTGGTAGAGAGACTAGATTCCCCAAAGCAGTAAACCGGCCTGGTGTGTAGGATGACCCCAGACCATGGGGAAGATTTTTCCACCCTATGGTTCTGGTATCCCTGGAGTGAAGTGGGGAGGTGATCCCGAGGAGAGTCATACTTAGTCCCCAGATGTATATAGATTGTATTCTGGGGAATGAGTTAGCCCTGGTGGCAGGAAAACTGGGAGGGGTGGCCCTTAAGGGCACCCTAACAGTTCAATTATCTGGAAGTACCACTCCCCAGAGGAGGGTACAGGAGCCCAGATGTGGTGGCAAGGTGAGGGAGGATTCACCCCTGCCCCCTGTTCAGTCTCAGGGTACAGACCCCAGTTTGATTGCCCAGTGTCAGGATACCACCCCTGAATTACCAGGAGGTAGAGTGGAAGTAGGGTACAAATCCCCTGGGGCTACTGCCCCCTACTCTAAGATGCCTCAGAGCTCAGGGAAACCTCAAGAAACCCTAGGGAAGTCTCTGCCAGCATTAAGAGTGGAGGAGAAGCTTACCCGATGGTCCCACATAGGGAATCCACTTAGCAGTGGATGGCCTGGGTACTGGCGCTTGACATTGACAGCTGTCAGTGGCCTCTGTAAGTTGCTGTTTTCTCTGGGTTGGGGACAGAAGTCAGACCCAAGTAGTGTAATGGACCACATAATGTTGTTGGCCATGGTGTTACTGTCTGCCTACTGGGCTGTATCAGTGAGCGAATTGGGGTTAGGAGCTTTACAGAGGGTGTCCACAGATGAGGAGAAAACATCCCCATGGGTCAGTTCAGTGGCCCAGAGAGTATAGACAGAGGGTCACAACTGAGTTCAGAAAGGCATAGAACTGACAAGTGCCCCTGCAGTAGTGGGCATTGTCCATGTTCTAGCACCCTAAGCAGAGAAGTCTATCAAGGTATTGATTACTTTACCCTGGCTTTAGGCTTGAAGAGGGATGTGTTGGAAAATGGCTCTCTCTGAAGTGTTACTCCAAAATGTTTTCCTCCCTCCTCCCCTATTTCTGATCTTGTTTTTGTTGGCTTTAGGACTGTAACCTGCTAACCAGTGCTACAGTGCATGTGCTCTCTCCCTAAAACATGGTAACAATTCACATATTTAGATTACATATAAGTCTCTAGTAAAGTGCACTGTTGGTGCCCATGTGCTGTAAGTTAAATGCTACTGGTGGCCTGCAGCACTGATTGTGCCACCCACATAAGTAGCCCCCAACCATGTCTCAGCTCTGCTATTTCTAGGCCTGTGTGTGCAGTTACACAGCCACTTTGACTTGGCATTCGAAAATACTTTCCAAATGTTAAATTCCGCCTTTCTAACACATACGTCACCTCTTAGGTGTGCCCTGAGTAACCCATAGGATAGGGTGCCATGTAAGTAAAAGGCAGGACATGTATTTATGCGTTTTACATGTAATGGTAGTGAAAAAACTCACAAATGTGTTTCTCGCTACTGTGAGGCCTGCTCCTCTTATAGGCCAGCCTCAGAACTGCCCTTATGCACTTTTAAGCGGTAAATTCTGATCTGAAAGGAGAAGCCCCGTCATGTTTAGTATGGCCAGAATGGTAATGGAAAATCCTACTTACTGTTGAAGTTGAATTTAACATTACTATTTGAGAAATTACACATTTGGGAAGTGGGCATTTCTCTGCTCTTAATGCCATCTGTACCTTACAGCCTGTCTCCAATCCACGTCTCGACTGTGCTAATTGATAACTCCCCTTGCACATTTGACCCAGATAGCCATAAACACCAGACACTCACTGGCATCTGCATACAGATGGGTTTCCTTGGGCAGGAAGGATAGAGGGGCTCTTACTTACACTTCAAAGGTCAGTGGCCTTACCCCACACAAAGTACTGATAACCCCCCACAGGGATCGTGGCAGACAGGGCTGGGTTGAAAGGGGACACTGTGCTTTTCAAAACCACTCTTTGAAGTTTCTCCCACTTCAAAGGCACTTTTGGGTAAAAATACTGGGTCTCTGACCCCACCAGATCCGACATTTCTGGATCTATACCTGGACTCTGTCAGAGGGACTGCCTGGCTGCCCAAAGGACTCAACTGGACTGCTTTGCTGGAAGGACTGCTGCCCTGCTAGTCCCTGACTCTGATGGAAGGACTCTGTCTTCCTTACAAGTGCTCTCCAAGGGCTTGAATAGAGCTTGCCTACTGTTCCTAAATCCCAGGGCCAACAAAGACTTTGGCCCTCATTACAACCCTGACGCTAAATGCTGCTTATTGCCATGCAGAAGACCACTAACATACCGCTGCAGCTGCGGAATTCCGCTACAGGTATTACGACCCACAGTTCGGAATCCCCCATAATACAGAAACCCACACAAGTCCGCCACACAAAAGGTCAGTGATAAACTGGCAATAACAAAATCTCCACAGTCACGCCAACAGGAATACGCCCACACTATCACGACCCACGAATCAACTCGGAGTTCTTTCAACCGCGGTAATCCTTTGGCGGTACACACCACTGCGCTCAAAATACACACACATATACAAAACACAACCACATTGGACAATTCGAAATACACACACCTGATACACATACACACACACCCACACACCCAATCCAATATAAAGCACACACCCACATCATCCACAAACCCTTACTACCAGAAATTTGAAAGAAGGCCACAGAGAGACACTACCTAAAACAACATCAGCATCCACAGACACACAACACCATCACTTACACAACATCCACGCACCTCAAACAACACACACCAACACATCCCCTTACACATCACAACACACACCACCTCACACATCACCCACACCACATCATGGTTCTCTGAGCAGGAGCTCAGGGTCATGGTGGAGGAAATCCCCTGGGTAGAGCCACAGCTAATCGGATCACAGGTGCAGCAGACTTCCATTGCAAGGAAGATGGAGCTATGGCGGAGAATTGTCAACAGGGTCAATGCAGTGGGACAGCATCCAAGAACACGGGATGACATCAGGAAGAGGTGGAACGACCTACGGGAGAAGGTGCATTCCGTGGTCTCCAGACACCAGATTGCTGTACAGAGGGCTGGCGCATGGCAGGAGCAAGTTATGGCAATACTGCATCCTGAGGGCCTCACAGGAGTAGCTAGAGGACTGGATTCTGGTAAGTCAAATCTTTATTAACATATCCTCCACCCCACCTGCATGCCATCACATACCCACACCCTCCACCTCACCCCCATCACTCCAACACCTCACATATGCCCCACTATCACAACCCAGCCATCCCAATACCAAGCCCTGCACCAAAGCATGGACACCCATCACCAAAGCATGTCCATTACAGATAACCACACAGACCCCAAACCAACTATCTCACAAGGACCAAGCCAAGAATGCAAGCACTGGAGTACAGGGTCACTCACCCATTGCACACCATGGCACACACAGATGCAATAATCATGCATTGCCAGACATATACAGTCCCCCCACAGAAGAGACCCACAGTGATGACAGCAGCTCTGCACAAATGGATCAAGATGACCAGCCCGGCCCATCAGGGACCTCAGGACAATCGGTTCCCCTGACACTGGCACAAGCCACCACAGAGTCTCCCCCCTCAGGAAACACCAGCACAGCACCCACCCAGCTGTCCCATCCCTCTGTCCCCAGGAAACGTCAATCAGCAGTGTGTCCACCACTACATGGAACCCAGGCAACCCCACTAACACAGGACGATCAGGGACCTGGGGGCAGTGGCAGTTTGCACACGGTTCAGGGGACAGAGGCACAGGAAAACAGGGAAGCTGGGAGGACTGCTGTGCGACAGGGGGAGGACAGGCCCAGGGAACCCACTCTCCACGAGGCACTCTCCAACCTCATGGGAGCTTACATTCATTCCCGGGAGACGATGTCAACAGTACTGGACAAGTTTCAGGAGACCCAGTGGCTGCAGGAGGAAACTACCTGGGGATCAGGGAGGACTTGAAGTCCATTAACAACACCCTGGTCACCATTGCAGGGATACTACAGGACCTTGTGAACACCAGGAGGGACACTGTGGCACAACAAGGGGCCCCTGACACTAGCCTGGATGAAGAACAGTCCACCACCTCTGCCGGCGCTGGTGGACAGGAGGCAACGCCACAGGACCACGACACCAGCATCCCACCCCCAGCCGATGGAGAGCCACCCCGCAAACTGTCCCTGAGATCCAGGAACAAGACAGAGAACATTGCCAAGACCCCCACCAGGAAATGAGACCCCCCTGAATGTCACCCTTCTGTCCCACTTTATCACCCTGTCCATCCTTCAATTGCCATTGCTCCACTTCCTATGCCCCTTTGGACAATGCACTTGTGAAACAAATAGAGTGGACTTTGCCATGGACATTCCTCCACCATCCCCCAGACCATTTTACAACACCCTCCACTTATTTGCACAGAAATAAACACACTTCAATCACAAAAAAATCTGGAGTCAGTCTGTGCTTTCACAAACGTGTAATTGCAATAACCATAGAATATAGCAATGTCAATTTACTTGTGCACATACCGATATAACACAGCTGTAGGCCTGGAGGAAATATAGCAGAGAGCACAAAGTGGGACCCACATCTGTGAAATGGAAAGGCAAAGTGACAAGTCAGGGTCCATACACTGATTGAAAATGACAGACTTATGCTAGCTCCAGAAATTGTATGAGATGTGGGAGGCAGTGACTTCTTCTTACCTGTGTCTCACTGGAAGTATTGCACAATTAAGTTGTTTCGGTTGTCGATATCCTCTTCTTCTGCCTCCTCTGCTTCACTGTCCACAGGCTCCACAGCTGCCACAAGACCACCGCTCACCCATCCTCCTGCAGAAAAGGCACCTGCCGTTGCAAAGCCAGGTTGCATACAGAAGGCCACGATTTTCTGGCACACCTTCTTTGGAACCACCTGTCATATGGAGGCACCGGTGAAGTGTAGCCATTTTTAATATAGCTTCATGCACGTTAGTTTAACATACTAGGCCGCTGTGCACTTTGCCCTAGATACATTTTATTCAACCTTGCACTATTATCCAATAACCAGTTTTACGGTCTTGTTTTTATTTCCTTCTATCACTCTGTTTAGCTTAGCTCAGCACTGTGTTCTCAAATAATGCATTCTTGATAGCCCTGTGCTTCAGTCAAGGTTACAGTCTGGTACAATGCCGGTAAACGTGGTAGAAGTTTAGTCTCCAGTATTCGTAAAAGATACACATTCTTACGCAGGAACATTTTCTTAGAACATCTGCGTGCTAGTTATAAAAAAGCTTCTTAGTCCTAGTACAGGTCAGAGGGAGATTCCGACCAGGAACCTACAACTAGATGCTGACTGCCCCATTGCAGATGCTGATGCAGATTACAAGCCTTTGCTCAGGTATGAGGGTTGATGTCCTCCCGGGAGAACCTGAAAGGCAGGCTTAGAGCTTTACATGCTGTGCTCAAAATACAACTTAGAGAGAGAATAATCTAGCAGCACTATGATAGCCTTATTCTTGTGCTTCACTCTCATCGTCACTATTTTAATATTACTGTGTTGTGCAGTTCTGGTTATTGCAGCTCATACTTTGCTATGTAAAATGCAGTTGTTTTATTAAAGCAACTTAAACTGCCTTTGTCATTTCTATGTGAGACCGTACCGTGTACGATACAACCGGTTGTGACCTGAGTGACCACGACTTCCCTGGGAAGTGCTAAGATGTCATGCGCTCGGCTGCCCAATTGTCTCTTCCTTTTGGGAGAGATGAGCCAGAGCAAAACCCGGATTTAGGGTGACAAGGGTCCTCCACCGTGGGTCAGTCTTAGTCCCCCACACTGTGAACGATCTTGCCGCCCAAAATCCAGTAGTCTCATTAGGATAATGAGAGCCTACGCGACACCGGAATCTGGCCTTCAGGAGGCTGAAGGTTCGTTCGATCACCCTCCTAGTTCGCCCATGTGCCTCATTGTAGCGTTCCTCTGCCCTTGTCCTGGGATTCCTCACTGGGGTTAGTAGCCATGACAGGTTGGGTTAAGCAGATTCACCTGCAAATATCGAGGGACAACTGTTAGACACACACTAACCCTTAGGGACAACCCCATACCCAGACACCTATTCACACTGTATTAGGTCCTTGGCCTCACCTATTAGCCATACACGGTGCCTCTTGAGTTGCCCCATCACAAAAGGGATGCTGCTATTCCTCAAAATTTAAGTGTCATGCACTGAGCCAGGAAACTTGGCATTCACATAGGAGATGTACTGGTCTGCCAAACACACCATCTGCACATTCATCGAATGGTAGCTTTTCCGGTTTCTGTACACCTGTTCACTCCTGCGGGGGGGTACCAATGCCACATGTGTCCCATCAATGGCACCAATGGTGTTTGGGATATGTCCCAGGGTATAGAAGTCCCCTTTCACTGTGGGCAAATCCTCCACCTGAGGGAACATGAAGTAGCTGTGCATGTGTTTCAGCAGGGCAGACAACACTCTGGACAACACGTTAGAGAACATTGGCTGGGACATCCCTGATGCAATGGCCACTGTTGTTCGAAAGGAACCACTTGAAAGGAAATGGAGTACTGACGGGACCTGAACTAGAGGGGGTATCCCTGTGGGATGGCGGATAGCTGACATCAGGTCTGGCTCCAACTGGGCACACAGTTCCTGGATTGTTGCACGATCAAGTCTGTATGTGACTATTATGTGTCTCTCATCCATTGTCGACAGGTCCACCAGCAGTCTGTACACCGGAGGATGCCGCCATCTCATCACCTGCCCCAGCAGACGTGCCCTATGGAGGAGAACATCGAGCAGAGAGTCAGCCAACACTAAGGTATCCCAAAATGTCATTTGCACAAATTTATTAATCCGCAATGTGTCTGTAACTGTGTGTATTCCAGGCCTACATAGGTGTGACACAGTTATTATTAATGCCATGTGGCCCCCTGAAATGGCGGCTGCCTAACCTGTAAGGTGGGACAAGGGGATATGAGGTAACTGCGCTGGCATTGTACACTGTCGTGGTGGGCGGTTGAAGACCGCGGGGCAATTCTTCTTTGGTTAACATTGAGCCCTATGGGTCCGAGGAGCCAATGATGTTATACGTCGGCGGTGACGGTACGCACCGCCGTGGAAGTGACCGCCATTTTCTGTCTGTTCACTCACTTGATAACTGACCTTCAACAGGAGAGGACCTACACTGCAAATGCTGCTGTGACCTCAGTCTAGAAGCGACGATGGCTCATGTGTCTGGGGAAAGGGCCCCTGCCTTCACTTCGGAGGAGTTGGAGAAACTAGTGGATGGGGTCCTCCGCCAGTAGACGCAACTGTTCTGTCCTCCAGGCAAACAGGTGAGTACACTGTGAGCATGCTGCGTGGGCAATGCATGTTTTGAGAGGTGTGGATGGAAGATACATGGGGCGGCTGAGGCCTGCATGTGCGGATGGTGAGTGTATGTGCGTGAGGGTAAGGGTGGGAACGGGGGGCAATGAGAATGATGGTCCGGACGGGTGAGTAATTTCCTTTCCCCCTGTACCATTCCTCTAGGTCAGCGCCCACCAGAAGAAGGGTATTGGCATGCCATCGCCATGGACGTCCGTTGCCTGGGGGTCCACCACAGACAGAGCACCCACTGCTGGAAAAGATGGGAGGACCTGCGGCGCTGGAGCAAGAAGACAGCGGAGGCCCAGCTGGGAATGCCAGTCGCACCGTGACCCCCCTGATGTCCCGGATCCTGGCGGTGGCCTATCTGGAGTTGGATGGGCACTTGAGGGCATCACAGCAGCCACAAGGCGGTCAGTACCATCACATCCATCTGACTCTGCGCGCATTGGAGTTGTCTGGGTGGGGGAGGTGGCCAGTGGGTTACACTAGGCCAGGGTGATCTTGGTAGGCAAGGTCCCTTGTGAGGCAGGCTATGTTGCACCCCAACCCCACTAGTGGTTAGAGCCATCTACACCTAGTCAGGCTCCTGTGACTTCCAGGTGTGCAGCAATTGGGCTTAGGCCTCGTACCCCATGGGCATTTGATTAATCTAGGAACTATAAGTGCATGGCGTAGTGCAGAGAGCTGCTCACTGTCTGTTGTGTCCACCAACGGTTGTGGTGTTGCATGCACTGAACATGTCTTTCTTCTGTCCCCTCCCCCCCTTTTTGTGGTCTCCCTTTTCTTGTGTGCAATAGCATCATTAGGCAGAGGAGCATTGGCACTGGAGCAGGAGGGAGCTGCATCCCACTTGGCCCTGAAGGGTGAAGCAACGGAGTCTGAAGCCACCAGTGGGACAGAGGGCGAGGGGAGATCCACAGTGGGGACAGGAGCAGAGACCTGCAAAAGCGACTCCTCCTCTGATGGGAGCTTCCTTGCGTTGACGGGCCCATCTGTGCCCACCGCATCAACAGGTACAGCCGCCACCCCCCCACCAGCAGTGCCCTCCCAGCAGCCCCTCAGTGTGTGTCCCGTGCCCGCTCACTCAGGAGGGTGGGCATCTCCTTCACCCCAGGCACCTCAGGCCCTGCCCCAGTCAGCCCTGCTGCCCTCAGTGAGGAGGCTATTGACATCCTCAGATCCCTCACTGTTGGGCGGTCCACCATTCTGAATGCCATCCAGGGTGTTGAGAGGCATTTGCAACAAACAAATGCATACCTGGAGGGCATTTATTCTGGCAAGGCAGCCCAACAGAGAGCATTTCAGGCTCTTGCCTCAGCACTGATGGAAGCCATTGTCCCTGTGTCCAGCTCCCCCCTCCAAACACCTCCCCCCAGACCCACTCCTGTGAATCTCAGCCTATCCCAAGCACACCATAAGACCAGCATGAACACACATCAACACACAAGAGTGGCTCAGGCAAAAATAAGTATCACACATCCCACAGTCACTCTCACAAGCACCATACCCATGCACACAGACCAACATCCACATCCTCAACTGTTTCCCCCTCCTCCACGTCTCCCTCCTCCCTCCTAGTCTCGTCTCCACTCACACCTGCATGCACTACATCCTCAGCCACTACCTCCATTACCAGCATGCCCATCACCGCACACCGTTCACGTGCACTCACCACCCCCACTACCATTCACACATCCCCAGTGTCCTCTCCCAGTGTGTCAGTGAGCCCTCCTCCCAAAGTACACAAACGCAGACACACACCCACCCAACAGCCATCCACCTCACACCAGCCTCCAGCATATGCACCTTCACCCAAATTTAGCAGATGTATACCTCCTATAACCACTACCTCTTCCACCACTCCCAAACCCCCTCCATCTACCTGTCCCAGTGTGTCTAAAAAACTTTTCCTGTCAAACCTTGACCTCTTCCCTTCACCTCCCCCGTCCTTCACCTAGGGTCAGGCTTTCCAGGTCCCAGCCCAGCACCTCAGCCACTACATCCCCAGGCACAGTGGTGCTAGCAACTGCGGGGTCATGGAGTGTGCCAACCATCAGGGCTGCCAGCGTGCAACGTAGCGAGGGAAAGGACATTGCACCACCTGCCAAGGTTAAAAAGGTGCTCACATCCCAGAGGGAGAAGCCGAAAACACCTGCCACCAAAGGGTCAGCGAAAACGAACGGGGATAGTGGCAAGACAACTGAGCCACCATCAAAAGTGGAGAAGGGCCAAAAACTGAAGGGTAGGTCAGGAGAGGGCATGGTGGCACTGACTGAGGGACCAGTGTGTCACCTTCTGTCCACATCCAGGCCAACCTGTACGGCGGTGAACACCGCCACCTGCACCGCCACCAGCACGCCTACAGCTGCTGCGACAGTCCCCAGCCACTTCCCCGGTGGGCAGCCGTCCGAGGCTGCAGGAGACATCCTGCTTTCTCCCTCAGCAAGTGCTGACACATGCCCCGCTGCCACAGACACCGCCACCAGCACCGCCAGAACCGCCGCCACAGACCCCGCAGCCAACACCGTCGCCACAGACCCCGCAGCCAGCACCGCCGCCGCCACAGACCCTGCAGCCAGCACCGCCACGATGGACCCCGCAGCCAGCACTGCCACGGCAGACCCCGCAGCCAGCACTACCACGATGGACCCCGCAGCCAGCACCGCCATGACTGACACCACCGCAAGTACTGCCAATGACCCCGTGACGTCCTGGGACAGTGGCAGCACCGCAGATATGCCTACCATCCCCAGTGGTCAGTCGTCCGAGGATGGTGGTGAGTTCCAGGACCATGGGCAGCTTCCATCAAGCATTGCTGTCATCACTGTTGTCACCTGCAGGTGAAATGCGAAGCCACAGCAGTGTGGGGTAATTCGCTGCCTCCATGGTGTATCATGCTACCTGTACCTCGGCAATCTCGTGGTACCCACCACATCCAGGTGTGGGAATTGTACCAGCCACACTGCACATGGAGCCCTCTGGGCAGAAAGCCCCCTTCAGAACCAGTGGAGAAAGGCATCCACTATCTCAGTCCTTGGCAGGATGAAGCACTCTGGGCACAAAGCCCCCTCCAGAACCAGAGGAGGAAGGCATCCACTACCTCAGTCCTTGGCAGGATGAAGCACTCTGGGCACAAAGCCCCCTCCAGAACCAGTGGAGAAAGGCATCCACTACCTCAGTCCTTGGCAGGATGAAGCACTCTGGGCACAAAGCCCTCTCCAGAACCAGTGGAGAAAGGCATCCACTACCTCAGTCCTTGGCAGGATGAAGCACTCTGGGCATAAAGCCCCCTCCAGAACCAGTGGAGAAAGGCATCCACTTGAGAGACTTGAGAGACTGTGGCTTTGCACTCCCCAGGATAAAGCAGTGGGCAAACCACCCACTGGAGAGACTTGAGAGACTGTGGCTTTGCACTCCCCAGGATACATCAATAGGCATGGAGCCCCCTCATGCAGCAGTGGCGTACTGCGTTCATCTGGCTGAGGTGCCCCCCCACCCCCTCCCCATGAGGTGCCTGTTTCATTTCGATCTGATGCCCCTGCAGTGTTCTCTCCATTTCCAGTCAGGTATCTAGTGTGGGCTTCGCCCATGCATTTTGGGCCCAGTGGTCAACGGGCAATGATTGGTGCACTATCTGGACTTGTGTAGTTGGTGTACATAACTGCATTTACTGGATTTTGAACTTTGATAATGAGATTTCACATGATTACATTCTTTCAAATCAATTCCTTTTGTCCTTAAGTTCTTCCAGGGGGCGGGGGGTATGTGTACTGTTGCTGCATGTATTTGTGTGTATGGTGTTGTGGGTGGGGTATCGCGTGTTGCGTGTGTGTGTCACTCTCTTTTCCCTCCCCCCTTCCCTGTGTTGTAGGTGCAGTACTCACCGTGGTCATCGCCGCCGTTGTTGGTGCTCCTCATAGAAGAGAAGGAAGACCAGCATCAGCAGTGTCTGCAATTCGGGCTCCATAGCATCCTGGTTCCTTGTGGGGTGTGGAGAGGTGAGTGTTTTCCCTTCTGTGTACTGTTTCCGCCGTGTTTTTGTTCGCGTTGGTTCCGTCCCGGAAAAGGTGGCATATAGGCATCTGTGATAGGGTGGGCAGTACATTGTCTTCCGCCTGTCTGTTGGTGGTTACCACCGTGCTGTTTGTTTGTACCACCGTAGCGGTCGGAGTGTTAAAATGGCTGTCTATGTTGGCGGTGTCTGCCACGGTCGTAATCCCATTTTGTTTTCCGCTGGCCTGTTTGCGGTATTACCGCCGCTTTAACACCGACCGGCAGGATTGTAATGAGGGCCTTTATCTACTAGCTCCTAGCTAGTTCTCTGACTTTAAAGACTTCGGAACTGGCGCTGCTGTCCGATGCCTTTGCCTGTTCCGGCTTCATGATCCTTGTTGAGCGTAACGACCAGAAGTCCAATGGTGTGATCATGACACTACAAAGTCGATATATCCTGTCTTAACTGGTTGGACTCATCAACCCTGCCGGGTCACAAGGAGCCAATGCCTCATCACCGACACTGCATCAGCTACCCTGCAACCAGACGGAACCGATGCCTCATGTTCTCTGCCCCGTAGTAAAGGATTGACGCCTCACTTACCCGGTAGCCATAAGGAACTAACGCCTCACTGGCTCCAGCGATGCCTAACCTCCACGAATCAGTGTAAAGTCTTTGTTTCATTGTTTTTAAAGGCACTGTACCTGGGAGTCCATTCAACTCAATGACCAGCGCTGCACTCCCTCATGAGTGGTGTTAGACTGTTGGGAACAACTCCATCAACGAAGGTGTGATAGCTCCAGTTGGAGCTATTGCACTTCTAAACGCTTTATTGGGATTTCTTCTTTTAAAAAGTCATCTTTGATTGTGTATGCTGGCTTTTTTTGTTTTGGTCTTGTTTTACTGTGAAAAATATTTGTTATTTTTCTAAACTGGTGTGAAGTACTCTGGTGTTTTCACTGTTTCTGTATGACTTATTGCACAAACTCTTTACACATTGCCTGCTAAGTGAAGCCTGACTGCTGAGTGCCAAGCTACCAGCGGGTGGGCACAGGATAATTTGGACTATGTTATGACCCTGACTAGGATTGTTGTCGCTTCTTGGACAAGGTATATACCTCTGCTAACTAGAGACTCAGGTGGTCATTCCGAGTTTGGCGGTCATCACTGAAGACCGCTGTGCAAATGCCCGCTAAAAGACCAACAGTGATGGTGTAGTGAAGACAGCTGTATTACGAGTCACCCACACAACACTGCCCAAAATACAACCAAATAATGACATTGTCGGTCAAAACGATGGCATGAAGGAGGCGGCTGCACCACCACTCTGAGAATATCCCGCCCGCCAAATAATGATTCACAAATCAGCACTGTGGACTGAACACAGAGGAAATCCATTGGCAGTCAGAACTGCAGCAGGGGAAAAAGACACAACCACCAGAACACTGCACCACATTGGACAATACCATTACCCAACACCTGTCCACAGCACAACACAACACCCCTCCCACACATACACAGAGCCCTTTGCAACCAGAAACTCTGACAGAGCGAGGCAAAATCACACTGAAAGCAGGCGCTGCACCTAGATACCACAGGCACCATCACACTGAACACGCATCACACAGCACACCACTGCACACAAACACCACAGAGCACACACACCAGCCACTACACAAACTCACATCAACAAACAGCCCACCCCGAATCCCTGCACAACAAACACCCCCACCCTCAACACAACCACCATCTGAAAAAAACACGATTCACAGAAGAGGAGCTCAGGGTACTGGTTGAGGAAATCCTCAGAGTGGAGCTGTGACTGTTTGAAGTACAGGTCCAGCAGACATCCATAGCCCGGAAGAACGACCTATGGCAGAGCATAGTCATTACAGTGAATGCAATGGGAAACCATCCACGCACCCAGGAGGAAATTAGGAAAAGGTAGAACAACCTTAGGGGGAAGGTGCGGGCCATGGCTTCCAGGCACCAGATCACTGTAATGAGGACAGGTGGTGGGCCCAAACCGGACCTCCCAGAAATGTAACAGTGGGACGAGAAGGTCCTGGCCATGCTACATCCAGAAAGGCTGATGGGAATACCTACTGGACTGGACACTGTACTCCCCGGCCAACATGTCCTAGTGTACAGCATGTACCCCCACCACCCTCTCACCCCTTCACACCATCCTAACGTGCACAAACCCACCATGGACCCAATACCCACCCTTGCATGCCAGAGCACCCAATTGACACCATTCCTTCACAGGCCTACCTAGTGATGGACACCCCACACTGAAGCAAGTATCATATCTACCACAATGCAAAGCTCCCTACCCTTGCATGACTGCTACAGCCAAATCACTGCAATTACACCTTAAACCATGTCACTACCCATCACCTATAAGTATTAGGAATGCACATCAGTACATGGCAAATGACAGTAGCAAGGCAAACATGAACTGTCCTCCAAAATAGGCCCATTGTAACATTCCACTGATGGGAAAACAACCAGTGGACAGTTAACTGTCAATGTCATTACTGCCCTGCAAATCCAGGCAATGATGGCATACAAACATGTGTGTCACTGCTACAATACCATCATGTGACACAATTCCTCTCATTCCAAAGGTCTACCAAGTACTGCCACACAGCAGAGGAGCCCAGTGACTGAAAGCCCAGGCCTGGAAGCAGGTCCAATAGAGGAGGACTCTCCTGGAAGTATGGATATGGACGATGAACCTGGCCCATCAGGCATGAGTGGTCAGTCCATCACCACCAGCATCACCCTGCCCACAACTGAAACCACACCCCTTGTGGCAGCCAATGTATAGCAGATCCCACCTTCCTAATACCTGTGTTCCAAGGTCACATCAATCAACAGTGTGCCCCACAAGACAGGGGCAGGAGTCAACGGTGCAAACCCAAGACAATGATGGTCATTGTGACAGTGGGAGGGGGCACACTGCGCCAGGGGCATAGGCACATGGGGCAAGGGCCAGTGGGAGGGTGATCGTGGGCCAAAGAATGAGGCTGGTACAGGACACGACTGGCCAGAAGGCCGTCTCCAGAGTCCTGGGAGCCTACCAGCAAACCCAGGACAAGATGGGCCAGATACACACCACCTTGCAGGACACGCAAAGGCTGCAGGGGGAATACCACCAGGAGGCCATGCAACAGTGGAAGGCACTCAATGTCACCATGGGCTCCATTTTATGGGAGTTCAAGGAATTGAACAACATCCTGCAGACATACTCAACCCAAAAGCAGGCCACATCTAGTATTCAGGCAACACCACTGGCAACAACATCAGCACCTTCTACTGGAGTTGAGGCACAGCAGGAGGACCAGCATGACACCAGAGCCCCTACCCCTGCAGCTGAGGGCCCCCCTGCAAAAGAGGCCACCCATCCAGACATCCTGCAGGTCCTCAGGCCAAGACCAAGCCACCCACCAGGAAGTGATCCTTCTTCTGAACTGTCACCCTTGTGTGCCGCTGTCACATCCTATTGGCTGTCCAATACCAAGTACACAGCATACCGGGCAAACGGATATAGGACCTGTGAGACAAACAGCTGTACCACCCACTATGATCAGCATCCACACAAATACCCCACTCCTCTGGACTGTGATGTCATACACTCAATAAACACAAATTCACACAAGTCATGGTGCGTTTCCTCATTGTATTTAGTAGCAATCCTGTTTCCAAGCAGCAAATATATACACATGTCAGCACCACAACAATGTTGAAGTGACAGATGTAGTGGGGGCACCCAGGAAGGTGTGTAAATATATCCAAATTGTAATGATTTCCAATGTCAACAATGGCAACAGAGTATACAGAAATCAGCTTGCAGTCAGAGATGTGACCTGAAGAGGGAAAATGAAACGGAATAAGGCACAAGGTTGTAAGGCATGTAAACACTACATACATCCACACCATTTGAACACATACACAGGATGACTAGCCCAGCAGCTATAATACCACATATGTAAGGGTCTGCATAGGCAGTCACACACGTATGGGACAGGAAAGCTGTAACATATGTAACTTCCTCTATTGTACACCTCCCTGAGTGGTCAGGAACAGGTAGCTGTCGCACAGCAGCTGACAATGCGGCATGCCGTGCCTACACAGCAGGACAAGCCTGATAATCCCCACTAAAATATCCCCACCAGGCAGACTGAGGACCCTAAACCTTTGGTACAACAATAAGGCTGTACTGCAATGGCACCAGCATTCCACACATGTACTTAGCAGCAGTACATTACCTCTACCCCTCATGGTAAGTCTACTAACCTTCAAGGACAGAAACCAAGATGGAAGGCTGTAGTCCACACACACAACTTGATGCATGCAATTACTGGCTAGTGATTGGCTTCAACAATACATCTGCAATGTGCAGATGACATACAATTCACACATACGTGTACCTCACTGAAGTTGTGACAAATCAGGTCAGTCCTGTTCTGGTGTGCCTCATCCTCGTCTGCCTCCCCCTCAGCATCAGAGCCACTAGCCCCAAACACTGCTCCAGCATCAGTGTTCCCCTTTCTCCAACAGTGCGATGTGCATTCTGAGGGCCTGATTATGGAGCATGGAGCATGCAGCATGCAAAAATGATCTAGCAGACTTTCCCTGGTCAGCACTGTAGGGCACCAGCAAACACATGAAGTCAACGAACACTAGCTTTCAAGAGACAGAAAGTCTGCTCAATCACTTGTCTCTTCCGGCCATGTGCCTCATTGTACCTGTTCTCCCCTCCTTTAGTTGGATGTCTCAAAGGTGTCAGGAGCCAGGGAAGGTTGGGGTATCTGGAACCACCTGTGTAGAAAAGGGAACATGACCTTAGGTAACAAATCTAGGCAGAGTGCTGACTGTGTTATGAGGGGTGAAAACGTCTGACATTGAGGGCAGTACACATACTTATGAGCCAGGCCCTTTCCCCCTGTAGCTGTGACATCATTGCAGGGACACTGTTGTTCCTCAGTACGTAGGAATCATGTACTGATCCTGGTAATTTTGCATTCACTTGTGTTATGTACTCATGTGCAAGACACACCACTTATACATTGAGCGAATATGTACTCTTCCTGTTTCTTTAGACCTGTTCTTTGGTCCTCGGAGGTACCAAGGCAATGTGAGTCCCATCAATGGCCCCAATTACATGTCGTACATTTGTTATGTTGTAGAAGGCTGCTTTTAAAGTGGGCAATTATTGACATTGTGGGTACCTAATGTACCTGTGCACATGCTTGAGTAGGGCATCCAGCACATCCTGCAACACCTTACTGAACTGGGGCTGTGAAAACCGTCTGACATTGAGGGCAGTACACATACTTATGAGCCAGACCCTTTCCCCCTGTAGCTGTGACATCATTGCAGGGACACTGTTGTTCCTCAGTACGTAGGAATCAGGTACTGATCCTGGTAATTTTGCATTCACTTGTGTTATGTACTCATGTGCAAGACACACCACTTATACATTGAGCGAATATGTACTCTTCCTGTTTCTTTAGACCTGTTCTTTGGTCCTGTGTAGAAAAGGGAACATGACCTTAGGTAACAAATCTAGGCAGAGTGCTGACTGTGTTATGAGGGGTGAAAACGTCTGACATTGAGGGCAGTACACATACTTATGAGCCAGACCCTTTCCCCCTGTAGCTGTGACATCATTGCAGGGACACTGTTGTTCCTCAGTACGTAGGAATCATGTACTGATCCTGGTAATTTTGCATTCACTTGTGTTATGTACTCATGTGCAAGACACACCACTTATACATTGAGCGAATATGTACTCTTCCTGTTTCTTTAGACCTGTTCTTTGGTCCTCGGAGGTACCAAGGCAATGTGAGTCCCATCAATGGCCCCAATTACATGTCGTACATTTGTTATGTTGTAGAAGGCTGCTTTTAAAGTGGGCAATTATTGACATTGTGGGTACCTAATGTACCTGTGCACATGCTTGAGTAGGGCATCCAGCACATCCTGCAACACCTTACTGAACTGGGGCTGTGAAAACCCTGCAGCCAGTCCCACTGTAACCTGAAAAGAGCCACTCGCCATAAAATGCAGGACTGACAACACCTGGACTTCTGGAGGAATGGTATAGGAATTTCTCAAACCCGGCAGGAGGTCTGGCTTCAACTGGGCAACTAATTCCCTGATGCGCAAACGGTCCAGTCGATAGGACATGATGATGTGGTGCTCTTCCATGGTATCAAGATCTACAAGTGGCAAGTAAACTGGTGCATTCCTCATCTCTCTGTGTGGGGACACAAACAACAATTTGGGAACCACTCACAATGTATGGCACCAAGTATGAGATACAACAGTCACGAAGTGTAAGTAATGCAAGTTGGCTGTCATGTTGTGGGAAGACACATTACTCCACACTCCATTCCTAACCAGACGATGGCACATGATCCTCCCTGTGGCAATGGATGTATACAGGACATGTACACATACACCTTCCATGTGTTCCACTATTTTGATCATATATGGTGACAACTATAGTGACAAATGTGGAGATGTCACCAGACACTCACTACATGTGTCATTATCTACAATGTGTGACCTGATGTATCTATTTGTGATGACATGCAGGTAATTACGCAGTGTGCACCAAGGACAGTAATGTCACAGACTAATATGGCATCCTCCTGTCCGGCATGCATTGTACAGCTGGAAGTGACCTCGTTCTGCCGGAGGAAGTCGTCATGGCAGAAGGCAGTCTGAACCGCCGTGCAATTCCCTATTGGTTTACATTGACGTCCATGGGAGACTGGGACCAATAACAATCACTGCCGGAGGTGACGGTCATGACTGCTGCGGTCGTAACCGCCATTTTGTATGGGCAAGCTCACTTGACTCCTGGCTTTCGGGCAAAACAGATCTCCACTTTGTGTGCTGCTGTGTCCTGTCTCTTGGAGCAACAATGGAATGCACTGCAGGGAATAGGGCCCTACCCATCATTACGGAGGAACTGGAGAAACAGGTAGAAGGGGTCCTACCCCTGTATGAGCGGCTGTACGGTGCTCCAGGGCAATAGGTTAGTACAGTGTACTTTGGCCCACGTCAGGTGGTGTTTGACAATGTATGCGTGTGCACATTGACATGTCATGACTAATCAGGTGTTTAGCATGTACAGGATATATGTGGAACTTTGGTAGTGTGCATGCTCCCTGTTTGTTGTGTGTCGCCAAAGGTTACTGCTTTATTGTTGTAATTAACATCATGTCACCCTTTTCTGAATGTTTCCCATGCAGGTCAGCGCCTACCAGGAAAAAGGGTAATGAAGAGCCATCACCAAGGAAGTGCGGGCCCTGGGGGTCCATAGTCGGTGGCCACCGATTGCAGGAAATGAGGGGAGGACCTGAGGTGCTGGGCCCGGAAGACCGCGCAGGCCCAGCTGGGGACGGCCTCCCAATTTGGGAGGGGTGCCCTTAGGACCCTGCCCCTCCTAATGGTCCTCATACTAGTGGGGGCATATCCAGAGTTGGATGAGCGCTTGATGGAAGCACAGCAGCAACAAGGGGGTAAGTGTTGACTGTCAGGTGACTACTGCATGGTTGTGTACTCTGACCCTCACTCGATTAGGAAATTACGTGGTCAGATGTGATTTAGGGAAAGCACAGTCCTGGTTGTCACACCCATCATGTAGGAGTGTGTGATGTTAGCTATGTTGAGCCATGCAGGAGAAGAAGTGGTGGTACTTTGACACACGTTCACCTGTAGGTATAGTTCGCTCATGTATGCAATGATGTCACTCTGCGTGTACTGTTGTAGTACAAGGTGGTCATTTAGGCACTGTGTATGGGTAATGACAGACATGTTACATGAACATTGCAATTGTTTGACCTGCTACATCAATAGACCTCTTTGGCACATGTACTCCACACATTCCTGTCAGTTAGTGTTCCCTGTCCCTCTGTGCTCAGATTTGTACCATCCTGTGATGGATGACACTTGGATGGGTATGGTCCTGGGCTGGCTTGTTGAATAAGTCATTCATGCAGTTGATAGCCATGTAGTGGTCTTCATTTAGGTGTTCAGGCTGCAGTGATGAGGTGAGTTTGGGTATCGCTTGCATGACCCAATAGTAAATGATTGCTAAATGGTCTCTTGTTTCCCCAGCAGAGGCTGTAATCTGTATTGTTTGTATGTGAAGTGGATGTGTGGGTTAATGTCATTTCCTCCTTTTTTGTTCCTCCCACCCTCCTTCCCTCTCTCCAACTCTGTCTATGTGTGCATTAGCATCATCTGGCAGAGGAGGAAGGGCACCGGTGAGTGGGGATGCAGCAGCCCACAGGACCCAGGAGGCAGACACCAGTGAAGCCGAGGGGACAAGTGGACGGAGGGCCACAGGGGAGACTGGAGCTACCAACACATCTGATTCAGATTTCTCCTCTGATGGCGGCTCCCTGGTGGTGGTGGAGCCATCTGGGACCACCCCAGCACCATCCATGTTCACTACCCCCCTTACCAGCACTGCCCTCCCTGTAGCACCCCATTCAGTTGCCCCTGACTGCTCACCCAGGGAGGTGGACGTCTCCCTCGCAACATGCACCTCTGCCCCTGCCCCACTCAGCCTTGCTGCCCTCAGTGAGGAGGCTATTGACCTCCTGAAGTCCATCTCTGTGGGACAGACAACGATCGTGAATGCCATCCAGGGACTGGCATCTCAGATGTAGCAGTCCAGTGTGTTCCTGGAATGCATTCACAGTGCCTTGTCTGGTCTACAGAGATCGTTTCAGGCTCTGGTATTCTCGTTGACGGCAGCCAGTGTACCTTCATCTTTCGTTTCCCCTCCAGCTACCTGTTCCCCATCCACAACCTCTCTCCCTACACCCATCCAAAGCACACTTACATACCAGCATACACCCACTACAACAGACAAGGTGCGCAAAGACAATCATAGGCATGACAAACGTTGCCACAGGCACACACACACAAACAACAGACATCTGCAGACATAACAATAGACACTTCCCCCACCACCTCCTTCCTTGCAGTCACATCTCCGCTCACACCTGCCAGCACTGCATCATCGCATACTGGTCCTACTGCCATTCCTTTCATATCCTCAATCACCACAACAGCAGAATCACAGACACACACCCCACACACCACATCCCACTACCATGTCAGCCACCTGCAGCACATCCACCTCACTTGCTCACACCACCGCAACATTCATTCACAAATCTCCCATTACGCCTCCCTGCATCTCTGTCCTCCTCCTCCCAATGAATATACATGCACACACTCACCCACCCTATATTAAGTTACCACACAAATACAGACATTGCACACACCAACATCCATGTACAGCACACCAACACATCAGACAAGCCCTCCCAACCCTCAATCATGTGAATCATGTGCCCACCCCTGTGTTTTATTGCCACCCTTGACTTCTTCCCTACTCCTCTCCCACCCCGCTTTCCCCGTAAACACCATGTCCCCCTGTCCCTGTCAGGCCCTTCCACCTCCCATTACTCGGGTGCCCCCTCTGGTGTTTCCCCCACTCCTCCACCCAGCAAGAAATCCATCTTTCCCAGTGCCAAAGTCACCCCTCCGAATTCAGGCCCATGATTCATGGTCAATGTGTCTTGCATTTCTGGACATTGGACTTGCCATTGGCACAATTTGTATATAATTTAGTTCATTATTTTGTTGTTGAATACAACTGCCCACATTGCTGTGGTTGTCAAGTGAGATGCTTGTCCCGGTTTCCTTCTACATGGTGGTGTGACATCTGTGTGCAAAGGTGTATGAGGTCTGTGTATGGATTGTGTCTGTGTTGTTGCATATGTTGTGTAGATGGTTTGGGCCATGGGGATGTTGTGATGTTTGTGACTGCTTCCTTGTGTGATTATATAGGGTGTAGTGTGCATCCGTATGTATGGTGCTGCATGTGTGGATTTCCTTGACATGTTGTGTCACCTGTATCATTGTTTGGATGTGTGTTCACAGCTATTGATTGTGTGTCATTGCTACATACAGTTCATGGTGTGTCTGTATGTGTGGTGTCGCACAACGTGCCTGTCTATGCCTGCATTGAGGTGTTTGTGGTCCGGTTGTCATTGTGTGGTAATGGAGTGTGTTGGTGGTGTTGGTGTTCATTGTGCTGTATGTTTTTTTTTTAATTAAATCTTTTTATTTGTTTTATCTATTTAACACAGCTCCAGATTATACTGTAAGACTTGGTTGGCATTGATACTTGTCAGTCATAGGTAGCAATATTACAAGTTGCACATTCGAATTCCATGAGGGGGAAACAGTAAAATGCATTCAGTGCAATAAAGTGATAGTAACGAGGTCAATATACATAGTTTTAAGTTGGCAAAGATCCAAGAATGTACTGGAAAACATCATCATGCAAGAGGTGGCTATATGAGTTCTGTGAACCACTTCCAGCGAATCTAGGGTCAGCTCAGGTCTGGTATAAATGAGGTCCTTCATGCAGGAAGTTATTGATGCATTTGCAGGAGCAACAGTGATAAAAAGAATTACATAACACAAGAGGAACTTGTAGCAAAACTTAGAGCCCGTTCACAACCGCTCACAACCCCCCAACCCCGGAATCTAGAGGACCCACAGCGTGGCAACATCTCTGTAATGTCACTCGTATTTGCAGCACTACAGAAACATTAGATTAAAAATAATCAAGTGGAAGCAGTAGGAGCCCCAGAGCAAAGGCATACGAATAAGTGACTACGTGGTGGACACTGCATATCATTTAACTAAGCGGGTACAAGCTCGGTGTCGGGTGGCATTATATCATCAGCAATTACGTCTTGTCCCTCCCCTTGCAACTGAGTCAACATCTCATCCCAGCTAGTGGAGAGGGGATATTTACGCATGCCCATAGCATCCTCCCGTCGCAGTGCGACCCCCTCCGCCTCTGCCCATACCATAAAGGAGCGCCTCCAAGTCAGTACCAATAGGGATTCAGTAGCTTTCCACCTTTTAGTAATGAGACACTTGGCTGTCAGAAAACCCAAGTCCAGGAATCTTGTGGACGCTTTATGCGTTTTGGCTCTCGGGGAAAAGACCCAAGAGACAGAAGCCGCCAACTAACAGCAATGGACATGACGTATATTTGGATAGGGATGATTTAGCTCCGTGCCAATAAGTGTTTAAGAAGGGACAAGACCAGAACATATGAAGGAAGTCCACCTCAATTAAATTGCACCGAGGTCAAGTGGAATCCACTCGATTAAAATATCTGTTAATGTGGGCAGGCATGAGGTAAGCTCTGTGAAATATGTAAAATTGAATAAGGCGGAGTCAGGCATTGTGGGGGATATTAGTATGGCTGGATAGTGCGCCCGACCAAGTGGCATCGGTGAAAGGTCTTGCTAGATCACCGTCCCAAGTAGTTTGCAAGGTAGTGTGGGCATTCTGTGTAAGTGCTCTAAGCGCATCAGTGAACCACCGAATCAGGTGCCTACCTTGTCCCATAACTTGTAAGTATTGCACCAGTAGGTGTGTGGGGGGCTCGGATGTCATATCCGCCCATCCACGCAGTAGTGCCTGCAGCAGCGAATTGTGCAAAAGAAACTGCCCTGATGGCAGCCCCGTTTCCATCGAGAGCTCAGCAAACTGAATCAGACCATCCTCGCTGAGTGGTCGCCCAGAGTGTCTAGGTCAGCTGCATGCCAAGGACCCAGTTCAGTGGCGGTTGTGAGATGCGCGCCTCACTACGTACCCAGTAAGGCTGGTGCTGGAGAGTAGAGAATAGTGTCACTTGTGAGACGCGGAGACCTACTGTAACAGCGGTGAGCAACATTTAGCAGTAGCTCCGCAGGGGGCCACGATTTAGTAAGGGGGTGAAAGAGATGCAGTATCCGGGTTAGTGTCCAGGGTGGGAAATTAGTTGCAGTATCGGTTAGCTGGAGGCCCGCCAGCCAACATGCCACCCACTGAAGCTGGAAAGCCAGGTAATAATGTTCCATGTTTGGAACCGAGAGGCCACCCTGGGACAGGGGCAAATAGAGCGTTTTCAACGCCACCCTACAGCGAAGGACAAATGAATTCCCGTAATCTAGGCTCCAAATCACGGAAGAAGCCAGCTGGAACATAGTGAGGCAAATTAGAGAAGTAGTATAGGAGGTGAGGGAGGACCACCATTTTCAAGAAGGCGATCCTACCTGATACCGATAGTGGTAAAATTTGCCAGAAGGTCATCAGTGACCGGAAGGAGGACTCTGCTAAGTGTAGATTGCCATCTTGGAGGTCCCTCTCCGTATGAAATATCTGTATGCCCAGATAGTGGAATAACCTAGGTTGCCAAGGGACATCCGTTCCAGAAATTTGCAGCCGTGGGTCTGGAAGTCCCGGATCAAAAGGGAAAAGGCATGATTTTGCCCTATTAACACGCAGGCCGGAGGGTGTGGCAAACCGCTGCAGGATGACTGCAATATCGAGAGTGACGTTGCCAATATCGCGGAGATACAAAAGGAGATCATCTGCATATAGAGAGATCACATGCAGACCGTCACCCTATGGGAAACCCCAAGATCGCCTGGCTCTATGGAACTCCACAGCCAGAGGCTCAATCACCTGAGAAAACAACAGTGGAGAGAGCGGGCAGCCCTGTTTGGTACCTCTACCCACCTCAATTGGGTCAGACATGAGTGTTCCAACCTTAACCCTAGATTGAGGCTGAGTATACAACAGCTGGGTCATGTGTAGGATGTGTGGGCCAATCCCAAATCGGCGCAGCAACTCAAACAGGTAAGATGTTTCCAGGCCTTCTCCAGGTCAAGGACTAGACATCCTGCATGAGGGCAATACCACGTTGAATATTGCATGACTCTGAAGAGGCGCCAGATATTGTGTGAGGTGTCCTGTGCCGTCACAGAGCCATTTTGGTCTAAGTGCACCAATTGTGGGACCAAAGGTGCCAAACGAGCCGCCTGGATCTTGGCCAGATTTTTGTAGTCAGTATTGAGCATTGCTAATGGCCTGTAGGAGCCCAGCTCAGATGGGTCTTTGCCCAGCATAGGGGGTGACACCAGCAGTGCCTCGCGCTGTGAAACCGGTAAGACCGGCTCCTGCAGCACCTGTTCATAAAGAGAGAGAAGATGGTGCACAAGCGTTACAGAGAAAGACTTGTAAAAATCGGATGGGAGACCCTCTGGGCCAGGTGTTTTGCTTGCTGATAGGACTCGTATACCCTCGCACACCTCTTCCAATGTCAGGAGCGCTTCCAGCTCTGCTCGTTGGTCATCCGACAATCAGGGTAAGGTAAGTGCTGAAAAAAAAATCAGTCCCCACCTCTAGGTACACTCCACTGCGGAACGGTAAAGTGACTGATAGTACTCAGTGATTTTAGAGTGAATCTCCCAAGGAGTGTTGAACACGCTCCCAGCTGCCAAATGGATTGCCATAATAGGGCTTTGATCTTGGTCTTGGCGGATAAGCTAGGCCAGCAATTTGCCCGAGCGGTCTGCCATGTGTGTGAACCAAGTGAGCTGCGTAATTTAAACAGCGCAGTCTCTCCACTAAGGAGATGCGTTCTGCTCTGGCCTTTGCAAGTTGTTGCGAGTTCAGTGCAGTGTGGGATTGTCTACACTTGTGCCCCAACAGGGACCTCTCCACTCTGGTCAAGCCACTCTCAATAGACCTCCGCAAGTTCCATTGTGTACCGATACAATGACCTCAGATAAAGACTTTAAATGCCTCCCATTCAACTAGTTCAGAGGATGCCGTGCCCATATTGTGATCAAAGTATTCGGGGATTGCCTTGTCCAACTAGGACGGAGTCGCCAAATGGGGATGGTGGGGCGGAGTGTGTCCCATCCCAGATGCAGTAGCTGTGGATTGTGATCCGAGTGAGTACGGCCCAGGTAGTCAGACCACTGTATTGCAGAATTTGAGTTAGTAGTGCACACCATCCTGTCAAGGCGGACATGCAAGTGGTGCGGTGCAGAGTAGAACAAATATATCCTAGTGGTGGGATGACGTTGATGCCACACATCCACCATCTGCCAGTGTTGAAGCCAGTTGCGCAGCGCCAGTGCATCTGTAACTGTAGGAGCAGTGAGCAGTGGCAGGAAGGAGGGATCCAATGAGGGATCCAGGTCACAATTGAAGTCGCCCCCTAATATCCACTGGAGATTGCTCCAGCGAGACAGAACGTTGGAAAGCGTGTGTAAGAAAGAGACTTGATCTGTGTTCGGAGCATATATAGACCCCAGCATCATGGTTCGGCCAGCAAGTCACCTGCGCATCAGTACATAACGCCCCTGTTCATCTACAATATGATCGTGAGCTACAAATGGGGTGCCCGACCTGACCGAAATAAGAGCCCCCCTAGAGTAAGAGGAGAAACCTGTCACATAAAGCTGTCCACTCCAGTGCCGCTGTAGTCTAGCCACTTCAGGTTGCACCAGATGAGTCTCCTGCAGGAGCGCTACGTGTATTGAATGCCTTTTAAGGTATGAATATATGGAATATCTGTGTGTTGGCGTGTGTATTCCTTGCACATTCTATGTAAGGAGTTTGAAGGGATTCATGGTGGATCAGTGAGTGAACAGAGTGCCGGCGGCCCAACCCCAGGGACAGGGAACTTCAACTGACCAGCGGCGGGACCCCGAGGAGGGAACAGACAGGGCGGACATAGGCTCCATGCAGAACATAACAAAAACAGCTGAGGACCAACAACAGGCCCATTAGTAACGTGAGTGAATAACATTAGAGCAGAGGGACAACAGGTATCTGACCAAACTAAGTAGTATGCTTAAGCAGCGCAAACAGTTCTAGAGAAAAAAAAATACCCTCTAGCGGGAATGTGGAGTAGGACAGGTTGTGGAGGGGCAGTAATAGCCAGGGCGGAACCCCTAACCCAGCATAAAAGCGGGGAGGCAACGACAGTAGCACGCAGCATGTAGTATAGGGGACATATGGAGGCACGACGCCCTGTGGCCCGCGGGCTGGCAGTTATAATCAGCAGGATCCACAGCGCAGAGCACACAGACAGACCCATGCAAAGCCAAAAATATGCGTGTTTCAGCAACAGTTATTTGAATAGAACAGCTGACATTTAACTTTGTCACAACATTTTACACAATTAAACAATAAACATTACCAGAGCAAACATACAACTTCGACACAACACAACAAGCTCAACATGGAAAATTGTGATGCACAACCCTATAGATATTCCCACCTCTACCACCACAAACGATGCTGGAATGTAGAACACCTTCAGTCTTTAAGGTTAGACCATGGACTTCAGGAACACAGGTAAAACTGGAGCATATTTAATCAATATGGTCAATTTGGCTCCTTCCCTCCTGTGACATTAACCCTCACTCCATTTCCTCTTGCTGGAGCAGGTATTATTATATTCTAATTGTTGAGTATAATCATCAAATAACCCCTACCATTGGTCATATTGCCCTTTGTTAGTTGATAAAGAAAGGTGATAAGGAGCTATCATTATATCAATTTCTAAGAACGGTGAAGTCCATTTTGGAATTCAATGGAACCAAATTAATATAGTTTAAAATCATTAGTTCCAAATATTATATACAATTTTAGTAATCATTATTACAGATTCAAATAACACAAAAGTTGCTACATTAAAACAAAATAGACTGCCACATTAGTAAGCATTAAAAATAGCACAGAGAAAATGCAGCAAGTGTGTTCCGTTAAAGAAATCCCTAATCTGAATTAATGAAGATTGGGCATGAAACAGCATTTAATTTCAGCAAGCAAGGTAAAGTGTCAGTTTCAGAAACCCAAATGAATGGATATGATGAGGGATTAAGAACACATAGCCATGAAGCCTTAGCACTCAAGCAGTGAAGATTAACAGAGGCTGGAAGAGTATTCTCAACTCTAAATCAGCAGGCATCTCTAAAATCTGCCTTCTAAGTTCTGTAGGAAGCGTCCCAAGGTTCCCAGTACCTAGACAAAGGAAACCGTTAATATAATTCAATCAAAACATTAATGGCAACAACCTTCCCATTCCCTGCTCCTGTGAACTAATCAGTCTGCAGCAAACTCCGGGATCAGGTAAACTCCACAGTTTCTCACGTCTTCACAGTGGGCCACACAGCCATGTACTAGCTTTGTTACTTCGAATAGATCATTTGGCTCAGTCAGTTCTTCCCATGTGCCATTTTTCCGGTCATCTCCTATACTCCAAGTGAGAACCTCAGTATCAGTTGTTTAGTACATAACAAATGCTTATTCACTAGCTAACAGAAGGCTTCTGGAAAATTACAGCATCTGCAGTAGAAAGAAAAGGAAAAACTTCTCATGCAAACCAAAAGCTAAATATGAAAATAGCCCTCTTAATTGTAACCTCTAGGGTTAACATTCGAAATGACAACAGCAATTAGGCTAACTAAAATCAGTACAATATGGTAATTTGAGTGTGTCCTAAATATGATTACCCACTACATTTTTTTTCATTTTACAATGTGTGTATTATTCAGCATTACAATTAGCAAATGAGAAAATTAGCTATCTCACTGTAATGTCAGTAAGGCTAAAGGGTATTTGATGTCACTTCCGCTACTCCAGCATTATGGTCAATCCACGCCCATGCTGTACAAGTCACATAGCAATTTTCTTTATGAACCGCTGGTATATGAAGGGGTAATCCTAGTAGGACAGGCTGCTTAAAATTCAAGGAGTTTGTAGGAACACATTGTCCTTTTTAGGGGCGAGCTAAAAGTGAAGCATCCCCTGTAGTAATGTCTCTTTGGGCTTCCAACCACGCCCATTTCACGTCAATCACTTTAATTGGTTTGTGGGCTTGCCTTTTAAAATCCGCTTGCGTTCATTTGTGAAAGGCATGCATACGTCATGCCTTTTCCGGTGTTTAACCCACCTACACAGCACCGGTAAACTACTGAAAACATATGAGGCTCGATGTTTTCAGCATGGTTTCCGGACTACTTTGCCTGTTTATTTTCCACGAGCGCGATCGCTCTGGGGTTTACATAGCACGATCACGCTCAGTTTTTCTGTTTTCAATTTCAGCACGATTGCGCTGCATTTTACATAGTGCGATCGCACTGCGTTTTTTTTTTCTTTTAATTTGTGTGGCAAAAAAAATCAGATTAGGAGATTACAACGCTAATAACTCTAACGCGAGCAAGTGCGAGACCTGTTGTATTGAAAATGATTGTTAACCATTCTTAAGGTCTGACGTCTAATGTGAACAGTGAATTACATGACACATCGGAATGTTACAATCAATCAATACATGGGGCCCCTAACTGACCTATGCTGTGAATCAGCTGAAACCCTCCTCAGTCTTAATTGGTGTCCTTGAAAAGTAGCAAAACCTCACAGCAAAGATGCATGCAATGAATAAGCCTGCAGACGTCTGCTGGCATTCTGTTCCCGATATGCCTGTGGCTGAACAAAGCAATCTGCCAAATGGCCTGGGGAGTCATTTATTTCTTTGATGGGAAGCTTGTCATGTTTTGACGTACACAGGGTGGCTAGCATATTACTATAGACTGTCAACTAAACTGCCTCAGTGGTTCTTTCTTGTGCATACATAGAAGTGATTGATTCAAGCTGCTCAGGCGTGTCATTTGTGTCTAATCAAAACGATATAGAAGGAGACCGTGGGCATTTTGGTAGACCTTTGTCAGATACACATTTTAAAAGAAGTAAGTACAGACTCTTTTGGGCTCGCCTGGATCAAACCCCTGTGCTGATATCAATGTGGGCATGTGTTCAAAGAAAGAATGCGCACATTTTATGTTCATGTTACGCACAAGAATATTTTCCTGTGCTTTTGCTGTATGTCAAGCAAAAATGCTTCCGGATGGATGGCCCGATTTTGATAATATCTGAAACAATTTGTTGCAGGCAATTTGACATTTTGCATTGACATTACCAGTACTGAGAAAGCGAGCACGTTTTCGTCATCCTGTTTTTTTGGTCCATATGGGTTCTTCTTTTTAATTAAGCTGGCAGTTTTGTAAAATGCAAAACCTTGCGGTGTTCAGGATAATTTCAAATGCCATCTTGCTGAAAAATTAAATACAATTCGGTCAGCTTTTTTAACGCTGTAAAGAGATTAGATTGGACAAGCTGGTTTATTAGATTTTTCTGAGTTAGAGAAAAATGGGAAGCTATGCCAGCCGAAGAATATAACTAGTAGAAGGGAACAGATTGTTCCTCTTTGGTGGTGTAGAACCGATTTTTATATGAATTTTAACATTGTGTAATGTAAGTCTATATTTTAAGATGTATGAATCCATGATTAACCACAATATGAGCATACATCTGTTTTTCACCTTCAAATGAATATATAACACACCCAAGAGCTATTAAGATAGTAGACTGTCTGCTCTGAATTGAAGGTATGTAACAGTGGGATGGGTGGTGCTCATCAGGCCGTGTGTATTGAGGGGAGATGAGCCCATCTGTTTCCTTGCCTGGCTGTGGCCTGACTGAAGGGGAGGATTGTCTGGTCCTTTGTGGTATAAAACTAAGTGGCTGGGGTTCAGATTGTACCACTGCTTACAGATCATTCTCTCTACTGAGTGTGTCTTACCATGGATGCAGCTTAAGTTAAGTTTATTTTATTTACGTAGTTACTTAAAACCATTGCAATAAATACAACAACAATAAAATAAACGTAGACAACCATTTAAAATTTGCAATAAAACAATTTAACATTTGTATCCTGGTTCCCTCAAACAGTTGTAACTGCTCAACAGTTTAAAGCTGCATCACCACATAAAAGCACAGAAATGTGCAACACAAGTCAATAGAACACGTTGGTTATGAACAAAATTACTTAACAGCATCTAGTTTCAACACTTGCACAATGAGTTAAAATAAAGAAATGTGTGCGGGGGAACTGAAAGTGCTGAAGTGCCAATATACTTATATGTATACAAGCAACTATGTAAATATGCACAGAAGGGCATTGGATAAGTGTTCAAAAGGTGTTTAGCTTGCAATTTCGTGTTCAAATGACAGTCCCCCACCCACAGGTCATAGTTACTTCAGTTCTCTCAAGTAGTTGTGACAATTGAACAAACTAGGAATAGAGCACCACTTAGAAGCTGCTATGTTAGACTTGGCATCCTTGGTGTGTTCTCCCCTAACTTTTTGTATCTGTTTCCCAGGTTGTTGATGTGTGCTGGACTCTGTTTCTGCTGTTTTTTTTACTCTGGGCACTTTACCACTGCTAACCACTGTTAAAGTGCAAATGCTCCTCTACAAAATGTTAATGTAATTGGTTCATCCATACTTGGCATATTTTATTTACTGGTAAGTCCCTAGTACAGTGCACTAGAGGTGCCCAGGGCCTGTAAATCAAATGCTACTATTGGGCCTGCAGCACTGGTTGTGCCACCCACCATAGTAGCTCTGTAAACATGTCTCAGACCTGCCACTACAGTGTCTGTGTGTGCAGTTTTAAACTGTCACTTCAACTTGGCAAGTGCACCCAATTGCCATGCCTACACCTTCCCTTTTCTTACATGTAGGACACCCCTAATGTAGGCCCTAGGTAGCCCCATGGGCATGGTGCATTGTATGTTTAAGGTAGGACACATGCTAATGTGTTTTATATGTCCTAACAGTGAAATACTGCTAAATTCAGTTTTCACTGTTATAAGGCCCATCCCTCTTATAGGTTAACATGAGGGCTGCATTTAAATATGATTAAAGTGTAGGTTCACTTAGGGAGCGGATAGACAGAGTTTCGGGTCTCCGAGCTCACAATTTAAAAATACATCTTTTAGTAAAGTGAGCATTTTCTTGCTTAAACCATTCTATAACTCTAACTGTATATTCCCTGTCTGGGTCAGTTTGATAGTTGGGCTGTTTGCTCCTCTCTCTAGACAGTGACGCAAAGGGAGCTGGGGTGTAGCCTGCATATCCTGATGAGCCATCTGTGCTCGGAGGGAGGGGAGGAGTGGTCACTCACACCTGAAAGGGCTGTATGTCTGGCACCTGGCCTGGGCAAGGCAGGATTGCACAAACAAGAGAAAATGGGTATAAGAAGGGCGCCCCAAACCACAGACTTTAGATCACTTCTGGAAACCAAGAGGAACCTCTACCTTGAGAAGAGATGAAGAGCTGAGAAAGAAGAGCTGCCCTGCATTTGACTGTTCTTTGTGGAGCTATCCTGCAGTTGCTACTTCTGCCTGTGCAAGAGGATAAAGACTGGACTTTGTGTGCCTTCCTGTTTGTGAAGAACTCTCCAAGGGCTTGAAATTGAGCTTGCCTCCTGTTGTTGAAGTCTCACGGACAGCAAATACTTCTCTCTGCCAAGACCTGGAGCCTCTGCTGAGACTCCTGCCCTGCCAAGTGGTGCCCTATCCAGTTCCTGGGACCTTGAAAGGCGAAGTTGGCAGGCCAAGTTTGAAAAATCCACATGCAGACTGCCGTGCGTGGACAATTTCTATGCAACCTCTGGAAAACCAACGTGCGGCCGGCATCATGACTGAAATCGGCACTCCGCTAGCAGGGCAGCAATTGTAGGAGGCTGCCCTGGTTTGCAGTGGGTACCTCAGGTACTTACACCTTATACCAGGTCCAGTTATCACTTATTAGTGAAATGTAGCAGTGTTCTAGCAGATTATGCTGATAGAGGTAGCTATAGAAGAGCATCTTAGTCTGAACTAGGAGACATGCAAAGCTCCTGCAATACCACTTATAGTTACGCAGTACTTATACACAAGTAAAGACACTACTCAGTGTTACCGAAAATAAAGGTATTTCCTGTACGCTTTTGACATTGTGATATCCAGAATTTTTGCATCCCTGACTCTTAGAAGTTTGCTGCCATATATTATAATTAGTATTAGCTGTGTTTGTCCGACATAAAGATGGGGGACAATGTAGGCCTAATCAGTCTCAATTTAAGCTATTTTTACTAATACTGCCAATGCAAGGCCCTTCCTTTGCATTATATCTTTCTGACAGATGAATAGGCCCTCTTTGTCCATGATTAGTCCTAGATATTTGTACTGTGTTGCAGATTTAATCTGAGATTTGGCCCAGAACCAAGCAGGTGTCCTTTTTATGTTGTTATTCACCAACATTGTTCTTGCTTTCCTTGCCGAGGTTGATGTTCAGCTGATTCTCAGCAGAATACTCTTGCATTGTATTAAGAAGGAGCTGCAGCCCTACCTGGGTGTCCGTGGACCACTGGGCCCAAAATGCATAGGCGAGGCCCACACTCAATACCTGACTCCAAACGGAGAGAACACTGGCATTAGATGGAAAATAAACAGCCACCTCAGGGGGAGGGGTAGAGGGGCACCTCAGCCTGATGAATGCACAACGCCACTGCTCCACGAGGGGGCTCCATGCCCAATGATGAATCCTGGGAAGTGCAAAGCCACAGACTCTCAAGTCGTTTCAGTGGGTGGGTTGCCCCCTGCATTATCCTGGGGAGTGCAAAGCCACAGTCTCTCAAGTCTTTCCAGTGGGTGGTTTGCCCACTGCATTATCCTGGGGAGTGCAAAGCCACAGTCTCTCAAGTCTTTTCAGTGGGGGGTTTGCCCACTGAATTATCCTGGGGATTGCAAAGCCACAGTCTTTCAAGTCTTTTCAGGGGGTGGGTTACCCACTGCTGCATCCTGGGGAGTGCCAAGCCAAAGTATCACACGTGGATGCCTTTCTCCACTGGTTCTGGAGGGGGCTTTGTGCCCAGAGTGCTTCATCCTGCCAAGGACTGAGGTAGTGAATGTGATACTCCACTGGCTCTGGAGGGGGCTTGGTGCCCAGAGTGCTTCATCCTGCCAAGGACTGAGGTAGTGGATGCCTTTCTCCACTGGTTCTAGAGGGGGCTTGGTACCCAGAGTGCTTCATCCTGCCAAGGACTGAGGTAGTGGATGCCTTTCTCCATTCGTTCTGGAGGGGACTTTGTGCCCAGAGTGCTTCGTCCTGCCAAGGACTGAGGTAGTGGATGTGATACTCCACTGGTTCTGGAGGGGGCTTGGTGTCCAGAGTGCTTCATCCTGCCAAGGACTGAGGTTGTGGATGCCTTTTGCCACTGGTTCTGGAGGGAGCTTTGTGCCCAGAGTGCTTCATCCTGCCAAGGACTGAGGTAGTGGATGTGATACTCCACTGGTTCTGGAGGGGGCTTGGTGCCCAGAGTGCTTTATCCTGCCAAGGCCTGAGGTAGTGGATGTGATACTCCACTGGTTCTGGAGGGTGCTTGGTGCCCACAGTGCTTCATCGGACAAATGATCACTGGGGATGGCAGTCATGTCTGCAGTGGTGCCACTGGCTCAGGATGTCACGGGCCGCTGGCAGTGCTTGTGGCGCTGTCAGTTGCTGCGGTGCTGGCGGCGGGCTCTGTGGTGGCAGTGCTGGCGGCGGGCTCTGTGGCAGCGGTGCTAGCTGCGGCCTCTGTGGCGGCAGTGCTGGCTGCGGGCTCTGTGGCGGCAGTGCTGGCTGGGGGCTCTGTGGCGGCGGTGCTGGCTCGGGCTCTGTGGCGGCGGTGCTGGCTGCGGGCTCTGTGGCAGCGGTGCAGGTGGCGGTGCTGGTGGTGGTCTTCTCCGCCGTACAGGTTGGCATTGACGTGGACAGAAGGTGTGACACTGGTCGCTCAGTCAGTGCCACCATGCCCTCTCCTGACCTGCCCTTCAGTTTCTGGCCCTTCCCCACCTTGGATGGTGGTGTGCAGTTTTGCCACTATCCCCTTTCGGTTTCCCTGAGCCCTTGGGGGCAGGTGTTTTCTGCTTCTCCCTCTGGGATGTGGGCAACTTTTTAAGTTTTGCAGGGGGCGGAATGTCCTTGCCCTCCCTCCGAGGCACACTGGCAGGCCTGATGGTTGGCGCACTCCAATAGCCCGCAGTTGCTGTCACCACTGTGCCTGGTGATGTGGTGGCTGAGGTGCTGGAAAGCCTGGCCCTAGGGGACGGGTGGGAGGTGTAGGGAAGAGGTCAATATTAGCTAGGCAAATTTTTTTAGAAACACTGGGACGGGTAGATGGAGTGGGTTTGGGAGTGGAGGAAGAGGTAGTGGTTGTAGGCGGTGTACGTCAGCTGAATTTGTGTGAAGATGGAGGCTGTTCTGAGGTAGATGGCTGTTGAGTGGGTGTGTGCCTGCGTTTGTGTAATTTGGGAGGAGGGCTCACAGACACACTGGGAGAGGACACAGGGGATGTGTGAATCGTAGTGGGGGTGGTGAGTGCACGTGAGCGGTGTGTGGTGATGGGCATGCTGGTGATGGAGGGAGTGGCTGAATATGTAGTGCATGCAGGTGTGAATGGAGATGAGACTGGGAGGGAGAAGGGAGACATGGAGGAGGGAGACACAGTGGAGGCAGTGGATGTTGGTATGTCCGCATGGGTATGATGCTTGTGTGAGTGCCTGTGGGATGTGTGGTGTTTATGTTTGCCTGAGCCACCCTTGTGTGTTGAGGTGTGTGCATGCTGGTTTGATGGTGTGCTTGTGATGGGCTGAGGTACAGAGGATTGGGTCTGGGTGGAGGAAGTTAGAGGGGGGAGGCTGGACACAGGGACAATGGCTGCCATCAGTGCTGAGGCCAGAGCCCGAAATTCTCTCTGTTGGGCTGCCTGGCCAGAGTGAATGCCCTCAAGGTATGCATTTGTTTGTTGCAAAAGCCTCTCAACACCCTGGATGGCATTCAGAATGGTAGACTGCCCAGCAATGAGGGATCTCAGGAGGCAATAGCCTCCTCACTGTGGGCAGCAGAGCTGACTGGGGCATGGCCTGAGGTGCTTGGGGCGAAGGAGATGCCCACCCTCCTGGGTGAGCGGGCACAGGATACACGCTGAGGGGCTGCTGGATGGGCGGTGCTGGTAGGGGGGGTGGCAGCTGTACCTGTTGATGCGGGGGGCACAAAGGGGCCCGCCACCGCAAGGGAGCTCCCATCAGAGGAGGAGTCGCTGTCGCTGCTGTCACCTCCTGTTCCCGCCGTGGAGCTTTCCTCACCCTCCGTCCCAATGGCGGCTTCTGACTCTGTTGTTTTGCCCTCCAGGGCCAAGTGGCATGCAGCTCCCTCCTGCTCCGGTGCCAATGCTCCTCTGCCAGATGATGCTACTGCACAAAGAACAGGGAGACCACAAAAAAGGGGACGGGAGACAGAAGAAAGACATGTTCAGTGCATGCAATACCACTACCGTTGGTGGACACTCCAGACACAGCAGACCTCAGCACTACGCCATGCACTAATAGTTCCTAGATTATTCACAAGGCCATGGGGTGCAAGGCCTATGCCTGATTGCTGCACACATGGAAGTCACAGGAGCCTGACTAGGTGTAGATGGCTCTTCCACTGGTGGGGTTGGGTTTGCCACATAGCCTACCTCACAAGGGACCTTGCCTACCAACTTCGCCCTGGCCTAGGGGAACCCACTGCCCACCACCCCCACCCAGACACATCGTAATGCATGCAGAGTCAGATGAATGTGTCTGTACTCACCCCCTTGTGGCTGCTGTGATGCCCTCAAGTGCCCATCCAACTCTGGGTACGTCACCGGCAGGATCCGGAACATCAGGGGGGTCATGGTGCGACGGGCACCCCTCCCACATTAGGAGGCCATCCCCAGCTGGGCCTCCGCCGTCTTCTTGCTCCAGCGGCGAATGTACTCCCATCTTTTACAGCAGTGGGCGCTCTGTCTGTTGTGGACCCCCAGGGTCCGGACTTCCTTGGCGAAGGCACGCTAAATATCCTTCTTCTGGTGTGCACTGACCTAGAGGAATAGTACAGGGGAAAAGGTAAATCTTTCACCATCCAGAACGTCACAGTCATTGGCCCACGTTCCCACCCTTGCCCTGATGCACAGACACTCACCGTCCGCTCATGCAGGGCTCAGTCCCCCCCCACCCTGTATCCTCCATCCTCACCACTCCAAACAGCCATTGCCCATGCAGCATGCTCACACTGTACTCACCTGTTTGTCTGGAGGACCGTAGAGTAGCGTGTACTGGGGGAGGACCCCATCCACTAACTTCTCCAACTCCTCTGCAGTGAAGCAGGGGCCCTTTCCCCAGACACATGAGCCATTGTCGCTTCCAGACTGAGATCACAACAGCACCTGTAGTGTAGGTCCTCTCCTATTGAAGGTCAGGTATCAAGTGAGTGAACAGTGAGAAAATGGTGGTCACGTCCGTGGCAGTGCGTACCGTCACCACTGGCATACATCGTCATTGGCTCCTCGGACCCATAGGGTCCAATGTTAACCAATGCAGAATTGCGCCATCGTCCTCGACCGCCTACCGCAACGGTGTAGTACGCCAGTGCAGTTACCTCATATCCCCTTGTCCGACTTTACAGGTCAGGCAGCCGCCATTTGAGGGGGCCACATGGCAATAATAATAACTGTGTCACACCTATGTAGGCTTTGCATATAGACAGTAACAGGCACATTGCGGATTAATAAATGTGTGCTAATGACAATTTGTGATACATCAGTGTTGGCTGACTCTCTGCTCGCTGTTCTCGTCCAGAGGGCACATCCGCTGGGGCAGGTGAGGAGATGGCGGAATCCTCCAATGTACAGACCACTGGTGGACCTGTCGACAATGGAAGAGAGACACGTAATAGTCACCTACAGACTTGATCGTGCAACAATCCATGAACTGTGTGCCCAGTTGGAGCCAGACCTGATGTCAGCTATTCGCCATCCCACAGGGATCCCCCCTCTATTGCAGGTCCTGTCAGTACTCCATTTCCTGGCAAGTGGGTCTTTTCAAACAACAGTGGCCATTGCATCAGGGATGTCCCAGCCAATGTTTTCTAACGTGGTGTCCAGGGTGTTGTTTGCCCTGCTGAAACACATGCGCAGCTACATCATTTTCCCTCAGGTGGAGGATTTGCCTCCAGTGAAAGGTGACTTCTATGCCCTGGGACATATCCCCAACATCATAGGTGCCATTGATGGGACACATGTGGCCTTGGTACCCCCCGCAGGAGTGAACAGGTGTACAGAAACAGGAAGAGCTACCATTCAATGAATGTGCAGATGGTGTGTTTGCCCGACCAGTACACCTCCCATGTGAATGCCAAGTTTCCTGGCTCAGTGCATGACGCTTACATTCTGAGGAATAGCAGCATCCCTTATGTGATGGGCCAACTCCAGAGGCACCGTGTGTCTCTAATAGGTGAGGACAAGGACCCTATACCTTGTGAATAGTTGTCTGGGGTTGTCCCAACAGGTTAGTATGTGTCTAACAGTTGTCCCTCGACATTTGCAGGTGGCTCTGGTTACCTCAACCTGTCATGGCTACTGACCCCAGTGAGAAATCCCAGGACAAGGGCTGAGGAACGCTACAATGATGCACATGGGCGTACTAGGAGGATCATAGAAAGAACCTTCGGCCTCCTGTAGGCCAGGTTCCGGTGCCTACGTATGACAGGTGGTTCTCTCTACTACTCACCAAAGAAGGTGTGCCAGATCATCATGGCCTGCTGTATGCTGCACAACCTGGCTTTGTGACGACAGGTGCCTTTTGCTGCAGGAGGATGGTCCAACTGGAGGTTTTGTGGGAGCTGTGGAGCCTGTGGACAGTGAAGAAGAGGAGGCAGAAGAAGAGCATATCGACAACAGAAACAACATTATCCAGCAATACTTCCAGTGAGACACAGGTAAGAAGACATCACTGCCTCACACATCTCATACTATTGTTTGAACTATCATGAGTCTGTCACTTTCACCCAGTGTATGGACCCTGACTTGTCACTTTGCCTTTCCATTTCACAAATGTGTGACCTCTGCTATACATATTCCCTCATGGACTAGAGCTGTGTTACATCAGTATGTTGATAATAATATTGACATTGCTAAATTCCATAGTTATTGTAAATACACATTTGTGAAAGCACAGACTGACTCCCGATTGTTTTGTGATTGATGTGTGTTTATTTTTGTGCAAATAAGTGGATTGTGTTGTAAAATGGTCAGGGGTGATGGTGGAGGAATGTCCATGGCAGAGTCCAGTCTATTTGTTTCACAGGTGCATTGTCCAAAGGGGCATAGGAAGTGGAGCTTGGGCAGTTTAAGGATGGACAGGGTGACAAAGTGGGACAGAAGGATGACATTCAGTGGGGTCTCATTTCCTGGCCGGGGTCTTGGCAATGTTCTCTGTCTTGTTCCTGGATCTCAGGGACCGTTTGCGGGGTGGCTCTTCATCTGCAGGGGGTGGGGTGCTGGTGTCGTGGTCCTGTGGCGGTGCCTCCTGTCCACTAGCGCCAGCGGAGGTGGTGGGCTGTTCTTCATTCAGGCTAGTGTCAGGGGCCCTTTGTTGTGCCACGGTGTCCCTCCTGGTGTTCACAAGGTCCTGCAGTACCCCTACAATGGTGACCAGGGTGGCGTTGATGGACTTGAGTTCCTCTGGAAGTTGGCCTGTACCGTTGCCATCGTCTCCTGGGAATGATGGTACGCTCCCATGATGTTGGAGAGGGCCTCATGGAGAGTGGGTTCCCTGGGCCTGTCCTCCCCCTGTCGCACAGCAGTCCTCCCAGTTCCCCTGTTTTCCTGTGCCTCTGTCCCCTGAACCGTGGGCCCACTGCCCCGAGGTCCCTGATTTTCTTGGGGTGGTGGGTTTGCCTGTGTTCCCTGTAGATGTAGAAACACTGCTGCTTGACGTGTCCTGGGGACAGAGGGATGGGCCTGCTGGGTGGGTGCTGTGGTGGTGTTTCCTGAGGGAGGATGATCTGTGGTGGCTTGTGCCAGTGTCAGGGGAACCGACTGTCCATAGGTCCCAGATGGGCCGGGCTGGTCATCTTGATCCAGTTGTACAGAGCTGCTGTCATCACTGTGGGCCTCTTCTGTGGGGGGAGTGGACATGTCTGGAACCTCCTGTCCGGTGACGTTGGGTAGGGGTCCTGCAGGGGTGTAAAGGCATGATTATTGCACCTGTGTGTGCCATTGTGTGCAATGGGTGAGTGACCCTGTACTCCAGTGCTTGCATTCATGTCTAGGTCCTTTAGTGATATTTGGTTTGGGGTCTGTGTGGGTATCTGTAGTGGAAATGCTTTGTTGATGGGTGTCCATGCATTGGCGTTGCATGCAGGGCTTGGTGTTGGGATGGGTGGTTTGTGATAGTGGGACATATGTGAGGTGTTGGAGTGATGGGGGTGAGGGTGGGGGTATGTGATGGCATGCAGGTAGGGTGGGGGAAATAATAGTCAAGACTTGCCTTACCAGAGTCCATTCCTCCTGCTACTCCTGCGAGGCCCTCAGGATGCAGTATTGCCAAGACTTACTCCTCCCATGTTGTTAGTTGTAGGGGAGGAGGTAGGGGTCCACCGCCAGTCCTCTGTACTGCAATATGGTGTCTTGAGACCACGGAACGCACCTTCCCCCGTAGGTCGTTCCACCTTTTCCTGATGTCATCCCGTGTTCTTGGATGCTGTCCCACTGGGTTGACCCTGTCGACGATTCTGCGCCATAACTCCATCTTCCTTGCAATGGAGGTGTGCTGCTCCTGTGATCTGAATAGCTGTGGCTCTACCTGGACGATTTCCTCCACAATGACCCTGAGCTCCTCCTCAGAGAACCTGAGGTGTTGTTGTGGTGCCATGATGTGGTGTGGGTAATGTGTGGGATGGTGTGTGTTGTGATGTGTGAGGGGATGTGTTTGTGTGTGTTGTACGTGGATGTTGTGTGAGTGATGATGTTGTGTGTCTGTGGATGCTAGTGTTGTTTCTTGTGGTGTCTCTCTCTGGCCTTCTTTCGCAATTTTGGTAGTAAGGGTTTGTGGGTGATGTGGGTGTGTCCTCTATATTGTATTGGGTTTGTGGGGGTGGTGTGTGTATGTGTATGAGGTGTGTGTATTTCGAATTGTCCAATGTGGTTGTGTTTTGTATATGTGTGTGTATTTTGAGCGCGGCGGTGTGTACCGCCAATGGAATACCACGATTGAAAGAGCACCACGTCGATTCGTGGGTCGTGATAGAGTGGGCGTATTCCTGTTGGCGTGATGCTGGAGGTTTTGTTATCGCCAGTTTATCACTGACCTTTGGTGTGGCGGACTTGTGTGGGTGTCTGGATTTTGGTGGATTTCCGAGCTGTGGGTGGTAATAGCTGTAGCGGAATTCCACTGCGCAGCGGTGTGTTGGCCGTCTTCTGCACGGTAGTAAGCAGGATTTACCTCAAAGGTTGTAATGAGGGCCTATGTCCTTAGATCAGCTAAGTTATAAATGGACGATAGCCGCAATAGCATGTTATCCCTCTTCAAGCCATTGCAGTGTCCCCTAGATTTGTACTCTGGCATAAAAATGAGGGTGTTTGTGGTCAACAGCTGTTCTGGAGGTGCCAGCCAGGGTTAAGTGTTTGATTCCACTGGAATGTTGTGTTGCCAGTCCGTATCTTTCCACCCGGGTTCGCCCCCACTCTTCTGGTTCAATGAGTCTAGTCTTGGAGCGGTAGGACTAAAGGGTGCTGGTCAGCTTCAGCCGACTTTGTGATGTGCCTGCCTTCTGATCAGCTGAACCTTGTCTTTGGAGCTGGCTTGTTGTTATTTGCAGACTGGAGCCCATTTTGGTGTTTCCAGCTGTGCGGTGGGGCTGTTGGTTGCTGTTCACCACTACATTAGGCTTGCCTTCTGACCTCATTTCCCTTAATCCTAATTCCAGCTTTTTACCTGTTGCTATTTGCTGAGCAATTCCTGGAGGGGCTCCAGCAAGAATTCTGCCACTGAGCAGAGGGCCAGGAGTAAGTCTGAAGTGTTGTGCTGCTAGCACTACTGAATTAGTAGTGAACAGTTAATCTGGGTCCACTGTTTCTATACCAGGACTAAAACAACAAAGTAATCATAGTTCCCCAAAGCTGTGTCCCTCTCTGGGATTCCACTGGAATACCACTTTAAGCTACTCGTATTGAGGCCCTTTAAGATACTCAGGGAATTGAAAAGCAAATTTATTTAAGTGGGATGTGTTGTTCCATGCAGTTAACAAGCTTTGGTCAAATTTGAGAAATGCAGTATTACTGCATCAAAAAAATTATCATACCAGGTCTTACCATGATAAATGTGTGTCCATTAGCCACAGCAAGCAAACTGAATAATCAAATATTATATGAGAAAACAGGCTATAACGGAAACGCTTCATGTTATTTACCATTTAATTTTACAGTTTTGGTAATTTACGGCTGCAGTCATGCAATTACTAATATCATGAAACCACCCAATTATTTTGAAATGTGAGCAGAACTTAGGTACCCCAAGCCTGCAAGTGGTAAATGAGAACACTGGAATAAAAAATGTTCTTAGAGCCTGGGCTACAAAGCAATCTGGCACCTAATTGCAAGGGCCAAGGGGAAAGTAAATCCATGTTTTGGTCTCACAAATCATGTATTTACGCTCATAGAAACGCACTTACACACTTAATTGTAATCATGAGTACATATGCTGCTAGTGGTGGTAATCTGGGGCTTCTGTGTTGGCATGTGGGTATTTACCAACAGCTTCACAGAATAAGACATGGGATTAATAAGAAATGCACTCTTCTAAAGGAGATAAGCAAATCAATTTCCAGAGTGAGAATGAGGAGTGAGCATGTCTCCAATTAATAGGAATGTCCTCAAAAGAAACAATATTTTATCAGTGGGACAAAAGAAATAAAAAAAACATAAATTGAAATGTAACTATTACATGTAATAATGCATGCATTAGTATATTCCCCTCATATGTATACATTTGAAAATGCCTTTGCTTGTGTGTGAGAGAGAACTCACAAGGGAATTCCAAAACTACTGCAGTGAAACACAACTTTTCCACCTCCTGAATATCTCAATGAGCACCATTATAGTTCACTTTAGGGATACTGCACTGGGCAAAATTGAGTGGTTTGGGGTTTCTGGGCCCAAACTTACAGTGTCTGAAACACTGCATCCAGTTTAACTGCAGCAGAACTGCACCTGTTAAAAACTCAGAGGGAGAGAATACATCTGAGAGCAAATGGACAGCCTGGTCTCCAATTCCAGAACTATGTAGGAACATACAATGCTTCCCTGCCAGCCTACAACCTGGCTAGTCTATGGACAGTCCCATCATTCTAGGGACTACACCCTTGTTTCCCTCAAACTTGAATGCATCAGACACACTGCTGTCATTTGCTAACTGCTTGGAGCAGACTTTACAACTTGCCAGGAGTACTCTTTGAATCCGCTGTGCATTTAAAAAAGAGGTAGCAATTTACTTCAAATCAGCCAGGTCCGGTCCACTGGGGCTGAGGTGCCATGCCCATTCACCCTTTTCCCCTCAAGAAGAGTGTCTGACAGGCTGAGTAAAGGTAAGCCTGAGAGATGCTCCTCACTCTTAGGTCAGACTGCCAGGAGCTAGACATGCACTAAATGCGCAGGCTCGTAGCTGTCTGAGCTGAACTTTGCTGGGATGCAGATGTCACAGCTCCTGTGGGAATGATGTCTTCAGCTCAGCAAAGGTCCTTGAGGTCCTCCCCCTTGGGGATGAGGAGTAGCATCACTTATTGCCTCGAACCTGGGCCCTTCAGTTTTAAGCCCTTAAGCACCCAGGGCCGTACGTCAGTCTGTAACAATTCATCACAGAGTGTTGTGTTGTGGGGTCAGCAGTCTCACTGACACATACCACTCTGTGATGAGGTTAGGACCGCTGCCTTCCCTCATTGTTGGAACTAAGGGCAGCCAATGAGGGAAGGCAGCAGTGCCAGCCCTCCTGTGTCCTCCGAGGCTTGATACTGTTGCCTTCCTTCATTGGCTGACCTGAGGTCAACCAATGAGGGAAGGCAGCAGTCTCAAACATCCTGGGACCTTCAAGGCAGCGCTAGAGGTAAGTGTGTGTGTTTTAAAAAATATATATATTTGGTGCATGTATGTTTGAATATTTAGTAATGAGTGCTGTGAATGGAGGCGTGTCTGCACGAACGAAGGTGTGTAAATGAGTGTGTATGTGTGCGTGTGACCTGTACACTCCCCTCCCTCCTAAAATTACAGGCCACCACTGCTCCAAATCTAGACAGGAGCAACGTTTTGGTATTATGTAGGAATCAGGTCCTATTGGAGAATGAGTAGATAAAAAAAAAAACTGTTCATGCTTGGGTCAGAATTTAGCGTTAGTGTTATTTAACACTTCAGATCATTATTGGATGCGTTAAATGCCTAAACCTCAATTTAACAGGTTTAATCTGCTGGAATTTGACAAGGGAAAACCATATGGTGATTAACATATCAGGTGGAGTTTGGTGTGTTAAACACCAAACATTGCATGTTATTCTCCATAAACTCATAATAGGTGCCATTTATCGCACCAGATAAACAACAAACCAATAAATATTGTTATTTACCAGGTGCAATAATTAGCGCCTACGTTTGCAATCAGACTCTTAGTGTAAATTATCTATTTTATGCTGATGCATGCAAATCTATAATTTGGCACGCAGAAAAGATTCATTTCATGGGCATAATCGTGCTTGGATAGTGCTGTATGATAATTTTGATGTTAGGTTTCTTTTTGTACTTTGAAAACTTACTGAAAAAAAGCTGTGAATGAGTAGCATGTCCTACTTCTGGAAATTAATGAGTCAGTCACACCCAAAACTGGTATCAGAAGCAATTACTCAGAGAAAAAAAAAAGAAAAGAAAAAGAAAATTACCAAATTCACAAATAATTTTCTTAGAATTGTTTTGTTTTAGGTTGTAGGTGTGATTTATTCCAGCAAATGTATTTTGATTCTTGAAGCATTTTCCATTTGGAAAGGTAAAATGCTATCACAGATCTACAGATGAGAAACTGGGAATTTAACCTGGCAAACAATGTTTGCTATGATAGATGTTTCCTGTATGGTATATCAGAAGGAACAGGTTTTCAGGTGCGATTTGGGTGTGATATCAATAGAGTTTCATTGTGTTCTTTTAGCTTGCCAAAGCAGACAAATGGTGGTAATTTCACAAAAACATTTAGTTTCAGGTGTAAAATGCTGCGAAGACAAACTACAAAACAATAATTTGATGTTTCACATCTTCTGCACTATGTGTCGTCTGGGACTTTCAGGCTCACCTATCTGCTTACAATAGGAACATTCTTCTAGAGATGTTTGAAGACAGGAAAAAATATCCAACCAATGCTCAAAGCCTGCCCATCAGACTTTCTTCTACTGGTCGCTGCTTTAATATTGAGAATTAAGAATGGGGCTACAGACAGTACAGAGCACTTGAAAAGCAAGTTAGGTCTTGGATGAGTGTTTGGTTGAGGCCTTTCTATGCCAAGGATTTGCCACTCTTCACCCAGCAACTTATTAGTAGGAGGTGGCAAAGGCATGCATAATACTATTCACAGATGATATTCTTACCTCCTCTACCACTACTGCCAATAATCATGTAAACCAATAGCAATGGAAAACTGGAAGGTAGTTGTTGACTCACTTTGTGGGGAGACCACAGGGCAGGCAGAGGTTACTGGGCCCAATAGTGGTGGTTGTTTGCCAAAGGTGTCTTTGGGCAGTTTAACTATGGCTCCACAAGCTGGGCCAAGAAGAACTAACTCCAAACTTGACTCTTTGGTAGTAAGGGAGATCAGTGATAGGCTTCCAGTGAGGTAGTGTAAGGAGCATGAGGTGAAAACTCAACAATCTCCCAACAGGCACACTATTTTAATGTCCAGCCCAGTGCCCGTCTACTCAGAAAATAAAGTGCATTATTATCAAACAGCACCACTCAATACTACCAAATTCAATCCAGAGTACATAGTAATTAACCTGGCTGTACTGTGGCACTACACTGCTAATTTCCCTTAGTACTATCCTCCACCCAAGTGACTCTAGATGGGACTATCCCCCAGCAATTTATGGTAGAAGCACCAAAATGGTTTAGGTGCAGACTGTAGTGCCCCAATACGTTAAAAGTACAATTAGTTTACTTGTTTGCTTGAGTTATTAACCCTGATGGCATAGTGGCTAGTAATTCAGTCTCTCATTCGTTAGCTATTGACTAGAGAGACCACAGCTGATTGTCCCCCACTTCAGGTGTAGGTCTATAGTGATCAGATGCAGTGACTTTGAGGCCCGTGAGGAGGCTGAAATGGCATGCATCTGATGAAACTGATCTGATCTGCCAGGTAAGTTGGGTATCAATCAGTGGTCCTGGCTCCACCATACAAGCACTGGTCCAACAGTTACTGCTCCATCGCAGCTGGTAAGGTAGTTTGGGAAAATGCAGCCTCCTATCAAGTGGAAGCAAACACAATTTGAATTATAGCCCCAAACAGACCAATGTGAACACTACAGCAGTTGTCGTGCTCACACATGATCACACCCATCTTTCAGTTCATGATTCCTTTATGCGTGAAGGACTGAATTCTAACAGAGTCTATGTGTCATCTTTCTAGAGTATTTAAAGTTAGGGTAACTTCACCAAATAGGCAGGGTGTCACCTTTCACAGAAATATACAAGTGAAAAGCGTTAAATGCCTCCTGTATAGTGTAACAGTTAGAAGGAAACCCTTCTTTGACAGTCTTGTGATCCTTCATTGAACATGAAGTGATAAAACAGCAAGGAAACAAACTCCTTTTGACATCAAGATGGAAAAAAGAGCTAGGTTGTGCCAAAAGAAGATCCTAAAATGTGGCGAATAATGGTAATAAATTATCAGGGTATGAAATGCCTTGTGATGCAACTTCTTTTCATATACCACCCTTAATACATGCCTTAAACAGAAACTGACTTCTAATGAAAAAGTCTGCAATATCTTGGATTTCGAGAGTCACACATCCTCCAATGGACATATCCCCATTTTGGAAAGAATACATTTTTACTTGTGTTTCTACGTTTTCCTCTGAGCTCATAACATTTCTTTGACTAGGAAGAAAAAGCCCAGGTTTTATTTTCTGCAAGCTGTACAGAATTAGAGAGCCCTACTGCCTCCATTTGCACTCTGCTATGTTTAATTGAAAACACTTTTGAGTCACTACAAGTCCCAAAATAGTATAACACCCGAGGAGGAGAGGATGTTCAACAGCAGTCAGATTAGCTTTTGTATTCAGTGATGGAGAGTGACTGAACCGCTTCTTCTTCTGAACCAAGCCACAGACCAGGCGCTGCCCATTCTTTAGGGCAGAGGGGCCACACACACCCACCTTTTGCCCCTCATAAAGTGTGCCTGTCAGGCTAAACAAAGGTCCGCCTGACAGACACTCTCCATGTTCAGTTCAGGCAGCCAGGAGCAGACATGCACGATTTGCGCAGACAACTCGCTGCCTGAGCTGAACTTTGCTGGGCTGAAGAGCTCACAGCTCCTGTGGGTATGACCTTCTCGGCTCAGCAACGGTGCCTCAAGACCCTCCCCCGGGTGATGAGGGAAGCATCACCCATTGACTTTGACCTGGGCGCTTCAGGTTTAAGCCTTGAAGCTTCCAGGTAGAGTGTCAATCAGTGACACCTATACACAGAGTGGGATGGGGTCAGCGGTCTCACTGACCCCATCCCACTCTGTGACGAAGTTGGGACTGCTGCTTTCCCTCATTGGCTGCCCTAAAGTCAGCCAGTGACGGAAGGCAGCAGTCTTAACCCTCCTGGGACATTCCAAGGCTGAAGGTAAGTGTGTCTGTGTGTATGATCTTTTTAAATGAATGTTTGATGCACGCGTGCATGTTTGAATGTTCATGAGTATTGTAAATGGATGTTCATGCTTGCCTGTGTGTGTATGAAAGACTGAGTGTGAGTGTGCTTCCCACCAGCCCCCCTCCCTCCTAAAACTGCCAGCCACCACAGACTCAGGTGAGCTCTTGAGAATGTCCTCTGAACATATTCCACTGTAAATGCAACTGATTGTCTTAGATTTTATATTTTCACCACTATTCAAAGGCAAGCACTTCTCGTTATGCAGTGCTATTCACCGTTGGGTAGAACAGATTCAGGCTTCATGGTAATTGAGGTGAAGGTTTATAGACTTAGGGGCATATTTATACTCTGTTTGCGCCAATTGTGCGTCAAAAAATTTGACGCACAATCAGCGCAAACGTTGCATCATATTTAAACTCTGACACCCGAGCCCGCGGACGACAAAATTACACCGTGTGCGTCAGTTTTTGGATGCGGCAACCCACCCTGCGTTAATGATATGCAGGGTAGGCGTTCCCGTCCAAAAAACGACGCACACGGCCGTGCGTCGTATTTATGCTTCCGGGCAAAAATGACTCTCGGCCGGGAGGCGGAGCAAAAAAACGACGCACAGCCCAATTTGCGTCAAAATTTAACGCCTGTGTCAGGGCAGGCGTTAAAATGGGGCAAACACACCTGTATTTAATCAGAACACACAGAACAAACAGCAGAGCAGCAGAGCAGCAACAGGGAGACATGGAGGGGATTTTTATCCAGCGTGCACGCAGACACAGAGCCCAGCAGCAACAACAGCAGCTACAACACCAGCAGGGACCCCAAAGGCAGCGCAGAAGGCAGGAGAGGATATTCCGCCCAAGAACAACCCTGCATGGCCTCAGGGAACACAACATCATACAGAGCTACCGGTTGAACTGGCAGGCCATTCAGCAGCTGCTGCGCAACATTGAACCGCAGTTGGCCCCCACTTTAGTGACACCCCGCACCATCCCAACAGAAACAAAGCTGCTTGCCGTACTTCACCTGCTGGCAAGTGGCTCGTTTCAAACAACTGGTGTCCTGGTTGGCGGAATATCACAATCATCATTCTCCGCATTTCTGCCAAAAGTACTGGATGCCATCATTCGCCTGACACCCCTCCACATCTGCTTCCCTAACACACTGCAGAAGCAGCAGGAAACAAAACAGGGGTTCTACGCAATCAGTGGCTTCCTACACGTCCTTGGTGCAATCGACTGCACACACGTACGCCTTGTGCCACCTGCTGCAACAGAACACTTCTACTGCAACAGGCAGCACACACATTCAATCAACGTGCAGGCCATAGTCGATCACCAGGGCTTGATCACCAACATCGTGGCTAAATATCCTGGGAGTGTACATGACTCCTTCATCTTCCGTCACTGCACCACCAACCAACACTTCCAGGATGGACGGTATGGCAATGCACTACTTGTTGGTAAGTACAGAAACCTAATTAAATACACACTGCACAGCAACCCTCTAGGACACACAACACATACACCACAACAGCAACATCTAGACAGGAACACACTGAGTTCCTTACATCACTAGCCATGTTTCTTAAGTCACCATTGAACCTGTCACACATTGGAATTTACTGTACAGCCTTATGTGAAGACATTAATGAGTGTGGTTGCCTAAATGTCACCTTGCAAATTGTAGGTGTCACAATGACCTGTACATTAAAACATTGCATAAGTTTCAAGGTATGGGATGTAGAGGGTACTTTGATATGAACGTGTTAACAACACCTCCAAATTTAAATGTGCATGGAACTATCATCTCACCCTCAGTGAAGACACACGGACACCTGTATCACAAGTCACAATGCTAGGTAGGGCACACTGTACTGCAAATCCCAAAACATACTGCTGACAAATGGTTAGCAGACAAACACTTGCTCAACCAAGGAAACAACACAATGCAGATGGTATAGCCTACAAGTATAGGATGTCACATCAGTATACAAAAGAGTCACACACAACACAAGACAACTACTGCCATTAAAGGTCTTTTCAATAATGCAAGCTACATCTACATGATCCCATTCTGTGTTTTTCCTTCAGCTGATCAGGGGTATGGCATCCAGCCATGGCTAATGACACCATTTGGGAACCCGAGTACTGCTGCAGAGTGGGCATACAACGACGCCCATAAGAGGACACGCAGCATTGTCGAGCGCACCTTTGGGATCCTCAAGTCAAGGTCCCGCTGCCTTGGCATCACTGGCGGTAGCCTACTATATTCCCCCGAGATGGTCTGTAGGATCATACTCACATGTGCAATATTGCACAACATTTGTGTAAAAAGGAACATTCCCCTCCTCGAACCAGACCCATACATGCCTGAAGACGATGAAGAGGAGGATGCTGGCCTGCAATAGGAGGGGGAACAACCAAACACGGCTGCTGGAGTGCGGAGGCGCCAACACATTGTAAATAATTTATTTTCATAATTATCACCATCACCACTTAATGCACTATTGTAAATAAACACTGATAACAAACACCACATCATGGTTTGGCCTATTCATTTCTGCCCACCTTTAGCTTGAAATATCTGAAGAAGAATGTCGTCTCATTGAGCAATAACGATATAACAATCATGACACAAAAAAATACACCACAAATGTAATGGCCACCATACAATGGGCAAATACACACACAATGTATATGACAGACATCCTGTACAGGTCACCTTTGAAGGGCTATAGCTGAGGACCACACATATGACTCACATACATGTAGTAAGCATGGATCATCGCAGCAGATGGCACACAACTAAAACACCATCACTCAACTAGGGGAAAACAGGCCTCCTACATCAGGCAGTTCACATGCTAATGCTTCAGGAACAGGAATGTAGTACTAGACTCTTGCCAACAGTAATTCCAACTACTTACTATCATTGCAATGACTATCTGTCACTAGAGTTACACATAAGCAGAACATACACAGCACAAGTGCTACACCTATGACAAGCATCCAACACATCACATCAAATCTACATGTCAGCCCTTTTCTAAAAAAATTACACACACTTGCAGCTGCTCACACCCCACCTGTCTGAAGAGGTCCCTGGAATGCCGATTTGTGTACACTGAGATTCCCTCATCTACACACACACACTCACAAGAGTCATCCAGTGTGCCACACCCTTTCCTATGCCTACCATTGTCATACTACCATCTCACTGCATGGAACTCAGTTCATATAATACACTGGCTTTGAGTTTATAAGGCCTGGTATCACCTGTAGATTGATTCTTCTGTGAAAGGTACTGCAGGCTATTTATCAGCAAATCCCATCTGACAGGACTAGTGAGACACAGATGGAGGCCACACCAGTGATCCCCTCCATGCACACCACCCAAATGTACATGCCCCGTCCCTGCTGATGCCTCCTACTGCATACATGTTTGAATTTGAGCTATTACATCATTAAGCTTTGACACTAATGTTGCCGTAGAAAACTTTATCAGGGTTCATGTGTCACCTTCAAAACAACACAGGACATACACAGTGTGACATCTCAACTGTCTATTGCTCCCTCTGACCAGTCCTAGTCAGAACACGTGATCATGTAATTACTGAAAGAACTTGCTCCTGATTGACCCAGCATCCTGTCAGCCTGACTGGCACCTGTCCGTGGGTCACTCTACAGATACCTGGGGTCCACCTATGGACCACACGTGCTGTCCAAAACCTCTTGTACCTCAGACACTAATTTGTCATTAGCCTCATCAATGTATACTCAAATACATAGTATAGCATCATCTGACTGTTATTTGCATCTGATTTGTGACAGTGCCCTTGAATAGCCAAATCTTGGCCCTTCCGTTGTCTGGCCCTCATTAATGCCTAAACTACAAAGTGTGACAGTGGACCAGGACCATAGTGTATGATGGTGTAAATGGCCTCCATCAAAGCCAGCAACCTCAGATAATGTCCATGAAAAGGGAACACATATGAGGACCCTGACTGTTCAAACGCTGAGTAACATTGTTCAAATGATAAAGATGAGTCGTGTATGTTGAATACCAGCCATTTACTTCTGCACAGAGGCTATGATGTTTCCTGATACATTACCATCCACAGAGGCCAACTGGAGTACAAATGTTGCAATGACACATGTCGGATCCAGACACCTGAGACATTCTCTCACTCAGCACACCAAGGTTGCCCAGTTGAAAGTCTCATTACACGTTTTCAGTGACAGGGTGGGACCATCCATGTGTAGGTGACCATGTCCTCAATGGCTTCTCTCAAATTTTGCTACAAACAATACCCAATAGAAACAAGATTAGCTGCCACTAACTCATGAGGAGACCTGGAAGTTACAGTGACAACATACACCCTGACAGTTGATACTGGATCAATATTGGACCACACACATGTACATGTACCATCCAATCAACAAAATATTTGCAAGCAGCCGATCACAGTAGTGTCCCAGTTGTAACCTAGCAGGAAGAATGAAACATGCAACTAAACCAGGTAATGCATAAAGGGCCACATACATCAACAACCTATTTGCTATCAGGACATGAGGAACGTTGAGATTTTGCAAAAAATATCAATGCAAAATGGTATGTCAGATTTCTCCAAAGAATCAATAGGGCAAACGTAAAATGGGCAAATGGGATTACAGAATTGCAAACAGTGAATCATAACCTATTTGCTTCCATGAGCCTACTGCTGAAGGTTTAGCATTACTGAATTTGGGAAACCCTTGGATAAATTTGCAAGTCTGGAAGAGCAAACCCTAGGGTGCTGGGGGCCTAAGTCCACCTCTACTGCCCCCCAAATAGACATTATTTATGCACATGTGAAGCACAAAGCACATACATGCATAAGGCGCATGTGTGGCCTACATGTCAAAAGTAAAACACATTTAAGATACATTAACTCGTAATTAGGACATGGTTACCCCCTTAAAAAGTGTAGGTGACAATTGCACTACCTATTTGGCCTTTATATAATTTTGATTACCGTGATAAATGTGGACACATTTTTGCTAAGGAATACATCGTGGTATCCCATTCATATTTTGAAAATAGCCATCAGCAATTACCCACATATGTGTACAATTATGAGTAATATCCATTCTGACCAATCATTACTATTGCACTGTGAATACCTTCTATACATCCTATAAGGGACATTTGCCATAGCTAACCCCAAATGTGTATCACTTAGCACCGTTTGGTCATGACAAAATTCATTTTACAATTTGACAAATGAAAGACATATTTGTCATAATTCGTCATATTTCCCCGCATGCAGCTTGTGCGTCATAATTTTTGACGCACAGGAGTGCAGATAATGCAGAGTCAAAATTATTTTTCATATTTAGATATCATAATTGCCAGCGGCTTAATTTTCAACTCTAGAACTGTAAAATAAGCCTCAAACAAATATAATGGACCAATGAAGATTTTTTTTTTGACTCTGCATTATGTGCACTCTTATGCGTCAAAAAATATGACGCACAAGCTGTATGCGTCAAAAAATGACGCATAGCGGGGAAAAACGGCGGCCATTTTATGCAGGATGTGATGTAATAGGATATCCTGTTTACAGAATCTGTACAGTGGGTGTACTTTCACTTTCACTTTGCAGTCTCAGATTATTCTAGACTTTGTGGCTGTGTGGAAAGGGTTGTCCTGTGTATTAGTGCTTTTGTGCCCAGTGTACCTTCTCAATTGTGCTTTTGTCATCATTGTCTTGTTGTTGAATACTGTCTGAGTCTGTGTTGTATTTTTTTGTCAAGTCCAGTGTTTCATTTATTGTCTGTGGGAGTCTGTTGTGGGTACTGTAATATAGGGGTTAGTTGGGCTCTTCTTCTTAAGTTTTCTTTGTATTTCACCACTCTACCTTTCCCCATTTCCCCCTTTTCCTTTTTCTACAACTTTTTCCCCTTTGTCAGTGCTGACATGTCTGGTAGGACACGGCTTGCCAGGATGGGTGAGGAGGAATTGGGTGGATTTATATGGCTTGTTTGCCATTTCCTCCCACTCATGCTGGAGGCTGGGGGTAGGGTGATACAGGGGTATCACACAGAGGCCCGTAAAGTCCGGTGGGGGAAGGTGTGCCATCACTTGGTCCGTGTATATGGTAGCCTAAGGAATGAACATCAACTGAAGCACCGCTGGGCTGATCTGATATCCAGGGAGCAAGATCTGCTGGACCACCTGGGAATCAGGATTGGTGGCCATGTTGGTGAGTACACATCAATTACATGTGCACAATTTAAAGCTGTGTGGCGACATGTGATGATTGTTACCCAATCTGCCAGATAAGTAGCTGACTGTGTGTAATGCTAGGGAAACCTACTGGGTAATTGATGCACAATGTGAAGGAAGACAAATGCTAGCAGTCAGGTAGCTCATGTTTTCTACACATAACGGTTGCCTGTAGCAGTATGTAATGTAGTGCTGCCTTTGTGTCAGACAAGCAACACATTAATGACTCAATTAGAACTCTACAGCTCACAATAGCCAGTGAAAAATGGATGTTGAAACATCATACCTACATATGTATACGCCATAGCTAGACTGACATTTGTAAACCCTACATGATGCCATAAATGAGTGCTGCCTTCACGTCAATTGAAGTTAGCAATGGTGTCCACACATATGTCACATGTGTGTCTAGTTGGTGTGTAGGGAAAATGACCACATAGGCTGTTTGAGTTTAAGAGGTCATACATTCCTCAAGTAACCAGCTTTTGGATGTCTCTCTTGGATGCACATGATGAGATGAATGCACCCCTATATTGTTGGGGCATACTAATGGAGGTGCATCTTTGACACCACATGACTGTCCAGGTCACTGCATGTATGTAGTAGGGTGTGTAACTGTAGCAGGACACTCATCCAATGTAAATGTTGCTCATGAATAATTCCATGCAGTATGAGCATGTGTGAAAGGGTTTCATTACTCATGTCATATTCTTACATTGTCTTTGTAATTGCAATTTTTTGTCAGTTCACGGATTCTGAGTATATTCTTCCTTCCATGCTTTACAGGTGGACCTGCACCATACACAGTGGGAGAGGTGGCTCATTTTGAGGACCCAGACACCTACAGTGAGTGTTGCATGTGTGCTATTTTTAATGTTTGCTGGTGATGCATGATGGACTACTGTGTGTTCAACAGAATTCAAGGTTTGATGCGCTGCCCATTCATTAGTATTGTTCCATTAGTGGGATTTCAATTATCACTTCATTTTGAGTTGACCTATGCTTATCCATTTCTCAGATTTTCGGTCTGTAGGCCATTCCAGTAGGGCCCGCTATGGGGAATGGGGTGAGTCATGTGGAATACACTGGTTAATGTAAGAGTTGCTCTGGGACTTGTCTCGGACTGAGTCTGCATTTCAGACTGACATTCTCCCAGATAGCTTCTGCAAAAGGCTTGACTGAAATCTGCTGCTTCCCTAGTTAACGATGGACTGAGTACACTGTAGGTTGGATCTTCCTGGGGCATGTACTTCCACAAGTTGAACTAGAAGTGTGTGGGACTAGAGTGCAATGGCCTAGGTGTACATTCTACTCATGATCATGGGTGTTCTTGCTCCTCTGTGTCTGTAGTAAAATATGCCTCACTGGTAGTATGTGATGTTTGCCTAAGTCAGTACATTTTGACATGTGTGGACCTTGGATAGGACAAGGTTTAGCTGACTCCAATTTGTTGCTAGGCCTTCACTGGTGTTGTGTGTGTGGAGGCAAAAACTTGTTGAGCTTTCTATACACTCCTGGGTGTGCATAGATTATTGGATTGTTGGAGGTTCTTCCCACCCCACCCTCAAAGACTGCCATGTGTTTGGGAATAGGGTACCTAGGACTGTAGCAACCAGTATGTTACACATACTTGTGACCATTTGAAACTTTGTTTTGAACCTAGTGTACACACTCGGTTATGGCACATGAGTTCTATACTAGCAAAAACAATTACAAATCGCAGATATTGAGGGTTGTGATTGTTATCACATACACTGACATATGTAGTCAAGGCAATAGGTGGAGGAGGTGCAGCCATAATGTCAGCTACATTACTAATTATTTTGATGAGATGTTTAGGCTGATGTCACCCATCATGTATAGACATGTATATGCTAGGTGTGAGATGCCCTTTTGTATGCAGGCTTCCCATGTACTTCCTCTGAGACTTTCAATGATCTATGTGGTGATATGAGCTGTTACAACTACAGTAAAAGTAATTTCCAATTGACCCATTGTGCTATTCCACCCAATGCATTTCCTATGGTAAATAGTTGCCCTTTCTCTTCACAGCTGCAAACATGAGTGCTGCACAGAGGCATGATTTTGAAAGGCGGGCCATGAGATACCAGCACATCATGCAGGTGCAGTCGGGGTTCCGACGGACGGCCCGAAAATACCAGGTGGATCGGGCCTCCGGAGCATGGTGGGCCTCACCACAGGGTGGCCCAACGTTGCCCACTACAGCCACCACCACCACATCCACCAGTTCTCCCCAAGTGGCCCCAGCAACGGCGGGGACAGTTGTCCCTGCCTCTGCAGCACGACCTGGACCCAGCAATATCAGAGCTGCAGGACAGTCCAGTGGGCTACAAACAACTCCCACACAGAGCACCTCTGCCAGCACACAGACAGCAGCAGCACCTCCAATTGACCCTGCGGCATTCCAGGCTTTAGACCGGAAAATGGACAAGTTCATTCGGAAGGTGGACAAGCTGAGCCAGGATGTGGCATACACAAAGAAGCGGGTCAGGTCCATCAGGCGGACCCTACGGAGGGCCAACCTCTAGGACTTATTTGGTCTATTTTAATTGATCCCTTCCCTCTCTCCTCTTTCCTTTTTATCATGATAGGTGGGTTTTGGGGATTAGTGTTAGGTTAGTATAGGTTGTTAGCTTAGTTAGTGTTAGGGAGGAGGGTGGGGGGTCCTTATTCTTTCTATTTTTCATTTTTGAGTGTGTGGGTGGGTGGGGGTCAATGTTGGGATTCCTGTCTGTTTAGAAAAAAAATATATATATATATAAAAAAAATACAAAAAAATATATGATTGTTTAGGATAGTATAGTATGTGTGTAGGTTAGTATGTGTTGTCCTGCATGTGTCCTGTCTCATAATGGTGGGTGAGGGGTTGATGTTTAGATCGATTCATTATATGTGTAGAGTAAGTTTAGCTTATGTTAGTTAGGGACAGTTGTGGGTTAGGAGTAGTCAGGTTAGATTAGTGTAGGTATGACTTTTCCCTTAGTTGCCTCTGGTGTGAATACATATGAATAAATATATAGTTAACCCTTTGCGTTATGTGTTAACTGCTACTTGATCATGGCCTTGACATCAGTGTAGGTGATTGTTGTTCTATGACATTTGTGTCCTATGCTGCACACCGAAGAAAATAGAGGTTTAAAATGGCAGCTACCCCTGTGCTAACTTGGTAAGTATCCACCATTTGATAGAACCACCATTTGGAGTTTACATGGATCACCAAGGATTTGTGTTGATGAGTATGTTTTCTACATCACAAAGTGTGCTTCCAGACTTGGTATTGTGGGTAATTTATTAGGTCGGACTGCAGTGTGATGTTCAGAGACATCTTTGTAGATGAGGTGTTGTTAACACTCTTGTCTTGTTGTCTTCATTACTGACATAGATCATGTGTGCAAAAATTCAGCATGACTTCCCTTCATGGAAGTATACTCAGAAAGGGTGATATGATGCTGTGTTTAGTTGTGTTTGCTTAGATTATACTGCATAATTTAATATTTTAGTATTGCATGGTGCCCACATTTAGCAGCCACCATTAGTTGACTTTGATTGCTATTGATGGAGCATTATCCTGTCCCACACAGCATGATTGTGTGTGGTTTGTCCCTTCATCAGCTATTCTCCTCAGGATGGTCAGGCTATGATGCAATCCTGGCCACTGCACAGATGTATCAGACTACATGATGTCAGGACAGTTGTATTGACAAGCTACATGGTTGTCACACAGGCAAATTAGAGTTATCTACTGCACAGTTGATGTGTCAAATAACACAGAGACATATTAGGTGGACAAGTGCTATTTATTGATAGGTGCTGTAGTGCAAAATGTACATTGTCCATGTTTGCTGAGTCCGTTCTAGTGCATTCTTACATGGTGATCCTACAGAAGGGGTGTGGATGATGCTCCTGACATGCTGGGGTGATGTTACAGACAGTGCAGAGGGACAGGATTTGCCAATTAGTAGGAGAGAGACATTCACTGACAATGCTGACAAGTTATTCAGTGGTTAGCAGAACAGTCATTGAGTATAGTTGTAGTGAGACTGGCATTTGACAAAACGTAGGACCTTGGTCAAAGTAGGCCATGGTGCAGGGACTAGTGCTTCCGGGTACTCTTCCGTGTGAATGTGATCTGTTCCATGTCTTCTTCTTCTGATGTGTGTGTTGCCTGCTTTGTCCTTGTTGTTGTTGGTTGTGAAGGGGCATCACACACCTCAGTGTTAGAAGACGTGGAGTCAGACATTCCGGTGGCTGCTCCCTGTGAAGGTCTTAAGGGCAGTACTGCAGCAAGGAGGGCCTGCTGGTTTTGGAGAATAGCAGCTACATCACGATGGTAGGCAGCCAGATCGTCCCTGAGGGAGTCATGATTGCATTTGTGCATGCAGTGGAAAGTTTGGGGTGCGAGGTGTTGTGGCAACTCCCTTACTGCAGTGGTGAATTCCTTTATAGTTTCTTGTAGTCCTTGCAGTATGGATGTTAGGGCTTGCATGGCTGCTGCCTGATCTGCAGATGACATCATGCACGAGCGCACCCCCTCAAGGCTGGCTGCCATATTTTGCATCCCCACCCGCACCTCCTTGGCCAGCTCCCGCTGTACTCCAACTACAGTTCTTTCAAAGCTGGTGCCAGTGTCGTCAGAGTCCTCAGCTGTGTAGGAGCTGGCAGGTCTTGCAATTGGGGTGGTTCTTCTGTGATGGCTGCTTGTTCTGTGCTCCTCCTTGTGACTGAAGGTGGGGTCTGGAGGTTTTCAAGGACCTTTTGGATGGTCTCCTGGGGAATGTTTATGGGCTCGTCATCCATGTCATCAGGGAAATCTGGGACAGGCATATCGGCAGGAGATCCATGTTCCTCTGCAATGAAACAGGGTACATTTAGTGTGTCTGTGTTGTGACAATTCTGACATAACATGCCAGCCTTTTGATGGATTTACTTTGTGATCTTGTTTGGTATTGGTATCTGCTGTCCTTCATATGGGCATTGTTATAGGCCTATGGCCCACCTGTGTGTCACATGTATGATATAGAGTTATCAGACTTGTCTGCCTAATCGCCTCTAGGTGTTGCTTTGTACCAAATAGGGAATAGCCATCTTTTTGTCCTACTCGACCCTCCGTGTATATCTATTCTTATGTTGAGACCTTTCACTAGCTGTGGTTGTTCTGATTGCCCTGGCAGCACACTTGCCTCTCAGGACCTGCCCCAATCCCTGATTGTTCACATTGACTTAATTGTAATTGACATGTGGCATATCCTATGCATGGCAATGTTTTGATGTGATATGGATGTAGACATTGTTAATGTGTCCAGCTGATGTTGGGTAATGTGTGTTTAATTGGATTGCCCTGATTATCGTATCAATGTCCTATTTGGTCCTCTGACTGTGCAGGTGTATTTAAGTGACCAGTTGCATGTGTCCCCTACTCAATGCTGTTGTCTGAGCAGTATGACATTTGTGATGTTGCCTTGATAGCCAGGCATGTGAAGGACCCTGACATATGCAGCATGTGTGTGTCCTTAGTGCTGTGTCGCTCCTATTGCTGTTTACTTTGGGTGATGTATGTGACAACTATGGGCATTGACATATGAGTGTACTGGGGCCTTTGTCTTGTTTCAGGAGATTGTTGCAGATGTCATCCTCACCCCTTAATTTAGGTATGTATGTTCCATGGGGAGGTTACTGCCATTGGCTACTTGAGCTGCACAGAGATCAGAGGTGTTAGTGTCAACTGCTGTTGCAGTTACATTGCAGTTGTTGTTTTGGCTAGTGGATTGCTGATAGGGCCCTAGTTGATGTAGGAGATATTTTGGCTGACGAGTGCCAGGATGTAAGTTTGACGTAGTGGCCTTCCCTCCTGTTGAGGCTTTCCCTTAGCTCCATTGTTGTCATGACAGGATGCCCCCATGGGACTGTTGTTGGTGTTGTGTAATGTTGTGCCCCAGCTTCTGTATGTGCAGGGCATGCCCCCCTGCTGTGCCCCTTTACCCATGCCACTCCATGTATATGCTGACTTACATGCAATGTGTAGTGGTATTTCCCCCCCTGCTTACAGTCAACATTATTGCATTTTAATTCCCCATGCAACTTACCCTGCATGTGTGTTGTCTCGTGGTAGTCTGCACTGTCCTGTCCTTGAATCCCTGTGACGATCTCCTCAGGGATGACGGCTGCGACCATCTCCTCCATGTGGTCCAGGGCCTCCTGGTGTGCAGGACTCCCCCTCCAGTCTGCAGTGCTGCCTTCCTGTTCCTGGCCATTTTTTCCTTTGTCCTACGTTTGCAGTCATGCCAGCGTTTCTTACACTCGGTGACTGTTCTGCGTACTTCAGCCACACTGTTGATCTTGTCAACAATTTGTTGCCATATGGCCTCTCTCCTACTGATTGGCAACTTAGAGGTGATGAACAGTTGGTGCTGATGTTCCGTCACCTCTTTAACCAGGATTTCCTGCTCCTCTGCACTGAAGCTACACTTTCTTTTTTTTCTATATATGTTCTGGTTCCTGTATGGATCATCCTGGCTGGTTCCTGGTCTGCTGTCATCTTCTTGGGGTCTGTAGTGGCGTCTGGGATCCATTTTGGCTCTCCTCTGCTGAAAGGGCAGTGTTCGCTGGTATTTTTGGCGCTATTGCGTAAAAAAAAACGGCGCTTTCTGGGTTGCGCTGTCGTAAATCGACCCACAGTCATTTACGTCGCGTTAATGTCATTTTCCTTTACGACTTGATGCCGCGATGTGCGTAAAAAAAAATGACTACCACCTGTTGATTGCCCCGCCGTGCGCCAAAGTATAAATTTGACGCCCGCATGGCGCATCGAAATGGCGTTAGCCGGCGGTAAAAATTTTGATGCAAAACTGCGGCGGCGCAGCTTTGCGTCAAAAAGTATAAATATGGCCCTTAATGCTCTTTGACCACAATCAGGAACATTGTGATCATCTGATAAGAGTACCCAAGTAAAGAAAACGTTTCATGTAACAGAATTAGATTTACTATATTGTAGGAATGGAAGGAGCCACTTCTCCTTCCATGTTCACTATCTTATCAGGAAACTGGCTACTCATATTTCTAATATGGAAAACTGCAGTGTCATTTAAGAACACACTTCTTTCTTTACGAGCTCCCTTATTTTTTCTCTTTTCTGTACTACTTTACCTAATACAATCTAGGCTTGAAGATGTATACGTTTTAGAATTGTATTAATACTTTTCACTAGGGTATTCAATGTATGTACTGTACACTGTTTTCCTCAGTTTTGAAAGTTTGATAACTTTCTGAAAAAAAAGAACATACTTCTGTAGATGCAACATGGTATGTGTGCCAAGTGCCTTGAAGTGTGTGGTTGGAATTGCAAATAAATGTTTATAAGTCAAGGTGCCAAATTTTGATTCTTGAGGCGTCGAAGAATATTCATGTAGCACTTTAATATAACTAAAGTGCAGTGTTCAACCTTGCCCCTATTTAAATTCCTCAAAGGAGAATCACATATTTATGTTAGTAGCCCTGTTATGGAGATCAATATAATTGTATGGGATATATTTGTGAGCAATATAAGTGAAACAGTAACTGGAGCTTTAAGCCCATCTCCATATTACTCTTCTAGTAGAAGTAAATCACAAAATTGACTGGGTGGAAATTACATAATTCAATTCCTTTCATTTCTCTAGAGGCCACAACAGATGGATGGCAATTTGTTCATAAAACAGTAGAGGGCTAGAGTTAGCACAGGTTCCATTCCACTTAATTATTTAATACTGAGATGTATGAATAATTCAAAAATCCATCACTGATCTTTACTGAGATGTGTGCTTGTGACAAATACTGCCACTTCATGGGGACACATTCTCAATTTATGCTAATTACTGTAATTTTAGAGTGTTCTTTGTCAGTAAAAAATGTGACAAGTTCTGTGATTTATCTGGCACAACTGCTGTTGATCGGAGACTCCGATAATCGAAATGTAATGTCAGGTGGTCATGCCAATATATGTCAGGTTGTAAGGAAATGTTATTCTATACACAATATTCTCACTGTTGCACATTTAATTTTTTTCTTGCTTTCCATATTTTTTTAATCCTAAGACAGTGGTCTAACTCAGGTCAATATGTTTACATATACTCTATGCCCCACACTTGTGAATTTGTTTTCTCTTTACGTGGGTGGATGCTTTTGTGCCAGGCTTGTGCATACTACTCGACTTGATCAAGGAGAATCTTCCCTCTTCAATAAAATAGATATAAAATAGGGGCTTCTGGTGTGCCTTTGGGCCTGTTTTTTTTAACTGACTAAAGCTGTTCATCAGGGGTCAAGTCGATGTCAGATAAATGAATGGGAATATTCAAGAAAGACTTTTATCTCAGGAAAATCCCTGTTAGATGAAGTGTTACCATAAGAAATATTATAGGGCTGTCACATGGTTCATCAATGGTCTTGAGTTATCCAGGTGATGACATGGCAGGCCCGATTTACTAACATTTCATGCAACGCTGCACAAAAAGGCAACTTGCTGAGCTATGTTGCATGAAAGGGACATATTAGAAAAGTCCCATGTGTGCAAGGATATGCACATTTCTGCTGCCTCAATGCACTAGTGTGCTGTGTACAGTGGTGCAAGGGTGCCTGTGTTACCAGCAGTTTTGGCTTTGTAAAGGAAGGGTCACCTTCCTGCAGAAAAACAATCCATTTTCTGTTTCTTTGTGTGACGCAGAATGCATCAAACATAGAAAAATGAAATATCAAAGAGAACTAATGATATTTCTCCTTGTAATGTCTGGAAGGCATACCGTTTTGATGCATTCTCATTTTTGCAACTTTTTTCTAACTATCGTATGGCCACCCACACCCCGCCCTTGGAATGCCTCCACAAGGCTGCAATATTTAGTGCCTTGCATTACTTTGGATTTATTAAACCACACAAGGCCACACAAGATGGCTTTGCATTGCTTAGTAAATCCCACAAGAGGACTTGTGCTGCCTCACAACAACTTGGGTCACACAAGGGCAATGCAAGTCTATAGTAGATCTGGTCCAGGAAGTGTGCAGTCATGATGTATGTGCCAGGCTTCAAGGAACATGGCAAAAAGAAACATTTTGCCAAAGAAAGTTCAAATCATCGATTTTACAAATAGGGATTCATAATACACTTAGACATACAAAAGTTGTGTCCCATATAGAAAAAGATATGCAGTGATTGGAAGTTTCAGTACCTGTGTGACTTGAGTGCGAATAACATAGCTATGAATAAAGCAAAGTTACACAAAATATTGTGAAGCATGGTGCTCTTAAACACGTGTGCAATGAAATGTTAATTTAATGCAAATGTCGCATTGTGGATAGTTTTACCATTGTTATTCAATCCATGGACAAGAATAATACATTTTTCTGACTAGACTTTACATAGATGACACTATGTTATATCTATAAAAATGCATTTCTATTTCACTGTCTCCCCCTTCCTTATCTACCATGTTGGTTTGGCCCACTTGGAACCTTGGAGCTCATAATGTTCTGTCTCAGGGCTGCAGCAAGTTAATGGCTGTGTAGATGAAGCTTCTGTCATGATTACAGTTGTTCTGACTTCGTGACTTAAGGTAGTGCTAACGTGCCTGCGCTTCTTTGTGTTCCTGCCTGCCACACTTATTTTTGGGATGATCATCCCGTGTACAGCAGATCTGAATGGATGTATTACAACCAATTGCCGGAGCCTTGCTCAAACACTGTGGTCTACACTACTCTTAATTAAGAAATGTAGGTCCTCATTACAACCCTGGCGGTTGGTGATAAAGTGGCAGTAATACCGGCAACAGGCCGGCGGTAAAAAAAAAAGAAATTATGACCACAGTGGAAACCACCCACACAGACAGCCACTTTAACACACCGACCGCCACAGCGGTAGCAAATGCACCGCAACGGTACCCGCCAACAGCCAGGCAGAAGACAATGTACCGCCCACCCTATTACACCAAGCCAATCTGCCAGCTTTTCCGGGGTGGTACAAACCCCATCAAAAGCACAGCGGAAAAGGTACACAAAGGGGAAACAACTCATCTCTGGACACTCAAGGAAGAACCACAACACCATGGAGCCCGAACTACAGGTGTTACCCATGCTGGTATACCTCTTCCTACACCAGGAACACGAGCGGCGGCAAAGACGACCACAGTGAGTACCGCACCTAGCACACAAGGGAAGGTGGGAGGAAAAAGAGAGTGACACACACCCGCAACTCACAACACCCCCAACACCATACACACAAACAGATGCAACAACATTAAATATCCACACCGTACCCCTCAGGAATAACGCAAGGACAAAAGGAAGTGAGTAAAGTCAGTGCAATAATATAAATTCAGAGAAATACTTCCTCAAAGCACAAAACATTATCTACAATATAAACAAATGAGGGACACTGCCCAGTACAAAATGTCTGTGGCCCACAGGGCCATATCACATAGGCCAAGGCCCCACTTGACTCCTGCCTCAATACAGAGAGAACACTGCTGGGGCATCAGGTCAAAAATACCCAGGCACCTTGGGGGGAAGGGGAAGGGGAGGCACCATAGCCGGAAGATGGTACAACACCACTGCTCCTGGAGGGGGCTATTGCCCTTTGCGATGTCCTGGGAAGTGCAAAGCCACAGTCTCTCAAGTGGGTGGTTTGCCGACTGCTTGGTCCTGGGGAGTGCAAGGCCACAGTCGCTGAAGTGGGTGGTTTGCCCACTGCTTGGTCCTGGGGAGTCCAAGGCCACAGTCTCTCAAATGGATGCTTTGCCCACTGCTTGGTCCTGGAGAGTACAAAGGCACAGTCTCTCAAGTGGGTGGTTTGCCTACTGCTTGATCCTGGGGAGTGCAAGGCCACAGTCTCTCTAGTGGATGCCTTCTTCCACTGGTTCTGGAGGGGGCCTTGTGCCCAGTGTGCTTCATCCTGGCAAGGAGGGGGTGAGTGGATTCCTTCTTCCACTGGATCTGGAGGGGGCCTTGGGCCTAGTGTGCTTCATTCTGGCAAGGAGGGGGTGAGTGGATGCCTTCTTCCACTGGTTCTGGAGAGGGCCTTGTGCTCTGTGATGCAGATCTTGGAGGGTGCAAGGGCACAGTCTCTCACCTGGGTGTCACACCTACAGTTTTTGCAGGGGCCAGGATGAACTACAGCCCATGAGGCACGACTACACACTGCCTGCCGGCGGTGATGGCTGCTCAGTGGTGGCAGTGGCGGGATTGGCGGCGGTGCTGCCAGTGGTGGGGGGAGGCTCCAGCCCTTCCCCCGCAGCCTCAGGCAGCTGCCCACTGGGGCTGCTGCTGCTGGCAGTGGTGGTGACAGTGGTGCTGATGGCGGTGCAGGTGGCGGTGCTGACGGCGGTGCTGCCTGTGATGGGGGAAGGCTCCAGCCCTTCCCTCTGTAGCCTCGGACGGCTGCCCACTGGGGATGCTGGCAGTGGTGGTGGCAATGGTGCTGGTGGTGGTGCTTCCAGTGGTGGGGGGAGGTTCCACCACTTCCCCTGCAGCCTCGGACGGCTGCCCACTGGGGCTGCTGCTGATGGCAGTGGTGGGGACAGTGGTGCCGGTGGAGGTGCAGGTGGTGGTGCTGCCGGCTGTGCTGGCGGCGGTGCTGCCTGTGGTGCGGGGAGGCTCCAGCCCTTCCCCAGCAGCTTCGGACAGCTGAAGTGCCATGGCTGGTGTTGTTTGCCCAGATGCTGCTCCAGCACCAGGCTCCATATCCATTCCGCCTGCAACATCTGTGTCTTTGTCATTGCCCTTGGCAGCTGGTGTTCCCTTCCTGCCCTTGACAGCTGGTGGTGCCTCCTTGCCCTCAACCCAGGCCGCTCCACCGCCTACGCCCAAGCCACCCCGAGGCACACCCACGGACCCTTCTCCTGCTGGCCCTGCCCCGACGCCACCAAGCACCATGCCAGAATCACACACAACCACCTCAGCTACATCCTCCTCAACGTCCGCTCTGTCCATAAGCATGCCGTCGAACTCTGGGACCTACTCACCTCATCGTCCCCGGACATCACCTTCTTCATCAAAACCTGGATGAACCCCTCCTCGGATTCAGACATCTACATAGCCATCCCCGAGGGATATAAGATCACCCGCAGAGACAGCACCAACAGACCAGGATGGGGGATTGCTATAGTCCACAAGAATACCATCAGAATCTCAACTAACACCAATGAAAACCTCGCTGAACACCTACACTTCCAGATTCACATAAATGCCAACACCACCCTCTGAGGAACCCTCGTCTACAGACCCCCATGCCCCCGTCCATAGTTCAGTGACTCCATCGCTGACTTAATCAGCACCAAGGCCCTTACCTCCACAGATTAAATTCTCCTCGGTGACTTGAATTTTCACCTTGAGGACGCCAACAGGAACTCCACCGCCCTAATCGCCAACCTTGCCAACCTCAGTCTCAAACAACTGGTCACGACACCCACCCACTACGCCGGCCACATGCTATACCTTGTCTTCTCTGCCAGTGTCGAGTGGGCTCTCATTATCCTAAATGAGACTACTGGATTTCTAGGCAGCAGGATCGATAACGGTGTGGGGGACTGAGTCTGACCCACGTGTAAGGAACTCTGTCACCCTAAATCCGGTTTTTGCTCCGGCTAACTAGCAGTGCCTCATTTCTCCCATGGGGAAGAGATGATTGGGCAGCCGAGCGCATGACATCTTTGGAACTTCTCAGGGAAGTCGTGGTCACTCAGATCCAAACCAACTCTCTCATTCACGATATGGTCTCATATACAAATGACAAAGACAGTATAAGTTTTATATAATGTTTTAATAAAACAACTGTATTTTAGGTAATAAGGCGTGAGCCGCAATAACCAGAACAATACAACATAGTAGGATTGATATAGTCACCAGGAGAGTAAAACATAAGAATAAAGCTATCATATTTCCTAACAGTTTCTACTCTCCCTCTGCTTGTTCTATTTAGAGCACAGCATGTTAAGCTTCTAGCTTGCCTTTCTGAATCACTAGGGAGACATACGCCCTCATACCTGAGCAAAGGCCTGTGATCTGGTTCAGCATCTGCAACGAGGCAGTCAGCGTCTAGTTGTGGTTCCCTGGTCGGAATCTCCCTCTGCATGTATTGGGACAAGGAAGTTATTTTATAACTAACATGTCATCGTGATCACAAAATGTCCCTACGCAGGAATGCCAAATCTAAACTCCTACCACGTCTATCGGCAATGTACCAGACTGTATCCTTGACTAAAGCACAGAGTGAATATGTTATAAAGAACTCCAGTGCTAAAGTAGGCAAAACAGTGTGATCTGAATAAAAAACAACACCGTAGAACTGGCCATTTCGTAAAATAACAGTACGAAGCCTAATGAAAAGCATTTAGAGAAAAGTGCACAGAGGCTCTAAGCTGTCAGCAAATGAATAAAATACATTCAGGGCAAAGTGCAGAAAGGCCTAAAGCCTGAAGCTAATGCGCAAAATATACGTAAAACTAACCACACTACACCAGCAGCCACGTCACCTTCGGTCATACCACCGGACTCCACTGGACTGACCATTGCTGCGTCCGTTTCACCTTCCAGAAACCCACAGATCACCACCGCCCACAACAGATCCCCTGTGGCAGCTGGAACAAGATCTCAGAAGACCAAATGTTCTCCACCCTCGCCCGGGCCCGCCACCTATCACCACAGCCCCCAACACTTAAGTCTTCCAAACGAGAGTGCTAGAAAATCGAGAAGAAGTGGCACCACAAACCAACAGAGAGCAACCAGGTCACCCTCAAGACAGCCATCCACAAACACCACCAGCTCATCCGGACCACCAAAACATCCTTCTATAAAGACTGCATCGACAACAACACCCACAACAGCAAAGAGCTCTTCAGCATCGTCAAAGAACTCACCAACCCCAGGTCATGATCCATCGACCCCCCTTCTCCGCAAGACCTCTGCGACTCCCTCACCAAGTTTTTCTATCAAAAGATCACGGAAATCCATAACAGCTTCAACTCGTCATCCCCCATCACCACCACAGCCACTACCAACCCTGATGCACCCAGCCACACCAACCTCCTGCTCTCCTGGACCCACATCAACGACGAGGACACCATCAAAACCATGAGCACCATCCACTCCGGCTCTCCCTCCAACCCCTGCCCCCACCATGTCTTCAACAAAGTGAGCCACATCATCGCCCTCAAACTCCGTATGATCATCAATAGCTCCTTCGAGACCGCCACCTTGCCAGAGAACTGGAAGCACGCCGAAGTCAACACCCTTCTGAAGAAACCCAAAGCGGACCTCGAAGACCTCAAGAATTACGAACCCATCTCCCTCCTTGCCGTCCCAGCAAAGGTCATCAAGAAGATCATCAACGGCTAACTGACCCGCTTCCTGGAAAGCACAACACGCTGGACATCTCCCAATCAGGATTCCATAGGAACCACAGCACCAAGACTGCCCTCATTGCCGCAACTGACGACATAAGGACCATGCTCGACAAAGGCTAAACCGCGGCCCTCATCCTCCTGGACCTCTCGGCTGCTTTTGACACCTTCTGCCACCACACTCTCCGCACTCGTATCCACGATGCAGGGATCCACCACAAAGCTCTTGACTGGATCATGTCCTTCCTCTCCAGCAGAACGCAGAGAGTCCGACTTCCTCCCTTCCTGACGGGGGCAACCAAAACCATCTGCGGCGTTCCCCAAGGATCTTCTCTCAGCCCTACTCTTTCTAACATCTACATGCCACCGCTTGCCAACATTGTCCGATCCCACAACCTCAACATCGTCTCCTATGCCGACGATACCCAGCTGACCCATTACTCACCAAGGACCCCGCCACTGCCTAAACCAACCTACACGACGGACTGCATGCCATCGCCACCTGGATGAACAAGAGCCACCTCAAATTTAACTCAGACAAGACAGAGATCCTCATCCTCGGCTCCAACTGCTCTGCATGGGAAGTCTCCTGGTGGCCAGCCACCCTAGGAACCTTACCAACACCCACCACCCACGCACGCAATCTGGGCTTTAGAAAGTGAGCATTTTCTTGCTCATACCATTTCTGTGACTCTGCCTGTTTGTGAATTCTCTGTCTGGGTCAGTTTGACGGTTGGGCACCTAAACATTAAGCTTGTTAGATCCATGCACCCACCTGCTAGGTCTCACATTGTCTATCACACTGTATGCTCTGTCATGCAGCCAATCTGGCTGCTTCACCATAGCCTAATTTTCCCATCTGTCTGCACTTGGGTGTAGAAATGGAGAAATGAGGGGTGCTTGATGAGTCTAGGGAGCTCGCTTGTCTCAATGGGACACTCCAGTCAGGCCCACAGGCCAGATAGACAGTACCGATCACTTCAGCTTTCCACACCTGTAAGATGGTGAAGTATTTCTTTGAAAATAGCTCACAACTCTCTCTGCCTGACTCTCCAAGCACCTGAGTTTTCATCCTTTTAGGATATCTAGCATTTTCAAACTCTACTGACACCCGAGAAGAAGTCAATGAGTTAACGCAACTAACTCTTCGGTAAATGCCAAGATTTTCAGCAGTACAAATCCAAAGCATAATCTCCTCATTCCAGATAGTGGTTGTCATCATGCTGGCCTGTCCTATCTTTGATTCCCTTTCTCTCAGCTCTTATTTCCTTAATGGGGCTTTAAAATGATGGGGGAGAGTTCTTGAAACTGGGAGACGCCTACCTAATCCAGTGATGACACATTACCTTTCTACTACTAATAGGCACTTCCTTGGATCAGCACACATGATGCCCAAAACATTTCATATAAGTCAGTGAAGAAAGCAACATGGCAACTGAGAACATAGTTGCAGCACACCTTTCATTTTCAGCCAGGTTCCTCTCACTCAGATCTGGTTTCTTCCCTATATGCTTCACACAAAAAAAGCTGCAGTGAGTGGAGCCAGAGCTCTATCCCTATTCCTTTGAAACCATGTAAAAACATCCTGCAAGTACTTGCCAGGAAGGTACTTATAGTCAGCGCTTCGGGATTTAAACCATGCACCTTTTCCATATTGTGACAAAGCTAAACTTGCATCTGTTTTTCCAGGTAAGTTTTGAGGTGTCAAATGGCAAGCAGAGTAATTGACCAGCCCAGCTGTGTTGCTCAAAGCATGAATGTGATTAACAATGGCTCAGGGCAACATGGCAAACTTTATGTGTGCATGAAGAAATTCATATATTGTATAACTGACTCCAGGTTTTAGCTTTCGACTGAATGCTACTCAAAGTATATTTAATTCAATTCTTCATTCAAAGAGAAGTGGCATTTATCCTTGAGTGTCTTCTTGAATTGTAAAGCCTTAGCAGACCAAAACAAATTAATCTTGTTTTTACTATTAAGAGTGCTACTGTGACCAAATACCAGGCTGAGTCTGACAACAGTCTTCCTCGCTCAACCTGCATATGCACGTGCTCATGAATGTATACACATGTTCACATATAACTGGCACAGAGCCTGTTTCCCCATCTGTGCAGCAGCAAACCTTTTGTTAAATGTGGACGCTGCATTTTGCACCTAATGTGCAAATGACAAGAGTCTGGATGTGGTTCTGAGTGAACAAACAGCAGGGTTTTTTCGGATTAAGGAAGAATAAGTGAATTTCTTGCAGGCTTGTGATTGAGGGCCTGATTTAGATCTTGGCATAGGGGACTACTCCGTCACAAACATGACAGATATCCCCTCTGCCTTATTACGATGCCATTGTGTTCTATGGGTATCATAATACGGCAGATGGGAAATCCATCATGTCTGTGACAAAGTTTTTCATTGAGCGAGACCTAAATCAGACCCCCAAGTATTTGGTCATGTCATATTTAGATATGGTACTAGAGTGAGACCTGATCCCAAAGATACACTTCTATCAAAGATCAGGGACCAGCTGCTATCATTCCTGGAAATGTTCAAATGTTATGTAAGCATTCTACAGGGTTTGCATTTATCACAAACCACTGAACATTGTTCTTAGGAAGAAACTAAGGGAGATATTTATAATGCCCTAGCGCCACCTTGCGCAACGATAACGTATTTATTTTTTCTGTTAATGTGGCCCAAAAAGGCCTAAATCCCTGCGCCGCATTGACACAGAGACGCAATGCATGCATTGCGCCGCTCTGTAACCCTTTCCACTACATCATGCCTGCGCCAGGCATAATGTATGCAAAGGGGTGTTCCCCATTAGGGGAGCCAGAAAAATGGTGGTGAAGAAATCTATCAGATTTCCTTATGCCATTTTTTTACAGCACTTTTAACGCCTGCGAAAGAGCAGGCTTTAAAAGGTGTCTTCCATTCTTCAGATATGGGCCCTATGGACTCTGCAGGAGTAGCACCAATATTTTGTCTTAATTCCTTCAGAGTACATCAATAGCATCATGAGAATGACCCGAGCTTTTGGGTTGTGCTGTTCCAGATGAGAAACAGTGAGAACTGCTATCTAGGCTTTGCTTCTCAGGTGCTCAATATTCAGTTGTAGACATGGAAATGCTGGCATGCATGTGGGTTGTCGAGAAAGGGTCAATTACTTATTATTCATTCAATATCCATTTATTTTATTTATGTTTTGGATCTCACAATACACAAAAGAGCAACATATCCAGAAGGCATCAACACTATCGCAATATGAATACAGACTCTGGTAGAACACATTTAAAAAAAATCTATACAATGATAACATTTTATAAAGTGCTCAATTATGGTTTTTCGAATGTGAAAATTACAAAATACAGTACTTTGATATAAAGTGCAAAAAAGCAGAATACTGGAAATGCACATAACAATCAAAGATAACTCCTGCAGAAAAACATATGTAGCAATTATAAAATTATTATACTCTATACTACAGAGAGAGAATAAAGTGCAAATCTGCAATTGAAATGGTGTAAGAGCCATTAACTAAAAATGAGATATTCATGAAGAAAACAAAATACAAATCAATGAATATAATACTAAAAGAACAACTAAAGAAAGTATATACAAATCTAAACAGACAACAAATATAGACTCATATCATGCCAAATTAATTATCCTATAATTGGAAAAGAGATCTACAATTCTCTACAATTATGATTACATTCAAAAGGCTTTAACACAAAACCAGAGAGAATATTAAAACACAATTACATAACATTTTCAAAAAATCTAAACATTTTTGCATAAGCCATTTCAGACGGAGGGGCAAACAAGCAAAATCTAGCATTAGCAGCTGATGTTATATTTGTTCTCGTTTGATATTATATATGTGATATTATATAGGTTCTCGTTTGATCCCCAGGACTGGTAATTGATCTCCGGGCACCCCTGCTAGTCTTCCCATGGGAAACAATAACATTTTTCTCAGGTTGATCTGTAGCCCTGATGCCCAGCCAAAGCTCTCTAGTTGTTGCATTACTATGGGCACTGCCTCCATAGGAGCATGAAGCTATACTAAAGCATCATCAGAATTCAATGAGATGACATGGATAGTCTCATCCACCTGAATGCCCCAGGCCTCCAGTACTATGTGCAATAAAATGGCCTTAGGCTGTGTCAGGTGCCTCGCTCAACCAACCAGGCGTCAGATATGTTACCTCCCACCCTTACATAGGGCAAGGGCCCTGTGAATCGTAGACACTGCCATTCTTGGTCGGACCAAAGCTCATCCCCTGGAGTACCTTCATAAGATAACTGCACCTTACTGTATCAATTGCTTTTTTTAAAATATATATCTAGGGGCATGAAAGCAAGGTTCCGGTCCGAGCCCTCCTTCTCATGTAAGGTTTGTGATAGGTGCTTTAGATTGAAGGCTGTGCTATGTGAGGGCATAGACCCACATTGCTCCTCATGGACCAAGGTACAGATCACTCCCTGCAACCGAACCACCAGTGCAATAAACAACTTTAGTGATTTATGATCTGGTTTTTTTTCACAAGCACATATATGGCTGGAACCCGCTCAAAGCCCAACTCCTTTTCAATGTTTACCAGGTCTCTTCTCTGGGAAGTAATAAACAACTAATGAAGTCCTTTAGATGCTTTCTACTCTGCTCATGTATTTGAGCCAGCAAAGCCCTAACTCCAAGGCATCTATCTGTACTATGAAGGGCTGACTGTTACTCAGGGCCTTCTGTAAAGGTCCATTGCTGATGCATTGCATAGTGCTTCCTTTAGGTCCTTAAAACTTGTTTGACCCTTCTCACTCCAAATTACCTTCTTGCACTTCTTGAATATCAAAACTGCAGTCCGGGCAGCATAGTCCTATGATTAGGCAGAATATACCAGTAATATCTGATGAATCCTAAAAAAGCTGTCACTTGTGTTTGGGTGGTGGGCACTTCCCACTCCAACACAAACTGATTTTTTCCATTCAATGAAAGAATCTTTCAATTACACTCCTGATGCCCAAGGTAGACAATAGTGAACTGCCCAAATGCCAGTTGGTTGCCTTTATTGATAAGTTTAATCTCCTGTATCCTGCCCAGCACTACTTCTAATTGCATCAGGGAGTTCTCACATGAATTGTACAACAATGCAGTTTTATTTGGGTAGATCATAAAGAATTCCTCTAGCCCTGGAAGAATGTGGTTCACTAGACACTGGAAATTGGAGGAGCTTTCTTCAGCCCAGAGGGCATTACTCTGGATTCAAAAATTCAGCCTTCTCTTTGGCAGTAGGCAGTAAAGCAATTTGCCAATAGGCATTAGTCAAATGAAAGGTGCTTAAATATTTTGAAGTACCAGCCAGTCCATTCAGGTATACACCATACATATAACATGCACTCTACGTACCCATACATGCACAACAAATGTTTAGGATGTGAGCAGTAGGAACTAAAGTACATAGAATGGGAAATATACATGAAGGGACCAGGAGGCCTCCACTCGAGTGAAACAGATAAAATGATATGCTCACAACCATGGCATCACACACCATGAGACCCTGCTACCTTAACTCTATGTTCTAAATAAATTACGGGAACAGTATTCACCAGTCTGTCATTGAGGTCACACTTGGTGCATCACTCCAAGTTACAGGACAAGACCATAACCTTACTCACTTTAAGGGGTAGGCTTAGGTCTCTGTGTTCTAGCTAGCTTAGTATGACACTAGGGCCAAAGTCAAAAATGAAGATGACACATCCACACAGTCAGACACTCTGGGAGGGAAATAGTACTTTACATCATGAAAGGGACATTCTGTACACAAAAAGGCCACATACATGTTCTGGCATAGGAGCTGACGGACACGTTATTCTGGGTTTAGCTCTCACCAAGAGCTCTGTGACTACATCTGGTGGTCCTTCACAGCCCACCACCAGAGCACAAGATTACCATCTGTCATGTTTGAAATGCCTGTGATGCAGGGTTAAGATGGTGACTTTGATTTTGTTGGCACTGTTGTTTGTGTTGACAGGGCATGAGAGGGGTTAGAAATCAATTTCTGAGGGCTGTTTAAGAGGCTGCCATGTGAGAATAAAGTTGCAATAGCATTCAATGATAATGTTTGAAGTGGAATGAAGTGCACTTTGTGCAGGGTATACCCACAAGAGGGTTATATTTTCAAGACATTACAACAGAGAATTGGTGCTGTAAAAACATGTCAATTTCAGTACACTGAATATACTTATCTTTATCAAGACAGCTGATATCAAGCATGAGAATAATTGCTTCTATCACACACAGAATAGAAGCATGGCCGAAAGTGCTAATAGATTGGTAGGAGATAGTGTGAGGGGAGAAGTAGCTTACAAAGTTCTATTGCAGTGTGTCAAGTCATCAATGTTGTGGTTCTTTCATGACATGATTCCCAGACCTGTGTTGCTCCTTTTAGTGCTTTGATGGGGGGGGGGGGTTACAATATACACTCTATGTGTGTGTGCCTTATGTAGTTGGACAGACAGAGGAAACATCATGTGAAAGGTTTCATGAATTATGGAGTGACCATAGGCAAACTGTATGTAGCTCACTAAAAGGGTATGTGTGTTAGCGTGATGCACAGCAAGGCTGATGTTTCTGGTAAATGTTAATGCCATCCAGTAGGAAATCAGACACTAAGGAAATCATCTTGACAGTATTGCTAAAGTAAAGAATATCAGACTATTTAGAGACAATATTAAGGGTAGAAGTTGATGGTCAGCTATCGAGGTATTTACCGGGATGCTAGCAAGTATTGTTGCCAGCCAGTAGCAGTTGTGTGCCTTGTGGGTGAGGTCAAGGTTGTGGCCTTTTTTTGGTTCAAGTGCCTTCTTCAGTAATAGCAACTCTGGAGAAAAGCACATAGAGAGTCCCTTAACTATCATCCAGAGTACATATAATTTCTGACAGCCATCCTGTGTCCTGTCCTATAATAAAGGACCACACCCTACTACTTCTATTTGTGTTCAGTATACTGTCTCAAAAGCGGCAGTGGGTGGATTCATGTTCTTAGCCAATTTTCTAATCCTTATTACTCAAGGGTTACCTTCTGTCAGGCACTGGATAATTAGTTGAAGTGGGTGGTAGTCACTATTCTTCCATAGGACCTGTTAGGTCTCAATAATTTAAACCTGAGCTGAACCCTTGGTAGTTGTAGTACAGAGCAGGCTGTCTTAAATTAGGAGAAATGTGTGTAGCATTTATCTCTACCAAAGCAGTTAAAAAGTAGGAAAACACATCACAGTACAAATCCCCCTCCAGTTTATAAACATAGACAAACTTCTACTGAGTAAATAGACTTTAAAACAACAAAAATTGGAAGTAGGAATACAGAGATATGATCTGGTAGCTCAAACATTAAGGCTGACTGCAATGGAGCACTGGATGGATACAGGGACCAGGTCTGCCCCTGAGGAAAGTTTACCTACTGACTTAGTATTATTCTCTGGAGAAAATCCTCATCAACAAGTTTGTCAGCCTGTCAGGTGCCAGCTGGATCCTAAAGGAACTTGTCAGTGGGATATTCAAGGCTTTCAACATTGATGACAGGAAAACTCTAAGTTGGTGAAGTCTGAGCATCGGGCTGAGGAAGGTATTAAACCTGGCGTGGTGCTGATCAGCATTGTTTTTGGAGAAGTCCTCAATGTTCGGACTTAGAAACTTTTTGGGAAAGCAAGATCCTTTCATCAGGGGAAACCAGCAAATTGAGTGAAACCAATAGTTTGCAATGGCTGAACCTTTCGTCCCTTGTGCAGAGCTCCCTTGCCCTACCTCCAATGATGGGTATTATAATGGGAAAACCTTCCCTTATGGTCACTTTAATCCAGTTCTCTGGAGGCAACACTCCTCTTAGTGGGATTGGTGCCCAGTTGACTATCAGGACAATGCAGGGGCAAGTCTATGTGTGAGTTACATCTGCTTCTGACAGTGTAGGTGCATTTTGAAGTTTATTTAATTTCCTAAGCACAGCTCAGATGGCCATCATGTCAGCAGTAAAAAGACATCTACTCTTCCAATCCTTCTGTCTATCGACTGGAAGCAATTTCACCACAGGACAGACATTAGCAGTCCGATGAAACTGAACACTGGTAGAAACATTTGGATTAGGCAGGAAACTGGCAAATTTCTAAAAGTATACAAAAAGTGATGGCTGACATGCTTGAATTAATCTTATCGACTGGTAATTACTTGTGGGCCACATCTAAATCCATTGTTATTTTGCACACCATGACATCTCAGTTTGAACCAAGCCAAATGCAAATCAGTTTTGGCACTGCTGCATATTGAACAGCCCAAACTGTTAGGCCATGTACTTCCTAAACCAGAACACAAGCAGCCCAACAACTGTTAAACCCTGATTAGGGCTCATCAGCAAGGTATCACTTGGTTCCACTGACACAGTCTGCACAGGACCTATGTCTGGTCATTCCTGTCCCACTTAGGGTGACATACTAAAATGCAAACAAAGTGATAGATGGAATGCTTGAGTTAAACTGAGTCATTGGTAAATACTTGGGTGATGAATTCCAGTCCATCTCAAGTAATTACCAGAGCTGGAGAACCATTGTTATAACTGTTCTTAAACTGATGCATTATAAGGTGTGATAATGTAACCCAAGGCTTTTCTATGGGACCGTCAACCTTGCTACAGTGAAAAATGACTTAAGAAACTTTTCACTGCCAGGACACATACAATTAAGTGTACAAGTTCTGTGTTTTAAATACCAAGCACCCTGCCCTAGTGGCTTTTAGGGCTTACATTAGGGGTGATTATAAGTATTGAAGAGGAAGGTTTAGGCCTACCAAAAGAGTTAATATGCAGGCCTAATTGGTAGTTTCAAAATTACACCCTCAGGCTGCAGGAGGCTTGCTTTACCTTGTCAGTTTAGTGTGGTTAGCAGAGACCCAGTGTACAAAGTCCAAAAACGAACAGCAGCAATTCAAAATAATATGGTTGCCCCTGCGATAAGAGGCATTATCTTACAGGTTCCCTTTCCTCCAGTCAGTGATTGAGTAATGGAGAGTGTACATTTTCCTCTGTTATGAATTTTGTGAGAATTGGGATTGTTGGTTTGACTGGGGTGCTGACCATGCTCAAATAACAGCTACAATCCAAATCAGGGTGAACCTCAAAAGTCACTAAATGAACTACTGCTTTACCATCTAGTAGCTGACCACAAAAGCATTCAGGCTCAACTTAGAGGCAATGTATAAAGAATTAATACAACACTCAACCAGCAATAAAGTAAAAATAATTCATGAGAAAAAGCCCACACCAACTTAACAATATAGAGTCAATTTTAATAAATAATGTGACAGTGAAACAACACAAATCTAATTGGTACAACCAGAGTTATACAAATTTAAAGTGTAGTGTAAAAAAGCGTGCCTAAAAGATCAAAGCACCAACTGTGGACATCTAGTCGCATGAGAACAGGGCAAATATTTAAAATATGGCCAAACACAATGGAGCATGAGTTGGATAGAATAAGAAGTGGATTTGAACTGGTTGGCACTTAACTTCAGACTTGAAAGGATTTTTTTTAGAAAGTGGCAGCAGGTGGCGTCAAAGGGGGAAGGGTCATTGTCAGGGAGCCGCTGGACAAAGTCATGGTGGAGATATCCATGTTCAGACTGAGGGGCTTATTTACAAAAAAATGACACAGCACAGTGCTGCAAGACAGTTTACTTCACCACACTGCATCATTATGAAAGTTCAGGGATGCATCATATTAATAGAAATACAACACATCCCTGTACTTGCGCTCAAACTGCTGACTAGCACCAATGCTGGCACCCTTGCGCCATGGTGTAAGGGTGTCTGTGTTGCAAGGATGGTTGTTTATGTGCAGTGAAGGCAGACCTTCCTGCACATAAGCAATCATTAATGGTGTTTTTTTTTTTTATGTGTGCTGCAGAATATCATTATTTCTCCCTGTTTTCCCTCTTTCTATGTTTGCTGCAGAATGCAGCACAGATAGAAAGAGGACAAAACTAGGAGAAATAATGTTATTCCTCCACGTTTGCCACTTTAATGCCACCCCTGAGGTGGCGTAGAAATCCGACACATTCCCATCCTTCTAAATGACACATTAACCCCAATGGAATGCCCCTTTCACACAGTTATGCTTGAAAGAGGGCCATATTTATGAAACCATGAAAAGCCATGCAAGGTGGCTTTGCATGGCCTTGTAAATATGTGCAGGCATATTGTGCCACTGTAGAGTCAAAATAAATTATGCTTTGTTGACACAATGTGCACTACGGGCTTGTAAATGAAGCCCTTAGTTTTTTGAAAGTTGCAAATCTCCAGCATGACAAAGCTGGAGGCTGTAGTCAATGAGGGCTCAATGAGGCCGGATGCCCCTTCTGTGAAGGGCCTCTCAACAGGATATGCTGCTGCATAGAAGAACATAGCAGGGGTGACAGCAAAGTCAGGTCTTGGGTGGAGTGACAAACAGGTTGGTCCGAGTCTCTTCTCAATTCTCAATGCAGTTCTTAGCCAACATTTTCTAAGTGCCATATTTTGAATTTTGGAAATCTGGACACCTTTAGCACCACTTCAAAAGGTCTGAGACTGGAGTGGCACCATTTGTAGGGTCGGGACTTCCTCAGGCTGGGCACAGGTGTTGTTTTAAGATGAAGGGAGACTTTTCTTTCCCTGAGGCTCAGATCAGGAGGCCAGCTAACTAGCCTTTGGACTCACTCTGGCAGTCCTAGGTTTAAGAAGCGGAACAGGGCTCAAGCAACAGGGCTGACCTCTGAGGATTCAAGACAGTCTTTAGACAGCAAATCAGTCCTTTTAGGTGCACCAAAGCAGTCTTCTGAAGTACAAAGTAGGCCACAGAAGTAGGCAGTCTTTTGAGAGTCCTTCCGCAGGTCCAGAAAGTGAACTGGAGAGTTGATTCAAAGGTCCTATTTTTATATCTGGTGCATACTCTGAAGTAGGAGATGTTTCTAGAGAATCCTTTTGAAGTGCTTGACGTTACCTGACTCCCCCACCTTGGCTCCAGACTGGCTGCATGAACAATGCAGATTTGACAAGTCCTCTGTGTGATGTAGTATAGTCTATTCAGTTGCAAGTGGGGTGTGCCCAGCTCCACACCCCATCCTGCCAGTTGATGGACCATCCTAACACACCTAATCCCTTTATTGTGTGGCTGTCCAAGAGGATGAGACAGATTCCAACTGCCAACTAAACCCAGCAATATGACCCAGGAACAGGTTGTAGGCACAAAATAACTGGGTCAGAAAAATGTCAACGTTCTAAAGGTGGCATTTTCAAAATGATAACTTAAAATCTCATTTTACCATGAAAGAGAATTTTAAATTTCTTAGACACAATACATGAAATCTCTATCTGTTCCCAATCAAGAATTAGCACTTTTTAGATGTAATAAGGCAAACTAATGTTGTCCTATGGGAGAGGCAGGCCTCACAGAAGTGAAAATCAAATGTAGATATTTTTCACTACCAGGACATTCAAAACTAAAAGGTACATGCCCAACCTATGAATTACAGCCTACCTTTTGGGCTACTGAGGGCCTAGAGTTGGCTTATATGTAATAAAAGGGAAGTTCAAGGTTTGACACTGGTTTATTTTGCCAAGCCGAATTGGCCGTTCAAAACTGCATTCAGGCTGGGATGGAGAACCCGGGACATGTTTTAAGTGGCTACTTTTAAGGGCCTCACAATAAATGCTGCAGGCTCACTCACTAGTAACATTTAATTTACAGGCCCTGGGTATATGGTACACCAATTATATTAGGGACTGGGTAAATTAAGGATGCCAATCAGGTGTAAGCCAATTTTACAATGTTTTCGGGAGTGAGCGCAAGCACTTTAGCACTGGCTGGTCATGGTAAAGTGCACAGAGTCTTAGGTCCAGTGTAAATGTAATCAGAAACATAGAAGAGTAAAGGGGGGCCCACACTAAGACTGACAGATGTAGCACCTTTTAAACTACACCTTCTAATATTCCTAACTTTAAAATGAAGGATCCTTTCAAAGTTGGAGGCTTTTCTGTAAGTTGGCTGCTAACTTTGAAATTGTTGCATTAGGAGAATACACCTTGTGGCTTACCAGTGTAGTGGTGAACTGTGTGTTGTGGTTGTAATTGTCTCTAACTGTTTTACTTGGGAACACTGACATAGAACATGAGTGTGGTTACTTTGCTGGGTACTTTTAACTGGGGTATGGAGAATAAAAATAGTGACTTTGAGGAATGGACCATAGATCGATCATTGCATCAAAGCATTATTCAATTGCTGGAAAGTCAAGAAAGCTGTGACCCATACCTAATCAGTTTAAACTCACATTGCATCCGTTATAGAAGAAAAGTCAGGAAAACTTTGTTTCTGCAAGAGCAAGACTCTAGAACTACTTCACATTCCAACTCAGTCTTTCTCCCTCATTTGTCCAATTTAGAGAATAACTCAAAAACCACCTCTTTACAATCCTGAAATCTCCCTAGCTAGTATCTGGTCCCTCTGCCTCCATTTTCCTCACTCTAAGATAACTACACGTTTTAGACTATTTTACTTGTTCACTTAGGCCCTCATTATGACATTGGCGGTAAATCCCACTTAACGCCATGCTGACTACCTCCAACATACCGCCAAAGCGGCGGATATCCGTTCATCATATTATGAGACACACACACCAATCCGTCACTGTACAGCCACACACACAAGTCTGCCACTCCAAAGGTCAGTGATAAACTGGCGGTATCAAAACCCACATTATTACGCCAACAGAACTACGCCCACAATGTTATGACCCACGAATCACCACGGCGGACATTCAATGGTGGTAAAGCATTGGCGGTACATACCGCTGCGCTCAACATACACAGACAAAAACACCACTTTGGACAATTCAAACTACATACACCTGACACCAACACCCACTCCAGTATAAAACATACACTCACACTACCCACAACCCTTTACGACTACAAACCATTGCCACCAGAGAGAGACAGCAAGAACACTCACACAACCAGACCCACATACCACCATCACTTATACACCACCCACGCACCTTATATCACACACCCCAACACATCTCCCTACACACCTTCACCCACACCACTCACACTACACCCATGGCACCACACTGAAACCCCAGATTCTCTGAGGATGAGCTAAGGGTCATGATGGAGGAAATCATCTGGGTAGAGCCACAGATATTTGGATCACAGGTGCAGCAGATATCCGCTGCTAGGAAGATGGAGCTATGGCAGAGGATCATGGACAGGGTCAATGACGTGGGACTGCACCACAGAACAAGGGATTACATCAGGAAGAGGTGGAACGACCTACGCCGGAAAGTGCATTCCATTGCAGCAAGACATCAACTAGCTGTACAGAGGACTGGCGGTGGAACCCTACCTCCTCCCACACAACTAACAGCATGGGAGAAGCAAGTCTTGGCAATCATGCATCCTGAGGGCCTGGCAGGAGTAGCAGGGTGACTGGACTCTGGTAAGTCAACTCTCTATTCCTATCTCCCCCTACCTGCATGCCATCTCATACCCCCATGCCACCCTCACTCCCATCACTTCACCACCTCCACAAACCCCACCATCACAACCCACTCATCCCAATGCCAAGCCCAGCATGCACCACCAATGCATGGAGACCACTCACAGCCCTGCATGGACACCTATCACTAAAGCATGCACACTAGAGAATCACCTAGCCCACCACATAACAACTCCAGGGCAATAACAACCGTACAGGGCAACCCAGTGATGCACAATATGTCACACACAGAAATAATAACACTGCGTATACATCCCCACAGGTATCCCAGCCAATGTCACCGGAGAAGAGGTGCCAGCAACATCCAGTCCCCCCACAGAAGAGACCCACAGTGATAACAGCGACTCTGCTTGCCTGGATCTGTATGACCAACCTGACCCATCAGGGACCTCCGGACAGTCAGTTACCCAGGCACAGTCCAACACAGAGCCTCCACCTTCCGGAAATACCACCACAGCACCCACCCAGTGTGCCCATACCTCTGTCCCCAAGACATGTCAATCAGCAGTGTGTCCACCACTACAGGGACCCCAGGGCATCCCCATACCCAAGACAATCAGGGACCTGGGGTCAGTGGCAGTGGGCACACCATTCAGGGGACAGAGGCACAGGACAACAGGGAAGCTGGGAGGATTACTGTGTGCTAGGGGGAGGAGAGGCCCAGGAACTGACTCTCCAGGAAGCACTCACCACGATCCTGGGAGCATACTAAAATTCCCTGGATACACTGGGCCAGATCTTGGACAAGTTGCAGGAGAACATGCGGCTGCAGGAGGGACAGTACCTGCTGATCAGGGAGGACTTGAAGGCCATTAACATCACCCTGCTCTCCATTGCAGGGGTGCTGGTAGACATGGCCAATAGTATGAGGGAGGCAGTGTCACACCATCGGGCCCCTGCCACTAGCCAGGCTACTGAACAGCCCTCCACCTCCCCTGCAGCTAGTGGACAGGACACCCTGCCACAGGACGAACAGGCCACTAGCACCCCTCCCCCTGCAGAAGGAGTACCACCCCACAAAGGTTCCTTGCGATCCAGACAGAAGCCAGAGACTATTGCCAAAACCCCCACCAGGAAATAAAACTCTCCTGAATGCCACCCTTGTGTCCCACTCTGTAACCCTGTCCACCTTGAACTGCCATGTTCCCCTTCCTATGCCCCCTCGGACAATGCACCTGTGCTAACAATAGACTGGACTCTACCCTGATCTTTCCTCCATCATCACCCCACCCCATTGCACATCCCACTTTTCTTCAGAGCACTGCAATAAACACACTTTAAAAAAATATGTATGGCGTATGTCAAATGATTTAAGTATGTATTCATTTAACAAGGTTTAGACATTGCAATTCAGCTGTACAGTAATGTATACATAGAAAAGACCTGTAGTTGGCTGCAGTTAACACACCAGGAGTGATAGTGGGTGCACCAACATCTACAAAAAGAGTTGCCAAAGGGTACAGTGAGTGGGCATAGAAGTGGGAAATAACAGCCTGCTAGTGACAATGTCACACATCAAACTGTCAATGAAATGTGAAATACCACTGTCTTACCTGTGTGTCTTTGGTTGTATTGACATATCACTGCAGTTCTGTTGTCCTCTTCCTCATCCTCTGCCTCCTCATCTTCATTGTCCACAGGGTCCACAGCTGCCACACAGCCATCTCCAGCCTCCTCCTCTTGCAGAAAAGGCACATGGCGTCTCATGACAAGGTTGTGCAACATGCAGCATCCCACGATTATCTGGCAGACATTCTTGGGTGAGTAGCACAGGGATCCACCTGTTAGATGGAGGCACCAAAACCTGGCCTTCAGGAGGCCGAAGGTATGTTCTATTATCCTTCTTGTTTGCCCATGTGCCTCATTGTAACGTTCCTTTGCCCTTGTCCTGGGATTCCTCACAGGGGTCAGTAGCCATGAAAGGTTGGGGTAACCAGAGTCACCTGCAAATATCGAGGGAAAACTGTTAACCACACACTATGCCATATGGCATACACCATACCCATACACCAACATCCACTGGGTCGGAACCAGGGCTCCCCTATTAGCCACACCCTGTGCCTCTGAAGTTGGGTCATCACATTTGGAATGCTGCTATTTCTCAGGATAAAAGCATCATGCACAGAGCCTGGATACTTAGCATTGACATGGGAAATGTACTGTTCTGCAAAACACACCATCTGCACATTTATCAAGTGAAAACTTTTTCTATTTCTGAAGACCTGTTCATTCTGGCGGGGGGGGGACAAATGCAATATGTGTTCCATCAATTGCCCCAAAGATATTGGAGATATGTCCCATTGCATAGAAGTCAGCCTTCACTGTGGCTGTGACATTCCTGCTGCCAAGCCCACTGTCATTTGGAAAGAACCAGTTGCCAAGAAATGGAGCAGAGATAGAACTCTCACAAGAGGGGGGATCCCAGTGGGGTGACGGATAACAGATATCAGGTCAGGCTCCAATTGGGCACACAGCTCTGTGAATGTGGCCCTGTCAAGTATGTGGGTGAGGATAATATGCCTGTCCTCCAGTGTTGCCAAGTCCACCAGGGGTCTGTACATGGGGGGATGCCTCAATCGCCTATTTATCTACAGCGGTTGCAATCTATGGGGCAAAAAGAGTAAGGAGCCGGTCATAATCTGTACATTGTAGCCACTACAGTTTAATGCATGATATCATTTTTTTATGTATTAGTGGCATATGTCTTGAATGTACAGTTGTGATCTGTGACACAGTTAGGATCCATGGTCTACCCCCCATTTGAAATGGCATCTGCTTGTCCTGTATGGAGGGACAAGTGGAAGTGAGGTCATTCCACTGACGTTGTGCGCCATTGCAGGAGGTGGTCAGGAACCGCTGTGCAACTCCTCATTGGTTATCAATGGGCCCTAAGATGTACAGTGGCCAATGGTGATGTACGCCGGCGGTGACAGTACGCATCGCCGTGGACGTGACCGCCATTTTCTATATGACCTTTAGGAGAGCTGCTGTGACCTGTGTCTGGAATCTACCATGGCCCGTGTGACAGGGGAAATGGCCCCTGCCTTTACTTCAGCGGAGTTGGAGTGACTGGTGGATAGGGTCCTACCCCAGTACGGACTGCTGCATGGACCTCCAGACCAACAGTTGAGTACACTATGAGCACGATGCATGAGGCATGAATGCATGGAGTATTGTGTGTGAAGGCCTCGTGTAGGGGAGGTTGTTGGATGGGCGCTGGGCAGCGTGCAGCATGTATGCTGGTCCATGTCTGCGCGTAAAGGGATGGGAGTTCTATGGTGGGCCATGAGTGTACCAGGCAGGATGATCTAACTAATACCTTTCCCTCTCTATATTTCCTCTGCAGATCAGCACCCATCAAAAGAAGGGTATATGGCGTGCCATCGCCAAGGAGGTACGGACCCTGGGGGTCTACGACAGGCGGAGCACCCACTGTCGGAAACAGTGGGATTACCTGAGGCACTGGGCATGGAGGAATGTGGAGACCCAGCTGGGGATGGACTCCAAATGAGGAAGGGGTGCCCGTCGAACCCTGACCCCCTTGATGGCCTTCATACTGGTGGTGGCCTATCTGGAGCTGGATGGATGCTTGGAGGCCTCACAGCAGCAACAAGGGGGTGAGTACAGTGCCCATCATTACTACTTACACCTAGTGGGGTGGTATCCGGGTGGGGCAAGTGTGCCTGTGGGTGCTCCTAGGCCAGGGCTGACATGGCAGTGTAGGTTCCATTTTGGGCAGGGTTCTGATGTGATATTCCACCAACCTAGCTAGTAGGCATCCACTACTTGGCAGTGGTGTGTGGGTCTCAGGAATGCTGAAGTGGGCGGTATGTGTCCCTCCCCATGCCCTGGTGACTAGCATTTTTACTGGTAGTGCCATGCTTAGTGCGTAGGGCTGTTACATGTGTGTGAGGGTGCTGGGTACGCCAACAGTGGTGTCGATGCAGCCATTGACCAAGTGTATCCTTTGTCTCTTCCCCCCTTTTAGTTTTGTCATCCTGTCCGTATGTGCATTAGCATCATCTGGCGGAGGAACAGAGGCACCGGTGACGGAGGGAGATGCATCCCACAGGATCCAGGAGGCAGTGTCTACTGACGGTGAGGGCAACAGTGGGACGGAGGGCGAGGGGAGCACCACGTAGGAGACTAGAGGGGACAGTTCGGACACGGATACCCCCTCTGATGGAAGCTCCCTGGTGGTAGTGGTCACCTCTGTGCCCACTCCAGCTACAGGTACAACCACCACCCCCATACCAGCACCACCCTCCCAGCAGCCCCTCAGCGAGTAGCCCATGCCCGCTCACCCAGGAGGGTGGGCATCTCCTTCGCCCCAGGCACCTCAGGCCCTGCCCCAGTTAGCCCTGCTGCCCTGAGTGAGGAGGCTATTGACCTCCTGATATCCACCTCTGTTAGGCAGTTAACCATTGTGAATGCTGGCAGCCCAAATGCAACAGTCCAATGCATTTCTCGAGGGCATTCACACTGGCTTAGTGGCACAACAGAGATCAATCCAGGATCTGGCCTCCTCTCTGATGGCAGCTATTGTCCCTGTTTCTCCCCTCCCCCTCCAACTTCCTCTACCCAATCCCATTCCTTTTAACCCTAACTATTCCAAGCCCACAGGCAGACAAGCATGCACACAAGACAACACACAAGAGTGGCACAGGCAAACACAGGCATCACACATGATCCCACAGGCACTCTCACCAACACCATCCAGATGCAGACATACCATCATCCAGTGCCTCCACTGTGGCCCCCTCCTCCTTGTCCTCCAACTCCCTCCCAGTTGCGTCTACACTCACACCTGCATGCAGTACATTCTCATCCACCACCTTCATCACCAGCACACCTATCAGAACACACACCTCACTGGCAGTCACCACCCCAACAGCCATGCACATGTCCTATGTGTCCTCTCCCACTGTGTCTGTGCCCCCTCTTCCCAAAGTACACAAACGCAAGCACTCAGGCACGCAACAGCCATCCACCTCACAACAGCATCCAGCCCATGCACCTGCAACCAAATGCAGCAGACAGACACCTCCTACAACCACTCCATCTTCCTCCACTCTCAGACCTTCTCCCTCTCCTGCCCCAATGTTTCTAAGATGCTTTTCCTCTTCACAATTGACCTCTTCCCTCCCCCTCCTCCCCCGTCCTTCATGTCGGGCCAGGGTGTGTAAAACCCAGGCAAGCACCTCAGCCACCCATTCCACGGGCCCTGTAGGGTCCACAGCAACTCGTGCTACCGTGAAAGTAAAGGTGCCACCCCCAGCTGCTGCCAAGAGGAGCAAGGAGCCATCCCCATCTGCTGCCAAGAGGAGCAATAAGCCATCCCCTGCTGCTGCCAAGAGGACCAAGGAGCCATCCCTGCTGCTGCCAAAAGGAGCAAAGAAGCCATCACCAGTTGCTGCCAGGAAGGGCAAGGGACCTGCGCCTGCAGGCAGAAAGGACAAGGGGCCTGGTGCTGGGTCTCAGTTGGAGCCCCCACCACCAACCATGGTGGTGCAGCTGTCCAAGGTTGCAGGGGATGGGCTGGAGCCTCCCCCAACCACCACCAACACCACCACAAGCACGACCTCCAGCAGTGGCCAGGCGTCCGAGGCTGCAGGGGATGGGCAGGAGCTTCCCCCCACAACAACCACCAGCAGCAGCAGCACCACCAGCATGACTACTAGCAGTGGGCAGCCATCTGAGGCTGCAAGGGATGGGCAGGAGCTTCCCCCACAACCACAACCAGTATCAGCAGCATCACCACCAGCATGACCACCAGCAGTGGGCAGCCGTCCGAGGCTGCAGGGGATGGGCAGGAGCTTCCCCCCACCACCAGCGACTACCACCACCATGTGTTCCTCTTCTTACAATAGCAGTGGCTCATGAACATGTGCATGTCAGTAAGAATAATGGTGCTGTAGCTACTGCAATCAGGCAAAAGGTAAATAGACATATACTGGTCAAATGTAATGAAAGAATCTGCACCAGAAAATCGCCCACACAGCACTTATAATTTGTGAAAACATGTCATAGTAATCTACCAATAAGGGTGGTGTGCATGGAGTGTAAACAAAGAATGAATATGTGATTTGATATGAGACTTTTCAACACTCAAACATGATGAACTTTTTGTCTGCTGCCCCCATTAGAAGGAACAGGCAACTGAGCATTTTTAGAGCCAGGTTATTGGTGGCATGGACAAAAGGAATACTCCAAAATTATTGATGCTGATTTGGTCTTTAAAGTAGAAGCTCTGCAAACTATGTTGATGTAACACAATGTGGCCATAACTTTCTTATGTAAACCTTACTTTCTTTCTTGTCAATTCACCACTAGTGCACTTAATTTTACAACTGGCTTTGTAATAATTTTCCATCAGTATTCTCAAAATACACACAGTGCATTGGTTGGTGAACAAGCTGAGGTCAGAAGCAGTTTTTACCAGTGTACTATGGAAACAGGTTTCTGGGAAAGGTCATATGTGAAAAGAATATTTGTTTGTTGCATATCGTTTTCCTTGGTGGTGGTATGTTCTTTTGTATTTGTACTACAGTGATTTGTGCTGTCTGTGTTAAAGCAATATGATATTCAAGTTCAAGTTTATTTATTGATTCAGCCTGGCCTATCTAGGCCATACAATATAAAAACACATATCCTACATTACAGTTCTGTTACAGACCATAAAAACATACAAATAGCCTCATCTTAAAATTGAGTAGGATGTATGCACATACAACATTTAAAACAAAACCCTACTGCCATGGGAAAGTGCAAGTGCTTGATTACTGTGTTTAGTTTTGAAGCATTAACAACATCAATTTAATGGAGCATCCCAGCAAGCCTCTAGTACTGGATTCATGGAGCATACACTTTAGTGCATTAACCCAGATTGGTTGTAACTAAGATGACATAACAACAGGTAGAAAGTTATACAGCTTCAAATTGCTTCATTCAAGCTTGCCATTTATCACCAGAGGTGCTGATTCGATTACCTTAGGAGACCCTTTGCATATGATAAATTGGAAAAAAACTCATCCAATCTTACATTGCTTCATACCATTCAAAAACACAAGTGCTAATGCATCAGTTTTGGGCAACCCCCAAGGAAATCAATTGACATGAACCTTAATGTTAACTCATGATACACCAATCTCCTGTTGGATTATGCTTAGCAGCTGGACATTTAATCATATATATTAATAAGGACTATTTAGGCAGCGTTGAATATAGGGGTCCCAAAACCTTCATTTGCCTGGCAAAATGCAAAGTATTTTATGTATAGTCTCTGTTAGAAATGGGGTCTTTGGTTGGCAGTCAAGTTACCCCCTGTCCAAGCAAGGGCCCTTACTCTGGTCAAGGTAAAGGAGAATCACACTCAGTTAACCTCCGCTCACCCCCATGGTACTTTGGCACAAGCAGACAGGCGTAACTCAGAGACAATGTGTTAAGTACAAACACACACAGTAATACAGTGAACCACTATAAAATGACACAACACAGGTTTAGAAATGTTTTAATTATTTTATTTAAATAAACAAGACCAAATATGATAAAAATTCACAGACACAAGTGAAGATATGAATTTTCAAAAGAATAAGAATCTTAGGGCCAGATGTAGCAAACTTTTGCGAGTCACAAATGGCCCGAATCGCAATTTGCGATGCGAGTCATTACCGACTCGCAAAAATTGTGACCCCATTTTGTGACCCGCAAATAGGAAGTCGCAATTTGCGAGTCGCAAACCATATGAAATAGCCACTCGCAAATTGCTACTAGTTGCAAAAAGCCCAATTTGCACTTCCAATTTACCACTAACTCAGTGCAGGTGGTAACCATAATGAAAGTATAAAAGGGGACCCAGAAGGCACCTGGGTCACTCAAGATGGGGGAGATATATGTGATAGCAAGGAGGAGGAGAGCCCACGCCGCACAGCATACGAGGAGGAGGAGCCAGAGACAGGAGAAGATATACAGAACCAGACAGACACTTTTCCAACAAACAGAGGAGGAGATATATGATAAATACAGACTCAGCAGTGCAGCAATATTAGAATTAGTAGATCTACTCAATCCGCAGCTTCAACGCCAGACTGTGCGCGGCAGCGCCATCCCCACACATGTGCAAGTGCTATGCTCACTGCAACTCTTGGCCTCGGGTAGCTATCAGGGGGTCATTGCAGTGGCAGGTGGGGTATCTCAAAGTGCACTCTCACGGTTCTTCATAGCATTCCTAGATGCCATACTCACAAACATGTACAGATACATATACCTACCCAGGAATGAGGCAGAAATCAACAGCACCAAGTTGGAATTCTACAGGATTGCCAACTTCCCGCATGTAATAGGGTGTGTAGACGAGACACATATACAAATATGCCATCCTGCAAATCTGGAATATCTGTTCCGCAACCGGAAGTGTACTCATTCACTGAACATCCAGGTGGTATATGACACCCATTATGTTATAACTGACATGGTTGCCAAATTTCCAGGGAGTACACATTTTCAGGCACAGTGGGATACACCAACGCCTAGAACGTGGGGAGTTTGGAGACGGATACCTCCTAGGTATAGCTGGATACACCTTTGCAGACATACACACAGGTCAATGTGGAACCCATCTATGCCCAAATAACATTGTTCATTTTGTACCAAACAGGTGATAGTGCATATGCACTACGACCATGGATATTTACCCCGTACTTAACACCCAGCAATGAGACAGAGAGGCGACACAACAGTGCACATAGGAGGACCTGAAATATTATAGAGAGGACCTTTGGACTGTTGAAGGCAAGATTCAGATGTCTTCACAGAAGTGTAGGTGCCCTCCAGTATGCCCCAATAACAGCATTCAAGATCGTTGGCGCATGCGCTATAATGCACAAAATTGCCACCAGACGTGGGCTACATCTCACCCCTGCAGACCCAGATTCAGAGGATGACGAGCAAGGGCTACCACATCGCCATCATGGGGATAGAAGCATTGCAAATCAAGGCAGACAGAGACGGGACCACATTGCAAACCAATACTTTGGAAGGTGCATGGTAACTGTCACCACACACACAAATGTCACACACAAAGAGCCCAGGTGTGAAGTGGAACAAACAAGAACATTAATGATGTGAACCAATAAACTATTTAAATGAACTATTGATCAGGGGCTGTAAAAGTCCACCTGCTATGAGGACATATTAACCTCATGTGCCTCCATTGTATGTCAGTGCGTAGCTCACACCCTACGCCTGGGTCACCCAGCATGGCTGGTTCCTAGAGCCTCTGCAGTTCCCTGCCTTGCACTTCCACTACGCAACACCCTGGTGTCTGTGGCAGATGCACTACTTATAGTAGAGCCCTCCTCACTGTCTTGCGGCTTGTCTGCCGCGCCCCTTGCCACCTGTTGTGCCTCCATCATGTCCACTGCGTGGCTTATGCATCCCAGCCCACGAGCCACATCGCTGGCAAAGTGGCCCATGTCCACCTGTAGGCTGACTGTGTGGCGTGACAGCCCTGTTGTATTTACAGCCAGGCGGACAATGGAGGCAGCCATGCGGTCTAGGCGATGGATTAGTTGCTGGTCACGGCGCCTTGCACCCTCTCTCTCCGTGACAAGTTCAGCCACTAGTTATCTGATTGAGAGCGCAAGGTCACCTACATTGCTGTTCAGGTGTTGTAGCTCTGTGTGGACCTGTTGCAGCCCTGTTGTTTGATTTCTTTCCATTCGCCGGATGGCCCCTGAAATCAGTCTCATTTGCCTTGTCTGCAGGCGCTGAACATGGATGAGTGCAGCCTCGGCGCCGGAAATGGAGGCATCCCCTACTTCTTCCTGTGACACTGTAGGGACAAGGACACGTCGCCTGCGATGCAGTGGTGGATCTGTGTCCTGTACGCTGGCACTGTGGCTGGGACAGGGTGCTGCCTCTAACTCCACTATGGCCACTGGTGCATCTGGAGGGGACTGTGGTTGGGTGGTGCAGGTCCCTGTGGTGGCTGCTCCTGGGTCCTGTGCTGCCTGGTGGCTGACCTCTGGCCCCTGGACGGTGTGGCTGGAGGTGGTGTCTTGTGGGAGACCTGTGGGACATAGGGAACACACTGTCAGTATCTACCATCTGTTGTATGCTTCCTAATAAACTGTTGCCTATCAGCTGCCTACCTGACTACATTGCCCATAATGCACCATTCTGTTGGTTGCTACTCTGAAATGGAGCTATTTTGATTGTGCATGCTGCTGTGTCCTAGGTGGGTGGGGGTATGGCAGATATGGGTGTACATGCATGTTTCGTGGTACTCACTGGTTGGTGGTCCTGGCGCTGACATGTCCAGCTCTCCTATTCGAGACACTGCCTCTGGCTCCAGGGTCTCTTCCACTCTTTTCTCCAAGGGTGTGGGTGGTGGTATGATAGATGGTCCTCCTCCAGTGCCCCTCATCGCCCAGAGGCGCTCTGCCACCCTCTCCTTGGTACTGGAGCGCAGGTCATAACACCTTTTTTTAAGTTCACCAATCCTCCTGTGGCTCACACCTATTGAATTAACTTTGTCTTGGATTTCAGTCCAAATCCTCCTTTTCTCCAGCTCTGGCACACTGAGGGCTGCTCTCCCAAAGAGATGATCATGGTGCAGGCAGCATTCATCCGTCAGCACCTCCAGTTATTTTTCAGAAAATGTGATCTTTCTTTCTGGCTGATTCCTCCATTTTTGCTGCTATTCCTCCTGTTGGCTGTTCAGCAGTTGGAAATGGGTGTGGCCCTCCCTCCTCCCAGGTGTATAAGTAAACTTCCTGGCTGTGATGTCATCATCAAGAGCCAGGAAGTGTTTTGCAGAGTGTTCTGCTGAACCTGCATGCAATTTGCGGCACAGTCGCAATTTGCGACACCCACTCGCAATTTGCGTGTTCATTTTGAGCGAGGTCTCAAAAAGCAACCTCGCAAACAGCGGACTCGCAATCTGCGGTGCGACTTCATTTGCGAGTCGCAAAATGAAGTCGCTTTTTCTTGTTGGATACCATTTTGCGAGTCGGAAATTGCATGTCACAGCGACTCGCAATTTCCGACTCGCAATTTTTTAGCTACCTACATCTGGCCCTTAATCCTTGGAAAACAGTGAGAATACTGTTATTACACAAAGTACTTGGTTAGTGTCAAAAACAAAGCTGCACAGACGAGCGTGAGCCAGAAAAGGGTAGCAATGCGTTGATTCCTTACTCCTAAGTGAGGCCGTGGATTGCTTCCTTCTCCGGTTGGGTCAGTGATGCTTCAGTTGTGTCCCTCCCTCACAAGAAAGCAATGCGTTGATTTCTGGATGGGGCACCTCGGATCCACGCAGAGGTGGGTTGACTTTGACACCCAGGGACGATGCATGGAAAATCCTATGGAAGGTTGTTAGAAAACTGCGCTGCATGGGCTTTGGGTCGTTATCAGCCTCCTTAAGCGGGTGTTGCACATCATTTCTCCAGCCGCAATGCAGCAATCTCCCAGCTGCGATGCAGGTGGAGTGTTGATTTCGGCAGCGTGTCATTTATCAGCAAGTTGCGGAAGGAGCCTAAAAAAGGTCCCCGCACGGCATTCTGTGTGTGTGGGTTTGAAGTTCTTGTGTGCCAACTTCACCTTTCAAGGGCACAGGGACTAGATAGGGCACCACTTGGCAGGGCAGGAGTCTCAGCAGAGAGTCCAGGTGCTGACAGGGGAAGTCTTTGATGGCCCTGAGACTTCAACAACAAGAGGCAAGCTCAGTTCAAGCTCTTGGAAATTCTTCTCAAGCAGGAATGCACAACAAAGTCCACTGTTTGTCCACTTTCACAGGCAGAAGCAGCAACTGCAGGATAGCCCAGCAAAGTACAGTCATAGGCAAGGGCAGCACTTCTCCTCAGCTCTTCAGCTTTTCTTCTTGGCAGAGGTTTCTCTTGAACCCAGAAGTGACCTAAAGTCTGGGGTTTTGGGTCCAATACTTATACTCCTTTCTGCCTTTGTAGTTGATAAACTTCAAAGTAAAGTCTCACGTTTATGTAAGATTCTTTCTTGTCCAGGCCAAGCCCCAGCCACACACCAGGAGTTTGGAGACTGCATTGTGTGAGGGCAGACACAGCCCATTCAGGTGTGAGTGACTACTCTTCCCCCCCTCACAGGACAGAAGGCTCATCAGGATCTGCGGCCTACACCCCAGCCCCCTTTGTGTCCCTGTCTAGAGAGAGGTTAAAATAGCCCTACTGTCAAACTGACCCAGAAAAGGAATCCACAAACAGGACCACAGAATGGTTTAAACAAGAAAATGCCTACTTTCTAAAAGTGGTATTTTTAAACACACAATCTAAAAGAAAACTACTAAACTAGAGTGATGTGATTATCTTGTATTTTTTAATGCTTTCACTGTATTAAAAGAACTCGTTATCACACCATAACCTTACGTGTGGTCTCAGAGCTGCACTTCTCTTGTTTTCCTATGTATCACTTATCAGTGTGATTGAGAAGGAGGTGTGAAAGATAGGCATACAAATTATAACTATAGTCGGTAGTAAAAACACAAAGGCAGTTACACAACACTAATGGCCTTGGGACAGTGAAGTGCTGTGTGCTTGCACACCCAAAAAAGTTCAAGTAATCCATATGGCTGCATGCAAAAGGCAAATGTGATCTTCCCTTGCCTTGCTTTGCATTTAATTTTCCTCCCTTCACTTTCTTTCTTTAAGGCTTGCTGAACGTGGAATTCTTTCCAATTTTCCCAGATGCTCTAGAGCAGTGCTTCCAAACGTTTTAGAATGACACCCACATTATGGAACAACAGGCTTTCAAGACCCACCTAGCTTTAATGGACATGAGGAGGGTGATTTGTGAATGTAACTAATGCATTGTGTGCTGGTGCATTGTCATTTACAGACAACACATTTTCCACTGATATGGCCACTATGGGCTAGTTTTCGAAGAAACTGGCGCAGTGCGGTGCTGTGTCAAAATCAGCAGTGCTGCGCTGCACCAGTTTTGAAATGCAGGGCTGCGCTGTATTCAAAAGTATATGGTGCAGCCCTGAGTTTCCCCCTGCGTGCCATTAAATTAAGCTGCTCCATAGTGCAAGAGTGTTTGCATTGAGGGGAGTGGTTGTTTTTGTGCAGGAAGGTATCCCTTTTTGCATATAAACAATCTACAATGGTCATTTGGTGCTCCTATGTGTGCTGCAGAATGCAACACACATAGAAGTACCAAAGTGTCATTGTTGAATGATTGTTTTTGGCAGGAAGAGACACACTACTGTACATAAACAATCATCCATGGCATTTGCTTCTTGTAGGTGTGCTGCAGAATGCAGTACAAATACAAAAAGCAAAAAAGGAGGAGGAATAAAATCATTCCTCTTAATTTTGCAATAGTTTTTGGTGCTGCCACAGATTTACGATTTCTCAGAAATATGGAGCAGCGTAAAAAAACAATGGGTTTTGTGATGGAACACCCACTGCAAACACACAGTGCATGCCCTCTGATACAGAAAATTGCATCGGAGGGGCCCATATTTACATGGAGGGGGCAATAGGGCCTTGTAAATCTGGCTCCATATTTGCTCAGACTGGCAGAACACCTTTCAGAGGGCAATATGGCCTGCAGGTGCTACTGGACCCAACCATGGGTGTTGAGGCATGTTACTCCTGATGTCACGGGGCCTGACCCAGTGCTTAATTTGTAAATATAAAAGTTCCGGTGCCCAAAGCCCTTCTCTTAAACACGCGGCTGTTGCAATTAAATGTATGAACACGGAATACTGAGGCGGCGTAATCCTGAAGCCATCTCGGGCCTCTTCAATCCATTCAAAGCCACTCCCCGCCCCTTCAGCTCACTCTTGCAGCTTTCTAATTTCTCTCTTTGTGACGCTTTTTTGATGTTCCCTTCCTCCGTCTTTCCCATATGTGTCTTTTTGCCTGCAGTAAATGCTTAAAGCAGAAGAATAAGCCCCAGCCCGAAAAAATAAGTGCGTGTGCTAAGCACCGGAAACAACAAGCACAAATTAAGCACTGGCCTGACTTATTACTGGTCGTGAGCAACTGGACCAAGTACCCCTTCTGCACTTGACTCTCAGTAGTAATATTGTCAGGTAGAACAAGGCTCCCTGGGAAGAGGAGGTGGGTACAGGATGGTGAACATGGGCTCACAGCTTAAAATATGTATACTAGCAGCAGTAAATAATTGTCCAGCTGATTACTCACTTTTATGAAAAAGGATAAGTATTTTATTTCTTTTGCTAACCAGCACAAAGAAAAAAATTACACAGTCCATCCTGAGGACGGGTCTCCAGTGTTCCATTGGAAATTCCCTGTCCCACTCACTCTAATGATAGTGGTTACACCCCATTTACTATTGGTAACATCCATGGTATGCCCCACTAGTAGTCATTGTCTCATGAGTTGTATTGCTACATGCACTACGTGCAAGGTAAACAGTGGTGCAGGGTGTGGACCATTGGCCTCTGCTTCCATTGGCCTTCGCTTCCATTTTGGTTCACGACTCCATTTTGTCGAGCCTGGTTCGGTGCGTAAGGCACTGTTCTGTGTTTATCCACAAGCTTCAGCAAGCTGCAGGGTGGGGTGTTTTTCTGCTCAACTTCACTCCATCTGCCTGATACGAAGGGCGCTATTTACATTCCACGAGCTATCAGTTAGGACAACAGGGGGATGCGCCTGTACTCAAGGAGGAATGCAAACTTCACCTTGGAGCCCTCTCCTTGGAACCTGGCCCGTTCTGAGGAGACGTCTCGAAGGGTGAACAAGGTACCGCTGATTGCACAATTTGTAAAGGAGTGGGTCTTTTTCTAGAAAAGACTCCTGGGCGTTAGTAAATACTATAAAGGTCAGGAGCCTGGATGGACTGGTTTAGGAACTCTCTTCTGGGTTGGACGCAACGCCAGGAGGACTGATTGTCCCGAAGGAGACTCCCTGTGCCAGTCGATTTGGGTTCCCCGGCTTGGTGTGCGGCGGAGGGATGCAGAATCTCTTTTCAGTGAAGCCTTTCAATTTATAAGCATTGAAGTATATTGTGTGTGCATGTGTTATATGCACTTATTCTTGCAGTTGTTTTCATGCTATTAAGCATTGAAGTATATTGTGTGTGCGTGCGTTATATGCACTTATTCTTGCAGTTATTTTCATGCTATTTTTCATGATATCACAGAGTGCTTATATTCTCACCATTATTCTCATGTTATTCTCCTGATATATATATATATTAGTGTGGTTAGTTTTGCCATATGAGAACTTGCCCCTTAAATAAACTTGATTATTCTACTCACTAAGGTGTCTGAGAGTGATTGCTTTACATTGTGCCTTAAACTATCCTGAAGTGCATAGTTCTGATATTCTGAAGAGTACAGCAACACAAATTGGCGTAGTCGTTTGCAGGATTCGAAAAAAAAAAAAAAGGGGAAAATGCTTAATAAGATCAAAGCGAGCTCAAAAGCAAGTTCTCATGTAGCAAATCCGGACATAGAAATACCGGGGTGGGAAACTGCCCCGTATAAACTTTTAGCTCAGGAATGGTCACGTTGTGCTGGTTTGTGTGAAAATTGGAATGCGTGTATGTTAAATGCAGAACCTGAAGATCTTCTTACATGTTTACAAAAAGTGTCAATTGACAAGGGAAGGGAGATTTGTGCGTTGGGGAGGCGAGGCTGGATCTTGCTTTCCGCGTACTGAAAGTTGTATGAAGAATGTTTACAGTTACAAAAAGACCACGAGCAGCTGGAGAAGGAGTTAGTAGAAGCCCGAAATTCCTCTACCATGTTGGCTTGTCAAAATAAATTGTTAAGTGATAAGCTTGAAATGTACCAGCTGGTTGCAGAGAGAACGGCCGTTAGCGTCGCTCAATATAAACACAAGAAACGAAGAGGGAAAGTTAATAAAAAGAAGGTACACTTAGCTATCTCTCAGGCAGGATTAGCCTTTGACCCTGAATTTTGGGATGGAAACATCTGGGATACGTCTGATTTTTCAGATGAGTCCGGGGGTGATAACTGCCAAGATGTTAGTCAGGAAAAGACAGAGCGCAGGAATGTTGTCCGTGCGCAGCCCATATATCGGCGAAAGTTACAGCATAGCCCAGCTAACCCTGGAGGGGTGATGCTGGATGCCCTGGAGGATTATACACAGCAAGAACTAAGTGATGTGATAGACAGATTTCGACAGAGGTCTGGGGAAACATTGCTTACGTGGATGGTGCGAGTGCATGATATGGGGGGCCAGGGGGTCCAATTGGATCACGGCGATGCCCCGAGGCTTTGTATGTTAAGTACAGACCCGGTTATCCAAAATGAGTTTAGAACTTATCCAGGGAATGGTCCCATGACCAATTTGTTGGAGTTAGCGGCGCAAGGGTGTGCTCAGAAGTATCCGACAGAGTCAGACTGGCTGCCTAACGATAAACCTTGGTATACTTTGAGAGATGCAGTACAGATATTGAAGGAAGAAGGGATGAAAACAGCTATCTTTATGGGTAATGCTCATAATTTGATGAATGGAATTTTAAATGTGTCTCTGCGAAACCGGTTGATTAGGCCCGCTCCTCCTGCATATAAGCATGTCATCATGACTTTGTTAATCAATCAGACGGGTAACCCATTGTCTCAGGTGGTAGAAGCGGTGCGTGAGTTAAGTGATTTAGGAGAGTGGGCTAAGCCAGAGAGGAATTCACGGTCCGAGAATCGTACTGATAACAACAGGGTGTCAAGGCGGGATATGTTTCTAGCCTTGCTGAAAGATGGGGTGGCCAGGGATGACATTGATGGGATAACCACCAAGGACATGTGGGAGATGTACCGCAAACGCGGTTTGGATAAAAAGGAGGGGAGCAGGAAAGGGAACAAGAAGGATAACAAAGTGGTGAACCAGAGAAAGGCAGGATGGGAGGAGCGTGAGGGTGAAAAGGGAGAGAGAGGGAGAGAGCCCCACAGTAGAGAGAGATCCCCAGATGATGGAGATTGGGAGCAAGAGCACCGAAGCTCAGAGGGAACCCGGAGCAGGGAGAGAGACCGGGAACTGACAGGTTCCGAGAAAACTCGAGGAAGAGAGTGGGAGAGGGAGCTGGTAAGCTCAGAGAGGTTGCGAAGCAGAGACAGGGAGGAGGAGTTCACTGAGAATTACCGCAGACTGTATCCAGATCTGACTTGGGCAGACTCTGATGTGCGCAGAGTAAAAATAGATTAGGAAACAGGTCAAACTCCGGTGCAGGGATGGGCTCGCAAAGATAACAGACCTCATGTCAAAGTAGAAATGTATTGGAAACGTGGAAATGTTCAAAAAGTTCGAGCCCTTGTTGACACCGGAGCAGAGGCCTCTTTGATTCATGGAAACCCAAGAAAATTCAGGGGATAGTACTTCACCATTACGGGATTGGGCGGAAAAGAAACCCCGGCAGTGCAGATAGTGGTTCCCATGAAAATAGGAGCACTTCCAAAGAGAGAATACACTGCCTTGATTGTGCCCATTCCCGAGTACATTATTGAAATTGACATTTTGAAAGGGATGACCCTACAATTGGAAGATGGATGTTATCAATTTGGTTCCAAAAGATTTATATCAATAGCCGCCGCAAGGGTGGGGCTATTGAAGATTCCTCCAGTAACACTTCCCCAAGCTACTAAGGTGATTCAAATGAAACAGTACAGAATACCGGGAGGACATGAGGAGATTAGCCAGACTATACATGACTTACTGGAGGCCGGGGTAATAATTCCCATCACCACTGCGTGGAATAATGCCCTCTGGCCTGTTCGTAAAAGTGATAACAGTTGGAGGATTTGCATTGATTATCGCCAATTGAATAAGTATACACCTCCTCTGACTGCAGCGGTCCCAGACACCATTACCTTGATTGAGAACATACAGAAACACAGTGGGACTTGGTATGCCACCATTGACATTGCCAATGCGTTCTTTACGATACCAATAGCTACTGAGAGCCAGCCTCAGCTGGCATTCCAGTGGGCGGGGCGCCAGTACACCTTCTGTAGATTGCCCATGGGGTATTTACACAGCCCCACTATCTGTCACCGGCTGGTGGCAGAGCATTTGGATGAAGTACCAGTGGTTCCTGGAGTCCAAATTTCCCACTATATAGATGATGTGATGATGCAGGGAGAGACACAAGAACAGGTGCAGATTCAGCTAGACAGGGTGGTGGAACATTTGCAAAATAAAGGGTGGGAGATTAACCCCGAGAAAGTGCAGGGACCGTCTCAGAGCGTGACATTTTTGGGCATTCAGTGGAATCAGGGACACAGAGAAGTGTTGCCAAAAGTGAAACAAAAGATTAAGGAATTTGCAGTGCCGCGAAATCGGAAGGAAGCCCAGAGTTTTATTGGACTATTCGGGTATTGGAGACAGCATATACCCCATTTGTCTCAGATTTTGGCCCCATTGTACAAAGTTACACGAAAGAAGAATGCGTTTGAATGGGAGAGCAGGAGCAGCGCGCGCTTGAATTGGCGAAAGACGCCATTCAGCATGCTTTGGATTTGTGGCCGATTCGGGAGGGAGACATCGAGTTGAATGTGACAGTCCAGGGGCAGCATGCTAATTGGAGTTTATGGCAAAAACAAGGAAGAAAGAGGGTGCCCCTGGGATTTTGGACGAAGAAGTTACCCGAGGCAGGAGAGCGATATACTCCCTTTGAGAAGCAGCTGCTGGCCTGCTATTGGGCCCTGGTTGATACTGAGCAAATTACACTGGGACACAATGTGATTTTAAGGCCTGAAATTCCCATCATGCAGTGGGTGATGAGTTCCCCTAAGACTCATAGAATTGGACATGCACAGGAAGCCAGCATTATCAAATGGAAATGGTATGTCCAGGACAGGGCACGAGCGGGTCCAAAAGGAACAGCCGTTTTGCATGAACAGGTAGCGCAGGCTCCAGTGGATAATTCCGAAATGTTGCACAATGTACCTTCAGTGTGTGAATCCCCAGTAGGGTGGGGCCAGCCGTTCGCAGACTTGTCTGCAGATGACAAAAAACATGTGTGGTTCACAGATGGCTCAGCAAAATATGTTGGAGCGAAAAGGCACTGGAAGGCAGTGTCCTATAATCCTGTTACAAAGAAGCTTTTGACAACTACAGGACAGGGAAGAAGTAGCCAGTTTGCAGAGCTTTATGCCGTGTATCAGGCTTTAAAACAAGAGCTACCCGGAAAATGTCACATTTATACAGATTCCTGGTCTACCACCAATGGGTTAGCTACTTGGCTTCCCACGTGGCATGCACATCAGTACAAAATCCATAACAAAGAGGTATGGGGGAAGGAGTTATGGCAGGAGATCTGGGAAATGTTACCTCAAAGCACCGTGACTGTCTATCATGTGGACGCTCACTGTCCAACTGATTCATTAGACCGTTGGTTCAATTGTCTTGCAGACGATCGAGCCAAGATTCAAGAGGCTGAAGTGGAGGCGCAGAATTCTGATTTGGTGCGAATGGCTAAATGGGCACACCAGAAATGCGGACATCTTGGAGAAAAGGCTACTCACAGGTGGGCCGAGATTAGAGGGATGCATTTTCCCCTAGATTTGATTAAAACAGCAATCATTGAAAGTCCCATTTGTCAGCATGCACAGCACAGACCGGTCCCACAGGTGGTGAGAAGCCAGCTAGGCAGAGGTAAATTGCCAGGACAGATTTGGCAGATTGATTACATTGGACCAATGCCAGTGAGCAGAGGGTGTCAGTATGCCTGCACTGTGGTAGACACTTACTCTGGTTATCTCATAGCCTTTCCCTGCATGCGCGCAACCCAGCAGAGCACCCTGAAAACATTAGATCTGTTGATTCTGTACTATGGGGTGCCACTCCAGATTCAAAGTGATAACACCAGCCACTTCAAGGGCAGACTAGTGCAGGACTATTGTGCACAACACAATATTGAGTGGATTTTTCACATACCTTACTACCCACAAGCAGCGGGACTGATTGAGAGAATGAATGGGTTGTTGAAAGAACAATTGCGTAAACTGTCTGATGGGACACTGAAGGGGTGGAGGGATAATTTGTACGATGCTTTGCAAATTTTGAACAACCGACAACTTACAAATGCCGAGACACCTCTCATGAGAATGCTCACGCCTGCTTTACAGATTAATCCGTTTACAGCGAGCAATACCATCGTGTATTGGGAAACAGCTCCAGGAGCTTTGGCCCCATATCGAGCTACACCAGAATCTGCAGGACTTGACTTGCATGCTTTACACATGCATCGATTGAAGCCTAGAGACATCACTCTGATTGAAACTGGGGTGGGAATTCAGATTCCCCCTGAGCATTACGGTCTGATCGCCCCTCGATCTGGGCTTGCCCTGAGAGGCATCCAAGTTTTAGGAGGCGTGATAGATGCAGACTACCAAGGCGAGTTAAAAGTCATTCTCTTGAACAGTGGTGACGCAGACCTAGTGGTGCAACCTGGTGATCGCGTTGCCCAAATTGTCATCATGCCGGTTTATGGAGGTGTTGTTAAGAAGGGGAGCGCCCCAGCTCTTCTCACTGTAAGAGGCAAAGGAGGGTTCGGATCTACTGACAAGAACGCAGGGGCCAAAGTGTGGATTGAATCCCCAAATAACCCTCCTCAACCCGCTGATGTCATCGCCACTGGACCAGATAATGTCCTGGTAGTTATGCGACCTGGTGAAGACAAATGGGAACATGTTCCCGCTGACAAATGCTATTTGCGAGAATGATAATACGTGTTTTGTCCTTTGTTCTTGTCAGATCATCCTGTGGAGTGCCTGTGCCATGAGTGTGGTGTAACGAGCCCGTTCGGGAGACTCCACCGGGGAGGGGCTCATAGCCCAAAAATTCAACCGTCAGCCGCAGATGCCGACGCTACTGCATCAACCGAACAATGTTTGGATTCATCTAGCGCAGGAAGTGCTGAATATATCTCACTTCTGTATGAGTAACATGCAAAGCGTTCAAGATCTGATTACCACTTGTTTAGTGGCAGTGCCCACTCCTGCTACTATATTATTGCACATCTTTAACAATACAAACCAGGATGGAGTGGTGGATGTGAGTGACGTTCGCTCCCATCTGTCACTCTATGAGTACTGCCGTCATTGCCCGGAGGTGGGCAGGCGGTTGTGGAGGAACATGACATCTATACTCACGTTTAACATCTCAAATGGGGATGTGTGCTATTCATTGACCTGTGATCCTATGAAGATAGGTAAATGTGCTCAGCTCAAATTGGAGAAAAGAGACGAAAACTTAACTGCTGCACAACGGACATTGTGCCACTCATGGAATGACCTGACCTGTTTGAATGTAAATAATTCAATGTTCTGCCAGAATGTGGTGCCTGCTGCTAGCCACATTCAAAATGTTAAGTTGCCTAAAGGTTGGCTCTTTTCTTGTGATGACCTTTCTTTTACTTATATTCCAGCCAATCTAACCGGAGGGCCTTGTGCCTGGTCACGCTTAGGCTTTCTCATGTTTCCTATGGATACTGCTCTAACCCTCGCTATACCAGAGACACTATTCAATTACCTACGGACTGTGATTCTGAAATTTCATTGCTTTCCAAAACAGAATATGTCAGTTTAGCTGGTTCTATCGTAGGGGTGCCAGGACTTGCAGTATATAATACCAGAGTTATTAATAAACTTGCATGTTTACTAGTCAAGAATATTAACTATACATCAGCTGCCTTAGCTGAGCTGTTATTAGATGTACAGGGAATTAGGAAAGCTGCTTTGCAGAATCGCGCTGCTATTGATTATTTACTGCTTAAACACAACCATGGCTGCAGTGATTTTGAAGGGTTGTGTTGTTTCAATTTATCCGACCACTCCATATCAATCAACTCCCATATAGGGGCCCTGCATAAGTTAGTGAAGGGGGTGCAGCAGGATGTTGACAAGGGGTGGTGGGATTGGGCTTTTGGATGGCTGCCTAATTTAGGCCAACTGAGTTATATCCTCGGTGTAATCATTATCATAACAGTTATTTTAATTTCGTTATGTTGTTGTATTCAGTGTGTGCCTAACCTTCTATCTCAGTGTCGCCCAAGAGCATTGCCATTTCAGCTTATAGGATATACTTAGTTGTAAGTTGGCCAAATGGTCCAAGGGTGGAATGTATTGCTACATGCACTACGTGCAAGGTAAACAGTGGTGCAGGGTGTGGACCATTGGCCTCTGCTTCCATTGGCCTTCGCTTCCATTTTGGTTCACGACTCCATTTTGTCGAGCCTGGTTCGGTGCGTAAGGCACTGTTCTGTGTTTTTCCACAAGCTTCGGCAAGCTGCAGGGTGGGGTGTTTTTCTGCTCAACTTCGCTCCATCTGCCTGATACGAAGGGCGCTATTTACATTCCACGAGCTATCAGTTAGGACAACAGGGGGATGCGCCTGTACTCAAGGAGGAATGCAAACTTCACCTTGGAGCCCTCTCCTGGGAACCTGGCCCGTTCTGAGGAGACATCTCGAAGGGTGAACAAGGTACCGCCAATTGCACAATTTGTAAAGGAGGGGGTCTTTTTCTAGAAAAGACTCCTGGGCGTTAGTAAATACTATAAAGGTCAGGAGCCTGGATGGACTGGTTTAGGAACTCTCTTCTGGGTTGGACGCAACGCCAGGAGGACTGATTGTCCCGAAGGAGACTCCCTGTGCCAGTCGATTTGGGTTCCCCGGCTTGGTGTGCGGCGGAGGGATGCAGAATCTCTTTTCGGTGAAGCCTTTCAATTTTAAGCATTGAAGTATATTGTGTGTGCATGTGTTATATGCACTTATTCTTGCAGTTGTTTTCATGCTATTAAGCACTGAAGTATATTGTGTGTGCGTGCGTCATATGCACTTATTCTTGCAGTTATTTTCATGCTATTCTTCATGATATCACATAGTGCTTATATTCTCACCATTATTTTCATGTTATTCTCCTGATATATATATATATTAGTGTGGTTAGTTTTACCATATGAGAACTTGCCCCTTAAATAAACTTGATTATTCTACTCACTAAGGTGTATGAGAGTGATTGCTTTACATTGTGCCTTAAACTATCCTGAAGTGCATAGTTCTGATATTCTGATGAGTACAGCAACACATGGTTCCACTTTGACTCTAATTTAAATTCAACAGTGTTCCAGTGATAACTAGCAGCAATTTTCCCTGGGGCTGTCAGGCCATAAATCAGTCTTGCCTACACATGCATGCTTGAAGCATTCAGAGTTCCTGAGCGTACCCCAGCCGTGGGTGCTTGGAGAGGCAGCAGCTGAATGCAGGTGAGTTCATAGCACGTGGCTCCAGTGGGCTACAATCAGTGGGTAAAGAGTTCCTCAAACTCAGTCGCTCTCCTGAAACGACTGGAAGTCCTTTGAGCTTCCTTCTGAGGGGTAGATACTTGATCTGTCTCCCAGTCGGGTAGTTGTGATCATCCTGAAGTGGGTCCCTTACCTGGGTGATAGTATGAAGTTACTCCCGTGGTGTTCTCTCTTCTCCGGCAGGGGTTGCAGTTCACAGTTAAGTCATTGGTGGCGGTCCCTCCTGGCTTACAGGCTTGCTAACTTGTCACTACACATAGGCTCCGGGCTAAATGGCGCATCAGGACAGATGGCTCAATTCATACCAGCCCTCCTTTGGCAAACAGGGGTGGTTGACTTTGTCCTCCACATGGTCAAAAACCCAATCAGTACAGTAACCATCTCCTCACACCTTGTAAAAGAGACTGCTCCACACGGCTCCTCAATTCACATTGCACCCTCCAATACTCTCCTCTTCCTCACAGGCCAGACTGGTCTTGACAAGCAGACATGTACTGGTGCTCAAGGGTGCAGTGCAGGTGGTCTTTGATTCCCTATGTGATGTCCCCTCACCAAGAAGGGAGATTAGAAGGCCTTGCCCCCAGTCCTGGTCACTGGCAGAATTATTGCAGGCTGTCTGATTTCTTGCCAGGTGACAATTTTTGAGGTCTCAAATGTCCCATCTTGTAGTCCAGTTTCAGACACCAATTGGAATATAGAGTCTCAGGGCCTCATTATGTGTTTGGCAGTTGGACAGCCAGACCGCCATGTAGGCGGTCTTGAAAAGACCACCATGCTGGAGGACTTTCAGACAATCCATTATGAGTTACACAAGCAAAAAAGGCAGACCGCCAGTGGCACAACAGCCTGAAAATAGGCGGTCTAACCACCAGTGCCATCAACACCGTGACCAATCACCAAGCACAATACAAACACACAGTCACTGTGGTGGTCCCTTCACGAGGTCAGCCAATGGAAGTTTGAACCACATACCTCTTCACAAACCACAATCCTTTGCATTTCCACTGCACAACAAAGAACACTGATCCCCATTTTCCTAGTTTTCCATATTATAGACACTCCTATTTTTTTGCCATCCAATAGAACATCCTGCACACACTTTTGACTATTCACACCCTGTTGTACTTCCCCTGTTTAGTAGGTCACTGTCAATCTTTTGTTTTTTTTCTCACCATATCACTTCCCACAAATCCACTTTTTTAATAAGATGAGTTAAAAGTTATGGGGGATAAAACCATAAGAGTAGAGCCACAATTGTTTGGAGCACAAGTCCAGCTTACTCCTACCAGTAGGACAATCTAAATGTGGGGCAGGGTTGTTGAAGAGTGAATGCTGTAGGCACCACCCTGCACACAAAGGAGGACATCATGAAGAGGTAGAATGACCTCAGGGGAAATGTGCATTCCCTGGTCTCCAGGTACCAGCTGCAGGCCAAGAAGACTGGAGTAGGCCCTCCCGTTGCCCCATTAATTCTCTTTCCATTGGAGGAGAAGATGTTGCCCATCTTGTAGCCTGAGTGCTTGACAGGAATACCTGGGGGAGTGGAGTCTGACTTTCACAACACCACAAAAGTCACAAAAAGCCATATCATACGTGCTCATAGCTCATCTTTACCCACAATCCTGTTCATGTACCCCACCAACATTCAATACCCAGAGTACGTGGGTGTTGTCACTGTCAATCTGTATTGTTGGACCGAACATCACAGCTACTAAGGCGCATCACATGCCATTGGTACTAATGGAGCCTGTAAGTAATTCAATATACAAAAATAATTCCAGGACTCATGATATGTTTCAACAGGTAAATGTGTACCGAAACCTAAATGCAGTCTGCATACAGATATGTAAGTCCCAAAATATGTATAATGTTTGTAGAAGAGAGAGTTACTTGATTGCAACTTCGAGGAGGCATTGTTTCTCTCACTCCAACCACCAGCCCAGTGTTTAATTGTCCAAACACCCCTGTTCCTCAACTCTCAATTGAAATGTAGTCACCTGGGAGGATAACATGTGTATAGTGTGTGTAGGAGAGACAGTGACATGACTGGAACTCACAGTAAGAACTGTTTCTGTAACTCCAAACACAAACCCATTGGTCCACTTGTCCCAATACCCCTGGTTGTGAACTCTAACTGAAGTGTACTCACCTGAAGCCCGGTGGTCACGTGTCTAAAGATCCTTTTTGTCATCTCTCAATTGAACTGTTCTTACCTGGTAGGGTAGCATTTGTACAGCGTGTGTAGTACAGGGAGTGACATGACTGTTAAGGCCAGGAGGCTCTGCTTCTGTCGTTCTAACCGCCAGGCCTGTGTTAACTTACCCACTTACCTGGTAGGATACTATGGGGGTCATTACAACATTGGCGGTAAAAGCCACTTACCGCCGTGCAGAAGACCGCCAATACACCGCCGCGGAATTCCGCCACAGCTATTATGACACACATTTCGGAATCCGCAGAAATTCAGACACCCACACAACTCCGCCACACCAAAGGTCAGTGTTAAACTGGCGAAAACAAATCCTCCACGCCAACAGAAACACGCCCATGCTATTACGACCCACGAATCCACACGGCGGTCTTTCAACCGCAGTATTCCATTGGCGGTACACACTGCTGCGCTCAAAATACACACACATCCCCAAAACACCACCATATTGGACTATTCCAAATACACACACCTTATACACATACAAACGACACTCCCACACACCCAACACAATATAAAACACACACCCACATCACCCACAAACCCCTACGACGGAAAATTAGTCACGAAGGCCAGAGAGACAGCACAGATTAGACAATCCCACCACACAGAGGCACACAACACCATCACCCACACAACATCCACGCACAAAACACCACACAGCACTACACATCATCACACTCATCACCACATACACCACCCCACACATCACACACACCACCCCATGTCACGCAAAGACACCCCTGCTTTTTCGAGGAGGAGCTCAGGGTCATGGTGGAGGAAATTGTACGGGTAGAGCCACAGCTATTTGGCTCACAGGTGCAGCACACATCCATAGCCAGGAAGATGGAGCTATGGCTCAGAATAGTGGACAGGGTCAACGCTGTGGGACAGCACCCAAGAAATCGGGAGGACATCAGGAAGAGGTGGAACGACCTACGGGGGAAGGTGCTTTCAACGGTCTCCAGGCACAACATCGCGGTTCAGCGGACTGGTGGCGGACCCCTACCTCCTCCCCCACAACTAACAACATGGGAGGAGCAAGTCTTGACCATCATGCATCCTGAGGGCCTCGGAGGAGTCGGTGGAGGAATGGACACTGGTAAGTCTAATCTTAACTATCATATCCCCCACCCTACCTGCATGCTATCACACACTCCCGCCCCCACCCCCTCCCCTATCACTCAAACTCCTCACTAATGTACTAATAACACACACCACCCATCCCAACACCAAGCCCTGCATGACACAACTAAGCATGGGCACCCATCACGAAAGCATGGCCACTGCACATACCCATAACAAGCCCCTAACCATCATCACACAAGCCCCCACACAGGAATGCTTGCACTGGGGTACACGCACACCCACCCATTGCACACCATCACACACACACATGCAATAATCATGCTCTTATGCCCCTGCAGGATCACGAAGGACCGTCACCACACCGGAGGATCCAGACATCTCCACTCCACCCACAGAAGAAGCCCATAGTGACAATAGCAGCTCTGCCCTACTGGAGCCTGATGACCAGCCCGGACCATCGTGTGCCTCGGGACAGTCCGTTCCCCTTGCACAGGCACAGCCCAACACTGACCTTCCACCCTCTGGTAACACCAGTACAGCACCCACCCAGCGGGCCCAAACCTCCGTACCCAGGACAGGTCAATCAGCTGTGTGTCCACCACTACAGGGAACCCAGGATAACCCACCACCCCAACAACAACAGGGACCTGGGGGCAGTGGTAGTGGGCACACGGTCCAGGGGACGGAGGCACAGGAACACAGGGGAACTGGGAGGGCTGCTGTGCGACAGGGGGCGGACAGGGCAAGGGAACCCACTTTCCACGAGGCCCTCTCCTCCATCATGGGAGCATACCACCACTCCCAGGAGACGATGGCGACAGTCCTGGTCATGTTTCAGGAGACCCAGCGCCTGCAGGAGGAACAGTATTTGGGCTTCAGGGAGGAGCTCAGGACCATCAGCTCCGCCTTGGGCACCATCGTAGGGGTGCTGAAGGACATACAGCAGACCATGAGGGACACCGTGGCACTCCAAGGGGCCCCTGACACTAGCATGGACGATGAACTGCCCACCAGCTCCACCGGCACTAGTGGACAGGATGCCCCGCCACAGGACCACCACACCAGCACCCCATCCCCTGCAGACGGACAACCACCACGCAAGCGGTGCCTGAGATACAGGAACAGGACAGAGCAAGATGGCAAGACCCCCGCCAGGAAATGAGACCACCCTGATTGTCCCCCCACTGTCCCACTTTGTTACCCTGTCCATACTTAAACTGCCCCAGCTCCACTTCCTATGCCCATATGGGCAGTGCACCTGTGAGACTAATAGACTGGACTCTGCCATGGACATTCCTCCACCATCACCCATCACCATTTTACAACCCCCCTCCTTTTTTGAGCACTTAAATAAACACCCTTGAACCACAAAACAATCTGGAGTCAGTCTATGATTTGGTAAAATGTATTATCAATGATAGTGTCAAAATGTGTTTCTAGTTGTAAAGGCAACACACCTATGTCACACATCACAAGTCCTTGAAAGATGCATGCAGATGACACACGTTGGTAACCACACATGTGAAACCGTAATGGAAGGGAACAACTCAGTTACCAAATAATCCCATTAAATTACACACAGGATAGAGGAAGACGTGTGACAGTGAATGTAATGGTAAAAATGAAAATGTTCTCACCTGTGTGTCACTGGAAATGTTGCTGTATGACTGACTCCCTGTTGTCGTTGTCTTCTTCCTCAGCTTCCTCCTCATCACTGTCCACAGACTCCACAGGCTCCACAGCTGCCACAACACCGTCATCTGGACCATCCTCCTGATGAAAAGGCACCTGTGCATCGAGCAGGCGGTGATGATCTGGCACACCTTCTTTGGTGAGTAGAATAGGGAACCACCTGTCATATGGAGGCACCTGAACCTGGCCTTAAGGAAGCCGAAGGTGCGTTAGATCACCCTCCTAGTCTGCCCATGGGGCTCATTGTAGCGTTCCTCTGCCCTGGTCCTGGGATTCCTCACTGGGGTCAATAGCCAGGACAGGTTGGGGTAACCAGCGACTCCTAATAGCCACACCTGGTGCCTCTGGAGTTGAACCATCATATCAGGGATGCTGCTATTCCGCAGGATGTAGGCGTCATGCACTGAGCCAGGGAACAGAGCATTAACCTGGGAGATGTACTGGTCTGCCAAACATACCATCTGTACATTCATCGAATGATAACTCTTCCTGTTCCTGTACACCTGTTCACTCCTGTGGGGGGGGACCAGAGCTACATGGGTCCCAACAATAGCACCTATGATGTTGGGGATATGTCCAAGGGCATAGAAGTCACCTTTCACTGTAGCCAAATCTTCCACCTCAGGGAAAATGATGTATCTCCTTACGTGTTTCAGCAGGGCAGACAATACTCTGGTCAGCACGTTGGAAAACATAGGCTGGGACATCCCTGATGCCATGGCCACTGTTGTCTGAAAAGAGCCACTTGCAATGAAATGGAGCACTGACAGCACCTGCACGTCAGGGGGGATTCCAGTGGGATGGCGGATTGGTGACATCAGGTCTGGCTCCAACTGGGTACATAGTTCCTGGATTGTGGCACGGTCAAACCTGTAGGTGACAATTAAATGTCGCTCCTCCATTGTCAACAGGTCCACCAGCGGTCGGTACACCGGAGGATTCTGCCATCTTCTCAAATGTCCCAGCTGACGGCGCCTATGAAGGACAACAGCGACGACTGAGTCAATTTTTTTCCAGGTATGTACCCACAATTACACAGAAGACGACACCAAACACAAAACCCTTCCTGTATGTGTGTTGAGTGTAGGCCCAGCTATGTGTGACGCAGAAGTAAATGAAACCATGTGGGCCCCTGAAATGGCGGCTGATGGACCTCTAAACTGGGACAATGGGATTGTGGGGTAACAGCGTTGCCGTTGCACACCGTCGCGGTAGGCGGTCGTTGACCGCGGCGCAATGCTGCATTGGTTAACATTGGACCCTAAGGGTCCCAGGAGCCAATGAACAAGTGCGCCATTTTATATCTGTTCAGTCACTAGATACCTGATCTTCGACAGGAGAGGACCTACACTGCAGGTGCTGCTGTGACCTCGGTCTGGAAGCGACGATGGCTGCTGCGTCTGGGGAAAGGGCCCCTGCCTTCACTGCTCAGGAGTTGTAGAAATTGGTAGACGGGGTCCTCCCCCAGTACACGCTACTCTACGGTCCTCCAGACCAACAGGTTAGTACACAGGTAGCACGTTGTATGGGCTAGGCCTGGGTGGAGAGGGCTGGTTGTAAGAGGGAAGGTGTCAGAGTTCAGGGGACATGAATACATGTGAATGAATGTGCCACTTGGCTAGGGTAGGGAGGGGGGGCACTCACATCGACAGTGCAGTTGGTAATGACTTCGCTTCTTCCCTTGTGCATGTCATGTAGGTCAGCGCCCACCAGAAGAAGGACATTTGGCGTGCCATCGCCAAGGACGTCCAGACCCTGGGGGTCCGCCAGAGATGGGGCACCCACTGCCAGAAAAGATGGGAGGACATTCGCCACTGGAGCAAGAAGACAGCTGAGGCTCAGCTGGGGATGGCCTCCCAACGTGGGAGGGGTGCCGGTCGCCCCATGACCCCCCTGATGTTCAGGATCGTGGCGGTGGCCTACCCTGAGTTGGATGGGCGCATGAGGGCCTCACAGCAGACACAAGGGGGTGAGTACTCTCTTATACAAGTACAGGTATAGAAGCCCCTGTGGCATCCATGTGTGCAGATGTCCACCATAGCCATGTAGGCCAGATCCCAGAAATTGCATCTGCAGAGGCCAGGAGCACGGCGTGGTGCAGGGGGCTGCTGTGTCTGTATTGTCCGCCAATGGTAGCGGTATGCCATGCACTCAACCTGTCTTTCTTCTGTCTCCCCCCCCCCTTTTTGTGCTCTCCCTGTTCTTTTGTGCATCAGCATCATCAGGCTGAGGTACAGTGGCACCGGAGCACGAGGGAGCTGCATCCCACATGGCCATGAAGGGCCACACCACGGACTCAGACTGCACCAGGGGGACGGAGGGCGAGGGGAGCTTCATATCGGCCACCGGATCACCAACCAGCGACACAGACTCGTCCGCCGATGGGAGCTCCCTTGTGGTGGCGGCACCATGTGGCGCCCCACTTCTACAGGTACAGCTGCCACCTCCCCTACCAGCACCAGGCTCCCAGCAGCCCCTCAGCGTTCGCCCCATGCCCGCTCACCTAGGAGGGTGGGCATCACCTTCGCCCCAGGCACCTCAGGCCCTGCCCCTGTCACCCCTGCTGCCCTCAGTGAGGAGGCCATTGACCTCCTCAAGTCACTCACTGTTGGGCAGTCTACCATTGTGAATGCCATCCAGTGTGTAGAAAGGGAGTTGCAACACAGTAATGCATTCCTGGAGGGCATTCATTCTGGTCAGGCTGTCCTTCAGCGAACCCTGCAATCTCTGGCCTCAGCACTGATGGCAGCCATTGTCCCTGTGTCTAGCCTCCCCCTCCAACCTCCTCCACCCAGACCCAATCCCCTGTACCCCAGCCCATCCCAAGCACACCTACAGACCAGCATGCACACACGTCAACACACAGGGGAAGCTCTGGCAAACATAGGCACCACACAACCCACAGGCACACACACAAGCATCACCCACATGCAGACACAGCAACATCCACTGCCTCCACTGTGTCCCCCTCCTCGTCGTCTTCCTCCTCCCTCCCAGTCTCGTCTACACTCTCACCTGCATGCACTGCATCTACAGGCACCAGGAGTCGCACCAGAACACCCAGCACCACACCCCGCTCACCTGCTCTTAAAACCTCCACTCCCATTTACATGTCCCCTGTGTCCTCTCCCAGTGTGTCTGTGACGCCCCCTCCCAAAGTACACAAACACGGGCACCCACACACCCAACATCCATACACCTCACAACAGCCTCCAGTACCTGCACCTGCACCCAAAACACCTAAAGTAACACCTCCTCCAACCACCTCCTCTTCCTCCACTCCCAGAACCCCTCCAACTACCCATCCCAGTGTTCGTCAGAAACTGTCCCTCTGCAAAGTTTACCTTTTTGCCCCCCCTCCAATTCGTCAGTCCCGTGGTAGCGCCTCAGCCAAAAAGCCTCCAGTACCAGTGGTGCCTGTTCAAGGTGTGTGGAGTGCACCGGCCACCAGGGCAGGCAGTGTGACCCGGAGCCAAGGCACTGGCAGCCCACCCCCTGTAAAGGCTCTGAAATTGGAAAGTGGCCGACGGGACCCTGTGAAGACTCCTGGAGGCAAAACAACTCACAGGGGTCCCAGGGGGATTGCAGAGTCAGCTGTGACTCCTCCAAAGGTGGGGAAGGGCCAGTGGAAGTCTGCACAGCCTGGTGTGAGCATCACGGCGGAGAAGGGCGCCATCCTTCACGGCGGTTGGGACACCACCACCAGCACCGTCGTCACTGGTCCGGAGACCACCGCCAGAGTCATTTCCCAGGAGGGCCCAAGTATCGTCACTGGTCAGGAGACCACCGCCGGAGTCAGTGCCCAGGAGGGCCCAAGTATCATCGCTGGTCCGGAGACCACCGCCAGAGTCATTGCCCAGGAGGGCCCAAGTATCGTCACTGGTCAGGAGACCACCGCGGGAGTCAGTGCCCAGGAGGGCCCAAGTATCGTCACTGGTCCGGGGACCAACACCAGAGTCATTGCCCAGGAGGGCCCAAGTAACATCACTGGTCAGGAGACCACCGCCAGAGTCATTGCCCAGGAGGGCCCAAGTATCGTCACTGGTCCGGAGACCACCGCCAGAGTCATTGCCCAGGAGGGCCCAAGTATCATCACTGGTCAGGAGACCACCGCCAGAGTCAGTGCCCAGGAGGGCCCAAGTATCGTCACTGGTCAGGACACTACCACCACCGCCAGAGTCATTGCCCAGGAGGGCCCAAGTATCGTCACTGGTCCGGAGACCACCGCCAGAGTCATTGCCCAGGAGGGCCCAAGTATCGTCACTGGTCAGGAGACCACTGCCGGAGTCAGTGCCCAGGAGGGCCCAAGTATCGTCACTGGTCAGGAGACCACCGCTGGAGTCAGTGCCCAGGAGGGCCCAAGTATAGTCACTGGTCAGGAGACCACCGCCGGAGTCAGTGCCCAGGAGGGACCAGGCTGACACAGCCCCGCTGGGCAATGAGGGAACATCATGCCACACACCAATGCCCAGTCCAGAGAACGTCATGCCACACACCAATGCCCAGTCCAGAGAACGTCATGTCACACACCAATGTCCAGTCCAGAACCGCCATGGCAAAGCACTGCTGAACAGTCCAGAGACCGCCATGGCAAAGCACCGCTGAACAGTCCAGAGACAGCCATGGCAAAGCACCGCTGAACAGTCCAGAAACCGCCATGGCAAAGCACCACAGAACAGTCCAGAACCGCCATGGCAAAGCACCGCTGAACAGTCCAGACCGCCATGGCAAAGCACCGCTGAACAGTCCAGAGACCACCATGGCAAAGCAATGCAGAACAGTCCAGAGACCGCCATGGCAAAGCACCGCAGAACAGTCCAGAACCGCCATGGCAAAGCACCGCTGAACAGTCCAGAGACCGCCATGGCAAAGCACCGCATAACAGTCCAGAGACCGCCATGGCAAAGCACCGCTGAACAGTCCAGAACCGCCATAGCAAAGCACCGCTGAACAGTCCAGAGACCGCCATGGCAAAGCACCGCTGAACAGTCCAGAGCCGCCATGGCAAAGCACCGCTGAACAGTACAGAGACCGCCATGGCAGAGCACCGCAGAACAGTCCAGAACCGCCATGGCAAAGCACCACTGAACAGTCCAGAACCGCCATGGCAAAGCACCGCTGAACTGTCCAGAACCGCCATGGCAAAGCACCGCAGAACAGTCCAGAACCGCCATGGCAAAGCACCGCTGAACAGTCCAGAGACCTCCATGGCAAAGCACCGCTGAACAGGGCATGCACTGGGGAAGAATGAAAAGGCCACCACATCAAGCATCGTTATCCCATGTGCAGCTGGGACAGTGATGGGACAGGAACTGGCACGGGGAGACTAATCCAGTCTGGGCACCAGTCCCCCTCCAGAACCAGTGGAGGCTGTTATCTACTTGCGAAACAGTGGCTTTGCAATCCCCAGGATGGTCCAGTGGGAAACCCACCCACTGTAGAGACTTGAGGGACTGTGGCTTTGCACTCCCTAGGATGGTACAGTGGGCAAACCACCCACTGTAGAGACTTGAGAGACTGTGGCTTTGCACTCCCCAGGATGGTACAGTGGGCAAACCACCCACTGTAGAGACTTGAGTGACTGTGGCTTTGCACTCCCCAGGATGGTCCAGTGGGCAAAGCACCCACTGTAGAGACTTGAGAGACTGTGGCTTTGCACTCCCTAGGATGGTACAGTGGGCAAACCACCCACTGTAGAGACTTGAGAGACTGTGGCTTTGCACTCCCCAGGATGGTCCAGTGGGCAAACCACCCACTGTAGAGACTTGAGAGACTGTGGCTTTGCACTCCCCAGGATGGTCCAGTGGGCAAGCCACCCACTTGTGAGACTTGAGAGACTGTGGCTTTGCACTCCCCAGGATGGTCCAGTGGGCAAACCACCCACTGTAGAGACTTGAGAGACTGTGGCTTTGCAATCCCCAGGATGGTCCAGTGGGCATGGGCAAGCCACCCACTGTAGAGACTTGAGAGACTGTGGCTTTGCACTCCCCAGGATGGTCCAGTGGGCAAGCCACCCACTGTAGAGACTTGAAAGACTGTGGCTTTGCACTCCCCAGGATATATCAATGGGCATGGAGCCCCGTCGTGGATCTGGCTTTGCACTCATCCGGCTGAGGTGCCCCCCCTTCCCTTCCCCCTGAGGTGCCTGTAGTATTTCTATCTGATGCCCGGCAGTGTTCTCTCCGTTTGTGGACAGGTATCTTTTGTGGGCCTCGCCCATGCATTTTTGGAATAGTGGTGCACGGACATTGATATGTGCATATCTGCACTACTTCTCGTAATGTATATACTTTTGAATGATTTTATAATATACCTGTATATTCTTAAGACATTTATATTGATACATTACAATGTTTGAACTGATTTCGTTTTGTCTTTGCATTCTTCCGGGGGGGGTTGTGGGTTGTTACTGTGATTTGGTGAATGTATTGGTGTGTATGTTGTAATATGCAAGGGTGGGGGTGGGGGGGGTTTCGTGTGTGTCCCCCTAACTTTTACCTCCCCCTCCCCTATCTCGTAGGTGCAGTACTCACTGTTGTCTTCGCCAGCGCCGGCGTTGCTCTTCGTAGATGAGTAGGAATACAAGGGCCGGTAGGATTTGTAATTCTGGCTCCATGGAGTCCTCCTTCCTCGTGGGATGTGTTCAGGTGAGCGTTTTCCCTATTGCAGTAACTGTTTCCACCATGTTTTTATCCACGGTGAATCCGCCCTGGAAAAGGTGGCGGATTGGCGGGTTGTGATACTATGGGTGGGACATTGTCGTCCGCCTGTCTGTTGGCGGTGACCGCCACCCTGCTTGTCTGTATCGCCGTGGCGGGCGGTGTGTTAAAGTGGCTGTCTTTGTTGGCGGTTTCCGCCAGGGTCATGATTCCCTTTTTTTGTCCGCCGGCCTGTTTGCGGTATTACCGCACCTTTAACACCGTCCGCCAGGGTTGTAATGACCCCCTATTTGTCAAAGTTGTGAAGTAGAGCACTGACCTGACTGAAACTCCCAGCAGGCCCAGTGTCTGTTTCCACAAACACCAGACCAGTGTTCACTTGCCCAAATACCCGTTCCTCAACTACCAATTGAATTTATTAACCTGGGAGGATACCATTTCCTAAGTGTTTGGAAGGAGAGCACAGACCTGACTGCAACTCCCAGCAGGCCCTATGTCTGTCACTACAAACGTCAGACCACTGTTCACTTCTCCAAATACCCCTGTTTGTGAATTCTTAATTGAAATAACTCACGTGGGAGGATACTATTTGTCAAGGGCATGAACTAGAGGGACTGACCTGACTTCAATTCCCAGTAGGCCTTGTGTCTATTACTACAAACACCCGAATAGTGTTCACTTATCCAAAAATCCCTGTTCCTCAACTCCCACTTGAAGGTTACTCACCTGAGAGGATACTATTTGTCAAGTGTGGGAAGTAGAGGCACTGTCTGACTGCAACTCCGAGCAGGCCCTGTACTATAAACACCAGACCAGTACTCACTTGCCCAAATAAGCTTCTTCCTTAACTTTCAATCAAAGTGTTTTCACCTGGGAGGATACCATTTGATAAATGTTGGGAAGTATAGGGACTAACCTGACTGCATCTCCCAAGAGGCACTGTTACTCTTACTCAAACCAGCAGCATAGTAGCCACCTGTCCAAATATAGTTGTTTGTCAACTCTCAAATGAAGTTAACTCACCTTGGAGTGATCAAGCACAGATCATGCCCAAATCAGAGATGTATCTGTCAACATAGCTGCACTTTATTAACCCAAGATGACATATTTGAGGACAAGAATGACACCTTACCCAGTCTGAATAACAAGTATTTAAAAGGCCTCAAGATGCCTCACCAGATTTGTATTGGCAGCAGACACATTGATACAGCACTGTGCACATGATAACTCCACTCACGTATACAACAAAGCGTTGGGTTAGCCTGCATATCACTCATCTAGGCCTCCAAATGGGCAAAGCCAGATCTTGCTGAGCCACTGTTTTGCCTGTACTGGTGACAAGATGTGATTTTCAGGCCATCCTCCAAAGGGCAAATTACCTGCACATTTTAGCAGCTGATTTAGTCAAAATGAATTGGCAAGGTTCACAAATGTCATGTCAATACGCCCAATACCATGACTACTTCTCACAATGGGATTACCTGTCTCGAGACGGGGCCACTCACCTGAAAAGCAGGATGTCTGCAGGGGTGATGGTATGCCCCCTGACCTCCTGGAATACCTCTTGGCGCTTCCTGGTGGGCACAGAAATCCTGGCAGGTGTCCCAAAAGGAAAGGTGGAGTGGAAGAGAAAGAGACAAAACACTGCCACGTCTTGCCGGTCCAACCAGGCATCCTGTATCTTCAGGGCCAGGTCGTTGTTGACAGAGTGATAGCAGAATTAGTGCACTCAACTTCCTTAAAACTGAATCTCTCTTTCTGATATGGGCACGGGAGCGGTAGAAGAACACCGGGATGCTCCAGAACTTTTCTTGGATAATAACTGTTGCCACAATTACTAACACTGCAATACCAAAAACCCAAACTGAGTACCATAACAATAAGTACTGTGACACTAGGGCTGTCTTCACAGAGATTCACTGTTGCACACTACAATTAGAACGATGGTTGCACTTATCATGCACAAGAAAGACAAACAAGGGCATTAATTATATCACATATATCTTTCCTGCATGCATAGAGTTAAACTAAAAGGAACTAAAACGATCCAAGAAATACAAATGTCCACTCTGGGTTTAAACAGTTAGAGTGGCACAGTTTGGTTTGGTTTCACTGTGTGTGTGAAAAACCCTTCAAAAGCAAATTCCTCAAGCCTGAAACATAGGCATGAATGACACAATTGAAATCCAAGAGTTATGCTATTAGAGAAAGAAAAGTCACGTAAATGCTCTTTTAAAATTGCACTGTCACTTTTTGTAGTACTTGAGCTCGAGCAGATTTCCTGAAGCACATTTAGGCAAGTAGCTACAATAATAATGTAGAATGTTCAGAAATGCATTTGTCTCTTCAAGATACCCACTCTGCAAAAATACAAGGTCTGAAATACACCAGATGTTCTAGGAAAGCGCAGCGCTCAAAGAATCAACTCCCTGGAGAATACTAGTCACTTAGCTGCAGTCTTTTTCAGAGGTCTGGAGGAATGCCTGGTGTCAGCTGATACAGGAACGAAGAAAATAATTGCCTCAAAAATCCTGAATACGAGGATGACAGCAGGGGCTGGACTGCCAATTCAGAGTCTGAGATCAGGAGGCAAAACAAAGCCAAGTAGGGAAGCATGCTTCATTCTGCTATTTCTAGCCAATCAGGAAAGCAGTTGAGTTTCCACATGTGGATAAGTCACCACACCAAATGAGAAGCACATGTCTATACCACACCTAATTAGAAGCACATGTCTACACCTGCTCACATTAGCAAACAAGCATTGGTAAAACAAGCTCTGATAAAACCAATTGTGTAACACAGCACATTACGTTTACTTAGAAACATGAAGGTTTAACCAAGAACAGAGATATGATGTAACCTTAATCCCTGGGGATGCTGACAGATAACGCAGGAGGCACCTTGGGGATTCCTGACAAACTGCAACTTAACTTTATACAAGGTCTCTGCTTACTGTAATTCTAAACCATTGGAGGAAGATCTCACTATACAACCAATAACAATGCATGTTTAACATCAATAGGTGGAGCTGCTGCTAGGAACACAGAGGCCACAGAACAGACTGCCAATACACCCTTGTAAGTAGCCCTGAGTAAATAAGACAATCCAAGAGGTCCAGATCTGGAGGTCAGTTTTGGCACATCTGGGCAACTTGGTCAGACGGCAACAGTGAGTCTCAATGTGCCCACAACATCACCTCCCAACCCTGTTGCCTCAACATCACAGGCAGCCATTCACCCCCCCAACCTGTGTACCTAGCAAAATGTCTACTATTTTGTGCCTTCCCAGTCCTGGACCCCGTGTTGCAGTGCAACACTTCCAACAATGAAGGTCCAGGAACAAGTTGGAGAGGGCACGTTGTAGCAAAGGCATAGGACCCTGGGAGTAGGATAAGTGGGACATATGCTGTGGGCCAGCGGGGTGAGGACACTGTGGCTGCTCTTGGCCAGTACACCATCAGTCATGTCTTGGGGGTCTATCAGTAGTCCAAAGGCATGGAAGGCCAGGAGTTGAGCAAATTCTTGGAAATCAAGCAGCTACAGAGGAACATGAACAGAGACATGCAGGTACAGAAGGAGGCCCACAATACTAACATGACCTCCCTAATAGGGGTGCTGAGGAACACACATAACACTGTGAGCAGAGCTTTTCAACAACTGTCTACCCCTTCCTTTTGCTCATCAACACCATGCGCATCAACATTGGTAACAGCCAGTGGAAGGGAGGCACTGCCAGAGGAAGAACTAGCCCCAGATACCCATGTCTCAGTAGCAGCAGTTTCCCCCCCATAAGCAGGGACACTCAGCAGAGAATCCAGGAAGTGCAGATGGCAGGACACCCACAACTGCCAGCAAGTGACCTCTCCCTAAAGAACCTTCTTTGTGTGCTACACATTCACTCTGTGGACTAATCCTGAACCACCTACCAGCTCCATAGGAGGATTATTCTTACTTTGGACTACCAATGGTGTGGCATCTATTCCACTGATTTCATTCACCACGACTGACCCCTTCACTTCACTATATTGTTTCTTTCGGTCCAAAATGTATTTTCTGTATTAGCATTGTAATAAATTCACCTATCACAAACTCATTGTCTGCTGCCTTAAATTTCTCATTTAGCTATCTAGTGATGTAAGACCATGTGAACTATATGATGAAGGTACAAGCTACTTGTGCAAGCAGGGATATGTTACAGGTACACAGGGATATGTACAGGTGTTCAGGACTACAATCATTATACACCAACACATTAGTATAAGTGTCTGGTAAAAACCAAGGGGCAGATTTGAGAGACCTTAGCGTCTCATCGCACCACATTAACATAATTTTTTTATGCTAATGTGGCCCAACGAGGACAAAATTGCTGCACCAATCTTACAAAGTGCCGCAATGCATTCTTTGTGCCTCTTTGTAACCCTTTGCCCTACATTATACCAGCACCAAGCATAATGTATGCAAAGGAGGCATTCCCCCATTAGGTAGGCTGAAAAAATGGCCCAAAGAAATCTAAGCGTTATTTTTTTGCTTAATTTGTTTCAGCACTTTTAACGTCTGCTCAGAGCAGGTGTTAAAAGGAGGCACACCATTGTCTGCAATGGTCCTCAATGGGCTTTGCAGGTTTAACTCCAACATTTTTTACGCTAATCCTGCAAAGCTCCAAACTAGCATCAAAATCTTTTTGTTGCTAGTTCCCTAACTACTGCCATGGTTCGCTGTATCTTGAATACAGCTTAAACATGGTGGCATTAGGGGGCGCTAAGGGGTGCAAGAAAAGTGGCACTGCACTGGGTGCAGCACCACTTTTCTTAAATCAGGCCCCAAATATTTCATTACAATGTTCAGTACATAGGCTGTCAATATGTCTGGACTATTGGAAATCAAGAATGAGTGACTCATACTGAGTAAATGAACATATTTACAGGTACAGACCCCCAGACCATGGAAGGAAGGGATTTGTCAGACATTCTCATGTAAAATACGCAAACAATCAAGTGATTGATGTCAGCAGCTTAAGCCTAATCATATACCACACCAAAGTAATCCAACATCACATAATCCAAGGTACAGTTAGATGGCAGTACAACAGTCGATGATCACAGGGCCATCCTAATTCAGTTACCATGCATGTGGTGGTATGTCACAAACATATGTCATTGTTGTGGCACGGGCACTGTGGCCTGCAATGATAACACTCATCTACAGCTACATACGGATCATGCAAATAGAGTGGTTAGCCAATGTGAAGGAAAAATGACTTGGTCAAAAGTTAGGACTACCTATTTTATGACCACATGATGATAGACACGATGCGTTAGGCCCACCACAACACACCAAACAAGTGCACTGGCCACTTCTGCACCTCAACCCAAACACTGTGCAAGTTGCCTTGGTACAGGTCACATACATCCAAACTCTGTGCCTGCATTACCTGAAACAATCCATATCCCCTTTGTATGTCAGAATATAATCAGATAAGAGACAACATGAAGATATCAGGATGAAGGTACCTGTACAAAGAACAAAACAAGGAGTTTAGGCTTGGGACAATACATAGGACATATCACATAGCAGGAAACTGGAAAACAAAGTACATTGCACGGAAGCTGACACAAACAAAGCAACATCATTAAGGTGGGGATGTGTCAAAAGCTATTTCATCAAGCAGTCTTTGGCTGAATATTGCAGAATATGCGCTCCCTAGCTGCATTGTACAGTTACCGTCATTACATAACTTGACATATTTATATTCATGAAAAGTAGCTGTTTATCAGATCTTCCCGCAGGTCAGCTCCTTCGTCTTCATCACTCTCATCCTCACTTGGATTTCAGAAGTCACACCCAGCAGCACTGCAGGCTTCCCCTCCTCTGGTATGCAGGGGATATTCCTCAGCAGTTGTGGAGTATGAAGCGTGCCACAGTGATCTGACACACTTTCCTGGATGAGTAGAGGAGGGCTTCACCAGCCCGGTCCAGACAGTAGAATCTGGCTTTCAGGAGCCCAAAAGCCTGTTCTACTGGCCACCGTGTACTTCCATGGGCCAAATTGAAGCAGACTTCCCCTGGTGTAGTTGGATTCCTCACCATCGTCAACAACCAAGGATGGTTTGGATATGTGGATTCGCCTGTTGAGGAATGTGACATAAGTGCAATAATGAGTCACTCACTTCATGAGTGTAGCACCTGACAGTGCAAGCACACAAGCAGCACTGATGTGAATTACCAACCAGCCAGTCCATGTCTGGGTGCAATTGTGACATCCGCTGGGGTATGGTGCTGTTCATCATTATGAAGGAATCATGGGCTGGTACAGGGTATCAGGCACAGACGTGATGTAAAGATCTGCCAAAGAGACAACTTGCACATTGACGGAATAGAAGTTCTTTCTGTTGTGATAAACTTGTTCAGTGACTTGTGGTGGCTCCAAGGTATCATGTGTGTCATCAATGACCCCCACCACGTGTGGAAGGTGGGCAAAACAATAAAGTTCAGCTTTCACATTGGCTAAATCCTCATGTTGGGGGAACTTGACATGGCTGCAAATTCAACATTGCTGAGAAGAAATCTTTCAACAGCAGACTAAACATAGGTAAGGACATACCAGCAGATAGAGCTACTGTATGTTGGAAGGACCTTGTGCCCAGGAAGTGCAAAACTGACACGACTTGTACAATGGGTGGTGTGCTAGTTGAATAACTTATAGCTGGCATCAGATCTGTCTCCAACTGACGGCATACGTCCACTATCTAGGCGGTACAACATAATTATATGCCATTGCTCCATGGTCTGAAGTTCTGGCAGTGGACGGTAGACAGGAGGTTGTTGCATTCTTCCTCTCACAGGGTACCTATATGTGACAAGACATGATTTGTAACATTAGCCAGAATGTCCACAGGAACGTACATTAAGTATGCCAATTATATCATGTGACAAAGCATTTCTTACAGGATAGACATGACACCCAGTGCACATCACAGCTGGCAACTACACAAGGGTCACATGTGACTCCCAACATTGCCAATACATGTGTCCACAACATGGATTTGGATGAAACTCTGAGCTATGCTACACAATTGGCCCTCGAAATGTAATTGGATATTTTGTCCACCAAAATGACAATTGGTAGTGGTGGACTGTGCACCACTGTCAAATGCCATTTATGCCCTGAAACACACTACATTGGTGGTTATGTGGAAACACTTACATGACTGCACAGAATAAGGATTTTAGCAATGGCAAAAAAAAATACATTGTACTTGTGATGCAATTTACAAAGCCATATACAGTATTTCAGGCTGCCAAATGGTGGATGCCTGACCTGTTCTACTGAACATTAGGAATTGCCTGTAACTGCTGGCAGAACTCATTAGGGTTGTAGGCGGTTCCAACAGCGGCAGACACAGCCACAGGCTAACATTTTCGCCTGTGGCAATCACGGCCCAAAAGCTGTACCCACCGTCAGTGATGACCACATATGTGGGGGACATGACAGCCATGTTGTGCACATTCACTCACTTGACTCCTGACACTGCTGTCAGCAATACCTCCACTACTTGAGCTGCTGTGTGCTGCCTCCGGAAGCAATCGCACCATGTCCAGCAGGTGGTAGGCCCCTCCCTTCTCTCCAGAGGAGCTGGTTAGGTTTGTTGAAGAGGGCCCACCCCTGTATGAACAGCTATATGGCTCACCAGAGGAGCAGGTAAGATTCTCATAAGCACAATTTAATCTGTTTGACACCATGGTTTCCCTCCTCACAGGCCACAATATGCACCTGTGTGCCAGTAAAACTTCTTGTGTACCTGTTGCTGCATTCTGTGTGGCATCAATGAAATGTACATTGTGCAGGTATAGGTGGCCAGTACTATATGCTAAGTTCAGTCACATTGCGTTGTGTGAGGTTTTTGTGTAACTAGATCTGCCTTCTGTTGGAAGCACATAACTAGGTAAGGATACTTTACTGTTATCCAATGACATCTCCATCTTCCTTCTGTTGTAAATGTTGGACAACATATATGTGCATGACTGCATGAGCCATGTATGCATCTTGTCTAAGTTATTTTAGGATCTTGTAAGCAACGAGTATAATGCCATAGATCTTCCAAACCATATCTGGCTGTCAAGCACTAACTTGTTCATCCCACGGAGACACAATGCTGACCCAAGTAGCTTGTTCCCAGCTCCACCTAGACATTGCGGTGCATATTTATATTTGGCTTGCGCCATATTAACGTAAAAAATGTTGACGCTAAAATGGCATTTAGTTAACTCCATATTTATACTTTGACGCTTGATGCGTCTAGTGTAAAAATATATTGGCGTTAGTGCCATGGTTACGATATGCGAAACCACATTGTGTCAATGAGATGCAAGGTAGGCATTCTCATCCTAAACACGACACTAACCCCCTAGTGCCATATTTATCCCCCGTTGCAAAAACAATGCTAACAATGGAAGCAGACTAAAAAAATGGCGCTAAGTATGATTCGCACCAAAAATGAATGCCGGCGTTAAGAAGAGGCTGACACACCACCACCCATAGCAAAAACCTAGAAGAAGCCTTTGAAACTGCCAGGACAACATGGAAGTGCTACTGCTCCAGCCTGGCACACGCCGCAGACTTGCAAAAACAGCAGATCCAACCACCACAACCTCAAGTCCCACCACAACAGCCATAGAGGCAGTGCAGAAGGAGGGAGAGAATTTTTAGACAGCGAATCACCTTCTCAGTAATTAGGGAACAAGATGTGGTCCGGATGTACAGACTCAACCGGGGGTCCATCGTACGCCTGCTGCACCTGTTAGTGCCAAACATCACGCCACGGCTGCAACCTCCCCACAACATTCCACCCATTACAAAGATCCTATCTGTCCTCCACGTGATGGCACCAGGATCATTCCAGACAACGGGTGATTTAGGGGCTGGTATCTCCCAGTCATCCTTCTCCATCTGCCTACTAAAGGTCCTGCATGCAATCCTATGCCACACACCACAACACCTCTGCTTCCCAAACACCCAGCAGCTGCAGCACAAAACCAAGCAAGGTTTCTATCAGATAGCTGGGTCTCCACATGTGCTGGGTGCAATGGACTGTATCCATGTCCATCAGGTGCCACCTGCAGCAACGGAACACCAGTACATGAACCGCAAGCACACAAATTCCATCAATGGGCAGGCCATTGTGGACCACCATGGGCTCTTCACAAACATCCAGGCGAAATATCCCAGCAGCGTCCATGACACAAACATCTTTAATCATTGTTCCATCAACCAGTTCCAGGATGGTCGAATATGGCAATGTGCCATACCAATCATACCGCACAAAACCCCAACCATCAAGAACAAACACAACAAGAAATACACATGGGCAGTGCCACAGAGTTTTGCAGGCAACAACACATAAGCCACATGCCACACTACACTGCACATATTACGTTTCACAATCACATACACACAAATCTATATAACAAAGCTACATCCTGACTGACAAACCATGTGAAGACAGGTGGAGCCAAGTCTCCTTTGAATGAAGAAGCTGCTCACAAATCACTACAAGTGTCCACAGCTTGACAACTAAATACAGACCACACACACACATTACACAAAACAAAGAAGCTCACAGGTATGTCAATGACATGGGCTATGGTCATGTTGAGGAATTCACACATAGGCACAGTTCAACATAAACTATAGTGTGCAAGCCTTGGGCAGAACCTAAGTCCAATACTAGCCAAGTGATGCCATAACTAAGTATACATCAGCTCCACACACCTGACATACCTGTAGTTCATATACACCTGTCTGCTGCATTACGGGGGTCATTCCAACCCTGGCGGTCGGTGTTAAAGCGGCGGCCAAACCGCCAACAGGCAGGCGGTTAAAAAAATTGAATTCTGACCCTGGCGGAAACCGCCAACACAGACCGCCACTTTAACACTCCGACCGCCACGGTGGTAGAAACAAACAGCGCAGCGGTCACCGCCAACAGACAGGCGGGCGACAATGTACCGCCCACCCTATCACAACTCACCAATCCACCACTTTTCCGGGACGGGAACAGACTACGAACGGGAAAACTCTCACCTCTACACACTCCACGAGGAATCTGGACAGCATGGAACCAGAACTACACATCCTACCAGCAATTGTCTACCTGCTCCTCTACCAGGAGCACGAACGCCGGCGCAGAAGACATCGGTGAGTACTGCACCTACGACACAGGGGAGGGGGGAGGAGAAAAGATAACGGGCACACACATACGCGACCCCCCCCCCCCACACAACTACCTACACATCAATGCAGAGCAACAACTCAGAGTGACACCCCCCAAACCCCCCGGAAGAATGCAAAGACAAAATAATATGATCATGAAATTCAAATGTATTGTAAGGCTAAGTAAAAAATTTATTCGAACATCTAATAACTATATACACATATGTAAATTGTCCTGTCAAAATTGGCTTTCAGTCATTGTACGTGTGCCAATGGTCCTCAACACGTGGGCAAAGCCCACACAGGAGACCCGAATCCATTGGAGAGAACACTGCAGGGGCATCAGATAGCAAAACTACAGGCACCTCAGGGGGAAGGGAAGGGGGGGCACCTCAGCCACATGAGTTCACGACGCCAGATCCACGAGGGGCCTCCATGGCCACTGTTCCATCCTGGGGAGTGCAAAGCCACAGTCTCTCAAGTCTCTACAGTGGATGGGTTGCCCACTGTGCCATCCTGGGGAGTGCAAAGCCACAGTCTCTCAAGTCTCTACAGTGGGTGGCTTGCCCACTGTGCCATCCTGGGGAGTGCAAAACCACAGTCTCACAAGTCTCTACAGTGGGTGGCTTGCCCACTGTGCCATCCTGGGGAGTGCAACGCCACAGTCTCACACGTCTCTACAGTGGGTGGGTTGCCCACTGTGCCATCCTGGGGAGTGCAAAGCCTCAGTCTCTCAAGTCTCTACAGTGGGTGGGTTGCCCACTGTGCCATCCTGGGGAGTGCAAAGCCACAGTCTCTCAAGTCTCTACAGTGGGTGGGTTGCCCACTGTGCCATCCTGGGGAGTGCAAAGCCACAGTCTCACAAGTGGATTACAGAATCCACTGGTACTGGAGGAGTCTTGGTGCCCAGAGTGTATCGTGCAGCCCTGCCCAACACAGATCCGGGCCTGCCCCTTCTGCCAATGGGCCAGCGGTGCTTGAGATGAAGGGCCCAGCGGAGCGGTGCAGAGACGGCGGTGCCCAGCGGAGCGGTGCTTGAGATGAAGGGCCCAGAGGAGCGGTGCTTGAGATGAAGGGCCCAGCGGAGCGGTGCTTGAGATGAAGGGCCCAGGGGAGCGGTGCAGAGACGGCGGTGCCCAGCGGAGCGGTGCTTGAGATGAAGGGCCCAGCGGAGCAGTGCTTGAGATGAAGGGCCCAGCGGAGCGGTGCTTGAGATGAAGGGCCCAGCAGAGCGGTGCAGAGACGGCGGTACCCAGCGGAGCGGTGCTTGAGATGAAGGGCCCAGCAGAGCGGTGCTTGAGATGAAGGGCCCAGCGGAGCGGTGCTTGAGATGAATGGTCCAGCGGAGCGGTGCAGAGACGGCGGTGCCCAGCGGAGCGGTGCTTGAGATGAAGGGCCCAGCGGATCGGTGCTTGAGATGAAGGGCCCAGTGGAGCGGTGCTTGTCTTGAAGGGCCCTGTTCAGCTGTGCTTGTCTTGAAGGGCCCTGTTCAGCGGTGCTTGTCTTGAAGGGCCCTGTTCAGCGGTGCTTGTCTTGAAGGGCCCTGTTCAGCGGTGCTTGTCTTGAAGGGCCCTGTTCAGCGGTTCCCGAGACGGCGGTGCCCTGTTCAGCGGTTCCTGTCTTGAAGGGCCCTGTTCAGCGGTGCTTGTCTTGAAGGGCCCTGTTCAGCGGTGCTTGACATGTGTCTCCACGGCACCAGATCCGGCCAATATATGGTGTTCACTCGCCATCCGACTTCTCGCTTGCGGGGCCCTCCTGTGCTGGTGTCTCATGCCCTTGGGTGTCCTCCTTCACACCCGGAATGGGGCTGGTTGGGCCCTCCTGGGCAGCTCACCTGCTGCCGGACTTGTCAGCCGTGCTGCCCTTGCCATCCTTCCGTGAGTCTCTGTGGCCCTTGCCTCCCTTTGTAGATGTGCCAGGTGGCACCCCACTTCCTGACGGTGCCAGGGTAGTGCCTGTGGAGGCTGCCGTCTCTGTCCTCTCGCACCGGGCCTTGCCTTTTTTGGATTTTTTCCCAAGGGGTGGGCTGGCTGTCCCTTTACTGCTGGCCGATGTAGCTGCCCTTGAAGGTGGTGGACTCCAATATCCCTGGACTATGGTCCTTGTAGGTCCAGGGGTTGTGGTGGCTGAGGTGCTGATTGGACTCTTACGAGATGGAGGGGGTGGGTCAGGTGATGGAAAGAGGTTAATTTTGGAGAGGAAAAACTTTTTAGGAGCAATGGGAAGGGTAGGTGCAGTGGGTATGGGAGTGGAGGAAGAGGATGTGGTTGTAGGAGAGTCAAGTGTGCTGTCTTTGGGTGCAGGTGCTTGTGACGGAGGCTGTCGTGAGGTGGATGGCTGTTGGGTGGGTGGCTGCCTGCGTTTGTGTGGTTTGGAAGAGGGGGTGACAGACACAGTGGGAGAGGACACAGGGGACGTGTAAATGGCAGTGGGGGTGGTGACTGCACGTGTGCGGAGTGTTCTGGTGGGTGTGCTGGTGATGGACGTAGTGGCTGATGATGTTGTGCATGCAAGTGTGGGTGGAGACGTCACAGGGAGGGAGGAGGGAGACGAGGAGGAGGGGGACACAGAGGAGGCAGTGGCTGTTGGTATGTCTGCATGTGGCTGTTGCTTGTGTGAATGCTTGTGTGATGTGTGGTGCTTATGTCTGGATGAGCTGACCTTGGGTGTTGAGGTGTGTGCAGGCTGGTCTGTAGGTGTGTCTGGGATAGGCAGAGGAACAGGGGAGTGGGACTGGGTGGAGGGAGTTGGAGGAGGGAGGCAGGAGACAGGGACAATGGCTGCCGTCAGTGCTGAGGCCAGAGCGTTGAACGATCGCTGATGGGCAGCCTGACCCGAATGAATGCCCTCCAGGTATGCATTGCTCCGGTGCACCTCCCTTTCTACCCCCTGGATGGCATTCAAAAGGGTAGACTGCCCAACAATGAGCGTCCTCAGGAGGTCAATGACCTCCTCACTGAGGGCAGCAGGGGTAACTGGGACAGGGCCTGAGGTGCCTGGGGTGAAGGAGATGCCCGCCTTGGTGTGCGAGCGGGCACGGGGCGATTTGTGAGGGCTGCTTGGAGGGCGGAGCTGGTGCGCTGGGTGGCGGCTGTACCTGTTGTTGCGGTGGGCACGGATGTTGCCGCCACCACAAGGGAGCTCCCTTCCGAGGACGTGTCTGTGTCGCTGATGTCTCCACGTGTCCCCATTGTGGAGCCCCCCTCGCCCTCCGTCTCACTGGTGAAATCAGAGTCCGTTGCATGGCCCTCCGGGGCCATGTGAGATGCAGCTCCCGCGTGATCCGATGCCACTTCTCCTCCGCCAGATGATGCTAATGCACACATGAACAGGAAGAGCAGCAAAAAAAAGGGGGGGGAACATAAAGACATGTTATGTGCATGCATTGGAAACACAGTTGGCGGAGAGGACAGACACAGAAGCCCCCTGCACTACGCCACGCACTTGGGGTACACTACTAAATCAGTGAGCCTTGGCCTTCAAGCCAATGGATGACAACTGCACACATAGGTGACACAGGGCCATGGATAGCTGTACTTGGCACCCTACAGAGGTGGTGGCGGTGGCACTGGGCCATGCCTTATGGGTGGGACTAGCCTACAGAAAGCGCCCTGGCCTAGGGATACCCACAGCCCTCCTCCCCCACCCAGACACCTCCACTGCGCGCTAAGATAGCAGAATGTGCTTGTACTCACCCCCTTGTGTCTGCTGTGATGTCCTCACGCGCCCATCCAAATCTGGATAGGCCACCGCCAGGATCCGAGACATCAGGGGGGTCAATTGACGAGTGGCATCCCTCCTACGTTGGGAGGCCATCCCCAGCAGAGCCTCCGCGGTCTTTCTGCTCCCGCGGCGGATGTCCTCCCACCTCTTGTGGCAGTGGGTGCCCCGTCTGTTGTGTACCCCCAGGGTCCGGACGTCCTTGGCGATGGCACGCCAAATGTCGATTTTCTGATGGGCTCTGACCTATGTGACATGTACAGGGGGAGAAAATAAAATATCTTCATTTTCTGCATGCTCGATGTGAGTGGCCCCCCATCCCCACCCTTGCCATGTGGCACATGCTCTCATCTGTCGTTTGATGCATGCCTCATTTGCTCCCCTCCCCACCATTGTTCATTCACCCCACTCAACCCAGGCATTGGTCGTAAAGCATGGTCCCAGTGTACTAACCTGTTGGTCTGGAGGACCGTAGAGTAGCGCATACTGGGGGAGGACCCCATCCACGAGTTTCTCCAATTCTTCAGAAGTGAAGGCAGGGGCCCTTTCCCCAGTCGCAGCAGCCATTGTCTCTTCCAGACCGAGGTCACAGCAGCACTTGCAGTATAGGTCCTCTCCTGTGGATGATCAGGTCTCGAGTGATTAAGCAGATAGAAAATGGCGGTCACGCCCACGGCGGTGCGTACCGCGGCGGTGCGTACCGCGACCGCCGGCGCACATCGTCATTGGCTCCTGAAACCCATAGGGTTCAATATTAACCAATGCGGCTTTGCACTGTGGTCTTCGACCGCCTACCGCCACGGTGTGCCACGCCAGCGCGTTGACCTCACATCCCATTGTCACACTTCACAGGTCAGGCAGCCGCCATTTCAAGGGCCCACACGGCTTAAATTCTACTGCGTCACACAGGCCTAGGCCTTGCATCGCCAATCATACAAGCCATTCAATGCATAGAGAATCGTGTACTGTGCAAGCTGTGGGAACGTACCTGTGGGTTGATTGACTCTGTGCTCCATGTTGTCCTTCCTAGGCACCGTCCGGTGGGACTTGCGAGGAGATGGAGGAATGTTCCTGTGTACAGACCGCTGGTGGACCTGTCGACAATGGAAGAAAGACATTTCATACTGACATACAGACTTGACAGAGCCACTATACAGGAACTGTGTGCCCAGCTGGAGCCAGACCTGATGACACCCATCCGCCAACCCACAGGGATTCCCTCTCTAGTGCAGGTTCTGTCAGTACTCCATTTTTTGGCATGTGGGTCATTTCAATCAACAGTGGCCATTTCATCAGGGATGTCTCAGCCTATGTTTTCAAAGGTGTTGTCCAGAGTGTTGTCTGCCCTGATGAAATACATGCAGAGCTACATTGTTTTCCCTGAGGTGGGCGATTTGGCTACAGTGAAGGGTGATTTCTATGCCCTTGGACATATTCCCAACATCATTGGTGCAATTGATGGGACCCATGTGGCTTTGGTACCCCCCAGAGAAAGTGAACAGGTGTACAGGAACAGAAAAAGTTATCATTCGATGAATGTCCAGGTGGTCTGTTTGGCTGACCAGTACATCTCCCATGTAAATGCCAAGTTCCCTGGGTCAGTGCATGACGCGTACATCATGCGAAATAGCAGCATCCCTTATGTGGTGGAACAGCTACAGAGACACCGTGTGTGGCTAATTGGTGACTCTGGTTACCCCAACCTGTCGTGGCTACTGACCCCAGTGAGGAATCCCCGGACCAGGGCAGAGGAACGGTACAATGAGGCCCATGGGCGTACTAGGAGGGTGATCGAGCGGACCTTCGGCCTCCTGAAGGCCAGGTTTAGGTGCCTGCATATGACAGGTGGGTCCCTAATGTACTCACCAAAGAAGGTGTGCCAGATCATCGTGGCCTGCTGTATGCTTCACAACCTGGCTTTGCGACGCCAGGTGCCTTTCCTGCAGGAGGATGGTCCAGATGGTGGTGTTGTGGCAGCTGTGGAGCCTGTGGAGAGTGAAGAGGAGGAAGACGACGGGGACGACACAGACAACAGGGACACAGTGATACTACAGTATTTTCAATAACACACAGGTAAGAATCAACACCAGCACTTTACAATTACTTACAGTCTCCTGCCTCTGTACTGTCTGAGTTTCCCCCCAGTGTATGTTAACTGAGTTGTGACTTTCCCTTCCAATTTCAGAGATGTGGGCCCCACTGCATGACCTCTGCTTTGTTTCCCCATGGACTACAGCTGTGTGACAGTGGTATGTTGTCTTCACAATGTAACTGCACATTTTGGCACCATTATGTCTAATACATTTGTTCAAAATACATGCAGACTCCAGATTTTTTTGGTGCAATAAGTGATTTTATTAAAGTGCTCAATTTAGGGACATGGTTGAAAAATCGGTGATGGGTGATGTTGGAGGAATGTTTATGGCAGAGTCCAGATTTTCAGTCTCACAGGTGCATTGTCCATATGCCTGTGGAAGGATGGAGCAGGGGCAGTTTAAGGTTGGACAGGGTGACAATGTGGGACAGTGGGATGACATCAGGGGGTATCCTTTGCTGGCGGGGGTCTTGGCATCCTACTCTGTCTTCTTCCGAGATCTCAGGCCCTGCTTGCGGGGTGGTTCTTCTTCTGCAGGGGTTGGGGTTCTGGTGGCCTGTTGTTGTGTGGGGGCCTCCTGTCCACTAGCGCCGGCGGAGGTGGTAGCCTGTTCATGGTCCATGCTAGTGACAGGGGCCCGTTTGTGGTGCCACATGGTCCAGCAATGTGGTGACAATCTGATTGAGAGCCCAGACGATGGTCCCCATTGCGGAACTGATGCTTCGGAGTTCTTCCCTGAACCCCATGTACCTTTCCTCCTGCAGTGCCTGGATCTCCTGGAACCTGGCCAGGACCGTGGCCATCGTCTCCTGGGAGTGGTGGTATGCTCCCATGATGGAGGAGAGGGCCTCGTGGAGAGTGGGTTCCCTGGGCCTGTCCCCGCCCTGTCGCACAGCAGCCCTCCCAGTTCCCCTGTTTCCCTGGGCCTCTGTCCCCTGGACCGTGTGCCCACTACCACTGCCCTCAGGTCCCTGTTGTTGGGGTGGTAGGTTAACCTGGGTGCCCTGTAGTGGTGGACACACCGCTGATTGACGTGTCCTGGAGACAGAGGCATGGGCCTGCTGGGTGGGAGCTGTTCTGGTGTGTCCAGAGGGGGTTAGGTCTGCTGTGGCCTGTGGCTGTGTGAGGGGAACCGACTGTCCCGAGGTCCCCGATGGGCCGGGCTGCTCATCTGGGTCCAGGGAGACAGAGCTGTTGTCATCACTGGTGGCCTCTTCTGGGGGTGGGATGGACATTTCTGGACCCTCCTGGGCGGTGTGGTGGCGTTCGGGTCCTGCAGGGGTATAGGAGTATGGTTATTGCTTCTGTGTGTGCCATATCGTGCAATGGGTGGGTGCCCGTGTACCTCAGTGCTGGAATTCCCTTGTGGTGGCTGTTGTGACGGTGGTTAGGAGGGGGTGATGGGTATGTGCAGTGGGCATGCTTTGGTGATGGGTGTCCATGCTTTGTGGACGCATGCAGGGCTAGGTGTTGGGATGGGTGGGTTGTGATGGTGAGCCATTTGCAAGGAGTTGGGGTGATGGGGTTGGGGGTGAGGTTGGGGGTATGATTTGGCATGCAGGTGGGGTGGGGGGAATGAAGTGGTGAAGGGTTGACTTACCAGAGTCCATTCCTCCAGCTACTCCTGCGAGGCCCTCAGGATGCAGGATGTTCAAGACTTTCTCCTCCCAAGCTGTAAATTATGGGGGAGTAGGTGGGGGTCCGCCGCCAGTCTTCTGCACCGCGATGTTGTGCCTTGATACCCTGGAACGCACCTTCCCCCGTAGGTCGTTCCACCGCTTCCTGATGTCGTCCCGATTTCGTGGATGCTGTCCCACAGCGTTGACCCTGTCCACTATTCTTTGCCATAGCTCCATCTTCCTGGCAATGGTGGTGTGCTGTACCTGTGTCCCGAAGAGCTGGGGCTCTACCCGAACTATTTCCTCCACCATGACCCGGAGTTCAGCGTCTGAAAATCGGGGGTGTCTTTGGGGTGCCATGGGGTGGTGTGGATGAGGTGTGGGGTGGTGTATGTGTTGTAGAGTATCGTGAGTGTGGTGGTGTGTGGTGTTTTGTGCGTGGATATTGTGTGGGTGATGGTGTGGTTTGCCTCTGTGTGATGGTGTTCTCTATTCTGTGCTGTCTCTCTCTGGCCTTCTGTCGGATTTTTTGGTCGTAAGGGTTTGTGGGTGATGTTGGTGTGTGTTTTATATAGTATTGGGTGTGTGGGAGTGTTGTGTGTATGTGTATCAGGTGTGTGTATTTTAAATTGTCCAATGTGGTGGTGTTTTGTAAAGGTGTGTGTATTTTGACCGCGGCGATGTGTACCGCCAATGGAATACCGCGGTTAAAAGACCGCTGCGTGGATTCGTGGGTCGTAATGGCATGGGCGTATTTCTGTTGGCGTGACGGTGGAGGTTTGGTCATCGCCAGTTTTACGCTGGCCGTTGGTGTGGCGGACTTTTGTGGGTGTCTGGTTTTTGGCGGTTTGCCAGTTGCGGGTCAGAATGACCGTGGCGGTTTACCGTGCCCACGGCGGTGTTATGGCGGTCTTCTGACCGGCGGAAAGCGCCTTTTACCGCCGAGGTCAGAATGACCCCCTATGTCTCACACATATGTATACAAAAATATTTGCCATTGAAGACCATGGGGTTGAATCATGAGAAACTGGGCAATACCTACTCCAGTACCACCTCACATAAGCCCCTAGTGCCCACTGAGAATACCATGCCTGTTCCAACTACCAGAAATGGTCCACCATGATCTTTTATCTGTGAAAAAACACAAAAATTAATGGATGACATAGTCAGATGTGCTAGGTGTATAGTAGAGGTACTTGACGTTATATGCACCGTACTAAGAGATCCATGTAAAAAAAGGTTGTGGCCCCTCCCAAAGTCTGCACTGTGCATGTGTTGAAAGTGTGTCAGAAATCATGTGATAGAAGGCAGGAGAAACTTCAGCAGAAAATTACTACATCCTACTAATGTGGGACACACACTCCCATACATTTAATGAATGGCACAACCATCATGTGCTACAAAGGGTCACTAGGACACATAAATGAAGGAAATGACAGGGTGCAATGCTGTGCCAAAATAGGCTACACCACAGACCCTCATTTACACAATGCAGGGATGTGCCTAATTTAATTGAATACAGCACACCCCTGTGTTGTGCCCAGTGCATGCACAAAATTTAGCTTCCAGCAACAACACAGGCACCCTTGCACCATCGTGCAAGGATATCTGCATCGAGGGCTGTGATTGTTTATGTAGGGTAAGGGATCCTCCCTGCACATAAACTACCTTGTCTGGTATTTTGTTCTTTCTATGCGTGCAGCAGTATGCAGCACACATCAAAATTACAAAAACATGAGGTGTAATAACAGTATTCCTTCTCGTTGTGCCTTGCTAACGCCACCCTTGGGAGGGGTTAGGTATTGGTGCTGCCTCAGGTTACAAAAACTCGCAAATCTGAGGCAGCAAGAAAATGCTATGGGTCTTCCTGTAGCACACCCAGAGCAACACCCATTGCACACCTATTCCACGAAAAGGGCTGTGTGTGATGGGCCCATAGTCACAAGGTGGCATTAAGCGACAAAAATTGGCATAAAGACACCTTAAAATACGGGGCAGGGCATAGCGTCATCTGGGCTTATATAAAAGTGACACGCTCTAGGGGCTCAAAAATATGCCCCTAAGTGTCACTCTGCATGCATAGTGCAACATGTTTAAATTGGCTTGCTTTGTAGGATATCTGACACGATTGTGCTGTTAGATAGTGGTATGTGCCCTTTAAGAATGATACACTGCTCCAAATATGGATTACACAACACATGGGCTCAAATCATGACCACCACTTCTGGGAACAACATAAAAATGTTCCAGGCCTTTGAGCCACTACCCAAGTTAGTCATGTCCATCAACACAGTCCAAAGAAGCCATTTCGCAAGAACAGGAACATACAGTACACTACAAACAAGTGTGTGTCACAACTCCAACTAAAATATACAACTGTCATGGGACGTTCCAAGCCACTATCAACACTTACTAACACATCTCCTCTCTAACCTTTGCACCTGACCAAGGGTATGGCATCCAGCTGTGGATGATGACCCCTTTTGCCAATCCCAGAATGGTGGAACAGCAGGCCTACAACAAGGGACACAGGAAAACACGCAATGTGGTGGAGAGGACATTTGGCCTCCTGAAATCCAGGTTCAGGTGTCTGTCCCTGACAGGAAGAAGCCTGTTATATGTTCAACCACTTGTTTGCAAGATCATCTTGGCATGTGAAGTCCTGCACATCATTTGTGTCCGAACAAATATTCCCTGGGATGAACAGGATGATGCTGCCAGCAAGGACGAGGACGACGATGGAGCTGATCATGTGGAGGGGGAACAAATCAACACTGAAGCCAGAGTTCATAGGAGACTCCACACTGTGGAGAACTTCAACATATAACCCCAATAGTTTCAACATCACCTTGTAAATAGCAGTAATACATCACTTTGCACCTGATTCTTATTGGTCTACTCATTCTTCACTACATACTCCATTGGAATGTGACTCCAACCACAGTGAGCAGGAAGTTAACACAAAGGTGACTAGTATGGTAGCAACAATGTTTGTGACACTAGTGGGTCCACTTCCACCATTTCAAATATCAGTGACACGCAATTTGCGGGCAGTGGAATCCTGAAGATCTAGAGTCATGCACCACCACATATATTGCCCAGTCAAGTGGGAAAGGTGCTAATAACCAGCCCTTCCAACACAACAAAACCATGCATAGCAGGATGTATGCAACGAGGGCACACGTGAGGTAGGGGATGTCCCCAAATGGATAACAAGTTATGTAGGAACAGTACACTGTCACAGCTCATGATAACAGTAGCATTACCTGCATGGTACATGTGTGACAAGTGTAATACATCATTGTGAACTGTGGTTCCTCAGTGAAAGCCCAGGGTTTGTAACCAATGTCCCATGCTGAGGCTGTACAGTTTATCAACGGGAATTTGTCCCAGCACTGTCAATGTGCAAAACCTTGGCACATCATGGGCTGTACCTCAAGTATGGAACCACAGGTTGGCTGTGGAGTGCACAGTGGGTTGCTTTAACTACATAAGCAGCTATGGGTGCAGAATCACTTTCCAAACACATGACTGATTGTTACCATCCATGGATTTCTTTGGGACAATGAACCACCACATATTCAACTGAGTTGAATGGTGGCAGAGTAGAAAATAATCACAATTTACATAAGGTGCACACTTGTCACACAAATCTCCTGTCCTGACACATGGCTAGCCCAAATCTAGGCAAACATGTGCATACTGATGTATGGGTGTATGTTTAGGTAGCAACTGTTTTGCCAGGATCAACAATGTGTGATGTGTCATCATTTATACATACTATGTTGTTTACAACTACATCACAGAGCACAACTCAATACAGACCACCCATTGTCACCCACATGACAGGACAAGTCAAGAGGGCAACATTGACAATTAGTCCCATGCATGTTGTGGCCTCCACCATCACAATCAGGTGTGGAATGTGCTACTCTGTCCAGCATTGTTGAAATACGTCAGAAAGACAAAGCCAAACAGAGTGGGAGTAGACCTACCCATATATGTTGACATTTGTTAATTGACTCTCCAGCACTGAGATGATGTGACTCCTCAATATCGGTCAGTCTTGGTAAGAGTTACGTAGGCTGTGCCATGCTGGATGAAATGCAAACACAAGTACAATAAACAAATTAGATGGACTGCTTCCAGACACCCACACATACTTGCAAATACAACATGGGATGCAAATGAAGACAACAGAAGTGGTGTAGCAGGAGTGATGTCATATGTGTGTGGAACATATGACAACTCACAGATACAGACAATGGAACTGTACCTTACAGGTTGGCAGGAGAAGGAGACGTAAACAAATTCCATGAACACAAGTCACATGTTGCATCATGTCCATGTATATAGACAGTGTTGCAGTATGAGATGTGCACAAAGTGCAAACAGGCCAAAGAATGGGAGCAATGCAGATGAAAATACATGCCTCACCATTAGTGCAGGAATATATGTAGAAGGGACGTACATAGACCAACACTGGCTGTATAACACATAAATGTCTACATGTCAACATTTCATATATGTACAGAGAGGGTGGCCAGGTCAGTACATCACCCAGTCATGTTGCCCACTTGCATAATATGGTATTTGCCCATCACATGCCACCATGACAGGGGGCTGCCACAGATAACACCATCTGTACCCTGGCACGTTTCCAATGATGAAGCCACAACAGAGACACAAGGCCAAAAAAAATGCCCAAGGGAAACGCTAAGGATATCAAAACATGTCATATGTACAAAATATCCAAGGCTAGAGTGATGTACATGAGAGGGGGAAGCAGACATCACGTACGGCAGTGGTAAATGTGATCCAGAACTGTATGAACACAACTGTGCATGTGCCAGTCTGTTGGGGAGTGTGCAAAGTACTGCTGAGTGGCAAACATGAAGAGGCTAGTTCCCTGAGCAATGAACCCATACACCACTGCTCTAGCTACATGAACCTATCACATTGTCAGAGGCCTGATGCAGGTGCACAGGGATGTGTCTATAATGGGGTTCTATTGACTTATCTCTTCATAGGCTACCATGGTTTTGTGTTGCTATTGATCTCACACTGTTGTGATGATGAGTAGGCTGGCAGCTATGCCAGACTGCAAAACCGTGACACAGTGGTCTTCCATTGTTTGTGACAGTCATTGCTAACCTGATGTGGACAAATATGGGTGCCTAGTTGATTGCATGTAGACATATGCCACATATGTCAGCACACATGGACCACTGTATTGGCTCAGCCATGGAAATGTGTGTGGATTGATAGCAAAAGGTAAACTAGCAATAAAGTAGGGCATAGGTGTCACTAGATCAGTGACTGACAGAAATGAGCCACACATGTTCTGACATATGCAAACATGGGTGGCACTGTGTGACAACACATGCATTTGTCAAATGGCAATATGTGTCCATGCAGGAAGTTTGTAATGTGAGGTTTCACATCCCATGAACACACCACTGTTGTCATTTGTGATAGAAAAAACAAAACATATATCCATACACACACACAGCAGATACACATGTTGCACAACACATGTGTACATAACATCTCCTGCAACTACGGTGTATGGGGGCACAAATAGCACACTTGTAGCAGAACAACATGAAAGGAAATCCACGACACACCACAGAGTGAACACAGAGACACAGGCAAATTTGCAGGGTTGACGTCATGTTAATGCAGTACAAGTCCACTGAGTACTGTGTGTAGAAATTGTTGTCACTTGCATTACCATGCGTTGGACAAAGGCCAGCAAACATGTTTGGTGTTGTAGATATGTGTTCATCTGTATCGCAGACATAACAATGTAGTCCGCACCAAACGTAGTTACGTACCCCTGTATACACACATAGCACACTTGTGCCAACATGTCTGTGGACACAGTGTAGCTACAAATGCACATGTGCATTAGGTAATGAGCAATCGCATGCAGCAGACTCACAAACTAACCCATAGGTCCAACATACCATTGTCACCGTCATGGCAGTACTGGACATACACTTACATGTTGCCATAATACATAAACACCATAGTTGCACACCCCATGTAACATGTGAAGTCACTCAGGGTAAACCCAAAGGACACAATGCAAACTTCTACACAATTCTGTCATGTGTGAACATTCTTCACGCATACACGTTTGCCATACAATACCCCTAAGCTAATAGACGCAAAGCCCCTATGAGTCTATCGCATGTCCACAGGCCTTTTTTACGATAATGGTGTGAAAATATGACGCAAATCGTCATGCAGCAAAAAAAAATGCATGACTGAAAAATGTGATGCACACACCCAGGAAGTGATTAGTGTAGTAATTGCTCTGTTTGTTGTGTACATTGTGCTGTGTGCCGTGTTATTTTGTATAATTATTGAGTGCACTATTACTGTCTCTGTGTTGTCGGGAGTTTATCTGTGGTAGTTTATTAGTTGGGATATTTTGGGTATTTGGACTAGCTGTAGGGGTTAAGTGTCATTTCTTCATTATTTGGGTGAACTCCGTTCACCACTGGGAATGTCTGGGAAAGGGATGATGAGCTGGATGTCTGCCTATGAGCTGTGGATTTCATCTGGCTAGTGGCACACTACCACCCCATGAACGCTGCAACTGGGTGGCCGGGTGATCCAAGGCTACTCCACAGAGGCAAGGTTGCAGCAGTGGAGCAAGGTGCTCCATCACCTTACCAGTATTATCAAAAACAGGAAGGAATGACCACCAAATCAAGGACCAGCTGGGCTGATCTGGTGTTGAGAAATCAGGATGTGCTCACCCATTTGAGAAAAGAGGTTGATGGAACGGTTGTTAAGTTTGAGTGCTTCATGTAATGGAGGTGAACATGTCGTATGCGATCACTATGAAGCGTCAATGCCCCACGTTAGAACTGCATTTCAATTGTACAACAACAAAACAAGTGAAGGACAGAAGTATAATTGACCATACACAACCATCTCCAAGTGTTGTGATGCATGCATAGTGTAACTAGGTAATGATAAGCTACAAATGAGGCCCACGCCATCCAATATGCATGAAAGGGGTCCCTAAAACATCCTTGGGATCCCAAACTTTCTTCCATTGAGTCATAAAATAATTCATTTTCCAGCACTCAGAACGGCTGCTGTGAGAAGCTGTGTGATGTTTTCATCCTTAGCGTGGTCTCCCCTAACTTTTTGCCTCTGTTTCCAAGGTTGTTGATGTGTGCTGGACTCTGTTTTTGCTGTTTGTGTTACTATATCCTATGCTAAAGTGCAAGTGCTCCTATGTAAAATGTATGTGTAATTGGATTTCCATGATTGACATAATGATTTACTGGTAAGTCCCTAGTACAGTGCACTAGAGGTGCCCAGGGCCTGTAAATCAAATGCTACTAATGGGCCTGCAGCACTGGGTGTGCCACCCACATTAGTAGCCCTGTAATCATGGTTCAGACCTGCCACTGCAGTGACTGTGTGTGCAGATTGTAACTGCCAATTCAACTTGGCAAGTGTACCCACTTGCCAGGCCTAAACCTTCCCTTTTCTTACATGTAAGTCTCCCCTAAGATAGGCCTTGGGTAGCCCCATGGGTAGGGTGCAGTGTATGTTTAAGGTAGGACATATACTAATGTGTTTTATATGTCGTGACAGTGAAATACAGCCAAATTTGGTTTTGTTGCAAGCCCTATTTCTCTCGTAGGTTAACATGGGGGCTACGTTTAAATATGATTAAAGTGAGAGTCCCTTTGGGAGCAGATAGACTTGTAGAGTTTGGGGTCTCTGAGCTCACAATTTAAAAATACATCTTTTTGTAAAGTTGGTTTTAAGATTGTGTGTTTAAAAATGCCACTGTTAGAAAGTGAGCATTTTCTTGCTTAAACCATTCTGTGACTCTGCCTGTTTGTGGATTCCCTGTCTGGGTCAGTTTGACAGCTGGGCTGTTTGCATCTCTCTCTAGACAGTGACACAAACAGAGCTGGGGTGTAGCCTGCATATCCTGATGAGCCATCTGTGCTAGGAGGGAGGGGAGGAGTGGTCACTTACACCTGAAAGGGCTGTGCCTCCCCTCACACAATACAGTATCCACCCCCCTGATGTGTGTCTGGGGCCTGGCCTGGGCAAGACAGGATTTCACAAACAGGAGATACTTTCCTATGAAGTAAGCCTACTTCAAAGGCTACAATGGGTATAAGAAGGGCACCCAAAACCACAAACTTTAGATCACTTCTGAACATCAAGAGGAACCTCTGCCTGTAGAAGAGCTAAGGAGAAGTGCTGCCCTGCCTGAGACTGTGCTTTGTGGAGCTATCCTGCAGTTGCTGCTTCTCCCTGTGCAAGAGTACGAAGACTGGACTTTGTGTGCCTTCCTGCTTGTGAAGAAATCTCACAAGTGCTTGTCTTGAGGTTGCTTCCTGTTGTTGAAGTCTCAGGACCATCAAAGACTTCTCTCTGCCGAGACTCCTGCTCTGACAAGTCGTGCCCTATCCAGTTCCAGGGGCCTTGGAACGTGATGCTGGCAGACCAAGACTGAAAATCCACGCACAGACCACCGTGTGGGGAAAATATCAATGCACCTTGCGAGACGTGGCTGAAAAACAATGCCCCACTGGCTTTGTAGCAGAAATCAACTCTCCACTGGCATCGCGGTTGGAAAATCGACGCACGTAGCTGGAGGAAAGATGCACAACACCCGCTGACGGAGGCTGATAAGGTCGCAACCCACATTGCGCTGTTTTGCTGATAATGTGTGGCAAGATTTTAGCTACAAACCTTGTTGGGAGCAGAAAAATGACGCAACACCTGCCCGGACCTGAGTGGTGCCCGGATTGATGCATCGCTCCCCTGTGGGGAGGGAAAACGATGCATGCCGCCCCAACCAGAGGAGAAACAATTCATGGTCTCTCTTACAGGTGAGAAATCTACGCACTGCTTACCTTTTTTAACGCACAGTCACCCGTGCATGTTATTTTGAGGCTACCCAGGTACCTTTGAACACTAACAGTGTTTTACCTGTTTTCTCAAAGATTTAAGACTCTTTTTTCTTTTTTAATTAATAACTTGAATTGTGTATTTGGATGTTTTGTTTAGATATTTTTTTTTCTTTTTCTAAACCTGTGTTGTGTCATTTTGTATAGTTTTCATTAAGTTATTTTGTGCTTGTGCCAACCTACCAAGGGGGTGAGCGGGGGTTAGGTGAGGGTGATTCTTCTCTACCCTGATTAGAGTGATGGTCCTTACTTGAACATGGGGTTACCTGACTGCTAACCAAGGACCCCATTTCTAACAGTGGACATACACATGTATGAGAAGGGTGCCCACATACTCAGAAGTAGTTTTGATGATCCGTTCCATCTGCTGCTGAGTGCATCATTGACCTTCACATGAATAGATGATGTTGGACAACACATGCATCATGCTGTGACATATTTCTGACTACACACACACATGGTGGTGAGTGAGGGGTGCACTGAGGGCCAAAAGAACAGTACAGTTGCAATTAGTAATATACCACTATGGTCCTATTGGGCCCTATGAGTAATTAGCCATCTCATTGTAAGGGTGTTTGATCATGCAATGATCCAGAATACTGGCAATTCCATGTCCCAGTTCATTGTGGATCACAGACAGCCTTTACGATGTCTATAATCAGACATGCGCTGAATCAGTTCCACAGGCCTGCAGCTTCTCTCTGACAGTATGGGGCTGACCTGCATCAGCTCCATTACTGGCATAACATTCATTAACCTGCACCACCAGATGCATCCTTTGACCACTGAGCAAGTGTGTCCACGTTGAGCCTTATTTCTATGCACCTATACTAATTCCTCACTAGACTAACTGTGGTATACCATGGAACCAATGACAGGCCACACACTATTGGCACTACATCCATGATTTCATCTAGTCAATGTGCATGTAGGTACAATAACATCATATGTGTAAACTCCTATAGCTAACTTGAGATTGCACACACAGATTACTTAATTAACTGAAGGATGTATGATGCCATTCCTCAGCACCTGGGCATACCCACAAAACCCCAGGGTAGTATTTTGTCAGTTTGCTGTGACAGTGATGTAGAAGCTAACAACATCAGATGCAGTCTGAAATGCCATGGGTGTTACAATGGGCCAGGCCCTGCGACAACCATTGCATGTCCCTCAGATGGAATAATCATGATCAAGCAGTCTCATGTGGTAATGGAGGTATTGTTCTACTAGACAGCTACATGACAAAGTCATGTATAAATGGTGCAGTGAGAAGCACCACAGGAGTGTCAGGAACAGTGATAGTTTGTAGGTGTGTAGGTCTACCTTATCTGAGAGTATGTGTAATAGAGTGATGACAGATGTTGCTCAGTTAGTATGATCTACCACTAGGATGGCTACCTCATTCAGCCTAACAAGTTTACAATGTACAATGTTGTCCATGTACTGAAACTTGGCTTTTACTCTAAGCAATGTTTTCCATTTATCTCTTGAAGGTTGACCAGCCCCGTACACCATTGGAGAGGTGCAGCGTACACAAGATCCGAAGCATCCAGTAAGTGTCATATTGTGCATCCTGTTAGCCAATCCAGGGAATGCTGTGCATCAGTCAGATGCGTGGAATGCAATAACAGAAGTATTTTCTCCTGATCAATGATCTGATAGCATAGGAGGATGGATAGTAACATTGTGTATGTTGAAATGGTATACAATGAGAATGGTTTGCATGTCGTTCACGGGCCAACGTGTGCTGGCATGGAACTGTATGTAATAGGAATAGTTATGGATAACCACTTATTCATTGCTGTCTACCATAATGGGTCACAGAGCAGCTGTACATGTATATAGCATGCCTGTTGACAACCACTTTGTCACAGCACCATTGTCAGCACTGTGTGCCACACATAGCATACACCTATTGACATGATGGTACAGATGTGGGTTCTATCTGCAGAAGTCACTAGGGGGATTATGTAGGAAACACATACACCACAGTCCCCTTAGTAACTTTGAGATCTAATGAGTCTGTAGGGCAGCAAGGAGCCATAATGTGCTGCACAGCAGTCAGTAGTGTACACAGTTTGTAGTCAACTCCACTCCAGATGGCTGTGAGAAATGTCTATGATTCTCTCACTCCAGGGGGCATATTAAAGAACCCCTAGCACCAGTCGTGCTCACCTCTGCTTCATACAAGTCCATGTAACACCAATCTTGTTGTGCTGTTATGCGCATTTTAAATACGGGCCCCTCTGACGAGCTTTCGGCATCAGAGGGGCGTGCAATGGGTGTTGCTGTGGGCATGCCACAACAACACCCATTGCATTTTGATGCTACCTCAGATTTACGAGATTCCGTAAACCTGAGGCAGAGCCAAAGTCAAACACCACCCCAGGGGTGGTGTTAGCAAGGTGCTACAAGGAGGAATACTTCCATCCTCCTCCTTTTTCGATCTTTCTATGCATGCTGCATTCAGCAGCATGCATATGAAGAGCAAAATTACCAGAAATGAGTGTTTATGTGCTAGAATGGACACCTTCCCCCACATAACCAATCACACCCCTCAATGCAGACATCTTTGCACGACGGTGGAAGGATGCCTGCATTGGCGCGGACAGATACATTTAGCGCCAATGCAGGGGATAACACAGGTGTGTGCGATATTCAATTAAATTAGGTGCTTCCTTGCATTGTGAAATTGACGGAGCGTAGCACTGCAGTTTTTGGCGCTACATCATGCTCCATCATTTTCCCATAAATATGGGCCCATATGTCTGCAGTTTTCACAACATGCTCCATGTAGGCAGGAGCATATTGTGAAAACTGTAGACATCGATAATTGTGACTGATGTAGGTCAACATCACATATGCAAATGATGTGAAATGTGTGTGTGCAGCTGGTACCTTGCTGATGTATGATATGCATGGGCTAGTGAAGTAGCACCTTTCAGGATACAGTTGCAGCACCCAATGCAATGCCAACATCACTGTGGGCTTAAAGTCTACATAGCACACCATAGAGGGCTTCAGTTCTGGTATGTGTTGACAACTGTGATGTGTAGCTCAGACTTTGCCCAATTGTTCTTCTGCCAACATTGCATCAGTTGTACATGTGGGAACATAATGGGATTTGGGGTGGCCCCTTGTAACATTTGCTCAGCCCACATCTTACTCCAGGACACATAAATGTAGATTTGTCTGACATCAGAATAGCAGGTTGGTAGTTAGCAGCCCCACAATGATCTGGGCCACACCTTGACTTCATAATGAGTGGTCAGGCTGCGATGTATCACCAGTGGTGTTGATGAGATGGATAGCATCTCCAGGTCCCCTTATGACCAGGGAGACAGTAAATTCAGACATGTAGAGGTCCGTGATCCTTCCAAGTTAGAAGACACAAATGTTGATGAGGGTTGCATTTGTTTGATCAGCTCTGTGCCGTTCTGATTTAATATGGATTGCCATCATCTCACTGAAATGTACATGATACTGGTGATGTCTGGTTGATATTAGACATAGATGAGGGTGAAGTCATTGTGAAAAATGTGTGGGACTGCATGTGTTAGTCGCTGTTACAGTGTAATTTAAAACTCTGGACAAACTCCACCAAATGCTGATACTGATGCTTGCTTGTCCTCATACTTCAGCTGCCAACATGACTCATGAGTAAAGGTGCATGTTTATGAAGAGGGCAGACCATTACCGCCACATCCTGGAGATAGAAGCAGGATATCGCAGGATGGCCAGGTGTTTCACGCATGAGAAAGCTTCTGGGGAATGACGTGCCTTCCCAGATGGTGGTCCAACAAAGCAGGCACCAAGAGCCAATACATTAGGGTTGCAGAGGGTCACAGCACAAACTACAATCTCAATATCAGCACCATCTGCCAGCACACAGCCACAAGTACTACCACCACCAGCCGGTGTACCCACTCATTTTGAGCGGGGACTCAGGAGGGACCTGGTTGCAATCCTCAAGTGACTGGACAAACTGGAGGAGGAATCAACTGACAACTGGAGGATGTTAAAGTTCATCAACAAAAAAATCAAAAAGAAGAAAAATAACTTTAGGACTTTTTGACTACCTGTCAGTTCCTTCCCCTTTGGGTTGGGTTTTAGATAGTTAGTATTAGGTTAGGTATGCATAAATAAGGTTAAGTATGTTGAGGAGGTGGGTTTTATTATTATGTTTTTATTGGTAGGGGTTGAGTTGGGGAGTATGTTGGGGTATATGTATTTATGTAAAATATATATATATATATTTTTACAATTCCAACAAAATCTATATATTGTATAGGCCATAGGATAAATTAGTACATGTGTAGTTTTAGTAATTGCTGTCCTACTTGTAACTTGTTTCTTAAGAGGGGTGGGGGGCAATGTTTAGAGTGTGGTGTCCCATGCATAAGATACGTTTAAATTATGTTAGATCGATGTAGTTGTTTAATATTTTTGATATGCATAGTTGGTATAGGTTAGGTTTTTGTTACTACATAGGTTGATGTTTTTATAATAAATCCTCTTTTTTGTTAGCCTTCATTTTATGTCAGTTGCCTGAGTATCTGGGTCTTCTTATGAGTTCACTGGGCAAATTGGGGGAATGGCCAAAGGAATCATTACTGTCTTGTAATCCCTGACTTACCATGCGCTTCCCCTATTGACGCAGGAGCTTTTACATTGGCTACAACATCACGTCTACTGGTCCTTGCATTTACTGTCCAGTGTACCCGCCATTTACAATGTCTATGGTGGTCATTACAACCTTGGCGGTCTTTTTGAAAGACCGCAGAGGGACCGCCGTGCTGAAGACCGCCAGTGCAGGCGGTTTTCCGCTCGGCGAACTATGACTGCTGGCAGCCCTCCGTCCTTTTTCGGATGGAGAGCCGCCAGCAGCCATACTGGTCATCGGGGAAGTGGAGGTTGCTCCACCTCCACAGCCCCGTCATCAGCTCCGTGATTCGGCGTGACAGTGTTCTGGTGACGGGGTGCAGCCCCCATGGATCCCGTCCCCTCCCAGAGGATCAATGGACCAGGTAAGTTGATCGTCTGTTAGGGGAGGGGTTGGGGGGTGTTGTGTGTTGTGTGTTGTGTGCGTGCATGGAGGTGTGCGTGTGAGTATGTAGAGGGGTTGTGTGAGTGCGTGTATGCATGCAGAGGTGTAGTGTGTTTGGAAATGTGTGCGTGTCTGTCTGTATGTATGTCTGTATGGATGTGTGCATGTATGTCTGTATGTGGGTGTGCGTGTATGACTGTGTGTGTGTGTCTGTTGGCATGTTTGTTGGTATGTGTGCGGGTATGTGTGTTGGTGGTGTCTGCATGCATGTAGGGTGTGTGTCTGTGTAGCAATGTTGGGGGGAGAGGTGGGGAGGGGGGTCCTGCCACCTTTGGAGGGTGGCAGGGGGTCTGGTGTGGGGGGAGTACTCGGGGTGGGGGTGGGGGAGACCCCTATCAGTGCCAGGCAAGGAATTTCCTGGCACTGAGAGTGCTTCCCACCATGGATGTCATGGCGGTTCCCAACCCCATGAAATCCATGGCAGTCAGCAGGGTCGTGATACCGCCGGCGGTCTTGTGACGGCCGACGGGCTGGAGATCCAAGTCTCCAGCCCAGCGGTCATCTCCGCTCTGGCAGTTGGAATGGAGAAGTGGCGGATGACCATGGCGGTAACCGCCATGGTCATAATTCCATTTTTTTTCCGCCAGCCTGTTGGCAGTAATACCGCCACTTCTCCGCTGACCGCCAGGGTCATAATGAGGTCCTATGTGTACTTTGTCTTGGAGAGTAAGTCTGGTACTTCAGCTGTCATTGGTGGGGTCCTGTAGTTTCAATATTGGGAACTGTGACACATCTGACAACTGGCACAATTGGATCTGTATCCTGCAACCCTGACAGGTGCCCATCACTGATGAGGTTAGTTACCTCTGTACCTCACAAATGAGTTGTTCAAGGACTCCCAGCTGTCTATATTGGCATTGACTTGGTTCTCAGCCATACCTGCCGTATACCATAAGTAAATGCTATATGCAAACATTTTAGTTTTAATACTCAGTTAATTGTATCAGACAATACCATCATAGACCTTTCTCCTGTTAGCATCCTTGTATGTAGCTTGGTGTGCCTCAGTACTGCACTCATGTACTGTAATCTATGACATAGATTCACACAATTCAATCATTTAGTTGAGTAGATAGATCACAGGAAACACAGACATGCTAAATGTGTACAAAGTGTTTATATACAAGTGGAAGTGCGAAAGTGAAATATTTACAATGTCCTGGTCTGAGACCCGATTAGTGAAAGTCATGGATATGTGACAAAATCAGAGTCCAGGTTTGAGGGACATGTCATGAGACATGCTTAGCAGTAGTGTCCATTAGTGAGGAGCAACAAAAGTTGCCAATTGGTATGTCAGAGACAATGACAGTATATAGCAGACAAGTCAACAGTGGGTAGGTGAAGAGAGCTCATTTTCTACTGTCACAACACTGGCATGATCTTAAGGCCAGAACTAAGGAGATTTGTCCCTGTGGCACAGACTGGTGCTACCAGGTACTCTTCCTACTGAAAGTAATTTATTCCACATCTTCATCCTCTGATTTGTGTGGCATCTCTTGTGTCATTGGTGGTGCTGCTGTAGAGGTAAAGGGGGCCACATACACTTCAGGGGATAAAGATGGGGAGTCCAAGTTCCCAGCAGCTGCCACTTGTGGTAAGACATAAGGCAACACTGCAACAATGAGGAACTGCTGATTTTTCAATATAGCTGCAACATCTCAGTAGTAGACAGCCCTGTCTTCCATGAGGGAGGCCACTGAGGGATACCACTTCCCACTGAATGGATTCCAGCCTGTTGTTTGCTATGCTGCTGCCAGCATGGGAGGGGAATTGTTGTGGCCTTTCCCTCATGGCAGCAGCTATGTCCACCAGGGACTGCAGGACTCCACGCAGTGGGGAGTTTGTGCCTCGGATGGTAGCTGTGTTTTCATTAGGTGTCATGAGGCACGTCCCCACTCCCTCTAGGCTGCCTTCCATGGTCTCCATACCCACCCGCACCTGCTTAGCCAGCTCCTGCTGGACTTCAACCACCGTCCTCTGAAAGCTGGTCTCTGAGTCCTCGGATTCTAGGGCTGTGTGAGTACTGGCAGGGGGTATAATTTGTTGTTGGGTGGTTCATGTGGAGACCCCACAATGCAGTGTGTCCTTCTTGCAACTGAAGGTGGTGTCTGGAGGGATCCTAGAACATCCTGGTGAGTCGGTTCATTGATGATTGTCAGCTGGTCATCCAGGTAATCATTGAAATCTAGGACAGGCAGGTCAGCAGGAGGGAAGCCATCATCCTCTGCAATGATATGGTGTAAAATCAATCTTAGATTGTAGTGGCAGTTGACATGGCACATAAAGTATTCAGTAGTAGAGGCTCAGTAATTAGTTAAAGGCCCAAGGTAGTTATTGTACATTTTGTGGTACATATTTTTAGTTCCTAGTGCCACTGGAGTGTCACATAAAGAGACGCTCCAGTGGCGGTATGGGCTTCTTCATATTTACTAGATAACATTAAACCACTTATTGTGCCTTGACGCAATCTTGTAAAAACCGGCCCCTTCCCTATACACCACCTTGCGTGGAAGGGGAGTGCAATGGCTGTTGCTGTGGGCAGCATACCAACACCCATTGCATTCTGGGGCAGCCCCAGATTTATGTGTTTTGCAGACCTGAGGCTGCGCCAATATCTAACATCACCCCAGGGGTGAAACTAGCAGAGTGCAATGTTGATGTATACTTTAGTTCCTCATCATGTTTTCCTTTGTCAATGTGTGCTGCATTACAATGCACACAGGGACCAAGCAGATTGCAATATCAGTTTCATGTGAAGGAAGTGATGCTGCGTTCGGGCTGGACAGCTAATTTACCACTGACACACAGATAGACACATGGATGGCCCATATGCTGTTGAATTTTAGTAAAGACTGCATTTACTAAATGTCAATGCGTAATCCAGCCTAATTTGGTAAACAGGGACCCACCTTAATTTCCAGCTTGATCAGGGCCTCTATTTGTTTGATGGTGGGATTGCAGCTACTAGTGCTACTGCACACATGGGTCCTCATGACGAGTCTGGTGGTCCTATGACCACCAAACTTGCTGTGGTGCTCAGACCACCCCCAACGGCAGCTGTCCAACCCACACATTGAGACCTTGGTGTAAACGCCACAGTCCAATGGTGTGGCACCGCCAGGTTGCCACCAACCTATGGGCTGGTGGTGCCACCAGTCTTGATCCTCCAGGCCAGCACTACAATCAGCGCTGCCCTTCAGATTATTATCCTACTTTCCCACCAGCTTTTGCATAGCAGTCCATCTACCACGAAAAAGCTAGTTGCACTTAGCATGGGCAGTGCAGGGTCCTCCATGGCAGGCCCATTGCTCTGTCCACTGCCCAATTTACGGCCAGTGAAAAGTACACACCAACATTGGCAATCGCTGTATTACACGCCAGCATCAATGTTGTGGTGAGTTTCCCACAGAGCTGCCAGCCTGAGACAACATTTCCACCCACCGTCCAAGTAATGCCTACCACAGAGAGAAGACCGCCCTGGCAGTATTTCCAACACAGGACTTTGGCGGGCAGCCTCCGCTGGCAGTGTTGTGATGGGTACCATGATGTTCACAGATATGCACCATGTGTTGTATTTGTTCTATTGTTTACCCATTCCCATGTGGGTAATATGGTTGCGTCGGAGTTGTTATTGGTTCCCCTGTATGTGTTGTGTTCCACGTGTTGCAAGCTTTAGTGCAGATTTTTCTGTTGCGGAACAGTTCAGGTCAGCAGCAATATGTGTAGCTCAACACTACACCACGGTAGTTGCTTAGAGAAGTGCCATGCTTACTGTAATACAGGACAGCCCTGCAATTCTCCCTGCATATTCCATAATTTGTTCTCCTTACACTGAGACAGGCCTTTTTGCAGCATGATGTACGAGTGGCTGCCTTGAGGTGTTAGATTTTTTATGTGCAGGTGGTGTCACTTGCACATGTACAAGTCATGTTAGCTAAGGTGCCATTTCAATGCGTGCTGTAAGATGTGACACACATGTGTATTGGCAATGCTACAAGGTTGGTAGGGGTGCATTTTTGAGAGATACACCACCCTGAGCCCACTCAATGGTATTGACTTCCATCCTAATCTCAGATGTCTAAGTTGAGTGGGTACAAGAAGTTGGACAATATGCAAGGGGTATTGTGATTGCACAGCCACAGGCACAGTATTTACACATCCCTTCCAGCAAATGTGCTGCATATTTACACAGTGGAGTATAGACCTGATGATTGTTGTGAATATGTTGGGGGGCACAGCACAACCAAGGTGTGTTTACATGTGTTGCTTGTATGGGGATGGGCCATCTGGATTCAGAGTGTATGTGTCACCATGCACTCCTTTAGCATGCATTGGGTGGATCCTATCTACCTCCCCCTTCCAGCATTTGTAAGATTCCTGTTAACTCCCCCATGCAACTTACCCTACATTTGTGGTGGTGGTTGGTAGACTGTGCTGTCCTGTCCTTGGAATTATGTGACCAGCTATTCAAGGATGGCTGCTGCAACCAGCTCCCCCAGCTCATCTAGGTCATCCTGTGATGGAGGACTTCCACCTCCAGTCTGCAGTGCTGCCTTTCTGTTCTTGGCCAATTTCTCCTCAGTTTTGTGCTTGCAATCATGCCAGCACTTTTTGCACTCAGTGACAATTCTCTTCACGTTTGGAATGCAGTTGATTTTGACCACTATTTGCTGCCATATAGCCTCTCTCTTACCAATTGGCAATTTCGAGGTGAGGAAGAGCTTGTGTTGGTGCTTCGTCACCTCTCTGACAAGAATGTCATGCTCCTCCTCACTAAAGTGACACTTGTGCTTTTGGCCGGTGCTTGGGCAATTGGGGTATCCCTGGGGTCTCTCCTGGCCTTATTCTTCCATTTTCAGTAGCACTTGTACTCTTTCCTGCTTGTGTGTTTGTATTTGGTGCTAATGTGGGCACCAAATGACAGTAACCCTTTTGCGACATGTTTACGTGATGCAAAGCGGTTTTGCGCCACTTTTGCAGCATTAACGTCATTTTTCATTATGACAGAGCGCAATGTTTAACATATTTTTTTTAGCGCTCACCTTTCCTTAGCACCAGCTTGCGCCATTCCATTAATATGGTGCCCGACTTGTGCTCAGGAATGGTGCTAGCAGGCGTTCAATTTTTGACGCAAAACTGTGTTTTAGCGCAGTAATGCATAAAAAAATGATAATTATGCCCCTGCGTGCCTCCCACTTACTTGTACGTGATTGGCAGGGTAATGTTCCAAGGGAAAGGGGATGAGTGAGAGACAGAGACAGAGAGAAGCACGGATGTCAACTGGCAGGATCAGGATGGCTAGTGGTGGTCTTCGAACAGCAGGTATCTCCTATGACAAATTGAACATTTAGTCAAATAACACATTTAATGATACACTAAAGCTACTCTTCACCAATTTCCACAAGCTAGGTGTCCCTGTCAGGGACCCTTTTTTGGCTTTTAATAGCTCTGTCCTCTCTAGGGATCTTCAAGGAACAGTATGGAACCTGCAGCCAGATACAATGTTTAACCTTCTATATTATCTACATGTATTACCACCTTGTTCGGAAGTCAATGTGGCCCCACTGGAAGACCAACCTAAAGTGTTCCAGAAATTCAGTGAATGTCTTGCTGGTTGGGTCATCATGAGACTCTCTAAAACAGAGTCACACTAACAATCATAGATGTATAACAGGCGGTAAAGAATCAAAAGCATTTCCAAGTATTTGGATTTCTCAAATATTCAGGGACTAATCAGTGCAGCATGTTCGTGTTCGAAAGAACACAGTTCAGTGTTTTAACCACACTAAGAGCATAGGTTTATTATACTAAAGTTCACTTTTGTTTTTAATTGGATTCATAACTGATACATCACAGTGACAATTAAACATGGAAATAACAGACTTTTGATTCGTGTTTTGAAACTAGTGTGTGCCAAACAGTGTTCTCCATCATAGGCAATGATTGGTATCACAAAAAAGCTACATAAATCTCAACTATAACAAACATGCTCATGGTGCATCATTAAAATAACAAATTTCCAACATGTGCTCAAGTCTGTACAGTCATTGCAAGCTAACAACAATGAGCATTATTATTCGGCAAACAGCAAGTATTCAAGTAACCCAGGACACTGTTAACATACCCTTCCAGTGTGCGTTGCCCATCTGAACATCCGGCAATCAACTATCAAAGTTAACCAGTAAGAAACTGTTAGACCTGTCATCCATGGTGTGGTCTCCCTTGTCTTTTTGTCTCTGCTTCCTGTGTTTTTGACTGTGTGCTGGGCTTCATTTTTTCTGGCTTGGGAACTCTGGGCACTTTATCACTGCTGACCAGTGTGATAGAGCAAGTGCTCCCTTTGTAAATTGTGGTTATGACTGGTTATCCTTGATTGGCATGTTTGATTTACTAGTAAGTCCCTAGTAAAATGCACTAGAGGTGCCCTTGGCCTGCACATAAAATGCTACTATTGGGCCTGCAGCACTGACAGTGCCACCCACATGAGTAGCCATGTAAATATGTCTCAGACCTTCCAATGTAGTGTCTGTGTGTGCAGTTTTGCACAGCAAATTCAACCTTCCCTTTTACTACATGTAAGTCAACCTTAAGATAGTTCCTAGGTAGCTCCCTCAGCAGGGTGCAGTGTATTTAAAAGGTAGGACATGTACTGGTGTGTTTTACATGTCCTGATAGTGAAATACTGCCAAATACAGTTCTCAATATTGCATGGCCTATCTCTTCAATAGGTTAACATGGTGTTAGAAATGGAGTCTCTGGTTGACAGTCAGTTTGCACTCTGTCCAATCAGGGACCCTCACTCTAGTCAGGGCAAATAGAGAAACACCCTTAGATAACCCCTGCTTACCCCCTTGATATCTTGGCGCAAGCAGTCAATCTTATCTAGGAAGCTATTTGTAACGTATTTGTGCCAACACATACAGTAATACAGTGAAAACACTACAAAATGGACACCACACCAGCTTAGGACAATAGGTAATATTTATCTAATTCAAAGAAGACCAAAATAACAAAAATCAAACATACACGAGTCAAAATATGAATTTTCAAAAGAATAAGAATCTTACTCCATAGAAAACAATGGAAATGTTTATTTTACACAAAGTACCTGGTTTGCATCAAAATTAAAGCCGGATGGGTGAGCGTCTGTCAGAAAAGTCAGCAATGTGTCAATTTCTTACTTGCAAGTGAGTCCGTGCGTCATTGCTTCTCCGGTCAGGTAGGTGATGCATCGTTTTTCTCCCTCACAAGACAGTGATGCGTCCATCTTCGGATGGGGAACCTCGGATCCACATACGTTCAAGATGACTTTGACGCTCAGGAAGGATGCAGAAGAAATCCATTGCATGGTGTTAGAAAACCACACTACGTCAGGTTTGTGTTGTTATCAGCAGGTGAAAGCGGGTGTTGCATTGTTTCTTCAGCCACAATACATCAGTCTCCCAGCCACGATGCAAGTGGGCTGTCGATTTCAGCCGCAAAGTGGGTGGCGTATCATTTATCAGCCACGTTGCAGATGGTGCATCAAAAAAATTCTCACACTGCGTTCTGTGCATGGATTTCAGCTCTTGTTCAGCAAACTTCACCTTTCAAGGGCCCAGCGACTGGATAGGGCACCACTTGGCAGGACAGGAGTCTCAGCAGAGAGTCCAGGGGTTGGTAGAGTAAGTCTTTAATGGCCCTGAGACTTCAAAACAGGAGGCAAACTCAGTTCAAGCCCTTGGAGATTCTTCTTCAGGCAGGAATGCACAACAAAGACCAGTCTTTGTTCCCTTTCACATGTAGAAGCAGCAACTGTAGGATAGCCTAGCAAAGTACAGTCACAGGCAGGGGCAGCACTTCTCCTCAGCTCTTCTCCTTTGTGTAGGAAAGTACCCACTTTTCGGCATGTTACCCCCACTTTCTACCTGATGTCAGTGTGTTTTTGACTGTGTCACTGGGATCCTGCTATGCAGGACCCCAGTGCTTATGGTTTATGGCCTGCTTGTCAGTGTGTTTCACTGTTTTCTACATTGTCACTGGAATCCTGCTAATCAGGACCCCAGTGCTCCTTCTGTTTCTACATTTGTCACTACATACTGGTAACTAAGTAGTTCACTCTAAATTGGCATACTGGTTCCCCCTTATAAGTCCCTAGTATATGGAACCTAGGTTCCCAGGGCATTGGGGTTCCAGGGGATCCCTATGGGTTGCCTTATTTATTTTGCCACCCATAGGGTGCCCATGCAAAGCCTTCTACAGGACTGCCATTGTAGCCTGTGTGAAATAGTGCATGCACTATTTCACAGCCATTTTCACTGCATCAGGTCATTCATAAGTCACCTCTATATAAGGTCTTCTAACCCTGAAGCCTAGGTGCAAAGTACCTGTGTGTGAGGGCACCCCTGTGCTGGCAGAGGTACCCCTACATTGTCCAGGCCCATTTTCCCGGACTTTGTGAGTACGGGGATGCCATTTTAAGTGTGCACTGCACATAGGTCAATACCTATGTGCAGCTTCACAATGGTAACTCTGAATATGACCAAGTAAGGTGTGTAACAATTGGGAATTGTACCCCAATATTGATTCCAGTATTGGTTGCATAATCCCATGCACTCAGGGGGCTCCACAGTGAACCCACAGTACTGCCATAACAGCCTTCTAATGTTTTCCAGGCAGCCACAGGTACTGTCACCTCACAGACAAGCGTCTGCCCTCCTGGGGCTTGAACAGATCAATCTCAGGAAGGCAGAACAAAGCATTTCCTTTGGGAGAGGAGTGCTACAACCTCTCTCTTTGGAAATAGGTGTTACAGGCATGGAAGGGGTAGCCTCCCATAGCCTCTGGAAATGCTTTGAAGGGCATTGATAGTGCCCCCACTTGCATAATCCAGTCTACCTTTGTGGTACCCTTCTTGCATAATCCAGTCTACACCAGTTCAGAGGATCCCAGTCCCTGCTCTGGCGCAAAACTGGACAAAAGAAAGGGGAGTGACCACTCCCCTGTCCCTCACCACCGCAGGGGTGGTGCCCAGAGCTCCTACAGAGTATCTCTGGGTTTTGCCATCTTGGATTCCAAGGTTGTGAGGCACTCTGGGAGCATTTGAGTAGTCATGGCCAGCAGGTGATGTGAGAGACCCCTTGTGATAAGAACTTACCTGGTTAGGTCACCAGAGCTATTTAGGGTCTCTCCTCTGGGTGTTTCTTCAGATTCGGATTGCAAGACTCCAGCAGAAATCCTCTGCATCCTTTACTTCATCTTCTACTGATGGATCAACCGCTAACGTCTCCAGGAACTCTACAAAACTGCAACAAAGAAGCTAAGGCTACTTCTGCAACATTGTATCTTCACTTCCTGACAGCAACTGCACAGTTTACAGGTCATGCATCCTCAGAGGACTGCCTGTCTTTAGCCTGCACCAGAAGAAAAGAAGGAATCTCATGTGAAGTGATGGAGTCACTTCCCTGCTTCAGCAGGCACCTCTCTGCAGCGACGACTGGTGGCTTGGGTCCCCTCTCCAGATGACAGGTGGGGATCCAGCAACAGGGATGGTGGACTAAAGTGACTCTGACAGTCCCAACACCCAGCTGTCCAACTTTGCTGGAGGTAAGAGCTTGCCTCCCCACCAAGACAGTACCCCCATGCACCGTGTGACTTGCAGTTCCCAAGGCTTGTGTGCAACCTTCCAAGAAGTTCTTCATGCATAACACACCTTAGGCCCCCAGCACTCCATCCTGTGATGCAAAGCTTCCTGAGTGGTTCACCAATGGTGTGGGAATCCTTAGCATTGTGCTGCGTGGGCCTCCATTTGCACCTCTTTTGTCCCCATGCTGTGGGACTCCTGTGCACGTTGCCTGGTTTTCTGAGTGCTCTCTGAGCTGCTGAGGGCTCCCATCGGCCTCCCCCTACTGGGTAGAGGCCACCAGGACCATCCTGGTCCTGGCAGCGCCATTTTCCTCCAACCGCATGTTTTGCGTGAGCCAAGGCTTGTTGGCAGAATACAGTGACGCAAACCAGACTGCATTCATCCATCCGGTGTGGGACATGTTATGCACCAACCAGGAACCCGCATCTGTCTTCTCTGGTGCCATATTGACTTTGTCTTCTCACCAGTGGTTCTTCTTTTGTACCTTCATCCAGGTTAAAAGGGGCTCCTGTTCTCCCTGGACACTTCAGTGCTTCTTAGACTTGGCCCCCTTCTTCCACAGGTCTTCAGGGCCAGGAATCAATTGTTGGTGTCTTGCAGTCTCTTCTGGTTCTTGCATTATCTTCTTTCACGACTTCTAGTGTGTTTTAGGAAACTTGCTGTGTTTTACTCCTGCTTTCTTGGGCTCTGGGGTGGGGTATTTTACTTAACTTTGGTGTTTTCTTACACTCCCAGCACCCCTCTACACAGTACACTTGGCTAGGTGGGAAACCGACTTTCGCGTTCCACTATTTTGGTGTACGGTTTGTGTTCCCCCTAGGCCAATTGCAACGTATTGTGATTTTCACTATTTGCACAGTGTACTTACCTATTTTTGGTTACTAGTGGATATATTGAGTATATTCTCTAAGGATTTTTTGTCATTGTGTCACTAAAATAAAGTACCTTTATTTTTGTAACACTGAGTATTGTCTTTCATGTGTGTGATTACAGTGATATTGCAAGAACTTTGCATGTCTCCTAGTTCAGCCTTGGCTGCTTTGCCTACAGCTACTTCTAGACAGCCTGGCTTCTAGACACTGATTACATTTCACTAATAAGTGGTAAGTACCTTTGGTACCCACTACAAACCAGGCCAGCCTCCTGCACTTGGCAGAAGTTACTCTTGGTTCCAGAAGTGATCTAAAGTCTGGTGTTTTGGGACTAATACTTGTTCCCCTTTATGCCTCTGAAGTAGGCATACTTCAAAGCAAAGTCTATGTTGATTACAGAATCCAGCGTTGCCCAGGCCAGACCCCAGCCACACACCAGGGGGTTGAAGGCTGAATTGTGTGAGGGCAGCCACAGCCCGTTCAGGTGTAAGTGACCACTCCTCCCTCCACTCTGGCTCAGATGCTCATCAGGATATGCTTGCCACACCCAAGCTCCCTTTGTGTAACTGTCTAGCGGAGATTCACAAACAGCCCAACTGTCAGTCTGACCCAGAAAGGGAATCCACAAACAGGCTGAGTCACAGAACGATTTAAGCAAGAAAATGCCTACTTTCTACAACTGGGATTTTCAAACTAACAATCTAAAAACCAACTTCATTAAAATAAGTATTTTCAAACTGTGAGTTCAGAGACACCAAACTCCAAATTGATATCTGCTCTTACAGGGAATCTTCACTTTAAAATTTTGAAAGGCAGCTCCCATGTTAACCTATGAGAGAGATAAGCCTTGCAACAATGAAAACCGAATTTGGAAGGATTTCATTGTTAGGACATGTAAAAAACACCAGTACACGTCTCATCTTTAACATACACTGCACCTTGCGCATGGGGCTCCCAATGTCGTACCTTAGGGATGCCTTATATGTAAAAAAGGAAGGTGTAGGCCTGGTAAGTGGGTACACTTGCCAGGTTGAATTGGTAGGTTAAAACTGCACACACAGACACTGCAGTGGCAGGTCTGAGCCATGTTTACAGGGCTAATAATGTGGGTGGCACTAACAGTGCTGCAGGTCCACTAGTTGCATTTGATTTACAGGCCCTGGACACCTCTAGTGTACCTTACTAGGGCTTACTGGTAAATCAAATATGCCAATCATGGAAAAAACAATTATCTATATCCTTTACACCGGAGCACTTGCAATTTAGCACTGCTCAGCAGTGGTAAAGTGTCCAGAGTACCAAAAAACAACAAAAACTGAGTCCAGCACACAGGCAAAACATGGGAAGCAGAGGCAAAAAAGACAGAGAAGACCATGCCATGGATGCCAGGTCTAACACGTGTCCCCCCAGCTGAAAGTGGGGAGAACTACCCAACCTCATGGGAGTTCTCATCACTAAGGCAGAAGAATCTGGACAGACCATCAGCATTGGCGTGTTCTGTTCTAGGGCGGTGTTCCACCGTAAGGTCCATCCTCTGTAGGGAAATGGAACACCTCAACAGTTTTGGATTCTCTCTGCTCATCTGCATTAACCATCTGAGAGGCCTGTGGTCAGTCTGAACCCAGAAGTGAATCTTAAACAAGTAGGGTCATAGCTTCTCCAGAGCCCCGACCATGGCAAAAGCCTCACGCTCAATTGCACTCCACATATGTTTTTGGGAAAGTAACCTCCTACTAAAGAAGGTTACAGGCTGGTCTAGGCCCTCTTCATTTAGCTGTGATAGGACTGCTCCTACACCATGATCTGAAGCATCGGTCTGCACAATAAACTTCTTGGAAAAGTCAGGTGCCTTCAGCATGGTTGCTGCGCACATGGCTGCATTCAGTGCATCAAAAGCCATCTGGCAAGTCCAGATACATTTTATGGGCTGCTTCTTGTAGGTTAACCCAGTAAAGGGAGCAACAATGGTGCCATACCCCTTGACAAACCTCCTGTAGAATCCGGTGAAACACAAAAAGGCATTCACCTCAGTCTGGGTCTTGGGAGGCTTCCATAACAGAATGGTGTCAATCTTTGGCTGCAGGAATGCCACCTGGCTACTTCCCACCTGGTGTCCCAAGGACACCACAAAACCATGCCCTATTTGGCACTTACTAGCCTTAAAAGTGAGGCCTGCCTTCTGCAGGGACTCTAACACTTTGAATGGATGCTGCAAGTGTTCCTCCCAAGTGGAGCTGAACAAAGCAATGCCATCCAGGTTGGGGGCACTGAAATCATCCAGCCCAGCCAACATCGGGTTGACCAACCTCTGAAAGCTGGCACGGGTATTCTTCATCCCAAAGGGCATCACCCGAAATTGGTAGTTCCCATCTGGGGTGGAAAATGCAGATCTCTCCTTAGCCCCCTCAGTTAGACCAATCCCCCAATATCCAGAGGTCAAGTCCAAAGTATTTAGATAGTTGACAATCCTAACCGATCAATGAGCTCATCAGATCAGGGGATGGGGTACGCGTCAGACTTGGCGACCACATTGAGACCCCAGTAATCCACACAGAGCACGAGTTCTGGAGTGGCATCAAGAGCAGTAGCTTTTGGGACCAAGACCAGAGGGCTTGCCCAAGGGCTAATGGAGAACTCAATTACCCCAAGGGCTAACATTTTGGATACCTCATCCTTTATGTTGGCCCTAACCGTTTCAGTCAGTCTGTAAAACCTATGTTTAACAGGAGGGCTGTCCCCAGTGTCCACATCATGTGTACACAGATGAGTGACCCCTGAGACCAAGGAAATTAGAGAGGCGAACTGTCCCAATACTTGACGACAGTCCCTCTGTTGCTCTGAGGTCAGAGAGGGGTACAGGTTCACACCCAACACTGACCCATCTTTCTCTTTGGCAGACAGGAGGTCAGTAAGAGGCTCACTCTCTTCCTCCACCCCATCATCCATTGCCAAGAACATTGTCACCTCTGTACTCTCAAGATGAGGTTTGAGGTGATTGACATGGAGGATGCTCAAAAGGTTCCTAGGAGTCTGCTTGTTCACCAGATAGGTGACATCACTCTTGCGCTCCAATATATCAAATGGCCCAGTCCACTTCTCTTGAAGAGCCCTAGGCTCTACTGGGGCCATCATCCAAACATTTTGGCCAGGCTGTAGGTCAGCCAGAGTGGCATTCTGGTCCTACCAGTGCTTCATATATTCCTGTTGCTTCCAGGTTCTCTTGGGCGAGCTTCCTGAAGCGAGCTGTCTGTTTCCTAAAAGCCAGCATGTAACTTAATATACCCTGGGGGGACTTACTAGAGGCCTTCTCTAAGCCTTCCCTAACCAGACTCAAAGGTTCCCTGACAGGGTGGCCATACAGTAAATAAAAAAGGGCTAAATCCAAGTCTCTTTTGAGTTACCTCCCTGTAAGCAAACAGAAGGCATGGCATGAGGATGTCCCACTTATGCCTCAAGGGCTCTGACAGGCCCATAATCCTGCCCTTCAAGGTGCAGTTAAATCTCTCAACCAGACTGTTACTTTGCGGGTGGTAAATAGTGGTGAACTTATGTGTCACCCCACACTCCTTCCACAGAGACTTCATATATGTTGATATGACGTTGGTACCCCTATCAGATACCACCTCCTTGGGGAACCCCATGCGGGTGAAAACCCCCATCAAAGCACGTCCCACCACAGGGGAAATGATTGACTGCAAAGGAATGGCGTCTGGGTACCGGATAAATCTGTTGCCCATGGCTGTCTTGGAATCCAGAGGACCCACAATGTCAATACCAGCCCTTTCAAAGGGGTTGCTGACAACAGGAAAAGGTTGGAGGAGAGCCTTACATCCCCCCCCACTCTAGCCACTTGCCTGACAAACTTGGCAAGACCTACAGTGTGTATCTGAGTGCCTGCACATTTGGGCCAGGTTGAAGTGGGTGACAAGACGACTGTGGTACAAAAAGAACATGGGCTAACCCAGGCTCAGCAACCTTAGGCTCACTATAAAGGAGGCCACCCTCCTAGTAGATCAAGCGTGATTCAGACTCTTTGCCAGATGCCTGGTCTGCAGCCTGCTGCTCCACACCCTCCAGAGTATGGCATGTTTTATGTGCCTCACAGAATGCTTCCCTTGTGGGGGGCCCTTTCTGCTGCCACTGATTCAGCTCAGGGGCCTCCCCCAGTTCAGCCACTTGTTCCCCTGTAGGCTCTAGGACTTCTCCCTCAGGTTCAGCCTCCTCCTGGACCATGGGAACTTCTGGAGCTGGTTTCCTGAACCCCTTACACTTCTGGCAGATACCTGGGCAACTCTTTCAGGCTCCAGGGTCTCCTGATCACCCTGACGGGCTGCCATCGACATGGTGGACACACCCACCCACCCAGGCAGACCCAACATCTTAAAGGTAGACCTGTGTTCCACCTCCTTTCAAGGGGAATCCTTCAGGTCATTGCCAAGCAGACAATCTAGAGGCATGGTGGGACTTAATCTACCCTCAAGACGCCTGAGAACCCTGTTATTCAAAAGGAACCTGCATCACTCTGCAAAGGTGCTCTGAGTTGTCTACCATAATTACTTGGTGAAGTACATGGGGATCTGTCTGTTCTTCAGACACCAAGCGAATTCTCACAGTAGGCACACTGGCTCCTGTGTCTCTCAGAGCCTCCACCCTCTGTCCCTTGATGGTCACCCACTGCCTGTACTTCTTAGTGTTTTCGGGCACAAGGGTTCACTGGACCGTCCTCTAGTGAGACAAGGGTCATCGCAGCTGGCTCCTACCCACCTGGAACTAAGTCTTCCCCATGTACTACACTGGCCAAACCCTGTGACTGAGCACCAGTGGGTGCCGATGTCCACTTGAGACATTTGGGGTCCCCTTCACATGATCCACCTGGTCACACGCAAAACATTTGTGGGAACCCCCCTCTTCTGGTCTCCCTTTGGAAAACCAAGGCTTCTTTTCAACTGGGGGCTGGGAATCCTTACAACAGGAACTAGGTTGGGCTCCTTTAGAGAACTCCCTGTTTACCCTTAACCTCATAATTCTTCTTAGAGGGACCCTGCCCACCCTTGGCGTGGTCTTCCCCATACCTCTTCTGCACTCTGGTGTTCTCCAAACAGTCCGCATCCTGCACAAGCTTCCTCGGGTCAGTCAGCTTGCTGTCAATCAGGTGCTGGTGCAGCTCTGGAAAACAAAGACCATGCAAATGCTTCCAAGCAATCAAACTATACAGCCTCTCAATAATATTACCTTGCTGCCATTCACCCATCTATCCATTGACCTGCAAAAAGAGTCAACACATTCCAGCCATGTTTGGGATTCCTTCTTCTTGTAGGACCTAAATTTGTCCTTGTGCTCACTGCTGAGAGGGTGTCCTTCATGATAGTGTAAGTGAGCCCCTGAGGATCCCCTAAGGTTGTCAGAGTGTCTCTCCCCTCTACCTCAAAGTGCCTCTGTAGACCCCTCCCCATGTGCTTCAGGGACCAGATTCATATACCCCTTAAACCACAGGTATATGTCATTCTCCCTCTTGTAATCCTTCACTAAGGGCCAGATGTATCAAGCGAGTTTGCATTCGCATACGGTGCGAATCGCAAAATTCGTCCGTTTGGGAATGCAAAAATGCCTTTCAAGAAAGATGAAAAGCATTTGCTGTGCAATTGTAAGGAATCACTAAAGTAGTTTTTCCTTAAAATTGCAACCCCATTTAGAGAATTACAAATTGCAATTCTCTAAATAGGAAATTGCAAATAGGGAATTCCTATTTGTGATTTCCAAAGTACATGTATCAAGCATTTCCTAAATGTGAATTGGCCATTTAGGAAATGCAATTATCACCAAATCCAATTTAGTGTTAAGCAAACATGCCCCTAGTGTGTGCTTCACATGTCCGCAAATATTTTTTTGGGGTGCATCAGAGGGAGCCTTAGGCCCCCAGCACCCTGGGGTTTGCATTACCTAATTTACTAATTCCTCAATGGAATTCGCAAATTGGAAAATGCAAAACCATTTGCACCCATGGGCCTACAGGCCCATAGGGATGAATGAAGTTGCATTGGCTAATTGTGATTTGGTATATAGCAATTGCCAATTTTAAATAATCGCCATTACTGAATCGCAAAGTTCATACATCCCAGTTTGCATTAAAATTTGCTATTTAAGAAATGCAAAACGGATCTTTGATACATCTGGCCATTAGTCCTTTGTGATGTTTACCCTCCTGTCAGGCTGCACTGAGGTACTGCTGCTACCATCTCTACAAGACTGGCTCATCTGATTTAATTCCCTTAAACTAAGCTCATGAGCCAGCAGTATCTTCTTCTCTTCAATGGCCAGTCTCCTCTCTTCTATCTCCCTTTGCATCCCAAACTTCTCTAACTTCAACTGCCTGTCTGTCCTGCAACTCTTCAAGATTCAGACCCTTGGATAACACACTACTACCTGCCCTGGAGCCCCTCCCCCAGGCATAACAGGTACATCTACTACACATTGTGAATATTCTGCACCCCCATCCTCATCCTCCTCCTCTGTGTACCCCCCCCAGCCTCCTTGGCTTCCACCCAGGTCCACAATGAATTTTGTAGCTCCTCCTTCCTGATGGAGTTCTCAATGGGACAGGCAAGATCCTTACAGTTTACTGTTTCAGTTGAGCAACTGTGTAACTTTCAAGTTTTACTACCTCAAAAACAGCTCCAGCTGATGCATCTCCAGAGTGAGACATGATAGCAAATCAAAAGTGGAAAGTTCCAAAGCAGAAACAATGAGTTCCCAATCAAAAGTTCAAGAATCAACAAAAAGATCACCCAAAATATGGAAGCAGGAAAAAGTTCAAAAAGAGCAAAAGCAAAAACAAGTAGTATGTAGTCACGCATGGGTCTGCACTGAAAACAGTAGTGTACACTTAATCACTGTACATCAAGTACAAGTACAAATCCTATCCTCACCGCTCATCACGAAGGTTAGAAGTGGGGTCTCTGGTTTGCAGTCAGTTTGCACTCTGTCCAAACAGGGCCCCTCACTTTAATCAGGGCAATGGAGAAACACCCTTAGATAAACCCTGCTGACCCCCTTGGGAGCTTGGCTCAAGCAGTCAGGATTATCTCTAAGACAATGTGTTAAGTATTTATAACACACATAGTAATACAGTGATCACAGTGAAAAAGGGATACCACACCAGTTTAGAAAAATAGCCAATATTAATCTAAACCAAACAAGACCAAAACAACAAAATTCCAGCATACATTTTTAAAGTAAAAAGAGTCTTAATCCATAGAAAACAATGGAAATGTTGTTTTTAAATGAAGGACTAGGATTGCGTAAAAAATAAAGGCGCACAGGCGAGCATTCATTGAAAAACTCTGCGACTCATCAATTCCTGACTCCCAAGCAAAGCTGTGCATTGTTTCTTCTCCAGTCGGTAGGCAATACTTATTTTTTTTTCTCTCCTGTAGAAGAGCGATGCATCGAGTTACAGACAGGCAACCTCGGATCTGTGCAGGTTCACTGTGGTTCTGACACCCAATGATGATGCATGTGAAATTCAGGTGCACGGTTGTGAAGAGCAGTACTGTGTGTGTGATGCGTATATTTTGGCAGTCGCAAGCAGCTGTTGTGTTGATTTTTCTCCCACTCGGTTCCTGTGCGTGGAATTCAGTCTTGGTTCCACCAGCTTCTCCTTTCAAGGGCCCAGAGACTGGCTTGGTACCACTTGGCAGAGTAAAAGTCACAGCAAGAGAGTCCAGGTGCTGGCAGTTGAAGTCTCTGGTGACCCTGAGACTTCAGAACAGGGGGCAAGCTCAGTCCAAACCCTTGGAGACATCTTCACAAGCAGGAAAACACAGTAACATCCAGTCTTTGTCCTCTCTCAGGTAGAAGCAGCAACTGCAGGCCAACCCTGCAAAGCACACTCATAGGCAAAGGGGCAGTACTCCTCCTCCATCTCTTCATCTCTTTTCCTTGTCAGAGGTTCCATTTGATCTAGAGGCAAACTTAAAAGGAAATTCTCTTTTGTTCACAAGATCCTGACTTTCCCAGACTTGGCCCCAGAGCGTTGGAGACTGCATTGAGTGAGGACAGGCACAGCCCTTTTAGGTATAGGTGTCAGCTCCTTCGTCCCCACTCTACCCCAGAGGACTCATCGGGATATGTAGGCTACACACCAGCCCCCTTTGTGTCACTCTCTAGAGGGAATTCACAAAACGCCTAACTGTCAGTCTGACCCAGATGTTGATTCGACAAACAGGCAGATGCACAGAATGGTCAAGCAAGAAAATGTCTACTTTCTAAAAGTGGCATTTTCAAACTGACAATCAAAATACCAACTTTGCCAAAAGATATATTATTAAATTGTGAATTAAGAGACCCGAAACTATACATCTCTATCTGCTTCCAAGGGAAACTGCACTGAAAAGATATTTAAAGGCAGCACCCATGTTAACCTATGAGAGGGCTAGGCCTTGCAAAAGTGAAACATAAATTGGCAGTATTTCACTGTTAGGACATGTAAAACACATCAGTACATGTTTCTCCTTTGACATACACTGCACTCTGCCCATAGGGCTACCTACTGCCTACCTTAGTGGGGCCTTACATGTTTATAAATGGAGGTTGAATTGGCAGTTTAAAGCTGCCCACATAGACTCTGCAGTGGCAGGTCTGATCCATGTTTACAGGGCTACTCATGTGGGGGGGGTACAACCAGTACTGAAGGCCCACTAGTAGTATCTGATTTACAGTCTCTAGGCACCTCAAGTGCACTTTACTAAGGACTTAGTAGTAAAACAAATATACCAATCAGAGAAAAGCTATTTACACATACAATTTACACAGGGAGCACCTGCACTTCAGCACTGATCAGCAGTGCCCAGAGTACCAAAACCAGCAAAAACAAAGTCCAGCACATGGTCAAAACATTGGAAGCAGATTCAAAAAAAGGCAAAGGAGAATATGTCAAAGATGCTAGGTCTAACAATCTCGGACAGCTTTAGAGTGGGGAGGGGCACAAAGCAGGGCTGCCCATTGTCCCACCTACTATTTGCCATTGCAATGGAGCCCTTGGCATCACTAGCTCGCACTGGATCACACTATGAGGGCATCTGGACTGGGGATACGATCCAGAGTATTGTTTTATATGCAAATGATCTCCTCATATTTTTTCATGATACGGAAAAGGACCTGGGGGAGCCATAACACTACTTTGCCAATGTCTCAGGACAGTGGGTGAATTGGGCAAAGATGAAATTCTTTCCCACCAGCAGGAATGTTAATCTAAGGGATCCTCCAAAGGATTTGAAGCTGGAGCCCAGCTGTCTCCCACATTTGGGAGTCAAAATGTATCATTCCCCTACCGATTCGTCGAAAGGGAAATCTGAAGCAGCGATTTGTAACTTGAGGTCGCACAATCCCTTTTTGGCAGAAGCTCCAATTATCCATGGGAGGCTGCACTGCTCTCCTTAAGATGATGGTTTTACTTCACCATTTATAACTCTTTGGGGTTCTCCCACTTTGGTTGCCTCTGCACTTATTCATTGAATTAAATACAATAGTTACTGCATTCATATGAGGCACAAGTCAAAGAAGGGTAGCGATTTGCACCTTTCAGCACCCAACATCACAGGGGGGGCTAGCAGTTCCAGATTGTGTGGGAAATTAGGGAAATGTTATGAACACACAGTCCAAGTTGTTTTGCAAAAGACCAGCATAAGTGTAACTATGGATGCTCAGGGTGTTCAGCTGTAAATTACAGATGCATTGTACCGCTGGATGCAGTTCTTAGTAAAAAATTCAATAAAAACTGTTTAAAAACAAACAAAAAAAATAAGTGAGGAGGGGGCTATGATATGTTGAAGGAGGCAGTTCCATGGCTTGCGTGCAATGAAGAGAGGGAGTGACCTCCAGTTTTGCTTTTGCAGATGCAGGGAATGTGTGAGAGTGAACGTGAGGTAGAGCGCAGGTGCCTGGTGAGTTGGTAACAGTGTGTGCACTTTCTTCATGTCTTCTGATCCTGTGTAGTGTAGGGAAGTTTGAATTAACTGCTCTTGTGAATGGGGAGCCAGTGAAGCTTCCTGAGGTGTGGTGTGATGAGGATGTGGTGTGGGAGGTTTAGTATGAGTCTTGTAAATGTTCTGGATTGTCTGGAGTCTGTGTAGAAGTTGTTTAGAGATTTTAGCATAGAGATTGTTGCCGTAGTCCAGCCTCCTGGTAATGAGTGCTTGCATGACCAACCTTCTGGTGTTCTGAGACAACCATTTGAAGATCTTTTGCAATATGCTTAGGATGTGGAAGCAGGAGGAGCACAATGCATTGTCTTGAGCCGTCATGTTGAGCTTGTCATCTAGGATGATCCCTAGATTTCTTGCGCAGTCAGTGGGTGTGGGTGCTGGTCCAAGCCCTGACTGCAACCAGGTTGTCACACAGGAAGATCTTGTTGCTGAAGACTTGTACTTCTGTCTTGTCCAAGTTGAGATTCAGGCAATTGGCTCACATTGAGTCTGATATCATAGTAATGTGGTTGGGAAAGTTGATTCAGGAAGTGGTTGTCTTGTCTGTCAGGGACAGATTGATTTGAGTGTCATTGGCAGAGGAAATGACAGTGATGTCTTACGATCAGATGATGTTGGCAAGCGGTGTAACATATATGTTGAAAAAGTTGAGACTGAGGGATGATCCCTGTGGGACTCCGCATATCAGTTTCTTGGAAAATCTGGAATTCTGGTCTTGATTTTCCTGATGATTCCTAATTCTATGGGTATTTCACCTGGCTGTTTACACACGGTGTCTCTGGGTGAAATGCCAGAGACTCACAGCTATAGAAGATATTCAAACTCCAGTTTGGATAGTAATGCCTGTTACCAGTGAAATGAAGATTACTGAGGACCTTATAATAAGGCTCAAAGCGGGCTCGGCAGGACAATAGTTCATGGGACTGATTGTTTGAAAAGTACAACACATACTTTCTCAGATTTCCATCTGCATATGGAGTGAATTAGAAGTCTTATTGAAATTACAGAGGTTTCAATGAAAACTCTTGTAAAGTTATGACAGGCAACAGATCCGCATATTTACAAAGATCATTGCATAAAATAATGGTGGAGAAACAACTTCTCAATAGCCCTTCACAAAAATACACACTAGAAGTAAATGAGAGTTTTTCAATCGAGTTCATGATCAATCTGGCAATTTTCAAATTATGAATGAATCAGGTTAAATAAGCATTAGTAATAGCTGTGAAGCAGAGTCTAATTAAATCTGTGTTTAGCAATACATTAATACTAAAGGGAGAAAAATGGCCGAATAAATATCATCCCGAGTCATTGCGTGTTACGTAGTTCTTAGAATTAAGAAATCCTTCAGCCACTGCCCATTTCTACAGAGCATAATTCCTTCATTAGGAAAATTGCGCATGGTTTAAACATCTTTTCTTTTTTTTTTTATCAAATTAAGTATCACATAAACAAACCGCTTCCCCTCACACTGCTGTATTTCTCAGCACAGCAAACCTGACAATAAAAATGTGTCAGATCAATGTGATACCCTTTCACCCTTTCAACATTCTGTCTGTTTTTCTGCATGTTGAAGCTAGCTGTCTATGCATCTTTCTTACATCATGCTTAGCTTCTCTTGTACTTAGTCTTCCCGTTCATGTAAAGTATACTCCTCGCTCTTGTGCCCATGTCTCCCCAAGCATAAATTAAACTGTCAGTCAGGATTAGAAGGTAATGACTGTTGAACCTCCCTAAATAGATGGAGGGACAATTTTACATATGAGATCTAAACTAACTGTACAGAAAGTAGCTAGCTTTCATCCCATCTCTATCCATTGCTTGTTGTCAGTGTTAACAAAAAGACAGATTGGAAATTTCTCTCTCCTGATGAGCAGAATTTAGGTAGCCAGAGGACCGTTGGCTCACATCTAAACCAAGTGTAGACAATGTTTAACGATGTGGTACATGAAATATATTTAATCTAGGTCCCAAACATGAAGGGAGAACAGCTGTACTCACAGGGACATATTTATGAGAGGGTCACATAACATGTGCAACATGCAGCGCTGTACATGCATGACACAAACCTCAGAGTCAGATGTTTTAAGCCACGCAAGGCACACATCTCTGCGTTGCATTACTCTATCCTGGTAAGGCATTCCATGGGTGTTGCATGGGGGTTCCCACTCAACTTCCATTGTTTTTGAAGCATTGCCAGATTTAAAAGACCTTGTAAGCCTAGGAATGCACCAAAAAGATAAGCCTCCCCAGGAGAGATGCATCGATGAGAAATATATTTTTTTCTTCCTGTTACTTCCTCTTCTATGTGTGAGTACACATAGATAGAGGAATATGCATTTCAGGATTGTTATTGTGCAGGAAGGAGGCTCTTCCTGCTCAAAAACAATCCCACAGGCAAACCAGGCACCCTTGAACCACAGTGGAAGGGTGCCTGTGTTGGTGTTAGGCAGCCCATTGTGCACCAGCGCAGGGGGAAAAGTCAGGAATGCACCATTTGCCTTAAATATGATGCATTTCTGTCCTTTCCCTGTCATGCAGTGCAGCTCAGCACAGTGACTTGCCGCGCTGCACTGCATCACTTGGCCATAAATATAACACATAGGGCCTCATTTACAAGAAACTGGCGCATCCTGATCAATGTGCCAGTTTTCTCGCGCTGCTCGTGCCCTCCTAAGGATGCCATGGGAGCACTGTATTGACAGTACAGTGCTCCATGGCACACAGTGTCCACAGCTTTTGTGGCACTAAACCATAGCATTGCTGGGCTAGCGTCAACATTTCTTTGCTAGTTCAGCAATGCTAAGTGGGGACCCCATTAAAAACTGCACAGCGGCACTTTAACGCCTGCCCTGAGCAGGCGTTAAAAAAATCATGCTGTGTCAGCGTAGAATGGTGCAATGAAATGTTGTTGATTTCACTGCGATTTCTGAAGCCCTTTTTGAGGTGGACTGCCTACCTTGCATACATTATACCTGGCACATGCATAATGTGGCGCAAGGCTGTACAAACTGAAGCAATGGTACCATTGCGCCAGTTTGTAAATGCAGAACTGTGTGAATCACTGTGGCATAAAAAAAAATGATGTGACGTTGGCGCAAGGGGCTTGGGAATAAGCTGAATGAGCAGAATGTCATAACTTTGTATTCCCGTATATAATCCAAATTTATAATATATTACTAACTCCATCAATCAAGCATTACTTTATTCCAAACTTCGCTGCTGTAAGTAATACTTCAGCCCACACAACCTGTTTTTTATCATGGGAGTATACCCCCGGTAGCTTCGTCAGGGGTTAAAAAAAATACAAGATGCTAATGAGTCTTCGATCGACAAACATATACATATACTATGATGAATCCTTTACCCATGAGCAAAAAAAATGTCCTTACATCCCGGAGTCATTTGTAGCAGTAATTAGTTGAATGCTGTGCAGTTTTGAAGATTTGTCCTTATCAAAACTGTTACAAATAGTAGACGTGACACAATATAGAAGGTCATATTGCCTTACTTGCATACAACTCCCATGAGGCAACCTCATACCACGTCAGTGTCATGCCACATATCAGTGCCAGCACTCCATAAAATCTGGAAGGGGGTAGAGACTATCTTGAGTGGATAAAATTATTTCATGCGTCTAAAGTGTGCTAAACGATAAAGGACCGTCACCAAAACTGTGCATGTAAACTCAATGAGTCGTGAAAAGTATTGGTCACTTAGCTATATTAACAAGTAAAAATGTGTTGACTATATAATAATTGCCGCCTCACTATCAGCCTCATGCATATGATTTCAGACAGAAATACAATGGCATTTATTAGGACTCGAGTAATTAAACTAAGTGCAGAGAATTGTCTAACATATCTTAGATGTTTGATTTCAAAATTTTCTGTCAATTAAGGACATCTTCACTTTTTCTTCTGAGCCCAGCTATTGGTTTATAGCATTATTTTCTGTTGGATGGAGGGAAAATTATTTTTATTCTCAAACTCTCTCTTTAACAGTACAAGCTCTTTCAATTATTTAAATCTGTTAGTGTCCTTCAAAAGTGACCTCCACATCCAGTAAATTTGTTAGCTATATCACACTTGTTGCACCATACAGCATACTACGGCCATTATTTATGAAAAATGACGCTCAACTGTTAGTGCAGTTGTGCGTCATTTTTTTAACGCATGCTAACACCATTCCCTAACACCATCCGGGTGCCATATTACAAAAAAATAACACACAGTGGCGCTAAATAATGGTTAGTGTCTCAAAAAAAGACACTAACCGGTGATGGATGGCATTAGGTGAAATGGCGCTAGTGGGTCAAAAAATGACGGTAGGCTTATTAGCGTCAAAATGTCTGCCGCTAGTCAACCTAGCGTCAGTTTTTGATGAAAAAGCAGCCAAAAAAATGACTCTTGTCTCAGTACAGACAGAAGTCATTACCACAACCCCAATGCCCACCACAGGGGACTACTGTCCCCAGGACAACCCCAACAGACCAAGGGCCAGCCAGGGGCCCCCCAGTGGCACACAACACACATACACTTAAACCTACCTTGTATGGGCTCCCTGCACCAGTAGTGTCCATGTGGTGTGGGTGGTGGTGATGCTGGAGGGTGGTGCGGTCATCTATGTTCCCATTTCATGGTGTTTCCGTATGGTAATGGGCATACCAGCACTTTAAAACCTGGTCTGACCAGGCATTAAATTATGACACTAATCGGGCTTAGCACCATTTTTTAGGTCAGCCTCTTAGGTGCACGTCGTTTTAGAGTTGGGAAGTAAATATGGCACTGGGGGGCTAGCGTCTTTTTTAGAAAAGGAACTCCTACCTTGCATATCAATGTCGCAATGAGACAGAAGGCGGGTTGGTGCTTCCTAAAAATAACAATAACTCATATATTTTGACCCTAAATGGGTCTAGCATCAAAATATAGATTTGGAGTTAAGTTAGCGCCGCTTTAGTGTAAAAACAAATGACGATAAGGCAACACTAACTTTACATAAATATTGGCCTACATGTAAACTTTCTGAAAACTTAATCAAGTCGCAAGTACATAAAACTTGTGTTACATATATAAAATTAAGTAAACAATCAGCAGCCTTAAGCAGGACTCAAGAAACTGTCAAAGTGCAAATTTATCTCACATGTCTTATTTGCTTACTCACTATTGCGTTCATTTCAAGCTGTATTAACATCAGCCTCTCATGTCCACTATCAGAGTATCACGTTGAATCCTGTTGTAGGGAGGGCGTGTTACCTTTGGTGCCAAAGGTTTATCGGTCCGAACTGTGGCAATGCCCTACTAAATGGATCATAAATATAGTTACCCATAACAAATGGTTTCCTCATAACACGGACTATGATGTGCCTTAAAGAAACTCTGCTACACAAGCTTGAATTGCATTCAGAAGACACAATTTATAATTGGTTAAGTGAAAATTCAACCATATATGCATCAGATGTGATATTTTCCCACAGTTGTGTCAGGATATCAATAACAAAAATATTGTATGACATAAATTGTGTGGCCTGTGTATCAATTTTTTAAAAAGTGCATTATTTTAACTTATTATCTGTAAATGGGCAATATTTTTTAGCAATATTTAGGACACTTTGGGCCTCATTCTGAGTTTGGTGGTCTCAGGACCGCCATGTTGGTGGTTGTACTGCCAACAGGCTGGCGTAGAAGACTGCCAAATTCCCAACAAAATACAGCCAAAGCCCCGCTGGCACTGGCATGGTGGTCAGACTGATGACTGAAGGCACCTGCAGGCCGGTGGAGACCATGGGCCAGATTTAGAAGGCCCATGCGCCCCTTAGCGCCACATTTGCTGCAAAATATTTGCTGCAAATGTAACGCTAACAGGCCATTACTCTAGCGCCATATTTACAAGGTGGAGTGCGATCGAGTATAAATACATGTCACCAACACATGTCCCATTAGTCATGTAGGAGAGGATGAGACGTACTTTGTGGAGTTACTCAACTCAGTCATTCTTTTCCTGTAAACAAAGTCATGTACACTGATGGGGCCTGCTTACCCACAAACAAACCCAAGTACCATACCAACACCTTAAATATAATGGATATCTGTCATGTGCATGAAGGACACATACAGTACAACTAATCATGATGAGTGGCAACAATAATAGCCCATCATACAAGTGGCAACATCACGATCCACACTTCAGACATGCGCAATGTTAAATCTGTATATGAACATCAGAATGCGACAATACACATCTGAGCTTAACATGAGAGACACTGAGTACACATACCATTCCAACAACATGTGAAGGCGAACTACCACACCTGCAAAACAAAGATGTTTGTACAAACAATAGGATCCTATACCAAAAGCCTGAAAAACATATCCACAATAGCAAAACTAAGTTTGTTTATGTTGGATCACAATGTTGATATATGGCAGAACTTAAGAATGTATACACGATTTTGGCAAACACCAGTGTAGATTGTACCTATTGCTAAGATAGTGTGGCCTATTTATCATGCCTCCAACATATTGGAATAGGATAATGCTGTGTAGCCACTTACTATCCAGGGAACATGTACATGGTACTATTATTCTGAGCACTCACATCAATGATATGGTTTGCTCTAGGAATATAGTTATACTAACATGGTTAAGTACATTCAGGATGCTCATTCTGAAGGAACATCACAGGTGCCAGTGTTTAGTCCTCACTTACCAATGGGGTCACCTCCTAACTGGTGTGAGTAAGCATAGAAAGTGTGGCATGTGAAATGTCAGATTGAAATCACAGCCTCACAATAAGTTGACACTCACTGGAAACCTCTGGAATAGTAGGCATGCATTCAACTTGTCAGACTCATTGTTGCACATAGAGATGGATCAAGGGGCATTTGAATGGACAGAGGGCAACTACCAGGACAACTTACCATCAGGATGTTAGGAGTATGGATCTGTAGGAAGCAAGGAACAACCATTGGGGTACTAAGAGCAGTACAGTGGTGACTCCCATCGGTGTCTAGTTTGCAAAAATGTCTAGAGTTGATAGATTTTCCCTACAGACAATGTACACCTTGGCAGAGAAAAAACAAATAACAAGTGCACAACCATCTGTTCTTCAAGTACACACTCTAAGCTGTAAAGCTGTGTCAAGGCACCAACCACTATACAGGCCATTCACACACCTTCATACGTGACACACACACAACCATTCAGACCACCAGCTGCATTCCCAACACATTACAACACTCATACCCACAGACAGCACCATTGAAAGGCCCGTCACGTTCATATTCACACATTCCTGATACAGCAATCACATCAACTGGCGGCTGACAGAGTGTGTGGACTGGGGTTTTGTTAGCAGTGTGTGTAGTAACCAGAAGCAAGTCACTACTCACACATTGCCAGCCAAATGCCAGCTCACACACCCTGCCAGCCAAGCGCCAGCTAACACACACTGCCAGCCAAGCACCAGCTAACACACACTGCCAGCCAAGCACCAGCTTACATGTACCACCAGTCAAGCACTAGTCCATGCACATAACCAACCAAGTGCCAGTCCACGCACACTACTGCTAGAGGGCTCATGATGTACCCTGGCAAGTCATTTGGGGCAAAACAATACTTTTGACAGGCTTGTTACCTTCTTTTACCGGACTCAAACAAGGAAGGCCTCAGATGCATCCTGTAGGTCCTACCCTACCTGTCAGGCCAGTGGCAAGTCAGGAGGTAAGTGTAGGGCCTCTGCAGCCTTTTCCCCTCATTGGCACCCAGTTTGAGAGGGTGTACATTGGCATTGTTGGGCCTCTGAACACCAAGACAGCCATGGGCAACAGGTTCATCATGGTCTTGGTGAACCATGCCACTGTCCTTGGTGGAACTTGTGGAGTTTCACTTTATGGAATTCTGCAGAGTTACCTAAAAACTCAGCGAGACTCTGTTGAGTTCCATAAAAGCTCTGAAAGATGCCACAGAGCTTTGCGAGTGGATGGAATGTGGGCATGTTACGCTGCTCGCGCTGAGGTTTAGCCCTGAGAGCTTGTTCACACTGTAAAATCAGTGTGAGCTGCATCATGCGACATGCCAGACAGCACTGCCTATTTCTGCTGCTCAGGTAGATTTTTTACTTTTACGGTACCTCTCTCAATGTGAATGGTGCTACACTGCAGCGACCGCCCTCATTGAGATATCTCACTGGGAGGCATTCTAGTGCCAGAAAACAATGCTAGGAGGTGCAAATTCTTGCATGTGCTCACCAACTTAATTTTAATCATGGCGAGCCATTCACGAGAAAAACTCTGTCAAGCAGCGGTTGGCGGAGATTTGCTGGAATGCAGAGTGGGCAAAACTCTGCAAACTCTGCCGGCTGAGCTGAAGTTTTCACAAATCCCTATATGCCATTCTGGTACCCTGAGTCTAACCCTCTGCGAATGGTGACTGCACCCCTGGTAGCCAGAGGACTTATGGGGGTCTTTACCCATGTGAGCTTATCAAAGGAGGTGATATCTGACCATGGTACCAGCTTCATACCAATGCAGAGCCTGAGTGTGCATTTTAAAACTATTGTGCTGAGCACACGGCCTCCTTCAGGGTGTTAAAAGCTTTCTGGCATTCCTCTGTCTAGATCATCTGACATGGCTCCTTCTTGGAAGTCAGGTCTGGTGAGAGGCAACAATAATGCCATATCCCTTGACAAATCTCCTGTAATAACCAATGAGGCCTTAAAAGATTCTCCCTTTGGTCTGGATCTTGGGGGTTCTCAAGCAAGAATGGTTTCAATCTTGGACTGGATGATCTGAACCTTGCCGCCTCCTACTTTGTGACCCAAGTAGACCACTGAACTTACTGGGCTTGATATCAAGGCCTGTCCTCTGGCGGGGTCCAAACTGGGGTGGCATGGTGAGCAAAAAAACAATGGATTACACCCAGATCTGTGACTGGGGGTGAGTGTTTGCATTGTTCAGCACTCCGTCCATCATCCTTTTGTGTTGCTAAAGTTACCCTAAGTGGGAAGGGTATGCCCAGACGTGGGTCCCTTGCTCACTGTGCCACTGGATTCAAGCTAGCCTGGCGGATGAAGGGTGAAAACCCTAAAACCGGTCCCAGGATGCTTGTTTCCGGTCTAGTGAGGACCTGACTTGGCAGCTCGGGCTGGACTGATCAGGCAGGGTACATGGTTGTGGGCAGAGGTGGGTGAGAGCTGTGGGTGAGTCCGTTGCTAGGAGAACAGAGGATGGAGTGTCGCAAGGCTTCTGCTTAGAAGGACCCATGAACCATGGAATTTATGAGAGTGGACCTGTAATCATGACAAGGTGGGTTTTCTGACGGAGTGAATAGTTCATTTACTGCCTCTGGTGGCAGCTGAAATGGGGTGCCTCTGCTGCAATTGGTCACAAAAAGTACTGTACTTCAATAACTATATGAAGCTTTCAAATATTTTTAGAAATACCTTTGTAAAGTACAAGAGCAATCGCTGGCCATGAACTATTGGGAAAAAGTAAAACATCCATGTGACTTCTAAAGAGGACCATTGCTTTTACGTTCCTTGGGGACATTGATACTTTAGTCCAGTTGTATTCAAGCCATCCTGAAGCAAGGTGAACATTGATTTTAATAGACTATGGGCCAGATGTATCAAGCTTTTTTGCATTCGCAAACGGTGCGAATTGCAAAAATCAGCCGTCTACGAATGCAAAAATGCCTTTTGCGATGTATGAAATGCATTCGCAGTGTGAAAATAAGGATTCGCAAAAATAGCACATTTTTGCGAATGCAACGTGGTTTTGCGTGTCACAATCAGCGTTTCGCAAATAGCAACATGACTTACCGAATCGCTATTTGCACATCGCAATTTGCGACTCGCAAATAGCGATTTGGTAAGTCATGTCACTATATGCGAAACGCTGATTGTGACACGCAAAACCACGTCGCACTGCGATGTAGCATAAAATCGCAAATTGCGAATATTCACAGAATGGCATTTAGCACATGCAATTTACTACGAATTGAAAGCAGGTGGTAACCAGGTGCAAACCATAAAAAGAGGCCTAGAATGAGTCAGCCTCTTTCAACACTGGCTGCACTCTACATGATGGCAAGGAGAATGAGGATCATGGCAGGTTTGAGGAGAGGGAGGAGGAGACCGGAGCGCATTTTCAGAGTGTGCTTAACCCTTTTAAATCAAACAGAGGAGGAGATTTATGAGAAGTACAGGTTGAGCTCAGCCATAATACTTGACCTGATAGCTGAGCTACAACCCATTCTGCAGCGCACAACACACAGGACCAATAGCATTCCCACCCATGTGCAGGTATTAAGCTCCCTGCACCTACTAGCCTCAGGGATCTATCAAGGGGTCATAGCAGCAGCTGGAGGGATATGAGAGAGTGCCCTCTCTAGATTTCTCAATGCATTTCTCAATGTCATGCTTAGCAGAATACACCAGTACATCAGATTCCCCCACACCCCACAGGAATTACAGCACACTAAAATCACATTCTACCAGATAGTACAGTTCCCATATGTCCTAGGTGCCATAGATGGGACACATGTTGCACTCTGTCCACCATCGGCCACAGAGTATGTGTACCGCAACCGTAAAAAACAATATTCAATGAACATACAGGTGATATGCAATGGCTCCTACATCATTACCGATCTCGTCACCAGGTACCCAGGGAGGCCACATGATTCGTACATATTCTGCCACAGCGGAATTCACAAAAGACTGCTAGCTGGGGAATTTGGTGAAGGCCATCTATTAGGTAAAAAGCCACTTTACAATGTTACATTGATGTCAGTGTGGCGTCAGATGGCACAAGTACTCATTTTACTCTCAGTTCCTTCTAGGAGACAGTGCCTACGCAGTGCGCACCTATATGATGACGCCCTACCTGAACCCTGCAATACCAGCAGAGCGGAGGTTCAATTCAGCACACAGGGCAACCCGCAATGTGGTGGAGCGCACTTTCGGGCTGCTGAAGAGCCGCATCAGGTGTATTCACAAAATTGGAGGCGCACTACAGAACAGCCCAGAGACAACATGTAAAATAGTGGCCACATGTGCGATCTTGCACAATATAGCAACCACCAGGGGCATACCAGTGGAAATAACAAAGCCAGACTCAGATGAGGATGATTATCCCATACCACCCCTACAGCCAGCAGACAAGTCCAGTGCAGCAGAGGGCAAGCAAAGGCATGCAGATATCACGCACAACCATTTCTGATGTAAGTAATGTAAACGCAACCTCAGTAATATGTATTCCTGTAGTCAGCATCTTTATTACCTTGACCTCAGGTAACATATGTGACAATAGGATCTAGCTCTGCACTATAGGCAGACATGAGCAATTAACAGTGTCACACTATTAACATCATAGTATTACTATATTGCTACAATGGAAGGTAGTCCCCTGAAGCCCTCAATGTCACTTCTTACATCCACGCATTCCGCTTGAGTGTGCAGTGCCCTCCCTGGCATCCTCCTGTAGCGGGGTCAAAGGCAGTACTGTTTCTGGCACTGTGACACCTAGGATCCATCACAGGGACTGTAAGACTGCTGAGGCTAGAGGACTCCTCACTATCCCCAACACCCAGTTCGCTGGTTGTAGCACTGCGTGCTGTCTGCATTGCACCCAGAATGTTGGTTATTTGCACCAATCCCTGTGCAAAGGCACAAATCAAAGTGCCACCTCCACCTGTGCGGCCACATCACGTTGTGAGAGCACGGCAGTTGAACTAGCGAGCCGATTGACGGATCTGCAGATCCCATTGAAAATTCCCATGAATTGGTGATGGCGCCTGCGATGGTTGACACGCTCATGCTTCATCTCGGTGCAGAGTTCCTTAATGGCGTTTGTCAACTCCTTAGTGTTTTCTGCAGCTTTTTGCTGTCCCTCATGCAGAGACTCCAACTGCTTGTGCAGTACTCCCATATTGTCCTTATGACACTCCAACTGCCTGTGCAGTGTGCCCATGTTATGATCAATTGACACCAACTGCCTGTGCATTAACCTCATGTATTTGCATTGCAGGCGCTGCACTTTCAGCATGGACACTTCAAGGCCTCCAAAGAATGATGTGCCCTCTCCTTCATCTGTGCATTGCACTGTCTTCCTGGTTTGTGACGCCTCCTGAGAGGAGTTGACTGATGCTGGGGCAGGGACTGCTGTCTTCCTGTGGATGTAACATCTGGGGGTGGCGTGTGGACTTAATCCAGCATTTCGTCTGAGTCCATGTTCAACTCTGGTAGAGGTAACACTCTTGCCCTGCGCCTAGTTGGTGCAATACTCAATGACTCACTGGTGTTCGAGTCAGACTGTGGCTGTGTGTCAACATCCCCCACATTTCCACATTCTGCTGCGGCAGGGTCGTAGACATCTGCAACGACAATGTGGAGCATGTCATTTATGGATGTAGCACAAAATGTTGCAAAATAGTAAGAAATGTGCACTCACATCGTATCACTGTGAGTTGTGTGTGTTGTTCCTCTTTGTGGCTGTACACTTACTTGCTATCTATGTGGTATTTGCAGGTTAGGGTTGTGGACTAGCACTCCCATAAGGCATTGGTGCATTGTATGTAAGAAGTGGTATGGACTACTTATCACATTGCATTGCACTGATAGCTATTTCCTAAGGGGATTGTGTACATGCACATATGAGGATTCGCATCATTCCTGCCCTTACTTTTTCTGGTGCTGGGTGTGCCTGCATTGTCAATGTCAGTGACCCCATTGACAGCTTCAGGGAGCAGCGTGGACTCCACCATGCCCTCCAGTGGTGTAGATGGTGGGTGGGTGGCTGGTCCTCCTCCGGTGCTCCTTCACTCCTGTAGCCTGCTGCCTACCCTTTCTTTGGCACAGGAATGCAGGTCAGACCACCTCTTGAGTATCTCCTCCACAGTGCCCTGCACAGTACCCACTCCGCATATTTGTGTCTGGATTTCCAACCAGAGTTTCCTTTTCTCAATTTCTGGCACCTGTTGTGAATTCTTTCCAAACAGTCTGTCATGGTTCCTGAAAACCTCTTCAGTGAGCACCTCCAGTTCCTGCTCACTGAATTTGATCTTGCACTTTCTGTCTCCCTTGTCCTTCTCCTTCCCATCACTGGCCATGATGCAGTTTGATCCTGGCAGGCTCACTAAGCTGGCTCCCTGGTGCTGGGCTGTGTCTCTCACCCTGCTTCTGTGGCTGTGGCTCCTGGAAACAGCATGGTCTGACTGACTTCCTGGTTGTGATGTCATCAGGCTGTTCCGGTTTGCCGTTTTCGCAATTTGCGATTTTCAGATACCAAATCGCTATTTATTTTGCGATACAGTATTTGGACCTCGCAAAGTGCGTTAGCGAATTTTAAGAAATCGCTATTTCCGACTCACAATTATGATACATCCCATTTTGCATGACGAAAATAGGGATTCCTTAAAATTCGCTATTTGCAATGTGCAAACCTAAATCTTGATATATCTGGCCCCAGAACTGCTAAAAAAAAAACATGTACATAAATATAGGTGAATACAATCAAGTTGATGCAAAAACTACTTATGAACAAGACAATGCACTGCAGCTTCTATTTTTGGTCACTGTATACTTTCTTGGGCCATTAGCTAAACAGTCCTAGGTAAAGTTAGACTGCAGCAGCTATTTAGTAAGTAGGATCTATCATTTAAGTTGAACATAGCCATAATTCAGGGAGAACATAGGCTACTGTCCATATTCATGAGAAAGGAAAGACTGAAATAAACACTAATTGGACTGTTCTGGGATGAAGACAAACCTACACCAGCTCTGAGAAAAAATGCAGTGCTTCAGATTTTGGCACAGTGGTACCCTCTTGGCATATGAAATCATGCAAGGGCCAGGGGAAAATCACTCTAGCTCAACATTAATTAAATATATTGCTGTATTTGTTTGGCTGGCATTCCAAAACAATTTGATCATACACAATTAGACACAATTAAATATCTCATAAATCTGAAAAAAAATGCAATACACAGTTATTTTTTGTTAATATGCACAAATCACCTGGAGCAAAGTACAGTATATTGAACAGTAAAATCCACAGAAACAAAAGGTTCAGTAGCAAAAGAGGCAAATTTTGATTCCATCAATGAATGGCAGCCCAAGCTATATGCTATTTTCTCTCTATGAGAGATGCTGCCTTACTGGAGCATACTAACATGCTTACTGAAATGATTTCATTGACACTAGACAACATTTTTGTCCATAATGGCACCTTGTTTTGCCAATGCCAAGCCATGGCAATAGGCTGCAAATTTTCTCCCTCTTTCGCCAACTATACACATAAGGTGGCTAGAGAAATTTTACATTTGGTATGAATACCCGCCTAGACTCATAAACTATGTGGTAATTTGGGGCAGATACAGTGATGACATTTTGTTGATCTGGACAGAAAGAATAAAGGGCCAGATGTAGGAAAAATCCAATTTGCGAGTTGCAAATTGCGGGTCATTTCGACTCGCAATTTGCAACTCGCAAATTGGTACGCAGAACGGTGTCTCAGACACCGTCTGCAACTCGCTATGGGGTCGCAATGACCCACCTCATTAATATTCATGAGGTGGGTCGCTAATTGTGGCCCCATAGCGAGTCTAGGCACTCGCAAACATGGAGGCCTGCTGTCGTCAGCAGACCTCCATGTTCGTGACTGCTTTCAATAAAGCAGTTTTTTTTTTTTTTTAAGTGTAGCCCGTTTTCCCTTAAAGGAAAACGAGCTGCACTTAAAAAAAAAAAAAAAAACTTTAGTTTTGTTTTTTTTTCAGGGCAGGCAGTGGTCCCTTGCGAGTCTCTAAACGTTTCCTGCATCTGGCCCAAAATCATTATCCAACTTTGTCACCTTTTCAAACAATAACTCAGCATTTCTTTTACACATCAATTTTGTCAGAAACAGATTGTGTATTTGTAGCTCACTCTGTGAAGCTCCAAGATTCTTTCTACTTTGCTAAGAAAACCTACTGCCTGCAATTCCATTCTCCATGCCTTCAGCTCAGACCCTAGATCCCGCGTACACTCTGTTCCTTACAGTAAGGTGACGAGACTCAAATGCAACTGCACTGAAGTATCCAAATTTCTCAGTGAACATATAAATTTGGAAAGAAGATATTTGTCTAGAGGTTACTTTGACTCAGTTGTATCCAAAGCCAAACACAGAATCTCCAAAGTACCACACCATAACTTGTTTAAAAATAAGCCCATACTTCCCAAGAAAGAAAAGACTATCACAGATTATGCCCTTCCACAGCTCCATTCATCCTTTTTACAGGATTGTCCTTAAACACTAGCTCATTTTAAGCCTAGACCCATCACTGAAAGGCATTGTCCCCAGCAAGCACATGATAACTAACAGCAGGCACCGAACACTACGAAACATACTTCGTCCAATATTTGTAATTCAGAGTAAAAAACAATTACACCTGGTTGGCTCATATCAAAACCTAAAGGTTTCTTCAAGTGTGGGTTTTGCAACATGTGCATTTTAGCTCTTGATAAGTTGACATGTTTCCGATACAATACCTCTATCAAATGCACCATCAATTCTTTTAGTAATTGTAATACTAAATTTGTGGTCTATTGTACTTTATGCATCTGTTGTCACATTTACATAATAAAATAATTCAAGAGTACATCCTTGCGATCAGGAACCATAACATGAATTATTCACTATCTATTTACTTCGATGCAGAACATCGAACACACGAGCTATCCTAACTGAGGTATCATGCAATTGGAGTGGCTTCTGAGCATCTTACAGGAGCTTATAGAGTATGAACGTTACGCAAATTGGAGACAAACTAAATCACCAAACTAAGGCTGATATTTAAGAAAAATAGTGCATAACTGTACGTCATTTTTTAATGCGACTAACGCCATTACCGAACACCATTCCATGCGCCATATTTATAAAATGATGCAAAAGAATGGCTAGACTCTCAAAAAAAGACGCTAGTCAGTGCCAGATGGTGTTAGTGGAAATGGCGCTAGTGGGTCAAAAATGAAGGTAGGCTGATTTATTTTTTGATGCTCAAGCAGCCCAAAAAATGACTCCTGTCTAAGTTTGGACAAGAGTCATTACCACCACTCCAATGCCCACCAGAGGGACCAGTGTCCCCATGGTAAGCCCACCATACCCAGTGACAGTCATGGGGCGGCCCCATTAAAGGCACAGCACACACATACACTTACCTGAAACTTACCTGGAATGGGCTCCCTCCTCCTGTAGTGTACCTGTGGTGTGGGTGGTGGTGATGTTGAGGGTTGGGATGAGCATCTTTGTGCCCATTCAATGGTGTTTCCCCATGGAAATGGGCCTACCTGCACATTAACACCTGATCTGACCAGGCGTTAAATAATTGAGCTAAGCGGGCTTAGCACCATTATTTAGGTCTGCCTCATATTTGCGTGCCTTTTCAGCATCAGGAATGAAATATGGCGCTGGATGCTATTTTTTTTTATTTTTAGGAAGGGAACACCTACCTTGCATCTCATTGACACAAGGTGGGTTGGTGCGTCCTAGAAATGGCGTAAACTCCAATATTTTAATGCTAAATGGGTCTAGCATCAAAATATAAATATGGAGTTAAGTTAGCACTGCTTTAGCGTGACAATTAATGACGCTAATTTTCCATAAACATGGGCCTTAGAGCTCTGTACCAAGGACTCATGCAAAGTCAACTGTCTACCTGGCCGCTAGTGCCGCCAGCACACCACTGGCCCTATCACAAGTTCACCACAGGGCCCGCGGGTGGTAACGGTGTTTCTGCCCACTGGCCCTGCAGTGAAGAGAGCCTTTACATGGACGCTGGCTCAGAATCGTGCCGGCTGCAATGTGGTCGTGCAGCGGGTGCAGCAGCACCAGTCGCACATTTCGCTGCCCGTAATCCGGGCAGTGAAATGCGTGACACGGCTGTGCATGGGGGCCCCTGCACTGCCCATGCAAAAGTGCCTGGGCAGAGCACGGGCCCCCAGGGGGCCCCGGGCACCCCCATTCTGCCAGCTTTTACATGGTGGTGTAAACTGTCATGGAAAGGCTGTTGGAAGGGGACTCGTAATCCGGTCTGGTGGATTACAACCGTCGGGACCACCAGGCAGCAGGCTGACTGCAGCATGGTGGTGTTAGCCGTTTGACTGTGGCAGCTCATCTTCGGTCAGAATGTGGCAGATCGGACCGCCACTACAGCGGCAGTCCGATTTCCACCCTGATTCTGGTGGTCTCAAGACCGCCAGACTCGGAATGACCCCCTCAATTTGGATCATGAACTTCATGTTTTACTAGATGATCCATGAACTCTGATACTTCTATTCAATATTTATGCAGCTTTGATTTTACACTCTTTGTTCTTTTTCTGAAGTTTTACTATGCACCTTTAGGATGCTGATGCAATAATGGATTGACACCATTTGTCTCCACTGTGTAGACCAACTGTAATCATTTTTGTGCCCTATTTGGCCTGTACTTTGTAATCTGTCCTCTTGGTAAATCTTAGTCTCCCCCCCGCATTATCCTTACTCTATTTCTGATACCTTACAGGACATTTGGTACTAATGGTATTTACCTGGTTCCCCTTTTCTCTGCCTTCACTTTTGTCAGACATTTTATTAATTATTTTTTGGTATATTCATACAGAAATTTGAATCCACTGTGCAGCACACTTTTTCTATGGCCCTTTCACATAATTCATTAGCATCTTTGCCATTTTGATTTCCTCTTTCTTCTTTTAATATTTTTCCCTCCTTTAATTAGTATTTCTTTATATTTGTTTTTGTCCATCCTTAGTTTTACTTAATCTGTTTTTCTACATTTTATAATATGTCATTGCTATTTCCAACTTTATACACACATTAAAGATGGCTCACAATTCTTTATGTTTTTTTTCTTGTACACTTAATCCTTGTTCCTTTGTTTCTTTTGTTTCTTTTTTACTACTGGTAATTTTTGATAACTTACATGTGTGTTAACCTTTTTAAGCTGCAACATACTTAGGTGGTCTTTACAACCCTGGCAGTCACAAGACCACCAGGGCCGAGGTATAGGTCGGACCGCTGCCTAAGCAGTGGTCCGGCCTCCACATTACGACTTTGGCGAGGCCGCCACAGTTGAACCACCAGGTTCGTGCCAGCTGACAGCCCAGTGGTGCCAGCAGTCTGAATTTGAGGATTACAAATCCCCTTTCTGCCTGCCTTTGCATGGCGGTAGCCCCACCATGCAAAGGCTGGCAGAAAGAGGGTGGCAGGGGCACCCGAACTGCCAATGCACTTGGTATGGGAAGTGCAGGGGCCCCCATGGACAGCCCCGTAGTGCTTTTCACTGCCTGAATTAACAGCAGTGAAAAGCACGACGGGTGCTGTCGCACTCGACACACTGCCACATTGTGCCTGCTCATTATGAGCCAGCGTCAATGTTAAGGCCCTGTTCCCCACTGGGCCTGTGGGCAGAAACACTGTTTCCACCCACCGGGCCAGCGGGGAACTCTTATTAGGGCCAGTGGGTGGAAGACCAGAGTTTGACTCATAATGAGACCCTTAATCTGCATCAGGTGTCCCACTATTATCTTCACAACATATGCTGCCAATGTAGAACCTTTTAGTATACATTCCGAGATGGCGTGTGCCTTTCCCACGCTTCACTTCTGTCTCTTCACACCAGTCCCATCTTTTTGTTTACTACGTACTTTTATAGAGTGCACAATGGCAGTACGGGTCATACTTTGATTCCTTTAGCACTTTACTCTGGATTCTCAGTAAATCCATTTACTCTATTTCTTGTTCCCGTTTTTTGCTAGTTTAGTGGAGAAATTCCTAATTTATTCATACTCCACATCCAGTATGCCTTGGGGGAGTTACCATGACTTCCCAGAGAATTTGTTTTCTTTGACTGTTCCCTTGAGCTTTTTACTTCACTCTTCTTGTACAGGTAGACCTCCACTCTCGTTTATGTACCATTTTGTCCTGCTCCTTCGCATTTTTCTTATGCTCATTTTCTTTCCCCTTTTTTTTATTGTTCATTCACGTTGGACATACAGCACTATTCGGGATCCTCAACAATGTCTTGATATTGTGAAGTCAACAACACTCTATTCCTAGTGAGTTTTTTTGACTACTCATTGGTGCCTTCTCTTTCTTTGTCTACATGTTTTTTTCAGGCTACTCATTCTTAATCCTCTCTGGTAACCTTTCCATTGCTTATCAATTTTACGTCTCTCACTTAAGTATTAAATCTTCACATGTATCATGTGTATTCCCCATAGGGCCTTGAGACACTTCCTCCTTTTGATTGTGTGATTCACCTCGGTCTTTTTACACTCCTTTTAGCACTATGATTTTTTCCACATTCTTCAACAATTATTCAGTGAATCAAATATGGTTTGTCCCATTTATACTGGTTTTCACGTCTGAACTACACCCCTCTTTTCACATGTTGGTGTGGGTTTTTTCTTCAATTTATTGTTGAATACATGTGTAACCCAATGATTACTTGTAATGTTTTTGCAGCTTTGAAAAAGTATTCATAGATAAAATGTATGTCAGGGCTGTCATTTATTTATGGAAGAAACATTTTCAGTTTTTGCTACTGAACTTTTATAAATTGGTCTCAATTTCTGGAGATTACTGTTTAAAATACTATATTTTGCTTTGGGTGATTTGTGTATGTTTAGGCTGTGGGGGACTTTTCTCCCACATGTTAATGACACTGTTTTATTTTAATAATATATTTTAATAACATTTTACTGTCTTATAAGTGCAAATCAAGTTATGGCAGAAACTGGCTCCTGTCTGGTTCACGATCATCAGTGTTAACAACACACCAAGATGTTACATGTACTAGAACTTACATCATATTGTTCCTTATGTCTATACTTCAGGGTTGTAAATTCTCGATACTAGACTTGTTGGAGCTTCTTAAATATACATTCATTCCATGTGCGTGCCATACTACCATTTTTGTTTTTATGTCTACATAACAGTCTTTAACTAATACTAAACAACATTTTTACGTGGTGGTGCAATTGAGAGCAGGTAATTTCAGTTGCTGGGGTAATCCTCTTTACATCTTCACCGGGGCGTGGACTGGTTCTATGCACAATCCCCCTCTCATTGGTGGGTAAGTGGTCACCTAAATCAAGCCTGATCTGCCCCACCCTTCCCTGTTCTACTTCCTTAATGGTCTCAGCCCAGTCCCATAGCGGCCTCCATCCACACATCATGTGTGGCTCCTGGTCCCTTCTGTGCATTATACCACGGCAGGCGTAATGTCGTCCCCTTCCCTCTTTTCCCATTCCCGGACCTACTATTCATGCAGTCTCCTCTGCAGATGTTCCTCCTCCCCTCACCACATGATCCCAGTTTGCCAGTATTTCCTTCCACGCCAGTGCGATAGGGGTCTGACGGAGGCCCCGTTCCTCCTCACTCTTCAAGACTTGCAATTCTGCTCTAGCCCACTTCGCCACATCCCGTCTCCATTCATTCAATGGGGGACACCTGGGAGATCTCCAGCCCAATGTGCTCAACCTCCTGTATAGGACTAGGGCCAGGTCCAGAAAGCGACCTTTTGCCTTCCCATGTGGGAATCCCATTCTAAGACCCAGCAAGCATACAGATGGGGCCAGAGTCAGATCCACCTCAAGCAAGCTCGTCAGGTCAGCTAATGCCATGCACCAGCCCTGCTGGAGTTCTGGGCAACTCCACACCATGTGGTCGAAGTCAGCATTTACGTCCTCACATCTGGGGCATGTTGTGGGGGCACCGCCATATATTAATGATAAGCAGTGTGGGATGAGGTATGTCCTGTGAATGTAATTGTACTGGATATATCTCAGTCGTGTGTTTCGAGAGACCACCCGCGGGTATGCCAGCACCCTACTCCATTCTGTGTCCATTAATTCCCTGCTCAATGTTCTTTCCCATCTCTCCCTCTGCGATTGTAGTGGGTCCCACGTGTCCTCATTTTGGGCCCGGTATAGTTTAGTGATTAAGTGGGCGTCCTCCCTAGATGTTAATAGGAGGTGTAATACCCTATTGGTAGCAGGTTCCGCATTAACCATCTCCCAATGTTCTCTCAGAGTATGTGTCAACTTCTGGTATAGGAGGAACTGTCCCTGTGGGACTCCACCACTGTCCGCTAGGTCAGCAAAGGATCTCAGCACCCCATCCCGGAACAGACCTCCGATTGTCTCCACTCCCACCTTCTTCCAAGCTCCCAATCCTGTACCCACCAGGCTCTTCTCCCCCACATCTAACATTTGTGCCGACAGTGGCAGTGCAGGGGAGTAGGGCCCACCCCCACCCGTCTCGTGCATCTCTTCCAACACAACGAAGCTACCCTCGTCATCAGGCTGTCTGCTTGGTGAGCCACCCTCCTATTTATCATGTGTGCTATAATCTGATCTATGCCCATCTCGCCATTGACAATACATCTGTCCAGCTGTCCCTTTCCGGCGAACCACCTGGAAGCCCATTGCAGTTGGGATGCCAGATAATAGGATTCAAAATCTGGAACTCCCAGGCCTCCCGAGTGAACCGGCCTTCAAAGGGTCGAGAGTGCTGTGCGTCTGCGGCCATCATCCCATATACGTTCCCTGAGCAGGGTGTTCAATTTGTGGAACCACACTGAAGGGATTAGCAACAGTAAGTTAGTAAAATAATAAAGGAGGCAGGGCAACATAATCATATTAGAGAATGAAATTCTAGCCATTATAGTTAACTTCAAGGAGCGCCAGAACCCAACAGATGCCAACAGGGAGCAAAGTGCCCTTCCCAGGTTACCATCATGGAGGTCCCCCACTTCATGAAACACTTGTATACCCAAGCACTTAAAGGTGCGTGGGGCCCAAACCACGTCCCCCGAGCACGAGGTGGGGCTTTCACAACTCGATAACATGGGGAAAACAAATGTTTTGCCCCTATTGAGGCGTAGTCCCGACAGGGTCCCAAAATGTTCTAAGTTCCGCAGAGCCCAGGGGAGTCCAGTCTCCCCATCTCTGAGATAGATGAGAATATCGTTGGCGTATAACTAGATAACATGCTCAGACTGTCCCCATTCCACTCCCCTACTCCCGTCACTCCGCATCTGAGCCGCCCGTGGCTCGATGGCCAGGGCGAATAATAATGGCGACAGAGGGCATCCTTGCCTGGTTCCCCTATACATGGGATAAGTATCAGATACCATCCTGCCCATCCTCACACTTGCCAGCGGGGCCGCATACAATAAGTCCACCCATTTTTACCATCCCTCTCCCAGGCCCATCCGAAGCATCACCGTCCTCAGGTAGTCCCACATGACCGAGTCAAAGGCTTTCTCAAAGTCCACTACAAGTAATACTCCCGATGGGGGTCTCTCTTCTCTAGGCATATGTAAGATAGCGGAGAGGGGCCTTATATTCAGGGAGGTACTGCGGTTAGGGACAAATCCGTTCTGGTCTGCGTGCACTAATGTGGGTATGCAGCAAAGCAAGCGGTTGGCCAGGATCTCACAAAGAATTTTAAAATCGCTGTTCAGCATTGATAAGGGGCGGAAGTCAACTACCGATGCTTCCTTTTATTTCAGCTTAGGTAGAGGGACCACCAGTGCCTCCCTAATCGAGTCCGGCAACATGTAGCGGCGCAATGCCTCCATGTACATTTCCTCCAACTGGGGGGCCAACAGTGTCACATATTTTTTATAAAAGTCCATAGGGAGGCCGTCTGTCCCCGGCGTCTTCCCAGGGGCCAGCTGCGAGATGGCATCCCATACCTCAACCACCGTCACCGGTCCACCCAGACTGTCCCGCTCCTCGTGCGTCAGAGTCATCAGAGGAAGCTGTTGTAAGAAACTATCAAGATCATCTGTCCTGAGCTCGTCAGGTCTATACAGAAAAGTATAGTATTCTTTAAAAGCGTCATTTATAGGGCCCGGCCTACATCTTCGCTCCCCCTCCTTATTGTGCACGCTCGTAATGGGATCACTATCCCCTCCTGGCCTCACCAATATTTTTGCATAATGTGGCATCGGAGTTGTTCTTCAACCTGGGAGTGGGATCTCCGTGCCTGGTCGTACTCCTCAAGCTCCGGTGCCTCTTCTCCCTGTCTCTGTTCCCCCTCGTGTATTATATTCTCTAGACTAATCACTTCCCGCTCTAGTGTACGTCTCACCCCAGCTGTTTGTCCTAGACAGTAACCTCTTGTCGCTACTTCAAGCGTTTCCCACTCCGTGGATCTAGAGGAGGTAGACCCCTTATTAATTTTAATCTGGTCAGCCAGATGTAAATGGAGGGCATCTCTTTTGGACTGATCTTCTAGAGTAGCAGGAGTCAGTCTCCACGTCGGGATGGGGGCCTGTCTTCAGTCACCAGTAAGGGATTGTGGTCAGATAAGGTACGTCAAAGATATTCAGAATGGGTCATTCCTTGCACTAGGTTTGCTGTGCACACCACTCTGTCTATCCTGGTGTGCACTCGGTGGAGACCTGAATAATATGAGTAATCTGTATCTGTAGGGTACTGCTCACACCATGCGCCCACCAGGCCCCAAGAAGCCAACCATTCTGTCAATTGTTTTGCCACCTTATGTGTCACTGCCCCTGGTATCGGTGGAGTGGAACGGTCCAGGTCTACGCCTAGAACTCTATTGAAGTCTCTCCCAATTAACAGCTCTCTAGTCTGCTGGCGAGTAAGGTGACTCGATAAACACGTCATGAAGGGGACCTGATCCTGATTAGGAGCATAGATACAACCCAGAACAATCGGGGTGCTGTGAAGCTTCCCATCCACAATCACAAACCTGCCCTCACGATCTATGTTAGTAGACACTACCTCAAAAGGTACCCCAGCGTGGACCCAGATCAGTATACCCCTTCCATATGCAGAGTATTCCGTGGCGAACACCTGCCCTCTCCACCTCCGTCTCAGCTTCTCTGCTTCTCCTGCCGCTAAGTGGGTCTCTTGTAGCATCGCCACCTGAATACCCCTCCTCTTTTAGTAGGACAAAATTCTATGCCTTTTAGCTGGTGACCCCATCCCCCGCATGTTCCATGTTAGGAGGTTATATTCTGCCATGTTGATATATCATAAGCATTACAGTCTTCCCATCCCCCCCGGTGGCCGGTACCCCCCTGGATCTTATCGAATACCTTATACAATCAAACCACATCTCCCAAAGCACCATCAGAACATGTAATTGTGAAACCCAACTCCCCCTCTCCAGGGCGCCTCTCAAACAGTAGGTTGCCCAGAAAACTGTGCAACAGTGCAACATATTCAACAGTTTAATTATAGTTCTCGCCAGTCTGATGGAATGGATGAGAATCCAGTTGGGGGGGCCTTCTCGTAGGGGCCTCATGTTCATACGATTCACCTCACCTCAAGGCCATCTTATATACTCAGTTATCCGAGTTCATCTGCTATCTGCTGCGTTACCCTCGGGGCCCGCGTGGAGCAGCCTGAACCCCCGCGAAGGACACAGCTGTGTGATCGGATTCTCCTCCAGAGCCCTCCAGGGGCAACGCCTCTCTGCTCATGGAGGCAGCTGCCTCCAGAGCTGCCTTCTTTCCCAGTTCCTTCTGCGTCTGGGTTTGTGCCATGCGGGGGCGGTTCCTGTTCCGCCATCTCCCTGGGGCCCTATGGTATCCGCTCTCAGCTAGGCCCCCTCTCGCATGCCACCCCGACTGACCCCCACTGGCCTCCAGCCACTCCCACGCCTCCTCGGGGGACTGGAAAAATGTAGTCTTGCCCTCCAGAATCACTTTCAGTCTAGCCGGGAAGAGAAGCGAGTACTGGACCCCCTCTCCTCTAAGAGCCCTCTTAACTGTCAAGAATGATGCTCGCTTGGTCTGGACGTCAAATGTAAAACCCGGGAATAGCGTCACCTCCCCATTCGCCACCTTAAAGGGGCCCGCCTCTCTGGCCCCCTGTAGGAGGATATCTCTGTCCCTGTAGTGCAGTAACCTGGCAACCACTACGCGGGGAGGCCTACCCGGTGCAAGGGGCCTCGAGGGCACTCAGCGCGCTCGTTCCAATGTGTAGAAAGGGGTCGGTCGGTCCGGTGCCACAACTGTGTGCAACCATTCCTCAAGAAATTCCACCATATTTGTGCCCTCCGCCCCATCTGGGAGGCCAACCACCCGCACATTGTTCCTTCGGTTTCTCCTTTCCGTGTCCTCGGCTCTCTGCTCCAGCCGCGCCACTCTGTCCGTTAGACACGTCACCGTGGCCGTTAGGTCTTTTTGTTTCGGTGCTAAGTCTGCCAAGGTGGTCTCCGTCTCCTTAACTCTGTCTGCCAATTTTTGGTGGTCTGCCCTCAGGAGCCCTACTTTAACTGCGACCTGATTAATGTTGCGCGGTAACGTTGTTTTTGTATCTTCAATTGCGTCCAGAATTTTGTCCAAGGTGTCCTGCACTTTAGATTGCATAAGGTCCTGAGGGTCCCCTCCCTTGCGCTCAGTGGACAGTGTACGATCCATGGTTTTACTCTTATGCCAGTTCTTGGAAGACATCAAAACTATGGGGTGTTGTACCAATACGGCCAGAGTGGCAGCCTGTGCTACGGCATCTAGGCGATGGTGTCCCAGTCCACAGATATGCCGTGCCCTCAGCTACCGGTATCCAGCAGCCCTTCTGTGTGCCCAACAGGGATGAAAAGTCTACCAGCGTCTGGTCGCGTCCATCCACCAGGGCCAGCCAGGGGGCCAACGCAACTGCACCCCCACTCGTACGGTGTGGGGAGTCACGCCCATCAGGATCACCCTCCGGTGCACTGGGGTTGTCCGCTTCAATTCATCTACCCTAGTTCCTCAGGCCCATCAGTTGTCTCAACTTAGTGCTCCCCCAAGGGCTGCAGTGCGGCTCGAAGTATGGCACCGGGGGTGGCGGCGCACCCATCCACGCCGCCCTGTGCCGGCACCATCTCGCCAACACCACTCGGCACAGGAGCGCTCTGCCCGGCCCACCGCTGCACCCTCTTTGCCTCCGGGGTGATGGGGTGTCCACCAGAGCTCCTCGCTCCGCGTCTGCTGTGACGCGATTCGGTGCATCCAGGCGCTGCACCATTCGGGCTCCCGGGCCCTAGCCCCTCGCTTCAGTCGCTCAGCAGTGCCACGCACGGGGAGGCCGCCAGTTCTCCTCCCCTGCGTCGGGCTGATGGGGCAGCCCACTGCACCCGCCTCACCAAGGGCAACGCTCCAGGACCCCCGCAGCAGATCTCAGCAGGTCCAGCGCTGCCTCCAGCTCTCTCGGCGCGCCCGGCAGCCCAAAGCAGCCACACACGGGCGCGTGCAGCTACTTTAGTCCCCGGTCTCTGGACCGTGCGCCAGGCCGCCGGTGTTCCGCTCCTCCGCTCCTCCTACGCCACCAGGAATCGATTGTAGAAGCCCGGAAAGGGCTCCGCCGCTCTCCCGCCGGACTCCCAAGGCCCCGCCCGCAGCAATCTCACGGGCGGCCCTGAGGTCAGGCTCAAAAACTCCAGATAAATTGTAGGGCCCTCCTGAGGCCAGGGGATTATGTGCATGCCGTCTATGGCTGCTTGGCCACGCCCCCACATGTTACTGACACTGTTGTGGTAGCATAGTGCCCTACCTGTTGAGCACATCATTTGTAATGTATTCCCTTACTTACCCTATTTTTCAGAAAGTCCATCAATCTTTACACCACTGCTACCTTATTTTTGTGTCGGAGACCGCCAGGGTAAAAAAGACCAAAGCACCGCCAACAGGCTGGCGTTGCTTTTTTTTGTATTCTGACCGCAGCGGTAAAGCCGCGGTCGGACCGCCGGGGCCGGCGGTTTTCCGCCATTTCTGCCCCGACGGCGATAATCCGCCAGGGCAGCGCTGCTTACAGCGCTGCCCTGGGGATTATGACCCCCTTACCGCCAGCCTGTTTCTGGCGGTTTTCACCGCCAGGAAGAGGCTGGCGGTAAGGGGTGTCCAGGGGCCCCCTAACAGGGCCCCGGCCAGCTTTTCACTGTCTGCCTAGCAGACAGTGAAAAGCGCGACGGGTGCAACTGCACCCGTCGCACGGCCGCAACACCGTCGGCTCCATTCGGAGCTGGCATCTGTGTTGCGGCCTCATTCCCGCTGGCCCGGCGGGCCCTGCGGGTCCGGCGGGCGCTAACTTGGTTAGCGCCCGCCGGCCCAGCGGGAATGTTGGAAGGGGAGCCGCGGGAGGGCAGCCGCATTGGTGGCCGCATGGCGGTTTCCGCCTGGCGGGCGGCAGTAGCCGCCCGCCAAGGTCGGAATGACCCCCTATATTTCTGAAACAATTAATACGTGTTTTGCATATTTGTTATGTATTCTGAAATATATTCCATTAAAAACTGGACTGCAGATGAAATATTCTTAAGTCCTATTATAAGTAAAGAAGTTATTTGTCTGAGGCCCCTAATTTACAAACTTTGTTTGTAATTAAATGATACTTACTACCAATTTCAATGCTATTTGCGGAGGCCGCCCGCCAGTCTACCCCCGACAAAATACCGCTCCGCGGTCGCAAGACCGCAGAGGGTATTTTGAGATTTGCCCTGGGCTGGCGGGCGGCCGCCAAAAGGCCGCCCACCAGCCCAGGGCAAATCTACCTTCCCACGAGGCGCCGGCTCCGAATGGAGCCGGCGTAGTGGGAAGGTGCGACGGGTGCTGTTGCACCCGTCGCGTATTTCAGTGTCTGCTTTGCAGACACTGAAATACTTTGTGGGGCCCTCTTACGGGTGCCCCTGCAGTGCCCATGCCATTGGCATGGGCACTGCAGGGGCCCCCAGGGGCCCCGCGGCACCCCCTACCGCCATCCTGTTCCTGGCGGGAGACCCGGCAGGAACAGGATGGCGGTAGGGAGTGTCAGAATCCCCATGGCTGCGGAGCGCGCTCCGCAGCCATGGAGGATTCTCCCGAGCAGCGGAAAGTCGGCGGGAGACCGCCGACTTTCCGTTTCTGACCGCGGCTGAACCGCCGCGGTCAGAATGCTCGACGGGGCCTGTTGGCGGTGCTCCCGTGGTCGGTGACCCTGAAGCGCTAGACCGCAGTCAGTTCCGGGGCGGGAACCACTGCCACGCAGAGCCAGGAGTAAACAAACCAAATAAAAGGACACACTCAACGGAGGCACACAAAACATGCCGTAGCAGAAATGGAAAGAGAGTTGCAGATCATGCAGATCATGCCAGCCCTGCTCCTTGCCATATACCTCCCCGACCGAGACTGCAGACGAAGACGACAATGGTAAGTACCGCAACCTACTAAACAAGGGAAGAAAGGACACAGTTCCATACCCACCCACTCCACCCACTCCGCAACGCACCCACAACCCTTCATAACAGGACAAGCCATACACCCCACGGCAAGAGGCACTTACCCAACACAAGGCAAATCCAACCTGCCCAAAGTATACACATGTGCCCAACACCCCCATCCAAAGAAACGATGAACCACGGATCCTGAGTGTGCCATAAACAACACTGGACACACATGCATTTTTATTCAGCTCAATGAGCAATATAAGTGCAACATAAGGCCAATGACTAGTCCAGTGTATGTAATCCGATGGGCCAAATTGGCCCCAACTTGACTACCACAAGTGCAAAGGTACTCCAACTCATAGGGGCAACAATGGGGTATCCAGGTACCTCAGGGAACAGGGGCAGGGGTAGTGGGGGTGGGGACTCACGACTGTCAGGAGGGCTTGTCCTTACGTTTGGATGGTGGCAGGGGCTTGGATCTGAACCTTGAGGCAGGTGGAGCAGACTTGGCCTGGGGTGCGGCAGATGTTCCAGAGCCAGCACGGGGTCTCTTGCTCACAGTGGAGGTAGCACGGGAATGGGAAGGGCGGACAGGGGCGGGCTGTGAGGTGGGAGGAGTGGAAAAGGCAAGGAGGTGGGCACATTTAGGGACGAGACGCGGTGGGCTATTGGGTTCGAATACTTCTACACAGGATAAGAAAAGTTTCTTAGGGGCAATTGGGGTGGACCTGGAGGAAGGCGTGGGAGTGAAGGTAGAGGGAGTGGTCGTGACAGGTGTAGGTGTGTGTGACATGGGGGCAGGTGACTGGACAGTATGCTGAGGTGGGGTAGATGTGTGATGGGTGGGTGTTTTGGTGTGTTTGAGTGTCTTGGGAGGAGGTGGGACGGACACAGTGGGACAAGACAGGCTGGCAGTGCAAATGTATGTTGTCTGTCTGTCTGCAAGTCTGGTGAGTGTGCTGCATGTGTCAAATAAATTCGTTGTGTGAGTGCGGGTGTGGTGTCTGGGGTGCATGAATTGATGTCTGATATTGTGGTGACTGAGAGAATACGGTCAGCAAAATTGAATGAGGGTGCAGTGCCTGTAGGTGTGAATGTAGAGGGGACAAACAGGGAGGCGGAAGATGCGGACACATTGGGGGAAGTGTATGTTGGTGTGTGTGCCTGTGTATGTTGACTGTGTGTATGCCTGTGGTGGGAGGTGTGGTGCTTGTGTTTTGAAGTGTGCTTCTTCTGTGTCAAGGTGTGTGTCTGCGTGTCAGAATGTGTGCTTTGGATGGGTTAAGGGAGTGGGGTGCTGGAAGGGATAGAGGTTGTTGGAGAGGGGACCAAATGACCAGGGACACTGGCTGCCATCAAAGAGGAGGCCAGAGCCTGAAAAGATCTCTGTAGGCCAGACATGGCACCATGAACACCATCCAGATAGGCATTGGTCTGCTGCACCTCTGATGCTAGCCCCTGGATGGCATTGACGATGGTTGTCTGCCCTACGTAGATGGTTCTCAGGAGGTCAATAGACTCCTCCGTGAGGGCAGGAGGGCTGACTGGGGCAGGGCATGAGGTGCCTGGGGCAAAGAATACGCCCACCCTTCTGGGTGTGTGAGCACGGGCAACTCGGTGGGGAGCAAATGGGAGGGCAGTGATGTTATGGGGGGTGGCGGAAGATGACACAGAATGGGTGGGCCCACTAGGGCCCGCCAGGGAGCTCCCCTCGGAGGAGGTATCAGAGTCACTACCTCCAGTGGTAGTTGCTTCCCTTGGTACTCCCCTTGCCCTCCAACCCACTGATCCCCTTGGCATTGGATGACTCTGCCTCCGAGAAACAGTGGGCCACTGCATCCCCACTTGCTGGTGCCTCAGCTCCCTCGCCAGATGATGCTGATGTACACAGACAACACAAGAGAACAGGGATGGGGAGACAAAACAGGAGAGACAATTCTAAATAGCTGAGTGGGTCACACATAAACCCATCCTGCAACTTCAGACCATGCCGCACCTTCCGCTATACACATGGCTATGCCCCTGACTAGTGGCCACAACCCTGCTCTACAGCCATCCCCCACAGCACTGAAGGGCCTGAAGTCCTGCAGACCTGACCCTTATAACCCTACTCCCCACGGGGGCCATTATGTAGATGGACATCAGTCAGTGTCCCTGCCACTAGACAGCATACATACAGTGGCACACACACACATCCATCAAGGAGCCAAAGTATGTTTTTTGTACTCACCCCCTTATGACTGCTGTACAGCCTTCAAGCACACATCCAGGTCCGGGTGCACCACCGCCAGAATGTGTAGCATAAGGGGGGGTCAGTGCACGATGGGCACCCCTTCCTCATTGGGAGGACTTGCCCAGCTGGCCCTCGCAGATCTTCCTCTCCCAGTGACGCAGGTCCTCCCACCACTTTCTGCAATGGGTGCTCTGCTGGTTGTAGACCCCCAGGGTCCGCACCTCCCTGGTGATGGCCTGCCAAAGTCCCCTCTTCTGATGGGCGCTGAGCAATATAGGAAACACAGAAAAAGGAACATAGAGGTCAGACAATGGCCATTACATGCAGCTCGCTATACGTCCACTATGGGACGGACATTTAGAACAGCATAACAGGACACACACATGCAGCATGTCAGGAACCCTGGACTATACAGTGCCACACGTGTGTACATGTTTACAGCCAGCTACCACCGTTACACACATCCATGCCCCCAATCCTCCTACTCACCTGCACCTCTGGCTGACCGTAGAGCTCTGCGTACAGGGGCAGCTTCTCCAATTCCTCATTGGTGAAGGGCGGGGCCCTTTCCGCTGCCACACATGCCATTTCCATGACCAGAGGCAGGACACAGCAGCACACTCAGTGGAGGACCTACATGCATGAGATACGGAAGTCAAGTGAAGTTGGGGTGAAGAGTTAGCATATGCAAAGCGGTGGTGTGCACCGTCACCAGCAGCGGCGATTATGATACGCTAAGAATACCCATTGACAACCATGTTAACCAATGAATTTGCACAGGGCAGTAAACACCGCCTTTCGCTATTATGTAAACCACTAGCGGTATGAGGTCACTTCCAACACAACACTTCTGAATTACAGGGGGCAAACATTTTGGCCTTAACTATGCAGTTATTAAATCCTCATGTGCCCCATGCAGGTCCTATTGTCCCCAAACACCCATAGGCATGAACCAATATACATTTGCTCATCTGAACAGTCCCGATGTATCATTGTGGACATGTTGCTACAGTGTCACACATTCTATGCATAAGTGTTGTCGACAATCATGCCAGCAGTGCTGAATAGGAAACATTGTGGGCAGATGTATGTGTGTTCCTCACACGTGTTCTATACTCCTCCTAGGTACAGACCGTTGTGGCGAGGGAGGGCCCCATCGGTGTACAGACCACTTGTTGATTTGCAGACCATGGTGGAACGTCACATCATTATCAATTAGAGACTCACTCGTGCTACTATCCGTGAACTTTGTGCATTACTGGATCCAGCACTGAGACCGGCTAATTGCAATCAGCATGCCATCCCTACTGAAGTGCAGGTGCTCTCTGCACTCCGTTTCCTAGCCACTGGCACATTTCAAGTGACAGTGGGCATGGGTGCAGGTTTTTCACAGCCAATGTTTAGCATTATACTGTCCAGATTCCTGAATGCATTTGTATAACACCTGCAGTCCTATGTGAGGTTTCCCCAAACTGCTGACCTCTCTGCTTTCAAGTCAGACTTCTTTGCCTTTGCCAACACACCCCATGTGATAGGTGCCATCGATGGAACCCACATTGCTCTCATCCCCCCACGAGTCAGTGAACAGGTGTACAGAAACAGGAAGAACTTTCATTCCATGAACATTCAATTGGTGTGTACTGTGGACCGGTACATCTCACATGTGAATGCCATGTTCCCTGGTTTAGTTCATGATTCCTTTGTGCTAAAGAACAGTGGTGTTCCACACAAGATGGAACAACTACAAGAGGGCAGAGGATGGATCATAGGTAGATGTGTCTGACACGTATTGCCACATAGCAGACAGACAGGCTGTCTGCCACTGAAGGTTGTCATTGACAGTCCTGTTTTGCCCCCTTTTTTAGGTGATTCTGGCTACCCCAACATGCGTTGGCTCCTGACACCAGTGAGGAATCCTAGGACAGATGCAGAGAGGAATTACAATGAGGCCCATGGACGTACTAGGAGGGTGATAGAGCCCAAAATAGGTCTCCCGAAGGCTAGATTTTGTTGCCCACATATCTCTGGTGGATCCCTGGACTATGAGCCTGAAAAGGTGTGTAGAATAGTGGTGGCTTGCTGCATGCTGCACAACGTGGCTGTGAGGAATTCTATACCCCTCTTGGAGGAGGTGGGATCTATATATCCATACCTGCTTCTACAGAGAGGAGATGAGAGTGATGGTGATGATGAGGAGGGGGAAGATGTATATTCCAGGAACCAACTGATACAACTCTACTTCCAGTAACTATGTGGGACTAATCGATGAGCTTGCTGTCTATGCAGCATACTGTCAGTGTGCCTTTTCATCTAGGGGGGTGTTGGGTCAATAGACATTGCCACTGTGACCAGGTCTGCTTAGGACATGTAACATTATGGTAAAATTGTTTGACAATTCTGTTGGCACAACCACATGTTATGAGTGGGGTGCAATTCCTGCTTCTCAGATAAGAATAAATGATTTATAATACAATTTGCATCCATACTTCAATTTGTTTCGACATAATGACAGTGGACATTGTAACTGGTGAACTGGTGTTTTATTTGGTGCAGGAATTACATCGTGCAGTTTACAGTGATGAGAGTGGGCTACTGGTGGTTATACAATATGGCAACATGGTCGCAGCATTTGTTGGCAGTAGTGGTATGCCCATCTATCATTTCCAGTGTTGGTGTTGTTTTTACACGGTTTGGTCGTTGGTTCAGTGGGACACTTGGAGGACAGTTCTTGCCAGAGTCACTTTTTTGAGGGAGCATTGGTCTTGGCAGGTGTTCCTGTCCCGTATCTTGGCCTGAGGGACCATTTGGGTGCCTGGTGTTGGCCTGTATGGTGTTGAGATGCAGGTCTCCTGTGTGTCCTGAGATGGTGGCACAAGTCCAGTTGCTGCTGCTGATGTTGTTGGCCAGTCTGTATCTTGGCCTGTAGTAGGGGCTTCCTGGTCTGTGGAGGCCTCAGGCTGTATTGGGACAAGGTGCAGCAGCTCACCTGCTATGGTGGCCATTGTGGCATTGTGCAGTTTCCAATGCTCCATGGGCTCTTCATGGTTTGCTGCCTGCATCCTTTGACTCTGCTCCAGGGTGGACACTATCTGGGCCAATCTGTCTTTGGTATGGTGTTATGCTCTCAGGACCTCAGAGATCATGTCCTGGGCTGCAGCATCCATCCTGTGGCCTCCACCCTGGGCCACTGTTGCCCTCCCACTTGGCCTTGCCCCCTGTGCCTGTGTCCCCTGCACAGGTCTGGCTGTATCACTTGTACTGGGGCCATCGTCTTCCTGCCTGTTGGTAGGGGGTGACTGTGTCCTCTGTCCATGTGTTCCACCAGTCTGTGGCCTGGATATACAGGTGTGGGGACGATTGCCCTGGGCTGATGTTGTTGGCTGGGTGGTAGGGGTGTCAGTGGTGTCCTGGGTGGGGCTGCTGGATGGTGACAGTCCAGGACTGTGTGAGGGGCCAGGGTGTTCGTCAATGTTCAGGGTTCCAACTCCAGTGTCCTCGGTGGTGCCTCTGTCTCCCTGTGGGGCACTGCCACTCCTTGTTCTGTCCGTCAGGGTGGCATGGGTGGTGGTGCCTGTTGGGGGGAATGGACATGTCTGTTACAATTGCATGATCAGATGGGGTGCACAGGTCTGGGCTGTTTTGTGCAGGTCACTTTGGGGCCATGCAGGGTGCCTTTGTGAGGTATGCATTGCATTTTGCTTAGGATATGGAGGTGTAGTGCCTTTGTGATTCCTTGCAGGGGTAGGTGGCTGTGCACAGGCGGAGGGATGTGGGCCTGTTAGTGGGTTTGTGGGCATGCAGGGTGACTAGGTGTTGTGAATGTGGGCTGGGTGGGGTAGTGGTCCTGGTGGCTTTTGGAGGGGTGGTGTGGTGCATGCATTGCAGGTGTGATGGATATGGGGTAATTGTAGATGACTTACCCGTGTCCATTCCTCCAGTGAGTCCAGTGAGTCCCTCAGGGTGCAGGATGGCCAATACCTTTTCCTCCCAATCAGTGTAGTTGGCTGGTGTTGGTGGAGGTCCTACCCAAGTCTTCTGGACTGCAATGTTGTGCCGGGATGCCAAGGACCTCACCTTCCCACGCAGGTCGTTCCATCTCTTGTGGATGTCGTCCCTCATGCGTGAATGGTGTTCCACTGCACTGACCTTGTTCACTATTGTCTGCCATAGCTCCATCTTCCTGGAGATGGGTGTGTGCTGGACCTGTGCCCCGAATAATTGTGGCTCGATCTTCAGTATCTCGTCCACCATGGTCCTTACTTCCATTTCTGTGAAGCGTGGGTGTTTGGGGGGTGCCATGGTGTGTGTTGTGAATGGTGTCTTGTGTGGATCTAGGTGAGGGTCCTCTTGTGTGGTTGGGTGTATGTCTCGTGCATTGTGATGTAGGAGGCTGGCCTGGCTTATAGTGGGTACCAATGGTACTTACACCTTGTACCAGGTCCAGTTATCCCTTATTAGTAGAGTAGTAGTGTTCTAGCAGCTTAGGCTAATAGAGGTAGCTATAGCAGAGCAGCCAAGGCTGAATTAGGAAACATGCACAGCTCCCACTATACCACTTATATCATATAGGTACTATATCATAAGAGAGACAATACTCAGGGTTACTAAAAAATAAAGGTACTTTATTTTAGTGACAATGTGCCAAAAATATTTCAGAAGATATACTCCCTTAGGAGGAAAGTATAATACACAAAATATACACATAAACCAAAATCAAGTAAGTAAATCAGTCAGAAAATAGTGCAAACACTGCAGAATACAATAGGATGCAATAGGCCTAGGGGCAACAAAAACCATATACTAAGAAAGTGGAATGCAAACCACAACTGGACCCCCTAGGCTAGTGTAGTGTTAGAAGGTCACTGGGAGTGTAAGAAAACACTAAGGGTGTCCAAGATACCCCACCCCAAGACACTGGAAATTAGGAGTAAAGTACTACTATCTCCCCAGAAACACACTAAAGTCGTGATAAAGGATTTTGCAAAGACCACAACAGACTACAAAGCACTGAAGATGGATTCCTGGATGTGAAGACCTGCAAAGGAAGGGGACCAAGTCCAAGAGTCGCGAAAGTGTCCAGGGGGCAGGAGCCCACTAAACCCCATATGAAGGTGCAAAATGGCTGCCTCTGGATGGAATAATCTGAAGATTCTGCAACAAAGAATGGTGCTAGGAACTTATCCTTTGTGCAGATGATGTCCCACGGCGTGCTGGAGGATGCTGAGTTGTTTCCTTGGAAAAATACCACAAACAAGCCTTGCTAGCTGCAAGAGTCGCAGTTAGAGAAAATGTGTGCTGCCTGGGCCCAGGAAGGACTAGCATGTTGCCACTTGGGAGAGGAGACAGAGGGGACCCTCAGCAATGTAGAGAGCCCACACACAAGCAGGAAGCACCCACAGAAGTTCTTGAACATGGGTTCAAGAAGTCTGAACATGGTGGTCATCTCAACACTGCAAAAGGAGGTCCTACGACACCGGAGATCAACCCAGGGAGCTGAGCATCGCAGGACAGAGTGCTGGGGACCTAGACTCAGCTGTGCATGCAGGATTTCTTGGAAATGTGCACAAAAGCCCTTATAGTTGCAATTCACATGGTGCATAGGATTACTGTCTGGAGAGGGGAGGCAAGGATTTACCTCCTCCAACTTTGGACAGTTTGACCACTGGACAGTCCGTGTCACTTGGGTCCATCACTTGTGTTCCAGGGGCCACGCTCGTCAGGTTGAGAGGGGTCCCAGAGTACTGCTGAAGCTGAAGTTTGGTGGCTGTTGAAGCAGGGGGATGATTCCATTGACCCAAGGGACATTTGTTTGTGGCTTCCATTGCAGGGTGAAAGCAGACAGCCCCCAGAGCATGCAGGAAACAGTCGAAAAAGTCAGCAGGATGAGGCACTGCAGTGTTGCTGGTAGTCTTCTTGCTACTTTGTTGCAGTTTTGCAGGCGTCCTGGAGCTGTCATTGGTCGATCCTTGGCAGAAGTCAAAGACAGAGGTGCAGAGGAACTCTGGTGAATTCTTGCAAGTTTTTATCTGAAGAAAAGCCCACTGGAGAGACCCTAAATAGCCCTAAGAGGAGGATTGGTCACCTAGTCAGTTAAGCACCTATCAGGAGGAGTCTCTGACGTCACCTGCTGGCACTGGCCACTCAGAGGCCTTCAGAGTGCCCTCATACCTCTGGAAACAAGATGGCAGAGGTCTGGGACACACTGGAGGAGCTCGAGGCACTTCCCCTGTGGTGGTGATGGACATGGGAATGGTCACTCCCCTTTCCTCTGTTCAGTTTCGCTCCAGAGTAGGGACTAGGGGTTCCCTAAACCGGTGTAGACTGGCTTAAGCAAGGAGGGCACCATCTGTGCCCTTCAAAGCATTTCCAGAGGCTGGGAGAGGCTACCCCTCCCCAGCCTTTAACACCTATTTCCAAAGGGAGAGTGTGTAACACCCTCTCTCACAGGAAATTCTTTGTTCTGCCTTCCTGGGACTGGGCTGCCCAGACCCCAGGAGGGCAGAACCCTGTCTGTGGGGTGGCAGCAGCTGTAGCTGCAGAGAAAACCCCAGAGAGCTGGTTTGGCAGTACCCGGGGGCAATAGTGGAGCCCTGGGGATGCATGGAATTGACTCCCCAATACCAGATATGGAATGGGGGTACAATTCCATGATCTTAGACATGTTACATGGCCATATTCGGAGTTACCATTGTGAAGCTACATATAGGTATTGACCTATATGTAGTGCATGCATGTAATGGTGTCTCCGCACTCATAAAGTCTGGGAAATGGCCCTGAACTATGTTGGGGCACCTTTGCGAGTGCAAGGGTGCCCTCACACTTAGTAACTTTTTGCCTAACCTTCAGCAAGTGAACTATGTTGGGGCACCTTTGCGAGTGCAAGGGTGCCCTCACACTTAGTAACTTTTTGCCTAACCTTCAGCAAGTGAAGGTTAGACATATAGGTGACTTATAAGTTACTTAAGTGCAGTGAAAATGGCTGTGAAATAATGTGCATTGGCAGTCCTGTGTAAAGGTTTGTCTGAGCTCTCTATTGGTGGCAAAAGAAATGCTGCAGCCCATAGGGATCTCTTGGAACCCCAGTACCCTGGGTACGTAGGTACCATATACTAGGGAATTATAAGGGTGTTCCAGTGTGCCAATTGAAATTGGTAAAAGTGGTCACTAGCCTATAGTGACAAATTTGAAGGCAGAGAGAGCATGAACACTGAGGTTCTGATTAGCAGAGCCTCAGTGACACAGTTAGTCACTATACAGGTATACACATTCAGGCCACAAACTATGAGCACTGGGGTCCTGGCTAGCAGGATCCCAGTGAGACAGGCAAAAACAAACTGCCATACATGTAAAAATGGGGGTAACATGCCAGGCAAGATGGTACTTTCCTACATGTGGCGTTCGGTGTCTGCTTCTTGGGTTCTCTGTATCAGTTGTCCTAATTTTGTTGCAAAGGATTGTGGGGTGTGTCTGTGAGTGCTCCATAGTGTTGCGGATGTGTGTCAGGTGTGTGGGTTTCGAACTTGCCAATGTATGCATTTCTTACTGTTGGGTCTACTTGCCGGCCGTGGCGGTCTGAACCACCAATGGTCGTTCAGCTTCCACTGACTGCAGCGGTGATTTGCGCATCATTATTTGGAGGGCGGGGAGTTTGTGTGCTTGGCGGTGGCGGGGTGGGAGGTCCAGCATTTCCGCCGACAAGGTCCTGGCAGTGACTGGTGGCAGAGAGATTTTTGTTGGTTTCTGATTTTTGCATCGTTAAATGGTGGGTTTCTGTTCACTGCCAATGGCGTTCACCTGTTCGCCGTCGCCACGGCGGTCGACGGTAATTACCGCTGTGTTCATAAAGAGGGCCATAGTCTGGTAAAGGTTGTAGTATGGAATTGCTTCCCGCCACAATAAGTCAATAGGAAAATAGGTCCACCAGGGGCCTTTTCTATACTCTTATGAACTTTAGGTAATATATAAAAAGCTGAAATTGAGTAATCTTTTTAACTGAGGTAGGAAATTATTTATTTATTTTAATTTGTGTTATTGTTGACTCCAACATTTTTAGGCTGCACTTTGGCCTAAGGTTGGTCACATGTCTTTTTAGATGATTGGAGAACGAAACCTCAATGTATTGACCACCATACAGTTACCTTACATGAAGGACTTGCAAACCTTTCCCTTAAGGAAATATTTCTAAAGACAAAGAAGACTAAATGGTGAGTGAACCCTGGCCTGTCTCTAATCACTTTTGGGACTCTAAAAACATATGAGAAGGTGTGATTTGCTTTTGGCTCTTCTTTTATTTGCCTACTATGATTAATAAATTGCAGATATTGTTGACATTCAAAGGAGAAAGCCTTGTTTAACTAATGTTGTGTTATGTATAGTCACTGTTGATTTGCTACTTATTGTATATTGTGTAAACTGGAGTGTTAGACCTGGCAGTCTTAGGGTGGTCTTCTCCCCAACCTTTTCCCTACCTACTCCAATTTTCTAACCTCATTTTTGCTGTTCTTAGCGCTCTTTGCACTTTATCACTACCAACCAGTGATAAAGTATTTGTCCTCTCTCCCCTAAACATTTGAAATGTTTAATTTACTTATAATTCACTATTAAAGTGCACTACATGTGCCCAGGGCCTATAAGTTAAACACTACTTGTCAGCCTACAGCACAGATTATGCCACCCACGTATGTAGACTTTTAACTTTGTCTCAAGCCTCCGTTGCAGAGCCTGTGTGTGCAGTGTTACACTGCAATGTCCACCAGGCAAAATAACCTTTTTCACATGTCACCCCTAAGGTAGGCCCTGGAAAACCCAGAAAGGGTGCAATGTGTTTAAAAGGCAGCAGATGTACCTTTAAGTTTTACATGTCCTGGTGGTGAAAAATTCCCAAAGTAATTTTTCACTACAGGAGGGATCATGTCACCCATTGGATAACATTAGGATTACCATAATAAATCTTATAAGTGTAACGCGCAATCTGGAAAAGATAGATTTTTGGAGTTTGGTGTTTCAGGAATCAGAATTTCAAACACAACTTATGTTGAAGTCAGATTTTAAATTGTAATTCTGAAAATGCCACCTTCAGAAAAAAGGTATTTCCTGACTTTAGTAATTTCACGTCTGCTGCCTGTCTATGTTAAATTGTCTGGGGTTGGTGACAGCTGGTCTTTGTATATTCCCTTTAGATAGCCACAAAGGACAGGAGCTTAAGTGTGACTTAATGGGGCAACCTGGGAAGATGGGAGGTAGGAGCTGGGCACAGCCTAACTTACACCTGAAAAGGATGTGTCCTGCCTCCACACAAAGGGCTGCATAATCCTCTGTGGTGAGTCTGTACCAGAAGCAGGAAGGGTAGGACCTCTGTGCACTTCCAAGGCCTGCCTTTGAAGTCTCCCCCAATTTAAAGGTGCAACTGATTATAAGTACTGGACCTCTGACACCACCAAATCAGTGGACCTGTGAAGACTTTGCCAGGAAGAAGAACTGCTGTGCTACTGAAGGACTGCCACTCTTCTGGCCCGCTGCTATTTTGGACTCCTGCCATGCTTTGCTTCCCTGCTGCCTGCTTTTCCCTTAACTGAGTGAGACAGACTTGACCTACCTCATTTGAATACAAACTTGTTCCAACGGCTGGCTGGCTGGCCGCCTGATCTGAGGTCTCAAGGACATAAAATACTTCCAACCACCCTGCTCCTGTAACTGGACAAAGAAATCTGTGAGTCTGTGCTGCTAAGTGGTGCCACCCCAGTCCTCAACCCTTGAAAGTGGGCTGAAGGTGTTTGATCCAGCGAAACCAATGAATCCTTTGCTGCTGTGTGGATTAAAACTGGTGCATTGCGACTACAGTCTGGGTCAGACAAACGTACTCACATCACCGCATTTTGGGACTAGTGCATCTCATTCGTAACCCCGCTGCAAGATGCTCACCTCGGCAACAGCTCCTCGCATCCCTGATCAAGGACAGCCTCAGTGGCAATGCAACACCTCCTCATCACAGCCTCAACACTCATCAGAACTGACACATCACCTTAGCTGCAGAAAACACCCCTCACATTGGTCTTTGCATAGCAAGCTCCATAGATGGGATCCTTGACAAAATTGCAACAGGACGTCGCACTGCAGCCTTGCTGCATCTAGGAACCAATATATTGTCTCAGATGCGCAACACATCTGTGCACAATCAATATTTAAGGTGCTTTGGTTCAGCAGAATTAACTGGTTCCCTGTAGCCTGCTAGCGCTTCAACATGGTGACCTGAACTTTTGACTTTGTCCCCGTCTGGCAAGACCAGATATCCCCATTTGGCACATCTTGCTTTTAGTGCAATTTTACAGTTTATGTTTTCAAAAATCATAACTCAAGTTCTACTGATTGGATTTTTGACATTTTGTTCTTTTTTTTTTCATTAAATTCAGATATATTTTACTTACCTGATCTGGAATCTTTTTGCGTAATTTTTTCACAGTTTTACTGTTTGAAGTATTGCGCTAATACTTTACCCATTGCCTGTAAATTAAACCTAACTGCTCTGTGCCAAGCTGCCAGAGAGTGAGCACAGGTTATCTTAGTGTTTGCTGGACACTTAACTGACTAGAATTGTGGTTGCTGCAAGACCAGGACTCATACCCCAGTCAACCACCAACCAAAGGGAGCAGCAATATATTTACAGTGTCCCTTAAACAGGACACCGAGCAGGAATTTTCCACCATCAGAGTATTCCTTGAGGATCAGAATGCTCTCAATTCAGTGCTGTAGCAGAGATGCCTACAGGAGCAAAGGAATACAATAATTATTTAATGAGTAAACAGTTCATGATGAAAAGGTATATGCGGACTGGCCTGCCATGACAAACCAATCCAAATATAAAATGACTCAACTTGTTAGTGACATTTCTATGTCAGAATGGATGACAAGTGAGCTAAATGATTATTTAAAAAACGGAAAATAAAACTGCTTTGGTGAGTATTTCAATAGTGTTGTTGGCACTGTAATTGGCTTTGCTCACAAGGAAAGTATTAGGTATTTTACATAAGTGCCCTTTCTTGCACCACTGCAGTCCTTTTTCCAAACCCCTTTTGCTAACAGTTTTTGTACTTCATTACTTTAAAATGTCATCTACGACATTGTAGAAGGTTTAAGACCCAAAAGTATCTTCAGCTTCTTAAGTGAAGCGGGAGTCCACTGATCTGCCCTCTAATGAGGCCCTAGAGTGCCTCTATACTTCCTCAGAATTAGTTTGGCATGCAAATTTGTTAGGTGCACAATTTTCTCAAGGAAGTCAATTTCCAAAAAGAGACAGACATAGTCAATTGGCTATAGATTGGCTATATCCACTTCACATCCATCGTCACCAATGAAAGGCACTGTTTGAAGCTGAACTAAATTGGGGAGCTGCAAAAAGAGCACTTAATTTGATTTGTGCTTGCTGACGCACATGTCAGCACTCTGGGTTGGTCTAAGTTGCTATGGTCACCCCGCTGCACAGACCGTGCTTGCGAAAGGACAGCACTGCTGCCATTATCATGTCCCTCAGAAATGCTGGTAAATGAGTCACTGGCTGGAACTCCACTGATTGAAAAATCACTTCTAAATTCTGCCAGCTATTTCCCTCCCCTCAGATGTTGTCTTAGTAGCTGTTGTCTCAATCTCTGATCCTGCCTCAGCTCTGTCCTCCATAACCTGAGGTAGTGCCTGGGCAGGAGACATTCACCGACACGCCATCTTAGATGACTGTCTAAAATCTTCCTTCTACAAAACTGTCCTATGTAGAAGGCAGAATTATTGATCTACCTCAATTGCTTGTTGTATGCGTTTGTGAAACTTACATCAGTAAATAAATTACAAATCTTAGGGCCGTATTTGTGTCAGTTTGCATCACTCTTGCATCACTCAACGAAGAGAGCCTTCTTTCTGCAGCACACAAACAAAGAGGAAAAAGTTTCTCAGGATTGATTTTGTGCATGAAGGTACCCTTTTCTTCACAGAAACAATCCTGCCAAAACAGCACCAGCGCAAGGGAAAAGGACAGTGTGATAAACTGGGTTGTTGGTTGACTGGGGTGTGAGCTCTGGTCAAGGAACAGCCACAGTCCCTTGCAGGATGAATCACAAAAAGTCACTAATTTAAACTGTGCTTAACCCTGTATTTAGAGCCTGAGTTATGAATTATTCATGTTTAAGGTTCAAAATGGCACTTCCTCAGTTTTGGAAAATGGCCACCTGAGCACGTTTAGCACTACAAACAAGGGTCATGGAGTGGATGGACACCTTATGAGGGTTCAAGGCTTACTCAGGCAGGATCCAGGTACAGGTTCAATATGATGGGAACCTGTTATGTCCCTGTGGCTCTGAAAAGGAGGCCTGCTAATTTAGTCCTTAGAGTCACTTGTCTTCAGGCTGTAATGGCAGGCCTGGGTCACATTTTAAAGTGCTACTTAAGTGGGTGGCACAATAAGTGCTCAGGCCCTCTGTTAGCATTCAATTTACAGACTTTGGGTATATGGTATACAACTTTACAAGGGATATACATATAAATTAAGTATGCCAATCAGGTAAATGCCAATGAAACCATGTTTAGGGGAGCGAGAACGAGTACTTCAGCACTGGTTAGCATTGGAAAGAGCAGAGAGTTCTAAGGCCAACAAGCAGAAATCCAGCAAAAAGAAGGAGGAGGAAGGGAAAAGGTTTGGGGGTGACCCTGTGAAGAGGGCTATTTCCAACAAACAAGAATGTGCCTTTCACTGCGACGCAGGGCATTGTAGTAAGGTGACTTGCTGCGCTACCCTGTGCCACAAAAGTCATAAATATGCCTCTTATTTTCTTTTGTGGTGAATCTCCAGGTTCTTCAAAGACACTAAAGAAGACAAAAAAGAGACAGCATTACTTCTTCTTGCCATACACTCAATACCACAGCATACTTCTACCATGGCTTATGCAAAACTTTATTAATGGGAGCTGCTGGGCCATTCCGAGGACAAAAGTAATTTCACAAAGTTACAAATCCACCTTTGGTCTAAAGAAGCACACAGCAAGAAGCCCCTGCAAATTTGTGCACAGGTGTGCTCCTTCTGAAGACTCACAGTGCCCCCATCAGGGTCAAAAGCTTTATGCAGCATCAACTTATGAGATAGGGCTGACTAAACTATGCAGCACAAAGGGCAAATTATGCATCATAATACTGCAGTTTTTTCGATAGTATAATAATTACTTCATGATATGCAACTCTCTGAGCAAACATTTCTCCTCATTAGTACTGGTTTAGCAACCAAATGAAGAAATACGCAACTGTAAGATTACTATTTTCCTTTGTGCATGCCCTTCCCCACTGAATGCAACTCATTTATCTCTTTGTAGTATATTGCACAAGCCACACAAATCTGCCATGTGCTGCATAACCTGCAGATAATAGATTTGTGTAGCTTGTACAGTATACTTTTTTTTAACAAACTGTGTTTTCCCCTGGGGGGGCACAATCTGCCTCCCAGGGGAAAATGCACATGTGAAAAATATAATATATGTCCCCAAAGGAGGTTGACTCATTTGCTGAGGGTGAACCCACTACCAACATTTCTATACCTTTTTTTCAGAAATGTGATTCCCTGGAGGCTGCAATCAGTCCCCCACAGGGAATAGCATTCCCTAAAAAAGTTTTGGTGGCCAAAGGGAATCAGCCCATAAAATAGAAGGGTCGACACCCTGACAATTTCAGCAAAATTGTACCCTCCAGGAGAAAAGACACCTGGAGGTTCAGCCCGAACCCCTTAACATGAGTCCCTAGTGGCCTAGTGGGTTTCCTGGCTGTAGATTACAGTTCAATCATGATCTAAAGGCAGGGCAATGTTTCAGAGAGGCCTCATTGGAAAGGTAAGATTCTCCTCTTTCAAATGATGCCTCCCTGAAATGAGGGGATGCCTTTTTGGCTTTTTGGCCCCACTGGAGCAGGAGAGAGCATTTACCTCCTTCTGCTCGCTGCTCATGTGGAGAAACTGTGACATCAGTGCACTTCACGGCACAGTGACATCACAGACGTGTGGGAGGTGGCACTCCATCCTTTGCTTTTAAAAAAGGAATCCTCTGCTACAAGCACTGTGCAGGTATCAGTCACTGCTAGACATTAGCACAGATAACTAAATAAATAAAGGGAATGTATAAGGTCAAACTAATGCACATGTCTTTACAACAGTGTTTTGTATGTCTCATGTAACATCTAGCTAGCTTGGCGAGGACTGCACACATACCAAATAGTATACAGCACCAACAGACAGTCTTGAACTGCCAAATGTGATGCTTGCCATGTAGAATGGCAGATAGTTTCAGGGATTCTCAAATACATGTGCTCAAAACTTAGCAAAGGTCAGAAGCAAGGTATGGGTTTTACATGTGCATCCATTCAAGCATTTATGTGAATTAGACCATGCTACACAGCAGATGACATAAAATAGTTTGAGACTATAAAGTCTGTAATTGAGGGTAATCATTGACACATGACTTCGGGGGGAGTAGCTCCATTAAGCCTGTGTTCCATTCCACTTGTAGACTGACTTGTGAAGATGACTAGGTAGTGAGGACAGGAAAACCCTGGGCCAAATTACTTAGGTAATTTTGAACTTCTGTCTAATCATTCACACATACAGCTTTTATGACCCTTATGAATCTGCCCTAGATATTGAAATTGTGCTTAAGGTTAGGCTTTGTCACTACAGAAGGCTATACCACTTGCAATTGTGACAGATGTCAATGTGTGAGTTGTGTCTGGACAGCTCAGTGATAGTACATATACATTTTGGATCTAAGTCACCTGGAATTGTTCAGTGAGACTGAAGAAGAACAAAGTCTGCATTTGCTTCTTTTACTCATATACCTTGCCCTGATTTGGACACCAACTACATAATGTTCTCACTTCTATTTCAGTGCATCCAGCTGGTTAGGAAGACCAGGGAGAAGACCAGACACCGAGAAGAGATTCCTGGTAATGCCTCTTTCATCTACCGAAGAAGAGGAGAAGAGGGAGGGACCTGAAAGATCTATAGGCAGGGGGAGTGTGCTTACCCAGATAGACTCTGAAGACAATGACTGTGTGGAGGCTGTGGAAACCATATGGGTGAGCCTTGAACTGGACACCTTTGGCTGGGGAGGAGGAAGTCACCTCTCCTTTGGACAAAGAAGAACTGGGCCAGCCAGAGGTGTCCCCAGAGTAGGAAATATCAACACCTGAGACTGCTCTCTGGCCCCTCCCTACCACATGAAGCCGCCAGTGCAACGGGGCACCCAGCTGCCACCCCCCCCCCTCCAAGTGCCTGTCTCAGTCCCACGAGGAGCTCACATGTCCCCAACACCCCTTATCCCTCTTGTTCGACCCAAGCCCCTTCCTGTTTTGTGGCCCCTGTGGCAGTGTCCCAGGAAAGGATGGTGGCATCTGAGGGGGAGCAAGGCACCCTCTCTCAGCTCCTGCAACAGTTGATTGATAAACAGAGTAGGATCCAAAAGGAGTTGACCCATTCCTTCTATTCCAGCAATGCCACCCTCACTCCCTTGGTTGCAGCCATACTATCAGCCCTGTCTCAGCATCCCTCCCATACCACCGTCCATGTGTCTCCCTGTAGATCATCCCATTCATTTTTCCCCCATATCCCTCTTACCACTTGTGTGACTCAGTCCTGTGGGGTTTCAGGTCCTCCAGCGGCCAGCCAGGAGGAGGCCACCATACCAGAGGATCTGATTGTCATTGAAAAGGAGGATGACCAGAATGACATTTGACTGGATATTAACTTTTGACTGGACTTTTTCTTTGCCCCTTGGACAAAGACTGCTTTTCATGACGTTTCCTAAAATGTTATTTTTTTCAACCCCCTCCATGTTCCCTGCCCCTATTCCACGAAGAGTAATATTTGGTTTTGTTTCTCCCTTCCCAGTGGATGGTTTTTGTTAACTTTACAAGGGTACATATATAAAAAAGAAAATCAGGAAGAACTGTGCCATGTAGTTCATTGTCTGTGCTGGAACCAAAGTATGGAAGTATATGACTGGAGTTGGTTAGCTATGCCTTCCATATGACACAACTGTACATAGATGGTTCTGGTGATGAACATGTCTTACCCACATTGTTGACACATACATGTCCTGCAGCCACATTAAGCATTTGAAGATCATCAACTAATGCCCAATTCAGTTGAAATGTGGAATATGTCATTTATTTACATAGTGCTATGCAAGCATATGTTATAGTGCTCTTAAGAGATGTCGCTTGTGTCTTCTTAGTTTTGGTGGTGAGAATCTTGTCAATGTAGCACATCTCCTTGTGTTCTTAGTGGAAGGTGGCTGTCGTTTTTGGGCAGTGTGGGTCTGCCTGGACAGGGGCTGGTCTTCTCTGTAGAGTGTGGGGGTCTGCCTGGACAGGGGGTGTCGGACCCTGTGCAAGTAGATGACTGTGCAGTGGAGGGCATGTGCAAGGGGAGTGTTCCCATTGTGGATTATTGGGGGCCTTGTGCAGGTTTCCTAGCCAGGGGTTGGTGGTGAGGTGGTTCAGGTAGATGTGTTGGCTTCAATCCATGAATGCAACAGGCAAAGTATTTGGCTTAGAACATGATGCGGTGCAATACAGGGATTGGGTAAAATTATCTTTATATCAACGGATGTTCCACATGTAACCTGGTTTGTGTACCCCTACACGTGATAGCTCACACTGTGGCATTTAGGTTTTCAAAGCAGATGCGAAATGTAAAAGCAAACTCACCAGTTCCAATCACAGGTCTGTGTGGTACTGAAATCCTCCTAGATGTCAGCTGCTGGACCAGGCTCCTTGGTGTGTAGCAGAAGAACTGATATGCGATCCAGCAGATTTGGAAAGAAGTGACACCGTAGATATTGTTCTTCCTGTGTTATATGTAATTATGCACAACTGACATCAACATCATTGATCTTTTTTACACATCAACTACAGGAGTGATGCTAAATGGCAATATCTACTAATCCACTTACACAAGGATTTGGTTCTTGTTCAAGGGTAGGGTATCAATAGTTCACAACACTATATGGCACACTCACCTGACAGACGGATGGCAGTGGGTTTGACTGCTGTAGCTAGGATGTCTCCTAAACTCCTGGATGGTGTCATCTGTATTACTGAAGTAGTCCTGGCAGGAGCTGTGACATAACATGCGTATCCAATACTGATTGCAAAGGATGATGGTAATGATCCCACATGTACATGTCAGAGGTTTAGACCAATGATCTACAAGTTGCAGAAGGCCCCATATCAACCAAGTATCACACTTACAGGAAACCATGTATTTGGAGGTTACTGAGAGTTATAGGACATTAATTACTATGGTGTCCTGCACTGCCTACCTCTGGACATAACTACATCCTAATTGGCATCATGCATCCTACGTATGATGTGGTATTGTCTAATTTGTAAAGGAGTCTTCCAGAACATGTGGAGCTGGTTAATCTTTACACATCAGATTTTGTCAGCACATTGACAAGTACATGTTTGATATACACAATTATCAACCAAGGTACGGGTAACATTTATTCACCCCCCCTCAACAGGATAACATTGCTAATTTTGGACTGTGAGTTCAGCCATTTCTACTGTGCACTTTTCCTTTGGCCTGTGTTTCCAAGGTACGTATACAACTTCATAGTCTATCTTTTTCTGATACTGAATATGGTCATATACAGCACACATTCTGTAGTCCCCTATTGAGAGCTTTACTCATTTGTAATCATGTTGCCAAAGTGAAATGAACATTATGAAAGGATCCCACATTTTGGTCAGGTGATCCCCACCTTTACTGTTTTCACTTTGTGCAGTTCAACCACTAGATGTCTAGGCTTCTCCTCCTCTACAACCTACTTGCCAGCAACTATCATACTCCCAAAATGCAAGCCTGCTGGTATCAGTACACCCCTCATCAGTATCATTACCATAGCTGCTGTTTCCTGGCATTTTGCAAGCAAGTATCCATGTCAGGAATTTAGAAACAGGTTGTGACTCCACCTCAAAGCACCAGCGGATCACTTTTTGTGCAACTCCAGTTGCACACACCAGGAAATCATATCAAAGAGGCCACAGAAAGCCACTTTCCTTGGTTTGAAATGGCCTCCTGGAGTGGGTCTAGCCTGAACAAATCTCTGTGTTGCCTCACTCTCCAATTGAATGACATTCCATGAACACTGGGAAAACTTGTGACAGTTCCCCAGAGTGACAGAGTCATGTACACCTGGGAAGACACAAACACCTTACATCTCTTGAGGTGAGGCATACTAGCTTGTAATATATAGACTTGCAGTACTGACCCACACAAAATCAACTTGCATGAGGGCCCATATGAACCCTTAGGTAGGTACTGTACACATACATTATTTTTAGACCTATCATTCGGCGCACGTCAGGATGGTGTGTGATATACTACTATGAGCCATATATGAGCATGTGGGGATGAGTGACAATAGCAACATTAGCCAAATACAACATACTGCTGACATTTACACCACTATTTAGGAGCATAAGCATTTTGTGAAGTCATTTTCATGTATCCTTACCGGTGTCTGATATGCACCCAGTGTGTGGTACCAGACTAGATGTCACACCCATACATGTTGCAGAGGTCACTGTATGCTGTTCCCTACTGGACAACATTATAGGGCCTACAATACTATGTGTGAGTTCAATTAACATACTAGTTGACACGTGATACACAACACTGCATGGCTCATTTCACAGGTTTGTCACAGTTTATGAATTCCATGTAAAATAGCTATCAGTTGACTGGTGACAGTGTAGGAGAAAATTACCTCCCCTGTCCATATTTATGTACTAGTTTGTGCTGATAGTATGGGCTGTTGTATTCCGTGATGTTGCCTCCCTGATGGTGCGGGGACCTGTGCTCCAGTGTGTGACTGTTCTCTGGCTGTATGTAGCAACAGAAGGTAAAGGTCATCAGACATGACCAAGATATTTGATAATGTGCAACCTGTGACATAACTACACATTTGCATCTATATGCCAACAGCAGTGGTTAATGAATGATGGACATTTTCTATTGCCATGCACCAGTGTTAAGTGCATGAGGTAGCAATGATAGGTTACTGTTTGGGACTGAGGTTTTGTAATTTGCAATTGCTATCACAAAGGATTCCAGTACTTGTAGTGGTTTGGACTAGCTGAGACAAATGAGGGTCTGAGTCGCCATGTAGATTGCACTGACAAGGGATAACATTCATGGTGACATTTTTGGAGTATCAAAAACATTAGTCATTTTGTGCCATTGTTAGTATCATTGCATATCACCAAGCATCACATTGCGGTCGATACTCACAGGCAGCCCATGGAGCAGGTGGGGGTCTATGGTGGAGATGACATTCCTCTCAAGTGGGGTGAGTTGGAAGCAGGCTCCAATCTGTACACCTGGTAAAGCTCTGGCCACCTCTATCCTGGTGTACTTCTCTTTCACCTTCCTCTTCTCATCCTGCCACTTCTTCTTGATGTCATTCATGGTCTGGATGACCTCCCAATTGTTGTGACTGCGTGGCCAACTGCTACCATAACGCAGCCTTCTGTGAGGAACTGCTCCTGTAGGGCTGGAGACCATGCAGTCTCTTACAGTTCCTCACAATAAAATTCAAGAACATGGTGGTCTCCTCCTCTGTATTGTTTATTTTCCTCCTAGTGGGCAGCATGGCTTCAGGATATGTAGTGCAGGCAGGTACAGTGTGGTTGTGGAGAAACCAGACCCCTGCTTGTGTGCTGTTTTTATCTGTTTTTTTTGGATCTGGGTTGCAGGTGGGATTGATAATATGCAGGTGTATGTAATAACATTGATTCCAGGTGAGGGTCGTATGATCTGGCCTGAGTGCAGATCATTCGGCCCGAGTGCTGACGTAAGATACTACTTGCAGCTTACTTTTGTAAATACATGAAAATCGTAAACTTACACTTTTGGTCTAAACTTACACCAAAAGTGTAACTTTACCTTTGTGAATCGGGCTCCACATCTTTGCCTTTAGTCTCTTTTTTTGGCTCAACATTTATCAGGTGAACAATTCTGAAGCTGTTTCTGACAATCTGTACTCAAAATTGGACACCTTTGTTACAGGGTGGAACTAAAGCTCCAGAGGCACAAAAGTCCCAACTATTCAGAATTTTTGAAGCATTCCATTTGGTCTATTCTAATGCTTCCAAAGCTTCAAGTACGGCTCTCAGGGACTCTTACTCACTCTATCAGAGTTCACCAGCAGGCTTCAGTACAGGTTGCATTGCTACTAGTAAGCTGGTCACTTTATAAAAAAGGCATCTTGCAGCTTGCTGTGTTCCTGTAGCCTATTAGAAAGTCAGCCACTTGAACCTCGGGGCCTACTTCTCTGTCATGATTATAAATGTGAGCAGCAGGCTGTCCACTCCTCTTCTTTTCATACCCATGTCTAGATGTATTCTGAGGTGCCAGTGGTGAAATGGCACTTTTTTGACAAAATCATTAGCCACTGGGTGAGGGTGACTACTGGATACTTCATAAAAATGAGAAAAAATGCTGGGGCAAACCTCATTTGCAGCACATCCTGCTTGCTCTAAACTATCCCACAGCACACTATGTAGGTTAAATCCAGTACCACAAAACCCTTCTGCCCTTGAAGGGAACTGGTGTCCCAGCCTTGGGATTGTCGAGGATAAAAAAACAGTCCCCTCCTTCTCAAATATGCAACGTTGATTCTGAGACCAGCTCCTTTTCCCACTGGTCTGGTGCCAACCTGGCCATAGTGGGCTGTGGGATCAAAGAGACCCTCTTGCCAAGTTCTCACTTTAAATTGAGTTGGCAGGTCCCTTTCAATTTAATGACATTCTTCCCCAGATGCTCTCCCTGAGCTGTGATAAGTAACATACCTAAAACATAGCCTGCTATGGAAGCAGTTTTCACACCTCATCAAGAGGAATCATTGACGGAGGCAGCTGCAGGCAGGCTAATGTTAGTTACACAACTGGAACTTTCAGGCAGGAAAAGTATACATTTCTAAAATGTACTTCTCCTCTATATTTATGAAAAATACAACTTTGCCATTGAAATGGATTTTATTTCACTTCAAACATTTTTGTTGAATCATTTCTGTAGCTTATCCATAACTGAAATGAGCAAAAAGAGTATTTTAATTGCACTTCAGTTTTCCTCATAAAATCAGCTACTGTACACTGAAAAATAATTTGGGTTCAGTCACTGTAGAAACAAGCCAGCATGAAATTCTTATATGTGTCTCTTTTAATTACTAGGCAACCTACCTTGTATGCTATAAGGGCTACTTATGTGTGTCATTTGCTGTTTTTAAGTGGTCCTTTTCTACACAGGATACATAGGTAAGCCTGAAACCATGTTTTCCTTGTCAGCCTAGTAGTTGGCAGGCAAAAGATGCTACAGTGCATAAATGACATTTAATTTTCCGAGTCATTATTAGATTTTCCCCAACTCTAAATTTTATCTGTACAGAAAAGTTAAATATACCAATAAAAGGCTCACCAATTCATTTATGTTTTTTTTAGGGTAGAGCACATACACTGGAGACTAGACTGCAGTGGCACAGTGTGCAAACTTGCAAACCAGAAGCATCAGTTCACAAAAAATTGGAGTGACAATGAAAACAATGATATTTTCTCACAATAAGCACACTAAATAAAGGATGAGCCTTGCTTGAAGAAAGAAACACCACACAATAATAAAATCAGTCCTAAGTGAGCTGGGATACACTGGGGCGTCTGGCTGTATTATCTGCCAGTCGACAGTGAAGCCCAACAGTGTGCTTTGTGTGTCTTGGAAGGAGATGCCAAGTACCCCTCAGGCTCTACCCTGCAGTGAGCAGTGTGCAGTGAGTGAGGGATGTCTGACACCTTGCAAATTCAGGCAGAGTTTCAACCTGCACAATGAAAGGTAGACTGCCTGCTTCAAATAATTGGTTTGCTTTCCAGTAAAATGCTACTCCTAGTGGAGGCCTGAGTACACTCCTACACTAGTAACAGTGCATTTGTTGTGATACAATGCGCAGCCCTGATCAGCGCCCGGTGCACAGACTTAAGTGTGTGCAGCAGAGTGGGAGAGTGCACCCCATACATCATGCAGCCCCAGATTGTTCTCTAATTCTGAAAATATACTAGTTGTTCGGAAAGCAGCATATGTGAAGGGTTTGCTAGCTAAGAAGCACACAAAACCTAGGATGTCCTTACATAGATTAGGATTCTCTTACTAAAGTAACATGGCAGATGTCAGAGCTTGAAAAATGAAAACACTTTACGGTCCCCGTAACGTAGCAAATTGTCGAACATCAAATAGTTTCCCTAGTTATAGCAGTAATGAACTCTAGCACATATTTGAAATGATAATGTTAATTTTTTTGTCTTCTGTTACATAAAATTCACACTCACGTTTTAATTAGTTGCATAATGTCATATTATAGTTGATTGAAAAACAATCTTTGCAATGTGTTACATCAACATATTTGAAATCTTGTTATATTAAAAAATAATGTATTGTAATCATTTAAATTGTAAGATTTCTATTACTTAATTCAATGTGACTGCTAATAAATCATATAAAATAAATATGTATATATACACACACACACATATATATGTATATATATATGTCTACATACATATATATATATATATATATATATATATATATATATACTCAGATTTATACGCGCATTCTCACCCATGCACAATTTTCTCTTCGATAATTTTACTGCAAATGTTACAGTATTATCAATGATGTTATAGAAGATTTCACAAGTAATGTAATTACTGGGGTGATTAGCAGTGCATGGCGAGAGTGCAAGTTATAGTTTCCTTAGGGCGTGAGTTATAGTTACTTGAAAGAACTATTCTGTTTTATTTCCTAGTGTTAGCGATTTTCACATGTTGTGCTTTCTCAATTTAATTCTTAAACATTATGTCACATTGTTTCATGCCATCAACATGATTGCAGATCATGCAGCGTCATGACACAATGCAAAGGTGTGCTTTTCCTAAGTAATCCATTTACCTCTATGGGACCATTTAAGAAACCCAGTGGCCCGTTTCATATGTTTGGCTTTTGCTACGAATACTCTTGTATTTGTAGTTGTGACAGCTTTCTCCACACAATACAAATGTGTACTTCTCCTGAGTAATTTGTTTATCCCACCAAAAGTATTTGACTAACTGAGCGGCCTGGTATACAATGTAGACTCTGTCTGGAAGTATTCTTTCATGTATTGCTTACAGGATGCCTTGTTGAAGGTACCATGATTCCACGGTTTCTGGGGAAACTTAGTCAGACTACTTTAGTTCTGATGATACCTCAAGACTACCTACAGGCCAAAACATCAACATCCCCTTCCTAAGTTGCTTTTAAAACATGCTACGATTTGCCATGAGGTACCATATATGAACAGACAGGATCTCCTTATATGTTTGTTGAAGATACAATCATATGCAATCTTCTCTGTGACCTGTGAGGGCAGGCCACTAGCTCTTGAAATTTAAGTGTCCGGCCCCTCCAACCTTCCAGCCCAGGAAGACCCATTCAGTATGCAGATGAGTGCAGGTGTGACTGAGTATCCTGTGTCTATGGTTGTCTGAGTGAGATACACAAGGGAGCTGTCAACTAACCTAGCCAGACGTGGGTTGTAAGTCACAGAGGGATTTAAGTGTAGAGAAATGCTCAGTTTCTAAAAGTGGCATTTCTAAAATAGTAATATTAAATCCAACTTCACCAGTCAGCAGGAGTTTGTACTACCATTCTGGCCATACTACATATGACCTTGTAACTCCTTTCAGATCAAAATCTACTGCTCAAACAGTTCACGCTAACATACACACATTCACATTGACATACTTACATGCATTCACACTAACATCTTCACATGCATTCACACACGCAGACACCACACATGCATGCATGCACATACAGCACCCCCATCCTCCTACCACCCTCACATGTCGGACACTGACTTACCTTATCCGGCGAGGAGGTCATCCAGCAGAGAACATTAAAGGGGTACTGCTAGTGCCAGCAGTGCCCCGCCAGAAGGACACCACCAGGCCATCTGTTTGGTCAAAATACGGCTAGCGGCGTCCTTCTGGGAGGGCGGTGCAGGTGGTAGCACTGCCCAAGCACCTCAACTGCCAGCATGGTTACTGCCAGATTTCATAATGTGACAGAAATCCAGCAGTAACCATATAATGGTGGGCAGAAGGCCGCCAGGACTGGCGGTCTTCTGGCGCCTGTGGCTTTGGTGGTCTCACTTTGAGACCGCCAAAGTTAAAATGAGGGCCTATGTTTCCATAGAAAAAGCTTTTTTTTTACTTGCATATATCTGTGGCTCCCTTTCATGAATCTTCACAAAGTTTTCTAAAGAAAAGTGTGCCGGAGATCCTAGTTGCCCATGGGGAGTTGCAGGGTAAGCCGTAAAACTGGGGCCGAGAAAAAGGGGGGGGGGTCAAAAATGTATGTTTTCCATCTCAATTCCCATAGTATTTTTTAACACAACTACAGCTTAATCTATTAAACAGAATTACACCACATTTAGCAGAATTCTAGATTTTGTTCTGTAGATTGTGCTTATGGTTATTTCTTGTAAATCTATTCAGTAGTTTTTGAGACATTAAAGGAAAATAAATGTGTATGTCTGTGGCCGTGAAGACTTCGCAAATAATGACAAGCTTGTGCATTGAGCTGCATAGCTCTGATTGGCTGCCAACACTTCAAACCAGGAACTGTAGGCAGCTGTCTTGGGAGTTGGGAAAAATTAGGAAAAAAAAGAGTGGGCTCCTGGACTTGTTTTTATGAAGCTCCTGGGTGGACCAGGTCCCGGGGGCATTTTCAAATAAAGGAGGGGGCACACGAGACCCCAATCATGTGGCATTTTGATGCCCTGGGCACTCGCACCTCCCATGGGGTTATTTATAATAAATGCAGGGGGCAGCGGGCTAGCCCCTGAGCCCCAGGGCCGCCACCTCGCCAGGGCTTTTATGAAATATAATGCAAGGGAACCAAGCAACCCGTCCCGCAGACCCAGGGACCTCCACCTCCCCGTGGCTGTTTTACATTGGAGGAGCCTATGGTGTCCCTGGGAATCTCCACCCCTGGGACATAGCTGTTTGCTATGACTTTGTGGGAACTTTGACAGGAACCGCTAAGTCAGAGCAAACAAATCACTTTCTGCAAGTGAGAGCTGTCAAACAGCTCTCACTTGCAGAAAGTGAAGTTTCCATTGGTTTCCCTGTATGAAAATGTGCATGCAGGGAAACAGATGAAAACATTACTCCCACAAGCAGGGAGCTGCTACTGAAAGCAGCGCCCTGCTTGTGGTAGCATTGCCAGCTCCCGTAGGATGGGGAGAGCAGGCTAGCACCATGAGGGCCTTCAGGCTCCCCATGTCACCCTCTATCTTCTATCCCATCAAGAGATGGAAGGGAGAGAGAGAGATTGTTATTGAAATGACCTCTCCATACAATGACTTCACAGAGTCAGAATAAGAAGACTTTGATAAGAATACTATAGTGACCTTTGAATTCAGAGCAGAACAGAGCCACTTCTGCCCTAATGGTCAAGGTCTTGTGCTGTCACTCAGTAGGCTGAAGGTTCAAATCCTAGCTTTGCTTGGAAGTGTGTCTGTTTATTTTCTAGTTTTTTCACTGTTACACTTTCCTAGTGGTGGAACATTGAAGTCTTTTTCCTCTCAAAATCTTTGGGTTGAATGTCATAGCTAAGGAATCACCTCTGGCCTAGTGGTTAAGGTCTCAGACATGCACACTAAAGATTAATGCATATAGCCTAGGTGAGCCGCTGGTCATTTCCTGCTGTAGTTTCTTTTTAACTATAAATATTTAAGTTACATACTGAAAGGTGATTTTATTCTTTTTAAAAGACAAAAACATTATTCTTTTCAATTTGTCTAAAACATATTGCATTCTAAGTATACCATTTATCAAAGCCTATATCACTCTCTCAAACCCTCACCTTCTCTCTCTCTTTCCCAGGTAGGGTGGTTTGGGGGTTGGCTGCAGGGGCTGCGGGGGCTGGCTGGCTGCAGGCCTTTGTCTGTATGCTGCGCAAGGTTGGATGGTTATTGGGGGTTTGCCACAGGCTGGATTAACGTATAGTTATGAAAATGACTATGGCCCTCATTACAACACTGGCGGTTAGTGATATAGTGGAGGTAATACCGCCAGCCTGGCTTGCTGTAATAAATATGAAAATATGACCACAGCGGAAACCAATCAGACAGACAGCCACTTTAACACACCGAAGCCAGGGTGAAATCAACAGGCACCACAGCGGTAACCGTCTACAGCCAGGCGGAAGACAATGTTCTACCCGCTGTATTATGACACACCAATCCGCCACCTTTTCCGGGGCCTCACCAACGACATCAAAAGCCTGGCAGAAACAGTGCACAGAAGGGAAACGACTCACCTCTGGAGACCCAAGGAAGAACCACGCCGCCATGGAGCCCGAGTTGCATGTGTTCCCCATGCTCTTCTACGTTCTGCTCCATTATGAACACCAATGCCGGCGAAGAAGACCACGGTGAGCACTGCCACCTAGCACACAGGGGAGGGGGGGATGAAAAAGAGAGTGACACACACATGCAACACACAATACCCCCACCCCCAACACGATACACACAAGCAGGTGCAGTAACATTACATATTCACACCGTACCCCTCAGGAATAATTCAAGGACAAAAGGAATTGAATAAAGTGAGTGGAATAAGATAAAATAGTACAAATACGTGCATCCAAATAAACAAGTATATACATATTTACGAATGTAGGGACACTGCCCAGTCCTCAATGTCCGTGTGCCACAGGGCCACATCTCATAGTCCAAGACCCCACCTCACTCCTGCAACAACACGGGGCGAACATTGCTGGGGCATCAGGTCGAAAATAGCCAGGCACCTTAGGGGGACGGGGAACAGGGGCTCCTCAGCCGGAAGATTGTACAACGCCACTGGTCTTGGAGGAGGCAACATGCCCTGTGCATGATCCTGGGGAGTGTAAGACCACAGTCTCTCAAGTTGGTGACTTGCCCACATGCTCTGGAGGGGGCAACATGCCCTGTGCTTGGTCTTGGGGAGTGCAAGGCCATGGTCTCTCAAGTGGGTGATTTGCCCACTGACTTGTCCTGGGGAGTGCAAGGCCACAGTCTCTCAAGTGGGTGACTTGCACACTGGTCCTGGAGGGGGCAACATGCCCTGTACATGGTCCTGGGGAGTGCAAGGCCACAGTCTCTCAAGTGGGTGATTTGTGCACTGACTTGTCCTGGGGAGTACAAGGCCACAGGGGGCAATGTGCCCAGTGATCTTCATCCTGTGGAGGATGGGGTGAGTGGATGGCTTCTTCCACTAGTTCTGGAGGGGGCATTGTGCACACTGAGCTTCATCCTGTGGAGGATGGGGTGAGTGGATGGCTTCTCCACTGGTTCTGGAGGGGGCCATTGTGCCTAGTGATGCTGATCGTGGGGAGTGCAAGGTCACAGTATCTCACCTGGGAGTCAGACTCACAGGATTTGCAGGGGCCAGGCCACACAACAGCCCATGGACGCAGGACTACACACTGTCTGCCGGTGCTGACAGCTGCTCAGTGGTGGCAGTGGTGCTGATAATGGTGGACTTTAGGGGAGGCTCCTGCCCTTCCCCCGCAGCCTCGGATGGCTGCCCACTGGGGCTGCTGCTGCTGTTGGCGGTGCTGACAGTGGTGGGGGGAGGCTACAGCCCTTCCCCTGCAGCCTTGGATGGCTGCCAACTGGGCAACATCCTCAGATATCCTATCCTAGGATAGAGTCCAGTCTATTTGTTTCACAGGTGCATTGTCCAAGGGGGTATAGGAAGGGGAGCAATGGCAGTTCAAGGTGGACAGGGTGACAGAGTGGGACACAAGGGTGACAATCAAGAGAGTCTTATTTCCTGGGGGGTTCTGGCAATAGTCTCTTGCTTCTGCCTGGATCACAGGGAACATTTGTGGGGTGGTTCTCCTTCTGCAGATGGAGGGATGCTGGTGGCCTGTTGTTCCAGTGGCTGGGCCTCCTGTCCACTAGCAGCACTGCCTCCCTCATACTGCTGGCCATGTCTGCCAGCACCCCTGCAATGGAGACCAGGGTGGTGTTGATGTCCTTCAATTCCTCCCTGATCCCCAAGTACTGTCCCTCCTGCAGCCACATGTTCTCCTGCAACTTGTCCAGTATCTGGCCCAGGGGATCCTAGGAATGTTGGTATGATCCCAGGATCATGGTGAGTGCCTCCTGGAGAGTCGGTTCCCTGGGCCTGTCCTCCCCCTGTCGCACAGCAGTCCTCCCAGCTTCCCTGATGTCCTGTGCATCTGTCCCCTGAACCGTGTGCCCAGTGCCACTGACCCAAGGTCCCTGATCGTCCTCTGTTTGTGGGGTGGCCTGGGGTCCCTGTAGTGGTGTGCACACTGCTGATTGACATGTCCTGGGGACAGAGGTATGGGTCCGCTAGGTGGGTATTGTGGTGGTGTTTCCTGAGGGGGAGGCTTTCTGGTGGTGTGTGACTGTGCCTGGTTTACCACCATTGAATGTTCGCTGCAGTGATTCGTAGGTCATAATGTTGTGATAAAAGTTGCATGGCATGATTTTTAGCTTCATTTGGGCTTCAAAGGGGGTGCAAATAGTTTGGAAGAAACTACAGAGGAAGAGGGACAAGGGTGGTGTGTCTCTCCCGGAGCTACAATTCTATGCCTGGGCTTCTAAAAACGGGTAGAATGCTATTACAAACCCCAGATAGGTCTGAGATAGGCATTATCTTTAAAGCTATATTAAAGGACTTTGGGGGTGGGGTCTTTGGGTCCATGTATAAGTTTGCTAACCCAAGTACTTTAAAAAGGTCAGGTTTAAGACACTACAGGGTATGACTGAAGTGTGGTACGGCATTAGGAAGGCAAATTAACTTGGTATAGTAAGCCTGCACCTCTATGGGGCTCACCAGGTGCCCCCGATAGGCTTAATGATCAATCAACACTACCTCTGAAAGGGGCAGGTATCTTAAGGTATAACCAATTGTTTGTGGAGAGAAGGCTTGTATCCTAGGTTGAGCTCTATGAACTGACAGACAACATGGTTTCAAGATTCAAATATTTTCAAAATAATAGTTCATACCAAGCATTGGCTTTGGAGACAGGTGGTTCAAACAAACTGGAAGAGCCTTTAAGCGTGGGGGATCCCAAGATAAATGAAATCTCAAGATGGTACTGGCTCATGATTGACCAGGCAGATGGAGATTTTACATTGCCAGGGGAGTTGTGGAAAGAACGCTGTTGGAGCTTCAGTTTGATCATTTCTGGCAAGTATCTTGAATCTTCTTTATAGTTCTGTAAAACCTGTCAATTTAAAGAGGAATCACCTGTTCTTCCACCACAGACCTTATTGGCCTCCACTCAGATTCGCAAAAGCGGGAAAAGGTAGTACCCCAAGATGAATTAAGTGTGGGTTAGAGAAGCAAAATTTGGGGAGCTGTAAGTAAGGTTTTAATGGATATTCTTGCTGTTACATTCCAGGTCAGACTCTCTCCTGTTATTTTTGGTACTGTGGAGGAGCACTCTAGTTTGAGGAAGGTCGATCAGAAGCTGATTTTTTACATGATCCTTTTAACACGTTGAGAGATATGCAAGAAATGGATAAACAACTCCCCCCAATCTGTGCGGATTGGGTGAGATCTATTAGCTAAAAATGGCCACGACAGATGTGGGAAGTAGAATGCGCAAGTTTTGGACACCCAGGAAAAGTGGCTGGAAAGAGAAGGGAACAAAGTGGGCACTTGTTGAAGTGTGCTCAGTGTTATCTTTGTCCTATGATTACACCCTCAGGCACTATTTTACTTCATTACCTGGTGCGGCTTTCCTGGTATTAAGATTAAGAAGAAACCAGCATAAATGCCTTGGGCATGGTGACCCCTCTAAGAAAAGGGCTTTATCGGTATTGGAATCAAGAATCTAGAGGGCTACCTTAGGTGAAGAGGAAAGAGAAAAAAAATTAAGCCAGGCAGGTGTGCACAATATGAGGATATGTTGTAGAGCAGGAATCACTCAATAGAAACACCACATTTGTAAGTACATGTCTGCATATCATCAGCAGGTTCATGACTGTAGAGTGCCACACAGACTCTACCGCAAATGGCTGTGATGCACTATGCATTCAGAGGCAGGGTGTAGCCAAGGAGACAAATGAATGGATTGTGGATGCTCATGGCCACCCCATAAACGAAATCCAGTGTGTGTGTATGTGTGTGCGCGCGATTTCAACACAGTAACCAGGCCTCTACAATGACCACATATAGGGTATTGTGAATGCATATTCACCTTGCAGTTTCATAATTAACATGGTGTGTAATACATCCAGTTGAAAACTTTGTACTGTTGTAACTTCAGATTGACAAATTTAAACATATGATGACCAATATATCTTGCATCTTCCTTTGTGCAAGCTTATTGTACGTTCTATTTTGTTTCCATATTATATTATAGTACTACTCCTTTGACCTGACTCCATCAGTTTATATAAATTGTTTATTCTTAAACTTTCTGCCTATCAGCCTTCTGCTCCTAAGGAGCCCCCAGAGCCAGGATGTGGTAAGCTACATTTAGCCCCCAGAAACCATATGAAAAAGTTGTGGAAGAAAGCTTCTGGGAACTTGGATCCTAACCAGGAAGTCATGAAACTCTAGAATGACCAGGAGGTGGAATTTCAAGCTGATCAGAAAGTGTGGGTAATGGAGTCAGTGAAATCCAGTCCACTCTAATACCCTTGGGCATGGCCATAAGAAAGGGGGAAGTCACCTACCTTGTGGTTCACAAGACCCCCAGAAACCCTTTTCATGGAACTCCACAACTATAAACCCCACTATGAGAGGTCTGAGGTCACCATGCTGTCAGTGACAGGTGATGGAGAGGAAGAGGAAAGTGAACCTCTTCCTGACCTCCTGTCATCCACAAAAAAGATCAGCAGAACAGCAGAGGGACTGCCTCCAGTTGCTAGGACAGGTTGGCTCTCTGTTCTCCCTTCTAGCTACTGGGCTTACCAATTTGAGTACCCAATGCACTCATTCTGGGCTCAAGCTGCCTATTAAAAAAAAAAAAAACTATTTACAGGCTCTCAGACAACGTGAAGGCCAGTATCAAAGAGGAAGTCTCCAAGAAGCTAGAATTGGGAGTGACTGAGCACTCTAGTAGTCCCTAATTCAGCCCCTGCTACCGGTACACAAATCTATCCGCATGGGGTGCTGCCCCAGAACTCTGTTTTTGTGTGGTATACAGGGAATCTCAACTCATTCATCAAAACTGATGCTCACACCATCCCTATAGCTGATGAGCTCATTGATCAGTTAAGGGATGCCGAATTCCTGAACCCTTTAACCTTACTTCTGGATAATGACAGATTATCTAAATGAGGGAGCCAAAAGAAGTCAGCATTCTCAACCACAGAGGGCCACTTCACATTTAAAGTGATGCCTTTGGAATGAAGAATGCCCCTGCCACCATCCAGAGGTTAGTAAACACGGTCTTAGTTGAGATGGAGGTATTCAGTGCTTCATAGCGCTATCTGTTTCACCTGCAGGAAGTGCTTCAGGCCCTGCAGCAGGGAGGCCTATCAAGACCAGTAAACTCCAAATAGGACTGTGTTGTATATGGGGCATCTTGTGGGCAGGGACAAGATATAGTCCCTCGAGACCAAAATAGAGACTATCTTGGCCTGGGAGACCCCAAAATCCCAGATGAAGATAGAGTCTTACTGGGTGTGAAAGAACTGGGCTGATTGCAGAAGCCCCTCACTTCTTGCCCTCATTTCTAACTGATATTGACTCTGATTGTGTGCTGGGTACTGCTAACCAGTCCCAGGGCCAATGCTCTGTTCAAAATGATATATGCAAAGTAGGCATAATTTTAATTGTCTCTGGCAACCAACATATAAGTCCCTAGTCTATAGTGGGGCAGGTGGGTTTAAGGACCCCAGTGTAGTTAGGATACCCCTGTCGTGTTATTATAAAAGCAGGTCTGCCTTGCTGGCTGCTTTTAAATTAAAGTTATCCCCAAACTTGACTTTGAAATTAAAGTACTTCCAAAGCCTCAAAGTAGCCTACAAATACATCACCCCCAAGGTGTGCCCTAGGTGCGTCAAGGGTTTGGTGTACATATAAGCAGAGACTTTATAAAATATATTATATGAGGTCTGGTGAGGGGAAACCAGCCAAATGTGTTTTTCCCCATTGTAGTACATTAGCTCCGTAGGCTAACATTGGGAGGCTTTATTTTAAATCAATAATGTCTCATTTCTGCTGGAAAAGAGCTAAAATCATTATGTTTAGTATCAAATTAAACATTTGAATAAATTCAAGAACTTGCCAAGGTTTGATTTATTATAACTAGTTCAGAGAACACATTTTTGAGCTCTTCTTGAAAGTTACTAAAATCAGCCCTGTAGTGCCCTTTCCTGATTGGTCAGTCTCTGGCAACCTGAGCCAAGCTACCTTAATGAAGTGTGAAGAGGCATGAGCTGAAAGGAAGCATCTGGTGGAAGGGAAACTGTTGTAGCAGATGGCAAAGCAGGATTAGGGTAGAGTGGCCAAACAGGTTTTCAAAGAAGGGAAAGTCACCTGGGTTAGCAACTAGACATCCCCCATTCCCCCCGCAAGGCAGATATCAGCACCAATAATCAGATTAAGAGAGGAGCTGGAAGAAGTGTGTTACGGAAACTTAGCTACACAAGTGGGTGGGCTCAGCCAGATATAACCACCAAAGAGAGATTTTCTCAATGTATGATTTTTAAAGTATGTTGCTTCCTGGGATTGGCTTTGGCCACACGTCACAGGAATTAGTCATCCCACAGGGTGGCATGCTGCACCCCATTGGTCAGTGGGCCCTCCCCTGATTCCCAAACCAGGAGCAAGGATAAATATGGCAGAGCTGCCCAACATCTCAGATCCCTGCAGGAAGAAAGTACTGGAGAAGAAGGACTGCCCTGCTGAACCACTGGTCTGTACCTGAAGGGCTCCACCCATAAGGACTGCAACAACTGCACACTCTGGGCTTCATGACAAGAAGGACTTTGGCTTGCTTCTGCTACTCCAGGAGTGGACTCCCTGTAAGCTTCATGAACAAAGGAGCTAACCAGAGTCCCCTGTACCAATTCTGGCAAGAGGAGCCTAGCTGACCAGTGGCCAGTGGCCATTTGAGGATTTTGACAAGGTACATTCTGGGAACTGAAGTCCCAACTCCCAAGAAGCAACACAGAGCTTACAGAACCTTGGAAACAGTTGTGGACACTTCAAAGACCCAAAAAGGACTTTTGGAAGATGACTTAGATGTTTGGAGCAACTTTGAACAAAATCAATATTATGAGACCTGCCTGACACCATGAGTCAAGCTGGCTATCTTCAACCGTGACCCAACCTGAATTTTAGATTTGTCCTGCCAGAAGCTCCTGAGCTCCAGACTTCCAGGATTTGACCGGATGTCGTGGAAAGGCATTCCGATGACACTGCATTGAAATTGACTTGCTGGAGAGGGCCGCACAATGTTGAGGAAGAAAAGCTCCAGAAAAATCTTAGTGCAAAGGTAAAACTTTGACCAAGGCCTCCAGCTCAGTGTATCTGAGCAGAGCTCCATCACACTTGGCCTCAGCTTTTAACCATGTCCAGTCAAGCACGACCAGATGTCCCCAGTTGGCGCTTTTTGTTTTTAAGCATTAGAAAGTATATTTTTACATTTTACATCTTTAAAAATTCATATCTCCGGTTCCCTATATTGGATTTCTGTCATTTTGGTATCATTTTAAAGATATTACATTTTCTATTTTTATTAATTGGTTTTGGATTGTTATTGTGCGCTGTGTTATACTTATTTACTGTTCTGTTGATCTTAAATACTTTAAACACCTGTCTCCTAAATTAAGCCCACCTGCTCATGAGCCAAGCTACCAAGGACAGAGCAAGGATTCATTTATTAAGATCTTGACTGGACCTAGTGTGGGATTGCGGCCTGTTGCTAAGTTTAGGTACCTATCTGCCCTTCGTAATAATCCACCTTCTAACACTGGGTCTCACTGGTTATTACAGGAGGTTTTTCAGGGGGTATGGCACCATTGTTGCCCCATAGACTGAGACAACATCTAAGAAGCAGCCTAAGAGCCCAAGAAGGTGATATGTACAGAGGCCAGTCAGTAAGCCTTTGACACCCTCAAACAGGCCATGTGTACAGCCCCTGTGCTCAAGGGCCCTGATGTTTCCTAGGAATTCATCATGCAGACTAATTCCTTTGAGTATGGCATGGGGCAGTGTTATCACAGATAAATGAAGAAGGCCTAGACCAACATTCTGCTTTTCTCTCTGGGCGGTACTTCCAACGAACAGGAGTGGAGTGCTATATAAAGGGAAGGCATTGCAGTGGCCTGGACACTGAAGAACTTGAAACCATACCAGTTTCGGACTCTCTTCTGGGTTTAGGTGGACCACAGGGCACTCAGATGGCTCATGTAGAAGAGAGGTGGGAATCCAAAACTATTGATGTAGTCTATCTCACTACAGAGAATGGACTCCATGGCGGAACACCGCCCTGGGTCAGACTACGATGCACTCCAATACTAATTGTCTGTCCAGGTTCTTCTGCCTTAGTGATGAGAACTCTCACTGGGTTGGGTAGTAATCCCCACTTTCTGCATTGAGGGACACATTTTAGACCTGTCATTCCTCAATTCCTTTGCCCTTATCCTCCTGTTTTTGCTAACATTTGATTTTGTTGCATCTAGGATGCTGTGCACTTTAACACTCTTAACCAGTTTGTCTCATTTAAACAGGGTAAAATTAGCATACACCTGACTGGCATATTTAATTATCTCATATGCCCCTTGTAGAGTGGTATACAATACCGCAGCCTCTGTAAATGAAATAGTACTAGGGTTCTGCAGGTCTTATTGTGCCATCCCCTTAAGAAATGGCCCAACTCTCCCATTGCAGCCTGAATGCTGTTTTAAACAGCCAATTCGACTGTCCAATATGACCCCTTTGTTAAGCATTAGACTCCCCTTTTATTGAGTCTACCTCTCCCCTAAGGTGGGCCCTAATTAGCCCACATTGCAGGGCACATTGTCATTAAAAGTCTCGACATGTACTTTTCATTTTTACATGTTCTGATAGTGAAACTACCTCCCCAATAGTATAGTATTTGGATGCCTTATCACATTTAATAAGTGGTAACTTCTGATTAGGAACAGGCGATCATTTTATGTTTGGTGTCTGATAAATAATAATTAAAAAACGTCTTTAATGGCAAAGTCATAGTTTGAGTTACAATTTATAAAATTACATTTTTAGAAAGTTGGCATTTTCCTGCCCTTGCTATTTGATGCCTGCAGCCTGTTCTTGGGTCACTTGACTGGGTGTAGTTGACAGTTGGATGTAGTTTCACACAATTGAGAAATTAGGTATGACTTTATGGACCATTACTGGCAGGATGGGGGAGGAGCTGGGTACAGCCCTACTTACAACTGAATTGGCTGCGCTCTGCCTTCACACAAAGGAATTGTCAACCCTGCATTGTTCATGCAGACTGTTAGGAGCCAGGGTAGGGAAAGAAGGACACTTCAAGCACTTCAGAAGGAATTCTCTAGAACGTTCTCTCACTTTAGAAAAGGCACCAGGTATAAAAATAGGACCTTTTCAGTTTAATTTCTGGACCTGCAGGAGGGCTTTCAGAAGACTGTCTACTGTGTACTCAACAAGACTGCTTTGTTGCACCTGGAAGAAGTGCTCTGCTGCCTGGACCCTGCTGTGAACCCTTAGAGGCTTGTTCTGCAGCTTGAGCCCTGCTCTACTGCCTGAACCCAGGACTACCAGACTGACTACAAGGGCTAGTGGGTTGATTTCCTGATCAAAGCATCAGGGGCAGAAAATGCTCCCACTACCTTGAACCTGTACCTGGATCGAGCCTGAATGAGTCCTAACTCCTTAAGTGCTGCCCCTCTAGTCCTGGACCCTTGCTGGTGGTGCTAAAGGTGCCCAGATAGCCAAAATCCAAAACTCAGGACCTGTTTTGTTGCCTAAAATTGTTTTGAAAACTGAGAGGGGACCAGGACCAACCTGCTCCTCTACTTACTCAAGGTGCTTCGCCAGTCAGCTTGACTTCATGTTTGTCCTGCTACAACTGCCAGCTTTGTCCTGCTGGAGATTTTCAACTCCCAAAAAAGAGACAAAGGGTGTCATTATGAGTTTGGTGGAGGGGATTACTCCATCACAAACATGACAGATATCCCGTTCGCTGTATAACGAGTTCCATTATATCCTATGGAACTTGTAATACAGCTGACAGGGTATCCGTCATGTTTGTGTGGAGAAATCCCCTCTGCCAAACTTGTAATGAGGATCTAAGTCTGAACAAAGAAATCTTCACAGTGGTTCATCCAAGGGCTCCCAGATGATGACTCCTCCTCCTTGGACATCGCCTGCAGCCTTGTGCAGCTGAACTTTAGCTTCACAAGTACATTTTCACAAAATGTATTCTAAATCCTAAGGTAAATGCCACCTAGGCTCAATCCACCTTTTTGTATCCGACTCACCCTCCATCGCAGCCACACATATTTTTCGACTTTGACCCGGTCTCCTGTGACAAGATGTCTGTGGTTGATCGTTTAGGCGCAAGTTTTTGTTTTAAGCTTTAAAAATTCATAACTCCGGTTCTACTAATTGGATTATTGTTGTTTTGGTTTCAAATAATATGTAAAAAGTTACTCTATTTTTCTAAATTGGTTTGGGGTCTTTCATGTGTTGTATTTTCACTTTATTACTGTTTGTGTGTTGCATAAATGCTTTATACATTGTCTCCTGGTTATGCTTGACTGCTTTCATGCCAAGCAACCAGAGGGTTAAGCACAAAATAATCTAGTGATTGTGGCTGTTGCTTGAGCAGAGTTAACAACCCACTCACCCAACATCCCTTTTTCTCACCCTGATCACATGGTATTTCCAGGTGTATTATTCTATTTGTGCAAATATGTTACATTCCATATTTATTATAATATATCTTATTTGTATACATTTACTGGATTTATGGTTTGGTATTGAACGTGCCTCAAATAATCTGAGAAATGATCGAAAAACCCCTCCCTCAAAAAGATGACTAATATGAGGTGACCCATGCTGCACCCAAATATGGTACTCTGGCTCATTAAAATCCATCAGGAAATGTAGGCCCCTGTACCCAAGGTAGGGTATGTATGTTATTATGTAAAATATGGTTGCATTATGAAATCCAAATGTGACGTGATGTTTGAATGAGTTTCAACCTGACACATATAAAATTTTATTTCAGGAAAAAGCATCAAACATCAGTACATAAGCACACGTAATACATCATGTGGAAGTTGTTGCATGCGGAGAAAGATCACAGTTCATTATATTCTGGTATGGATAAAATTCTTCTTTAGTTTGAAGAAAGGGAGAACACAGACAGAGACGTCTGTTACGGTCATCAGCCAGCAGAAATGGACTCACCACCCAAACAGAACACTCAGGGTCACGTACATTTACTTAGAAAATACAGCAAATGTGCATGAATCCAGCACTGCATGGGCATCATGCTACGGTCACCACAGAATTGACTGCTGACACAATCAGTTTTCACACAGTGGATCCTTTGTGTCACTGTGACCCTGTAATACTTTCGGACGGATCTAAGAAAAGTAGTGCTGCATCAAATGCAGCGCCAATTTTCTTGCATTCCCCTTCACCCCCATGACGCCATTATGTGTGCACCATATTTAAGGTACAGAGCACCATGGCACTAGTTAGAACAATAGCAAAACTATTGTGGTGCGTTGCAACACTAGCGTCAAAACGTTTGATGCTAGTGTAGCAGAGTGCAAGGAGGCCCATAAATTTAAATGGGTGCATTTTAACGCCTGCTATGATCAGGGGTTAAAAACGATAGAAAACATGGCACATTGAAATATTTTAAATTTCACTGTGCCATTTTTTTGGGACCCATAACGGGGGAACACCCCCTTGACTACAGTATGCCTAATGCTTAATATGGTGTAAGGGGTTACAAAGTGCCGCACTTCATGAATTGCACCACTTTGTAAATATGGCACAGGAAAAAGGCCACCCTAGCACTGCCTTAGCATTAAAAAATGACACTAAGGCCCGTATTTATACTTTTTTTAGCGCCGCATTTGCGTCGTTTTTTGACGCAAAAACGGCGCAAACTTGCAAAATACCATTGTATTTTGTAGGTTTGCGCCGTTAGCCGTCAAAAAGCGGCGCAAATGCGGCGCTAAAAAAAGTATAAATACGGGCCTAAGGGAGCACTAAAGTAGTGAAAGGGGCTCTTAAATCTGCCCCTTTGTATTGTGACAATTTTACATCTCACCCACTTTATGGGATTGAGATATTAAGAAACCCCATTGTTTTATTTCCCGTAAAAATGTCTCTGACTGAGTCAACATTCTTAAAAAGAATCTTTAATAACCAGATTAATTGAAGAAATAAATATATAATTTTAGGTAAAATATTCATTTTTCGCAAGAATGCAGAGACCCACCAGATATGGAGAGATATTACCAATTATGCAACCACAGAGAAGCATTTCGTAATAGAGGTTAATAATTTAAATGTTCAATTTAGTCTACCCAGCTACTAATCTTAATGTCTAAATAAGTTGTTTCTGTCCCTATTCGGTGACGAAGTCTGCGAATCGAGTGGTTGGTGATCAATTAGGTTTTGTCTGGATTAAGCTTGTTACGTGACACACTAACAATCAGTTTCTTGCTTCAAAAGTGCAAGAGAATTCAAAGGAATAAACGCCGATGTAATCTGCATATACAGAGACCTTGAGCACCTTTAAGTAAGGCGTCCAATTTCTATACTTCTGCAGCATAGGCCTCATATAGAATTCTAAATAGATTGCTAAGAGCATAGGAGACATATGTCACCCTTTCTGAGAGGCAGAAGTTATTGCTAAACGTTTGAATTCCAACCCCATAGGTACAATTCCAATTCCCAAATTTGTGTATAGGCCCAGTACGTATCTCATATATCTTATGGATAACCTTGTATACAATATTCACCCGATATTTCTTCTGTGAAACCTTGTATACCTGTCTTTAATGCATCCCAAGAACTTTCTATATGTACTGAATTAATATTGCTATCAAGAAACTCCCTAGTTGAATCAGATATATGCTCGAAACCCCTTATCCAGCAATAAGTTCCGATCAAAAGTCTATTTTTTACTTTACCCTACATCAAACCCAGTTCAGATTTTCTTAATAAATGGGTTATGGTCCACAATTAGTATAGGACCTATATAGATATCTGATTGGATATCAAACTACAGGGTATTAAAACCATGACCGTTTCTGATTATTGTCTGTGCCCTAAGGAAGGATATGTACAACGAGGTTCATGTGGTTTAGGCAATTGTCATGCATCAGCCGAAAATTACTTAATTCTAAATATTGCTTTTGGAACTAATGTTATTCAAGCTATTTTGTTGTATCTGTTATCCATTATATAATTGAAATCAACTAGCAAAATCATCTCTCCTGACCACCAAGTAATCTCAGGGGTAAATTAACCATAGCTACTGGGACAATCCTTATTAGGGTCGTAGATTATTAATTGGCGCTGAATGCAAAACTGTTTAATTACCCATTGCCTCCATGAATCTCCCTTCGACTCCAATGCTTTAAAATCTTTTCTATGCACTCCTATTAAAACAAATTGAAATCTGCTGCAGTGTGCTAATATTCATGTTAAATCCTAGTTTTTGAAACCAAGATCTATCTTTATAGATAATATGAGTTTTAGAAATGCATATTATGGCCCATATTTATACTTTTTGACGCAAAACTGCGCTAACGCAGTTTTGCGCCAAAAAAATTAGCGCCGGCTAACGCCATTCTGAAGCGCCATGTGGGCACCGTATTTATTGAATGACGTTAGCCGGCGTTAGCCGCCGGCGCTGTCTGGTGTGCGTTAAAAAAAACGACGTACACCAGGCAGCGCCGGCGTAGGGGGAAAATGGCGTATAGGCGTCCACATATGGTGCAAGTCAGGCTGAGGCAAAAAAATCGCCTTAACCCGATTTGCGCCAAATTTTTATGACGCCCATCCCCCATTGAAATGACTCCTGTCTTAGCAAAGACAGGAGTCATGCCCCCTTGCCCAATGGCCATGCCCAGGGGACTTCTGTCCCCTGGGCATGGTCATTGGGCATAGTGGCATGTAGGGGGGCACAAATCAGGCCCCCCTATGCCACAAAAAAAATTAAAAAAAAATACTTACCTGAACTTACCTTAATGTCCCTGGGGTGGGTCCCTCCATCCTTGGGTGTCCTCCTGGGGTGGGCAAGGGTGGCAGGGGGTGTCCCTGGGGGCATGGGAGGGCACCTCTGGGGTCTTTCTGAGCCCACAGGTCCCTTAACGCCTGCCCTGACCCAGGCGCTAAAATCCGGCGCAAATGCGGGTTTTTTAGACCCGCCCACTCCCGGGCGTCATTTTTGCCCGGGAGTATAAATACGACGCATATGCATCGGAGTCATTTTTTAAGACGGGAACGCCTACCTTGCATATCATTAACGCAAGGAAGGTGTTCACGCAAAAAAATTACGCTAACTCCATGAACTTTGGCGCTAGACGCGTCTAACGCCAAAGTATAAATATGGAGTTAGTTTTGCGTTGAATTTGCGTCTAAAAAAACGACGCAAATTCGGCGCAAACGGAGTATAAATATGCCCCTGAATGCCTAGGCTGACTAAGGACGTGTATATCTGCCAATTGTTATAGGGACATTCTGCAAACTTTGAATATGAAATTCAAACCCAAAAGTGGGTGCATGGCATATTTCAGATGGAGCCAGGACATGAGTGCACTGTTTTACCTGCGTTGATTTTATTTCTGAGTATTACACTGCTGAAATGAAATCATTATTCTGCTTATTGTTGCTGCCATTAGGAGATTTAGAGCTATGGCTTGTTTATTTTTAACAATCTCTTGAAGCATTTTTAATGCTGATTATTTTAATAGTTTGGATGTTGCTTGCGAATCAGTATTTGTACTCCAGAAAACCTAATATTTGCTTCTTGTATTGTATGTAATGGCTTTACGTAGCTGTAATAAACTTCACTCAGTATAGATTACTTTTGTCATTCTGTTTGGCTAGTAACGTTCCTTTGCTCATTGCCACAACACAATATAGGAGTGTTAGGTTTGAACACACCCCAGTTTAATACAATTTTTTTAGACAAATAATTTGCCACACGCTAATAATTTGATGATTATTACTGATTCTTTAATATATGTTAAGTGATAGGAGGTAGGTGCATGAGTAGGTACCTGCTGCTCTGTGTTATGTATAATACTACTATTTTTTTAAACTTTTGTTCTGTGCCATTAGGATTATTCAGCATGACTTATCAAATTTGATTTCATGGCCATCTCAGTCACACCATCGTTCTCTTTTGATTATCAGAAATGTGTACCTCTATTTTTTGCCTCCTTGATAATGTAGTAATCAGCACCAGGCACTATTGTGGTTATTGACTATTCATCAGTGAGTAAACAATCCTGTATATCTGAGGAAAGGTTGTTGCATAAATCTAAAGCAATTTCTACTGAATTACGTTTGCTAATAACAGTCTTTAAACTACTACCTCTTTCCAATTGGTCTGTGATTCAGCTATCAGTACATAGTGTAATTTAAATTTCAGGATAAATGTTCCCATTGCACCTGCTGAGTTTGTTGTTGACATGTTAACATAATTAGTATTACCTTGTTGCTCTTCTGTTGCCTTTGTAGCCAATGCCCTGTGCGCTTGTTCCGAAGATTCTTGAATTTCTCCAAAAGAGCTGGCGCTTCACTGCCACCAACGAACCCAGAGCTGCTATCAGAGTCAGGCAGTGCCTCTCAGGGTGAACAGTGGGGAATAACGATGAACTCCTGCAGCATTCAGTGTCTGGCAGTCTTCAGCATACTTCGAAATGTCACAGATGAGCGGCATGAATCTCCAGCAGCTGTAGGTCCTCATGTGCTTTCAGGATCATTCCTTACCAGTGCAGGGACTACATGGTTTCCACAGCACTGATCTGTAATATTAGGCATGATCCTGTAGCACCTACAGCTACCATACTTCTTTTGGTGTTGTAGAACAGTGCAATTTAAAGCTTGTTGAGTATTAGGACTGTATCACACCAAATATGATGTGCATTATAATAGAGGTTATAGCAAGAGGCATCCACAAAATTCAGTGAACTAATGAAAATTCAGAGAAGAATCTCTGACTTTGGCTGCCATAAAGGCGGCATTGTAAAAAAGGAGCCACTGCAGGTAGTGGACCAGACGGACAATATTATGCATTCACCATGTTCCCCCTCTCTTTAAACAAACTTTTTAAAATACTTTTGAACCTGTCCTTTTCTGCAGGGTCATTCCAGATGTTTGCCTTGCTTTGCTGAACCAGATTTGTATTGGCATTTAGGACTCTGAGCACTTTACTCCTGCTAGTCTGTGTTAAAATCATTGGGCTCCGCTGGGAAATATAGTAAAAGTGGTATACATCTGATTGGTATATTAAAATTAGCCTATAACTCAGTAGTAAATGGTATTACATGTACCTGGGGCCTGTACATTAAATGCTACTAATGAGCTGCGGCATTGTGCTGCCAACTAAAGCAGCACTATAAACATTTTTCAGGCCTGCCACAGCAGCCTGTAGTCCGGTTTTACACTTTCATTTCAACCTGGAGAAATAAACCTTTAGCCAGGCCTAAACCTTCCTTTTTAATACATATTTCTGCCATAGGGTAAGCCCTAAAACTGCCCATTGGGCAGGTTGTAGTCTATTTAGAATGTTAGAAATGTACTTTTACCTTTTACATGTCCTGACAGTATAAAACTCCTAAAGTTGTTTTTCACTGGATTACCTTATTACACTTAATCAGTAATAACTCCAGTTTGGGAACAGACAACAAAATGATTATTTCACTCAGTTGAACTGTAATTTAAATCTGTATTAAATTGTAAACATGGTCATATTGGATTATAGTCATATTACATATTTAAATAACTTGTGAGACCCAAGTAAAGTGGCACTACCTGTGCCCAGGACATGTAAATCAAATGCTATTGGTGGGTCTGCAGCAATGATTGTGCCACCCACTTAATTAGGCATGTAAACATGTTCCAGGCCTGTCATTGCAGCCTGTAAACCTTTTTTCAGGCCCAAACCTACCTTTTTGATACATATAACTCCCCCAATGGTAGACCAAGGGCAGCTTAGAGGGCAAGTATTTAAAAAGTAGAGCATGCACTTTTAAGTTTGACATGTCCTGGTAGTGAAAATCTCTTAAATTCATTTTTCACTGCTGCAGGACCTTACCAGTCCCATATGATAACATTGGGGTTGACTTATTACATTTTATAAGTGCAATTTCCAAATGGGAACAGGTAACCATATCATATTTTGTGTCTCTGGAATTGGAATTTAAAATCAACACTTACGGCAAAGTCAGATTTTAAATCACAATTTTGAAAATGCCACTTTTAGAAAGATGGGTTTTTCTTGCCTTAGACATTTGGTGTCCACAACCTGTCTCTAGGTCACATGACTGGGTGAAGCTAACAGTTGGGCTTTGTGTATTCCTCCTACGCAGAAAAACACAATAGGGAGATTAGGTGTGATTGGAAAGGCAATCACTGAAAGATTGGGAGGGAAGAGCTGGACCCAACCCCACATACACTTGAATAGGCTGTGTGATGCATCCGTACAAATGGCTGCATTCCTCCTGAGATTAGTCTGGAGCTAGGGGCAGGAAGGAGGGTCAGCTGTGCACTTCAAAGGTGTGCATCTGGAAGCTTCTAACAACTTCCAATGCACAACTGTGTATAAATATAGAACTCAGACACCCACTCTTCAGTATACTTCTGGAGCTGTGGATACTCTGCCAGGAAGAAGGACTGCTGTGTTGCTGGAAGGACAGTCACTCTGCTGTACCGCTGCTCTGAAGAAAATGTTGCCCTGCTGTGCTGACCTGATGCCTGCTTCCCTGTTACCTGGGGAGGAAGGACTGGACCTGCAAATTCATCTTGAACCCAGGACTCCCAAAGTGACTCCAAGGGCTAGTCTACTGGCCTCCTGATCTGCACTTCAGGGACCTAAAAGGCTCTGTACCACCCTGTTCCAATGCCTGGGCCCATCTGCAGTGTGTTTCTGACACTCAAGTGGTGCCTTTCAGGTCCTGGACCCTTGGTATGGCTCAGTGGGCTGCAATTAAGCTTTTGGGCTCTTCAGTCACACCGCGATTCAGCCCAAAACTCTGTCAGCCCAACTGTTCATGGTCCAGCATTGACAACTTGTGGAGGCTGCCAATGAGAAGCTTTGTGCTACTCCAACAGAATTCTGCTATGCTCTCTGTTCCTCACGGCCCTCTTGCACGTGAACAGGACTCTTGGCCTAGACTGGACAAGGGCAATTTCAGTGGGCCTAACCTGGTGACTGTAGTTGACCCTTGCCCCATCGCGGTTGGCCTGAATTTGTGATTTTGACCTGGTCCAATGCAACCAGATAATTGGTACTTTATGCTATTTGGCACTATTTTCACTACAATATTCAAACATTTATAACTCCTGTTCTTCTGACTGGATGTTTGTCATTTTGGTGTCAAATTATGTATTAAAAATATTTTTCTAAATTGGTTTCGGATTTTTCTTGTGTTGTTTTATAACTTTATTACTGTTTGTGTGCTGCATAAATGTTTTACATATTGCCTTACTTTGTTTGTGCCGTGCTACCAAAAGGTTAAGCATGGCTTTATTTAGTGACTTTTGCAGTTCACCCTGACAAGGATTATATTTATTCTTTAAACCGGGCTTTCCCTCTTCTCAGCTAATAACCTGATTTCTCACAAATTTCAATAAGAATACTTTTACAGGTTTGGACATGGTTCCCTCAGTTGTCAGTTTACTCTAAATAGCTCTTTGGTCCCACAGCCCTTTTCAACCTACTTCGTAAAGATGTTCACAGCTCTGCAGTTATGGTATACTGATTGCTGGATAGAGTTGAGTTCTTCAACCCACCAAATTGTATAATACTGTCTGCTTTGTACAATATCAGCAATACGTATGTATCCTGGTATCTCACTCATATTTCATGGTAGTTTAAAAAATATTTGCATGTATCTCAGTCATTCTAAAAAAAATATATACAATTTTCAATCAATTTGCTCGTAAGGTCGGTTCTCAATTTTTGAGCAGAAGGCATGTGGGTAGATTTTCTTATCATGTGCAAACAAATAAACTTAGAGGTCTCCAATATGGACAAGAATTATGGGGTGAGAAGGTTTATACTATAATTATTATTATTATTATTATTATTATTATTATTAGTGTTATTGGTATTATTATTACTATTATTATCATCATCATCATAACAATAGTGTTAGAAATTATTCACGCTGAATGAAGTAAGTGAACCTTTATTACTTGAGTCCTCTAATAACTCTTGCTTCTTCCTCCTTCTCCCCACCAACATTCTATAGTCAACTCCACATGAGGATTCTAAATTGGAGCGTGGAACATTACAATGATAATAAACAATGAGGGGAAGTGGAACAGAGAAGAAGTGAAATGCACCATATAGATTACAACACACCTCCTTATATCAGATTTTTTTTTTACAAAGAAAGCACAATTCAAAAAAAGTTCCAATCATGTTGAATTGAATACAACGTAACCCAAGATATAAGAGGAAAAACAAATACAATAAAAGTACAGTTCTGAAAATGCATCATCCATATCGAGTAGGAGAGAAGTTAACCCATTTTGTAAAGTGACTGTCAACAAGGACAATGGTTCCTGGCTTCCTTGGGTCTAGTATTTATTGTGGAAATGTTCCCTCCTCCCCGATCCTCCTCATATATGAAAATGAGGGCCTCATGACACCAGCCTACATTGTCCATACACCAAGCACAACCATCTTCCATCACCACAGAATTACATTTAGAACATTTATTACTTTCTGGTTTGGAGGAAGATGACAGTCTAGAGTGTGTGGTGTAAGGTATTTTATTAATAGCCCAATGTTCTTTGTACAATTTATGTTTCATAGTTCCCCATTTGATGCCACACATAGGGGGTTATTACAACTTTGGAGGAGGTGTTAATCCGTCCCAAAAGTGACGGTAAAGTGACGGATATACCACCAGCCGTATTACGAGTTCCATAGGATATAATGGACTCGTAATACGGCTGGTGGTATATCCGTCACTTTACCGTCACTTTTGGGACGGATTAACACCTCCTCCAAAGTTGTAATAACCCCCATAGTCTTGTAATTGATGTGTATTTCTATCTTTTCTTTGACTGAGTCTTTATCCCCCCATACAGGACTATCACCATTAAGCCGATTGGGTGAAAGTTTCAACCTAGAATTTCTATCTTTGAGGGAAACAAAAGGTGATACATCATTAGGTGTGGTATGACATGACCACGATATTTTCCTTAAGGCTCTCTCAACTTGTTCCCATGACATTAGGGGTAATCTTATTGTATCTTTGATCATCCTATTTACCCTTTCCACCAGACCATTGGCTTTAGGACAATACAGGGGTGTTCTTGCAGGGCTAATGGATACGTTTTTAAAAAATTGTTTAATTATTTTCTGAAGAAAATAGCACACCATTGTTGGTCACTATAGTTCTGGGAATGCCCTATTTGGAGAATGTATCTGATTAAAATTAAATAAATGAAAATGCGTTGATGTTGTTCACTGCTTACTAGAAATCCAATGGGAATGGTAATCTACAATACAAATGTGTTGTCAACATTGCACATATTAATAGGTCCTATCATATCTAGACCTGGTTTTTCCCCGGGTTTAGAGGGTACCTCAACTGGATGTACTTTTGTCTTCTCACTAGAACTACACACCAAGCAACCTTTCACCTTTTCTTCTACCATAGAATCCATGTATAGAAAACAATAATCATTCCTGATTTTACTATACTTCATACTGTGCCCAGGGTGACCTTTGTGGGCAATCATAATGATACATTCCCTCATATCCATAGGTGGTACTATTGAAGTGGATCTCAAAACTCTATTACATACTACAGATAACTAATCTTTCACATTCCAATATGGTATGAGGTTCTATGGTGATCCATTATACATTTTAGGCCAACCTTTGTTCATTTCCTTTTTGACAGGAATTAACATCGTGCTAGCGTGTTTAGTCCTTAGTAAGTAAACTTACAAGGGGACGCGTATAGATCGAAGAACCTTTTGTGTAGCATAGAGTATCTTAGTTATGCGGTAGACTATTGAACCATCAACATCACTATAATCAATATCAAACATTAATGAAAAATCTATCTAATAATAAATACCATCACTCTCAAGAAGGTTAATCGTTTTTATTCCCTATTAGTTACAATTCTAATCAAAAACCTTTATTCTACTTTATTACTAATCAAGCTTTATTACTCATCACAAAAGCATTATGCGTCCAAGAATCGTAAAATCAAAGCAACATTAACTAATAATTTCTCAACACATGGCATTGTAATTCAGCAAAGTAATTGTCTTCAGTCAATTGTCACCGTCAATATCACTCTTGTCAGCCTACCTAACCCAGATTAGCATCAGCATGTGGGTCTTCATGTGAAAACAATTTGGAAAAACATTATTTTGGAAAAATCTATCTAAGAGATTAAATTATTTAAAACAGCGCAGTTGGAACCTAGAAGGAAAAGCACAAATTAGTCAGTCACATTATTATAGCTACCTATCCAAGATGGATCAGAAAAGAGTCAGTCTTTGTCTCCAGGTCATCAGTCGTCAGCAAAGCATCAGGCTCACAGAGGGTAAGCCCATTTATCAGCACTTCGGACAGCGTCTTCTGACATCATCAACTTTCTCCTCTCCGCTCTAATTTTTCTCCCCTTGTCATGACTTTTTATTAGGGTTTCTCAGTCCATCCCACTAACTGCTAATTGGTCAACCTTATCAGAAGTTATGACTCTAACCTATAGTTTTTGTTTACCGCATATACATGTCTATTCAGGATTCAAGTTCCATTAGTTTGATTGGTTCTTCTGTCAATGAGAACATCATCCGGCTCTTCAAGTAACAAAATTGTTGCACACAGTCTTTTAGTCAGAGTTTCCATTGTTCAAGTCCTTGGAAAGTGCATTTAGCCTACACTACACATAATTGTATCAAATTGTCTTCATCATCTCCTGTCTACTAGTACATTTGCAGAATGTTCTAGCAGAGCCTTCTGAACTCTGCACAGTTCAAGGTCCTTCTCTCCAGTTCCAGTCCTTGGAGGCCTTGGAGTGTCTCCACGATAGAGCAGGCAAGGCCCAGTGAAAACCAGGCCCTCAGTTTGGCTAAGTTAAGAATGCAAATTAACACAAAACATAGGTTATACATCCAAATATGACATATTAATACATTTTTAATGAATATTTTTTATTATTTAGCATCTTGTTAATACACATGGTGACCACTACTCGTGGGCACATTTTTGTTTACACACGTTATTTTCAAATATTAGTTTCTGTATAGAATTTTCTCATTAATGAGCACACGCGAATCAAAATTTCTCATATTAACATGTCTGCTCCAACAATGGTATCTTTTTTTATCACATTGTTCCCTTTCTACTTTGTTAATGGCTATAATTTCAATAGATCAAATAGCTTCCTCTAGCGGTTTTACTTGGGAATCTTCGCATGCAATGGGAAACCTAGAGAGACAATCTGCAACTTGGTTTCTGATATCATATTAAAGTTGTAATCTTGTGATTCTAAAACCCATTTAGAGATGGGGTAGCTTTTTCAACACACTTAGAAGACATGGGAATTAGGGCTTTATTGTCTGTTCTTAAGATCAATGGTATGCCCCACAAATAAAACCTAAAATGAGTTATGGCCCAACAAAATGCCAATGCTTCCTTTTCTAGCGTGGAGTAGTTAAGTTCAGCATCCTTTAAGGGTCTGGACTCAAAAGCTATTATTTTTCCTTCCCGTCATTTACCTTTGGAAAGAGATACACCTAGACCTTTCATACTGGTGTTAGTTGTCAATGTGCTTTTTAATTCCTGCATCAAACATGCCTAGGTGGGGGGGCATCAGAAACGGCCTCCTTGACTAGAATGAAGTCACATTGGTACTGAACACTTCAATCAAATGGAACTCCTTTTTTAAGTAAGGCTGTCATGGAGTGTACTAGTTAAGAAAAGTTTTGATTATGTAAGGACATATTACTCCACTAATCCCAATAAGGATTTTAGCTCTTCTTTGATGATAGGCGCCGGTGCTAGCTGGATAGCATCCACTAAACTGCCCTTGGGTTTCATGCCATCTTCAGGAATGGTTTTCCCACGATATTTCTCTGACTTGACTCCTATCTTACACTTTCTCTTTTGTATTAAATCCTGTCTTGCTTAATTTACTCAAAATTTCTTCAAGTACATTATCATGTTCCTCTTGGATTTTCCGTAAATCAAGATGTTGTTTTTAAAACAGAGGAATTTACTGGTTCCCTGCAAACTGTGCTGCATAACTCACTGGAAAACTGCTACAGTGAAGGCTAAACCAAAAAGGCATCTTGAAGAACTGGTATGCTCAAAAAGGAGTTATAAAGGAGGTTAATGCTTTGGAGTCTGGATGAAGAGCAACCTGGTACTAGGCTGATGAGCGGTCTATTATACTGAAATATTTTGCACCTTGAGTAACACATAACATTTCATTGATGTTCGAGAAAGGGTGCCTGTCAATCCATGTATTCGCATTGAGATCTGTGGGATCAATGCATAAAGAGATATTCTTCCCTCCTTCTTTAGATGCCATAACAATGGGGCAAGCCACTCTGCACTTTCAATTTTCTCAATGACCCTTATGCTTCCTAGATTGCCTAGTTCTTTCTTAAGTGGCTCTCTCATAAGTAAGGGTATGGAATGTGCTTTGCGCATTACTGTCTTAGCCTTGGCTTTGAGTTTGATTTTGTGGAGGAAACCTCTGACAAACCTAGTTTCTCAATAAAAACCTCAGGGAACGTCTTGCATACCTCCATGCCTATAAAAGATCTGTTGACTAAGTACACTTGCAACAGCATCAGGACCCAGTTTCAGCCCTAAATCCCTTTGGTGTTGCTACCCTAAAAGGTTGGATCTTTGTTTAGAGATGTATATCTTTTGTATAGTAGTCCTATCCTTGAAGGGTATGTGCATGATAAGCATTCCTGCTAGAGGGGAATAGGGTACTTATAGCATCCCCCTGGGTTCATATCAGGAGGTAACATAGTATAATCTTTACCTTGAAATTTTCCTTTAAAGGTAGTTTAATTTATCAATGTATAAGGAGAGCAGGAATCTGCGAAAACAGTGAATTTAACTCCATCCAGAGATATTTTAAATGTTGAATGTGTAGCTTCAGGATTTACCAACACACTGGCTATCTGGAATACAATATTTGTCTTCTGCAGGTCTTCATTGTTGATCATGTGGGTAACTCAGATTCTCATATCCTTACATACTTTTGCAAAAATGTCCTTTTTTGTTGCTCTTCCTCCATGTCATCCCTCCAATAGGACACCTAGGATTTTTTGATGCTTCTAGTATTCCTACATCAATAAAAATTCAATGTATTATTTTCAGACTTTGGGTTATATTCATCCATAACATTCATTTTACCTCTGTCAACTTTTTCTGAAACTTTGTGTACATTGCAATCAGTTGCTAAATTAGTAGCTACAGATTCCTTCATTTCTTTCATACCGTATGCCATATGTTCTATGCTTTAAGCTCTGTCTATAGCATGATTTAAATCTGGATTTTCTGCTTACAATTTTTCTTGGCCTTTAGAATATCTTGTGCACCTTATTAGGTGATCTCTGATAAGAGAATCTGTAAATGATCCTAAATTACAGACTAACCCTCTCAGGACTTCATGTCCCTAACCACTTTTCATTCTTTCCATGTGATGTAGAAAAAAAATATGATGTTCTGAAACAACATTAATCGCTTCTACAAACTGTTCTTCCAATTTCCTGAGGATGTTTTGAAAAGTGTCTGTTCGCCTCCTTGTGCTTTGCCTTCACCCTCTTGGCCATCAGTGCTTAATTCCGGCAACTCATCAAAAATCTCTCTAGTATTTGTTCCTAAATTATATAAAAGTACAAGCTCTTTACGCACTGAGGAGAACCTGTCTCCTTCAATGGCAATAAGGTAAGACTCAAATAATCTAATCCATCTCTTCCAGGGAATCAATGGTTCATACTGGTCATTTAGGAAGGCAGGAGGTTGTGACCTTGCTAATGAATAATAATAATAATTTACAGTTAGGCTGCAAAATAGAATGCATAATGAACTGCTTGCAAAGCGGGAACCTAATAGTACATGTGATAATAACAGCAATATACTCACAATGTAACAACTAGGGAAACTTATCAAAGTAAAATGCAGGGGTAATACTTTGCATGGGAAATAAATGCTTGTTTTGCTCTATGACTAGTCAAAGAAGCCACAAAATCAAATGAAGAGAGAATAAGTGTGGATGAACAGCATTAATTCCACAACTTCTATGTAAAAACACACACTCAGAGAGAGTCTGTGAAATCACCTGGAACTTGAAGAACCCCGACTGATCACTATGAGGTGATGGAACCTTCGTAGTTCACACAGCAAATTTCAAGGAGGACTAAAAGTAATTGACACAGTGGCAGATCGACCTTAATGAAGTGGAACACTGAGTCTAGAAGAAACACAGCAGACAATCCTCTTGGCATGTCGGCAGAATTCCCTCACCCGGGTGTGTTGCGTTGAGGAAGTGGCACTCATTGGGGTAAACTCCGACGAAAGCTTCCTGGTAAGGCGGCACCAACAATATGTTCCTGATGAGGCAGAGCAAGGCCAAAATCCTTCCAGAGGGCATGATTGAGAAAAGGCAATCTGACGACCTCCACCTCCAATGGCCCAATGGAATAGCAGCATGTCAGTACAAGCTAAAGGAAAAGCGAGAAAAGCAGGGATCCTTGAAAGGAGGTGTACTCTAAGGTGGAGCCTCAAACAGAAGGCAAAATTTCCTTCATTCCTTCCTGCGTTCATCAACAGCTAAGGAATTCCCCTCAGAAGAGATGAGAGTTGCTCACCCTGTCTAAGTGAGGGATGCACCTTATCCCTTCAGTGATCAGCTTCCGAGCCGTGAGACATCGGACCCAGGCTCGTCAAAGGTCCACAGGCAAACACAGGCACTGGTAGTAGAGGAAAATCTCCAAGAAGCAAAGGCAGTAGGATAAGGGGAGTAGACTTCAAGCTGCCCCCTCTGCAGCACTGAAGATGCTGCCAAAATGTTAGAAATGATTCACACTGAACAAAGAAAGTTAAACTTTTATTACTTCACATAAGTCCTCTAACAACTCTTGCCCGTTCCTCCTTCTCCTCACCAACATTCTATAGTCAACTCCACATGAAGATTTTTAAACTGGAGCGCAGAACATTACAAGGGTGATAAACCATGGGGAGGAATGGAAGAGAAAAGAAGTGGAATGTACCATGTAGGTGAATATTATTATTATTATTATTATTATTGTTATTATTATTATTATTATTATTATTATTATCATTATTATTACAGAACTGCTAATCGCTATTTGTACTTCTTCATTTGTAATACACATTTACTTTTAATCCTTTCTCCTTCATTATCATGATTTGATATTGCAGCTTGAACTTTCTTCGAAGTATAATAGTTTAATGCTACAAAAACTCACTTTATGATAATTAGACATTTCTAATGCATGATGAATATAAAGACATTTATTTCACTATTACTCGGAAATTGAGGGGCATATTTATACTCCGTTTGCGCCGAATTTGCGTTGTTTTTTTCGACGCAAATTAGACGCAAAACTAACTCCATATTTATACTTTGGCGTTAGACGCGTCTAGCGCCAAAGTTCATGGAGTTAGCATCATTTTTTTGCGTGAACACCTTCCTTGCGTTAATGAGATGCAAGGTAGGCGTTCCCGTCTTAAAAAATGACTCTCAGGCATGTGCGTGGTATTTATACTCCCGGGCAAAAATGACGCCCGGGAGTGGGCGGGGCAAAAAACCCCGCATTTGCGCCTCTTTTTAACGCCTGGGTCAGGGCAGGCGTTAAGGGACCTGTGGGCTCAGAATGAGCCCAAAGGTGCCCTCCCCTGCCCCCAGGGACACCCCCTGCCACCCTTGCCCACCCCAGGAGGACACCCAAGGATGGAGGGACCCATCCCAGGGAAGAAAAGGTAAGTTGTGGTAAGTATTTTTTTTATTTTTTTTTTGTGGCATAGGGGGGCCTGATTTGTGCCCCCCTACATGCCACTATGCCCAATGACCATGCCCAGGGGACATAAGTCACCTGGGCATGGCCATTGGGCAAGGGGGCATGACTCCTGTCTTTGCTAAGACAGGAGTCATGTTAATGGCGTCTGAGCGCCCCAAAAAAATGGCGCAAATCGGGTTAAGACGATTTTTTTGCCTCAGCCTGACTTGCCCCATTTTGGGACGCCCAAACGCCATTTTTCCCTACGCCGGCGCTGCCTGGTGTACGTCGTTTTTTTTCACGCACACCTGGCAGCGCCGGTCGGCTAACGCCGGCTAACGCCATTCAATAAATACGGCGCCCGCATGGCGCTTCAGAATGGCGTTAGCCGGCGCTAATTTTTTTGGCGCAAAACTGCGTTAGCGCAGTTTTGCGTCAAAAAGTATAAATATGGCCCTGAATATCCGAGGCAAAGGCTGTAGCTCATATATATTGGCAAAGCTGTTTCTAAATAGGGGAAAATACGTGCTGGGAAGCACACAAGGAAAAAAGTGCACCCGTAAGCATAGAAATATGTGGTAAAGACTGATTTTAAGATATAGAGAGTCATTATGACCCCGGCGGTGAGTGGTAATATGGCGGCAGTACTGACAACAGGCTAGCGGTACATGCCGCCACATTATGAGAATGCCGGGTTGGCTGCAGCCAACTCACTACTTCTCCACTCAGACCGTCATGGTGGTAGCAGCCGTCAGGCCAGAGATGTCAATCTCCAGCCCGGCTGCTGCAATAGCACAGACAGAGGATTTTGAGCCGGCCTACCACCATGGTTTTTGTGGCATTGCTAACACCATGGAAACTATCGCGGTAGGCCCTACTGGTGACAGGGAATTCCTTCCCTGTCATTGGTTGGTGGCTCACCTACCCCCCAACACTCTTAAGATGCCCTCCAACCCCCCTCCATCCACACTCCCCCGTTCCAATCCCCCATCCCCCCATACAAACACACACCGGCAGACATGCACCACGCAGACACCCACTCACTCACACTGGCATACATGCATTCATACATGCATACATCCAATCATGCTCGCACACATTCGTACACACATTCACACTGACATGCAGACATGCACTCACATTACCATTCTTACACGCATTCACACACATGCATACACCCATGCAAACAACAGTACACACACAGGCGCATTAACGCACATACTCAGACATTCATGCACACAACCCCACACACAAACATGCACACACACAGCAACCCCCACTCCCCTCCCCTGTCGAAAGCCCAACTTACCTCTTCCAGGTTGTCTTCCTGCAGGAAATGGGAAGGGGTGTTGTTACCACCAGCAGCGCCCCCCAGCAGAACACCGCCAGGCCGTAACACTGGTCATGACATGGCCGGCGGCGGTCTACTGGCATGGCAGTGCTGGTGGTAGAAGAGCCCTCTTACCATGATCTGCCACTATGATCACTGCCGGATTCCCACCCTTCTTGTGGCGGAAGTCCAGCAGTGATCTTAGTATGGCAGACAGATGGTAGCCGCGGTGACGGTCTTTTGGTGGCCCTCACCGTGGCTGTAGGTGGTTTTTACTGCCAATGACATAATAAGGGCCATAGTGACAAAAGGCTGAAAGCTCTGAAAAGACAACAATTAAAACTCAGTTCAAGAAAAAAAACATCATCCTGGAACACAGCGTTAATTCAAATGCTGCACGAAATAAACACAATTGTCAGAACCATAGGCATGTCAAAGCGAAGGTTAATTAATCATTTGGCTGATTAGGAAAATGATGAAAAGACGTTAAATATTATTTCATGAATTTCTCTCCCACAAAATAAATGCACGCATGTACAAACGAAAGAGTCTAAACAATGTCAGACTTGTGAACATCTGCTATCTGCTGAACTACAGTAAACATGTTAAGATTTTAAATATGAACAAAGACTACAAACAGGTTCACTGCTGGCAAAATTAGAACTCTTTTCGTGCTTTAGCTGCACACTGATGTCTTTTGCAGTTGCACAAACCCATCAAGCTATTCAACCAACTATCATACATTTCATGGGTGATATATGAAAACAATCTCACATAAACCCAACATCTGAAAGCTTAGATGAGTCTCAGAAAACCTTGAGCTGACCGGGGGTGAATGTTTCATTTGTTTTGCATTCTGTCCATCATCTGTTCTTTTTGCATTTGTCGCCCCAAGTGGGAAAGGTGTTCCCAGACGTGGGTCCTGTGCTTGCTATGCCACCAGATTCAAGCTAGCCTGGCTGATGAAGGGTCATACCCAAAGGGAGCTGGTGTGTAGTTTGCATTTGCTGATGAGCCATCTGTCCTACGAGGGAGGGTAGGAGTGGTCACTCACACCTGAAAGGGCTGTGCCTGTCCTCACACAATGCAGTCTCCAACCCCCTGGTGAGTGTCTGAGGCCTGGCCTGGGCAAGGCAGAATTCACACATTCAAAAGAGACTTTACTTTGACGTAGGCCTACTTCAAAGGAGAAATTAGGTATAAGAAGGACACCCAAAACCACAGACTTTAGAAACACTTCTGGAAACAAGGGGAACCTCTTCCTGGAGAAGAGCTGAGGAAGAAGAGCTGCCCTGCCTGTGACTGTGCTTTGTGGAGCTATTCTGTATTTGCTGCTTCTGCCAGAGTAAGAGGACAAAGACTGGACTTTGTGTGTCTTCCATCTTGTGAAGAAATCCCCAAGGGCTTGATGTAGAGCCTGCCTCCTGTTGTTTGAAGTCTCAGGGATAGCAAAGATTTCTCTCTGCCAGCACTTGGAGTCTCTGGGGAGACTCCTACTCTGCCCTGTGGTGCCCATCCAGTTCCTGGGACCCTGAAAGCAGAAGCTGGCAGCCTAAAGAAAAGGAAATCTACGCACAGAGAGCTGTGCTGGGAAAAGATCGACACAACTCTGATCTGTGGCTGAAGAAACGTCGTGCCGCCAGCTCTGTGACTGAAAATCTACGATTGTCCGAAAATGCGACCAAAGAATCGACACGCGGAGCAGGAGAAACGACGCGCAACATCACTGACTGAGGCTGGGAGATCGCAACCCACGCTGTGTGATTTTCGGATCAGTGTGTGCTTTGATTTCTGACATAAGTACCGCTGGGTGTGTAAAAACAACGCAGGGCCTGCCCGTACCCGAGAGTGTTGACAGGATCAATGCATCGCTCTCCTGTGGAGAGGAGAAACAATATGCCCCGACCCGACAAAAGGAGACGACGCAAGGTCCCGCTCGTGAGTGGAAAACGACACATCACAATCCCCTTTTTGATGCACACTCGCCTGTGCAGGGTTATGTTTTAATGCACCCAAGGTACTTTTTCACGCTAGCAGTGTTAGTGTGTGTTTGAAAGTACTTAAAGACTGTTTTTGATTTTTAATTGATAACTTGACTTGTGTATTGTGGATTTTTGTTGTTTTGGTCTTGTTTTGTTTAGTTAAATATTCTTTTTTTTTCTAAACCTGTGTTGTGTCATTTTGTAGTGTTTTTCATTAAATTACTGTGTGTGTTGGTTCACATACGTTACACCTAGCACTCTGAAGTTAAGCCTACTGCTCTGCCAAGGTACCATGGGGGTAAGCAGGGGTTAGCTGAGGGCAATTCTCTTTTACCCTTACTAGAGTGAGGGTCCTTGCTTGAACAGGGGGAACCCTGACTGTCAACCAAAGACCCCATTTCTAACAAACCTGATAAAGGTGTGCCAGATTTTGTGCAGGTTCCCTAACTCGTGCTCTAGTTATAAGCAGAATAAATGCAGAAAATATGCATTACATTTGGGGTTCAGTTCTGGCTTACATGGTGAGTACCAGAGAGATAAAGCTTGTTTATATAAAGTCAATGCTTTTTTTTTTATTTTACAATCAATACATTCAACAGACCATGAGCCCCATCTCCTTCATACCCAACCCATTCAGTACTGCTTAATGGACATGCCTGTGTTTAGCAATTTGTACAATGTTTTGGTTTCAGGCATGTGGGCAAATCGCTGATGTGCACAGTCTTCCTCAAGAGAAGCACACACCTTCTATCCACCCAAGCCCTCTTAGGTAGTCAAGACCCAACTACACAGAATTTCTATGCCCTGTACTTAACCCCTCATGGGTAACCAACCTCTTGTGGGCAACCAACCTCACATGCATGGGAAAGTACCTGATTCACATGGTCTTCATCCTGTACACAACCCTCCAAGGAGAGTTTAAACTCAAGTTCCATTAGGTGGCCAAACAGCTACTATTCACAGCCTTCTTCTTGTACGGAACTCTTTGTGGACAGTCAAGCCCTTGGGGGCAACCAATCACACATAGGTGGGCAAGCACCTGGCGCACGCTACGTTATCCCTGCACACAAATCTTCATTAGGAGTCAACTTTGTCCAGACAACCAAGTCCCATTAGGTGGCAAAGTCCCTGATATGCACAACACCCACTGTCTATTGAACAGTTTGCTGATAGCTGACCTCTTATGGGAAACCAACCACACACAAGGGGGTAAGTACCTGAAGTGCATGGCCTTCGCCCTGTGCACAACTCCTCACGGAGAATCCACCATGATTGTTTTCAGCCAGTAGTACTACTTTCTGTGATTTACCTAAACACTTGAAAGCTCATGATCATTTACACATCAGCCAACCATATGCTATCCTGAAAATTGTTGCCATTATTCCACATCCTGGCATCAACTTGTCACTTATACCTTCTAGCTCTTTTACACTCTATGCAGTGTATTTCAAATTTGATTCATAGTTAGTAGCAATTGGGCCACCAATGTGATGAGTCTCATTGGTATAACTCCCATCACTGCTGCTTCCAAATATGCTCTTATTCTAAAAGAATATCTTTAATGCACCTCAGGATGGACTAATATACATTCTTCATAATGTAAGTGATAAATGCTCCCTTTTCTCACGTATAACTTTTCTTTGCTGAGGAGCAAAGGGGCTATCAGATATTTGCTGCTATATCACTTGTACCAACAGCTCCTCTACCAACTACCTGCCATCACCGCAACTTCATATGTAATAATCTCATAAGGTGTAAGAGACTTTAATGTCAGATATGTCAATCTTGGAGGCCGAAGGTCTTTCTGCAAACTTAGGGCCTGATTTAGATCTTGACAGTGTTATTGCCAAGTCACGTCAGCAGCAGACCTGAAAACACCATCAAGTCGACGGTGTTCGACCCGCAGTGTTTAGAAGTTACAGCTCTGCAAGTGGTGGACTGACAATGGTTTGCTGATGGGGGGAGGTGGTGGCCGGACCCAATGGACTTCATACAATGGCAGGCAAGGTATGGCAGGGGATATGGAATAGAGGAAGCGTCACACGCACACACACTGTACCTTAGCCATATGTGTTCCTCTGCACTACACACTACACAACACACCACATACAAACCATCATCCATTACAATTCCAACACAGCACGTACATGCTGAAAACACACATTGGCAGACATCCATGTCACATCACACACACGACATTGACACTGCACCCACACACAACACAACCACTACAACCAACACAACTTCACACACAGGCACAACTACACACATCATAACATCCATCACACAACAACACTCACTTGAATGTGTTGCACAGCAATACAGCATACATAATAATATTGATCTCACATGCAAGTGACAAACATGCAGGCACAACCACATCACCCCCTCCAGCTCCCTCCACCTCAACTGGCCAATCCACAAACAAATACATATTGACTCACATACACAACAGATAGCACAAAGCTACCAGTACCAGTTCCCTTGCAATGAGCACACATGGACACATTTTTCCAGTTTGAGTTTACCATAATTCTGGTGCCAGAATTCCTTTGACAAAGAATAATAACACCACATTAACATGTGTGCATGTGTGCGATATGCATGTTGTGCAAGTGTGTCCCCAACCATGTGTGACACAATTGCCTCCCCAAAATACAGATGTCACAGTGATTTAAAAACATTACTGTGACATGTAAATGACTCCAGTGGTCCCAACCTCCCATGCAGTGCTCCCCCAGTGTACCCTGGCAATGTGGCATACCTACCTTTGAGTTCAGCTAGAGGGGGGTTGTGTTCTCTCCGTGGGTTGGTGACCACAGTGACAGCAGGTGTTGTCCAGTCATCTCCAGTTGAAAACAGATGTGGAATTGGGAAAAGGGTGAGTTTTCAACCCTTTCCCCCAATCCACCAACTCAGAAGTGAAGGTCTGCACAGTGGCAAGGGTTGATGGGGTCCCACCAGCAGCCACTTTTCACTATATTAACTCAGACAGTGTTTTTTTTGGCAGAGAAGAAGGTTTGAATGGGGACTTTTGCCCATGGGACCACCAACATCTAAATACAGCGTGCGGACCATCACAGTGGTGGATAGGTTTTCATTCGAAAACTCAACGGCAGGACCATTACTGCCAAGATCTAAATCAGGCCCTTAGACTTGATAGGAATGTTCCTCTTAAACGTGATAAAATTATAACATTCTGTTAAGCAGTATGATTGTTCAGCACCTACTAAATGAACCAACAGTTTGACCAGAAAAATACTTACTTTCAATACCAATACAGCTTACATTTATAATCTTTGCGCTACCTTCAATTTACTCTACATCACTCACCTTCATACACCTTCTTCTCACATTCTTTGCCACACTGTATTAGCTATAATATAATTTCTTCAGTCCTTGCATATTACATAATTTATAGCATGAGAAATCACATCCGAAATAACAAGACATATAACATCTGAAATTACATAGGTGGTCATTACAACCCTGGCCGTCGGTGTTAATGCGGCGGTAAAACCGCCAACAGGCCGGCGGTAAAAAAATTGGAATTATGGCTGTGGCGGAAACCGCCAACAAAGACAGACACTTTAACACTCTGACCGCCACGGCGGTACAGACAAACAGCGCGGCAGTCACTGCCAACAGACAGACGGAGGACAATGTATAGCCCACAGTATCACAACCTACCAATCCGCCACCTTTTCCGGGGCGGATTCATCGCGGATAAAAACACAGTGTAAACAGTCATTTCAAAGGGAAAATGCTCACCTCTACACACTCCACGAGGAAGGAGGGCACCATGGAGCCGGAACTCCCTTATTCTCTCTGCGATAGTCTTCCTGCTCATCTACGAGAAGCATCAACGCCGGTGCCGAAGACAACAGTGAGTACTGCACTTACGACATAGGGGAGTGGGAGGGAAAAATACAGGGACACACACAACCAACATCCCAACCCCCACCCCGACCCTCACCCACTACAACACACACCAATGCATATCCAAACATTACAGTAACAACCCCCAATCCCCCCGGAAGAATGCAAAGACAAAAGGAAATGAGTTGAACCATTGTAACATATCAAAATACAGTAAGCAAATTTATACATATATATATATATATACACATTAAACAAAATATACACGACGATTAGTAGTGCAGGTAATGCACCATTCATTGTCCGTGGACCAATGGGCCCAAAATGCATGGGCGAGGCCCACACTAGCTACCTGATCAAAACAGAGAGAACACTGCAGGGGCGTCAGATAGAAATACAACAGGCACCTCAGGGGGAAGGTAAGGGGGGGCACCTCAGCCGGATGAGTGCACCACTCCAGATCCACAAGGGGGCTCCATGCCCATTGATGTATCCTGGGGAGTGCAAAGCCAAAGTCTCTCAAGTCTCTACAGTGAGTGGTTTGCCCACTGTACCTTCCTGGGGAGTGCAAAGCCACAGTCTCTCAAGTCTTTTCAGTGGGTGGGTTGCCCACTGTACCATCCTGGGGAGTGCAAAGCCACAATCTCTCAAGTCTTTTCAGTGGGTGGGTTGCCCACTGTACCATCCTGGGGAGTGCAAAGCCACAGTCTCTCAAGTCTCTACAGTGGGTGGGTTGCCCACTGTACCATCCTGGGGAGTGCAAAGCCACAGTCTCTCAAGTCTCTACAGTGGGTGGGTTGCCCACTGTACCATCCTGGGGAGTGCAAAGCCACAGTCTCTCAAGTCTCTACAGTGGGTGGGTTGCCCACTGTTTAATCCTGGGGAGTGCAAAGCCACAGTCTCTCAAGTGGATAACAGTCTCCACTGGTTCTGGAGGGGGACTGGTGCCCAGAGTGCTTCATCCTGTGCAGGACAGACGGAGTGGATGCATGTCTCCACTAGTTCTGGAGGGGGACTGGTGCCCAGAGTGGTTCATCCTGTGAAGGACAGATGGAGTGGATGCATGTCTCCACTGGTTCTGAAGGGGGACTGGTGCCCAGAGTGCTTCATCCTGTGAAGGACAGATGGAGTGGATGCATGTCTCCACTGGTTCTGGAGTGCGACTGGTGCCCAGAGTGCTTCATCCTGTGCAGGATAGACGGAGAGGATGCATGTCTCAACTGGTTCTGGAGGGGGACTGATGCCCAGAGTGCAGCACTCACCCCGTGACGGTCCCAGTTGCGTCACTGCCCCTGCCGCTAATGGGCTAGCGGTGCTCACCTTGGCAGTCTTTGCCCGGTTCAGCGGTGCTTGTGTTGGCAGTTTCTGATCTGTTCAGCGGTGCTTACCCTGTTCAGCAGTGCTTTACTTGGCGGTCTTTGCCCTGTTCAGCGGTGCTTGCCCTGTTCAGCGGTGCTTGAGTTGGCAGTTTCTGACCTGTTCAGCGGTGCTTGCCCTGTTCAGCGGTGCTTGCCATGGCGGTCTTTGCCCTGTTCAGCGGTGCTTGAGTTGGCAGTTTCTGACCTGTTCAGCGGTGCTTGCCCTGTTCAGCGGTGCTTGCCATGGCGGTCTTTGCCCTGTTCAGCGGTGCTTGAGTTGGCAGTTTCTGACCTGTTCAGCGGTGCTTGCCCTGTTCAGCGGTGCTTGCATGGCGGTCTTTGCCCTGTTCAGCGGTGCTTGAGTTGGCAGTTTCTGACCTGTTCAGCGGTGCTTGCCCTGTTAAGCGGTGCTTGCCATGGCAGTCTTTGCCCTGTTCAGCGGTGCTTGAGTTGGCAGTTTCTGACCTGTTCAGCTGTGCTTGCCCTGTTCAGCGGTGCTTCACTTGGTGGCCTTTGCCCTGTTCAGCGGTGCTTGCCATGGCGGTCTTTGCCCTGTTCAGCGGTGCTTGAATTGGCAGTTTCTGACCTGTTCAGCGGTGCTTGCCCTGTTCAGCGGTGCTTGCCATGGCGGTCTTTGCCCTGTTCAGCGGTGCTTGAGTTGGCAGTTTCTGACCTGTTCAGCGGTGCTTGCTCTGTTCAGCGATGCTTCACTTGACGGTCTTTGCCCTGTTCAGAGGTGCTTGCCCTGTTCAGCGGTGCTTGCCATGACGGTCTTTGCCCTGTTCAGCGGTCCCTGGCCTGTCCAGCGGTGCTTGCCAAGGCGGTCCTTCATTGCCCAGCAGGCCTGTGGCTGGCGGTCCTTCATTGGTCAGATGGGCTGTAGCTTGCAGGGCCCTCCTGGCCAGCTGGGCAGTGGCTGGCGGTGGCCTCCTGGCCAGTGACGATTGGGCTGGCCTCCTGGGCATTGACTCTGGCGGTGGCCTCCTAGCCAGTGACGACTGGGCTGGCGGTGGCCTCCTGGGCAGCGGGGATGATGGCGGTCTTCTCCGCCGTGCTGCTCCTCCCAGACTTTGGAGATTTCTTCTGCCCCTTCCCCACCTTGGGAGGAGTCACAGCTGAGTCAACACTCCCCCCGGACCCTTGTGAGTGGCTTTGCTGGCTGGAGGCTTCCCCCACTCCCGCCGGGCACTTTCCAACTTCTGGTGCTTCACAGGGGGGGACTGGCTGTGCTGTGGCTCCGTGTCACACTGGCTGCCCTGGTGCCCGGTGCAGTCCACATACCTCTAACAACAGGCACCACTGGTCCCAGAGATTTTTTGGCTGAGGTGCTAGTACGGGACCTATGAATTGGAGGGGGGGTGGGAACGAGGTCAAGCTTGGTCAGGAAAAGTTTCTTAGGAACACTGGGACAGGTAGCTGGAGGGGGTCTGGGAGTGGAGGAAGAGGAGGTGGTTGTAGGAGGTGTAACTTTAGTGGCTTTGGGTGCAGGTGCATGCGCTGGAGGCTGTCATGAGGTGGATGTATGTTGGGTGGGTGTGTGCCTGCGTTTGTGTACTTTGGGAGGGGGCATCACAGACACACTGGGAGAGGACACAGGGGACGTGTAAATGGTAGTGGGGGTGGTGAGTGCAGGTGAGCGGGGTGTGGTGGTGGGTGTGCTGGAGCGGGACCTAGTGGCTGTAGTGGTAGTGCATGCAGGTGAGAGTGTAGACGAGACTGGGAGGGAGGAGGGAGAAGACGAGGAGGGGGACACAGTGGAGGCAGTGGATGTTGCTGTGTCTGTATGTGTGTAATGCTTGCGTGAGTGCCTGTGGGATGTGTGGTGCTTATGTTTGCCTGAACTTTCCTTGTGTGTTGACATGTGTGCATGCTGGTCTGATGGTGTGCTTGGGATAGGCTGGGGTACAGGGGATTGGGTCTAGGTGCAGGAAGTTGGAGGGGTGAGGCTAGACACAGGGACAATGGCTGCCATCAGTGCTGAGGCCAGAGTTTGCAGGGTTTGATGAAGGGCAGCCTGACCAGAATGAATGCCCTCCAGGAATGCATTTGTGTGTTGCAATTCCCTTTCTACATACGGGATGGCATTCAAAATGGTAGACTGCCCAACAGTGAGGGACCTGAGGAGGTCAATGGCCTCCTCACTGAGGGCAGCAGAGGTGACAGGGGCAGGGGCTGAGGTGCCTGGGGCGAAGGTGATGCCCAACCTCCTGGGTGAGCGGGCACGGGGCGAAGGCTGAGGGGCTGCTGGGAGGGCGGTGCTGGTAGGGGGGGTGGGGGCTGTACCTGTAGAAGTGGGGGGCACAGATTTTCCCACCACAAGGGAGCTCCCATCGGAGGACGAGTCTGTGTCGCTGGTTGCAGATCCTGTGACTGCCGTGAAGTCCCACTGGTGTATTCCAAGTCCATGTTGTGGCCCTCCATGGCCATGTGGGATGCAGCTCCCTCGTGCTCCGGTGCCACTGTACCTCCGCCTGATGATGCTGAAGCACACAAGAACAGGGAGACCACAAAAAGGTGGGGGATGACAGAAGAAAGACAGGTTGAGTGCATGGCTTACCGCAACCGTTGGCGGACAATACAGACACAGCAGCCCCCTGCACTACGTCGCGCTGTTGGGCTCTACAGATGCAATTCCTGGGATATGGCCTACATGGCTATGGTCGACATCTGCACACATAGATGACACAGGGGCATTAATACCTGTACTTGGCACTCTACAGAGGTGGGGTGGGGTGCCACATGGCCTGCATTACGGAGGGGCCTAGCCTACGGAACTCGCCCTGGCCTAGGGAAACCCACAGCCCTCCTCCCCCACCCAGACACCTTCACTGCACACAAAGTCCGCTGAATGAGAGTGTACTCACCCCCTTATGTCTGCTGTGATGCCCTCAAGCGCCCATCCAACTCAGGGTAGGCCACCGCCAGGATCCGGAACATCAGGGGGGTCATGGTGCGACGGGCACCCCTCCCACGTTGGGAGGCCATCCCCAGCTGAGCCTCCGCCGTCTTCTCGTTCCAGCGGCGAATGTCCTCCCATCTTTTACGGCAGTGGGTGCTCCGTCTGTGGTGGACCCCCAGGGTCCGGACGTCCTTGGCGATGGCACGCCAAATATCCTTCTTCTGGTGGGCGCTGACCTACATGAAATGTACAGGGGAAGAAGAGAAGTCATTACCAACTGCACCATCTAAGTGAGTGGCCCACATCCCTACCCTTGCCATGTGCCACGTGCATTCACAGTCCTTCATGCGCGCAGAACTATGCCCCCTTCCTTCTTACAACCAGCCCTCTCCACACAGGCATAGCCCATACAACGTGCTCCCTCTGTACTTACCTGTTGGTCTGGAGGACCATAGAGTAGCGTGTACTGGGGGAGGACCCCGTCCACAAGCTTCTCCAACTCCTATGCAGTGAAGGCAGGGGCCCTTTCCCCAGACACACAAGCCATTGTCTCTTCCAGACCGAGGTCACAGCAGCACTTGCAGTGTAGGTCCTCTCCTGTCGAAGATCAGGTATCGAGTGATTGAACAGATAGAAAATGGCGGTCACGTCCGTGGCGGTTACTTCTGCGGCGGTGCGTACCATCACCACCGGCTTACATCATCATTGGCTCCTGGGACCCATAGGGTCCAATGTTAACCAATGCAGCATTGCGCCGCGGTCTTCAACCGCCTACCGAGACTGTGTACAATGCCAGCGCAGTTACCTCACATCCCATTGTCCCACTTTAGAGGTCAGGCAGCCGCCATTTCAGGGGCCCACATGGCCTAATTCACAACTGCTGCACACAGGCCTAGGCCTTGTTGCACAACACAAATTCAGGCCAGATTCTGTGTATGAATGGTGTTCTGTGTAAACTGTGGGTACATACCTCTGAGTTGTTTGACTCTGTGGTCGCTGTTGTGCTTCCTAGGCACCGTCCGCTGGGACATGTGAGGAGATGGCGGAATCCTCCGGTGTACTGACCGCTGGTGGACCTGTCGACAATGGAGTAGCGACATTTGATCATCACCTACAGGTTTGACCGTGCCACAATCCAAGAACTGTGCGCCCAGTTGGAACCAGACCTAATGTCAGCAATCCGCCATCCCACAGGGATCCCCCCTCAAGTGCGGGTGCTATCAGTGCTACATTTCCTTGCAAGTGGGTCCTTTCAAACAACAGTGGCCATGGCATCAGTGATGTCCCAGCCTATGTTTTCCAATGTGTTGTCCAGAGTGTTGTCTGCCCTGCTGAAACACATACAGAGCTACATTGTTTTCCCTCAGGTGGAGGATTTGCCTACAGTGAAAGGTGACTTCTATGCCCTTGGTCATATCCCCAACATAATAGGTGCTATTGATGGGATACATGTAGCTCTGGTCCCCCCCCCCCACAGGAGTGAACAGGTGTACAGGAACCGGAAGAGTTATCATTCCATGAATGTACAGATGTTATGTTTGGCAGACCAGTACATCTCCCAGGTAAATGCTATGTTCCCAGGCTCTGTGTCTGACGCCTACATCCTACGGAATAGCAGCTTCCCTTATGTGAAGGGTCAACTCCAGAGGCACCGGGTGTGGCTATTAGGGGACTCTGGTTACCCCAACCTGTCATGGCTACTGACCCCAGTGAGGAATCCCAGGACCAGGGCAGAGGAACGCTACAATGAGGCCCATGGGCGGACTAGGAGGGTGATCGAACGCACCTTCAGCCTCCTGAAGGCCAGGTTCAGGTGCCTCCATGTGACAGGTGGTTCCCTATTCTGCTCACCAAGGAAGGTGTGCCAGATCATTGTGGCCTGCTGTATGCTTCACAACTTGGCTTTGCAACGACAGGTGCCTTTTCTGCAGGAGGATGGTCCAGATGACGGTGTTGTGGCAGCTGTGGAGCCTGTGGACAGTGATGAGGAGGCAGCAGAGGAAGAAGACATTGACACAGGGACTCAGTTATCCAGCAAAATTTCCAGTGACACACAGGTGAGAACATATTCCTGCCTACTACAAGTACTTTCACACTTCTACCTCTATCCTGTCTGTCGATTTCAACCAGTATATGAGTTGTACATTTCCCTTACGGTTTCACAGGTGTGGTTTCCAACGTGTGTCATCTGCTTAGATTCCTCATGGACTTGAGATGTGTGACATAGGTATGTTGACATTACATTTGAGAATGCATTATTTCACTGTCATTGCTAATACACACTTTCAAAATCACGACTGACTCCAGATTGTTTTGTGCTTCAAGGGTGTTTATTGAAGTTCTCAATATTGGAGGGGGTTGTAAAATGGTGAGGGGTGATGGTGGAGGAATGTCCATGGCAGAGTCCAGTCTATTAGTCTCACAGGTGCATTGCCCATATGGGCATAGGAAGTGGAGCTGGGGTAATTCCAATATGGACAGGGTTACACATTGGGACAGTAGGATGACAATAGGGTGGTCTCATTTCTTGGCGGGGGTCTTGGCATCGTGCTCTGTCTTGTTCCTGGATCTCAGGGACCGTTTGCGGGTGGTTCTCCGTCTGCAGGGGGTGGGGTGCTGGTGTGGTGGTCCTGTGGCGGTGCCTCCTGTCCACTAGCGCCGGCGGAGGTGGTGGGCAGTTCATCATCCATGCTAGTGTCAGGGGCCCCTTGGAGTGCCACAGTGTCCCTCCTGGTGTTAAGTATCTCCTTCAGCACCCCTACGAAGGTGCCCAGGGCGGTGCTGATGGTTCTGAGTTCCTCCCTGAACCCCAAATACTGTTCCTCCAGCAGCCGCTGGCTCTCCTGAAACTTGGCCAGGACCGTTGCCATCGTCTCCTGGGAGTGGTGCTATGCTCCCATGATGGAGGAGAGGGACTCGTGGAGAGTGGGTTCCCTAGGCCTGTCTGGCCCCTGTCGCACAGCAGCCCTCCCAGTTCCCCTGTGTTCCTGGGCTTCCGTCCCCTGGACCGTGTGCCCACTACCACTGCCCCTAGGTCCCTGTTGTTGGGGTGGTGGGTTATCCCGGGTTCCCTGTAGTGGTGGACACACAGCTGATTGACGTGTCCTGGGTACGGAGGTATGGGCCTGCTGGGTGGGTGCTGTGCTGGTGTTACCAGAGGGTGGAAGGTCTGTGGTTGCCTGTGACTGGGTGTGGGGAACCGCTGGTCCTAGGCCCACGATGGTCCGGGCTGGTCATCTGGATCCAGTTGGATAGAACTGCTGTCATCACTGTGGGCCTCTTCTGTGGGTGGGGTGGAGATGTCTGGACCCTCCTGTCTGGTGACGTTGGGTAGTGGTCCTGCAGGGTTGTAAAAGCATGATTATTGCATCTGTGTGTGTCATGGTGGGCAAAGGGTGGGTGACCATGTACCCCAGTGCTAGCACTCCTGTGTGAGGGATTGTGTGATGATGGTTGAGGGGGGTGTTATGGGTATGTGCAGTGGGCATGCTTTAGTGATGGGTGGCCATGCTTTGCTGTTGCATGCAGGGCTTTGGTTTGGGATGTGTGGTTCGTGATATTGGGACATCTGTGAGGAGTTGGAGTAATGGGGGTGAGGCCGAGGGTGGGGGTATGTGATGGCATTCAGGTAGGGTGGGGGATGAAGTAGTGAAGATTTGTCTTACCAGAGTCCATTCCTCCAGCTACTCCTGCAAGGCCCTCAGGATGCAGTATAGCCAAGACCTGCTCGTCCCATGTTGTTAGTTGTGGGTGAGGAGGTGGGGGTCTGCTGCCAGTCCTCTGTACCGCGATGTGGTGTCTTTAGACCACAGAATGCACCTTCCCCCGTAGGTCGTTCCACCTCTTCCTGATGTTATCCCTAGTTCCCCCCTTTTTGTGGTCTCCCTGTTCTTGTGTGCATTAGCATCATCAGGCAGAGGAGCAGTGGCACCGGAGCAGGAGGGAGCTGCATCCCACATGGCCCTGGAGGACGAAACTTTGGAGTCTGAATTCACCAGTGGGACGGAGGGCGAGGGCAGCTCCACGGTGGGGACAGGAGCTGACACCAGCGATACAGACTCCTCCTCTGATGGGGAGCTCCCTTGCGGTGGCGGGCCCATCTGTGCCCCCCACATCTACAGGTATAGCCGCCACTCCCCCTACCAGCACTGCCCTCCCAGCAGCCCCTCAGCTTTTGCTCTGTGCCCGCTCACCCAGGAGGGTGGGCATCACCTTCGCCCCAGGCACCTCAAGCCCTGCCCCAGTCACCCCTGCTGCCCTCAGCGAGGAGGCCATTGACCTCCTCAGGTCCCTCACTGTTGGGCAGTCTACCATTTTGAATGCCATCCAGGGTGTAGAGAGGCAGTTGCAACAAACCAATGCATACCTGGAGGGCATTCACTCTGGTAAGGCAGCTCTTCAGCAAGCATTTCAGACTCTGGCCTCATCACTGATGGCAGCCATTGTCCCTGTCTCTAGCCTCCCCCCTCCAACTTCCTCCACCCAGACCCACACCCCTGTACCTCAGCCTATCCAAAGCACACCATCAGACCAGCATGCACACACCTCAACACACAAGGGAATTTCAGGCAAACATAAGCACCACACATCCCACAGGCACTCACGCAAACATCACACACATGCAGACATACCAACATCCACTGCCTCCACTGTGTCCCCCTCCTCCTCGACTCCCTCCTCCCTCCCTGTCTTGTCTCCACTCACACCTGCATGCACTACATCCTCAGCCACTACGTCCATCACCAGCACACTCACCACCACACCCCGTTCACGTGCAGTCACCACCCCCACTACCATTCACACGGTCCCTGTGTCCTCTCCCAGTGTGTCTGTGAGGCCACCTCCCAAGGTACACAAATGCAGCCACACATCCACCCAACAGCCATCCACCTCACAACAGCCTCCAGCCCATGTACCTTCACCCAAAGTCAGCAAACGTACACCTCCTACAACCACTACCTCTTCCTCCACTCCCAAACCCCCTCCAGCTACGTGTCCCAGTGTTCCGAAGATACTTTTCTGGCCAACCTTGACCTCTTTCCCTCACCTCCCCCACCTCTTCAGTCTCCTAGGGCCTGACTCTCCAGGTCCCAAACTAGCAACTCAGCCACAACATAGGCAGACCAGTGGTGCCAGTAGTCACCGGATTATGGAGTGCACCAGGCAGCAGATAGCCAGTGTGGCAAGGAGCCAGAGTACGGACAGTCCCCCACCTGTCAAGCATAAAAAGTTGGCTAGTGCCCGGCGGGAGAGGGAAAAGAAATCAGCCACCAAATCCACTCCCAGGGGTACAGTTGGGAGTGTGGAGACAGCTGCAACACCATCCAAGCTGGTAAGGGGCACATTAAAACCAGCAAGTCTGGGAAGATCAGCACGGTGGACAAGACCACCAGCAGCAGCCCCGCTGCCCAGGACAAGACTGCCAGCAGCCCCGCTGTCCAAGACAAGACCGCCAGCAGCAGCCCCGCTGCCCAAGACAGGACCGCCAGCAGCAGCCCCGTTGCCCTGGACAAGACCGCCAGCAGCCCCGCTGCCCAAGACAAGACCGCCAGCAGCCGCCCGCTGCCCAAGACAAGACCGCCAGCATCACCGAGGACAGTGAGCGCCAATGATTACTACGCTACTGAGGCCGCCACGGGCAGGATGAAGCACTCTGGGCACCAAGCCCCCTCCAGAACCAGTGGAGAGTTACATCCACTACCTCTGTCCTTGGCAGGATGAAGCACTCTACCTCTGTCCTTGGCAGGATGAAGCACTCTGGGCACCAAGCCCCCTCCAGAACCAGTGGAGAGCTACATCCACTACCTTTGTCCTTGGCAGGATGAAGCACTCTGGGCAGCAAGCACCCTCCAGAACCAGTGGAGAATGTTATCCACTTGAAAGACTGTGGCTTTGCACTCCCCAGGATTGAACAGTGGGCAACCCACCCACTGTAGAGACTTGAGAGACTGTGGCTTTGCACTCCCCAGGATTGAACAGTGGGTAACCCACCCACTGTAGAGACTTGAGAGACTGTGGCTTTGCACTCCCCAGGATAAAGCAGTGAACAACCCACCGCTGGAGAGACTTGTGAGACTGTGGCTTTGCACTCCCTATGATACATCAATGGGCATGGAGCCCCCTCGTGGATCTGGCATTGTGCACTCATCCAGCTGAGGTATTTGAATATATTACAATCATTCAACTCATTTCCTTTTGTCCTTGCATTCTTCCAGGGGGAGTTGGGGTGTGTGACTGTGATGTATCAATATGTATTAGTGTGTGTGTTGTAGTGGGTGAGGGTAGGGGTAGGGGTGTTGCGTGTTGCGTGTGTGTGTCACTCTCTTTTCCCTCCCCATTCCCCTGTGTTGTAGGTGCAGTACTCACCGTGGTCTTCGCCGCCGGCGTTCGTGCTCCTGGTAGAGGAGCAGGAAGATAAAGGCTGGGGGTATCTGAAGTTCCAGTTCCATGGCGTCCTGGTTCCTCGTGGGGTGTGTAGAGGTGAGTGTTTTCCCTTCGAAGTCCTGTTTCCGCTGTGTTTTTGTTCGCGGTGAATCCGCCCCGGAAAAGGTGGCGGATTGGTGGCTTCTGATTCTGTGGGCGGTACATTGTCTTCCGCCCGTCTGTTGGCAGTTACCGCCGCGGTGTTTGTTTGTACCGCTGTGGCGGTCAGAGTGTTAAAGTGGATGTCTATGTTGGCGGTTTCCGCCACGGTCGTAATTCAATTTTTTTTACCGCCAGCCTATTAGCGGTTTTGCCACCGCTTTAACACCGACAGCCAGGGTTGTAATGACCACCATAATGTAGAGTATGTGCAACTGTTGTACAGTGGAGTACATTTTAGTGGCATAGTGTAGAGCACAGTGTTGTATAGTGGAGTAAGGTAAAGTAGACTAGAGTGTGATACAGTTGAGAGGCATGTAGAGCCTGCTTTAGTTCTTTGTGGAGGAACAGAAGGAGAATGGGAATGAAGGAGAGAGTAAAAGGATAAGTTACAAAGGAAAGAGGAGCAAGCAGGCAACAATGGAAAGACAGATTGTAAAAAGAGAAATTAACAAACAGGCAACAAGTGAGTGAGAAAGTAAAAGGAAATATAAGCAGCCAAGAGTGAGAGAGAGAGCCTAAGGAAAAAGGGGCAAGCAAACAACACAAAGTGAGAGAGAAGGTAAAAGGAAATATGGGCAAAACAAGCAACAAATTGTGAGAGAGAAAGAGATAGAGACAGAGAGAACGAGAGACAGAGAGACTAAAATAGAAAATGGGCACACAAGCAATAAAGAGTGAGATGTAGATTAAAGGAAGAACAAATGAAGAAAGCAATGACAAGGAGTGACAGGAGAGTATGAGTGCAAGAAGCAAGGTGGAACCTCAAGGCAAAAGGCTGGGTCAGAAACGGGCTTAAACTGGTCAGATGATAAGTCCAGGTAAGTGGGAGCTAAGAGTGAGTACCTGCTCAAAGGAGATCATGCAGTGACTACCATAAGCCCGTCATGACAGTTGGGGGGCATGGGAGGTGCAGAGAGCAAGGCTAGGGAGGGGCAGTACACAGAAAGTTTGAAAAGTAACAGTAGGATGAAGCAAGAGAACAGGTAATGAGTAGGGTAAGGCACAAGGCAGGAAAGTGTGCTAGGGAAAGGCATAAGAGTTCCAGGAAAGAATGCAGAGATTAAGACAGACCATGGCGAGAATGGCAATGAAGGAAAGAGATAAAGGTGAAAAAAGAATGGAAAATGAGCAAACACGCAACAAGGGGTAAGACAGAGTAGAAAAGGAGAGACATGCAAACAGACAACAAAAGTGAGAGTGAGTGAAAGGTAAATGTGCAACTGGCAACACAGAGTCAGAGAGAGAGAAAAAGGAGAAACAGGCAAGAAAGAGTGTGTGTGAGAGAGAGAGAGCAAAAGGAAAAATGGGCAACTAGGCAACAAAGAGTGAAAGATAATAAAAAGGAAAAATGGGCAGAGAGGCAACAAAAAGTGAGAGAGAGTAAAGGAAGGATGAGTAAAGTTAGTAAAAACAAGGAATGAGAGAGAGAGAGACAGAGAGAAATTGAGAGAGAGAGAGAGAGAGAGAGAGAGAGAGAGAGAGAGAGAGAGAGAGAGAGAGAGAGAGAGAGAGAGAGAGAGAGAAAATGAGTGAAAGAAATGAGGTGGGACATGAAGGCACTAAGCTGAGCCTGAATGGACCTTTGACTGGTTAAAGGACCAGTGCAGGTAAGTGGCAGCTGGGGCTCTAGGATATCCATTATGATGAAAATACATTTTGTAGGGTGCCCATATTGCGCATGACTATCCTTTAGATTTCAATCTAACTAACGTTTATGGGTTTCAGACTACTCTGTCAATCATTTCTCTAATTGTGAGTTGTGCCATTTGACATCCTTGCTTGATGGAATAGTTTCTATCCTCATGCTGCATCATTTGTAGCAGAACATGGATCTGGCACAGCATGATATAGTTACCTAGGGTCTCATTTAGAGTTTGGCAGAGTTGCTACTCCATCACAATGGTGACAGATATCCCACCACTGAAATATAAATCCCATAATGTCCAATGGGATTTATATTTCGACTAACGGGATATCCGTCACAGCTGTGATGGAGTAACCCATCTGCCAAACTCTAAATTAGGCCCGTACTATTGCTGCATACATGGTGGTGTACTGCAAGATGGAAATGTGAGCTGCTGCAATCTACCTATGAGAGCTTCACACTGTCAAACGGTGCATGTAGTTTGTGGTTTTGCAAACGAAGGATGTGTTCTCAAACGAAGGATGTGAGGTGGAAGGAATGCTGGCAAGGAAAAGGCCATTAAATTGAAATAGAAAAGACATTATATGGAAGGTTTTGAAGGGATCTAAATTCGAGTGGAAATGGAGTGGATTATTTCTGTGTGAGTTAAGATTGATGGACTCATTAAGGGCTTTTGATGAAGATGGATATTTGATCTATTGTGGAGTTATACAGGTGTCCCTTGTCTATCAGACCTGAGGAAGACCCGTGTGGAGCCGATATTTGTGCGTGAGGGGCTTGGTGATGCTCTAGCCTGGATTTGGTTTATTGTTGAAGAGGACCGAATTGGGGATATAATTCTGTTTGATGACATACTATTGTGATTCAATGTGGTTGAAGGATTAACCAACAGGCTATTTTATGATGTATTATCTATTAAAGTTTTGTTGGGAATGGTTTTATGAGAAATGTATTATTTCTTATTCTTTCTGAAACACGAGCATTTGATCTTAATTGCACTTGGTTCTATTCTATCTCTTCTTTTGCTGTTATATGATGGGGGACTTTATAGATTGTATGTATATGAAGTAAATATATAATTGGTATTTGTAATAAGTAATGTTCTTTGGAAGGTGAAGGGTAATGTTGTATGTGTATATATGAGTATTTGAGGAGTGAGGTGACTGGGGTCATATTTCTGTTCCCAGGGGTCTATGTTGTTTTTGTAATTAAGTCTCACCCAGACCCCTTTGGGTTTTCTGGGTTACCCTCTGTGGTTGGCAAAATAAAATGTCACATTATCTGGGGCACAATGGTATCCACGGCGCCTATAAGTTCCGTAAGGTTAGAATGGCACTGCCCCTGATTACCTGCCTCCTAATGGTATCCATAATGGAAATCACGGTGGATTCTGTGCTATGGGTTTTTTCGGAACCCATGTTGAGAGGGGTCCAGGCAGTCAAGCATGAATAGAAAACTAGCAAGCTCTTGATTTATGTATTTCTCCAAAATTTGTGCAAGAGTAGGCAGGAGGGAGATGGGACATAGAGTGTTAAGGTCCCCTGGGTCCCCTCCTGGTTTCTTTTTCAAGGGTATGACAATTGTCTCTTTCCAGGTAGAAGGAAACACACCTGATTCAATCACCTCAGCATAAACCATTTCCAAAATCTCTGCAATGGGTTCCCTTGCTATATGCAACATCATTGGAGGACAGGGATTAGTTGGTGAAATCGAATGAATCCAAATTAGAAAGGACTTATTGGACAACAGAGGTGCAAACATCACCAGAATCGGCCCCTTATCCGCTCTACCATCCGCAACAACTTCAGGCTCCACAGATTCTGTACCTTGGGCAGAAAACTCTGAATGAATCTTAAGAATTTTATCTCTAAAGAACCCTGCTTCTTTATCACAGAAAATCTGTGAATTGTCAATCTCCTGAGAAAGATTTGGGGCAGCTATGGCACGTTCTACTTTAAATATTTCTAAAGGGACATTGCCTGCGCTCTTAATCTTCTGTGTAAAGAAACTTATTTTAGCATCTTTGATAGCATATCTATATCTTCACCATACTTCTATGAGCTTCACTTTTTCTACCGGTCCAGGATCCAACTCCATTTCCATTCCTGCCTCCTGCATAATCTTTTGAGTTCCTTAAGCTCTTTTGCATACCACAGAGTGGAGACTTTTTGACAAAAAAAAATTCATGTGCATATATGTGAAGGTATAGATAATCATACATCACAATTGAAAGGAAAATATTAAATCAGGAAGTCGACCTCTCAGATCAGGACATACATCTATAATATACTAGACAGATGCTTAATACAGAATTTAACAACAAATAAAGACATGCAGTTACAATATATTACATCAAAATAAATACATCAGAATCACCACTTTATCTTAGATTTTTCATGATTAGCCATTCCCTGCAATTTTTTGATATCCTGCTTGCCCTGGACGCATTATGTTATTACCCCAAATACAACAGTATTTCTGAGTGACCCCAATTCTTTGAGCATAGAGTCATTCTTTAAGCTGGAATGATTTAATTTTCGCTTCCCAAAGGTCATATGATGGAGGCAAGGCTGTTGTCCATTGCTGCAATATCAAAGAATTTGCAATTAAGGAGGCCATGAAGAATAATCGTTTTGATTGTATTGACGGCACATAACAACTAGATATGCCAAACAAGGACCCAATAGGATCCTGCACCAGAAGTACCTGAAGTTGCTTACTAAGGAACTGAAAGATTGTATCCCTAAAGATAGTGATAAGAGGACACAGGAAGCAAATGTAAAAATAAATGGAAACCTCACAATGACATCTAATGCATTCTCGTGAAATTGATGGAAACATCTTGCTAACCCACTGAAATGTATAATAGAGCATCCATTTTGTATTAAAAGCCATTCTGGGGATAGAGGGCATCCCTGGCGAGTCCCACGATGTATCACAACCTTACCAACTGTTCGTTAATTGAACAGAATTTTTGCTTTGGCCCATTGATAAAGATTTGATAGAAACTGCACTAATTTGTGATGTAATCTGAATCTCCTCAGGACTGAGAAAAGAACCTCCTATTGTACTAGATCGAATGCTTTCGTTAACACGTTACTTATCGCCTAAGCTGATCCACACACTGGTTCTCATCTAATGTAGTTTTAATTATGGAGGCATTTTGGTACTTTTTGACAAAATGAGCCAGAAACCTCCCTACATGCTCAATCTCTTCATCATGCTGCTGAAAGCTTGTATTTTGATTAACTATCTCCTGCGATAGAAAATGGTCTTTCAACTTGGATCTGGCATCCTGAACATGAACCCATGAATCACATTCATGGTGGACTTGATGGGAGCTTATGGCATGTTCGAGTTCTTGCTGAATGTTGTCTTCTTTTTTCTTCCTTTTTTTTTTTTGTTGGGCCTTGAAAGGCATGTCTTCCCTTCTGATGTAGGCCTTACCTGATTCCCAAGCTGAAAAATGGAAGCAGTTGCCTCATTCCTAACCAGAAACTCAGTAACTGATGCCCTTCAGACTGAAACCCATCCCTTGTTAATGAAGACTTTTTAAGAAACCACCTAGGCCTCTTTATTTGTCATGCTGGAAGATACAGTTGGACCACTGCAACTGAATGGTTTGAAAAGGGGTTGGACATATGCTTGAGCCAGCCCTATCCCAGTAATGAGAAACTAGGAAGAAATCAATCCTTGAGGCTGAATTGAACCTTTTCGAATAACAGATATAATCTTGGGCCTGAGGATATTTGAGCTACCAGGGATCCTGAAGGGCCAAATCATGGATAAATTTTGCCAAAAAGTGCGTAACTCTTGGTTTATTTTGTGCTCTGTTTTTGTTTATTACATTAAGTTTCATGTCTTGAATTATATTAAAATCGCCTACTACTATCAAGAGGCCAAAAAGAATACTCAAAAGATCATAAAGATTCCGCAGGAGACAATCTGATCCTCAATAGGACTGTAAAAATGCGTTATGAACTAGTTGTGCCTCCATTTTGACACTAACCACTACCCATCTGGCGTGTGGGTCACAATACACCTGAAACACTTCTTGAAACCCCAGAGTTAGAAGGACTGCAACCCCATGTACAGCCACACTACTGGAGGCAAAAAAAGAATGAGAGCTAAAGCTAGGAGTGCTAGGAGGATTGGCCCATTGCTCAAAGTGAGTCTCCCGAAGTATAATGACCTGTTTTGGGGGATGTTAGCCACTGAAGTAAATCACTGTATTTGTTGGAATTATTAAGTCTATTAGCATTGTAGGAAGCAATTTTGAAAAAACTCTGAGGAAGCATATTAGTCTATCCGGCAATCATTTGGTGATCAAATTAAGAGCCTTGAAGTTAATAGGTCAAAAGTACCCCCCCCCCCAAAGCCATCACAGAAAGCCTTCTTACAAAACAAAAAGACATGTAACAATTATTTTTACCACCTGCACATTTTTTGCCTCCCCACCATGGTGAGATTCCACCCTCCAACCACCAAAAGAGGCCCAACCCATCATGACCTCACCCCCCCAGTGACCCACACCACCACTGTGATCCACCCCCCAAACACCGAATTGGAGTGCACTGGCATGACACTCTCAATACCTGCATCCTGGTGGAGGCACCAGATAGGCCGAGATGTGTGCACATTAAACAGACAGTATGTGGACAAGGTTGTGGACGATATCCCTTCATTCATAATGAATCTCAAGTTTTTTTATTTTTATTCTTTATTTATGATTTTGCAAAAGAGACATATACAACCAGACTTCATAAGATACATTCAATATGTAGTCAAAGATGTTTGTCACCCCATGGTACAGTTACATGCATGCATCTGTAAGTACAACATATTGAACATGGTCCAGAAAGCAAACCATTTGCCTAACGTCCATATCACTTTGCTTCTAGATGAAGCCAGGAAGTTGCAGACATGTAGTCAAATAATACTAATGTAGTAGCAATTTGCATGGGTAGGGGTGGCACAACATGGTTTGGGGTGCTGAAAAAGGTTGAGTGTGGGATGCGGCATGCCCACGCCCTTGTCTGTAGTGTGCTGGCAACAGCATTGGTGGTGGGAGAAGGGGGCAGGTTTTGGCCATGTAAGTATAATCTTAGGGGGGGCCCATATCACTCTGGTTTGGGATCATGGTGGCATTAAGTCCCAATATGCATCTAATTGTTCCTGGCAATATATGGCGTCACATAATCAGGCGGTAACTGTGAGAGCAGGGCGCCCTCCCCAGTGCATAGCCACTCTCTGTTTTGGTAGCAGAAATAGCATAGCTGTTAGGCATCTACTGGCGACACGCACCTGCTTAGAATGGTCCAGTAGCGCCACCAATGGCATCAGGGAGGGGTGGTAACCTGTCATTTCTTATATGATACAGAATACCTCCACCCAGAATGACATGACTGATGGTAATAGTAACAATTTCAAGGGGCGGCAGTGAGGGTGGTGCAGATGGGAAGGTGGGGTGTAGGGAGCAACATGCTGCCCACAGTTGGTAGTACATCAATGTGTCCAACTGGGTATGACGCACACCTTCTACCTTAGGCAGTGTTGCAATGAAGTAGCCATCAGGATACAAGTCTGCAAATTTAAGAATATTATGCTTCAGTGTTCAGGCTTTAGTATCAGGTTCCTGAAGAGGCTGAATTGTTGGGATATTGAACAGGGGGATGGATGGCGCATAACAAACAAAATGGCTGGGTTTCATCTGTGTGCGGAAACAGCACCGATTTCCCCCAGTTGACCTGAATACCAGAGTGGCAACCAAATCGAATCACCTCACATAGCAGAGGAGTCATATTTTTGTGTTGGTTGCAGGTATGGAGCACAACATTGTCGGCGTACATGGAAACCACCAAAGCTCTGCAGGTGAGGCCTATGCCACTGTGGGCAAAGTGTTGCAGAAGTTGTGCTGGCAGAGGTTCCATCGCGATGGTGAAAAGGATGGGCAACAATGGGCAACCCTGTTGCATTCCCGGGTAATCAGGAAGGGATCCGAAACAAGAAGAGGTAGGACCTTTCTAGTGTATCAAATGCCTTCGTGGCATCTATTAGGGCTGCTGTTGCCAGGATATAGGGAGCAAGATGGTGCATAATTGTAAACATAGTGGGGAGATTATGAGAGGTGGACCTACCCAATAGTAAACCGTCCAGATCAGGCCATATTATTTTCTGTACGAGTGGTAGTAATCGGTTAGCTAGCACTTTCATATATATTTTATTGTCAACATTAATCAGGAAGAGTGGCCGGTAGGAGTCACACCTTGACGCCAGCTTGCCCAGATTGAGTAAGGTGACTATCATAGCTTCACATAGTGAGGCAGGGAGACAGCCTGTGTTTAGAGACTCTTGATACATGGCCAGGAGGTGTGGGGTCAGCATGGGGGGCAATTTGTTTGTAGAATGAAGTTGTGAGGCCTGGTGCTTTATCCCCAGGGAGGTCTGCAATTACCTGTGTTATCTCCTTGATCATGATGGGGACCTTAAAATACTTTAAAAAAAAAAAAATGTTTTTATTGGTGTTTTATCAACTGGCAAACAGTAAACAACTTATCCCACAATACCCTCCCTTAGACCCCTCCCCGTGTGTCCACTCCATTTCCTACGTTTGATCTTCCCCTCTGGCCATTGTTGTTTTTGTTCATTCTTACTCCTTGCATGAAACAATTTGAGACTGTAAAAGTGTCACTGGGACTAGTCCTCTGCTGCATCCGATTCCTCTGAGGATGTGCTTTGTTCCCCGGAGCCAGATTGTGGATTTTTCAGGCGATCCAGCAGGTGGTCCCATTGTTGAGCCCCATCCACATTCCCCACCCCTTTCACCACTTCCTGGTGCGGGACCCTTCCCTCTGTTTCAGCCCATTTGACGAGTGTGTCCCTCTATCTAGGTGTCTACGGGCCTCTGGGGTCTTTCCAGTGCATTGTGATCTCCCCCTTCGCGAGTATCAGAGCTAAATCTATATATCTATTTATGACTCTTTTCAGGCTGGGTCTGGGAAATCCCCCCAATAATGCCACTGTCGGGGTAGACAGGAGTTTTCTACCCGTTATCACTTCAATGTTATTGAATATTTCTCCCCAATATGGTCTCACTACTCTGCATTTCCAGAGCATATGTATTAGGTCAGCTTCTTGGTCTGCGTACCTAGGGCATGCACTATTTGTAGTGTAATATATTGATGCTATTTTTGCGGGGCTGAGGTAAGCTCTGTGAAATATGTACAGATTACTCAGCTGGAAGCAGGCATTTCTGGAGACTTTATACACATGTGTTGTAATTTGTCCCCATTGTAAGTCAGTTATCTGTTCCCCAGTGTTGGTTTGCCATTGGGTCCTCAATCTGTCTAGGGGGAGTAGTGTATCTTTTTGCAATGCTTTGTATAGTGTTGATATCGTTTTCTTGTCCCCTCCAGTTTTGCAAATGGTATGACATCCAGCGTGTGTGAGGGGATCCTTAGTGCCCTGTTTCCAGTGTCGTTGAATTAATGCTGTGAAAGCTCTGTGCGTGAGGAACACCCCCGCTGAGTCTCCACATTGGATCATTAAGTTTCCATATGTCATCAGTCCCTCTTCTTTGAAAAGGTCCCCCAACGAAGTGACACCGATACCCCAAGTTTTGTGAGTCCGACGATGTTGCTGCCCCCAGGTAGTACGGTCAGGCTGGTCAAAGGGAGGTTCGGTGAGTATGGGAGTGAGGTTTGTGTGCGCTGTAAGCTGCGTTTCCAGCAGTAGTTCAGTACTTGCGTCTCTAATTAACCTGTCCCGCGCCTCCCGCCAGGTGTGAGAAGTATCCATACAATGACTGTAGCGGGGAGCTCTCCTGTGTGCCACTCCAAGTTGTTCAGAGGGGCTGCATGCCATTACTTGGTTAGCCACTGAAGTTGCCCCGCTAAGTAGTATAACTCCATATCGGGAGCTGCCAGCCCCCCTTCTATTGTGGGTCTCTGGAGTTTGTGTGAAGCTAATCTGTGACGTCCAGTCCCTCAGATAAAGCTAGTAAGAATCGAGTCAATCTCTCTGAAGATTGGGCGGGGGATTATTACAGGTATGGTCAAAAAAACGTATAGCAGCCTCGTTAGGGCCACCATCTTCACCCGCGCCACCCGGCCAGCCTTCCAGAATTGAGTATCTGTTCTTAACTTCCGAATCGCCTTGTTTATGTTGCCTTCCAACAGGTCTGTCATGTTATGGTATATATTCATGCCTAAGTAGCGGAACATGGATGGGGACCAGCCCAGGCCCGTCCCTGAGTGACCTGTGGTGCACCTCGTCCTAGAGGGTAAAGGAGGGACTTCTGCCAGTTTATGTGGAGTCCCGACATGCCCCCAAAACGCTACAACAGAGCCATTGCTCCAGGTAACTCTATATTCGGGTCCTTTAGGAATATTAGCATGTCATCCGCATATAGCGCAATTTTGTGTGTCTGCTCTCCTATAGCTAATCCCTCATAGTGCACTCCAGTTCTGGCCATCTGTGTCAGTGGCTCCATAGCAAGGGCAAAGAGCAGGGGTGACAGTGAGCATCCCTGTCATGTGCCCCTTCCGATTTTATATGATCTTAAAATTGTCCTGCCTGTACGAACTTGTGCTGTGGGGGTGGAGTGTAGTAGTTTTATCCACCCAAGGAACCCCTGGCCTAGACCCATTTGCTGCAATATTATTTCCAGGTAATCCCAGCTGAGACTGTCAAATGCTTTCTCGATATCTACCACTATTATTGCTGCCGTGGTAAGGTTTGGGTACCCCAATTGCATTATTTTAATTGGTCTCCTGATGTTTGTGACAGTGCTACGATTAGGGATAAAGCCTGTTTGACCTGCGTGAATTAATTGCTCCATATCGGGCAACAGTCTTGTAGAGAGGATTCGGCTCAGTATTTGGTAGTCCATGTTGAGCATGAACAGGGGGCGATAGGAATGCACATCCATTGGCGGGCGGCCCTGCTTCGGCAGAGGGACCACAGTGGCTTCATTCGTGGATGGGGGCAGACTTCCGGTTGCAAGCGCCTCTTTATAGAGATCGCTCAATCTCGGTGCCAGGAGATCTACATATGTTTTATAAAATTCCACCGGTAGGCCATCTGCCCCGGGTACCTTCCTCCTAGCCATCGCCTCTACCGCTGCCATCACCTCCTGAGGAGTTATCAATCCCCCCAATTTTTGTTGGTCCGTCCTGCTCAAGGTGGGAAGCTGGGTATTAGCAAGGCTTCGTAACTGCTCAGGCTCCAGAGTCGTCGCGAGTGGGGCATAAAGAGTTGAGTAGTAGTCGGTAAAGCTAGAATTAATCTCACCATGTCCATATAGACTCCTTCCCAATGGGTCCACTATTTCCATCACTAATGATTGCTGTCTTGGCGGGGCTGCAAGCCAAGCCAGCAGTGCACCCGCTCTGTCTCCTTCTGCGTGTTGTCTAGTTATGTATATTTTATAATCAAAACATCGAAGTGTCTCCAGAGCTACTGCTATTTTGTTCTTAGTCTCGGATATATTAGAGGCAAGTTCTGGTTCATCTGATCTGTTACATTCCAGGGTTCTTAATTCTGTCTCAAGATTATCAATTTCTCCCTCCAAGGATTTCCTGACCCCCGTTATCCCCGATATGCATCGATCCCTTAACGTCACCTTGAAAGCTTCCCACTCTTGGGCTCGGGAGGATGCTGAGTCCTGGTTGTGCATAAAGTACTCTTTGATCGTGTCTCTAAGAATTTGTCAGAAAGCACTGTCTTCCAGTGTTTCAGCATTAAGCCTCCAATCAGGTATCTGGGGACGTTCTCTTTTCCTGTCTAGTATAAGCAGTAGTGGGTTATAATCTGAGACGGTACAGCAGAGATATTCTGCACTACAAACTGTACAGTGCAAGTCAGGGGAAATTAAAAAGGCATCCAGGTGGACATGCAGGTCATGCATGGGAGAATAGAAAGAGTAATCCCTCTCCTGTGGATGGAGTTACCTCCAAGAGTCTATCAGGCCCCAGTCCCTTTGCCAGTTAGTGAAACCCCTGGCCGTCTTGGTTATAGGTGAGTGCGCTAGGGGTGGGTGGTATCTATCCAGAGCAGTGTTCGTAATACAGTTGAAGTCGCCTCCCACGATTGTAGGCTGGGTTCAGTGTGGTCTCCACTTGCGTGAAATTGTATTTAGGAAGGTAATTTGGTCTTGATTAGGGGCATAAGTGCCCCCCAGAAGATGTCACGCCCTCCCAAACAGCCTACTACTAGGACATACTGTCCCTCCTTGACTATTAGTGTTTCTGTTTTTTGGAATGGGACCCTTGGTGGGATCCATATCAGGACCCCCCGAGCATATGCAGAGTATTCTTTGGTGTTTACTTGCTCTCTCCATCTCTTCGATAGCACAGTGACCTCCTTCCCTATAAGATGCGTCTCTTGTAGGATGACTATGTGTATGCCACGCCTTTTGAGCTGGTTGTATACTTTATACCGCTTATTTATATTATTCAGGGCCCTGACGTTCCAGGTGAGAAGCTTGTAGTCTAATGTCCTGTCCATGATCTATGTGGTTATGTGATGCGCAGGTTCTGACACTTCTAGGTGTCTGTGTCTTGTGTGACAATAGTGACTGGTCAGGCCAGAGGGTCATATAGCTCGGAGCTGGGTCACTTAATCTAAACGTGTGAACTGCTAACAACACTATTCTTCTTATACCCCAACTCCCTCTCCCCAGGACCGGTTGTATAACGTTCCCCGTCCAAACCTTCCCCAAATAAGGAAACATTGTGTGTGGGGGCTGAGGCGAGACCCATGCGCTAACCCCATTGGCCCCCCCAAACCCAGTTCACCCAGTTGCATGGTCCCCCTCCCGGCTCCCTAACGTTACTTGTTGTTATTGAGTAGTGTACAGATTTCGGGATCGTGCAGCCTGTCAATCGGTTCCTTTGTGCACTGGCTACCCTGAGATCTGGCAAGTTGTGCAGTCTCCTCGTGCACGGAGTTCCATTGATGTTTCTGCTCCAGGAGCCACCTCCTTGAGTAGTGTTCCTCGGGGCATGTGGTAAAGTCTACTGTGATGATTTCATCAGATGTTCTAGGTGTGATTTTGGGCAGGTTCAAGGTCGAGTCTGGTGATGAGCAGGATGCACTATGGGACAAAGAGTCCCGGTCTGACTGGATCTCGGATGGGTGTGAGCACGGGGAGCCCTCTTTTCCCAGGGCCACTACTGCTTTCACCGCTTCTTCCCGTTCTTGCAGTGCCTGGCGACAATGTGGGGCAGCTCTGGTAAGGCGTCTCCTTTTCTTCCTGTATGATTCCTTTTGTGCTTTTGTAGTACTTTCCTGGCTTCCCTCCCCGTTTGGTCCCAGGGAGCCCAGCCATTCTTGCACTTGTTGTTGGGATGTGAAGAAGAGGGTATCATTATTTGTGATTATTTTCAGTTTAGCTGGGAACAGCATGGCATATCGTATTTCTCTTTCTCTGAGTCACCATTTGATTTCTATTAAGGTGGCTCTCTGTTTTTGGGTATCCCTTGAGAAATCTGGAAAGATCATGATCTTCAGGTCCCCGTCACGATCTCCCCATTCCTCCTTGCTTGAGATAATATCAGGTCTCTGTCTTTGAAGTGTAGCAGCTTCGATATGATTGGGCGCAATCTAGTCCCTGGGGGAGGGGCCCTGGTCGGTACACTGTGGGCACATTCTATAGCGAAGTGCTGCGACATGCCTTCTGGAACTACCTCTCCGCATATCCATTGTTCCAGGTATGTCTTCAAGTCTGGAGCTTCCTGTTCTGCCTTCTCGGTAGACCAACCAGGTGCAGGTTGTTTCTCCTCGCCCTGTTTTCAGCATCCTCAGCACGCGCTTCCAGTGTTTTAATCTGTTGCGTTAGGTCAGTGACTGTTTTGGTAATCTTTAAGTTTTCCGGGGTAAGGCGCTCCAGAGATTTTTCGTTGACGATCACTCTGTCTGTCAGACGTCTGTGGTCATCCCTTAGGAGCATCAGGTCAACTGAAAGCGAGTCTATTTTAAGTTCAAGTGCTTCTCTGGATGCTTGAATTGCCTGCAATAGAGTGTCTAGTGTGGTACCTTTGTTGGCTTCACCGGATCCTCCCTCTCTCTGGGAAGCGCTCTCCTCTCCGGTTCTGTCTTTCTTCTTAGGTTTACCCATTCTTGGCTACTTTTCCTCTGCCTCAGAATTAAAATCGTCCTGTCCGCCACACCTATTGCCTCATCGCCACTTGTTACTTCAAGAACGTTGAATTAGATCACCCCTCTGGTTGGCTCCCTGGCTTAACGGGCCTAGATGCCGTCCCCAGGGCTCCTGATGCTACAAAGTTCTATTTGGGGGTTGATTAGGTGTGTTCTGAAGCTCGTATTGGTGGTAGTACTTTTGGGTGGCCCCCTGTGGGCCAGCCTCGCGCCCCCAAGTCTGTGCTCCAGGTCTCAGGTGTGGCTCCTAGATATGGGTGTCTGGCAAGGCTCCACCCCTCCGGGTTACTGGCTGGTTCTCCCCTGTGTGGCTCTCCCCTCCAAGCGAGTAAAGGGGGAGCACCACCCCTGCTGTTGGCATCCATTGTTGCACACAGTGTTAAGCGCAGGTCCTGGGGTCAGTAGGACTCCCTCCTCTGTGCCCCCCATGCTCCTGAGGCTGGGGGGGAGCTCTCCAATGCACAGAGCTCTGGGACGGGTCCGGGGCAATGCCTCTGGGCCTGCGCCTCCAGCCCGTGTCGGCGTGTGCTATCCCCGCTGTTCACTGTGCCCCGTCCGGGCCACGGCGATATAGATATAAGGTCCAGTCCACTCTACCTAGAGCAGGGGAGGAAAAAGCGGGAGGAAGTGGGGAGTCTCCCCCTCCCCAGGCTCCTCTTTGCCCACTGCCCAGTTTTAGGCGAGGGACCAGGGACAGGAGCTCTGCTCCACCTAACGTCGCAGGTCCTGTGGGCTCTTGTAGCGGCCCTCCCCCCACACATCCAGGGCCAGGGGATGGAAACCCACCTCATTCCAGATTTCTGGCCAGCCATCGCTGGTGCCCGTTACTCGCTCGATGCGCCCATCCACAGCACCCCTTCCAATTTCCCATCTGGGTCCTGGACATGAAGACGTGCGGTCCGATCAGCTCCCCTCAGTCGCCAGCCATGCTTCCCCACGTGGGAGCTGCTTCTCATCGCCCGGTCCCAGCCTCATTTGCTACGCACTCCCGGAGCTCCCATTTTGTTGGACGGCCCGTTGTGTGGTTCGGGCCGTCTGCACTGCTAATACTGTCCGAGCGCCTTGCCACACGAACAGGGGGTGCTCCAGGGGTACCCCCACTCACTTTAACATTTCTCATGTGAGAGCCGGGGTCAGGGAAGCAGGATTGATGCATATTGGGTGCATGACACCCGGAGCTGCATTTTACGCGTGCTGCTCCATCGGCCTCAGCCACGCCGGGACCTTAAGATACTTGCGATGGACACGGTCTAACCACACCAATTGTATTGGGTAAAATATTCAGTGAGGTCTTGACCATCGAGCACAGAAGTCTCTTGGTATAGTTGGGCATCAAATAAGGAAAAATGTCATGCCACCTCCGATATCGTGGATACAAAGTTATCATCTGAGTCAAAAAGTTTGGCTATATAGGAGGAGGCTGGACTGGGGCATAGTAATCTAGTTAGAGTTCTGCTTGGGTGGTCGCCCTCACTAGATCTGAGTGTCTGAGAGTCCTTATTTAAGTAGTGGGTCTCCCAGATCACCTCCTCCTGAAATTCTTCCAAATTGTAGTTAATGTCAGCCAACAGATTGGGACTTTTAAAATAAAAATTGCTAGTCTCAAGGGTACCGATCTCTTGTTCGAGACTGGCCAGTGACCTACGTATGGATTTCAAGACAACGGCTTGCTTGGCTATACAGGGCCCCTTATAAGCTCCTTAAAAACCTCCCACAGAGTGGAGGGTGATTCAACAGAGTTCACAATGCGGACGAAGAACTCGATAATCTCCTTCCGAATTGCTTCATGGACTACTCCGTCTCATAGAGCATTCACAGGCAGACACCAGGAAAAAGGCTGTGGCACAGAATGAGGGAGCGGGAGCTCAAGCAAGACAGATGCATGGTCAGAGAGAGTGTGGGGGAGATGAGTGCCCCCAGGCGACTATGACCTTACCTCTGGAGATACTACCCAAAAATCTATACGGGACCAAGGACCTTGGTATGTTGAAATGCATGCTCCCACAAGTGCATGCAGGTGTGTGGTTCTTCAAACATCCAGTAGCTGATTATCTTGCATGATCCTATGGAGCATTTTTGATGCGCGAGGGTGAAGATCCCAGGAACTGCCAGATCTGTTCAGCCGATTCTCCAAGACAGTTTAAGTAGCCACCCCAGATGAGGGCCCATGGACCAAGACCACGTATCTTGGACCAGAATACAGAGCAAAATTCAAGATCATTCACATATGGCCCGTACATGGCCGCCAGTGTGAAGGGATGTCCACTTAGTGATCCCTCAATGAGCAAGTATGCACCCTCCATGTCGAACATGGTATGAGACTCTTTTCAGGCAAGTCCCCTGCATAATAGTATTGTGACTCTCCAGGTATAGTTAGAGTATGTTGAGGAGTAAGCGGTGCCCTACCACCTGGCTTTCAGATGGGGGTATTTGAGGTCAGACCGATTGTTGTAAGAAACAAAACTTTTAATTTATGGCAATATAAATACAAGTGTATGAGGTGAGCCTTCCTGTTATCATTAATGTCGCATACATTCCAGGTTAAACATTTCAAGGTTACCATAGCGATGGGGCACATGCTATCGTGAGGACCATGGGCACCTGAGCTATGTGTTGTGATGGGATGTTGCACACTTTGCATGGTATAAACCTAATCATGTACCTCAACATGAAAGACAAAAACAGGCAGGCAAAATACAGAACTGTGCAACAAACACCCCAACCCGCCCCCTCCTACTCCAACCCCCAAACTCAGTTGAGACAGATTAGCCCCCCCCACCCTGTCCTCCCATGTCCTCAAAAAGGAAATGGCCATGCAAAACTTCCCTTTGGGTGAAGTGACACCTGGCAGTAGCCCAACCTAACGAGTGGGTGACCGGACCTTGGATATGCAGACAAATCTGAATACAAATATTGGAAGGAGGGGGGCACTCCATTGGCTCAGTCACTGTCATTTAAGGAGGCACACTCGGAAGCCCCTGGCAATCCCCCAGTGTGCAAGGCTTCTTGGTTGTGAGTTTTACAAATTTCAGAGCTGACCTGGCATCTGTGAAGAAGTGTGATTTGCCATTGATAGAGATTCTGAGCCTGGCAGGATGTAGTAGCGTGTACCATAGTTCAGCCTTCTGCAAGAGTTTTTTCACTGGTGTTAATCTGCGATGAGCAGCCTGCACTCTCTGGGTAAAGTCAGGTAAGATATGTCATTGCCATGATGTTGAATCGGGCCTTTTTTCGTGGGCCAATCAAAGAACTGTGTCCCTGTCCCGGTAATTGAGGAGTTTACTGATTATCGGTCTACCCAGTGCCCCAGCGGGCGGACATGAGCCAAGTGATCTATGGCTCCATTCCACAATAAACATTGGGGCCAGATCACCAGCAAACAGGCTTTGCAACCTAGTTTCAACTATGTGCTCCATTTCCGATAAAGAGATGGAGTGCGGGACACCAGTGATATGAAGGTTGCAATGTCGGGACCTGGTCTCCAGGTCCTCATTCTTGGCCTTCATGATGTCGAGCACCTTGTCCATTTTTAATAGGTGTTCCTTGGATTCTGACTGTTGGTCATTGATATCAGATATCCAGGTTTCCAGGCAGTTCAGTCTGGATTCATGAGTGTCTACTCGCTGCTTGACCTGGTCAGGAGATCCAATTTGCCACCAATGGTCTTGAGACTGGGTTTCACATCAAGGAGTACTTCCTTTAGGTCAACCTTGCCTGAGTCCTCCTCTTCCTAAGGATTCATACTTGTGCCATAGGTCTTCTCACCCTCCGTATGTGGGATGTGTTTTTTGCCCTAAAATGTGAGATTTGCCTGGCTTGTGTCTAATTTGCCCATGAGCCAAGACAACAGATGTGGTCCAGGGAAATTGCCCAGCCTCTTCTGGTGCCCCTGCTCTGCACAAACCCACTGCTCAGAGAGATGTTTGACCCACGCTGGGTATGGTCATCTGCCGGGGGGCCCATGTGCTTCAGACACTCACCATCCCACTATGTCATCCTCTGTGGGAGGTACAGGCAGGCCCCCACAGCTCTCTCAGGTGTAGGATGTGCACCAGCATGGTAGGTAGGCACTTATCCAAGCACCCAGCCGGGTGGGTACCTCATTGGCTTGCCCGTCCTAGAGGCCCCTCAAACTATTCAGCGGTGGCGGCTGTTCAGGGAATGCAGTATAGCTTTGATATCAATGGGTGCCTCCCCAGCGAGCATCAAAGGTGCCTATACAAATCTATGGTGGGAGAGCAGCATGGATCACTCAGCACTGACCAAGCCTCTTTACCTCAGGCCGAAGGCCCCCCACACCTTACAGGGTTGCTAAGGGGAGCAAGACAAGTGGTGCTGCAGTGGATGTAGTGACACTTTCCGTAAATCTGGCCCTACGTTTGTGCTCATAATTAGAGAAGCATCTAAGCTCCTCAACCAGGACTTGGTCAACAACAAGATTTAAATAGCTTCTCTACCCACCTCTCTTCCTCTGCCAAACCTGTGGGTTTCTCTATCAAGAAAAATACACAATCATCTTGGTTCCTAATTTCATTTACTGCACAAAATGAAAGACTCCCTCCTAGCTAAAAAATGTACAATCCACAACTCATGCATTGTAAAGGTTCAAGGTGGACAGGGTGACAAAATGGGACAGAAGGTTGACAATCAGGAGGGTCCTATTCCCTGGTGGGGGTCTTGGCAATGTTCTCTGTCTTCAGCCTCGATCGCAGGGACCGTTTGTGGGGTAGTTCTCCTTTTGCAGAGGATGGGGTGCCGGTGGCCTGTTGGTCCTGTGGTGGGACCTTCTGTCCACTAGCGCCGGCAGAGGTGGAAGGGTGTTCCTTGGTTTGGCTAGTGTCAAGAGCCCTTTGTTGTGCAACTGCCTCCCACATGGTCTTTCCCAAGTCAGAATCACAATATTATGGGTGCAACCCATTCCTAAAATTAAATTCTTGGGCACATTTCAAGGTCTTGTGGCATAACTTTCCTTCATACCCATTTTGCATTGCTGCATTCCCATTTATTTATATGTGTGTGTGTGTGTGTGCGTGTGTGTGAGAGAGAGGGGGCCGTGTGTATACTCACATGTGCCAGTGATTCTTGTTGCACCTCGAACGGGGGGTGAAAAAATGTATGCTTCCCATGTTAATCTCCATAGGAATTTTGAACACAACAACAGCCCGAACCGCTAGCTAGAATTACACCAAATGTGGCAGAAAGGCAGCTTTCAATTATGCAGATTACACTTTTGCTTATTTGGTGTAAATCTATTCAGCAGTTTTTGAGAAATGTAAGGAAATTCAAATTTGTATATCTCTAGCCACGATGACTTCATGAATAAGGACAAATTTTTGGTGGAAAATGCACAGCTCTGATTGGCTGCCAATGCTGTAACCAGGAATTTTTACCAACCTTCTTGGGTTTCGGTTTCAGCAGAGTCCCTCAATAAAATGCAAATGAAAGACAAGGGAATAGGTAGAGACACCCTGACTCCTTAGATCTGGTGGTGGGGTCCCAGAAGGACCCTGCCAAGGCGCAAACAAAATGTTTTATTTTTTTTGCTACAAATTTGTGAAATTCTCAAATTTGTGGCAAAAACCTAAAAGAAAACAAGCAAGGACTCCTATGCTAGTTTTTTTTAAAGCTGAGGTTAGCCAGATCCCGGGGTCAAAGTGGAAAATAATGAGGGAGCACACGGGGCACCTTTGTTTTTTTAAGTGAATGTATTATTATTATTTTTTTATTCTATTTACTAACTATAACCTCTGTGTAACTTTTTTTTTTTTCAGTGAATTTCTGTTTTTTCAAACTTGTAGGAATTTTCATTACTTTGGCCCTCATTACAACCCTGGTGGAATATGCTGCCTATGGCTATGCTGACGGCCGCCAACATACCTTGAGAGTGGCAGTAATCCACCACAGGTATCATGACCCACACATAGAAATCCGCCACTATACAGACACCCACACAAGTCCGCCATGTGGCCTCTATGTTCCTGGTTTCCAGATGTTAGATAGTGTGCACCTTTTGCAAAAAACAGCCTCAGAATCACAATATTATGGGTGCAACCCATTCCTAAAATTAAATTCTTAGGCACATTTCAAGGTCTTGTGGCATAACTTTCCTTCATACCTATTTTGAATTGCTGAATGCCCATTTATTTATATGTGTGTGTGTGTGTGTGTGTGTGTGTGTGAGAGGGGGCCGTGTGTATACACACATGTGCCAGTGATTCTTGTTGCACCTAGAAAGGGGGGTGAAAAAAGTTGTGCTTCCCATGTTAATCTCCATAGGAATTTTGAACACAACAACAGCCTGACCCGCTAGCTAGAATTACACCAAATGTGGCAGAAAGGTAGCTTTCAATTATTCAGATTGCACTTTTGCTTATTTGGTGTATATCCATGCAGCAGCTTTTGAGAAATGTAAGGAAATTCAAATTTGTATATCTCTAGCCACGATGACTTCGTGAATAAGGACAAATTTGTGCTGGAAAATGCACAGTTCTGATTGTCTGGCAATGCTGTAACCAGGAATTTTTACCAACCTTCTTGGGTTTCGGTTTCAGCAGAGTCCCTCAATAAAATGCGAATGAAAGACAAGGGGATAGGGAGAGACACCCTGACCCCTTAGATCTGGTGGTGGGGTCCCAGAGGGACACTGCCAGGGCGCAAAAATAATTTTTCAATTTTTTTTGCTACAAATTTGTGAAATTCTCACATTTGTGGCAGAAACCTAAAAGAAAACAAGCAAGGACTCGTATGCAAGTTTTTTTTTTAAAGCCGAGGTTGGCCAGATCCCGGGGTCAAAGTGGAAAATAATGAGGGAGCACACGGGCACCTTTGTTTTTTTAAGTGAATGTATACATTTTTTTAAAATTCTATTTCCTAACTATTACCTCTGTGTAACCTTTGTTTTCTTCAGTGAATTGCTATGTTTTTTCAAACTTGTAGGAATTTTCATTACTATGGCCCTCATTACAACCCTGGCGGAATATGCTGCCTACCGCTATGCTGACGGCAGCCAACATTCCGTGAGTGTGGCAGTAATCCACCACAGGTACCATGACCCACACATAGAAATCCGCACACTATACAGACACCCACACAAGTCCGCCGCACCAAAGGTCAGCGATAAACTGGTGATAGCAAAACCCACACCGTTATGCCAACAGGTATACGCCCACGGTATCACGACCCATGAATCAAAGCAACGGTCATTCAGCTGCGGTAATCCAGTAGACACCACTGTGCTCAAAATACGCACACACTTACAAAACTACACCACATTGGACAATTCAAACTACACACATACACACACCACACCCACACACCACTATAAAACACACACCCACATTACACACAACCCCTTACACTGATAATATTTGAAGAAGCGGAGAGAGAGAAAAGCAAAGACCATACCATCACTCATACACCATCCACGCACATCACACCACACACCCCAACACATCACCCCACACAGCACATCAACCATCACCTCACACATCACTCACACCACATCATGGCACCTCAAAGACATGAGAGAGCGTAGTTTAAATGCTGCAAATACTAAAAGTGAAATGTTCAATGATGCTGCATAGAAAACGACAATAATTATTGTTCTGCTTAAATATGCATTTGAATTACGACTATGATGTGTGAGGACACCAATATACGTGAACTAACAATAATGAATAAAAACTGTTCATGCTATGGTATATATTAACATTTACGATATTTCATTTGTATTAAAATCTCATAGGCCTTAAGTTAGCGTGAGTTGTAGAATTAGCTGCCTAGCTCTCATATTAAAGCATTTTTCTCTGTTTTTCAGTGCGCTGACTCGCAAAGGGCCATGACCCTGCATTTGTTCCTTGTCTTCATTTCATTTATTAACCTAAATTCCATTCTCACTCGCATGCTCGTTGTTTAGTATGACTTATGTACAAAGGTTGAAACAAAAGTAGATTAATGTAATGTACAAGGACGTTTAACCATGGACAAAGGAAACTCATGACCCAAGAAGACGTGCCGAGGAGTGAAGTAACCCCGGATGTGCCACCTCCGAAGGCATCAATTATGAAGACCAATCAAAATGTTATGGATTATCATGGGGTGACAATTGGGATTACCTAATGCTTAATTTGATAGGTTAAAGTTAGTGGGGTATAGTAAATGTCCAATAGAATTTTGGGGGAAGGTATCACGAAAAAGGGATATAAACCCATGTCCCAGAAGGGTCGTTAGAACTAGGTAGGGAATGCTGACGATTTATCCAGAAACTCTGTCACTTTGTTTGGTGACTTGAGATTTAATAAACCATCCTGACCCATAGACTGCCCTTTACACTTCTCCTCCTTATGAGGGAAGTGTCCCCTGTCCTTTAAACGAAGATAGACTGATGGCGATTCGACTGATGTCCTGAAGACGAAGACTGATCCTGAGTGCTGACCTAATCCTTGGAGGGTAATTATGACAATGAAATATGTAATTTTTCTCTTTGCTTTTCCTTTCTAGGCACCAACTGCTCATTTTTTATTAGAGGCCATAGTTAGATGTTTTCTAAATAGATGTTCTAAATTATTTAGCATGAAGCCCAACATGCTGATGCTAATAAGTGGATAGAACAAGAGATCACTCTGACTGACGCAAATAGACAGAGACTGACGTTGCGTTGTGCTGAACTGAGATATTCATGATATTATTTGTATTCTGATCTATGTTTACGCCGTGCTATGTTCTTATGTTTGTGATTCTTGCACTAATGAAATCTTATCACAGTTGCCATATTGTGACTATGCTTTTATGTTTCTTGGTTTTGAGATTGACTCTTCTGCTCGTAGATTGTAATCAATAGGGAATAAAATTCATAAACAATTACCAAAAGGTGTGGTTATTCATGGCTGAAAGGTCATGGTTGCGTCGACAATTTGGTTAATGTCTTTAACCAAAATAAAGTGCATTGTGGTGGTGAATATTGATGACATTGTTGATATATTGCTTGACATATTGATCAGTTATCTCGTCCTACGGTGTCTCACCACTGGGTCACAAGATTCATTGGCCTAAAATGAGTCCTAATGTGCATAAATTAACATAAAGGGACGCGTTAACAGACACCCCAGGTTTTCTGAGGAGGAGCTCAGGGTCATGGTGGAGGAAATCATCCGGGTAGAGCCACAGCTATTCGGATCACAGGTGCAGCAGGCATCCATTGCAAGGAAGATGGAGCTATGGCGGAGAATTGTTGACAGGGTCAACGCCGTGGGACAGCATCAAAGAACAAGGGATGACATCAGAAAGAGGTGGAACGGCCTACGGGGGAAGGTGTGTTCCGTGGTATCCAGACACCAGGTAGCCCTACAGAGGACTGCCGGTGGTCCCCCACCTTCTCCACCACAACTAACAACAGGGAGGAGCAAGTCTTGGCAATAATGCATCCTGAGGGCCTTGCAGGAGTAGCAGGAGGACTGGACTCTGGTAAGTCATATCTTTACTATTATATCCCCCCACCCTACCTGCATGCCATCACATACTCCAATCCTTGCTCTTAACCTCACTCCCATGACTCCACCATCTCCCACACACCCCACCATCACGCCTCACCACTCCCACAACCACGCCCTGCATGCAACAACAATGCATGGACACCCATCACATACATGCATAGACACCCATCACCAAAGCATGTCCAATAGTGAGACTCACCCAGGGCACACAATCACTACTCACACAAGGGCCAAGGCAATAGTGCAAGCACAGTAATAGAAGGAAACACACTCATTGCACAAGATTGCACACACAGATAAAATAACAATGCATTTACACCCCAACAGGACCCCTACTTAATGTCACTGGACAGGAGGTGCCAGCCATATCCAGTCCCCCCACAGAAGAGGCCCACGGTGACAACAGCATCTCTGCAAGCCTGGATCAAGATGACAAAGCCTGGCCCATCAGGGACCTCTGGACAGTCGGTTCCCCTGCCACAGTCCCTAACCACCACAGAACCTCCCCCCTCAGGAAACACCAGCACAGCATCCACCCAGAGGGCCGATGCCACTATCCAAAGGACACGTCAATCAGCAGTGTGTCCACTACTACAGGGACCCCAGGCAAGCCCACAAACACAGGATGATCAGGGACCTGGGGTCAGTGGCAGTGGCAGTGGGCACACGGTTTAGGGGACGGAGGCACAGGACAACAGGGAAACTGGGAGGACTGCTGTGCGACAGGGGGAGGACAGGCCCAGGGAACTGACCCTCCATGAGGCACTATCAAACATCATGGGAGCATACCACCAATCCCAGGAGACCATGGGCACGGTACTGGCCAAGTTTCAGGAGACCCAGCGGCTGCAGGAGGGACAATACATGGGGATCAGGGAGGGCCTCACCAACATCTACACCATCCTGGTCACCATAGCAGGGGTGCTGGCTGACATAGGCAAGACCATGAGGGAGGCAGTAGCACAACAAAGGGCCCCTGACACTAGCCAAATCGAGAAACAGCGCTCCACCTCTGCCGGCACTAGTGGACAGGAGGCCCTGCCACAGGAACAACAGCCCACCAGCACCCCACCCCCTGAAGAAGGAGAACCACCCCGCAAACAGTCCCTGCGACCCAGGCAGAAGACAGAGAACATTACCAAGACCCCCGCCAGGAAATAGGACCCTCCTGATTGTCAACCTTTTGTCCCACTATGTCACCCTGTCCACCTTCAACTGCCATTACTCCCCTTTCTATGCCCCATTGGACAATGCACCTGTGATACCAAGAGACTGAACTCTATTATGGACCTTCCTCCACCATCAACCCAGCCCCTTCTACATACCCCTATACACATTAGCCCCTAAATAAACACCCTTGAATCACATGCCAATCTGTAGTCAGCCTGATCTTTCACAAATGTATAATGACAACATTAGTAACAAATAGCAATGTAAATGTTAATTTGCTCATACCAATGTATGACAGTTGTTGGGCAGCAGTACATATAGCAGAAGGCAGAATGGGGTACCCAGATCTAGAAAAATGGAAGGCTAAAGTGAACAGTCAGTGACCATAGACAGAGCTGAAGAGGCTGACTTATACAATGTCCTACAGTATTCAGAAATGTGAGGAGGAGTTACAGTCACTTACCTGTGTGTCACTGGAAGTACTGCATGATGATGTTCATTTGGTTGTCAATATCTTCTTCCTCTGCCTCCTCTTCCTCACTCTTTCCAGGCTCCACTGCTGCCACAAGACCAACACCAGGCTCATCCTCCTGCAGAAAAGGCACCTGGCATCACATTGCAGCATGCCACGATTATCTGGCACACCTTCTTCGGTGAGTAGTAAAGGGAGCCAACTGTTACATGGAGGCACCGGAATCTGGCCTTCAGGAGGCCGAACGTCCTCTCAATAATATGCCTAGTTTGCCCATGTGCCTCATTGTAGTGGTCCTCTGCCCTTGTCTTGGCATTCCTCACTGGGGTCAGTAGCCATGAGAGGTTGGGGTAACCAGAGTCACCTCCAAATGTCGGGAGATAACTGTTAGACACACACTAACCCTTAGGGACTACCCCATACCCAGACACCTACTCATACTGTGTGGGGACCTTGGGCTCACCTATTAGCCACACACGGTGCCTCTGGAGTTGGCCCATCACATAAGGGATACTGCTATTCCTCAAAATGTAGGCATCATGCTCAGAGCCAGGATACTTGGCATTCACATGTGAGATGTACTGGTCCGCCAAACACACCATCTGCACATTCATCGAATGGTAGCTTTTTTGATTTCTGTACACTTGTTCCTTTCTGCCTGGGAGGGACAATTGGCACATGTGTACCACAAATGACACCAATGATGTTGGGGATATGTCCCAGGGCATAAAAGTCACCTTTCACTATAGGCAAATCCTCCACCTGGGGAAACACGATGAAGCTGTGCATGTGTTTCAGCAGGGCAGACAACACTGTGGTCAACATGTTATAAAACATTTGCTGAGACATCCCAGATGCCATGGCCACTGTAGTTTGAAAGGAGCCACTTGCCAAGAAATGGCGCACTGACAGGACCTGCACTAGACAGGGAATTCTTTGTGGGATGGCGGATAGCTGACATCAGGTCTGGCTCCAATTGGCACACAGGTCTTGGATGGTGGCACAATCAAGTCTGTAGGTGATAATGATGTGTCTGTCTTCCATTGTCAACAGGTCCACCAGGGGTCTGTACACCAGAGAAGGATGCCATCTCATAATGTGCCCCAGTGGATGTGCCCTATGGAGGAGAATGGTGAGCAGATCGTCATGTACCACATCGGTTGCACAAGTGTGTGTGCAGTAATGTGAGTAAATCCATGTGTGGCATAGTTTGTCCGTATATCTGCCAAATTGTGCTGTGATGCAGTTAGGTGCCATGCCATGTGCCCCCTTGAAATGACGACTACCTGACTTGTGAGGAGGGACAAGGGGAAATTATGTAACTGTGCTGGTGTGGTGCAGCTTCACGGTAGGCGGTTGAAGACCGCCGCGCAATTCAGCATTGGTTATCATTGGGCCCTTTGGGTTCCAGGATCCAATGATGATGTACTGCAAGTGCTGCTGTGACCTGATTCTTTAAGTGACAATGGCTCGAGTGTCTGGGGAAAGGGCCCCTGCCTTCACCGCGAAGGAGTTGGACAAACTGGTGGATGGGGTCCTCCCCCAGTACAGGCTACTCTATGGTCCTTCAAACAGGTGAGTACACTGTGAGCATGATGCGTGGGCAATGCCTGTTTGGAGTGGTGTGGATGGAAGATACATGTGGAGGGGGCTGAGGCGTGCATGTGAGGATGGTGAGTGTATGTGCGTCAGGGCATGGGTGGGAACTGGTGGGCAATGAGTATGACGGTCTGGACGGGTGAGTAATTTCCTTTCCTCCTGTACCTTTCCTCTAGGTCAGCACCCACCAGAAGAAGGGTATTTAGCATGCCATCGCCAAGGAAGTGCGGACCCTGGGTGTCTATCATAGATGGAGCACCCACTGCCACAAGAGATGGGAGGACTTGCACCGCTGGAGCAATAAGACGGCGGAGGCCCAGCTGGTGCTGGCCTCCCAACGTGGAAGGGGTGCCCATCGCAGCATGACCCCCCTGATGTTCCGCATCTTTGCGTGGCCTATCCAGAGTTCGATGGGCGCTTGAGGCCATCACAGCAGCCACCAGGGGGTAAGTACAGTGTCATTAAGCTGACTCTGCACGCTTTACCAAGTGTCTGGGTGGGGGATGTGGGCTGTGGGTTCCCCTAGGCCAGGCCAAAATTGGTAGGGTCAGTCCCTTGTTGGGCAGGCTCTAAGGCACTCCAACCCCAATATTTTTAGTGGGCATCTACAACTGGGAAGGCTCCTGTGGGTTCCAGGTGTGCAGCAAAATGGTGTTAGGCATTGCATCCCATGGCCTGGTGAATTTCCTACTAACTGCTAGTGCATGGCCTAGTGCATAGGGCTGCTCCCCGTCTGTTGTGTCTGCCAACGGTAGTGGTGTTGCTGGCATTGACCATGTGTGTTTTCTGTCTTCCCCCCTTCTTGTTTTGTCACCCTGTCGTTGTGTGCATTAGCATCATCTGGCGGAGGAGCAGAGGCACCGGAGGGAGCTGCATCCCACATGGCCCTGGAGGGTGAATCCACGGAGGGTGAAGGCAAAAGTGGGACGGAGGGTGAGGGGAGCTCCACGACGGGGACAGGAGGGGATACCAGCGACTTCTCCTCTGATGGAAGCTCCCTGGCATTGGCGGACACCTCTGTGCCTACCCCAACAACAGGTACAGCCGCCACCCCCCTACCAGCACAGCCCTCCCAGCAGCCCCTCAGCGTGTTTCCCGTGCCCGCTCACCCAGGAGGGTGGCCATCTCCTTCACCCCAGGCACCTCAGGCCCTGACCCAGTCAGCCCTGCTACCCTCAATGAAGAGGCTATTGACCTCCTGAGATCCCTCACTGTTGAGCAGTCAACCATTCTGAATGCCATCCAGGGTTTCGAGAGGCATTTGCAGCAAACAAATGCATACCTGGAGGGCATTCATTCTGGCGTGGCGGCCCAATAGAGAGCATTTCAGGCTTTGGCCTCAGCACTGATGGCAGCCATTGTCCCTGTGTCCAGCCTCCCTACTCCAACTTCCCAATCTCCTCTACCTCAGCCTCTCCCAAGCACACCATCAGACCAGCATCCACACACATCAACACACAAAAGTGGTTCAGGCAATCATAAGCACCACACATCCCACAGGCACTCACACAAGCACCATACCCATGCACACATACAATCATCCACTTCCTCCACTGTGTCCCCCTCCTCCACGTCCTCCACCTCCCTCCCAGTCTCATCTCCACTCACACCTGCATGCACTACATCATCAGCCACTGCCTCCATCACCAGCACGCCCATCACTACACACCGCTCACGTGCAATCACCATCCCCACCACCATTCACACATCCCCTGTGTCCTCTCCCAGTGTGTCTGTGAGCCCTCCTCCCAAAGTACACAAATGCAGGCACACACCCACTCAACAGCATCCACCTCACAACAGCCTCCAGCCCATGCACCTTCACCCAAACTCAGCAGATGTGCACCTCCTACAAACCACTACCTCTTCCTCCACTCCCACACTCCCTCCATCTTCCTGTCCCAGTGTGTCAAAAAACATTTCCTATCTAACATTAACCTCTGCCCTACACCTCCCCGTCCTTCCCCTAGGGCCAGGATGTCTAGATCCAAGCCCTGCACCTCTGCCACCAAATCCGCATCTGCTGTGGTCCCTGCTACTCCAGTACGGTCTAAGGGGGCACCCGTCAGAGCTCCCAGTGCGCCACCGACAGAAAAGAAGGGCCACCCTATTCTACCACCTGCAAAGGTAAAAAAGGGTCCGGCTTCCAGCAGGGTACAGTCACACCACCCACCGAGCAAGGTCTCACCCAAACATCGAGTGGACAGTGCCAAGGTCCCTGCAGTGACTGTCAAGATGGGGAAGGGCCACAAGCCAAAAGACACATCACCTCTGGGCACGATGTCTCCTGGTGAGGGGCTGGTGACCACCATATCATCCGGGATCGCAGCCACGTGCACCACAGTCACCACCACCGCTCCGACCGCCACCTGCACCGCCAACTTCACTGCCACCTGCCCCGCCACCTGCACCACCACCTGCACCGCCGCTGCCACAAAGTCAGTCTGCAGCATCCTCCCCAAGGATCACCCACCCGAGGCTGCCGGAGACGATATGGTGTCTCCATCCACCACAACAGTCACTTGCACCATGGCCAGCACTGGAAGCATCTCCGCTGCAGACACCGCGGCCTGCACCACCATTAGCACCGCTACGTGCACAGCTGATGCCACTATGTCGGATGTCAGTCCCATCCCCAGTGTGCAGTCGTCAGAGTCTGCAGGTGACATCCTGGACCCTAGACATGCCACTTGAGACACCACTTCCAGCACTGACACGAACCAGCAACTGGCAGCCTAAGTCACCGCAGGATGGCGTGTGGCTCTGCCTCCTTGGAGTATCATCCTACCTGTTCCAAGTACATCGCGTTGCTAAGACAACCATGTGAGACGAAGTCAACTGCCACACCCCAGGTTCAGCATGCTTGGGCACAAAGCCCCATCTAGAACCAGTGGAGAAAGCCATCCACTCACCTAGTCCTTGGCAGGATGAAGCACTCTGGGCACAAAGCCTCCTCCAGAACCAGTGGAAAAAGGCATCCACTCCCCCAATCCTTGGCAGGATGAAACACTCTGGGCACAGAGCTCCCTCCAGAACCAGTGGAGAAAGGCATCCACTCACCCAATCCTTGGCAGGATGAAGCACTCTGGGCACAAAGCCCCCTCTAGAACCAGTGGAGAAAGGAATCAACTCACCCAGTCCTTGGCAGGTTGAAGCACTCTGGGCACAAAGCCCCCTCCAGAATCAGTGGAGAAAGGCATCCACTCCCCCATTCCTTGGCAGGATAAAGCACTCTGGGCACAAAGCCCCCTCCAGAACCAGTGGAGAAAGGCATCCACTCACCCAATCCTTAGCAGGATGAGGCACTCTAGGCACAAAGCGCCCTCCAGAACCAGTGGAGAAAGGCATCCATTTGAGAGACTGTGGCTTTGCACACCCCAGGACCAAGCAGTGGGCAGGGAACCCACTTGAGAGAATTTAGAGACTGTGGCTTTGCACTCCCCAGGACCAAGCAGCGGGCACATCACCCACTTGAGAGACTTGAGAGACTGTGGCTTTGCACTCCCCAGGACCAAGCAGTGGGCAGTGAACCCACTTGAGAGACTTGAGAGACTGTGGCTTTGCACTCCCCAGGACCAAGCAGTGGCCAGTGAACCCACTTGAGAGACTTGAGAGACTGTGGCTTTGCACTCCCCAGGACCAAGCAGTAGGCAGTGAACCCACTTGAGAGACTTGTGAGACTGTGGCTTTGCACTCCCCAGGACCAGGCAGTGGGCATGGTTCCCCCTCGAGGAGCAGTGGCGTCGTACCATCATCCGGCTGAGGTGCCTGTTTTTTTTTTTAACCTGATGCCCCTGCAGTGTTCTCTCCGTTTTGAGGCAGGTGTCATGTGTGGGCCTCGCCCATGCTTTTCGGGACCACTGATCCACGGACATTACATGGGACAGTGTACGGGCTTGTGTACTTGCTGTAAATATTTGTGTATACTGATTATTTGCTGTTCTCTTGATCTATCTGATTTTTCCAATATTACACTAGTTAAACTCATTTAGTTTGGTCCTTGCAGGGGGTGACGGGGTGTATCTGTGATGTTATTGGATATCTGTGTGTGTATGTTGTGGCGGGTGGGGGTTGGGGTGTTGCATGTCACATGTGTGTGTCACTCTCTTTTCCCTCCACTGTGTGCTAGGTGCAGTAGTCACTATTGTCGTCGCCACCACCACCTTCTTTCCACTTCATGGTGTATTAATAGATACAGCAACATGGATAGGGGCTGCAATTCGAGCTCCATGGTGTCCTAGTTCTTCCATCCTGAGAGGTGAGTGGTTTCCCTTCCAAGTACTGTTTCCCCCATGCTTTTGATGGCATTGGTACCGCCCCAGAAAAGCTGGCGGATTGGTGCCTTGTAATAGTGTGCATGGTACATTTTCCTCCGCCTGCGGTCGGAGTGTTAAAGTGGCTGTCTGTGTTGGCGGTTTCCGCCATGGTCGTGATCCCATTTCTTTTACGGCCTGTTTGTGGTATTACCGCCACTTTAACACCAACTGACAGGGTTGTAATGAGGGCCTTAGTCTACATGAAAACCTACCAACGTGGGATATTTCTGAAAATAAAAAATCCAGGATGCATTCACTGTGCAGTGGCTTGTATTGATCATCCACTTTTCCTTAGCCAAGATCCTTGGCAAATGTCAAACTATGAATATGATTTTGTATTCATACCAGAGAAAGTTTTGGAACTGAATGAATCAACAAAAATCCTCCCACTAAGAATTTCCACGGTTCTTGTGATTAAAATTACATCACTTCTTCTGTGGGTCGGACTCTCACCACTGATAGGAGAGACATCAAATGCAATGTTGAAAGTTCAAGATGGTCCCTTTGCATTTCATTTATTCTAGTGATGTGGTTATCTGTAGTGTTTCCATACTTCTGTCAATACAAACAACACCCCACTTCTGTGGTGGGCCTTTTGCCTACAACAGAAAGTTCCCCATGCTATAAAGTGGAAACACCATGATTTTATCCTTGAATTTCTATCATTCTGGGGATGTGCTTAACTGTGTTATTTGAACCAGTAGTTGGCGTCACCCAGGGAAACTTACCAACTGCAGACATTCTGAAACTAGACACTTGGCAGATTTCAAGGTGGTGTGACATGTGTGTATATTACTAGGCACTTGATTTAGAGTTTAGTGAACATGGTATTCTATTGCAAATGTGATGGAGTAGCCTTGTCACCAAATCCTCAAATTGCACACCTCACTTAGAGTCTGGCAGACTGTAAGTATTACCTCGATAGAGCACCTGTTGGCTTCTTCAACTGAATACTACCTCTGATGAATCAACAGAGAAGTGGGCCAATGGAGAAAGTACTTTACACCATCCACCCAATTTAAAGTGAATGGTGTAAGTCTTTTTTTTCTGTCTGTCACCGTCAGGAAACACCTGACGGTAAGGGAAGTAAATAAAGACAATGATGACTCCTCCTATCCCATGGAAAACTCCCAGGTTGCCGGGGCCATCAGCTTTTTGTTTTTCAAAAACAAACTCTCACTTTGGGAGTTTGTTTTTGAAAAGTTAAACAATCTTGAAAGGTTTGACAAAAGGGTGTTGTGGCTGACGGTACTTTCTGTCAACCTTTTCCTACATTAATAGGAACCACAATGACAGTGCTTCCTATCAATGTAAAGAGAGGTACACAGCTCCGGAGATAACTCTAAATTTGGCAGATGGAGGTACCTTTGGATTGCAGAGGTATCATCCTCTAACCTTTTTGATGAAGTAAACTCTATATCAGACCCTAAGTTTTCTTACCAATGATGCCTTAAAAACATCAGAACTATGTCAAAATACATTCACGTTGCCCACATTTGCCCTAAGGAATGGCAACAGTATTGGGTCCAGTAACGCCTAACATCCACATAACCCTACTTTTGGAAAGACGAGACACTCCTCTTTCTTATGGTACCTTTCGCTAGTGGATCCTGGCTCCAGAAGTACCACATAAGGGTGATCCTCAAGTAGGGCATATACCCATTCGACAACAGTGAGTTTGATAGGGAGGGAATGCCCATCCACATGTGTAACCAATCATTGCCCTGAATAAGTATTATAACAATCTTTATGCTCCACTGAGGTAGCCAGATTCAAGCATGTAAAGTTAATTTTCTTCTTGATAATAGAGCATTGCAAATACATCTTTGTGTTACTTCCTTGAGGAGTGGGCCAGAGTGTGCTACCCTGTAACATGTTTGCTATGAATACAGTGTTTTCATTTGGTAGCTCCTCAAAATATTTGACCTCATCCTACATTTTGGTGTTAATACTCTCTGAGATGTAATGTCTTCTTGCCCATTTCACATAAAAAATAGACCTTTTGTATTCTTGATATATTTTCTTCATATTTTGTTTAACATGTTTCAGATTAATACGAAGATGTCTCCTGTGCTTTCAATGATTATGGCAGTATGAAAAAATCCCTTGTGTAGTAGGAGAGGTAGTAAGAGATTTCTTTATTATGCATTATGTATTACACGCTGCACCCTCATTACCAATATTCATTTTTGCGTTGTGGTAAACCCAATTTTTTGCCTTCATTGTTTTTGCTGGTTGTACAACCTCGGTGTTTTTTCCCCTGCTCTTCAGTGGTGATGTGCCTGTACCACTCCTTACAACATGATGAAATTGACCTATCCCAAATTGTCATATTTTTCTTACCTACAAGTCCATAGTATATGGTACCTAAAGTGTGCCACAGGACTGAAAATTAAATATCAGCAGTGAGCTGACGCACACCCTGTGCAACCATTTGCAATGATAGGGTAAACATGACTGCAATCCTGCCAAGTGTAACACACTGATGCATATTTCAACTGACAATTTGACCTGTCTAAATAAACATTTTTTGACTGACCTAAACCCTCCTTTTAAACATGAATAAGTCACACTCGAGGAGGCCTTACTGCCAACTAATGCAGGGTGCATAGTAATTTACAGTGAAAAGGCCCAAAGGCCTATTCTTGCTGCAGCAGGATTTGCTGCCCCATATAAAAACATTGGGATGCAATGCTAAATTCAAAATTGCTATCTACACTTAGAAAACAGTTACAGAGTTTACTCTTGGACTTTTTGACAAATTTATTGCAAACACAGTTAATTGGTAAATTTAGATTTATAATCAATATTTCAGAACAAGTACCCGTCTAAAGCCTCTAGAAGCCCATTTCCATGACCCTCCAGCTGTCACTCAGGAACTGAATAACCTCTGTAATGAGGTGTGAACTTGCTCCAAGAGCTAAGACAAAGGCCTTTTGTCTGGAAGGTGTTCTGTGTCTTTGAAAGGCTAAATAGCTGGGCTCTGCTCAGGAACTTAATTACATTCAAATGGCCTATCCTGTCACAGACAGATGAACCTAACTACTGGGATATCCCCTTCATTTGCCACCCATAGCCAGTCAGGCACCACGCCCAATGGAAAAAGGACCTGTCTCCAGAATCGGTTTTGAGTGACCAAAGGAGAGTGGTTGCTCATTTCACTGCCCAAAAATCTAGGCTGGGTGCAAGAAATATGCACAGGGAGATAACGGTTCTGCCACGTTGGTTTCTGGAAGAAAGGGGCACCCTGGGAACATTTGCAGTAAAATACACAGGAGGTCATGCAAACACAGTTAGTGTCACCCATGGGAATTTGTATCCCATTGGTTAGTGAGTAGCCAGGTTTTTCCTCCACTCTGGTGGTAAGCAGTAGGCATTTATGTGGAATCCCCAGTATCCTCCACAATCCATTCTAACCTGCATATAACCAGTGAAGTACCAAATACAATGACTATACTAAAATATTTAAGTGAAAAGTGATGTGCTAGATCATTAGTAAAATCAGCATTTCAATAACCTTGATGTTCTTGCTCACAAATGGTAAAAATTCAGACTTGTGTGGCGGCTAGCCCCTCACCAATACAAATAACATCTTTTTATGCTGCTTTTTATATCATTGATATGGGTGCCTTGATGTGCAAGTGATACTATGTCCAAGGATACTCGATTTAAACAGATTTTGATTAGTAAATATATGACTTGACCAAGCACGATGTGTAGAAACCAAATGAGCTTTTTTTATTTGATGTTGAGTATTTCAGACAGGCATGCAGTGAAAGCCAGACATCTTAGGGTAGGTGTGACAATTAGTCTGATCACTAAAGCTGAAAAAAACATCCGATCACTGTAGCATACACAGACTTTCCCTCTGAGCAGAAAAACTGCCATAAGAACCAAACAGGCAAAAAAAAAAATCTTGACCTGATTTAGCGTTTGGTGGTGGTGGTGGGGTTACTCTGTCACACATGTGATGGATATTCCACCCGCTATTACAATTCCATTACAGCCTATGGAACATTTAATAGGGCGGACAGGATAACTGTCACGTTCGTGATGGTGTAACCCGTCCGACAAACTTTAAATCAGACCTATTGTTGTATTAATTTCCATTTGTGATTGGCTTTTGACATAAATACCGTGATTGACTCTTTGAACAGCAACACCATGATTGACGCCATGAGTGAAGGCTATGCATTAACCCTTGAAAAATAGCAATGTGTCTGGTCATTCAAGCACAAACACCATGCGCATGATGCTTTGAACATGAAGGCAGTGCATAGACCCTTGAGTAAGTGTCAATTTAATCTGGCCCCATATTGAACAATGCTACAAAGGAAACATCTGAATTGGCTATACATTGTGATATATATAGGAGTAATTGTAACTACAAGTCTCTGAGCCAGGGTTTGTCCATTGGGTTTGTTTTCAGTTTGATTAACTGCAAATTTGTTAAAAGATGTGATTCTCAAAACCTATATAACAGTAGGGAACGCGGGCTGGGGAGGTATGTATTTGAATGATAAATTAAAATGCATTATGTTATCCTAAAATCCAGTCCAATCCTTTAATGGTAGGACTGAAACAATGGGAGCATCAAAGAATTGGTACTAAGGAAGGGTGACTTTGAAATTCATGTCCAACAATGAGATATGAATTAATAATTAGAAGCGCATCGGCATTTTCGAGTCGATGCTGCCAAGGTAAGGCTCATTCTCAGAATGTTTTTCCTGATTCCAGGAACAAAAACACATTTTGACAATAGTTAAACATAAATAAAGTCACTTTTTTCAGCACCTGAAAATGCATTATGCCATTGCAGAAACAACTGTTGGTTATTAAAATAAGTCAAAGTCTTGCTTTTTGCAGCTTCTTTTTGCACAGATACAGTAAGTGATGTTTACGCCAACAATAAAGTATAACATTTCCAGGAATTCTGCCATTCCGCATAGATTGGCACTCAGAGGAGCCAATCTAAGCGGCTTTCCAATGTAATACAACGACGCAGTACTAATACAACAGATTCTCTGAGTAGAATCATAAAATAATATTTGATTACTAAATTACACTTCATAGAGTACCTCCTGCTGGTTTACTGCATGCTTTATTGTAATAATGCTTCATTTGTATGAAAAGAGCAGAGTGAATCTAGCCTGCTGGTTTACCACTTAGCATGGACATTGTGTTGTGTCTGTCTTTTGAACATAGTGAGTAGTGGAGGTTAACTGAGGATGAAAGGCAGAAAATAAAATTTCTCCTGACTTGTTTCACATAAAATAATGACGACCCTCCATTCCAGTATTAAAGGCGACCAGAGCTAAGTGAAGGTGTAAAACAGAATGAATGTTTTTTAAGAGTGTGAAGTGTCTGAGTATTATGTCGTCCATCTATAAGGGAATTCTGTACTTTTTATTGTGAGGTTATGATTTGGACAAACAGCTAAAGGTGTGTAATCTGATTAATATTGGCATTGTCTTGCCCTCTTTTCGGTCAGGGGCATAATTCATATTATGTTTCACAGAACCAGTATGATCTAAATATGCGTTTGCGAAATGAAAATTACAACAAGGAAATTCCCTCACAGTATGGCTGTACTGCTGTGGGGGCCTGTAGTCATTACATGATGGATTGACCTGCAAAGTTTGGTGACCATCCTCTAACTCAAAGGTTTGTGGGTATTGACCACATGTTGGAAGGTGGTCCTTTCCTGAAAAGCAATGGCGATGTCCTCCTGTCAAGATAATACTGGGAAGGAAATTTGATGGGCATGTAAACGGAGGAGTTGTACAGAAGGGTATAATATCTTGCTTTCACAAAAATAAAGCAATTCAAGTGAATGCAAAGCTGCATTAGTGTGAGATTAATGCATGCAGTGTGCATGTGAGTGTTCCTCATGAACAGTGTATGATGGTAGCCTGGAAGTCAAAAACAAAGATTAAATACACTCAAAATACATGACTTGTCCTCTGCGACTACATTTCTAATTTTGGCCCTGGAAGGTGCAATTAAATTTTAGATCATATTGACAGCTGGATTTCACTGGTAAATAACATGCATGGTTTGGAGTTTTTCTTTGATTTTACCTCTCTGGGAGGAGCCAGTGAATACTTACAGAGACATGGGGGGGTCACATTCCCCATTATTTCAAGCAATGAGGTATTGCAAGGGAACTTGTTGCATTGCATTGCATGAAAGGCAGAGAGCAGATACGTTCCATAATTACAAAGATATAGGCTATTTCTGCTCTCGCCTTACATCAGTGCACTCTGTGCTGCCTAGTATCATCACATGCATCCTTGCACCAGAAAGCAAGGGTCTCTCGATTACACCTAGAATTTGTTTTGCACAGGAAGGCATAACTGTGCAAAAGCAATCCCAAGAGACATTTTACTCTTGTTATGTGTGATGCAGAATGTATCAAGCGTAGAAAGAGGAAATGACAAGGATGCCTTCATCTGGGAGCCATAACGATTTGATGCAATTCCAGGTTTCAAATCTTTTGTAAATGTTGAGTTGTATCAAATCATTCAGTGGATGGACAGGAATGCCAATGCCCACCCAGGGAATGCCTTCCTGCTCGAAATGTATTGTGTTAGATTTATTTACAAAGCCAAGCAAGGTGGAGTAAATCTCCCCTTCTGTGGCATTGTAATCTGAATTTAGAAATTACATTGTCTTGTCACAGAGGCAACACAACTCCCTAATGAATCTGGCCCCTCATGTACATTCAAATCATTCTCTTGCTTTAGGTCTGGGTTTAATAGAGTTGTTATCTAAACAGAACTATAGTTCTCTTATACACCCAGGTTGGCCAGATTTTTTAAGGAGTTGTGTTTGCTTAGGGTTAGTTCAGAATTCACTATATTTACGTATACAAGCTCTATATAATTATAATGGGTAGAGAGCACCTCACATGTCTGTGAATACTGCATTGAATGCCATAGGTGTGATAACGCGTCCCTTTATGTCAATTTTATACACATTAGGACTCGTTTTAGGCCGATGAATCTTTTGACCCAGTGGTGAGACACCGTAGAACGAGATAACTGATCAATATGTCAAGCAATATGTCAATGATGTTATCAACACAATATACTTTACTTTAGATAAAGACATTTATTAAACTGTCGACACAACCATGACCTTTCAGCCATGAATAACCACACCTTTATTGTAGTTTTTGTGAATTTTATTCCCTATTGATTACAATCTAATAATAGAAGTGTCAATCTCAATACCAAGAAGCCAATAATGCAAAGATCACAACATAAGGGCGCCAACATAAGATTTGCATAGATCAGAATGCATAAAATGTCATATACGTCTCAGTTCAGCATAACACAATGTCAGTCACGTCTATTTGCGTCAGTCAAAGTGATCACCTAACCTAACCACTAATTAGCATCAGCATGTTGGGCTTCATGCAAAATAATTTTGAACACAAATTGGGAAAACATCTGACTAAGGTCTCTATTCAAAAACACAGCAGTTGGTACCTAGAAAGGAAAAGCAAACAGACAAATTACAATAGCATTGTTATAATTACCCTCCTCTGTATAAGTCAGCATACAGGATCAGTCTTCGTCTTCAGGACATCAGCTAGATCGCCAACAGTTTATTTCGTCCAAGGGACAGGGGACACTTCCCTCATAAGGAGGAAAAGTGTAAAGGGGCAGTCTATGGATGGATATGGTTTTGTCTAAGTCTCAAATCACCAAACAGAGTGACAGAGTTTCTGGATGCAATCAATATCATTCCCTACCTAATACTAATTACTGTTCTGTGTCATGAGTTTTTATCCCTTTTCCAAAATACATTCCCCCAAAATTCTATTGGATAATCACTATCTTTAGCCTATCAAATCATACACTAAGTAATCCAAATTGTCACCCCACGATAATTTATAACGTTTTGATTGGTCTTCATAATTGATGTCTTCGTAGGTGGCACATCCGGGGTTACTTCATCCTTTGGCACGTTCTTCAGGTCAAAAGTTCTCTTTTCCGGGGTAAAACATCCTTGAATGTTTCTATATTTGTTGCAAAACGTATAAAACGTATACTAAGGCAGCTAGCATGTGGATGGGAATAAGGCATAACTTGCAACATAAAACAAAAGAAAAGAACACAAAGTGGGTCATGGCCTTTTATGAACCAGTACACTGGAAAACAGAAAAATGTGCTTTAATATGAGAGCTACACGGCTAAAACTTCAACTCACGCTAATTTAAGGCTTATGGGTTCTAATGCAATCTTCGTAGGTGTTAACATATTCAATTAATTATAATGCAAGCAATTATTTCTTACAGTCGACATTAGTTTTATGTGCACAATAGTAACTTCACACTTATAATCATGTTAAGAATACATTTAAGCAAATAATATTTTATGATCGTTTTATATGCAGCATTGTTAGGTATAAGCATTTCACATCTAATATATGTAATATTTAAACTACGCTCTCTCAGGTGAATAATATCAGTTCACAGGACCATAATTGGTCTGTCCAAACAAAAGATGAGACAAACATACAAGGACAATATGTAGAGATTTTTTAATACCAATACTACAATATCTTTTGGTTTAAAGTCCTAAAATAATATGTACTAATAACAGCCCTGAAGAAGTCCCCTAGAGGGATGAAACACATGGGCTACAGTTTGGCCACGGTTTAAAGAAGTTGTTGGATGTAGACGAATAAAGAATGTACATTTTTAATCATTTCATGAAAAGTCTTGGAGTTTTGGGGGCTGAGTTATATGAGTTAATAATGGAATGGGGCTTTATTTAACTGAGGAGCATATGGAGGCTGGTCTCCTGGACTAGTGCACCCAGACATTTGCAGTTTTCTTAGACTTCGTTCACTAGTGCAATAGGTCTGATAGGTTTTGTCTAAGCCATCACAATGCAAATCATTTGTTGTTCACATGCACAAGCTACCAGCAGTCCTTAAAGCCCACCATTGCCTTACTTTCATAAAGAGATTTTATATATATATATATATATAAATATATATATATATATATATATATATATATATATATATATATATATATATCTCAGTTGACTTCTTCTTGTTAATTATTATATTATAGTCCAATGCAATAAATAGTGCAGTAAAATTCAGAAATACAGTTTAACACCATTTTCATCCTGTGGGGAAGAAAGGGTAAATTTAAGATATTTATGTTATTTCTACTACATCCAGACCACAGTAAATGGCCTGTCACCCTGCACTGAGCTGTACTTACTGATTTGTCACGTTCCTAAAATTCTCAGTTAGCTAACCAAGAGACCATGTCGATTTAAAGTAAGAAAACTAGTGAATGTTATCAAATTTCTCTTTTGATCCTGCTTATGTAAACATTATATTTAATAAAATATATACTGGTAATCATTATTACTCCTAGTATGGATCATCATCATCATCAAATTCCTAGCTACATGACTTGAAACATACTTGGAACACAGGATAGTTTTATTGCAAAGTACTAAACACTTTGATTTTTGTTAATGATTGCCTTCATTTTGCTACTGATGTATCAACCTACTTTCCTGTACTCAATCCTTTTCTGACCTCAGGAAGTCATGTTCTATTCCTACCTCAAAAGAACTTAACTAATGAAGGAAGTGACATTCTACCAGTTGAGGCTTGCGGGGGGAAAAGGGGCAGGACGGGGCATGCTGGGGAGGTTACCTTCCTCGTTGCACCACTCTGCTCCTCTGGCTCCAGTACTTGCAGGCACAGACTCCCAGCCTGCCCTCTGGCCAATCTTAGCACTGCTTTCTTGCTGCCGGAAACATGAAAGCTGTGTTAGGATTGAACAGAGCAGCCTGACTGGGAGCTCCGAGGCAGAATGGGAGCCTCCAGCTGCTCTGCCAAAATGGCAACACAGTGCCGGGTTGGAGAGAGCCCTGTGTGTATGTGTGTTTGACTGGCCCAAAAGAGACAGCCAAACACACATGCACACTGTGGGAGAGTGCTTTGCACTCCCCTCTAACTCTGTCATCTCCTGTGGCCCTGCCTCTTTTGCAATACAACCATAATAAACCTAGTTCATTCTGGTTTAATTGTAAAAGGTTTGCAGCTGCAGCTACTGGTGGGGGGGTGCCTCTCCTCCGCGCCACCTCTGGATTCTACATTTTCTTTCTAGACTTCAGCTTCACATTAGAGGCTGATTCAGTGCTGCCTTCAATGTCCCCTTGCTGCCCAGGTTTCATTGCTGGAGTGTAAGGCAGGTTGGCTGGTTGTGCTGGGACCCAGAGTCATACAGAGCCTGTGCTCTCTATCTTCCACACAAATAAACTTTCTATATATGAAAGTGCTTAGGAGGGAAGCTAAGCAAAGTGAGAGAATTTTAAAGGTAAACTCTTAATACAATGAACTTGTTTTGGGGCTAAAAAAGTGTTAATGAATGCTGGCTTAGTATGCTGTCAAAAAAGAAAAGCGAAGCTGAGGCAAAAAGAAATGATACACCAAGGTGCCTTCTTATCCTCCTTTGCTGTCCTTTACTCAAGAACAGTTATCGGAGATCATTGAAAGGGCAGTTTCAGCAACCCTACAAACAGGCTAAAGCCGTGATTTTTTGTATCCTAATGATGATCACTTTAAGATGCCTTGCAGACACATAAGGCTTCCAGAAACATTGAAACACATTTTAATAGAGAATGCAGGGAGACATATAAAACGTTTTACACTCAAATTGTGGGCAAAAAGTTTCCCAGTGGAGTGGTTTGAGTCAGAGTTCCTACAAGGTATGTAACTGAACACTTTAATGGTCAGCATGACTTCCTATCTAGATATTGAGGACTGCCTTCTGTCTGATCCAGAGGATAAGAATCTAGAGACATCTCTAAAATTGCTTATGCATTCCAAATAATACTGAACAATTAAAGGCTCTGTCTGAGAGTGTAAAATATGGTAACATTGTACTGATTTCCTGGGGGCAATGGAGCGTTAGGTACATTACCTCTCTGCAACCACTTTTGTTATTTGTGCTGCTGCCCCTTCCTCAACAATGCAAACTGATGCCATATTTTAACTTTTCAGACGTCAGCCATGCATCTTTCTCTTAGATCTATTTTAAAGGGGTCAAAAAGACTCAATGTTAATGCTTCCAACAACAACAACATAAGGGTTTTGGCAGATAGACTTGTAATGGGAATGCCATTGTTGTATGCTGTTTTCTTTGTAAAATCCCAACCTGCCACACTCAATCATAGCAGTAACCAACAGGCTCCAAAAACCTGACAACTAAAGTCAGACAAGTATCAGTGTGAAGAAGGTTACACCTGCTTGCCAAAATAGAAGTTAAATGTCATTGAGCAATGGTTCTAAGAATTACATCAGAGTATTATCATCTCAACTTCAGTTACAGCTCTCCTTCTTTGTTTCTTGCTCTCATTCCCAAAACAGCTGTTTGAAAACAGGTTTTCATGTGATAATGAGCTGTATGGCAGAATGCAATAACCAGAGTGCCTCAGGCCATACTTGATTCTGTTAGTAGTACAGAAACAATCAGGAAATGTAAGGCCTATCCTGGATCACAAACAGATTAATCAGTTTTAAACAACAGTGACTTGCAGGATGATATCTTTAGAAAATGTCATTCCTCTAGCATCTCCTATGATTGTTTGACCCTATGATGTACAGGATGCCTACTTTCATAGTTGCCTCTTCTGCAAGCATTTGCTGAAAGTTTGCTATTGGGCTTACAGGGTTCTCAAACACACTGTTCTGAACTTAGCTTCCTCATCAATTGATAATTCACTTTGATTAGGAATGAGTGGCTGGCTTTTCAAAATCAGGCGAGCTCTGAAAAGTTGGCTTTTTGTATTACTGTGATCTGTAGACCTTCTACTAGACAGAGTCGCTGTAACATTTTCATCCTTCAGAGAAATCAATGCTCATCCAGGCGGATGTATCTTTGGACCCTGCTGCAGAGTGTGGTAGAACCATTAACACAATTTCAATGTGGCCAGGGAAGGAAAACTCCAGTCAAAATAAAGTTAAGGGGTTTATTATAAACTCAAGCTCAAAGTCCTGTAGACCATTCTCAAAACCAAGTTATAAAGATACAGAACCAGTAAGCGGTGCCCAATGCAACAAAATTAATTCAGGTAAATGCACATCAAAAGAATTAATCATTCAAGAAGAACATTACATGTCCTTAGGAAAGATATCTGTAATTCTGAAAATAAGCATTGGTATGAATTAGCAATCATTGATCAAATTAATTTAGTAGAGTCATAATTTTAGCTGAGCAAAGGGAAAAACCCTGCTGTTGCCCAAATCAGGGATATACATGTGAGCAAAGGACAAAAAAGAATAAAAAGGACAGAAATAATTTGAAAAAAGGAAATCTCGGGCAAAAGTTAACTAACCAAGGAGGTAAAAAGGGAAAGCGTGAGCATATCAGAAACTTGATCAAGAGTCTTCTGACAGGGGATAGAAAAATTTCTAATGGCCATATTTACAAGCCCCTAGTACCACCTTGTGCCGTACTAGCATCATTTTCTAACGCCAAGGCTGCACTGAGGAGGTCTTTCTCCCATGCCTTATTTACAAAGTGGAACAATGCTTGCTCAAGGCATAATGTATGGGGGGTGTTCTAATGCAGGAAGGCCCCCAAAAATGGCTCAGTGAAGTTCACATTTTACTGCACCATTTTTCCATCATTTTGTACTCCTGTCCAAAGCAGGTGTTAAAGATGTGCTTATTTTAATCAGTGTTCCTCCCTGTGCTTACCTGCACTAGTGTCAAAATCTTTGTACTAGTGCAGCAAAGTGCCACAATAGAGTCAAGAATGTTGACACTATTTTTCCTAATGACCATGGTTTTTTTAGGTGGGGCAAGGGTGACGCAAGAAAAGTACCACATCAAGCAATGCACCATTTCCCTGTAAATTTGCCCCTAAGTTTCAATGGGACATTTCAAAGGGGCAACCATGTAAAGCAAGATGTCTCTCCAAGGGGCTCAGCATACTGGATTCTTCATCAGCAAAGATTCAGGAACATTAGGGATCTGACAGAGTCCAAAAAAACACCACTAAATTTAAGTTCACTAAACAATTTGATTTGCTCCAAAAAGCAGTCCACGTTACGTTGAAGTGGAATCATTCATTAAAAATCAATCACATGACTCCAGGTTGAAACACCACATTTTGTTCCCAGGTCTCTTCATTCATTGGAACATCTTCCATCTGTGTGACTCCATGCAAGCTTGAAATAATTGTATTTAATGGCAGTGCATGATCCATTGTGTTCCATTCCAAAAGACAACATGATTCATTCTATTTATGTCTAAACAATATGGCCTATTACCAATATCTAGTCTTCTCATGAGAAAGAAGTCTGAAAAAAGCTCACGTTATGAAAAATTGAATCAACATTTCCTGCGCAGTCATGAATAACAAAACTATAGGCCTCTCGTAGGCTAGCACAAGTTAATTATAGCAATACATTTAAATATGTTGTTTTAATATTCACACTTTAATATGGAAAGTTATTAATCCAATGTTAATAATTCTTCATTAATAAGGATTACATTCATTTTAAACAAAAATAGAACTTTGTCAATGTACTTCATTGAGTTTAAGAGAAGAGAGGGGTACAATTCTTTAATGTTTGCACACATTTACAATTAATTATTCATTAGAAATTCAATATTGTTTCAATATATTATGATAGTCTACAGTCTAAAACACATTATAGTATCAATTTAATTATGTTACCATGATTTATTTCAAATATCACCTAAGTCAAACTCTGCAATGTAAATGAGTACACATTTAAACTGCATTTGAGTGCAGCTTGTACATTTAAATCGCTAATGTTTTGATTAACATAAGGCTTTTGTGACATGAGGGGCAACACTAAAACTTAGAGTACATCAGCCATTAATTTAATTTGTCTTCCTTGTCCAGCTCTCAGGATAATCAATGTCTCTTTATAACTTTTCAAAGTTCTAGACTTTCATAGAGATTATTTGAAATTTTCTTGCAGTATTAACCCTCAGAATAAGATTGGTAGCCATCAAAGAGTTTAGAGGCTCAGGACTTTCCCCAGACTTGGTGTAACTTCTTACTGTTAATTTCTTGAAAGGTTTCTGTTGAACCTGGGCAATTTTGCAGGGTCACCCCCAATCTTTTTGTCTCCTTCATCCTAATTCTTCTGACCAGTTTCTGTTGGATTAAGAACTCAGGGCACTTTACCACTGGCTAAAGTGCACATGCTCTCTCTGTAAATTGTATTGTTGATTGGTTTATTCCTGATTGGTATATTTGATTTACTAGTAAGTACCTAGTAAAGTGTACTAGAGGTGCCTAGGGCCTGTAAATCAAATGCTACTAGTGGGCCTGCAGAACTGGATGTGCCACCCATATAAGTAGCCCTGTAAACATGGCTCAGACCTGCCACTGTAGTGTCTGTGTGTGCAGTTTTAAACTGCCAATTCGACCTGGCAAGTGTACCCACTTGCCATACCCAAACCTTCCCTTTTGGTACATGTGAGGCACCCCTAAGGTAGGCCCTAGGTAGCTCCATGGGCAGGGTACAGTGTATTTAAAAGATAGCACATGTACTGGTGTGTTTTACATGTCCTAACATTGAAATTCTGCCAAATTTGGGTTTCACTGTTACAAGGCTTATCTCCCTCATAGGGTAACATGGGTGCTGTCTTTAAATAACTTTAAATCACAGATTCCCTTTGAGGGCAGCTAGATATACGGAGTTTGAGGTCTCTGAACTCAGAGTTTGAAAACACATCTTTAGTGGAGTTGGTTTTTAGATTGTGAGTTTGAAAATGTCACTTTTACAAAGTAGGCATTTTCTTGCGTAAACCATTCTGTGACTCTGCCTGTTTGTGGATTCCCCGTCTGGGTCAGTTTAACAGTTGGGCGGTTTACAACTCTTCTCTAAACAGTGGCTCAAAAGGAGCTGGGGTTTAGCCCTCATATCCTGATGGGCCATCTGGGCTAGAGTGGAGGGAGAAGTGGTCACTTACACCTGAAAGGGCTGTGCCTGCCCTCATACAATTCAAACACTTGAGACTTTGCTTTGCAGTTTGGCAACTTCAAAGGCAGAAAGGGGTATAAGAAGAAGATCCAAAATCCCAGACGCTTAGAATCTTTCTGGAATTAAGAGGAACCTCTGCCAAGGAGAAGAGCTGAAGAGCTGGAGGAGTAGTACTGTCCCTTTGCTGTGTTGCGTTGCTGGACTGGCCTGCAGTTGCTGCTTCTGCCTGAAAAGAGTGCGAAGGTTAAACTTTGCTGTGTGTCCTGCTTGAGAAAGTTCTCCAAAGGCTTGGAGTAGAACTTGCCATCTGTTGGAAGTCTCAGGGACACCAAAGACTTCAGTTTGCTCAACCTGCAGCACTGGGAACTATGGGGGTCATTTTAACCTCGGCGGTTCCTTTTTAAAGACCGCCGAGGGACCGCCGTGCGGAAGACCGCCAGTGTTGGCGGTTTGGCGCTCGGCCTATTATGACCGTTGGCAGCTTTCCGTCCTTTTACGGACGGAGAGCCGCCAACAGTCATACTGGCGGGAGGCAGGGAAGTGGAGGTTGCTCCACCGCCACGCCAACAGAACACCGCCCAGCGAATCACGTCGTGTGATTTGCCATGGCGGTGTTCTGTTGGCGGTGTGGTGTCGGCGGAGCTGCCCCCATGGCTCCCGTCCCCTCCCGGAGGATCGTCGGACCAGGTAAGTCGATCGTCTGTGAGGGGAGGGGGGTGTGGGATGTTGTGTGTTGTGTGGGTGCATGGGGGTGTGCGTGTGTGTATGTAGAGGGGGTGTGTGAGTGCGTGTATGCTTGCAGGGTGTTGTGTGTATGGGAATGAGTGCGTGTACGTCTGTGGGTATGTCTATATGGATGTGTGCGTGTATGTTTGAATGTGGGTGTGCGTGTATGACTGTGTGTGTGGATGGAGGCATGTATGTCGGTGTGTGTGCGTGTAAGTGTGTAGGTGGTGCCTGCGTGAGTGTCGTGTGGGTATGGGTGATGTGATGTTGGGGGTCGGGGTGGGGAGGGGGCCCTGCCACCTTTGGGGGTGGCAGGGGTGGTGGGGGGTGTAGGGGATGGAGTCGGGGTGGGGGTGGGATGTGGGGGAGACCCCTATCAGTGCCAGGGAAGGAATTCCCTGGCACTGATAGTGCTTACCGCCATGGATTTCATGGCGGTTCAAACTGCTGGAAATCCACAGCGGTAAGCTGGGTCCAAATACCGCCATAGGTATAGTGGCGGCCGCCGGGCTGGAGACCCAGGTCGCCGCACTGGACCTCCTATGTGTTTTGTGCTGCTCAATAGGAGAAACCACTGTGTCGCTGCCTATGAAGCCACTGGCCTGCACTGTGACCTGCCAACACCGCACAGACCCGCACTGCCCCGCTTCGCACCGTGACCCTGGTCTCACCGACACCATAAGTCAACGACTTCACCGAGTCGCTGCTCGCACCAGGACCTGTGGGCCCCGCACTCTGACATCACCTGCTCATACCGCAGCCTGGACATCCCTGACGACACCGCTCCTGCTGACACCGGCACCGCTGCCTGCATTGTGGCCTGTGGACACCGCTTGTGAGGTACACAAAGCACTGTCCCGCACTGCAGCCCCAGTCAACCGATGCCAGCACCATCGACTTCAGTGCCATCGCCAGCCATCCCTGCCTGCACCGTGGCCTGTGGACACCACTTGTGAGAGTCACAAAGCACTGTCCTGTTCTGCACCGGCTTAGGCCCACTGACGACAGCGCTTCAGCAACGATTATGCCGCTGCCTGCTTTGTGACATGGTGACATCGCACGTCGCACCGCCCCTCTTCACTCAGCCCTGGTCTCACTGACACTGCTAGACTCCATCACTGAGACGCTGCCTGCACCGTGATCTGTGTCAACTGCATGTTGCATCGTCCCACTTCACACCGCAGCCTGGATGCCATCCACGGCAGTGCTTCTGACTTCATCAGCCCGGAGTTAGATCCGCAACGCGTGTGACTTCAGGGGCCCGATGACCCACGCAAAAAAACTCCAGAATCGACACCGCAATGCCAGCGATGCCACTCTCCAGAGGTCGCTCCGAGGATCACGATGCCCTGCAAATCCAAGATACTGTTTATGGGTCTTCCTGACACCATGGCAGGCCTGAACTGTTGGTTTTGTTTGTCACGATGCCGTGATAGCCCCAGGTGGAGCTTTCAACTTCAAGGAATGGTACTTTAGAGTAAATCTTGCAGAATTCATATATCTATTACTGTATGGTGGAATTTTATTGTATTTGGTCTCGTGTTATATAGATAAATATTGGATATTTTTCTAAAACTGATGTGTCGTCCTTTTGTACAGTTTTCATTTATTACTGTGTGTGATGCGCAAATGCTTCACACATTGCTTCTGAGATAAGCCTGACTGCTCGTGCCAAGCTACCAAGGGGGTGAGCAGGGGTTATCTGAGCGGATATCTCCCTTATCCTGACTAGAGGGAGGGTCCCTACTTGGACAGGGTTCAAATTGACTGCAAACTAGAGACCCCATTTCTAACAGTTTCACATAAAGATGTCCAGTAGTTATTTTTTCATTACCACACATGGGATTTACCTTTAGTTCCTATCGGATTCCTCCTTTGAGTCTACGAAAACCATTGCTATATCTTCTTTCACTTCAAAAATGTGTTCACTTCATTCCACAACCTCAGCATGATGTCTGGGGTAAATAGAAGACTTTGAAAGAGTCTCTATACCCTAGCTTACTTCCAGATCAGGTTTTTGTTTACACTGGATCATGCTTTCAAGTACAAACCAAAACAAAGCTTAATTTGATAGAATCAGTCGTATTATATGTTTTTTGTTAGAATCAATCTCCCAGAAAAAGAGGATGCCTTTTATTTACTCAAGGTCAGAAGAGCATTACTCATGTATTTGCAATTCAATGTTTGCAAATAGATCCTCTCGTCTTTATTGTTTACAAGTAAGTAAAATGCCATTAAACACCACTTTTAATAGGTGGAAGAAGGACAGGGTGAGCTTAACCTGTTGGAGTTAGGAAGGTGACAAGAAGGCCAGGGGTGTAGGTAATGATGACCTTCCTTATTGGGTTGAAAATTAAAATAATGTGTAAATACTATTGAGATCACACCCTCTTTAGGGACTCTCACGATGGCCCATATTTATACTTTTTGCCGCAAACCTGCGCCAGCGCAGTTTTGTGTCAAAAATATTACCGCCGGCTAACTCCATTTCTTTGCGCCATGCGGGCTTCAAATTATACTTTGACACACGGCGGCGCAAACTACAGGTGTGAGTCATTTTCTGACGCACACCACAGCGTCACGTCGTAAAGGAAAACGACTTTAACGCAGCGGAAATGACTGTGAACCGTTTTACGACACCGCAAACCGGATATGCAGTGTTTTTGGACGCAATTGCGTCAAAATTAGCCGCAAACACAGCAATTTTTGCAGAGGAGAGCCAAAATGGATCCCAGATGCTTGCACAGACCCCAGGAAGATGACAGCAGACCAGGAACCAGCCGGGAGGACCCACACAAGACCTAGGACAGGGAGAAGAAGAAAATAAAGTGTTGCTTCAGTGCAGAGGAGCAGGAAATTCTGGTGAAAGAGGTGACGGAACACCAGCACCAACTGTTTGTCACCTCAAAGTTGGAGAAAAAAGGGGAACATGGCGGTCGCGTAAGCATCGCGGTCGCAAGCTCTCTCTGACCGGCGCTCGGGATTGTGAGACGCCGTAACGCTGCGCTTGGACGCCGTAATGCTGCGCTTGGACGCAATCGGGCTCCCCTCTCTGTTTTTTTTAGAGTTCCGAGGCAGTCAACTGGAAATTATGTGATGCATGCTTGATTTCCTGGTCTGGGATTAACGTGGATGCTTTGCTTTCTGCTTTGTGTAACTGGAGGAGCTTGACACCATAAAGTGATTATGCTGTGAGGCTCAGCTCAGCGGATGAGCCTTTTATATCATCCCAGCCCCCTGTGTGAGCCAGGGCAAGGCGTAGAGACACATTTTTTAGTGGAGACGCCAAGGCTTAGTGTCCCACACACTGGATCTTGAGCAAAGGCAGCCTGTATTTTTCACCGAGGAAAGCGTTTTCGAATTCTCTATTGCTTCCAGGGGCCATGTTTTGCAGCAGCTGCTAACATTCTTAAGAAGGAGACAGGGGAAGAATCCAAGGATCACAGCAAGTATTATGCGGCCATTTCAGTGGGAGGCAGGGTGTTTATGATGCCAGTGAAATTAAGAGTACGGGCGTCTTGTAGTGGCCACCCACTGGGGCAGAGACCGAAGGACTTTTACAGTACTGGGAGGGTGAAGAGGCCGTCTATAAAGGTTTAATTAATAGCTCGGTAGTTTCTAGTAAGGGGAGGTCCGGCAATAAGAGAGCTCAAGTTAAGGGGACTATAAAATCAAAAAAAGAGAGTTTTTCTGCCCCCCCTTCCACCGGATTTGGAGCCAAGAAAGAGGCACAGTAACAAACTTAGTAAAACCAGTAAGGTTTTGTGCGCTGAAGGCTCACTATCTGAGGGGGAAAGCTGGCATCTCCCCATGCACCCTTTTTGAGGAATACTTCACGCAGTGTAGAGATGCAGCTTCCACAATCATTAGAGAACGCTCCTCGTTCCTTGACCCCGTTTGCCTCTTCCTTTGAAAATGGGAAGCAGGCAGGCAAGAAAGAGTCTGCGCAAAACCAGTCTGTTGAGTGTGGTGGGGCACAGGGCCCCTTGCATACGAGGGCTTTAGAGTCTGGTCCATCCCCTCATGATTCTGAGGTACAGAACCTCTTGATTTCTTTATCTGAGGAGATCAGAGGTAAATTTGAGGTATCTGAGTATAACCAAGGAAAAATTAGAGAGTCCTGCGCGGCATTGGAAACTAAACTTAATGCGTTGGCTGAGAGGATAAGTAAATTGGAGACGGCAGTCTAAGAGCAGGAGGCTCGAGTACTGTCCAATTCCCAGGATATTTCCCAGATGACACGCAACGTCAAGATGGTTCAGGAGAAGCTAGAATCTCTGGAGAATAACTTACAGAGGAATAATATTAGGTTACTGAATGTTCCTGAAGGGCTGGAAGGGGATGATATTAGGGCCTTTGTATTAACCCTGTTTAAGAAATTTTTCCCCACTTTGGACCAGATAAGGTTGAAAGAGGATATTTAAAGAGTTCACCGGGATCCCTTCAGGAGGAAGCCTGATAGGAAGACTCCCAGGAATATTCTTGTTAACTTTGGTACTTACTCTGTAAAAGAATGTTTTTTGTCTGATGCTCTCAAGGGGGGTAGTTTTTCAATGGGCGATTGGTCTTTTCGGATTTGCTCGGATCTCTCCAAAGCAACTTTAGATAGGCAGTGGGAATTGGGGAAGTATATGCAGGATCTTAGGTCCCATGGCGCTACAGTCCAGATGAGGTTTCCCGGCCTTTTTGAAGATCATGTGGAATAATACTATGTACAGCATTAGGGAACCTACAGAAGTCCAGGCATTGATTGAGAAAATGAAAACTCCATGCTGATTGTTTATTCTTTGAGAAAAGCTGGTCGGTTTGAGCTCATATGGGTGGTAACAGTCACCCTTCTGGATGGAGAGGAAGGGTTCCCATGGGTGGAGGAGGTATTGGGTTTACTTGGGATATAGGTCAGGTGTTGTTTTTCACGTGGGATGGGAGGTGGGTGGGGGAATGGGTAGGGGGATGGGAAACCATGCAAGTGTTTTAAAATGTCCTCAGTAGTGGGATATGTATTCTTATGAGGGGCTTTAACTTTTTTTTTAAGTTTATGGTCCTCCTGCGGTTGACCAGAAGGGGGCCATGTTGAAATTTTTATCATGGAATGTTAATGGCTTACGGGTTCCTGGGAGGAGGAGGAGATTTTTTGAATTTTTAAGGAGGGTAGAGGAGGAAGTAATTATTTTTCAAGAAACTCATTTGTTAGAGACCGAATGGAATGTTTATCTTAAACATCTGAACTGGGTGGGTTATTCTGCATATACTAATCAATCATGTGCAGTTAAGGGGCTGGCAATTTTGATAAATAAATCAGTATATGTGAAGGTTGATAATGTTAAGAAGGACCCCAGGGGTAGGTGGTTGATTGTGGAGGCCGCCGTGTACGGTACCTGGTTTACGATCGCTGGGTATTATGGTCCTAATGTTGATGACCCCTCACCCTTTCAAGACCTCTTTAACCAGTTATTGGATGCTAAATACCTGATTATAGTTGGTCAGGACTTCAACGTTTTATTGATCCCAATGTTAGATAAGTCTACACCAAGACCAAGAACTTACCTAAAACTCAGTCAAAGGATAAAACAGGGAATGTCGGATCTTGGTTTAATAGACATTTGGCATCAGAAGGGAGGGGTGGGTCCTAGGTACACATTTAATAACAAGAAATATGGTCATCATTCAAGGATAGATTTTTTCTTAATCCAACATCAGTTAAGGGACATGGTAATATCGGTTTGCCATGCCCCGGGACATCTTTCAGATCATTCAGCAGTAATAATGCACATTTTTCCTAATAGCCAAGTGCCTGCTCCCAGGTGGACAGCTAATCATACTCTTTTTTTGGACGAGTTGATTGTGGACGGTTTGAGGAAGGAGACTAATCAATTTTTTTAACTTAACTGAATTATGGATCCACCACATTGCAGACAGTGTGGGATGCATATAAAGCTTTTATCAGAAGTGGACTTGTGGGGTTGGCCACTTACAGATACAGGGCGGAGAAAGATCAATTAAAACAACTTGAGCTTAAGGTGGCTTCAGTGCAGGAGGCTACTTTAAGGGTGGAGGCGAGTCAGATGGGGTATTTTAATGTTCAGTTAGAATCAGCAAGATCCGAGTTGGGCTTATTTTTAGAGAGGAAAGCGAGAAGGGCATGGGAATGTAGCATGTTTGCCCACTATGAATATGGGGAAGGCTGTGGGAAACTTTTAGCCTTGAAAACCAAATCAGACCGTTCCAAGAATGTTATTTTGCTTGTTAGATCAGAGGTTACGGGAGCTTTATCCACAACCAATTCCGAGATAGAGGAGGCCTTTTTTTCAGAGTCTTTACACAGAAGATCAGCACCTTTCTGAAACGTTGTTGAAGGCATATTTGGATGCGCTTCATCTCCCTCAGTTAACAGCATTGAACCAGAAGCAACTCGCTAGGAAAATAGATACTGCGGAGGTGAGAGCAGCAATTCAGAATCTAAAGAAAGGGAAGGCTCCGGGTACAGATGGTTTGCCTAATGAGTTATATGGTAACCTTTGCGAGGAGTTGGTAACTATTCTGACAGAACTGTTTAATCCTCTTCTACAGGAAGGGGTTGATATGCCTTGGGGTGAGGCAGTTATTAGCCTCCTTTTGAAACCACGGAAAGATCTGGCCCCTTGTACTTCATACCGACCAATATCTCTGTTGAATTCAGATTATAAGCTTTATACCCATATTTTGTCCAACTGGCTCCAGAGCGTAATTTGCAACTTGATCCATGAGCACCAGAAAGGGTTTGTTAGAGGCAGGTATTTGCACGAGTTGACTCATGATTTGTTGGGTGCGGTGGATCTGGCAATCTCCGAAAAAGTTCCCCTATCGGTTCTCACATTTGATGCAGTCAAAGCTTTCGATCGGGTAAATTGGCGTTTTTTACAATGTGTAATGGAGGCTTTTAAGTTGAGTTCGAAATTTATTGAGGCTATTCAGGTCATCTATAAAGATCCGTCTGCTTGCATGTTGATCAATGATAAGGTATCTTCTAGATTTAGCATTCAGAGAGGGACGCGGCAGGGTTGCCCGTTATCCCCTCTTCTTTTTGATTTATATATTGAACCTTTGGCAGGCACAATTAGGGCGGATAGAGAGATCCCTCCTTTCTTATGTATGGGCTGGGAGAAGAAGATTGCTTTGTATGCTGATGATCTTATGATATACACCGGGGACCTGACACATGTTTTTTCTAGAATTCTATTACGCTTAAAGGAGTTTAGAGAAGTCTCGGGTTACTCTGTTAATCCTGAGAAAACAGAAGTTATGTGTTGGAATACTACCTATGATAGCCCGTTGGTTAAGCAACAGATTAGAATTCAAGTTATTCCCAATCTGAATGAATTGACGAGGGTTAACTTTGATAAACTTTGTAAGGAGACTCGTAACTTACTTATGATTTGGGCCGGGCTCCCTCTGTCTTTTATAGGTAGAGTAAATGTGCTTAAAATGGTTATTCCTCCTAAATTCACATTCTTGTTTAACGCGATCCCCTTGGATTTTAAGAAGAGCTGGTTTCAGAAGATGCAAGCTGATTTAACCTCGTTTGTATGGTCTTCCAAAGGGGTTAGGATTGCTTGGCAAAAATTATGTGGGCCCAAGGGGAAGGGGGGGATTGCAGTTCCAGATTTCTATAAATACTACTTAGCTTTTCATTTGAAAAATGTTAGGATTTTGCTAAGGGATAGGTCTGAATATATGTCCTTTTGGGGCGCAGTGACTCAAGAGTTCTTAGCGGCTGGTAGTTTTATTTGGTATAAGTTTGGTCACCCGAAATTCTTCAAAAATATTTGTTTAAAGCTTCTTAAGGATGCTGCCAGAGTATGGTGGTTAGTACGCCAAGCTCTCCATATTCATTATTATAGTCCCAGAGCTCCGGTCTTGGACTCTCCTGGTACTCCTGAGTTTCTTTTAGACAGATTGTCCCTGGTGTTAAAGGGAGTGACAAGGTGGGGACAAATTTTGAAGGAAGCCAAGTTGGTGCCCTGGTCAAAACTCGACAAATTAACTGATCACAAGCTTTCAAGGTTTAAATATTTGCAATTAGCAAGCTGGGCGGCATCCCTTCAAGAGAAAGTGGGAGTGTATAATTATTGTGAAGAGAAATTATCTTCGATCTTAGTACATAAAGAAGTCTCGGTTTGGTATCAGGCACTGCTTGATGCTTTAGATTCAGCGGTTTTGCTTCCCGAGGAGAAATGGGGAGAGGTCTTTCCAGACTTGGATATAGTGCACATTTGGGAATTATCAACTCAATTCTCTGGTCGGCAACTAGATCTGCCGCTTTAATCCAAAATCATCTGTTCACGATGCACAGGGTTTATTGGTCCCCCCAGACGTTATCCACCATGGGGAAGTCTGAAAAAAAGTGTCCACGATGTGGTGAGCTTATTGCAAATGATATACATATGTTTTGGAGTTGTCCAAATTTAGGTATCTTTTGGTCTGGGATTAATGCTTTCCTTAAGCAGTTTATAAGTACTGAAGTGGAGGTGACCTCCTCTTTATTATTTTTTGGTGTTTCCTCTGGTTCTGCGTGGGACCAGAAGCTATCCAGGCCACACAAGTGTATATTGTTTTTGTTGATGTTATTGGCTAGGAGACAAATATGTTTAAAATGGATCAGGCCCATACCTCCAAATGTTTTCGACAGGCTGTCTTCTGTAGATTATTTTTCTTGCTTAGAACGTAGCGGCCCGATGGGTAATAATGATGAATGCTGGACCATTTGGGAAAATGCTCGGCAAAATGTAATTATTTTTGGTATATAGTCCAATGATTGCCCCCTCCTCTTCCCCCCCTCCCGGGCTTGTGGTTTGACATGAGAATCGGGTATGCTCGGGAGAGGTGAAGTGCTGTATCTGCCTGGGGTTATCCTGGTTAAATTGGTTCACCACGCAGGATGCAGGTTGATGACCCTCGAGTGGTGTGGCGGGATTTCTTCTATGAGGACAAAAAGTTGCCAATCAGTAGGAGAGAGGCAATATGGCAACAAATTGTTGACAAGATTAACAGTGTAGCAGAAGTACGCAGAACAGTCATCGAGTGTAAGAAACGCTGACATGACTGCAAGCGCAGGACCAAGGAAAAGATGGCCAGGAACAGGAAGGCAGCAGTGCAGACTAGAGGTGGGAGTCCAGCACACCAGGAGGCCCTGGACCACATGGGGGAGATGGTGGCAGCTGTCATCCCTGAGGAGATCATCACAGGGATTCAAGGACAGGACAGCGCAGACTACCAGGAGACAACACACATGAAGGGTAAGTCGCATGGGGAATTAAAATGCACAAATGTTAACTGCCAGCGGTGGGGGGAACCTACTACACAATACATGTAAGTCATGATATTCAGGGAGTGGCATGAATAAAGGGGCACGGCACGGGGGCATGGCCCGTTCAGAGGAAACCTTGGGCACACCGCTACACAACACCAACAACCTTTACATGGGGGTATGTTGCCATGCCAAGGATGTTGCAAAGGTAAAGCCAGGCCAGGAGGGAAGGGCACAACATGAAACTGGTATCACGTCACACGTCAGACACTATACTCCCTACATTAACTAGGGCCCAATTAACAACCTCTGGCCATACCTACAAGTGGAATGTAACATTGACAACAGTTGCCACTACCACCTCCGCTGTGTGTGCTGGTCAAGTAGCTAATGGCAGTAACGTCCCCATGAATCTAAAACACCTAAATTAGAGGGTTCAGGATGACAATGTTAATAATCCCCTGAAACAAGACAAATGTTCCAGTCCTGTCAAATGCAAATGTCTATAGTTGCTGCTAACATCAGCCAATGTCATCAACATTAGGAGGTACACATCATAAATGTCATACGCATGCTGCATATGTCAGGGTCCACCCTGTGCCTGGGTCACAATGCAACATCCCAAATGTCATACTGCTCAGACAACAGCATTGAGGTGGAGGACACATGTAACTGGCAACAGAAATACACCTGCACAGTCAGAGGAGGAAATAGGACGCTGCTACGACTACCAGGGCAATCCAATGTACCACACATTCCCCAACATCAGCAGTACACATTACCTATGCTGACATCTATATTGTGCCGTAACAATGCTATACATAGTATGTGCTACATTTCAACTACATATAGGTGGATGTGAAAGATCCAAGACTGGGGCAGGTCCAGATTGTTAAGTGTGGTGCTAGTGCCATCAGAGCACCCACAGCCAGTGAAAGGCTTCACCATGAGAATAGAAGTAGACAGAGGGTTGTGTAGGACAATAAGGTGGCAAATCACTATTTGGCCAGAACTAACACCTAGAGGATATGCTGCTGGCAAGTCCACAAACTGACCACAATACATGTGACATGCAGGTGGAGCATAGGCCTGGGAGAATGGCAATCTGAAAGACAGGAACAATGAACAGGAACCAAGATCACAATGTGAAAATAATCGCAAGGCAGGCATGTCACATTACAAATGCCACAGCACAGACACATTAATTGTACTGTATTTCATTGCAGAGGACGATGAATCTCCTGCGGATATGCCTGTCCAGGACTACCCTGATGAGATGGATGACGAGCTGACAAACATCAGCCAGCAGACCCTCCAAGAGGTCCTTAAAACCCTCCAGACCCCACCTTCAGTCACAAGGAGGAGCACAGAACTAGCAGCCATCACAGAGGACCTACCCACGACCCTTATTGTACGACCTGCCAGCTCCAACACAGCTGAGGACTCTGACGACACTGGCACCAGCTTTGAGAGAACTGTAGTTGGAGTACGCGGAGGCTTGCCAAGGAGGTGCGGGTGGGGATGCAAACTATGGCAGCCAGCTCAGAGGGGGTGCATTTGTGCATGATGTCAACTGAAGAACAGGCAGCAGCTATGCAAGGCGAACAACTATCTTGCAGGAAGTAGAAAAAAGGCTGAAGGAAATCAGCACAGCTGTAATACAGTTGACCCAACACCTACAACAGCAATCCTTTCAACGCGTGCAAGAATGCAACATTGAACCCCTCAGGGCCGACCTGGCTGCCTACCACCGTGAAGTGGCTGATATTCTTATAAACCAGCAGATCCTCCTTGCTGCAGTACTGCCCTTAAGACCCCCACAGTTAGCAGCTACCGGGATATCTGACTCCACGTCTACACACACTGAGGTGTGTGTTGCCCCTTCACAACCATCACCACCAAGGGCAGAGGAGGCAACACACACATCAGAAGATGAAGACCAGGAACAGATCACCTTCACACGTAAGAGTACCCAGTAGCACTAGTCCCTGCCACATGGCCACCTATTACCAAGGTCCTGTGCTTTGTAACATGCCAGTCTTGCAACGCTGTACTCAATCACTGTTCTGCAACCCACTATTTATCTTGTCAGCCTGCCCTGTGATTGTCTCTCACTAACTCATTGGCAAATCCTGTCCCTCTACACTGTCTGACACTTCACCCCAGCATGTCCAATGACATGTCCTTTTGCACTTGTGTAGGATCACAATAGAAGATGTCACTTTAATGGACTCACAATCATGGACAATGTACATATAGCACTACAGCACTTTTCAATAAATATCACTTACACAACCACTTTGTCTCTGTGTAATGTGACACATCAACCGTGCGGTAGATCAGTAAAGTTTGCCTCCTGTCAATTATTATAGATTGTCAATACAACTGACCTGAAATAATGTGGGCTGATAACTATGCACAGTGGCCTGGATTATACCATCATCTGCCCTTCCTGAGGGTTATTTCTGAGGAAAATAGAAACTATACACCATGATGCTGTGTTGGACAGAACAACAGTTCCTCAAGGGATGTCTAAGCCAGAAAATAGTGCCTTCAAATTGTTGCTTCGATGCAAAACTAACGTATGTGACATTTGCCACAAATTTAAGCTAACACACACCACAAACTGCATTAATGGAGGTGTATGAGTTTACATCCAAATAAGTAACCATGCTGAACAATGTAACAAATGATCTATTTGAGTTACGTACACTATACTACAAGAGAGCATATTACCACTCACCTTATAAGGATTTCCTTGGACATCAGACTGCAGTCAGACTTAACACAGTGTCCTGAATCATAAATCTGGAAGCACAGCATGTGACATTGAAAACATACATCATGAAATAACCACACTTTGGGAACCATAGTAACTGTGATTGGTGGTTTCAATGAATGGCTGAATTTTAGCTAAGTAGCTTTGGGGTAGCTGCCAATGTAACAGCTCAGTTGGGATATGGTTGCAGCATAGGACACAAATTCTAATATAAAAGAGACACTGTTCACTCATGCCAAGGCCCTGATCTACAAGCATTTGACACATACTGTAAAGGGTTACCTAGATATTTATTAAACAGTAAAAACAGAAATGAAAACTAGGGGAAACACCTTACTTAACCTAATCTACTCTAACTACTCATTACCCACAACTGTCCCTAACTAACCTAAGCTAAACTGACATCACATTTAACAAAACAATCTAAACATCAACACCCCCACCCCCCTTATAAGACGGGACACATGGAGGACAACAGATACTAACCTAAACACATACTATCCTATACTAAACAAATATAAATATTTTTTTGTAATTTTGTTTATTTTGTAAAATTGTGTTATTTTTTTTTTTAAACACAACAACCCCAACATTGCCCCCCATCCACCCACCCACACACATAATAATAAACAGTAGAAATATTCAGAAACCCCCACCCACTACCACTAACTAAACTAACATCCTACACTAATCTAACACTAAGCCCCCTAAACCCACAAAGTGTAAGAACCAGGAAAGAGGAGGGAGGGGAGGGAATCATGTCCGTCTAGATGCCTACAGGTTGGCCCTCCTCAGGGTCTTCTTTATGGAACAACCCGCTGGTTGACCTGTGCCACCTCATGCTGCAGTCTGGTCATCTTATGTAGGTCATGGTCCAAGTTCCTTTGCATCTGAACAAAAGCAGCAGGGTCAATGGCTGCAGCAGGGGTGGTCTGGGTGCCAGCCGAGGAAGTATGGGCCTGTGTTGTTACAATGGCTGTAGGCTGCCCTGCAGGTGGTGCTGTGACTGGTCCTGGAGCAGTTGCCGTTGATGGTCCCACAAAGGTCCCAGCTGCTGTTGGTGCCACCTGGGTGGTAGGGCTTCTGGTGGTGGCTGTGGTAGACACAGAAGGGCCCCCTTGTGCAAATGCCCTCCAAGCTCCGGAGAGATATCTTCGGGCCATGTTGCGGTACCCAGACTCTACATCAAGTATGTGGCGGTATTGCATTGCCCGCCGTTGAAACTCCCTAACCTGGATGGGAGTCATATTTGCAGCTGTCAAGACAAATAGAAAATCAAGCATTAGGTACTGTGTTGTGTGAAATGGCACAAGAAGTAAATCAGACAATACATCTAATGTGCTTGTACTAGCACATATCACCATACAGATCATTGATTGTCCCTGAGGAAGTACATGGCAAGCCAGCCTACAAAGGTCCTATCACACATAGCACATCCACATCCACAACTGGCATGATTTTCGCATCATAGTTCTGCCAGTTGTCAGCTAAAAATCATGCTGCATATCCTCCACCACTGCCAGGGCAACAAATGTCATTGTATTGGATGGCAATCTAGGGCCACAAGATCTGTGAGTTGTAAATGGACTTGCCAGTATAGAAAGCATGTGATAATCATGAGTGGGTATACTAGGTTCAGACAAGTGATTAACTGATTTACATGTCTGTGTACCATACTTGTATCATCAGTCCTAGGTACACTATTCACACCCCTACGCCTGAGTCTGAAGGGGGGGTGGACAATCAACTAATAATTTCTAACAACAAGGCCCCCCAGGAAGCTTAGGAAAGCTGGACATGGGTTTGGCCCAGCACACACACCACAGGTAAGGAGGATCTCCAAATAGGAGACAGCCAACCCTCGGACAATCTCATCAACACTTATGTTTGGAAATGCAGACCTTTGTCCACATCATTTACTACCAGTAAGCCATGACTTACAACAAACAGAGAGAAGCAAGAAAACCTCTGGCAATGAGTTGCATGCACACCTAGGCCATTGTACTCAAGTGCCACATACTCGTAGCACTACATGTGGAGCTACATGCTGCTAGGAAGTTTAACATACATTTCAACATGTTCATTAGTGAATAGGGAAGCAGAAGTCTGTGGGTAAAGCTTTGGCATCCCTATTCTTGGAGAATTCGGGTCTGACTGGCTGACTAATTCACTAATATGGTCCACTGCGACTTTTTTCTGAATCAAGTTTTATCCACATGACTCATCCCTATTCACATTGCTGTGCCTACAGGACTGACCTAGAATACCAAAATATGACAATACGATAAGGATTGGCCAACTCAAAGATGGTGATAAAATTATATTTCACTCATGGAACAAAACAAATCATTGGCCAGCGCATCACAACTTGCTATGTGTCCCACACACAGGTGTCCGTCACACATCACCAGCAAACACAACACATAACAGAAATATGAACACTTACTGGAGATGTCTGGGTCCTGATATCGAGCCACCTCGACACAATAGTGTAGGGTGCTGGTCCACCTATAAGGCATGGAAGGGAGAAATGTGCTCAATGTCTGTGCACTGTACAACAATTCAAAAGACAAATACTATGTGTAAGATTAAATCAGAAGGTAAAGCCTCTCAAACATGATGATACTGCATCCTACATACCACGGCAAACATATACAGACCCAGGTACTCCAGTGAGTGCTACACACATATCTGCACACATGCAGTGGCCCTAACTATCATGACGCTTAATTAGTGCGCAGACAAAATCATGGAGTGTATTCGTCTCATCATGTGTATCCATGGGAGACATCCAAAGCCACTTTCCGTGAGGACTACGTTATCAGTCAACCAGCCATTGTGACTATGACCAATTTATGACACACAGGTACAATGTACAGAGGGCCAGGGACAGTTGTTAATCCTCAATTTGTATGAGTTTCTTCATTTGATGTGGCACAGCTATGATGAGTTGCACCAACCATAGAGATATGAACCCATGTGCATACCTTTTGCCTACCATCCCTAATTCAAATGTGGTACTACAAACTCCAAATATCAGTCTAAGATGTTAATTGAGCGCAGCTAGAACTTGTTACATATGTGTCCAAATCCAGATCAGACATATATCCGGAAAGAATGGAGGGGCACAATAATTCCAAATATTTTCGGGATTTCCATGATCGGTTTCCTAACACACTCACCGAACACACATGAAACACATGTTGCGCCACATTGCTATCATCAATTGACGTGAAGCCTGCACTAATTTTCAGGCTCCTGTTGTGTTTATAAAGTTAGTCTAGCTGTTGTGTCAACAAATGTCGGTAATGTGTCAGAAATTTCTATACCTCACAGGCAACTGTGGCCTATATCTATATGTTGAAAAATGGGTTATTGGTAAGGGCAGGTAGGTACCTACACTCAACAATAGGCCATTACCCTCCACTAACCTCCACTAACTCTTTGTAGCTTGGCAACAAGCGTCAAGGCTTAACTTAGGAGACAGAGGGCCTCATTCCGAGGCCGGCGGGCGGCAGTCGCCGCCCGCCTGGCGGGGACCGCCTTATGGCCGCTCCGCAGTCGAAAGACCGCGGAGGGCATTCTGGCTTTCCCGCTGGGCTGGCGGGCAACCGCCAGAAGGCCGCCCGCCAGCCCAGCGGGAAACCCCTTCCCACGAGGAAGCCGGCTCCGAATGGAGCCGGCGGAGTGGGTAAGGTGCGACGGGTGCATTTGCACCCGTCGCGAATTTCAGTGTCTGCTTAGCAGACACTGAAATTCTTTGTGGGGCCCTCTTACGGGGGCCCCTGCAGTGCCCATGCCATTGGCATGGGCACTGCAGGGGCCCCCAGGGGCCCCATGACACCCCATACCGCCATCCTGTTCCTGGCGGGCGAACCGCCAGGAACAGGATGGCGGTATGGGGTGTCGGAATCCCCATGGCGGCGCAGCAAGCTGCCATGGAGGATACTGCAGGGCAGCGGAAAACCGGCGGGATGGCCGCGGTCAGAATGCCCTGCGGAGCACCGCCAGCCTGTTGGCGGTGCTCCCGCCGACCCTGGAGGACCGCCGGGGTCAGAATGACCCCCAGAGTGTGAAGCATTCAAATATCACAAAACAGTAATTAAATAAAACACAGGAAACAGTTAAAAAATGCAAAACCAATTTATAAAAATAGATTATATTTTCATCTTCAAAATGACACAAAAACGAATAAAATTGGATAAGGGGAACCGGAGATATGAATTTTTAAAGAAATATTGTTTTTTTAGCACCTAGAAACAAAAAGCGCCAATCGGGTCATCTGGTTGCACCTCGACCGGGGCAAAGTCAAAGTTTAAGGCCGACCCCGATGGAGCCCTGCTCGGCTACAGGCTGCGGGAAGCCTCGGTTAAAAGTTTACATTCACACTTAGGCGGTCATTCTGACTTCAGCGGTCTTTTCTCAAGACCGCCGAGGGACAGCTATACGGAAGACCGCCAGTGCTGGCAGTCTTCCGCACGGGCCATTCTGACTTTTGGCAGTGCTCCGCCCGTTTCCGGACGAAGCGCCGCCAACAGCCATACTGGCGGCAGGCGGGGAAGTGGAGGTAGCTCCACCTCCACCGCCACGCCAACAAAACACCGCCCAGCGAATCACGATCTGTGATTCGCTGTGGCGGTGTCCTGTTGGCATGGCGGCGGCGGCGGCGGAGCTGCCCTCATGAGTCCCGTTCCCTCCCGGAGGATCACCAGGAACAGGTAAGGTGATCGTCCGTTAGGGAAGGGGGGTGAGGGTGGTGTGTGTGCATGGGGGTGTGCGTGTGTGTATGTTGAGAGGTGCATGTATGCGTGTATGAATGCGGGGAGGGTGTGTATGTATGCGTGTATGAATGCAGGGGTTTGTGTATGTGCATGTATGCGTGTATGAATGCGGGGGTGTGTGTATGTGCATGTATGCGTGTATGAATGCGGGGGGTGTGTGTATGTGCATGTATGCGTGTATGAATGCGGGGTGTGTGTGTGTATGTGCCTGAATGCGGGTATGAATGCATGCGTGTATGTGTGTATGTGTGTGTATATGTTGGGGATCGGGGTGGGGGATGGGGGTCCTGCACCCTTTTGGGGGTGGCAGGGGTGGTGGGGGGGGTAGGGGAGAGAGTCGGGGTGGGGGTTAGGGGTGGGGGAGACCCCTATCAGTGCCAGGGAAGGGATTCCCTGGCACTGATAGTGCCTACCGCCATGAATTTCATGGCGGTCACAAACCGCATGAAATCCATGGCGGTAGGCCGGGGTCAGGCGGGTTGGAATACCGCTGGCGGTATGTGGCGACCGCCGGGCTGGAGACCCAGGTCTCCAGCCCGGCGGTTGTAACCGATGTGGCGGTCGGAACGGTAAAGCGGCGGCTGGCCATGGCGGTAACCGCCATGGTCAGAATTTAAAAAAAAAGACCGCCAGCCTGTTGGCGCTCTTCCCGCAGCTTCACCCCCTTAGTCTCATTTTCGAAGAGTTTCTTCAGCGGGACGAACCTGCCAGTCCAATCCGACCTCCTGGAGCCCTTCTCCAGGTATGCGATGCGGGAATCCTCAGTGGAGATTTTTACCTTCGGACGTAGTCGTTTTTTTGAGGTGAAAATCCTTCGACCGGGGAAAACCTGGATCTTGAGCCGACGTCCCTGGAGCCCTCCTCGGATACGCTGGCTGGGAGGTCCCGGTCAACTTTTTACCTTCGGTCTTAGTTTCTTTTTCTGAGATTTTCTTTACCGGGACGAACCAGCAAATCAGGCCGGGTCGCGGTTGAGGCAAGCCGGCTAGAGTTGCCGGGGAGGGTCGGTCCCCGTATGGAGCTTTTGTTCAAAAGTTCTCCAAACTTCTCCAAACTTCTGCGGCTTCTCCCAGATGTCCTTTTAAGGTTCTTTTGAGATCCACAGCTCACCCCAAGGGTCCAGAAGTTCTGAGATGGTCCTTGGGGGTGCAGACTACAACTCCCAGAATGCACCTGGCACAAACTCCTTTTTGGCCACTGGGCAGTTGCCAGCTGGTTGATTTCTTCAGGAGTTGGTGCAGGGGACTCTGGTTAGAAATTTTTCACCTGTAGCAAACAGGGAGTCCCTCCTTGAACCAGTTGAAGCCAGGCAAAGTCCTTCTTGTGGTGAAGCCCAAGTGTGCAGCTGGTGCAGTCCTTCTGAGTGCAGGTTCCAGGAGCAGGCCAGGGGTCCAGCAGGGCAGTCCTTCTTCTCCTTTGGTTCTTCCTTGTTGGAATCTGATGGGGATCTAAGGTGTGGGTGCAGGTCTGACAGTTTTATCCTTGCTCCTGGGTCAAAAGCAGGAGGGTCCTGGTTCTCCAATCAGGTGCAGGGTCCTTCCCCCTGCGATGACCACTTCCTGGGAAGTGTGGCAAAAACCAATCCCAGGAGGCAACATTCTTCAAAAATCCATCATGGCTGAATCAGATTTTTGGAGGTTACATCTGGCTGAGCCCACCCACTAGTGTGGCTAAACATCATAAACACACCCCTCTCCTGCCCTCTCCTAATCTAATCAAGGGGGCACCTAGTTGTCTGGGGTTGCCGGATGTGGGGGTGTTGCTGGTTGCTCCAAATGTCCTTCTCTGCCTTTGAAGACCAGTTTGGCAGCCCTCCCCCTTCCTGCCTCACCATCTGCTGAGGGGAGATTCCCTCCCACAGGCACATTCCTTTGTGTGAAGCCAGGCCACTTGACACCTCATCAATGCAGCCTGGCCAGGCTGCTAGAGGCTGGCCAATCAGAGCACAGCAGCAAAAACAATGCAGGGCTGAAATTGGCAACTTTTCAGGTAAAGTTTAAAACTCTTTACCAGATCAAGTTATATTAAATCCAACAACTGGAAGTTGTGGAGTTTACTATAACAATTAATCTGATACCAACCTCTTGGTATCCATCATTTAAGGGGACTTTAAAAATTAAAATAAAGTCTCCCCATTCTAGCCTATGGAGGCCATTCACTACAATGAGGGGAAAAACAAATTTGGCTGTTTTTACCTTACCAGGGCTTATAAAACTATTTTTATAAGGACCCGGCTTATAGTTACATGGCACCCAGCCATAGCGGCACATAGGGCACTCCTTAGGGGTGACTTATATGTAAAAATAAGGTAGTTTAAGACTTTGGAACTACTTTTAATTCCAAAGTCCAATTTGCATATAACTTTAACCACCTATGCTGTGGTTCCTAAACCTACATGCCCTACCATATACTAGGGACTTATAAGTAGGTTAACTTAGCCAATTATAATTAGCCTAATTTGCATATCCATGTTACACAGAGCACTGGCCCTGGGACTGGTAAGCAGCACCCAGGGCACAGCCAAGAGTCAGTAACCAACAGTACCTGTCCAAAAAGTGTGGGGGTGACCAGGGCAAAAAGGAGGACTTTCATACACTATACATATTTTGCGCCAGTTACATGTATTTAGTAAGTTTGCAGAGCTCTTGCTTCCAAACAAGTTGCAATTGTGGTGCTACCAAATACAATAAATGCAGTTACATGTATTTAGTAAGTTTGCGGAGCTCTTGCTTCCAAACAGGTCACAATTGCGGTGCTAACAAAGTAGAAATATGGCCCTTTATGCTTCACTAGCATTCCACATGCTCTACAACATTGCTGGCAGATATTGTAAACATCATCTAATGTCACTACAGAGCATTTAATTGTGCACATTATCTTTATTTGTACTCACCAACAGGGCCACCAAACACAATCCCCAGGTGGTCCAGCAGATCTTGCTCCCTGGATACAAGGTCAGCCCAGCGGTGCTTCAGCTGGTGGTCGTTTTGTGGTGTGTTGTATATCCTTTGCAGATGATGCATCACCTTTGCCCACCAGAGCCTCCGTACCTCAGTGTGATACCCTTGGATCACACGAACACCTGCCTCTATCATCAGGGGTAGAAAATGGCACACCAGCCAAATGAACCCACCCAGCTCCTTCTCTCCCATCCTGCCAAGATGAGGCCTGCCCATCATAATGGTACAAAAAATAAATAGGGGATAAAGGTGAACAAAGGAGAATAGGGGAAAAGTAGGACAAATAAAAATTAAAAATTAAAAACTACAAACACAGCCCAACTATACTCAAACTACCGATACCCACAACAGACTCCTAACACAACAAAGACAATTGTTGACAACACAAATGATCACAAACACACTCAGACAGGATACCAGAGACAGTTTTTATACGCAAAAAGACAATTAAAAGACCACACTGGAGACAAAATCACTAAATGCACAGAGACAAATTGAGACACAGCCACACAGTCAGGAAATATCACAGACTGCAAAGTGAAAGTACACCCACTGTACCTATTCTGTAAACAAGATATGCTATTACATCACTTCCTGCCTAAAATGCAGTGCGTTTTTATTGCCATGCGTCAAAATATTATGCCGTTTACAGTCTGCGCGTAATTTTTTATTGACGCACAGGAGTAGATTTAACCCTGCATCCATATGTTTCAAAATTGTTTCAAACTTAACCAATTTCCGGGGGTACAGTGTGGAAAATACCGCTCAGGGCCAATGGTTGTTTCAGGGCATTATGCATCATATTTCGGGCATAAGGGTCATTATTTGATGCGTATGCTGCAAAATTTCTGGCATTAACTGGGTTTGGGTCATTTTACCATTTTAATGGTACATTACAGTTGTGACAATACTGAGATAGGCTGATTGCACTCACTTTGGGCATGATGGTGTATGGGCACATGTGACACATCATACTACTGCGGACCATGATTCGCTACTTGATGTACAGGATTTTCACTCTTGACTGATGCAATAGATGGCCAAACGTGTGGGCTACATATATGTATTACACAAATTGGGCATGTTTGGCATCAGGAGAGGATAGCAAGGTGACGCACATAAGTACAATTACTCAATGCCTATGGGTCAATGTGTGTGCTTTGGCTACTAATTTTGTTGTTGACCCACTGTGTGACCATCACAAGATGCATTATAGCAAATCAGCTTGTATGCATGTGGAGTCAATGGGGGTCATTCTGACCGCGGCGGACGGCGGTCGCCGCCCGCCACGTGGTTCCCGCCGAAAGACAGCTCCGCGGTCAAAAGACCGCGGCGGTCATTCTGGCTTTCCCACTGGGCTGGCGGGCGACCGCCGAAAGTCCGCCCGCCAGCCCAGCGGGAAACACCCTTCCCACGAGGACGCCGGCTCAGAATTGAGCCGGCGGTGTGGGAAGGTGCGACGGGTGCAGTTGCACCCGTCGCGAATTTCAGTGTCTGCTAGGCAGACACTGAAATTCTTTTCGGGGCCCTCTTACGGGGGCCCCTGCAGTGCCCATGCCATTGGAGAACCGCCAGGAACTGGATGGCGGTAGGGGGTGTCAGAATCCCCATGGCGGCGGAGCGCGCTCCGCCGCCATGGAGGATTCTCAAGGGCAGCGGAAAGTCGGCGGGACACCGCCGACTTTCCGTTTCTGGCCGCGGCTGAACCGCCGCGGTCAGAATGCCCAGCGGTGCACCGCCAGCCTGTTGGCGGTGCTACCGCCGACCTCCGCCATGGCGGTAATTACCGCCAGGGTCAGAATGACCCCCAATGTGTCCAACCCTTAGATGCAAGTCAGTGTGGAAATGAGAGAGGACATGTGTTAGTCATACATGTAGCAACAACTGCTGTGTACACTTTCTAGTTTTTGGGTAACATAAACACCACAATCGACAAAGCATGCACTGGATAGCTAGCAGATGGTTGTTCATGTCATTGTTCCAAAACCTGGCCATCACATGTCCTGGAATGTTGGATACTACTTCCTAGGCACTTGTTTGTGAACCCACCATGAGTCAGGCACTTGTACATACTAAGTGGGTACCGTGTTTGTGACACGGAGAGCCAAAGATAAACCACATTTGTAATGTCACTCCACGTCACATAACTGATCCACAACTCTCCGGTGGCAGTGGAGGACCAGCAGACCAAGCAGAGCATGGCCACATATTTCCAAGGATCAAATGCAGAGAGGTGTCTGGTTCATGTGTGTGGGCCAATGTTTAGCCTATATATTTTTAGGGGTCTATGTTGTCACTGTTACGTCCAGGTCTAGTTGTGAGTCTGTGGCGACTATTCCTGTATCTACTAAGTATCCTTTGGAGATCAATGGAAGTAAAGCCAATGAGGATTTGAGAACCCATATGGGGATGGACCTACCCTGTCACTGCAGACATGTTATGAGACTGTCAACAGGGCAAACTTGGTGTGCTGAGTAAGATAATATCTCAGGATTCTTGTACCAGCAGGTGTCATCACAACATTTGTACTCAGGTTGGCCTCTAAAATTCCCACTGCATCTGTGAACATCATAGCCTCTGTTCTGATTAGTCTCGCAGCTATTCACCACGCACGGCCCATCAATATGTTGTGAGCAATGTGAATCAGCATGTGGACTGTCAGGGTCCTAACATGTGTGGACATTTCATGCACATTATCTGACGTTGCTGGTTCTGCTGGAGGCACCATACTCAATCCCTGCATACGGCCATGGTACACTGTCACAATTTGTCACTCATTCATACATGAGACCCAGACAAGGGAAGATTTGGGTATTTGGAGACAGGTTCCCAACAATGGTACGATAAATAAACAGATTATGCTATACAATGTATTTAAATATGCATTGTAGACCCACCTGACAAAATACCCTAGGAGGAATGTGAGGGTTGGGAAAGCAAGTATGATACAAATGTAGCCACAAGGAACCTTTAGGGTAACGCACAGACAGGATCCAGTTAGGCTAACAGGATGCAGGGTCAATCAGGATCCAGACATTTCACAAGGTAAATACTCAGTGGTCTGACTGAGACTGGTCAGAGGAGGAACAAGACAGTTGAAATGGAAAACTGTGTTTGTTCTGTGTTTTGGAAGGTGACACGTTAACCCAAGGGCTATGTTACACAGCTGAGTTACACGGCAACGCATAACAGTGCTATCGATAAAATGGCAGCCTCTATGGTGTTCCAAGAATCTGCAAGGGCAGTGCATGTTCAAATGGCTGGTCTGCATGGAGGTGCTCACAGGTGTGTTCTGCATCAGTCTCTCACAAGTCCTGTAGGTGAGATTCAAGTTCAAATGGCCAACAGTACCTTTGACATGGGAAGCAATCTACAGGTGATAACAGGGCTTAGAGACTACAAGCCAGTGCATTATTTAACCTGACATCCATGCTGATAGAAGTACAATGACTATGGCATACAATACTAAAGGGGGAAGCATACTGGATTAACATTGTGAGTCTGGGAGTGTGTAGAGGAGAGATTATCTGGGTGCACATATTACCATTCCAGGGAGCTCTTAAGACTGGTGGGGTGAGACCGGAAACATGGGTGTGTCAGGACTTAGGACATGGGCTGACATGTACATGGGATGACATGTGCGCAATGCTTGCATAGCTGTGGCACTTGTTCTATCTATTTGCTTCTTATACGGAATTCTAGACACACATAGGGGGTCATTCTGACCCTGGCGGTCAGTGTTAAAGCAGCGGCCAACCAGCCAACAGGCTGGCGGTCCAAAAAATGGAATTCTGACCCTGGCGGGAACCGCCAACACAGGCCGCCGCTTTAACACTCCGACCGCCACGGCGGCCCAAACAAACAGCACGGCGGTCACCGCCAACAGCCAGGCGGCAGACAATGTACCGCCCACCCTATCACGACTCACCAATCCGCCACCTTTTCCGGGGCGGGAGCCCGGCCGATAAAAACACGGCGGAAACAGACATTTCCAATGGAAAACGCTCACCTCGACACACTCCACGCGGAATCGGGACAGCATGGAACCAGAACTCCACATCCTCCCAGCCATTGCCTTCCTGCTCTTCTTCCAGGATCACGAACGTCGCCGCAGACGACAACGGTGAGTACTGCACCTACGACACAGGGGAGGGGGGAGGAGGAAAGGTTAAGGGCACACACATACGCCACACACCCACCCCCACCCTCACCCCCACCGAAATACCTGCACACCAATGCAGATTAAAAAGTCAGAGTGACACCCCCAAACCCCCAAAACAAAAATGCAAAGACAAAAGGCAATGATTGTAAAAATAGAACTATATTATAGCAATATTTAAGTATAGCGAACTTAGCAATATATAAAGAATTATTACACATCTAGAACTATATATATATATATACAAGTAGCAAAAGTCCGGCACAGTTTTGCAAAGTTCAAATGTCCGTGGGCCAATGTGCAGCAACACATGGGCAAAGCCCACACACGAGATCGAGTCCATTGGAGAGAACACTGCTGGGGCATCACAAAAATAAAATACTGGCACCTCAGGGGGAAGGGAAGGGGGGGGGCCTCAGCCACAATTGTCCACGACGCCAGATCCAGGAAGGGCCTCCATGCCCACTGTGCCATCGTGGGGAGTGCAAAGCCACAGTCTCTCAAGTCTCTACAGTGGGTGGATTGCCCACTGTGCCATCCTGGGGGGTGCAAAGCCACAGTCCATCAGGTGGATTACAGAGTCCACTGGTCATGGAGGAGGCATGGTGGGCAGAGTGCATCGTGAAGCCCTGCCCGACACAGAACCGGGCCTGCCAATGGGCCAGCGGTGCTTGACAGGAGGGCCCAGCGGAGCGGTGCTTGACAGGAGGGCCCAGCGGAGCAGTGCTTGACAGGAGGGCCCAGCGGAGCGGTGCTTGACAGGAGGGCCCAGCGGAGCGGTGCTTGAGATGAGGGCCCAGCGGAGCGGTGCTTGACAGGAGGGCCCAGCGGAGCGGTGCTTGAGATGAGGGCCCAGCAGAGCGGTGCATGAGATGAGGGCCCAGCGGAGCGGTGCTTGACAGGAGGGCCCAGCGGAGCGGAGCTTGACAGGAGGGCCCAGCGAACGGTGCTTGACAGGACGGCCCAGCGGAGCGGTGCATGAGATGAGGGCCCAGCGGAGCGGTGCTTGACAGGAGGGCCCAGCGGAGCGGTGCTTGAGATGAGGGCCCAGCAGAGCGGTGCATGAGATGAGGGCCCAGCGGAGCGGTGCTTGACAGGAGGGCCCAGCGGAGCGGTGCTTGACAGGAGGGCCCAGCGGAGCGGTGCTTGAGATGAGGGCCCAGCGGAGTGGTGCATGAGATGAGGGCCCAGCGGAGCGGTGCTTGACAGGAGGGCACAGCAGAGCGGTGCTTGACAGGAGGGCACAGCAGAGCGGTGCTTGACAGGAGGGCCCAGCGGAGCGGTGCTTGACAGGAGGGCCCAGCGGATCGGTGCATGAGATGAGGGCCCAGCGGAGCGGTGCTTGACAGGAGGGCCCAGCGGAGCGGTGCTTGAGATGAGGGCCCAGTGGAGCGGTGCTTGAGATGAGGGCCCAGCGGAGCAGTGCTTGACAGGAGGGCCCAGCGGAGCGGTGCTTGACAGGAGGGCCCAGCGGAGCGGTGCTTGACAGGAGGACCCTGTTCAGCAGTGCTCCTCACGGCGGGGCCCTGTTCAGCTGTGCTTTTCACGGCGGGCCCTGTTCAGCGGTGCTTCTCACGGCGGGCCCTGTTCAGCGGTGCTTCTCACGGCGGGCCCTGTTCAGCGGTGCTTCTCACGGCGGGCCCTGTTAAGCGGTGCTCCTCCCGGCGGGGCCCTGTTCAGCGGTGCCTCTCACGGCGGGCCCTGTTCAGCGGTGCCCCTCACGGCGGGGCCCTGTTCAGCGGTGCTTCTCACGGCGGGCCCTGTTCAGCGGTGCTTCTCACGGCGGGGCCCTGTTCAGCGGTGCTTCTCACGGCGGGCCCTGTTCAGCTGTTCAGCTGTGCTTTTCACATCCTTGGCGATGGCACGCCAAATATCGATCTTCTGATGGGCGCTGACCTATGTGACATGTACAGGGGGGGGAAAAGAAACATCATCACTTTTCTGCATGCTCGATGTGAGTGGCCCCCCCTCCCCAAACTTTCCATGTGGCACATGCTCTCATCTGTCGTGCCATGCATTCGTAATTCGCTCCCCTCCCCTTCATCGTACATCCACCCCACTCATCACAGGCATTGCCCACTATGCATTGGCCCCGTGTACTCACCTCTTGGTCTGGAGGACCGTAGAGTAGCGCATACTGGGAGAGGACCCCGTCCACGAGCTTCTCCAACTCTTCGGAACTGAAGGCGGGGGCCCTTTCCCCAGTCGCAGCAGCCATTGTCACTTCCAGACCGAGGTCACAGCAGCACTTGCAGTATAGGTCCTCTCCTGTGGATGCTCAGGTCTCGTGTGATTAAGCAGAGAGAAAATGGCGGTCACGGCTGCGGCGGTGCGTACCGCGGCGGTGTGTACCGCGACCGCCGGCGCACATCGTCATTGGCTCCTGAAACCCATAGGGTTCAATGTTAACCAATGCTGCTTTGCGCCGCGGTCTTCGACCGCCTACCGCCACGGCGTGCCACGCCAGCGCAATGACCTCACATCCCATTGTCACACTTCACAGGTCAGGCAGCCGTCATTTCAAGGGCCCACATGGCTTAAATCCTACTGCGTCACACATGGCTAGGCCTTGCATCGACACTCATACAAGCCATTCAATCCAGAGAGATTCGTGTACTGTGCAGGCTGTGGGAACTTACCTGTGGGTTGATTGACTCTGTGCTCCATGTTGTCCTTCCTAGGCACCGTCCGCTGGGACTTGCGAGGAGACGGAGGAATGTTCCCGTGTACAGACCGCTGGTGGACCTTTCGACAATGGAAGAACGACATGTCATACTCACCTACAGACTCAACAGTGCCACTATACAGGAACTGTGTGCCCAGCTGGAGCCAGACCTGATGTCACCCATCCGCCAACCCACAGGGATTCCGCCTCTAGTGCAGGTGTTGTCAGTACTCCATTTTTTGGCTAGTGGATCATTTCAAACTACAGTGGCCATTTCATCTGGGATGTCTCAGCCTATGTTTTCAAGGGTATTGTCCAGAGTGTTGTCTGCCCTGATGAAATACATGCGGAGCTACATCATTTTCCCTGAGGTGGGTGACTTGCCTACAGTGAAGGTTGATTTCTATGACCTTGGACACATTCCCAATATCATTGGTGCCATTGATGGTACCCATGTGGCTTTGGTCCCCCCAAAAGACAATGAACAGGTGTACAGGAACCGAAAAAGTTATCATTCGATGAATGTCCAGGTGGTCTGTTTGGCTGACCAGTACATCTCCCATTTAAATGCCAAGTTCCAAGGGTCAGTGCATGACGCGTACATCATGCGAAATAGCAGCATCCCTTATGTGATGGAACAGCTACAGAGACAGCGTGTGTGGCTAATTGGTGACTCTGGTAACCCCAACCTGCCTTGGCTATTGACCCCAGTGAGGAATCCCAGGACAAGGGCAGAGGAACGGTACAATGAGGCCCATGGGCGTACTAGGAGGGTGATCGAGCGGACCTTCGGCCTCCTGAAGGCCAGGTTTAGGTTCCTGCATATGACAGGGGGATCCCTAATGTACTCACCAAAGAAGGTGTGTCATATCATCGTGGCCTGCTGCATGCTTCACAACCTGGCTTTGCGACGCCAGGTGCCTTTCCTGCAGGAGGATGGTCCAGATGGTGGTGTTGTGGCCGCTGTCGAGCCTGCGGAGAGTGAAGAGGAGGAAGACGAAGAGGACGACACAGACAACAGGGACAGAGTGATACTGCAGTATTTCCAGTAACACACAGGTAAGAATCTACTCCTGCATTTTATTATATCTGTAACAGTACTGGCTCTCTACTGTCTGAGCTTTCACCCCAATGTATGGTAACTTAGTTGTGAATTTGCCTTCCTATATCAGTGATCTGGTCCCCACGGAGTGCCCTCTGGTTTATTTCCCCATGGACTACCGCTGTGTGACACTGGTATGTTGTCATCACTATGTAATTGGACATTTTTGGTTGGTTATATCGAATACATTTGGTTGAAAAAAATAAATAGCAGACTCCAGATGGTTTTTGTGCAATAATTGTGTTTATTGAAGTGCACAAATTGGTGTATAGTTCAAAAAGGGTGATGGGTGATGGTGGAGGCACGTCCATGGCAGAGTCCAGACTCTCGTTCGCACAGGTGCATTGTCCATATGCCTGTGGAAGGTGGAGCAGGGGCAGTTCAAGGTTGGACAGGGTGAACAAGTGGGACAGTGGGATGACATCCGGGGGGATCCGTGCATGGCGGGGGTCTTGACATCCTACTCTGTCTTCTTCCTCGATCAAAGGCCTTTCTTGCGGGGTGGTTCATGTTCTGCAGGGGGTGGGGTCCGGGTGGCCAATTGCTGTTGTGTCGGGGCCTCCTGACCACTAGCGCCGGCGGAGGTGGTGGGCTGTTCTTCCTCCATGCTAGTGGCAGGGGCCCTTTGGGGGGCCACATGGTCCCGCAATGTGGTGACAATCTGGTTGAGTGCCACCACGATTGTACCCATTGCGGAACTGATGCTGCGCAGTTCTTCCCGGAACCCCATGTACTGGCCCTCCTGCATGGCCTGGATCTCCTGGAACCTGGCCAGGACCGTCGCCATCGTCTCTTGGGAGTGGTGGTACGCTCCCATGATGGTGGTTAGGGCCTCTTGGACAGTGGGTTCCCAAGGCCTGTCCTCCCTCTGTCGCACAGCAGCCCTCCCAGTTCCCCTTTGTTCCTGGGCCTCTGTCCCCTGGACGGTGTGCCCACTACCACTGCCCCCAGGTCCCTGTTGTTGTTGGGGTGGTGGGTTGCCCTGGGTGCCCTGTAGTGGTAGACACACCGCTGCTTGACCTGTCCTGGAGACAGAGGCATGGGCCCGCTGGGTGGGTGCTGTGCTGGGGTTTCCAGAGGGGGGTAGGTTTGCTGTGGCCTGTGGCTGCCTGAGGGGAACCGACTGTCTAGAGGTCCCCGATGGTCCGGGCTGGTCATCAGGTTCTAGGTCGACAGAGCTGCTGTCATCACTGGGGGCCTGTTCTGGGGGTGGGATGGACATTTCTGGACCCTCCGGGCCGGTGTGTTGGCGTTCGGGCCCTGCAGGGGTAAAAGAGTATGGTTATTGCTTCTGTGTGTGCTATGGCGTGCGATTTGTGGATGCCCTTGTCCCCCAGTGCTGGCATTCCCTTGTGGGAGGAGTTGTGAGGGTGGTTTGGGGGGGGGATGGGTATGTGCAGTGGTCATGCTTAGGTGATGGGTGTCCATGGTTTGTGTTGGCATTCAGGGGTTGGTGTTGGTTTGGGTGGGTTGTGCTGGTGAGACATTAGCAGGGAGGATATGTGCTGGGGGTTGGAGGTGAGGGTGGGGGTGTGGGTTGGCATGCTGGTGGTTGGGGGGGGAAGTAGTTGAGATTAGACTTACCGGAGTCCATTCCTCCGCCTACTCCAGCGAGGCCCTCAGGATGCAGGATGTTCAAGACCTCTTGTTCCCATGCTGTGAATTCGGGTGGAGTGGGTGGGGGTCTGCCGCCAGTCTTCTGCACAGCGATGTTGTGTCTTGACACCATCATCCGCACCTTCCCCCGTAGGTCGTTCCAGCGCTTTCGGATGTCTTCCCGATGTCTGGGATGCTGTCCCACAGCGTTGACCCTGTCGACGATCCTTTGCCATAGCTCCGCCTTCCTGGCTATTGTGGTGTGCTGCACCTGTGTGCCGAAGAGCTGGGGCTCTACCCTTATTATTTCCTCCACCATGACCCTGAGTTCTTGGTCCGAGAACCTGGGGTGTCTTTGGGGTGCCATGGGGTGGTGTGGATGAGGTGTGGGGTGGTGTTTGTGGTGATGAGTGTAGTGGTGTGTGGTGTTTTGTGCGTAGATGTAGTGTGGGGGATGATGTTGGGTTCCTGTGTGTGTTGTGGTTTGCATTCCCTGTGCTCTCTCTCTGTGTATTGCGCCTTGTCTCTGAATTTCGATTTGTGTGGCTTTGTGGGTGATGTGGGTGTGTGTTTTATATCGTATTGATTGTGTGGGAGTGGTGTTTGTATGTGTATCAGGTGTGTGTATTTGTAATTGTCCAATGTGGCAGTGTTTTGTAGATGTGTGTGTATTTTGAGTGCAGCGGTGTGTACCGCCAATGGGGTACCGCGGTTGAAGGACCGCCGTGTGGATTCGTGGGTCGTAATGGCATGGGCGTATTTCTGTTGGCGTGACAGTGGAGGTTTGGTCATCTCCAGTTTATCGCTGACCGCTGATGTGGCGGCCTGCAGTCGGGGTCGGGTTTTTGGCGGTTTGGCAGTTGTGGGTCAGAATGACCCTGGTGGGTTACCGCGGCCGCGGCGGTGTTCTGGCGGTCTTCTGACCGGCGGTAACTGCCTTTTACCGCCAGGGTCAGAATGACCCCCATAGTCCTTGCAAAGATAGGTGATGTAACAGTTACTGCTGTCAAGGGTCTGGTCATACATTCCTGTTATTAATGCAATAGCACATCCACTGCTTCAAGTATGATGCCTTTTGTTCCATTATTTACTGATAGTGTCTTAGTTGTGTGCCATATGCTGCAAAGAACCATGTTGCCAACATGTAAGTGTGAAATAGGCCCTCTGCTATTTCCCTTCAAATGTGAAATGTCCACGATATATGTAATTTACAGTGTGTGTGAATGTGACTGTTGATTCATACGCATCACAATTGCTTTGGAAATTTCTGTGTCCTGATCGGTATATCAGCAATGCTCCATGAGGTTACTCTCTTATTCTGATAGTTAGAGATAATGTTATGCAAAAATAATTGCCCAGATCATGATATGGTGATTATTATAGAAGTTTATTTACATATGTTAAAACAGTGGTGTGGTGAGTTGAGTCAAAATAAATTGTTGTCAATATGTTGGCGCCTACGCAATCCTGCAGCTGTGTTTGGTTGGTCCCCCTCATGTTGATGGCCAGCATCCTCCTCTTCCTCCTCTTCAGGCATTTGTGGCTCTGGTTCTAATAGGGGAATGTTCCTTTGTACACATATGTTGTGCAGGATGGCACAGGTCAAAATGATCTTGCAGACCATTTCTGGTGAGTATAGGAGGCTGTCTCCAGTGATGTCGAGGCACCTGAATCTTGACTTCAGGATGCCAAACGTCCTCTCGACTATGGTGCGTGTTCTCCTATGTGCCACATTATAGGCACGCTCTGCTGCAGTGCTTGGGTTGTCAAATGGGGTCACAATCCATTGCTGGATCCCATACCCCTGATCAGCTGAAAGAGAAAATGATTGAGATCATGTTGATGTAGCTTGCCCCATTAATATCACCTTGCAGTAGTTCTCTTGTGTTGTCTGTGACTCATTTGTGTTTGTGTTATTGGGCCTCATTATGACCCTGGCGGGTGGCGGAGGCCGCCCGCCAGGATGCCGCCCTCCATAATACCGCTCCGCGGACAGAAGACCGCGGAGGGTATTATGAGTTTTTCCCTGGGCTGGCGGGCGGTCTCCAAAAGACCGCCCGCCAGACCAGAGAAAAACTCCCTTCCCACGAGGATGCCGGCTCGTAATTGAGCCGGCGGAGTGGGAAGGTGCGATGGGTGCTACTGCACCTGTCGCGTATTTCACTGTCTGCTACGCAGACAGTGAAATACTAGCGGGGCCCTCTTACGGGGGCCCCTGCAGTGCCCATGCCATTGGCATGGGCACTGCAGGGGCCCCCAGGGGCCCCACGACAATCCTTACCGCCATCCTGTTCCTGGCGGGCGAGCCGCCAGGAATAGGATGGCGGTAAGGATTGTCAGAATCCCCTCAGCGGAGCAGCGAGCTGCGCCGCCTTGGAGGATTCTTAGGGGCAGTGGTTTTCCCGTTCTGACCGCGGCCAAAGCGCCGCGGTCAGAATGACCAAGGGAGCACCGCCGGCTCCTGCCCCCGTTGGCCCTGGCGGTTCTGTACCGCCAGGGTCATAATGAGGCCCATTGTGTCGATTCCTAGGCTTCTAGGATGTACCATCAGATTGGGTTGTTTCCTTAGCTGAACGAGTGTTTGGCTGCTGAGCGGATGTCAGTAGTATATTTTGAGAGTTGCAGTACAGTGTGTACTCCCTTGCATTGTGACTTGTGATACAGGTGTCCCTGTGTCTTCACTGGGGTTGAGATGATAGTTCCATACACAGAATCAAATCAACAGTGGTGGTAACACATTTGCATCTATGTACCCTGGACATCCCATACATTTTGACATATGCAATAGATTAATTTAAACATCAGTGAGACCCTTAGATTTTGCAAGGTGACAATTAGGCAAACTTCTCCGTACTTTGTGGTCACTGACGTGTTAACATTTGACTGTACACTAATTTCACATGTGTGACACGTTCACTGCAGACCTATTTCTCTTACCTTGCCAAGATGACTCAGGTTGTAACTTCTACCTAGACTACTGCACATGGTCTACTTCAGCTGGCTAACTTGGTGGTGAGGTTGTCATTTTGAGTTTCAGAAGGTCCATATGGCAGTACATCTGTTGTGTGTGTGTGTTAATTTGTCACAATGCGTATGTGTAGGAATGTGCACTTTCCATATTGTCCCATCAAGATGTGTTCTTAACACAGCCCACTTGCCTTTTGGTATTGGGCAATGTGAGAGCAGGAGTGAAGTGAGAAATTGGAACGGCCTCAATGATTGCACATGACCTTTATTGTAATCATCATAATGCTATGTGTGTCATGGTGTTTGACCTGCAGCAACAAACATTCCACACCCCTTACACAGTACGTATTGATTTGAAGGGTGTTTGATTGAGTGTTATTGATGTGTTATTGAAGTTTAATCATTGCAGATGTAATGCCAGTTGGGGCCATGTGTTTGTCATTTTCCCCTTGTGTCCGTGGAGTGGCATCAGTTGTTATTTGTAACGGTAATTTGTCCCTAGGTGTGTCTCCCATTGGGTGAGGATATCAAACATGCCTAGCGGTGTCACAACCTCAGTGTGTTCCTGTCCACATGTTGATGTCGTGGTGTATGTGTTGTGTGTCCTAGAGGGTTGCTGTGCAGTGTGTACATAAGTAGGTTTCTGTACTTACCAACAAGTAGTCCATTTCCATATTGTCCACCCTGGAAGTGTTGATTGTTGGTGCAGTGACGTAAGATGAATGAATCATGTACACTCCCACGATACTTTGCCACAATGTTGGTGATCAATCCCCGGTGATCCACAATGGCCTGCACATTGATGGAGTGTGTGTGCTTACTGTTGCAGTATAGATGTTCAGTTGCGGGAGGTGGCACAATGCGTACATGTGTGCAGTCAATGGCACCAAGGACGTGTGGGAATCCATTAATGAGATAACAATCCTGTTTTGTCTCCTGCTGCTTCTGCTGTGTGTTGGGGAAGCAGATGTGGTGGGGTGTGAGTGAGATGATGCCATCTATTACCTTGGGCAGGAAGGCGGAGAATGATGGCTGTGAGATCCCAGCAACGAGGGTGCCAGTGGTTTGAAAGGAGCCACTTGCCAACATGCATAGTACAGCTAGCAGCTTGGGTTCTGGTGGGATGGTGCGGGGTGTCTGCAAGCTGGGTGCCAACTGTGGCTCAATGTTGCGCAGTAGCTGCTGAATGGCTTGCCAGTTCAACCTGTACCTCTGGATGATGTAATGTTTCCTGAGGCCATGAAGGGTTGTCCCGGTGCAGAATATCCTCTCCTGCCTTCTGCGTTGCCTTTGGGGTCCCTGCTGGTGTTGTTGAAGCTGCTGTTGCTGGTCCTGTGCTCTGCATCTGCGTGCACGCTGGATGAGAAGCACCTCCATGTCTTCCTTTTGGAGCTTTGCTGTTACTTCTGTGTGTTTGCATTAAATACAGTTGTGTTTGCCCCATTTTAACGCCTGCCCTGATCCATGCGTTAATTTTTTATGCAAATCGGGATGTGCGTCCTTTTCCGCCTCCGCCTCCTGGCCATGCAGGATTTTTGCGTAGTAGCATAAATAAGGCGCACGGTGTTTGAGTAATTTTTTGGATGGGAACACCTACTTTGCATGTCATTAACGCAAGGCGGTTTCCCGCATCCAGAAAATGACGCACATGGCAGAATTTCGACGTCCGCCGGCGTCAAAGTTTAAATATGGTGCACGGTTTGCACCGAATGTGCGTCAAAAGTTTTGACGCACATTCGGCGCAAACAGAGTATAAATATGCCCCTATGTTTTTAGAAGGATCACCCTCTCATGTTTACTGGGAAATACACAGGTTCACAGTACATTGTTGGCTTAATGCTATATCCACGGTACACCACACTGCTCTTACATAAATCATCTATTCCCCTTTTTACAAACTGAGGTTTAGAACTAGCACAGTCTAGCATGTTTCCAGGTAGGTATCTGTGTTATTCACAATCACTCTTCCTTATCATGACAATTATTTGGCCAAATTCCACATTGACAGGAATCCCCTTTATGCAATGACATGTACAGGGACTTGTACAGGACTGAGAAATCTACACTAGGAAGGAAATTTAGGGGGTAATTTCGACCTCAGCGGTCTTTTCACAAGACCGCTGAGGGACTGCCGTGCTGAAGACCGTCAGTGGTGGCGGTTTTCCGCTCGGCGTATTATGACTGCTGGCAGCCCTCTGTCCTTTTCCGGACGGAGAGCCACCAGCAGCCATACTGGCGGGTGGCGGAGAAGTGGAGGTTGCTCCACCGCCACGTCAACAGAACATCGCCCACCGAATCACGTTCTGTGATTCGGCGTGGTGGTGTTCTGTTGACGGTGTGCTGGCGGCGGAGCAGCCCCCATGGATCCCGTCCCCTCCCGGAAGATCAACGGACAAGGTAAGTTGATCGTCCATTAGGGGAGGGGTGTGGGGGTGTTGTGTGATGTGTGGGTGCATGGGGGTGTGCGTGTGAGTATGTAGAGGGGGTGTGTGAGTGCGTGTATGCATGCGGGGTGTAGTGTGAATGGAAATGTGTGCGTGTCTGTCTGTATGTATGTCTGTATGGATGTGTGCGTGCATGTCTGAATGAGGGTGTGCGTGTATGACTGTGTGTGTGTCTGTTGGCATGTTTGTTCATGTGTGTGCTGGAATGTGTGTTGGTGGTGCCTGCATGCGTGTCGGGTGTGTGTCTGTGTTGTGATGTCGGGGGTAGGGGTGGGGAGGGGGGTCCTGCCAATTTGGGGGGTGGCAGGGGGGTGGGGGGTGTCGGGGAAAGACTCAGGGAGGGGGTGGGGGTGGTGGAGACCCCTATCAGTGCCAAGGAAGGAATTCCCTGGCACTGATAGTGCTTACCGCCATGGATTTCACGGCGGTTCCAAACCCCATGAACTCCATGGCGGTAAGCCGGGTCAAGATACCGCCGCCGGTCTTGTGACGGCAACCGGGCTGGAGACCCAAGTCTCCAGCCCAGCGGTCGTCTCCGCCATGGCGGTCTGATCGGATAAGTGGCGGATGACCATGGCGGTAACCACCATGGTCATAATTCCACATTTTTTACCGTCAGCCTGTTGGCGGTAAAACCGCCACTTCTCCGTCAACCGCCAGGGTCGTAATGACCCCCTAATAGTTTCTGGTTATTTGAATGAAAATATATTAGCACTCATTTGAATGAACACATTCCAATCTTGAACAATATGTCTGCATAATACTAACCTCATGCCCATCCTGACGTTTGTAAACTTGGCTAAAACTAGAGTATGGCCCACTAGAAAGAATGATTCCAAGAATCAAACACCTTAACACATTTAAATAATATTAGAAATATACATTTTGGAGATCTTAAGTAGTTCGCAAAATAAGTCTTCAGATTTCAGTTGGAAACTGACAAGTAAAGAACCTTAGACACACAGAGGCAAATCCATGGGAGAAACAAATTCAAGCAGTCAGTCTACAGGAGGATCAACTGAAGTTTAGAAAGTAGAAGAACTCAATACTATCTGCACAAAACAAATGTATGAATCAGAATATTGCAACTGGAAGACCTAAGCTACAAATAGTTCTCTGTAAACTCTAAAAAGAGAGACTAATCATTGTGCTCTGCAAACTGTTTGTTAGATTTCTTTCTCTTTCCTTCTCAAGTCTCAAGTGGAGAAGTGTGGCTCAATGGTTAGAGCGGCAGACCCTGAAGCAGAGATCTGGTTCAAGTCCTGCTTCGGCAGGTCTTGGGCTCAATTCCCCTTGACCAGATAATTCTCGCCTCGGTGCCTAATCTAATTCATGGGTCCCACTCTGTAACTCGGGGCAATAGCTTGCTTAATCTCCACAACGGCCCCAACAGCGCTTGGATGCCTGGCTTCACCCTGGGGGTGCTCAGGAGTGGGCGCCTCACAGGGAAAAGCCAGGAGGGGTTCCATAGCGGTATGAGTACAGCGCCTTGAGACCCTAATGGGTGAGTAGTGCGCTATACAAGTGCTAATTTACATTTACAAGTCTCCACCTTGTATAATGTTGCAGTGGTCACACAAGATGCATAAAGATAGATATCATGAATAACTTAAGAATCCCATTTTTTTATGATAGGATAATGTTTAAAAATGTTTATAAGGCAGTTCCTACTGTATATCTGAGATGTAAGGCATGACCTTTGTTAGGTATTACCAGCACTGGAAAGGTTTGGGGAATAGTCGAGAACAAGGATAAGCAAACCCAAATCTTGCATATTTACCTTGAGACACATAGATGAGGATATGGATTGGGCTCGTCCACTTTTGTTATTGTTGTGGCAACAAGCTACATACGTGTTATTTGGAAATCCAGGTGCATCAGTCTGATGCAGACTTTGTAGCAGGTAATCTGACCAGAGCTATGTCAAACATACTGGAGTTGTTAATGTTTTGGAAGCATCTACAGCTATATGTGGTGAATTCGATCACCATTACTCAAAACAGAACTAAGCAAAATTAGTAGGACACAATTTGATCTTATCTGGGTGGAACACGGACGCAAGACGGTTTAGATTCCCCAGACCTCTAACTGTATTACTGTGTTACTTTGCCACCTAATTACAATAAGTGACACAATTGCTGGATGAACCTGATCTACTGAAACCCCCCATTTGCAAAATATTTCTAGTACCACATTGGTCCTGGCACAATTTTTCCATGCTGATGCAAAAGGGTTATGACAATTTCCCTGCATTAATTATAGTGGCTAAACATTGTTGCTGTAGGACCCTAACGGACACTCATAGAACAGTACATGTTACCCAGGACCTATCATTGCTCATTTTGAAATCACTGTCCAAGTGAGAAGTAATGATGACTTGGTTAAGAACAGAAGTGCTCACACTGGAGACTTAGGGCCTGATTTAGATATTTCGAGATAGTTCACAATGGTGACGGATATCCCATCTGCCAAAATCTCCCATAGCATCAAAAATGTCCAAAACAGGTTAGGAAACTAGATCTTACTTTAATAAATAAAATAAGACCAAAACATCAAAAATCCAATTAGTAGAACTTGAATAATAAATTTTTAAGGTATAAGTGTAAAACAATGCCAACCGGAGATATCTGGTTGCACTGGATGAGGAAAAAGTCAAAAGTTCAGGTTGACTGCGATGGAGTGCGGGCTGGCTACAGGGACCCCATTGGGCCCATTGAACAAAAGTTCCTTAAATCCAGGTTTTGGAGTGATGCATCATTTCCAAAGCACAAAGTAGAGAGGATGCACCTCTTTTTCCCATGCAACAGTAGTGATGCATCACTTTCGAAGTGCATTGAAGCTATGATGTGAGTTCCTTCTGCAGTGATGTCAAAGAGCTGAGGTGTAGTTGATACAATGCATCGTTTCGAATGAGCACGGAGGCTATGGTGCAGAGTTTTGGCATTGTCGACTGGGATGCAAATACTTTGTGACTAGAAAACCATTGTACTGCTTGTTTTGAGAATGCTGGGCTAGTGTTGAGGTGTGAGGTGCAGTGGCAATGCGATCTTGGTTTTGCTGTTTCTGATCACCATTGATGATTAGCTTTTCTCCACATACCAGCAGCCATGTGTCAGTTTTGCTTCTGAAACAGAGGTTGCATCACTTCCACTGGAGCAAGCAACTTAGGCTCACTTACAAGTGTTCAGGACCGGGGTGGCTCCACTTGGTAGGAAAAACTCACTAATGGAAGAGCCCAGGTGCAGGAGAAGGGTGGTTGGGAGTCTGTTATGTCCCTAAGACTTCAGATCAAGAGGCCAGTATACTAGCCCTTGGAGTCACTTCAGGCTCTCGTTTGAAGAGACTCAGGCCCAGTCCTTCTCATGCCCAGGCAAAAGAGCAATAGACACAGGTCAGCACAGCAAAACAGTAGTACAGCAAACAGCAGTCCAAAACAATGCCGGGCCATCAGTAGAACAGCAGTCCTTCTTCCTGGCACAGTATCCAGAGGTCCAAATGTGTACTGAAGTAGTGGTGTCTGAGGTCCAGTTCTTATATCCAGTGGTATCTTTGATGTGGGTGTGACTTAAAGGACATACCTTTGATGTTCACAGATGTCCTGCCTTTCCCGCCCTGGCTTCAGACTCACTACAGGGGAGTATGCAGCCCTTTGTTTGTGGTAAGAACACAGCCTATTCTGGTGCTAGTAAGGCTGTGTCCTGCTCTTTCCTTACATCCTGCGCAGTATGGCCCATCAAGGTAGACAGCCCATCAAGGCATACCTATGCTCCCTTTGTGCATGGATATCTAGAGGTAATGCACAAAGACCAGCTGTCCTCACCACATACGTGATCAGAGACAGGCAGCAGGCACCAAATGGCTAAAGCAAGACAACGCCAACTTTTTAAATGTGACATTTTCAGAATTGCAATATAAAATCAAACTTCAACATAAATTACGATTTTTAACTGTGACTCCAGAGACACCAAATTCGAAAAGTCAACCTCATCCAGCTGGTGAATTACTCTTATAAGATGCAATAAGGCAATCCCAATGTTAGCCTATGGGTGGGACACACCTTATACTAATGAAAAATGAACGTAAGAGTTTTTCACTGACAGGACATGTAAAACGTCTAAGTACATGCCCGTTTTTTTATATACTCTGTATCCTGACTTTTGCCCTGTCTAGGGCCTACCTTAGGGGTGACATACATATTAAAAAGGAAGAACTAGGCCTGGCAAAATATTTGCTTTGCTACGTCTGCATGGTAATATAATACTACACACACAGGCTATGTAGTAGCAGGTCTGAGTAATGTTTAAAGGGCTATTTAAGTGGGTGGCACAATCATTGCAGCAGGCCTACTAGTACAATTTAGACTACAAGACTTGAGCACATGTAGCAGATTTTACTAGGGACGTATCTGTAAATTAATTATACCATTTGGGGACAAGCCAAAGATACCATGTTTTAGGGAAAGAGCATAGGCACTTTATCACAGTTCAACAGTGGTGAAGTGCATAGTATCCAAAGGTCAGTAAACTGAAGTTAACAAAAACAGGAAGTCTGAGGGCAAGGATGTCAGGTCTAACACCAGGGCATGACAAAAACGCTGTAACATTGCTGTTCTATACATTATTGCATTTGACTAAATAGACATGACTGCATTTAGTTCTAAGTGGACATAGGAGGTCAAGGAACAACTGACAGGGGTTTGACATCTGCTTATCTGTACCAAGTAATGGTCTCCAGGAATGTGTGTATAACATACTTCATCTGACAATTAGCTGTCTACACACAATATTTATTTAGGTGTCGATGTGTGCATGAGACTATTGAGCTCCAAACGTCAACATTAGTCATATATTTTTTGCCTACCCTTCAAAACAATTTTGTTGGGATAGCATACTGGCGGAGTCCAAAAAATTAACAAGCCGCTTACTTGTAGCCCCAAGTCGTGTTTTTTAAGGCTGTCTGTGAGGCCTAAAAAGAACAATATGCAGAAACGATTGTCTTCTTTGCATTCCTCCTTTCCAAAAGACAATTAATTATGTTGTAGGAGAGGAGTGCCGCATCATGGGCATCACAATGGATGAAGCAACTCTCTAAGTGGGTAGCAGCTGACGGTAAGCCTTTGCTAATACAATGAAGTTGGGACTGCAGTCAGTTACACATAACAGAATAGGATGCGTTCCCATGGAAGTTAGTTAAAAAGGATGACGCTAGACTGCCTTGAAATACATATGTACATCCACCCCAGAGCTAAGAAGATGAGCATGTGTAAAATAGCCCCAAAGTAGCTTGATGAGTACAGGATGGTTGTTCGTAAACTGATGTACTTGGGGAAGGCAAAAGGGGGAGTAATTCTGTCCATCATAATGGTTTAGTGGATCACGCCACAAGCAGCTGCTTTTACTTTCAATGTTCACAGTTTAAAGAATGCACACATGAAAGATGGTACACCTAAAAACTGTTTGTGCCACATATGGCATCTTTCACAGTTAAATATAAGGTTGTCATGGATTATATGAGTTATCCTCACAAGAGAGTTTGTTTGAAAAACCTTTATAACAATATTACAAATTTATACATTTGTCTGGCAAGATATTATATAGAAACGGGGACTGATCAAGTGTGGAAAATATTTAAAACCTAGTTAATATTCTTTACAAAATGGCTCTTCTCAAATGCTTGCTCAAATATGTTTAATTAATATCACGAAAACTAGTTTCGACCTGTGAACTTTCCTAATTCATAAACCGTTGCATAACTATTATTGAGTACCATTTTCAAATCTGCATTTTGGAAAGCTAAAATAAATATATTATCCCATCTTTCTCTTTCTCTCTGTAACTGAACCGTTATGTAAGGGCACAAACACACAGAAGCCAGACAATCCCAACACATGCACATGTGCTAAGCTCTCTGTACATCCTTCCTTCTGGATGTTATGTTGAACTAATTCCCACATTGCCTTTCCTAACACCACTCAAGAACTACAAGACACCAAGGTTAATTTTCACAGAACTGCACTTTTCTCCAGTAACGGTTGAACCCTATTCCTGGCATGTGACACATGTCACGCTTGCGTGTGGCATATGTCACAACTCTTGTGACAGGTGCAACAGCATGTCACAGATGTTTGACATGCTGTTTTATGCCTAACTGCAAATAGTGCTTGTGGGTGATTTGCAAAAGACCCTTTTTCGTTGGGGTAAAATAAAAGAAACAAAACATAGAAAACATTACAAGTCAAAAACTCTGAAGGCGGGGCTTGAACCCTTGAAAAGGGAAAACAGGCATTTAATGGCATTACCTACTAGACTAATTATTAAGTGCGTAAGAGTTGCTTGGCTAATAGTCTTTTTATCATGGAAATAATGTAGAGTTAAGGAGGCCACTCTCCTTCGCAATATTTACAAAGTGGCACAATACATGCATTGCCCTACTTTCTAACTCCTTGTGCTACATTATGCCTGCGCCAGGCATAATGTATGCAAGGGGATGTTCCCATGCAGGAATACCTGTAAAAACAAAGCAGTGAAAGTTGCAACATTTTACTGCACCATTTTTAGCATCATTTTTAATGCCTGGTTAAGGAAAGCATTAAAATGATGCACCCATTACATTCAATGGGCCTCTCTTTACTTTGCAGGGTTAGCTGCACAATTTACGGTGCCAAATCTGCAACAATAGCGTCAAAAATCGTTTCTGCTATTGTCCTAACATGCACTATGGTGCGCCATATTGTAAATATTGTGAAAACATTGTGTCGGTAGAGGGGAAGAGGAGGGTACAAGAAAAGTGCTGCATCAAAGGTGATGCACCACTTACTTGGAAATATGGCAACTAATGCTTTAACATCAGAGACACATTTGATAGAGAGCAAATACAAAAGCAAAGTTGTTAGACCTGACAGCATTAGGGTGGTCATCCCCCAACTTTTTGCCTGTCTCACTCTACTTTTCTGACACTGTTTTTGCTGGTTTTAGGACTGCGCACTTTACCACTGCTAACCAGTGTTAAAGTTAATATCCTCTCTCCCTTAAACATGGTAACATTGGTTCATACTCATTTATCATATTTGATTTTCTTATAAGTCCCTTGTAAAATGCACTACATTTGCTCAGGGCCTGTACATTAAATGCTACTAGTGGGCCTGCATCACTGATTGTGCCACCCACATAAGTATCCCCTTAACCATGTCTCCGGGCTGCCATTGCAAGGCTTGTGTATGCAGTTTCACTGCCACTTCGACTTGGTATTTAAAGGTACTTGCCAAACCTTAAACTGCCCCTTTTTTTACATATGTCACCCCTAAGGAAGGCCCTAGGTAATCCCTGGGGCAGGGTGCTATGTAGGTAAAAGGCAGGACATGTACATATGTTTTTTATATGTCCTGGTAGTGAAAAACTCCTAAATTCATTTTTCACCACTGTTAGGCCTCCTTCTTTAATAGAATAGCATTAGGACTGTCCTCATATACTCTTTGAGTGGTAGATTCTGATCTGAAAGGGGTACCCAGGTCATATTTAGAATGGTCAGAATTGTAACAGAAAATCCTGCTTAACGGTGAGGTTGGATGTTATATTATTAATTTAGAAATGCCACTTTTAGAAAGTGAGCATTTCTCTACACTTAAACCCATCTGTGCCTTACAGCCTGTCTCCAATCAATGTCTGGGCTGTGCTGGATAACATCTCCCTTGTGGATTTCACCCAGACAACCACAAACACAGAACACTCAGTCACATCAGTATTCATCTGCATACTGAATGGGTCTTCCTGGAATGGAACAGTGGAGGGCCTGACATTTACATGTCAAATGCCAGCAGCGTGCCCTCACACAAAGGACTGATACCCCCCTCCCACACACAGGGACCTTAGCAGACAGGACTGGGCTGAAAGGGGAACTTGTGTTCTTCAGACAACTCTTTGAAGTCTCCCCACTTCAAAGGCATTTTAGGTACATACACATGGTCTCTGACCCCACCAACTCAGACACTTGTGGACCTATACCTCCACACTGTCAGAGGAGCTACCTGGCTGCCTAAATGACTCATCTGGACGGTTTTGCTGAGAAGGACTGCTGCCGTACTGTTGACCTGCTGCCCTGCAGGCCTCTGACTTTGCTGGAAGGATTCTGTCTTCCCCTGAAGTGCTCTACAAGGGTTTGGATTAGGATTACCTTCTGTTTCTGAAGTCTCAGGGCCAACAAAGACTTCACCTCTTAAAGAAACTCTTTGTACTTTGAAAATTGACTCAACACCTGCTGAAATTGACGCAAATCTTGCATTGCGGCTGAGAAATGACCGCACAGCAGATCAGAATGACGCAGCACCGATTTACCAAGTGGAAATTTGATGCAGTGCCTGCCTTGCAATGGAACATTTGACTTATTGTCTACCAGATCGATGCAGCACCTGCTCCTTCTTCCAGTGCATCAAGGATTTTCAAAGCATCGTCCCTGGGTTCAAAATATCCCCAAAGCGCAGTGAGGAACCAAGACTGCGCGCTGAAAAACAGCACAAACCTCTTGCATCATGGAAAGAACCAATGCATTGTCTGTACCACATCGGAAAATCCAACACAATAACTTATTTCTCCACGCATCTCCTCCTCTGCGGTCTCAGTGCATCGTTATTTTTTACGCATTCCAGGCACTTAATGTAACAAATAACTGTTTATTTCTAAGGATTGAGACTCTTTTAAACCTTTTAAAAGTGACATTTCAACTTGTACTTATTGGATCTTTGTTGTTTTTACCTTATTTTATTCTGATAAATATTATCTATTTATCTAAACCTGCGTGATGTATTTTTGTGGTGTTTTCCCTGTGTTACTCTGTGATGCATTGCACAAATACTTTACACATTGCCTTTTAAGTTAAGCATGACTGCTCAGTTCCAAGCTACCAGAGGGTGGGCACAGGATAATTTGGATTATGTTGTGATTTACCCTGTCAAGGATTGTGGTCCCTATTTGGACAAGGGTGTATACTTCTGCAAACTAGAAACCCCATTTTTAAAAATAGTCAATTTAGCCAATAAATGTTTGAGAGATAAGACAACATTGTCTGGGCATGAAATAAACAAATGTAGTACCAAGTGAACATCCCACATAGCATTACACTTGGGAACATGAGGTTTAGCAAAACGTACTCCCTTTAACATATGACAATATGGAAATACCAAGGAAGCTAGAAAATTAACTAACAGGGTGACGTGCTGAAATGCGATCACTGTCCAAACACCAGCTACATCAGACCAACCTGGCTGAACTGTAAACTTTTGCTGTGCCCGGGGCCCAGGATTGTTGAATAAATTCGACAGCCTCCTCCAGAATTCCTGGGGTTCTCCAGGAACTTCCCAAATCCTTCATGCTATGAGGTAAAAGGAACCCTGTAGAATGAGATTATAATGGAGACCCTAAGGGTTGAGGAGCAAATTGGGAAATGGAGGAATTCACACTGGAAGGTCTGACCACAGTTCCAATAACTTTGGATACCAAAGTTGGGATTGTCAATATAGAGTTCTTAGAACAAGAGGCAATTGTTGTCTGCAGGCTTGAGCAAGGACTCAAGCAATGAAAAGGAACGGGGGGAGGCATATGGGAGGGACTGAAGCCAAGACAGAAGGGACACATCTCTGGCAAGAGCTAGAAGATCTGGTCTCCAACTGAAAAAAGAAGGGAATTGAGAATTGGTGTGGGAAGCAAAGAGGTCCCTTGACATGGCTCTGAAGATCGAATAAAGATGATTTACTACTGAAAGGAGGAAGTCCCCAGTTTCTTAAATCGCAAAGATGTCTGAAATACCAGTCAGACACCATGTTCAATTTGCCTGGAAGATACTTTGCTTTGACGGAGATGCTCCCTTAAAGACAAAATTCCCAATTGCCAGAGTTTTCAACCTTGTAGCTCCAGTACTGTTTATGTACCTGACCAACAACAGATTGTCCATCCATAAAAAGACTGTGCATTTTACTCTGTCTTGTATAAATGACTGGAATGCAAAGGAACCTGCAAGCATCTCTAAACAATTGATGTGAACTCCTGACGAGACCATTTACCTCAAGAGTTTAATACATCTTGCACCCAACCTTTATGAGTTGCATCTGACTCTAAGACAAGATCTGGGGCAGCACAGAAAATGGTTCTCCCGTTCCAAGCATCTAATTGACTAAGTCACCAGAGGAGTTCTTCCCTGGATTCTGAATCCAAATTTACCAGATTCAAATAGGCCAACCCATTGAGCAGATGTCGAATCTTCAATATTTACAGGACTCTGTAATGGAGAGGGCTGGGGAAAATGGTTGAATTACGGAAGACAGAAGACCTACCAGAAGAGCTAGAGACCTGAGGGAACAAAGAAGAAAAGACAAGGCGGGTCAAATCTCCTTCTTTATTAAATCCACCTTTTTGAGGAAGCTGAAGCATTGACCGAGAAGTGTCTATGATGAAACCTAAACATTCCAGACTTTGGGATAGAATCAGAGAAGACTTTTGAATATTTATTATGAACCCTATTCTTAATAAAATATCTTGACATTGATTTAGATGGGGTAGAAGACAAGACTGGTCTTGGACAGTGCATAAGAAATCGTCTATGTAGACAATGAGTCTTACACCTTGACTTCTGAGGAAGGTTACCTGTTTCAGATTCTTGGTAAAACATTAAGGTTCTGAAGATAGATTGGAAGGAAGAGTTTTGAAATGGAAGAAGGATTGACCCCACTGAAACTAAAAACATTTCCTGTAGGAAGGATTAACAGGAACTGTCAAGTAAGTGTCTTGAAGATCCAGAAGTACCAGCCAATCATCCTGAAGCAGAAAGTCTCTGAGATCAAGAAAGGTTTCCATTTTGAAATGATGGTAAACCAAGATGTTGTTGAATAGTTTTAGGTTGATGAGTGGACAATGCTTCTTATTCTTTTTGACAACTAGAAAAATGGTGCTGAGGAAACCAGATGGGTCGAAAGTAATCTGATCTATAGCGTCTTTTGAAAGAAGGAGTTGCATTTCCTCTTCAACAAAGTGAAACTGTTCCTGTGAGAAATGTAGAGTTTTGGGTAGATGCTGTGTTTTGGAAGCTGCTATAGCTCTATGAAATAACCCTGAATATTCTGATTTACCCAAGGTCTGATGTTAGAGACAACCAAGCATCTAGACAATATGCCAAACTGCCTCCTGCGGAAGGAAGGCCAAAATTTGAAGTTTTTACCTGATTATTGCTCTCTTTGGGCTCTGTATCCCCTGTTCTGGAATCCACGGGAACAGTGAGGATAGAAATAGGGTGTACACTCTTGAAAATAGCATTGTTGGGAGACTTGATTGTAGACACCTCTGAGGGGATGGTCCCTTGAGGAATAACAGCCAGCAAAGTGACACTTTCCTTTGCCGGTCCTGACAAAAACTCAAGAACAGAAAATCTTTTTCATGGAAAGCTTGGCTTTTTCAATGGTTGCAAAAGTAGAGACATATTTATCCATTTCTTTTATAAAAGAATCTCCAAACAAGAGACCATTAGCCTGAGTTCTCTCCTCCTTAGTTGCCAGGCTACTGAACTTTGGGTCTATTTTTAATAAAAGGCTCTTATACCTTTCTCACAAAATGTAGGCATTTGTATTCCCTAACATACAAATTGCATGTTGTGCCCAATTGGAAAGGGTTTTAGGGTCCACTTCGATCTTTTATCCTGGTCAGTGGATCCACCAAGTCCAAAATTCTGTCCTGGCAGTTAGACGAGGTTCTGTCGAATCCTTTTTTGTGGTCCTTCCAAAGTTTTGTAAGAAAAAGTAACATGTTTTGGTCAATAATGGGGTTATGAAGCATTTTTTTAGCGACTTTGATTTTATTACTTGAATGATAGTCTCGTGCCTTAAGCAAAATAATTTTATTAGTAGAGGTAGACCTCCCTGGGAGGACCCCACACTGATCTCTATGTACGAAGGTCTGGACTAATAGTAATGCAGGTTTCCCAAATGTTCATAAGGAACTTATAGGCGGACGGAAACTAGTTTTGACCCAGCTTGCCCCTCTTGAGGAAACTAACTATTCGCCCTGGTGAGGGAGCTAGGAAGTTCCTGGCCCATAAATATTGCATGAAATAATTCACATAGGGTTGCAGCAATCCACTAGGAAAGAGCCTTATACAATTCTGCAGGAAAACCATCTTCACTGCAAGCATTGCCAATAGGGGACCTCTCAATGGCCTCAGTTACTTCCATGATGGTAATTGGCTGCAGCAATGCAGCCTGGAGCTCGTCATTAAGACACAGTAAAGTAATTGAATCAAGATATACATTTATATGGTGATCGTGCACCTCAATCGATCGGAGTATAAAGCTTTAGATAATCTGCTAAAAACATGTTACTTATCTCCTCAAGCTGATCCACATTTCAACCCTGGGTCTCATGAAATATAGGGGCATATTTATACTCTGTTTGCGCTGAATTTGCATTATTTTTTATACACAAATTTATCATAAACTTAACACCATTTTTTATTTTGAAGCTAGACCTTTCTAGGATCAAAATATAGGAGTTAACGTAATTTTTTGGATGTGGGAAACCACCTCACATCAATGACATGCAATGTAGGCATTCCCGTCCAAAAAATGAATTAAAGCCCCTAGCTCCTTATTTATCCTCCTTTGCATAAATGGTGCACGGGAGAGGAGGCTTAAACAATGGCGCTAAGCCTGCTTAGTGCCATTATTTAACATCAGGTCAGAACAGGGGTTAGGGGATCTGTGGACCCATTCCCATGGTCAAACACCATGGAAAGATTCCACAGGTGCCCACCCCAAACCTGAAGGAACACCCCCTCACACCAGAGGACACCAGTGGATGGGGGGACCCCATCCCAGGTAAGTAGGGTAAGTATAGGTAATATTTAAAAACTTTTTTAAAGTGACACTGGGGGCCCTGAAATGGGCCCCCCTACATGGCACTGGTTGCAAAGGCCATGCCCAGGGGACTCTTGTCCCCTGTGCTGGCCAATGGGGTGGTGGGCATAACTCCTGTCTTTTATAAGACAGGAGTCATGTGGTATGGATGGTTTTGCGTCAGGAAATGACGCTCGGCTGAATAACGGCATTTCTTTGCCTCTTAGCAGCCTAGCATACATTTTTGAGGCAAAATACCCTTTCACCACACTGCCACCCCCCTGGCTAACGTAATTTTTTCTGACGCTAGCCCACACATCTTGCGGGATTCCATAAATTTATCGCCCGACAGGCGCTCCGGAATGGTGCAAGCCGGCACTATACTTTTTGACGCAAAATTGCATTTGCGCAGTTTTGCATCAAAAACTATAAATATGGGCCATAGTTTCAATTATGGAGACATTTTGATGCTTTTTGACAAAATGAGCCAAAAACTTCTCTACACGCTCATTCTCTTCATCATGCTGCTGAAAGCATGTATTTTGATTAACTACCTTCTGAGATAGAAAATGGTCTTTCAACTTGGATCTGGCATCCTGAACATGAGCCCATGAATCATGTTCATGGTGGACTTGATGGGAGCTCATGGCATGTTTGAGTTCTTGCTGAATGCTGCCTACTTTTTCCTTCCTTATTCTTTTTAGTTGGGCCTTGTAAGTGGTGGCTTACCTTCTGATGTATGCCTTACATGACTCCCAAATTGAAGAAATGGAAGCAGTTGCCTCAGAAACTGAGTAACTGATGCCCTTAAGGACGAAATCCAACCATCAGTTAATGGGGACTTGTCAAGAGACCACCTAGATCTCTTTTCTGTCATGATTGAAGAATCGAATGGTCCGAAAAGGGGTTGGAGATTATGCTTGAGCCAGCCCTATCCTACTAATGAGAAACTAGAAAGAAATCAATCCTTGGGGGCAAAATGAATCAGGTATAAGCTTTGGCCTGAGGACCTTCGAACCACCAGAGATTCTTAAGGGCCAAATCATGGATAGATTTTGCCAAAAATCGTGAAGCTTGTGGTTTATTTTGTACTCTATTTTTGTGGAATGCATCGAGTTTCATGTCTTGAATTATATTCAAATCGCCTCCTGCTATCAAGAGGACAGAAAGCATACTCAAAAGATCATAAAGATTCTGCAGGGAGACAATCTGATCCTCAATAGGACTTTAAATATGGACTAGTTGTTCCCCCATTTTGACTAGCCATCTGGCTTGGGGGTTGCGATACACCTAAAGCACTTCTCCTTGAAATTCCTGAGTTAGAAGGACCTACAATGAAAATACAATGACCTGGATTATGAGTGGCCATAGCAACTGAAGTATAGCTTTGTATTTGTTTTGAATTATTAAGTCTATTAGCTTTGCAGGAAGCACATTTGAAAAAAAACTGTGAGGGAGCAGATTACTCTGTCCAACAATCATTTGATGATCAATGGCCAGGGGAAGTGTGAACAATAGACAGATCTGTTTTATGAATAGTGGAACAAGACCTATTCAGGCTTGAAGAGGGAAGAGGAAGGACCATTCTAGTGTATCACACGCCCTGGTGGCATCTAGTAGGACCTCTGTTACCATTATATAGGGAGCGAGATGTGCATAATTGCAAACAGAGTGAGGAGATTATGAGAGTTGGACCTTCCTGATCTGAAATCGGCCTGATCTGGCCCATTTATTTTCCATAGGAGTGGCAGTAATTGATTAGCTAGCACCTTGGCACATATTTTATTGTCAACGATTATGAAGGAGAGTGGCTGATAGGAGTCACACCCTTCTTGGACTTAATTACTGATCAACTAAGTAAAAGTTTGCATGCGCGATTTAGGTATGGATGCCTTCCTCTGAAGTCCTTTTCTAGTTCATGGAGCTCCACCCTGCTATCCGATAAATGCCCTTGCTGTAATGGTTCTGTGGAAACTGTAGTGCACTTTATGTTTATTTGTCCTGCCTAGTGCATTGTCCGGCAGAAATGGCTTCGTCCCGTTTGTAGAAACATGGGGTTGAGAACGTGTAGAGATGCCTTCAGGCTTATGTTGAGAGATTGCTCCTCTCTCCTAACTTGTGCGGTCAGCAAGTTCCTTGCGTCCGCTTGGCATATACGTACACACTTTTAAAAAAAGGATTATAGTGATTTGATATTAATTGATCCCTGATTTTACCTTATTCTACCCAACTGTTTTATTCATTGAATTTTTTATAAATTACTGATGAGGGAGTTTAAAGCACCTAACAAAAGGAACTTTGACATTTCCCCCTTACTTATAGGACGGGATACATATGTGAAGATTTATTTAAATTTTTTCTCTTTGTACATTTGCAGATCCCTCATTTTATAGTATTTTTATCTTATCCTTACTACCTACCTTTTAACTTTGTTGTTATATATTTATTATGTACAGATCATGATTTTATTGTATTAAGTTATTGCTTTGATGGTTATTCAGACCGAATAAAGCTTGTGTGACCGGAGTCACACCTTGACGCCAACTTGCCCAGCTTCAGTAAGGTAACTATTATAGCTTCACGTAATAAGTCAGGGAGACAGCCCGTGTTTAGGGACTCCTGATACATGGCCATGAGGTGTTGAGCCAGCAAAGGGGCTAAATCTTTATAGAATGAAGTTGTGAGGCAGTCCCTGCATGGTGATTTATATAACCACACCAATTGTATTGTGTCAAAATATTCTGTGAGGTCAGGACCATCGAGCACAGACTTCCCTTGTTATAGTTGGGCATAAAATGAGAAAATTACTCATGCCACCTCGGATGTTGTGGATTCAAAGTTATCATCTGTGTCAAAAAGTTTGGCGATATTAGAGGAGGCTGGACTGGGGCGAAGTAATCTAGCTAGAGTTCTGCTGGGCAGACGCCCTTGCTAAATCTTTTATGTAAGTAGTGAGTCTCCCCGATTGCCTCCTCCTGAAATTCTTCCAATTTGGAGTTAATGTCAGCCAACAAATCAGGACATTTTAAATGGAAATAACGAGTCTCAAGGGTATGGATCTATTGTTTGAGATTGGCCAGCTACTTCCGTATGGATTTCAAGACACTGGCTTGCTTGGATATACAGGCGCCCCTCATAATCACCTTAAAAGCCTCCCACAGAGCGGAGGACGATTCAACAGAGTTCACGTTGTGGGCTAAGAACTCTATAATCTCCTTCTGAATTGCATCAGGGAATACTGCGTCTCATAGCACATTCATAGGTAAGCACCAGGGTAAAGGGCCGTGGCACAGAATGAGGGAGCTGGAGCTTCAGCAACACAGACGCGTGTTCAGAGAGAGTATGAGGGAGATGAGTGACTCCAGTCGACCATGACCTTACCTCAGAAGATACTACCCAAAAATCTATATGATACCAAAAACTGTGGTATGTAGAAATGCATGTTCCCGCAAGAGCATGCGGGTGTCTGTGTCTCCAAACATCCAGTAGCTGATTATCTTGCATGATCCTATGGAGCATTATTGATGTGTGGGGGGTAAAGTTCCCAGGAACTGCCAGATCTGTCCAGCCAGTCCTCCAAGACAGCGTTTAAGTCGCCACACCAAATGAGGGCCCACTGACCAAGACCCTGTATCTTGGCCCAGAGTACAGAGTAAAATTCAGAATCATTCACATTTGGCCCATACACAGCTGCCAGTGCGACGTGATGTCTACCAAGTGAACCCTAAATGGGCATTTATCTGTCCTCTGGGTTGAGCACGGTATGAGACTCTTACAAGGCATAATAGTATTGTGACTCCCCTGGCATAGTTGGAGTATTTTGAGGAGTAATCTGTGTCCCACCCCCTGGCTTGCAGATGGGGGGATTTGGGGGTCAGACAGATATTTATAAGAAATAAAACTTTGATTTTATGATGATATAAATATAAGTGTATGAGGTGAGCCTTCCTGGCCTCATTAAGGCAGTGTACATTCAAGATTTAACAATTCAGGGTGACCATAGCGATGGGGCACATGCTATCCCAAGGTCTATGGGTGCCTGAGCTATGTGTTGTGATATAGCGTCACATGCTGTGCGTGGTATAAACCTAATCGTGTATCTCAAAAAGAAAGACAAAAACTGGCAGGCAAAATACAGAACTGTGCAACAAACACCCCAATCCACACCCTCCCACAGAAACCCTGAAACTCAGTAGAGACAGACTACCCACCCCCACCCTGTCTTTCACATATCCTCAAAAAGGAAATGGCCATGGGAAACCTGCCTTGGGGTGAAGTGACTCCTGGCAGTCACCCAACATAATGAGTGGGTGACTGGACCTTGGATAAGAGACCATATCTGAATATGTCACAGGAGTAGAATAGACACAGTTTATATACAATCTATTGGAAGTGGGGGACTATTCCATTGGCTCAGCCATTGTCATTTAGGGAGGCACCGAAAATCTCCCCCAGCGGGCAATGCTTCTTGGTTGTGAGTTTAATTAATTTCAGAGCGGACCTTGCATCTGTGCAAAAATATGATTTGCCATTGATGGAGATTCTGAGCCTAGCGGGATGTAGTAGAGCATAAAATAGTTCAGCCTTTTGCAAGAGTTTTTTCACTGGTATTAACTTGCGATAAGCAGCCTGCACTCTCTGGGTAAAGACAGGGAAGAAAGATAAGATATGTCATTGCCATGATGTTGCATTGGGCCTTTTTTGCAGGCCAGTTGAAGAACTGTGTCCCTGTCCTGGTAAATGAGTTTAGTGATTAAAGGTCTAGCCTGTGCCCGAGGATATACAAGGGACAATTGATTGATGGGCCAGTTCCACAATAACACTGGGAACAGATCATGGCCAAACAGGCTTTGCACCATAGTTTCAACAAAGTCCTCAATTTTTTATATAGAGGTGGATACTGGGATACCTGTGATATAAAGTTTGCAACTTCAGGACCTGGCCTCCAGGTCCTCATTCTTGGCCTTGCTGATGTGAACACCTTGATCATTTTTAATAGATGTTCCTTGGATTCGGAATGTTGATCATCGATAACAGATATCCAGTTTCCAGGCAGTTCAGTCTGGATTTATGAGTGTCTACTCGCAGTTTGACCTGGTCAAGATGAGCAGTTAGAAGATCCAAGTTGCCGTAGATGGTCTTGAGACTGGGTTTCACATCAAGGAGTACTTCCTTGAGGTCAAGATTGCCTGAGTCCTCCTCCTTCTGAGGATTCATACTTGTGCCATTGGTCTTCTCACCCTCTGTATGCCAGATGTGTTTTTTGCTTTAAAAGGAGAACTTTCCCTGCCTGGCACCTGTCTTTCCCATGATCCAAACCAAGAGGTGTGGTCCAAGGAAATCACCCAGCCTCCTCTGGTGCCCCTGCTCTGCACAAACCCACAGTGCTTAGAGATGTTTGATCCTCACCGGGCATGGTCATGTGCTGGAGGGCCCAAGCGCTTCAGCCGCGTGGGCCCCACCCCACCCACCGTCTCATCCTCAGAAGGGGACACAAACAGGCCCCCACAGTTCTCAGAGGTGCTGGATGTGTACCAGTTTCATAGGGAGGTATCTATCCAAGCACCTGCACAGGTTGGTACCTCAATGGCTCACCTGTTCTGGAAGCCCCTAAACACTGTTTGGCAGAGGCGGCCATGTGAGGAACTTGGCATAGCCCTGATATCAATGGGTGCCTCCCCAGCAAATATCAGAGGCGCCCATACAAATCTATGGAGGGAGAGCAGCGTGGATCACTCAGCGCTGACCAGGCCTCATCCCCTCAGGCCCAGGGCCCCCCTGCAATTACTGGATTCTGCTGCCTCTAGCTTGGGAGTTGCTGTACTATTGAGGGCCTCCAATCTTAGCCAACTGGCCCACCCGAGCTGAGCATTGTCCTCCTTCACTCCCTGACTCTGGGGAGTGCAGCTGCATGCAGGCTTCACGCCGTGCCGTCCATCTGTTCATCAGCGCACCTCCACCTCTGTGTGTCCTTCTCCATCGGCAAGCAGACTTAACCGTGTGCTGGCCAACTACTCAGGCAGTTTATCTCACTGGAGTGACCCCTTCAGGTGCACAGGGATCTCCACACTCCAGTCTGGCAGTCAGATGCCTCGTCAGGCCACACCAACCCTAGCCAAGCCTCCCTGCCTCGAGACCACCTGCGACCGGTGGCAGACCCCTTGCACTACGCAGCAGCTGTAGGGCACTATGTCTCACACGTGTTGGGCTTCGGGTCCTCCGTGAGATCAGATATTTAAAGGATTATGTCCACCGGCCTGCAGAGCCCTTTAAAGAGTGGCCATCTTGCAGCCCGGCAAGACCACCCTCCCTGAATCTCAAATCTTAATGTAAAACAAATGTTTTATAAATGTTTCTGTAAGCAGAGTAATTAACTAAAACCTGTATTACTTCTTAAGAGATCCCAAGAAATCCCTTGCCTGCTAGACACTTTGAAAAATGTGGGCCTGACCCTTGTGAAAGACCTTAGGTTTTGCCCATATATCAATGCCAGCAGGTGCCCCAAGCCTCTTGAAATTATCAATGAGGCCGATAAATTCACGACATTGATGATAAGTTGCTATGGACATGTTGAAGAAGATCCAAAGGTGAAATTGCCCTATAGGAGGCTGGCCTGGTTTGTAGTGGGTACCTATGCTACTTACACCTTATACCAGGTCCAGTTATCCCTTATTAGTGAAATGTAGACAGTGTCTAGAAGCCAGGCTCTCTAGGGATAGTGTGGATGAGCAGCCAAGGCTTATCTAGGAGACATGCAAAGCTCATGCAATACCACTATAGTCACACAGTACTCACACACATGGAAGAAAATACTCAGTGTTACAAAAATAAAGGTACTTTATTTTGGTGACACAAATGGCAAAAATACTATAGAGACTATTCTCCCTTAAGAGGTAAGTAATGCACAAACCATATACACTAATACGCAGAAATATATGTAAAACAGTCAGAAAATAGTGCAAATAGTGAAAATCACAATAGTTAGAAATGGGCCTAGGAGGGAACACAAACCATATACTAAGAAAGTGGAATGCAAAAGTTGGTTTTCCATCTAGGCAAATGTAGTGTGTATAGGGGCACTGGAAGTATTAGTAAACACCAAAGGTAAGTAATAGAACAGACCCCAGAGCCTAGGAAAGCAGGAGTAAATCACAGTACGTTTCCTAGAACACACAAGAACACGAGAAATAATATTATGCAAGAACCAGAAGAGACTGCAAGACACCAGTGATGGATTCCTGGACCTCAAGACTTGTGGAAGAAGAGGACCAAGTCCAGGGAGAACAGGAGCCCCTGCTAACCCAGATTAAGGTGCCAAAAAAGAACCACTGGTGAAGAACAACAGTCAGTACTGCACCCAAGAAGACAGATGTGGGTTTCTGGTTGGTGCAGAAGATGTCCCACGGTGGATAGATGATTGCAGTCTGGTTTGCGTCGCTGGATTCCACCAACAAGCCTTGGCACACGCAAAGCTCTCAGTTAGCGGAATATGGTGCTGTCCAGGACCAGGAGGGACCTGGGGGACTCTACCCAGGAGAGGTAGTCAGAGGGGTCTCTCAGCAACTCAGAGAGTCCTCAGAAGGCCAGGCAGCATGCAGAGGAGTCCGACAGCATGGGGACAAAGAAGGTGCAAAAGGAGGCACCATGCAGCACTACCCAGAGGGATCCCATGCCACCAGAGAACAACATAGGAAGCTATATGTTGCAGGATAGAATGTTGGGGGTTGGAGCTGCACCGTGCATGAAGAACTTAATGGAAGGATGCCAACAAGCCTTGACAACTGAAAAACACAAGGTGCACGGGGGTACTGTTTTGTGTGGGGAGACAAGCTCTTACCTCCGCAAAGTTGGACAGTTGGACGCCAGGACCGACGTGACCACTTCAATCCACCACCCTTCTTGCCGCCACCACGTACTTCATCATACGAGGGGACCCAAGCCATTGGTTTTCACTGCAGATGGGTGCCTGCTGAAGCAAAGAAGTGACTCCTTCACTTCAAGGGAGATTCCTTCGTTCTTCTGTTGCATGTTGCAGGCTAATGACAGGCAGTTCTCGGAGGATGCATGACCCGTAAACAGTTGCAGTTGCTGGCAGGAGCTGAAGATACAATGTTGCAGAAGTTGTCTTTGCTTCTTTGTTGCAGTTTGTAGAATTCTTGGAGGGTCCAGATTCAGTTTCTTCAGTGAGAAGGTGAAGCAAATGATGCAAAGGATTCCTACTGGAGTCTTGCAATCCGAATCTGAAGAACCACCCATGAGATAGAGCCTAAATATCCCTGAAAGGGGGATTGGTCTACTACACAGATAAGTACCTATCAGGGGAGGGCTCTGACATTACCTTCTGGCACTGGCCACTCAGATGCTCCCAGGGTTCCCTGCCAACTTGGAATCCAAGATCGCAAATTCCAGGGACTCATTGGAGGAGCTCCAAGCACCACCCTTGGGGTAGTGATGGACAGGGGAGTGGTCATTCCCCTTTCCTGTGTCCAGTGTCATGCCTTCCTGAACTCAAGCTGCCTAAGCAACAGGAAGGCAGAAACCTGTCTGAGAGGTGGAAGCAGCTGGGCTGCCTGGAAAACCTCGGAAGGCTGTAATAACTGTACTGGGGGTCCTCGAATGAGCCCCCAGAGTGGATGGAATCATACAACCAATGCTTTCAAAAGCCTTGTGGTATGATTCCAACATGTTTGATATCAAACGTGGCCATATTCAGGGTTACCATTGTGAATCTGTACATAGGTAGTGACCTATGTTCAGTGCATGCATAAAATAGCATCCCCGCAAAAACGAGTTCCGGGAAAATGGTCCTGGAAGTTGTAGGGACACCTCTGCTAGTGCAGGGGGTGCCCTCACACACAGCTACTTTGCACCCAGCCTTCAGGGCTAGAAGGCCTGCAATAAGGATAACTTACAAGTGACCCAGTGCATTGTAAGTGGCAGTGAAACGATGCATGCACCATCTCACACAGGCTGAAATGGCAGTCCTGTAGAAGCCCTTGCATGGGCTCCCTGTGGGTGGCAAAATAAATGTTGCAGCCCATAGGGATCCCCTTGAGCCCAGTGCCCTGGGTACCTAGGTACCATATACTAGGGACTTATAAGGGGTGACCAGTATGCCAATTTTGGGTGAAATACTGGGTTACCAGTATACAGTCACAACATTTCAAGGAGAGAGAGCATAATCACTGGGGTCCTGGTTAGCAGGATCACAGTGAACACAGTCAAGCACACTTACATCAGGCAGAAAATGGGGTAACATGCCAAAAAGAAGGTACTTTCCAACATGCCCCCTGATTTGAAGGTTTTAAGGGCAGATTTATGGAAAGTGATGCTGCACTGAATGCCGTGCTACTTTCCCTGCGCCCCTTAGCACCCCCATACCGCAACCATGTGTGCTCCCTATTTAAAATAAGGCTCATCGTGGTGCAGGGTAGGGGGCAATAGCATCACTTCTCATGACGCTATTGCCAAAATATTGATGCTACTCCTGCAGAGTATATAGGGCCCCATTACAAAGCAATCTCATACATTTCCTTACACCATTTTTCCAGCCCCCCTAATGAGGGAACACCCCCTTTGCATACATTATGCCTGGCACAAGCATAATGTAGCGAAAGATAACAGAGTGGCACAATGCATGCTTTGTGCCACTGTGCAAATACGGTGCAGGGATTTCAGCCTCATTGGGTCACATTAACGTAAAATAATATTTAAGTTACTGTGGCGCAAGGTGGTGCTAGGGCATTATAAATATGCCCCTTATTTGTTATGGCTTGTGTCAGAATCTGTTCCTTGATCCTGAAGTCACCAAAGACTAATATAGTTCACAGAACCCTATATTAGCCCACATGATGGCAAGCTGGTGCCTTATCAGGAAGAAGGCATTTGTAGATAAGGTCTGTAGGTATTTAAAAACTGTAGACCCTGCTTCCGCCTCTTTGGGAATTCCAACAAATCTGAGATTTAAATGACTAGATCTATTTTCAGCTTCATCAAGTTTAAATTAAAGTTCCTCAAGCTCTGTCTGAACCTGGTTTGTCACAGTTTTATGTCTATTATGTGCATGCTCAAGATCTGAGACCCTCTGTTCTACTAGGGAAATCCATGAGGAAAGATGTGATTTGTTGACCTTGATCTGAGCCAGATGTTTGTTGGTTTTCTTTTTGCACCACCTCCTCATGCAAAATGTTCAGATCACGTAACTCGATAAGGATCTGATTAAGCATACTTTGTACAGTTAATTTAGGCGGTGAAGTTGGAGACTTTGTAGAGCTTGAGTAGGATGAAGTATTAGACAAGGTGTGGACGGCAGCGCTCTTTAATGACAGATCTGATACAGAATGAGAGAGGTCTCCGATCATTAGATCGATTGAGTTTTTGATAGTTTGATATTGCTACACATTGAAAACAAGGGATCAGAGGGCTTTTATTTATGATGTTCCAGAAAAGAAGATGAAGCAGAGGGTGGGTCCTCAGGAAGGGAGCTACTCCTTTCCCAACATAAGAAGTCAGTGATGCCTGTGCTGAATTAGACGCCTGTCGTAGAAATAGAGTTGGTTGGAACAGATACCATAAAAAACATTGGAACAATTAGACTTTCCTAGGGGTCCGACTTCTGTCTTCCCTGTAGGGTAGTCAGGCTCTTCAATTTGCTAGCTTTGAGGGCCTTACCAGATGTGCATGGATTGGATGAAGCATCACACGCTATATGCTTCATGCTTAGCTAGAAGAAGTTGTACAGGGGGAGGCCAGAGGAAAACTAGTGTGCAACAGACCACACCTGTGCAACACAGACCACTTCTGCTACCACTCTTCTTTCACCTACCACCTAAGGAGCTGCCTTATGCAGTGTCCAGAGGCTGCTTCGACCCCTACATGGCCCTTAGCTCCAGCATATACAAGTGTCAGGGGGATATAAAAAGCATAGAAGTACATAAAAAGCTCTGCAGTCTCTTAAGCCAGTAGCTGCAATACCAGATGCTGCATACAAGGACTAATAATAACGTAAATGCCAGAAAAAGAAAGGACTGTGCTGATAAGTTATTAGAACCAGGTTACGGGATCAAACTGCACTTCTAATGTTGGCTGGCAGAGATGTAGTTCCTGCGCAATCCCTGTAAAATGCAGCAGGATGCTAATGCTTTTGACTCGTGTGTGGGCCTTTTCATCAAATCTAGCACTTGATGCCGGCGTATGTGATGTGGCACAATAATGCTTGGTCCTGGTTCGCTAGCTTGGCTGCAGGTAAAATATTAAATATTATCCCCCTTATTATTGTTTTAAAAAAAGAAAAAGGATGCGCAGTAGCAGTTCATAACAGGGTGAATCACATTGCATGTACCTCACTCCTATCGCGTTGAGCAATTGTATAGTTCATCATAGGATAGTTGAGCCGCCAAAGAGTTGGGGTGGACCTCCATCAATGCATGCATGCCATAAGTAGAAAAATGCTGTGGTTCTGATGTTCTTCTCTACAGTTGCTGTGGTTGCTGCCCGGAGCAGCGGGTATCCAGCACCTACACAGCCCAACACAACAGGGCAATCCGAATTAGAGCCTTTGGTAAGCTCTAGGTACGGCTGTGTCTGTGGGTGTTGTGAGCGTTGCAGGGGAAGGCAGAGTGCTCATCCCGGTGGTAGCACTTCAAAAATACACCATGAACAGTGCAGCATTGGCCGGATACATACAAGCTGGCTATCTTGCTGTCCTCCTGGAGCGGTTCAGTCATGGAGCATGAGAGGATCTCCATGTGGCTCGATAAAAACCTTACAAAACATTTTACTACAGGCTACTCTTTTATTAGTACTAGTTTTTAATTTCCTCAATAGCTTCCATAACCCAGTAGCCAAAAGTCTCTACCAGTGATCCTTAAGCCCCCCTCACCTACCTCAATGTTTATCCAGGGTTAGTAAAAATCCTCCTTCTTAATTCTGCCACAGTTCCTGCTTCGCTTGGAGGTGTCCTGCATAGGTGCCTTCCACTCATCACACCTCACTTCAAAGGAGACTGTGAGCAGTCCAGTCTAATGGTAGGCATCCCTCAATGGTAATGAGCCCCTGTTTTAAAAAATGAAGTCCAGTAGGTGTCCCACAGTGTGAATGTTGGATTTAACCCTGTGACTCCAGCCAAAACAAGACATGAAGTCCAGGGGGATGTAGGTATCACTGTCCCTCTTATCCTCCAAGTGAAAATTAAACTCCCCTAATAGTAAGCATTGGTCACTAGCTGTCAGAGGCTGAATAATTTGATGCCTGGTCTCCCCAATTTTTTTTTTTTACAAATCTCTGTGCTTGTGTGCAAGGAGTCTAAGCTGCAGTTTCAATCATTTTTGAAGAATACCTTCACCCCACCTCCCCCCCACCAGGCCTATCCAGCCTCACCACTCCATACTCTAAAGGAAAGGTTGAAACGAAGTCAGGGTCAGCGCCCACATCTTGGTCAGAAATGGGCAGTCTATCCTTAGCTCCAAGATGTCTACCCTATTTCCAAGCTGTGTTTTATTAGGGATCGGACATTTACCAGCCCACACCTTAGAGTGTAAAGCAAAAGATGAACGGAGCACTCCTAGAGTAGTTAATTTCAAATCCTAATTATGTACATGTGTTGGACCTGGCTTTTTGACAGGGACCCCCCCAAACTTTTTGCCTCCTTCCTCCTATTTTTTCTGACCTGTTGTTGTTGGCTTTTGACCTCTGGGCACTTTACCACTGCTAACCAGTGCTAAAGTGCATATGCTCTCTGGGTAAATTGTACTACTGATTGGTTTATCCATGATTGACTATTTAATTTACTTGTAAGTCCCTGGTAGAGTGCACTACATGTGCCTAGGGCAGGTAGATTAAATGCTACTAGTGGGCCTGCAGCACTGGTTGTGCCACCCACCTCAGTAGCCCCTTAACCATGTCTCAGGCCTGCCATTGCAAGGCCTGTGTGTGCAGTTTCACTGCCACTTCCACTTGGCATTTAAAAGTACTTGCCAAGCCTAGAACTCCCCTTTTACTACACATAAGTCATCCCTAATGTGTGGCCTAGGTAACCCCTAGAGCAGGGTGCTGTGTAGGTAAAAGGCAGGACATGTACCTGTGTAGTTATATGTCCTGGTAGTGTGAAACTCCTAAATTCGTTTTTACACTACTGTGAGGCCTGCTCCTTTCATAGGCTAACATTGGGGCTGCCCTCATACACTGTTGAAGTGGCAGCTGCTGATCTGAAAGGAGCAGGATGGTCATATTTAGTATGGCCAGAATGGTAATACAAAATCCTGCTGACTGGTGAAGTCGGATTTAATATTACTATTCTAGAAATGCCACTTTTAGAAAGTGAGCATTTCTTTGCACTAAAATCTTGTTGTGCCCTTCAATCCACGTCTGGCTAGGTTTAGTTGACAGCTCCTTGTGCATTCACTCAGACACACCCCAAACACAGGGTACTCAGCCTCACTTGCATACATCTGCATTTTGAATGGGTCTTCCTGGGCTGGGAGGGTGGAGGGCCTGCCCTCACACAAAGGACTGCCACACCCCCTACTGGGACTCTTGCAGACAGGATTGAGCTGAAAGGGAACTTGGTGCATTTCTTAGAGACTCTTTGAAGTCACCCCCACTTCAAAGGCACAACTTAGTATAAAACAGGGCCTCTGCCCTACCTCATGAGACACTTGCTGGAGAAGAAAACTGAACCAGAAACGACATCCTGCCAAGAAGAACTGCCTGGCTGCTCAAAGGACTCACCTGTCTGCTTTCTACAAAGGACTGCTGCCTTGCTGTTGCCCTGCTGCCTGGCTGAACTCTTGTCTGGCTGTGAAAGTGCTCTCCAAGGGCTTGGATAGAGCTTGCCTCCTGTTCCTTGAAGTCTCAGGGCCAAAAAGACTTCTCTCTTTTACTAGGACGCTCCGTGCGCTGAAAATTTCGACGCACAGCTTGTTCGGCGGCGAGAAAAACGCCACACACCGACGCTGATTGACGCGACGCTCTTGGGACGATCGAAAATCCGACGCACGGCCTCGCAAGGACAACGCCGCCCGACCTCTAGAGGAGAAATCGACGCGACGCCTGCCGTGAGATCGTAATTTCAACGCGCAGCCCCGCAGATCGACATCCGGAGGAGAAATCGACGCGACGCCTGCCGTGAGATCGTAATTTCAACGCGCAGCCCCGCAGATCGACATCCAGAGGAGAAATCGACACGACGCATGCCGTGAGATCGTAATTTCGACACGCAGCCCCGCAGACCGACGCGCAGCCGGAGAACAAGCAGGAAAATCCATGCACAGACCCGGGACATCTGGTAATCCCCACGATCCACAGAAAGAGACAGTCCGCGCGCCGGAAAACGACGCCGGCCTCCCCGTGTGGAAAATAACGACGCAAGTCCGTGTGTGCTGGGGAGAAATCGACGCACACACCCTTTTTCCGCGCACCTCTTCTCTTGTGGCCCTCTGAGGAGATTTTTCCACGCTAAACCAGGTACTTGTGCTTGAAAGAGACTTTGTTAATATTCTAAAGACTTAAGACACTTTATATCACTTTTCAGTGATATCTTTACAAATTCGTATTGCAACTTTGATCATTTTGACCTGAAGATACCCAGATAAATATTATATATTTTTCTAAATACTGTGTGGTGTATTTTTGGGGTGTTATGCTATGGTGTTGTATGATTTATTGCACAAATGCTTTACACATTGCCTTCTAAGTTAAGCCTGACTGCTCGTGCCAAGCTACCGGAGGGTGAGCACAGGCTGATTTTGGATTGTGTGTGACTTACCCTGACTAGAGTGAGGGTTCTTGCTTGGACAGAGGGCAACCTGATGCCAACCAAAAACCCCATTTCTAACAACATGGAATCATGCGTAATAATGTAAATTAACATATATAACATATACAATGATAGAAAAACATAGCAATAGTGGATAAAGATAACATACATATGCGATGGTTCCAAAAATAGACTGTTACAGTTATCAATTTTAATACAAACGTTACCAATAAATATGAAGCGATAATTATAAAACAGACAAACAAAAATACATAAATGCTACACAGAATATATAGTGAATATCACAAGCACCTTGGGTAACAAAATATACATATCACACATTAGACATAGACAATTTAATCCAATATTTAAGAAAAAAGTTTTTCCAAAGAAAACAGCTTAAAGTCCGAGCGCCAAAACATTCCCAGTCAGTTTATGGGAAGTGATGTATAGGGTCCAATCAGTTAGTTTTGGGCAATAAGAGTTGTTGTCCTCCAATATAATCAGATTGGTTTGTAAATGTCCCGATCAGATTCAGCCGACACGTGTTTCGTCCGGTAAAGGACTTTATCAAGGCTTATTTTCCTGTACTGAGTACAACCTAATTAGGTGAAGGTCAACCAAAGGAATGTCACAGGACTGTGCACCTGTATTCAATCATCATTAGTCCGAGTATACCCAGTTGGGGATGTTCAACTATGATAGTTTAACCATGATATGGCTTCCATATTTAGTTCGAAAGTCCAAACATTCTTTTTGTCTCCAGTTTGTACCCGATTCAAACCGCGATTATATGCCTTTTCCCATCACTGTCGAGAAAAACACCACACCTTAGAGTGTCCTGTGTGGCCTTCCTCCTTTTCCCTGGTGAATCTCTCAAGGAGGGACCCAGAGGAAAAGGTGACTGCCTTCGATGAGGAAATCATTACATTTCCAAGCACAAAGCCTACATCTCCGACCTTCTTAAGTAGAGATAGAAGCCACCCCCTCTCCCTTACAACATACCTTAGGTACACAGTTCTCAATTTGTTTCCCTTATAATACAATCAGACATCTCCTCCATTGAAACTGGCAGCCTCCCTGGCCCCTCGTCTCAGACGGCCATGGGCGTGCACAGATGGGCTTGCCTTGGGCACCTTCAGCTGTCAAAATAAGCAAAATAGGGAATTATAGGTTTACTATTCATCTCTACTTACCTTGATAAAATAGTGCAATTTGATATTGTGGAGCAATGGGGTAAATTTTAGCAAGTTAGAAGCCAATTAAATTGTTAGCGGAGAGGGAACTCCGTCACAATGGCAACAGAGTTCCCTCGCCACAAACACAGGTGTCCATTCACCTGATTTATTAGCAGGTGAACCAGAGGCTTGGCTATGGTTGTTACTACTTGGTCACCTTTCCAACCAGAAATATACTTCTCTGATGACCTAATGGAATAAGGGCTGTTAGAGAAATGGTTATGTGTCAGTCTGCCCAATTAGGATGGATGGACACAAAACAGTTTTTTACTGTTTGTCTGGTGGTAAGGGACAGTAAAACACAAACATTTACCTCTCTCCATGGAAGATGCCTCCCATGTTGAGGGCAGCATTATCTTTTTTTATTTTCAAAAGGAAAATCCTGCTTTCTTTTTCAAAATCAAAACAAAAACCAGCTTGGTGCAAGGGACTGTCGTGTGAGGGAGCCCTGTGTCAAACTAAGAGAAGCATTGAAAGGAACCGTTGTGATGGCAGTTCCTGCCAATGCTTTAGAAATGACTGACAGCTTGGTGCTCATATTCCACCTACCTCTTCTCTGTCAGGGCTAAGAACTATTTACTCTGTCTCCCTGGAGGGGAAACAGGCCTCCAGCTGAAATTTATATCAGACTCTTAGGCTCATATTTATGCTTTTTGAAGCAAACCAGCACCGGCGCTGGTTTGCGTCAAAACATTTACCGCCAGCTAACGCCATTCCTATGTGCCATGCGGGTGTCGTATTTAAGGATTGATGTTAGCCAATGCTGCGGGCTGGCCACAGTAAAAAAAAAAATTACTCAAACCAGGCAGCACCGACGTAGGGGAAAATGGGGGTTGTGCATCAAAAAATGGTGCAGGTCAGGTTTGAGTAAAAAATCATGGCTCAAACTGGACTTGCGCCATTTTTTGACACACAACCCCCATTGAAATGACTCCTGTCTTAGCAAAGACAGGAGTCATGCCCCCTTGCCCAATGGCCAAGCCCAGGGGACTCCTGTCCCCTGGGCATAGCCATTGGGCACAGTGGCATGTAGAGGGGCCCAAATTAGGCACCCCATGCCACTTAAAAAAAAAAATAATAATAATACTTACCTCAACTTACCAGTACTTGCCTGGAATGGGTCCCCCTATCCATGGGTGTCCTCCTGGGGTGGGCGAGGGTGGCAGGGGTTGTCCTTGGGGGCAGGGAAGGGCACCTCTGGACTGCTTCCATTGTCTGAGACCATGGAAGTGAGCCCACAGGTCCCTTAACGCCTGCCCTCACCCAGGTGTTAAAAAACGGCGCACATCAGGCTGTGCACCGTTTTTTAGGGCCCCCCCCTCCTGTGCGTCAAAATGACACAGGAGTATAATAAAGCGCACAGGCCTTAAAGTCATTTTTTGGATGGAAACACCTACCTTGCATGTCATTAACGCAAGGCGGTTTACCGCATCCAAAAAATGACACACACAGAGTTTTTTTTACATCAGCGGGGTCGGGCGTCGAAATGTTTGACGCACATTCGGCGCAAACAGAGTATAAATATGCCCCATAGTTGTTACCACACTATTGCAAATATTATAAAGGTAACAAAGCACTTCCTAGTCATCACTAACTTTCCATGCCTATCATGTCCTGCCGTCCCCAGACTCGACTGCCCATCTAGTTTTTTCCTATTGCTAACTACGGGCTCTCACACAATGCACATTGCAAACCATTTAGAATTCACATTCATTCAGAGATTTATTCTTATAGTCCAACACAGACCAAGGCCCTCATTATGAACACGGAGGTCCAAACTGCCCCGCCGGCGGTGGCAGTAAAAACCGTTAACAGAGGAACGGTCCGGACCACCAAATAAAGAACCAACTGAAACACAGGCATCCTGAAAACCACCTACTGCCAGTAGAGGAGTGCCGACGACGATGGCAGAGTCCGCCCACAGGGCGACGGAAAGGCCCAACCCACCCATCAAATAATGAACCACTAGACCGCTGTAAGTTCTGTGGCAGGAACTACCGCCCACTAAAGCCAGGCGGAAACAAACCGAATATAAGGAAACACTCACCACAGGCCCACACAACGCACCGAAGCAGCCATGGATAGAGAGCTGCATATCATGCCAGCCCTCCTCCTTGCCATATACCTCCAAGACCGAGACCACCGACAAAGATGACAACAGTAAGTAACGCAACCTGCTAAACAAGGGAAGAAAGGGCACAGTTACATACCCACCTACTCCACCCACCCTGCAACGCTCCCACAACCCTTCACAGCAGCACAACCCATACACCCCACAGCAAGAGGTACTTACCCATACAAATGCCCCACACCCACAAACAGTGAAAAGGGAGACCAGGGTACAGGAGTGTGCCACCAAAACACAGGGCACACATAAACATGTATTTAAGCTCACAGAACCAACTATACACAACAAGGTCAATGGCCAGTCTACAGTGCCAGACGTGTATGGACCACAATGGCCTCAACCTGTCTCTCAAACGTGCACAGTATTCCACCTACTGGGGCAACAATGGGGCATCCAGGCACCTCAGGGAACAGTGGCAAGGGGTGGTAGGACTGGAGATTTGCGACAGGGTGGGGCTTGGACTTGCATTTGGAAAGTGGAGGGGGATTGGGTTTGGCTTTGGAAGCTAGGGGAGTGTGCTTCGACCAGGCGGAGCCAGATGGAATTCACTCAGCACGGGGCTTCTTCCTCTCTGGGGAAGGAGCACGGGAAAGTGAAGGGCAAACAAGGGCGGGTTGTGAAGTGGAAGGCGTGGAAAGGGCAAGGCGGTGTGCACGCTTAGGGACAAGACGGGGTGGGCCAGTGGGTTGGAAGAGGTCAGCACAGGAGAGGAAAGGTTTTTGGGGTGCAGTTGGGTTGGGCCTGGAGGAGGGGGTGGGAGTGGAGGTAGAGGTGGTGGTCGTCAGTGGTGTAGGTGTGCATGTCGTGGGTGCAGGTGACTGGACAGTATGCTGAGGTGTGGTGGATGTGTGATGGGTGGGTGTCTTGGTGCGTTTGTGTGTTTTTGGAGTTGGGGGTGGACACAATGGGATAAGACAGGCTGCCAGTGTGGATGTATGTTGTGTGGGTATCTGCAAGTCTAGTGAGTGTGCTGCATGTGTCAACTACAGTAGTTGTGGTGAGTGCAGGTGTGGGGTCTGGGGTGCATGTCTGGATGTCTGCTATTGTGGTGAGTGTAGAAAGAGGCTGAGCAACAGTGAATGAAGGTGCAGAACTTTTTTGTGTGCATGTAGAGAGGACAGACAGGGAGGCAGAAGAGGTGGGCACACTAAGGGAAGTGGATGTTGCTGTGTATGCATGTGTATGTTGGCTGTGTGAATGCTTACATACGTGTTTTAGGGTTATGTCACTGTATTTTCAGGTCAGTGAGTCAGTGCATGATGGTGTCAGTGGGTCTGTAAGTGAGTGTGTGAGAGTCTGAGTAGGTCTCTGAGTGGGTGCATAACTGAGTGGGTCTGTGAGTGGTTGCTTGAGGCTCTGACTGGGGCTAAGCTGCCCCTCACCCAATTTCATAAATGCCCCGGGGATTGATGGTCCCCAGGGTTGCATTGGCGCCCAAATGCCCCCCGCATCCAATATGTGCCCTGGGGGTTGGGTCCCCGGGAGCAGGCTGGAGTGTGCAGCCCACGCTCATATTTGATCATATCCCCAGGGATGTGTGGTTGTCAGGGCTGTGGGGGGACAGGATGCCCTGCTATAAAAAAGAAAAGAGTGCCTCTGGTCCTGGCCCACACAGGGGCCTAATTAAAAACAATCACAGGCACCCAAGCTTCTTTTTTAAAAAATTTTACTGCAAATTTGTGACCCGGTCACAAATTTGTAGTAAATCCTTTTGAAACAAAATGCCTTTAGCCCTCAGGGAGTCCCACCAGAGCTAAGGGTTTTCTGACCCCAGCTTGATTTTTATTTTTTATTATTTTTTTCTTGGATCTGCCTGTGCATTGGACTGACATTTTATAAAGTTCATGGAACATTATTTTGTGATTTGTCCTCACACTGGCTTCTGTTGATTGGTTGCTTCTTGAGGCCTTAATTTGTATGGAACAGAGCAAGTCTGAAAGTGTGGTGCACATGACTGTTATATCAATTAAATACCTCTAGTTATAGAACTAAATATAATAGTACTTAGCTTTTAAGTCTATCATGAGTGTGTACCTCCAACTTTCCAAAAATATATTTATCTTCTTCCTAAATTGTTTTTTGGTTATCATCCTCTTGTACCTTTCTGTAAAATCATGACGTGATGCGCATTGCCATAAAGGGCTGGATTTTTAACTGCTTGAATTTTATCAGAGAGAACATTTTGTAGTTTACACCAGCTTACCACGAGGTTGCAGCGGTGGTACTTCTTTCCTATTGGTTGCTGCTTTTCTGAAAATTTACATTTAGAAAAAGATTACAAAACTCCATTTGTGACTAACAGTTTTCTAATCATTGAGCAGCAAGTATGAATCCGGGACTTAGGCGGTCATTATGAACACAGTGGTAAACACCGGCGACCGCCGTGGCAGCAGTGAACAGAACACCGCCGTTGGCGGTGAATAAAAACCCTCTAAATAATGAACCAAAATCCCATCCCTGCCAAAAATCACCAGTCCACCAGTCACCGCAAGGACGATGTCGGTGGAAATGCCTGACCTTCCACCCCGCCACTGCCGAGCACACCCACATCTCGCTCTCCAAATAATGATGCACAAATCACCTTGGCGGTCAGTGGAAGTCGAACGACCAATGGCAGTGCCGACCGCCACGGGCGGCAAGTGGACCCAACAGCAAGAAGTTCATACATTGGATAAGCTAGAAACCCACACACCTGACACACATCCACATTAAACACCCACATACACACCCCACAATCCTTTGCAACAAAACCAGGACAAAGAAGACAGAGAGCAGCAGCAGCAGACACCAAAAGCCACTATACATGAGACTCACACCGAACTACAGAAGAGCACCCTCACTGCGATTCCACCCCTGACACCATTCACCACACCTACCATGTCACCCCCAGAAACATCCACGCTTCACAGAAAGGGAGCTAAGGACCATGGTGGACGAGATCCTGAAGGTTGAGCCACAAATATTCGGGGCACAGGTGCAGCACACACCCATCGCCAGGAAGATGGAGCTATGGCAGACCATTATCAACAGGGTCAATGCAGTGGGACACCATCCACGCACCCGGGACGACATTCGCAAGAAATGGAATGACCTGCGGGGGAAGGTCAGGGGCATGGCATCAAGGCACCACATTGCAGTCCAGAAGCCTGGGGGAGGACCACGACCAACACCACCCGAATACACCAACTGGGAAGAAAAGGTACTGGCCATCCTGCACCCTGAGGGACTCACTGGACTCAGTGGAGGAATGGGTTCAGGTAAGTCATCTACATTTACCCCATATACATCACACCTGGACTGCATGCACCACTCCACACCACCAACACCCACCAGGACCACTAACCCACCCAGGCCACAATCACTAAATCCAGTCCCCCTGTATGCCCACAAACCCACTAACAGGCACACTTCCCTCCTCCTGTGCACAGCCACCTACCCCCGCAAGGATTCACAATGGCACTACACCACCCACAATGCTACTCCACATCCGATACAAAATGCAGTGCAAACCTCACAAAGGCACCCTGCACGGCCCCAAAAAGTTACACCTGCACAAAACAGCCCAGCCCTGTGCACCCCATCCGATCATGCATTTGTAACAGCCATGTCTATTTCACCCAACAGGCACCACCTCCCCAGAGTTTTATTGTATTTGAATGCAGGGAGACTGCATGACCCTCCCACCCTACAGCCCCGGGAACCACTACCTCCCCAGGGCTTGATTGCATTTGAATTTGGATGGCTAGGCAGCCCCCACAGCCCCAGCAACCACCACCTCCCTGAATCTTCCTTCTATATAAGTGCAGGGGGCCACACGGCCCCCGGAGGCCCCAGGGACCACTACCTTCCCAAGGCAATCATGAAAAAAAGAAAGGGGGGCTGTTTCTGACCCCTGTAGCCCCTGAGACCTCCACATTCCCGGGGAGCCAATGATGGCCCTGTGGACCATCGCCCTCGCCAGGGCCAGCTCCTGCTATGTCCCAGGGTACCCACCCCAGGGATATAGCTGTTTGCTTTGTTTGCTGGAAGTTGACAGCTCCCCCCAAGCAAATGTATATAAAGTCTGATTTCTGCAAGTTAAAGCTGTCAAACAGCTCTCACTTGCATAAAGCAGAGTTTTAATCTGTCTTCATATTAAAAGGACTAAAATCAACCGCTAAATTCAATAAAATTAATCTATGATAAAAAAAACTATCATTCATAATTACCTTACGTGATTTTGGTTGATTACATAATCGAAGTGAAAAACCATAACAATTGTATTAAATCATGAACAGACCAAAATGAGCCATTGAAATGTACCAGACCAATCTACAATAGAAACCATCAATCATACTTAGGTTACTTATTGTTTAGTTAAAACATATAGTAGAGATCGTGATACCGAATGATTTGGTACTGCAGGAGTTACTATTTTTCCTGTTTCTCTTTCATATTCACAGCATTTACATGTATATGTAAAAAGGTGATTAACTTGCAGTTTAATTGTGTATCTTCTGGATTAAGACTGCAAATAATTGTTAACCTACACGTGCCAAAAACCTTTTTTTAAGTAAAGCAGCCAAGGCTTGCATTACCATGGGGCAGATGCATATTAGGTGTATAAGGTCTTTTTTTGTCTCAACTCCACATGATCTGCACCATATGGGGCCCTTATATATCCATGGTGGTAGGTCAACAGGGGCTGGAAGACTGCCTAAGCGGAGTGCCATCAACTTTCGCTGAATGAAGAATGAGAATGTGTCGTCTAAATATCGCGCTGTTTTCACCCTGTCAGAATTGTTGATAACCATCCTGGCGTGTGTTCATTTACTGAAGATGTTCTTGTCGTCCATAACTGAATGGAATTTTTCAGCTCTGTTAACCTCTTTCTTGAAGATTAAAAAGATAAGTTATTTTCCCGGAGAGCTAACAAGTCAGTCTGTTTCAATGAAGAAAAAAGATACTTATGATAGCAGGAAGGAAGGTCATTAGCCAGGGCAGACCATAGAGCTTTACTTAACGTATAGCCCTGTGGAGCTGCTACTTTGTTCCAAGATTTTATTGTGGCATATTTTCTACCCAGCAACTGGGCTGTAAACCCAAATTCCAGGTGGACTTGTGCAGGAGAGGCATTTTTAGGGAGGCCGAATACTGCCTTTTACATTTTGGTTTGGAGATTGTCCAGGAGCAATGGGTCTTTTTCTTGCAGGGCAACACTTGCATATGATATTGTCAGTAGGACTTTGGTTCCCACTATGGAAAGGAGAGGGTTAAAAGAAGGAACATTCAACTTTTCTCACAGGATACAAAATGCGTGAATTAGAGCCTTTATTTTCCTTACTATATAGTGTTTATGTTCCATGAACTTTACCTTATTGTCAAGGTGGAGGCCTAAGTATTTATAAGATTTGACTTCTTTGAGTTCAGTGTCCAGGTGGATCTTGAGTGGCTGTGCAGCTCCATTCGAGACCCCCATTTTCCACTTCGACGGCGCTGCCTGGTTTGAGTCTTTTTTTTTTACTCAGACCAGTCCACAGCGCCGGCTAATGTCATTCCTTAAATAAGGCGCGCGTAGGAATGGCGTTAGCCGGCGGTGAAAGTTTTTACGCAAACCAGCGCCAGGCCTCAATTTATTCCTCAAGTGCTTAACGCTAATATCGTAAGTGCTAGGTGGTTAGTGGTCATATTGAAGCCCCCTCTGAATCCTGTTTGGTTAACTAGCACTAAGTTATTGGCATTCAACCATTGCATTAAGTCTTGTAGGATCAAGGATGTGTAATACTTGGCTTGGTGTTTATTAGTGATATAAGCCTATAATTTGCCGGAACTAGTCATTCTCTACCTTTAAAAACTGGGTGTATGATATATCCTTCACAGCTCTTTGGGACAGAGCCTGTGACTTCTCTGTATAAAGGCGATAGCACGCTTTACCAGTACTGAGGGTCCAATGTAATGAGAGAAATTCTGATATCTGAGTATGGAATTGTGCCACAACCTAAGATTACAAACTAGCCCCAGAAATTTTCGAACAGAAGGTATCTGGTCATTCCATGGTGATGTGACACTAGTGGGTCTCAACTTTTTCATACCCATGATATACTGCAAATATCGAATGGCTAAAGTTCCTTTATTTACTTACATTTCTGTGAAGAACAGTTCCAGAATATGTAGGCATTGATCAAAGACCTAACGATCCCACATATCTCTCTAAAAAACAGTACTTCACTTGTGTGGGTGGAAGTATCTCTTGCAATAGAAAAGATATTGAAATTCAAGATAGAATCAAAGATTATGATTTTCAATTTACGGCTGTAGGAAGCATTTAGTCGACATGGAAACCTACCAACATGGGATATTTCTGAAAATTAGAAATCCAAGACGCATTTACTGTGCAGTGGCTTGTATTAATCATCCACTTTTCCTTAGTCAAGATCCTTGGCAAATGTCAAACTATGAATACAACGTTGTATTTCAACCAGGGAAAGTATTGGAATCTGCATAAATCAACAAAAAATTCTCCCACCAAGAATCCCCACAGTTCTTGTGATTAAAATTACATCACCTCTTCTGTGGGTTAGTCTCTCACCACTGATAGGAGAGACATCAAATGCAATGTTGAAAGTTCAAGATTGTCCCTTTGTATTTCATTTATTCTAGTGATGTGGTTAGCTGTAGTGTTTCCATACTTCTGTCAATACAAACAGCACCCCACTTCTGTGGGTGGGCCTCTTGGCTGCAACAGAACGGTCCCCATGATATAAAGTGGAAACACCATGATTTTACCTTTGAATTTCCATCATTCTGAGGAAATGTCTAACTGTGTTATTTAAACCAGTGGTTGGCATCACAAAGGAAAATCTCCCAACCTCAGACATTCTGAAAACTAGACACTTGGCAGATTTCAAAGTCTGTGACGTGTGTATATTACTAAGCACCTGATTTAGAGTTTAGTGGACAGGGTATTCCATTGCAAATGTGATGGAGTAGCCTGTTAACCAAATCTTCAGATCACACACCTCACTTAGAGTCTTGCAGACTGTAAGTATTCCATCAGTGGAGCACCAGTTGGCTCCATCAACTGAATACTTCCTCTGAATAAACAATCATGTACTTTACACCACCCACCCAATTTAGAGTGGATAGTGTAAATCTTTTTTCCTGTCTGTCACCATCAGGAAACACCTTACAGTACCGGAAGTAAATAAAGACAATGATGACTCCCCCTATCCAATTGAAAACTCCCAGGTTGCCGGGGGAATCAGTTTTTTTTGTTTTTCAAAAACAAACTTCCACTTTGGGAGTAAGTTTTTGAAAAGCTAAACAATCTTGAAAAGTTTGACAACAGGCTGTCGTGGCTGATTGAACTGTCTGTCAATCTTTTCGTACATTAACAGGAACCACAATGACAGTGGTTCCTATCAATGTAAAGAGAGGTAAATCAAAATTTGGCAGGGGGAGGTCCCTTTGGATTGCAGAGGTAGTATCCTCTACCCTTCCTGATGGAGTAAACTCTGTATCAAGCCATTAGTGTTCTTACCAATGATGCCTTAAAAACATCAGAACTATGCCTAAATATATTCTAATTCCCCAAGGAATGGCTACAGTATTGGATCCAGGAACCCATAACATCCGCATGACCCTACCAACCAGGGAATTTTCAGAAAACGAGTTATTTTTTAAATTATTTTGTCCCTTGTTAATGCTGAACATTCTGTCAAGCAATGATTGCAACAGAAGTAGTACTTTTGGAAGGAAGAGACACTCCTCTTTCCTATGTTACCTCTCTCTAGAGGATCCCGGCTCCAGCAGTACCACAGAAGGGCGATCCACAAGCAGGGCATACACTAATTCTCCATCAGTGAGTTTGATAGGGTGGGAGTGCCCATCCACATGTGTAACCAATCATTGCCCTGAACAAGTATCATAACAATCTGCCCCACTGAGGTATGCAAATTCCAGCATGAAGTAAATTTTCTTCTTGATAAGAGAGCATTGTAAATAGTCTTTGTGTTACTTCCTTGACGAGTGGGCCAGAGTGCTCTACTCTGTAACTTGTTTGCTATGAATACAGTGTTTTCTTTTGGTAACTCCTCAATATATTTAACCTCATCCTACATTTTGGTATAAATACTCTCTGAGATGTAAAGTCTTTTTGCCAATTTCACATAAAAAATAGACCTATTGTCTTCTTGATATAGTTTTGTCATATTTTGTTCAACATGTCTCATATTAATATAGAGATGTCTGCAGTGTTTTCGATGATTATGGCATTACGAATCGCTTATGTTGTGTGGTAGGAGAGGGAGTAAGAGATTTCTTTATTATGCTTTATGTATTACAGTCTGCACTCTCATTACCAAGATTCATCTCTGTTAAAAATTAGCATAATTTGCATGGTGTAACCCCTCATTTTTGCCTTGATTGTTTTTTCTGGTTGTAGAACTCTGTGCACTTACCCCTGCTATTGAGTTGTGATGTGCCTGTACCCCGCCTTACAACATGATGAAATTGGCCTATCTCTAATTAGCATATTTTACTTACCTATAAGTCCATAGTATATGGTACCTAAAATGTACCAGGGGACTGAAAATAAAATATCGCCAGTGAGCTGCACAAACCTTATGCAACTATTTGCAATGATAGGGCAAACATGACTGAAAGACCGCCAAGTGTAACACAGTGATGCATATTTTAACTGTCAAGTAATGGTCTCCAGGAATGTGTGTATAACATACTTCATCTGACAATTAGCTGTCTACACACAATATTTATTTAGGTGTCGATGTGTGCATAAGACTATTGAGCTCCAAACGTCAACATTAGTCATATATGTTTTGCCTACCCTTCAAAACAATTTTGTTGGGATAGCATACTGGCAGAGTCCAAAAAATTAACAAGCCGCTTACTTGTAGCCCCAAGTCGTGTTTTTTAAGGCTGTCTGTGAGGCCTAAAAAGAACAATATGCAGAAACGTTTGTCTTCTTTGCATTCCTCCTTTCCAAAAGACAATTAATTATGTTGTAGGAGAGGAGTGCCGCATCATGGGCATCACAATGGATGAAGCAACTCTCTAAGTGGGTAGCAGCTGATGGTAAGCCTTTGCTAATACAATGAAGTTGGGACTGCAGTCAGTTACACATAACAGAATAGGATGCGTTCCCATGGAAGTTAGTTAAAAAGGATGACGCTAGACTGCCTTGAAATACATATGTACATCCACCCCAGAGATAAGAAGATGAGCATGTGTAAAATAGCCCCAAAGTAGCTTGATGAGTACAGGATGGTTGTTCGTAAACTGATGTACTTGGGGAAGGCAAAAGGGGGAGTAATTCTGTCCATCATAATGGTTTAGTGGATCACGCCACAAGCAGCTGCTTTTACTTTCAATGTTCACAGTTTAAAGAAAGCACACATGAAAGATGCTACACCTAAAAACTGTTTGTGCCACATATGGCTTCTTTCACAGTTAAATATAAGGTTGTCATGGATTATATGAGTTATCCTCACAAGAGAGTTTGTTTGAAAAACCTTTATAACAATATTACAAATTTATACATTTGTCTGGCAAGATATTATATAGAAACGGGGACTGATCAAGTGTGGAAAATATTGAAAACCTAGTTAATATTCTTTACAAAATGGCTCTTCTCAAATGCTTGCTCAAATATGTTTAATTAATATCACGAAAACTAGTTTCGACCTGTGAACTTTCCTAATTCATAAACCGTTGCATAACTATTATTGAGTACCATTTTCAAATCTGCATTTTGGAAAGCTAAAATAAATATATTATCCCATCTTTCTCTTTCTCTCTGTAACTGAACCGTTATGTAAGGGCACAAACACACAGAAGCCAGACAATCCCAACACATGCACATGTGCTAAGCTCTCTGTACATCCTTCCTTCTGGATGTTATGTTGAACTAATTCCCACATTGCCTTTCCTAACACCACTCAAGAACTACAAGACACCAAGGTTAATTTTCACAGAACTGCACTTTTCTCCAGTAACGGTTGAACCCTATTCCTGGCATGTGACACATGTCACGCTTGCGTGTGGCATATGTCACAACTCTTGTGACAGGTGCAACAGCATGTCACAGATGTTTGACATGCTGTTTTATGCCTAACTGCAAATAGTGCTTGTGGGTGATTTGCAAAAGACCCTTTTTCGTTGGGGTAAAATAAAAGAAACAAAACATAGAAAACATTACAAGTCAAAAACTCTGAAGGCGGGGCTTGAACCCTTGAAAAGGGAAAACAGGCATTTAATGGCATTACCTACTAGACTAATTATTAAGTGCGTAAGAGTTGCTTGGCTAATAGTCTTTTTATCATGGAAATAATGTAGAGTTAAGGAGGCCACTCTCCTTCGCAATATTTACAAAGTGGCGCAATACATGCATTGCCCTACTTTCTAACTCCTTGTGCTACATTATGCCTGCGCCAGGCATAATGTATGCAAGGGGATGTTCCCATGCAGGAATACCTGTAAAAACAAAGCAGTGAAAGTTACAACATTTTACTGCACCATTTTTAGCATCATTTTTAATGCCTGGTTAAGGAAAGCATTAAAATGATGCACCCATTACATTCAATGGGCCTCTCTTTACTTTGCAGGGTTAGCTGCACAATTTACGGTGCCAAATCTGCAACAATAGCATAAAAAATCGTTTCTGCTATTGTCCTAACATGCACTATGGTGCGCCATATTGTAAATATTGTGAAAACATTGTGTCGGTAGAGGGGAAGAGGAGGGTACAAGAAAAGTGCTGCATCAAAGGTGATGCACCACTTACTTGGAAATATGGCAACTAATGCTTTAACATCAGAGACACATTTGATAGAGAGCAAATACAAAAGCAAAGTTGTTAGACCTGACAGCATTAGGGTGGTCATCCCCCAACTTTTTGCCTGTCTCACTCTACTTTTCTGACACTGTTTTTGCTGGTTTTAGGACTGCACACTTTACCACTGCTAACCAGTGTTAAAGTTAATATCCTCTCTCCCTTAAACATGGTAACATTGGTTCATACTCATTTATCATATTTGATTTTCTTATAAGTCCCTTGTAAAATGCACTACATGTGCTCAGGGCCTGTACATTAAATGCTACTAGTGGGCCTGCATCACTGATTGTGCCACCCAAATAAGTATCCCCTTAACCATGTCTCCGGGCTGCCATTGCAAGGCTTGTGTATGCAGTTTCACTGCCACTTCGACTTGGTATTTAAAGGTACTTGCCAAGCCTTAAACTGCCCTTTTTTTTTACATATGTCACCCCTAAGGAAGGCCCTAGGTAATCCCTGGGGCAGGGTGCTATGTAGGTAAAAGGCAGGACATGTACATATGTTTTTTATATGTCCTGGTAGTGAAAAACTCATAAATTCATTTTTCACCACTGTTAGGCCTCCTTCTTTAATAGAATAGCATTAGGACTGTCCTCATATACTCTTTGAGTGGTAGATTCTGATCTGAAAGGGGTACCCAGGTCATATTTAGAATGGTCAGAATTGTAACAGAAAATCCTGCTTAACGGTGAGGTTGGATGTTATATTATTAATTTAGAAATGCCACTTTTAGAAAGTGAGCATTTCTCTACACTTAAACCCATCTGTGCCTTACAGCCTGTCTCCAATCAATGTCTGGGCTGTGCTGGATAACATCTCCCTTGTGGATTTCACCCAGACAACCACAAACACAGAACATTCAGTCACATCTGTATTCATCTGCATACTGAATGGGTCTTCCTGGAATGGAACAGTGGAGGGCCTGACATTTACATGTCAAATGCCAGCAGCGTGCCCTCACACAAAGGACTGATACCCCCCTCCCACACACAGGGACCTTAGCAGACAGGACTGGGCTGAAAGGGGAACTTGTGTTCTTCAGACAACTCTTTGAAGTCTCCCCACTTCAAAGGCATTTTAGGTACATACACATGGTCTCTGACCCCACCAACTCAGACACTTCTGGACCTATACCTCCACACTGTCAGAGGAGCTACCGGGCTGCCTAAATGACTCATCTGGACTGTTTTGCTGAGAAGGACTGCTGCCGTACTGTTGACCTGCTGCCCTGCAGGCCTCTGACTTTGCTGGAAGGATTCTGTCTTCCCCTGAAGTGCTCTACAAGGGTTTGGATTAGGATTACCTTCTGTTTCTGAAGTCTCAGGGCCAACAAAGACTTCACCTCTTAAAGAAACTCTTTGTACTTTGAAAATTGACTCAACACCTGCTGAAATTGACGCAAATCCTGCATTGCGGCTGAGAAATGACCGCACAGCAGATCAGAATGACGCAGCACCGATTTACCAAGTGGAAATTTGATGCAGTGCCTGCCTTGCAATGGAACATTTGACTTATTGTCTACCAGATCGATGCAGCACCTGCTCCTTCTTCCAGTGCATCAAGGATTTTCAAAGCATCGTCCCTGGGTTCAAAATATCCCCAAAGCGCAGTGAGGAACCAAGACTGCGCGCTGAAAAACAGCACAAACCTCTTGCATCATGGAAAGAACCAATGCATTGTCTGTACCACATCGGAAAATCCAACACAATAACTTATTTTTCCACGCATCTCCTCCTCTGCGGTCTCAGTGCATCGTTATTTTTTACGCATTCCAGGCACTTAATGTAACAAATAACTGTTTATTTCTAAGGATTGAGACTCTTTTAAACCTTTTAAAAGTGACATTTCAACTTGTACTTATTGGATCTTTGTTGTTTTTACCTTATTTTATTCTGATAAATATTATCTATTTATCTAAACCTGCCTGATGTATTTTTGTGGTGTTTTCACTGTGTTACTCTGTGATGCATTGCACAAATACTTTACACATTGCCTTTTAAGTTAAGCATGACTGCTCAGTTCCAAGCTACCAGAGGGTGGGCACAGGATAATTTGGATTATGTTGTGATTTACCCTGTCAAGGATTGTGGTCCCTATTTGGACAAGGGTGTATACTTCTGCAAACTAGAAACCCCATTTTTAAAAATAATCAATTTAGCCAATAAATGTTTGAGAGATAAGACAACATTGTCTGGGCATGAAATAAACAAATGTAGTACCAAGTGAACATCCCACATAGCATTACACTTGGGAACATGAGGTTTAGCAAAACGTACTCCCTTTAACATATGACAAACCAGCGGGTGTTCACCAATATGTCTTCCATCCACACTGAAATGTTCTGCAGGTATTGCCGATCTGTAAATGTTTATGGTCTGATAAGCTTTCCCTGGAAATACCAAGGAAGCTAGAAAATTAACTAACAGGGTGACGTGCTGAAATGCGATCACTGTCCAAACACCAGCTACATCAGACCAACCTGGCTGAACTGTAAACTTTTGCTGTGCCCGGGGCCCAGGATTGTTGAATAAGTTCGACAGCCTCCTCCAGAATTCCTGGGGTTCTCCAGGAACTTCCCAAATCCTTCATGCTATGAGCTAAAAGGAACCCTGTAGAATGAGATTATAATGGAGACCCTAAGGGTTGAGGAGCAATTTGGGAAATGGAGGAATTCACACTGGAAGGTCTGACCACAGTTCCAATAACTTTGGATACCAAAGTTGGGATTGTCAATATAGAGTTCTTTGAACAAGAGGCAATTGTTGTCTGAAGGCTTGAGCAAGGACTCAAGCAATGAAAAGGTACGGGGGGAGGCATATGGGAGGGACTGAAGCCAAGACAGAAGGGACACATCTGTGGCAAGAGCTAGAAGATCTGGTCTCCAACTGAAAAAAGAAGGGAATTGAGAATTGGTGTGGGAAGCAAAGAGGTCCCTTGACATGGCTCTGAAGATCAAATAAAGATGATTTACTACTGAAAGGATGAAGTCCCCAGTTTCTTAAATCGCAAAGATGTCTGAAATACCAGTCAGACACCATGTTCAATTTGCCTGGAAGATACTTTGCTTTGACGGAGATGCTCCCTTAAAGACAAAATTCCCAAATACTCTTGCTGAGAATTGCCAGAGTTTTCAACCTTGTAGCTCCAATACTGTTTAAGTACCTGACCAACAACAGATTGTCCATCCATAAAAAGACTGTGCATTTTACTCTGTCTTGTATAAATGACTGGAATGCAAAGGAACCTGCAAGCATCTCTAAACAATTGATGTGAACTCCTGACGAGACCATTTACCTCAAGAGTTTAATACATCTTGCACCCAACCTTTCTGAGTTGCATCTGACTCTAAGACAAGATCTGGGGCAGCACAGAAAATGGTTCTCCCGTTCCAAGCATCTAATTGACTAAGTCACCAGAGGAGTTCTTACCTGGATTCTGAATCCAAATTTACCAGATTCAAATAGGCCAACCCATTGAGCAGATGTCGAATCTTCAATATTTACAGGACTCTGTAATGGAGAGGGCTGGGGAAAATGGTTGAATTAAGGAAGACAGAAGACCTACCAGAAGAGCTAGAGACCTGAGGGAACAAAGAAGAAAAGACAAGGCGGGTCAAATCTCCTTCTTTATTAAATCCACCTTTTTGAGGAAGCTGAAGCATTGACCGAGAAGTGTCTATGATGAAACCTAAATATTCCAGACTTTGGGATAGAATCAGAGAAGACTTTTGAATATTTATTATGAACCCTATTCTTAATAAAAATATCTTGACATTGATTTAGATGGGGTAGAAGACAAGACTGGTCTTGGACAGTGCTTAAGAAATCGTCTATGTAGACAATGAGTCTTACACCTTGACTTCTGAGGAAGGTTACCTGTTTCAGATTCTTGGTAAAACATTAAGGTTCTGAAGATAGATTGGAAGGAAGAGTTTTGAAATGGAAGAAGGATTGACCCCACTGAAACTAAAAACATTTCCTGTAGGAAGGATTAATAGGAACTGTCAAGTAAGTGTCTTGAAGATCCAGAAGTACCAGCCAATCATCCTGAAGCAGAAAGTCTCTGAGATCAAGAAAGGTTTCCATTTTGAAATGATGGTAAACCAAGATGTTGTTGAATAGTTTTAGGTTGATGAGTGGACAATGCTTCTTATTCTTTTTGACAACTAGAAAAATGGTGCTGAGGAAACCAGATGGGTCGAAAGTAATCTGATCTATAGCGTCTTTTGAAAGAAGGAGTTGCATTTCCTCTTCAACAAAGTGAAACTGTTCCTGTGAGAAATGTAGAGTTTTGGGTAGATGCTGTGTTTTGGAAGCTGCTACAGCTCTATGAAATAACCCTGAATATTCTGATTTACCCAAGGTCTGATGTTAGAGACAACCAAGCATCTAGACAATATGCCAAACTGCCTCCTGCGGAAGGAAGGCCAAAATTTTAAGTTTTTACCTGATTATTGCTCTCTTTGGGCTCTGTATCCCCTGTTCTGGAATCCACGGGAACAGTGAGGATAGAAATAGGGTGTATACTCTTGAAAATAGCATTGTTGGGAGGCTTGATTGTAGACACCTCTGAGGGGGTGGTCCCTTGAGGAATAACAGCCAGCAAAGTGACACTTTCCTTTGCCGGTCCTGCAAAAAACTCAAGAACAGAAAATCTTTTTCATGGAAAGCTTGGCTTTTTCAATGGTTGCAAAAGTAGAGACATATTTATCCATTTATTTTATAAAAGAATCTCCAAACAAGAAACCATTAGCCTGAGTTCTCTCCTCCTTAGATGCCAGGCTACTGAACTTTGGGTCTATTTTTAATAAAAGGCTCTTATACCTTTCTCACAAAATGTAGGCATTTGTATTCCCCAACATACAAATTGCATGTTGTGCCCAATTGGAAAGGGTTTTAGGGTCCACTTCGATCTTTTATCCTGTTCAGTGGATCCACCAAGTCCAAAATTCTGTCCTGGCAGTTATACGAGGTTCTGTTGAATCCTTTTTTGTGGTCCTTCCAAAGTTTTGTAAGAAAAAGTAACATGTTTTGGTCAATAATGGGGTTAAGAAGCATTTTTTTAGCGACTTTGATTTTATTACTTGAATGATAGTCTCGTGCCTTAAGCAAAATAATTTTATTAGTAGAGGTAGACCTCCCTGGGAGGAGCCCACACTGATCTCTATGTACGAAGGTCTGGACTAATAGTAATGCAGGTTTCCCAAATGTTCATAAGGAACTTATAGGCGGACGGGAACTAGTTTTGCCCCAGCTTGCCCCTCTTGAGGAAACTAACTATTCGCCCTGGTGAGGGAGCTAGGAACTTCCTGGCCCATAAATATTGCATGAAATAATTCACATAGGGTTGCAGCAATCCCCTAGGAAAGAGCCTTATACAATTCTGCAGGAAAACCATCTTCACTGCAAGCATTGCCAATTGGGGACCTCTCAATGGCCTCAGTTACTTCCATGATGGTAATTGGCTGCAGCAATGCAGCCTGGAGCTCGTCATTAAGACACAGTAAAGTAATTGAATCAAGATATGCATTTATATGGTGATCGTGCACCTCAATCGATCGGAGTATAAAGCTTTAGATAATCTGCTAAAAACAAAAAACATGTTACTTATCTCCTCAAGCTGATCCACATTTCAACCCTGGGTCTCATGAAATATAGGGGCATATTTATACTCTGTTTGCGCTGAATTTGCATTATTTTTTATACACAAATTTATCATAAACTTAACACCATTTTTTATTTTGAAGCTAGACCTTTCGAGGATCAAAATATAGGAGTTAACGTAATTTTTTGGATGTGGGAAACCACCTCACATCAATGACATGCAATGTAGGCATTCCCGTCCAAAAAATGAATTAAAGCCCCTAGCTCCTTATTTATCCTCCTTTGCATAAATGGTGCATAGGAGAGGAGACTTAAACAATGGCGCTAAGTCAGCTTAGTCCCATTATTTAACATCAGGTCAGAACAGGGGTTAGGGGATCTGTGGACCCATTCCCATGGTCAAACACCATGGAAAGATTCCACAGGTGCCCACCCCAAACCTGAAGGAACACCCCCTCACACCAGAGGACACCAGTGGATGGGGGGACCCCATCCCAGGTAAGTAGGGTAAGTATAGGTAATATTTAAAAACTTTTTTAAAGTGACACTGGGGGCCCTGAAATGGGCCCCCCTACATGGCACTGGTTGCAAAGGCCATGCCCAGGGGACTCTTGTCCCCTGTGCTGGCCAATGGGGTAGTGGGCATAACTCCTGTCTTTTATAAGACAGGAGTCATGTGGTATGGATGGTTTTGCGTCAGGAAATGATGCTCGGCTGAATAACGGCATTTCTTTGCCTCTTAGCAGCCTAGCATACATTTTTGAGGCAAAATACCCTTTCACCACACTGCCACCCCCACCTGGCTAACGTAATTTTTTCTGACGCTAGCCCACACATCTTGCGGGATTCCATAAATTTATCGCCCGACAGGCGCTCCGGAATGGTGCAAGCCGGCACTATACTTTTTGACGTAAAATTGCATTTGCGCAGTTTTGCATCAGAAACTATAAATATGGGCCATAGTTTCAATTATGGAGACATTTTGATGCTTTTTGACAAAATGAGCCAAAAACTTCTCTACACGCTCATTCTCTTCATCATGCTGCTGAAAGCATGTATTTTGATTAACTATCTTCTGAGATAGAAAATGGTCTTTCAACTTGGATCTGGCATCCTGAACATGAGCCCATGAATCATGTTCATGGTGGACTTGATGGGAGCTCATGGCATGTTTGAGTTCTTGCTGAATGCTGCCTACTTTTTCCTTCCTTATTCTTTTTAGTTGGGCCTTGTAAGTGGTGGCTTACCTTCTGATGTATGCCTTTCATGACTCCCAAATTGAAGAAATGGAAGCAGTTGCCTCAGAAACTGAGTAACTGATGCCCTTAAGGACGAAATCCAACCCTCATCAGTTAATGGGGACTTGTCAAGAGACCACCTGGATCTCTTTTCTGTCATGATTGAAGAATGGAATGGTCCGAAAAGGGGTTGGAGATTATGCTTGAGCCAGCCCTATCCTACTAATGAGAAACTAGAAAGAAATCAATCCTTGGGGGCAAAATGAATCAGGTATAAGCTTTGGCCTGAGGACCTTCGAACCACCAGAGATTCTTAAGGGCCAAATCATGGATACATTTTGCCAAAAATCGTGAAGCTTGTGGTTTATTTTGTACTCTATTTTTGTGGAATGCATCGAGTTTCATGTCTTGAATTATATTCAAATCGCCTCCTGCTATCAAGAGGACAGAAAGCATACTCAAAAGATCATAAAGATTCTGCAGGGAGACAATCTGATCCTCAATAGGACTTTAAATATGGACTAGTTGTTCCCCCATTTTGACTACCCATCTAGCTTGGGGGTTGCGACACACCTAAAGCACTTCTCCTTGAAATTCCTGAGTTAGAAGGACCTACAATGAAAATACAATGACCTGGATTATGAGTGGCCATAGCAACTGAAGTATAGCTTTGTATTTGTTTTGAATTATTAAGTCTATTAGCTTTGCAGGAAGCACATTTGAAAAAAAACTGTGAGGGAGCAGATTACTCTGTCCAACAATCATTTGATGATCAATGGCCAGGGGAAGTGTGAACAATAGACAGATCTGTTTTATGAATAGTGGAACGAGACCTATTCAGGCTAGAAGAGGGAAGAGGAAGGACCATTCTAGTGTATCACACGCCCTGGTGGCATCTAGTAGGACCTCTGTTACCATTATATAGGGAGCGAGATGGTGCATAATTGCAAACAGAGTGAGGAGATTATGAGAGGTGGACCTTCCTGATCTGAAATCGGCCTGATCTGGCCCAATTATTTTCCATAGGAGTGGCAGTAATTGATTAGCTAGCACCTTGGCACATATTTTATTGTCAACGATTATGAAGGAGAATGGCTGATAGGAGTCACACCCTTCCTGGACTTAATTACTGATCAACTAAGTAAAAGTTTGTATGCGCGATTTAGGTATGGATGCCTCCCTCTGAAGTCCTTTTCTAGTTCATGGAGCTCCACCCTGATATCCGATAAATGCCCTTGCTGTAATGGTTCTGTGGAAACTGTAGTGCACTTTATGTTTATTTGTCCTGCCTAGGGCATTGTCCGGCAGAAATGGCTTCGTCCCGTTTGTAGAAACATGGGGTTGAGAACGTGTAGAGATGCCTTCAGGCTGATGTTGAGAGATTGCTCCTCTCTCCTAACTTGTGCGGTCAGCAAGTTCCTTGCGTTCGCTTGGCATATACGTACACACTTTTAAAAAAAGGATTATAGTGATTTGATATTAATTGATCCCTGATTTTACCTTATTCTACCCAACTGTTTTATTCATTGAATTTCTTATAAATAACTGATGAGGGAGTTAAAAGCAGCTAACAAAAGGAACTTTGACATTTCCCCCTTACTTATAGGACGGGATACATATGTGAAGATTTATTTAAATTTTTTCTCTTTGTACATTTGCAGATCCCTCATTTTATAGTATTTTTATCTTATCCTTACTACCTACCTTTTAACTTTGTTGTTATATATTTATTATGTACAGATCATGATTTTATTGTTGTAAGTTATTGCTTTGATGGTTATTCAGACCGAATAAAGCTTGAGTGACCGGAGTCACACCTTGACGCCAACTTGCCCAGCTTCAGTAAGGTAACTATTATAGCTTCACGTAATAAGTCAGGGAGACAGCCCGTGTTTAGGGACTCCTGATACATGGCCATGAGGTGTTGAGCCAGCAGAGGGGCTAAATCTTTATAGAATGAAGTTGTGAGGCAGTCCCTGCATGGTGATTTATATAACCACACCAATTGTATTGTGTCAAAATATTCTGTGAGGTCAGGACCATTGAGCACAGACTTCCCTTGGTATAGTTGGGCATAAAATGAGAAAATTACTCATGCCACCTCGGATGTTGTGGATACAAAGTTATCATCTGTGTCAAAAAGTTTGGCGATATTAGAGGAGGCTGGACTGGGGCGTAGTAATCTAGCTAGAGTTCTGCTGGGCAGACGCCCTTGCTAAATCTTCTATGTAAGTAGTGAGTCTCCCCGATTGCCTCCTCCTGAAATTCTTCCAATTTGGAGTTAATGTCAGCCAACAAATCAGGACATTTTAAATGGAAATAACGAGTCTCAAGGGTATGGATCTATTGTTTGAGATTGGCCAGCTACTTCCGTATGGATTTCAAGACACTGGCTTGCTTGGCTATACAGGCACCCCTCATAATCACCTTAAAAGCCTCCCACAGAGCGGAGGACGATTCAACAGAGTTCACGTTGTGGGCTAAGAACTCTATAATCTCCTTCTGAATTGCATCAGGGAATACTGCGTCTCATAGCACATTCATAGGTAAGCACCAGGGTAAAGGGCCGTGGCACAGAATGAGGGAGCTGGAGCTTCAGCAACACAGACGCGTGTTCAGAGAGAGTATGAGGGAGATGAGTGACTCCAGTCGACCATGACCTTACCTCCGAAGATACTACCCAAAAATCTATATGATACCAAAAACTGTGGTATGTAGAAATGCATGTTCCCGCAAGAGCATGCGGGTGTCTGTGTCTCCAAACATCCAGTAGCTGATTATCTTGCATGATCCTATGGAGCATTGTTGATGTGTGGGGGGTGAAGTTCCCAGGAACTGCCAGATCTGTCCAGCCAGTCCTCCAAGACAGCGTTTAAGTCGCCACACCAAATGAGGGCCCACTGACCAAGAGGCCCTCATTTGGCCCAATCTTGGCCCAGAGTACAGAGTAAAATTCAGAACCATTCATCTTTGGCCCATACACGGCTGCCAGTGCGACGTGATGTCTACCAAGTGAACCCTAAATGGGCATTTATCTGTCCTCTGGGTTGAGCACGGTATGAGACTCTTACAAGGCATAATAGTATTGTGACTCCCCTGGCATAGTTGGAGTATTTTGAGGAGTAATCTATGTCCCACCCCCTGGCTTGCAGATGGGGGGATTTGGGGGTCAGACAGATATTTATAAGAAATAAAACTTTGATTTTATGATGATATAAATATAAGTGTATGAGGTGAACCTTCCTGGCATCATTAAGGCAGTGTACATTCAAGATTTAACAATTCAGGGTGACCATAGCGATGGGGCACATGCTATCCCAAGGTCCATGGGTGCCTGAGCTATGTGTTGTGATATAGTGTCACATGCTGTGCGTGGTATAAACCTAATTGTGTATCTCAAAAAGAAAGACAAACACAGGCAAGCAAAATACAGAACTGTGCAACAAACACCCCAATCCACTCCCTCCCACAGAAACCCTGAAACTCAGTAGAGACAGACTACCCACCCCCACCCTGTCTTTCACATATCCTCAAAAAGGAAATGGCCATGGGAAACCTGCCTTGGGGTGAAGTGACTCCTGGCAGTCACCCAACATAATGAGTGGGTGACTGGACCTTGGATAAGAGACCATATCTGAATATGTCACAGGAGTAGAATAGACACAGTTTACATACAATCTATTGGAAGTGGGGGACTATTCCATTGGCTCAGCCATTGTCATTTAGGGAGGCACCGAAAATCTCCCCCAGTGGGCAATGCTTCTTGGTTGTGAGTTTAATTAATTTCAGAGCTGACCTTGCATCTGTGCAGAAATATGATTTGCCATTGATGGAGATTCTGAGCCTGGCGGGATGTAGTAGAGCATACAATAGTTCAGCCTTTTGCAAGAGTTTTTTCACTGGTATTAACTTGCGATAAGCAGCCTGCACTCTCTGGGTAAAGACAGGGAAGAAAGATAAGATATGTCATTGCCAAGATGTTGCATTGGGCCTTTTTTGCAGGCCAGTTGAAGAACTGTGTCCCTGTCCTGGTAAATGAGTTTAGTGATTATAGGTCTAGCCTGTGCCCCGAGGATATACAAGGGACAATTGATTGATGGGCCAGTTCCACAATAACACTGGGAACAGATCATGGCCAAACAGGCTTTGCACCATAGTTTCAACAAAGTCCTCAATTTTTTATATAGAGGTGGATACTGGGATACTGTGATATAAAGTTTGCAACTTCAGGACCTGGCCTCCAGGTCCTCATTCTTGGCCTTGCTGATGTGAACACCTTGATCATTTTTAATAGGTGTTCCTTGGATTCGGAATGTTGATCATCGATAACAGATATCCAGTTTCCAGGCAGTTCAGTCTGGATTTATGAGTGTCTACTCGCAGTTTGACCTGGTCAAGATGAGCAGTTAGAAGATCCAAGTTGCCGTAAATGGTCTTGAGACTGGGTTTCACATCAAGGAGTACTTCCTTGAGGTCAAGCTTGCCTGAGTCCTCCTCTTTCTGAGGATTCATACTTGTGCCATTGGTCTTCTCACCCTCTGTATGCCAGATGTGTTTTTTGCTTTAAAAGGAGAACTTTGCCTGCCTGGCATCTGTCTTTCCCATGATCCAAACCAAGAGGTGTGGTCCAAGGAAATCACCCAGCCTCCTCTGGTGCCCCTGCTCTGCACAAACCCACAGTGCTTAGAGATGTTTGATCCTCACCGGGCATGGTCATGTGCTGGAGGGCCCAAGTGCTTCAGCCGCGTGGGCCCCACCCCACCCACCATCTCATCCTCAGAAGGGGACACAAACAGGCCCCCACAGTTCTCAGAGGTGCTGGATGTGCACCAGTTTCATAGGGAGGTATCTATCCAAGCACCTGCACAGGTTGGTACCTCAATGGCTCACCTGTTCTGGAAGCCCCTAAAAACTGTTTGGCAGAGGCGGCCATGTGAGGAACTTGGCATAGCCCTGATATCAATGGGTGCCTCCCCAGCAAATATCAGAGGCGCCCATACAAATCTATGGAGGGAGAGCAGCGTGGATCACTCAGCGCTGACCAGGCCTCACCCTCTCAGGCCCAGGGCCCCCCTGCAATTACTGGATTCTGCTGCCTCTAGCTTGGGAGTTGCTGTACTATCGAGGGCCCCCAATCTTAGCCAACTGGCCCACCCGAGCTGAGCACTGTCCTCCTTCACTCCCTGACTCTGGGGAGTGCAGCTGCATGCAGGCTTCACGCCGTGCCATCCATCTGTTCATCAGCGCACCTCCACCTCCGTGTTTCCTTCTCCATCGGCAAGCAGACTTAACCGTGTGCTGGCCAACTACTCAGGCAGTTTATCTCACTGGAGTGACCCCTTCAGGTGCACAGGGATCTCCACACTCCAGTCTGGCAGTCAGATGCCTCGTCAGGCCACACCAACCCTAGCCAAGCCTCCCTGCCTCGAGACCACCTGCGACCGGTGGCAGACCCCTTGCACTACGCAGCAGCTGTAGGGCACTATGTCTCACACGTGTTGGGCTTCGGGTCCTCCGTGAGATCAGATATTTAAAGGATTATGTCCACCGGCCTGCAGAGCCCTTTAAAGAGTGGCCATCTTGCAGCCCGGCAAGACCACCCTCCCTGAATCTCAAATCTTAATGTGAAACAAATGTTTTATAAATGTTTCTGTAAGCAGAGTAATTAACTAAAACCTGTATTACTTCTTAAGAGATCCCAAGAAATCCCTTGCCTGCTAGACACTTTGAAAAATGTGGGCCTGACCCTTGTGAAAGACCTTAGGTTTTGCCCATATATCAATGCCAGCAGGTGCCCCAAGCCTCTTGAAATTATCAATGAGGCCGATAAATTCACGACATTGATGATAAGTTGCTATGGACATGTTGAAGAAGATCCAAAGGTGAAATTGCCCTATAGGAGGCTGGCCTGGTTTGTAGTGGGTACCTATGCTACTTACACCTTATACCAGGTCCAGTTATCCCTTATTAGTGAAATGTAGACAGTCTCTAGAAGCCACTCGTCAGGCCACACCAACCCTAGCCAAGCCTCCCTGCCTCGAGACCACCTGCGACCGGTGGCAGACCCCTTGCACTACGCAGCAGCTGTAGGGCACTATGTCTCACACGTGTTGGGCTTCGGGTCCTCCGTGAGATCAGATATTTAAAGGATTATGTCCACCGGCCTGCAGAGCCCTTTAAAGAGTGGCCATCTTGCAGCCCGGCAAGACCACCCTCCCTGAATCTCAAATCTTAATGTGAAACAAATGTTTTATAAATGTTTCTGTAAGCAGAGTAATTAACTAAAACCTGTATTACTTCTTAAGAGATCCCAAGAAATCCCTTGCCTGCTAGACACTTTGAAAAATGTGGGCCTGACCCTTGTGAAAGACCTTAGGTTTTGCCCATATATCAATGCCAGCAGGTGCCCCAAGCCTCTTGAAATTATCAATGAGGCCGATAAATTCACGACATTGATGATAAGTTGCTATGGACATGTTGAAGAAGATCCAAAGGTGAAATTGCCCTATAGGAGGCTGGCCTGGTTTGTAGTGGGTACCTATGCTACTTACACCTTATACCAGGTCCAGTTATCCCTTATTAGTGAAATGTAGACAGTGTCTAGAAGCCAAGCTCTCTAGGGATAGTGTGGATGAGCAGCCAAGGCCTATCTAGGAGACATGCAAAGCTCATGCAATACCACTATAGTCACACAGTACTCACACACATGGAAGAAAATACTCAGTGTTACAAAAATAAAGGTACTTTATTTTGGTGACACAAATGGCAAAAATACTATAGAGACTATTCTCCCTTAAGAGGTAAGTAATGCACAAACCATATACACTAATACGCAGAAATATATGTAAAACAGTCAGAAAATAGTGCAAATAGTGAAAATCACAATAGTTAGAAATGGGCCTAGGAGGGAACACAAACCATATACTAAGAAAGTGGAATGCAAAAGTTGGTTTTCCATCTAGGCAAATGTAGTGTGTATAGGGGCACTGGCAGTATTAGTAAACACCAAAGGTAAGTAATAGAACAGACCCCAGAGCCTAGGAAAGCAGGAGTAAATCACAGTAAGTTTCCTAGAACACACAAGAACACGAGAAATAATATTATGCAAGAACCAGAAGAGACTGCAAGACACCAGTGATGGATTCCTGGACCTCAAGACTTGTGGAAGAAGAGGACCAAGTCCAGGGAGAACAGGAGCCCCTGCTAACCCAGATAAAGGTGCCAAAGAAGAACCACTGGTGAAGAACAACAGTCAGTACTGCACCCAAGAAGACAGATGTGGGTTTCTGGTTGGTGCAGAAGATGTCCCACGGTGGATAGATGATTGCAGTCTGGTTTGCGTTGCTGGATTCCACCAACAAGCCTTGGCACACGCAAAGCTCTCAGTTAGCAGAATATGGTGCTGTCCAGGACCAGGAGGGACCTGGGGGACTCTACCCAGGAGAGGTAGTCAGAGGGGTCTCTCAGCTACTCAGAGAGACCTCAGAAGGCCAGGCAGCATGCAGAGGAGTCCGACAGCATGGGGACAAAGAAGGTGCAAAAGGAGGCACCATGCAGCACTACCCAGAGGGATCCCATGCCACCAGAGAACAACATAGGAAGCTATATGTTGCAGGATAGAATGTTGGGGGTTGGAGCTGCACAGTGCATGAAGAACTTAATGGAAGGATGCCAACAAGCCTTGACAACTGAAAAACACAAGGTGCACAGGGGTACTGTTTTGTGTGGGGAGGCAAGCTCTTACCTCCGCAAAGTTGGACAGTTGGACGTCAGGACCGAAGTGACCACTTCAATCCACCACCCTTCTTGCAGCCACCACGTACTTCATCAGACGAGGGGACCCAAGCCATTGGTTTTCACTGCAGATGAGTGCCTGCTGAAGCAAAGAAGTGACTCCTTCACTTCAAGGGAGATTCCTTCGTTCTTCTGTTGCATGTTGCAGGCTAATGACAGGCAGTTCTCGGAGGATGCATGACCCGGAAACAGTTGCAGTTGCTGGCAGGAGCTGAAGATACAATGTTGCAGAAGTTGGCTTTGCTTCTTTGTTGCAGTTTGTAGAATTCTTGGAGGGTCCAGATTCAGTTTCTTCAGTGAGAAGGTGAAGCAAATGATGCAAAGGATTCCTACTGGAGTCTTGCAATCCGAATCAGAAGAACCACCCATGAGATAGAGCCTAAATATCCCTGAAAGGGGGATTGGTCTACTACACAGATAAGTACCTATCAGGGGAGGGCTCGGACATTACCTTCTGGCACTGGCCACTCAGATGCTCCCAGGGTTCCCTGCCAACTTGGAATCCAAGATCGCAAATTCCAGGGACTCATTGGAGGAGCTCCAAGCACCACCCTTGGAGTAGTGATGGACAGGGGAGTGGTCATTCCCCTTTCCTTTGTCCAGTATCATGCCTTCCTGAACTCAAGCTGCCTAAGCAACAGGAAGGCAGAAACCTGTCTGAGAGGTGGAAGCAGCTGGGCTGCCTGGAAAACCTCGGAAGGCTGTAATAACTGTACTGGGGGTCCTCGAATGAGCCCCCAGAGTGGATGGAATCATACAACCAATGCTTTCAAAAGCCTTGTGGTATGATTCCAACAAGTTTGATATCAAACGTGGCCATATTCAGGGTTACCATTATGAATCTGTACATAGGTAGTGACCTATGTTCAGTGCATGCATAAAAAGGCATCCCCGCAAAAACGAGTTCCAGGAAAATGGTCCTGGAAGTTGTAGGGACACCTCTGCTAGTGCAGGGGGTGCCCTCACACACAGCTACTTTGCACCCAGCCTTCAAGGCAATAAGGATAACTTACAAGTGACCCAGTGCATTGTAAGTGGCAGTGAAACGATGCATGCACCATCTCACACAGGCTGAAATGGCAGTCCTGTAGAAGCCCTTGCATGGGCTCCCTATGGGTGGCAAAATAAATGCTGCAGCCCATAGGGATCCCCTTGAGCCCAGTGCCCTGGGTACCTAGGTACCATATACTAGGGACTTATAAGGGGTGACCAGTATGCCAATTTTGGGTGAAATACTGGGTTACCAGTATACAGTCACAACATTTCAAGGAGAGAGAGCATAATCACTGGGGTCCTGGTTAGCAGGATCACAGTGAACACAGTCAAGCACACTTACATCAGGCAGAAAATGGGGTAACATGCCAAAAAGAAGGTACTTTCCAACATGCCCCCTGATTTGAAGGTTTTAAGGGCAGATTTATGGAAAGTGATGCTGCACTGAATGCCGTGCTACTTTCCCTGTGCCCCTTAGCACCCCCATACCGCAACCATGTGTGCGCCCTATTTAAAATAAGGCTCATTGTGGTGCAGGGTAGGGGGCAATAGCATCACTTCTCATGACGCTATTGCCAAAATATTGATGCTACTCCTGCAGAGTATATAGGGCCCCATTACAAAGAAATCTCATACATTTCCTTACACCATTTTTCCAGCCCCCCTAATGAGGGAACACCCCCTTTGCATACATTATGCCTGGCACAAGCATAATATAGCAAAAGATAACAGAGTGGCACAATGCATGCTTTGTGCCACTGTGTAAATACGGTGCAGGGATTTCAGCCTCATTGGGCCACATTAACGTAAAATAATATTTAAGTTACTGTGGCGCAAGGTGGTGCTAGGGTATTATAAATATGCCCCTTATTTGTTATGGCTTGTGTCAGAATCTGTTCCTTGATCCTGAAGTCACCAAAGACTAATATAGTGCACAGAACCCTATATTAGCCCACATGAAGGCAAGCTGGTGCCTTATCAGGAAGAAGGCATTTGTAGATAAGGTCTGTAGGTATTTAAAAACTGTAGACCCTGCTTCCGCCTCTTTGGGAATTCCAACAAATCTGAGATTTAAATGACTAGATCTATTTTCAGCTTCATCAAATTTAAATTAAAGTTCCTCAAGCTCTGTCTGAACCTGGTTTGTCACAGTTTTATGTCTATCATGTGCATGCTCAAGATCTGAGACCCTCTGTTCTACTAGGGAAATCCATGAGGAAAGATGCGATATGTTGACCTTGATCTGAGCCAGATGTTTGTTGGTTTTCCTATGCACCACCTCCTCATGCAAAATGTTCAGATCACGTAACTCAATAAGGATCTGACTAAGCATACTTTGTACAGTTAATTAAGGCGGTGAAGTTGGAGACTTTGTAGAGCTTGAGTAGGATGAAGTATTAGACAAGGTGTGGACGGCAGCGCTCTTTAATGACAGATCTGATACAGAATGAGAGAGGTCTTCGATCATTAGATCGATTGAGTTTTTGATAGTTTGATATTGCTACACATTGAAAACAAGGGATCAGAGGGCTTTTCTTTATGATGTTCCAGAAAAGAAGATGAAGCAGAGGGTGGGTCCTCAGGAAGGGAGCTACTCCTTTCCCAACATAAGAAGTCAGTGATGCCTGTGCTGAATTAGACGCCTGCCGTAGAAATAGAGTTGGTTGGAACAGATACCATAAAAAACATTGGAACAATTAGACTTTCCTAGGGGTCCGACTTCTGTCTTCCCTGTAGGGTAGTCAGGCTCTTCAATTTGCTAGCTTTGAGGGCCTTACCAGATGTGCATGGATTGGATGAAGCATCACACGCTATATGCTTCATGCTTAGCTAGAAGAAGTTGTACAGGGGGAGGCCAGAGGAAAACTAGTGTGTAACAGACCACACCTGTGCAACACAGACCACTTCTGCTACCACTCTTCTTTCACCTACCACCTAAGGAGCTGCCTTATGCAGTGTCCAGAGGCTGCTTCGACCCCTACATGGCCCTTAGCTCCAGCATATACAAGTGTCAGGGGGATATAAAAAGCATAGAAGTACATAAAAAGCTCTGCAGTCTCTTAAGCCAGTAGCTGCAATACCAGATGCTGCATACAAGGACTAATAATAACGTAAATGCCAGAAAAAGAAAGGACTGTGCTGATAAGTTATTAGAACCAGGTTACAGGATCAAACTCCACTTCTAATGTTGGCTAGCAGAGATGTAGTTCCTGCGCAATCCCTGTAAAATGCAGCAGGATGCTAATGCTTTTGACTCGTGTGTGTGCTTTTTTTCATCAAATCTAGCACTTGATGCCGGCGTATGGGATGTGGCACAATAATGCTTGGTCCTGGTTCGCTAGCTTGGCTGCATGTAAAATATTAAATATTATCCCCCTTATTATTGTTTTAAAAAAAGAAAAAGGATGCGCAGTAGCAGTTCATAACAGGGTGAATCACATTGCATGTACCTCACTCCTATCGCGTTGAGCAATTGTATAGTTCATCATAGGATAGTTGAGCCGCCAAAGAGTTGGGGTGGACCTCCATCAATGCATGCATGCCATAAGTAGAAAAATGCTGTGGTTCTGATGTTCTTCTCTACAGTTGCTGTGGTTGCTGCCCGGAGCAGCGGTTATCCAGCACCTACACAGCCCAACACAACAGGGCAATCCGAATTAGAGCCTTTGGTAAGCTCTAGGTACGGCTGTGTCTGTGGGTGTTGTGAGCGTTGCAGGGGAAGGCAGAGTGCTCATCCCGGTGGTAGCACTTCAAAAACACACCACGAACAGTGCAGCATTGGCCGGATACATACAAGCTGGCTATCTTGCTGTCCTCCTGGAGCGGTTCAGTCATGGAGCATGATAGGATCTCCATGTGGCTCGATAAAAACCTTACAAAACATTTTACTACAGGCTACTCTTTTATTAGTACTAGTTTTTAATTTCCTCAATAGCTTCCATAACCCAGTAGCCAAAAGTCTCTGCCAGTGATCCTTAAGCCCCCCTCACCTACCTCAATGTTTATCCAGGGTTAGTAAAAATCCTCCTTCTTAATTCTGCCACAGTTCCTGCTTCGCTTGGAGGTGTCCTGCATAGGTGCCTTCCACTCATCACACCTCACTTCAAAGGAGACTGTGAGCAGTCCAGTCTAATGGTAGGCATCCCTCAATGGTAATGAGCCCCTGTTTTAAAAAATGAAGTCCAGTAGGTGTCCCACAGTGTGAATGTTGGATTTAACCCTGTGACTCCAGCCAAAACAAGACATGAAGTCCAGGAGGATGTAGGTATCACTGTCCCTCTTATCCTCCAAGTGAAAATTAAACTCCCCTAATAGTAAGCATTGGTCACTAGCTGTCAGAGGCTGAATAATTTGATGCCTGGTCTCCCCAATTTTTTTTTTTTTACAAATCTCTGTGCTTGTATGCAAGGAGTCTAAGCTGCAGTTTCAATCATTTTTGAAGAATACCTTCACCCCACCTCCCCCCACCAGGCCTATCCAGCCTCACCACTCCATACTCTAAAGGAAAGGTTGAAACGAAGTCAGGGTCAGCGCCCACATCTTGGTCAGAAATGGGCAGTCTATCCTTAGCTCCAAGATGTCTACCCTATTTCCAAGCTGTGTTTTATTAGGGATCGGACATTTACCAGCCCACACCTTAGAGTGTCCTGTGTGGCCTTCCTCCTTTTCCCTGGTGAATCTCTCAAGGAGGGACCCAGAGGAAAAGGTGACTGCCTTCGATGAGGAAATCATTACATTTCCAAGCACAAAGCCTACATCTCCGACCTTCTTAAGTAGAGATAGAAGCCACCCCCTCTCCCTTACAACATACCTTAGGTACACAGTTCTCAATTTGTTTCCATTATAATAGAATCAGACATCTCCTCCATTGAAACTGGCAGCCTCCCTGGCCCCTCGTCTCAGACGGCCATGGGCGTGCACAGATGGGCTTGCCTTGGGCACCTTCAGCTGTCAAAATAAGCAAAATAGGGAATTATAGGTTTACTATTCATCTCTACTTACCTTGATAAAATAGTGCAATTTGATATTGTGGAGCAATGGGGTCAATTTTAGCAACTTAGAAGCCAATTAAATTGTTAGCGGAGAGGGAACTCCGTCACCATGGCAACAGAGTTCCCTCGCCACAAACACAGGTGTCCATTCACCTGATTTATTAGCAGGTGAACCAGAGGCTTGGCTATGGTTGTTACTACTTGGTCCCCTTTCCAACCAGAAATATACTTCGCTGATGACCTAATGGAATAAGGGCTGTTAGAGAAATGGTTATGTGTCAGTCTGCCCAATTAGGATGGATGGACACAAAACAGTTTTTTACTGTTTGTCTGGTGGTAAGGGACAGTAAAACACAAATATTTACCTCTCTCCATGGAAGATGCCTCCCATGTTGAGGGCAGCATTATCTTTTTTTATTTTCAAAAGGAAAATCCTGCTTTCTTTTTCAAAATCAAAACAAAAACCAGCTTGGTGCAAGGGACTGTCGTGTGAGGGAGCCCTGTGTCAAACTAAGAGAAGCATTGAAAGGAACCGTTGTGATTGCAGTTCCTGCCAATGCTGTAGAAATGACTAACAGCTTGGTGCTCATATTCCACGTACCTCTTCTCTGTCAGGGCTAAGAACTATTTACTCTGTCTCCCTGGAGGGGAAACAGGCCTCCAGCTGAAATTTATATCAGACTCTTAGGCTCATATTTATGCTTTTTGAAGCAAACCAGCACCGGCGCTGGTTTGCGTCAAAACATTTACCGCCAGCTAACGCCATTCCTATGTGCCATGCGAGTGTCGTATTTAAGGATTGATGTTAGCCAATGCTGCGGGCTGGCCACAGTAAAAAAAAAAATGACTCAAACCAGGCAGCACCGACGTAGGGGAAAATGGGGGTCGTGCATCAAAAAATGGTGCAGGTCAGGTTTGAGTAAAAAATCATGGCTCAAACTGGACTTGCGCCATTTTTTGACACACAACCCCCATTGAAATGACTCCTGTCTTAGCAAAGACAGGAGTCATGCCCCCTTGCCCAATGGCCATGCCCAGGGGACTCCTGTCCCCTGGGCATAGCCATTGGGCACAGTGGCATGTAGAGGGGCCCAAATTAGGCCCCCCATGCCACTTTAAAAAATAAAAAAAATAATACTTACCTCAACTTACCAGTACTTGCCTGGGATGGGACCCCCTATCCATCGGTGTCCTCCTGGGGTGGGCGAGGGTGGCAGGGGTTGTCCTTGGGGGCAGGGAAGGGCACCTCTGGACTGCTTCCATTGTCTGAGACCATGGAAGTGAGCCCACAGGTCCCTTAACGCCTGCCCTCACCCAGGTGTTAAAAAACGGCGCACATCAGGCTGTGCACCATTTTTTAGGGCCCCCCCCTCCTGTGCGTCAAAATGACACAGGAGTATAATAAAGCGCACAGGCCTTAAAGTCATTTTTTGGATGGAAACGCCTACCTTGCATGTCATTAACGCAAGGCGGTTTACCGCATCCAAAAAATGACACACACAGAGTTTTTTTTACATCAGCGGGGTCGGGCGTCGAAATGTTTGACGCACATTCGGCGCAAACAGAGTATAAATATGCCCCATAGTTGTTACCACACTATTGCAAATATTCTAAAGGTAACAAAGCACTTCCTAGTCATCACTAACTTTCCATGCCTATCATGTCCTGCCGTCCCCAGACTTGACTGCCCATCTAGTTTTTTCCTATTGCTAACTACAGGCTCTCACACAATGCACATTGCAAACCATTTAGAATTCACATTCATTCAGAGATTTATTCTTATAGTCCAACACAGACAAAGGCCCTCATTATGAACACGGAGGTCCAAACTGCCCCGCCGGCGGTGGCAGTAAAAACCGTTAACAGAGGAACGGTCCGGACCACCAAATAAAGAACCAACTGAAACACAGGCATCCTGAAAACCACCCACTGCCAGTAGAGGAGTGCCGACGACGATGGCAGAGTCCGCCCACAGGGCGACGGAAAGGCCCAACCCACCCATCAAATAATGAACCACTAGACCTCCGTAAGTTCTGTGGCAGGAACCACCGCCCACTAAAGCAAGGCGGAAACAAACCGAATATAAGGAAACACTCACCACAGGCCCACACAACGCACCGAAGCAGCCATGGATAGAGAGCTGCATATCATGCCAGCCCTGCTCCTTGCCATATACCTCCAAGACCGAGACCACCGACAAAGATGACGACAGTAAGTACAGCAACCTGCTAAACAAGGGAAGAAAGGGCACAGTTACATACCCACCTACTCCACCCACCCTGCAACGCTCCCACAACCCTTCACAGCAGCACAACCCATACACCCCACAGCAAGAGGTACTTACCCATACAAATGCCCCACACCCACAAACAGTGAAAAGGGAGACCAGGGTACAGGAGTGTGCCACCAAAACACAAGGAACACATAAACATTTATTTAAGCTCACAGAGCCAACTATACACAACAAGGTCAATGGCCAGTCTACAGTGCCAGACGTGTATGGACCACAATGGCCTCAACCTGTCTCTCAAAGGTGCACAGTACTCCACCTACTGGGGCAACAATGGGGCATCCAGGCACCTCAGGGAACAGTGGCAAGGGGTGGTAGGGCTGGAGATTTGCGACAGGGTGGGGCTTGGACTTGCATTTGGAAAGTGGAGGGGGATTGGGTTTGGCTTTGGAAGCTAGCGGAGTGTGCTTCGACCAGGTGGAGCCAGATGGAATTCACTCAGCACAGGGCTTCTTCCTCTCTGGGGAAGGAGCACAGGAAAGTGAAGGGCAAACAAGGGCGGGTTGTGAAGTGGAAGGCGTGGAAAGGGCAAGGCGGTGTGCACGCTTAGGGACAAGACGGGGTGGGCCAGTGGGTTGGAAGAGGTCAGCACAGGAGAGGAAAGGTTTTTGGGGTGCAGTTGGGTTGGGCCTGGAGGAGGGGGTGGGAGTGGAGGTAGAGGTGGTGGTCGTCAGTGGTGTAGGTGTGCATGTCGTGGGTGCAGGTGACTGGACAGTATGCTGAGGTGTGGTGGATGTGTGATGGGTGGGTGTCTTGGTGTGTTTGTGTGTTTTTGGAGTTGGGGGTGGACACAATGGGATAAGACAGGCTGCCAGTGTGGATGTATGTTGTGTGGGTATCTGCAAGTCTAGTGAGTGTGCTGCATGTGTCAACTACAGTAGTTGTGGTGAGTGCAGGTGTGGGGTCTGGGGTGCATGTCTGGATGTCTGCTATTGTGGTGAGTGTAGAAAGAGGCTGAGCAACAGTGACTGAAGGTGCAGTACTTTTTTGTGTGCATGTAGAGAGGACAGACAGGGAGGCAGAAGAGGTGGGCACACTAAGGGAAGTGGATGTTGCTGTGTATGCATGTGTATGTTGGCTGTGTGAATGCTTACATACATGTTTTAGGGGTATGTCACTGTATTTTCAGGTCAGTGAGTCAGTGCATGATGGTGTCAGTGGGTCTGTAAGTGAGTGTGTGAGAGTCTGAGTAGGTCTCTGAGTGGGTGCATAACTGAGTGGGTCTGTGAGTGGTTGCTTGAGGCTCTGACTGGGGCTAAGCTGCCCCTCACCCAATTTCATAAATGCCCCGGGGATTGATGGTCCCCAGGGTTGCATTGGGGCCCAAATGCCCCCCGCATCCAATATGTGCCCTGGGGGTTGGGTCCCCGGGAGCAGGCTGGAGTGTGCAGCCCACGCTCATATTTGATTATATCCCCAGGGATGTGTGGTTGTCAGGGCTGTGGGGGGACAGGATGCCCTGCTATAAAAAAGAAAAGAGTGCCTCTGGTCCTGGCCCACACAGGGGCCTAATTAAAAACAATCACAGGCACCCAAGCTTCTTTTTTTAAAATGCTTACTGCAAATTTGTGACCCGGTCACAAATTTGTAGTAAATCCTTTAGAAACAAAATGCCTTTTAGCCCTCAGGGAGTCCCACCAGAGCTAAGGGTTTTCTGACCCCAGCTTCATTTTTATTTTTTATTATTTTTTTCTTGGATCTGCCTGTGCATTGGACTGAAATTTTATAAAGTTCATGAAACATTATTTTGTGATTTGTCCTCACACTGGCTTCTGTTGATTGGTTGCTTCTTGAGGCCTTAATTTGTATGGAACAGAGCAAGTCTGAAAGTGTGGTGCACATGACTGTTATATCAATTAAATACCTCTAGTTATAGAACTAAATATAATAGTACTTAGCTTTTAAGTTTATCATGAGTGTGTACCTCCAACTTTCCAAAAATATATTTATCTTCTTCCTAAATTGTTTTTTGGTTATCATCCTCTTGTACCTTTCTGTAAAATCATGACGTGATGCGCATTGCCATAAAGGGCTGGATTTTTAACTGCTTGAATTTTATCAGAGAGAACATTTTGTAGTTTACACCAGCTTACCACGAGGTTGCAGCGGTGGTACGTCTTTCCTATTGGTTGCTGCTTTTCTGAAAATTTACATTCAGAAAAAGATTACAAAACTCCATTTGTGACTAACAGTTTTCTAATCATTGAGCAGCAAGTATGAATCCGGGACTTAGGCGGTCATTATGAACACAGTGGTAAACACCGGCGACCGCCGTGGCAGCAGTGAACAGAAAACCGCCGTTGGCGGTGAATAAAAACCCTCTAAATAATGAACCAAAATCCCTTCCCTGCCAAAAATCACCAGTCACCGCAAGGACGATGGCGGTGGAAAAGCCTGACCTTCCACCCCGCCACTGCCGAGCACACCCACATCTCGCTCTCCAAATAATGATGCACAAATCACCTTGGCGGTCAGTGGAAGTTGAACGACCAATGGCAGTGCCGACCGCCACGGGCGGCAAGTGGACCCAACAGCAAGAAGTTCATACATTGGATAAGCTAGAAACCCACACACCTGACACACATCCACATTAAACACCCACATACACACCCCACAATCCTTTGCAAGAAAACCAGGACAAAGAAGACAGAGAGCAGCAGCAGCAGACACCGAAAGCCACTATACATGAGACTCACACCGAACTACAGAAGAGCACCCTCACTGCGATTCCACCCCTGACACCATTCACCACACCTACCATGTCACCCCCAGAAACATCCACGCTTCACAGAAAGGGAGCTAAGGACCATGGTGGACGAGATCCTGAAGGTTGAGCCACAAATATTCGGGGCACAGGTGCAGCACACACCCATCGCCAGGAAGATGGAGCTATGGCAGACCATTATCAACAGGGTCAATGCAGTGGGACACCATCCACGCACCCGGGACGACATTCGCAAGAAATGGAATTACCTGCGGGGGAAGGTCAGGGGCATGGCATCAAGGCACCACATTGCAGTCCAGAAGCCTGGGGGAGGACCACGACCAACACCACCCGAATACACCAACTGGGAAGAAAAGGTACTGGCCATCCGGCACCCTGAGGGACTCACTGGACTCAGTGGAGGAATGGGTTCAGGTAAGTCATCTACATTTACCCCATATACATCACACCTGGACTGCATGCACCACTCCACACCACCAACACCCACCAGGACCACTAACCCACCCAGGCCACAATCACTTAATCCAGTCCCCCTGTATGCCCACAAAACCCACTAACAGGCACACTTCCCTCCTCCTGTGCACAGCCACCTACCCCCGCAAGGATTCACAATGGCACTACACCACCCACAATGCTACTCCACATCCGATACAAAATGCAGTGCAAACCTCACAAAGGCACCCTGCACGGCCCCAAAAAGTTACACCTGCACAAAACAGCCCAGCCCTGTGCACCCCATCCGATCATGCATTTGTAACAGCCATGTCTATTTCACCCAACAGGCACCACCTCCCCGGAGTTTTATTGTATTTGAATGCGGGGAGATTGCATGACCATCCCACCCTACAGCCCCGGGAACCACTACCTCCCCAGGGCTTGATTGCATTTGAATTTGGATGGCTGGGCAGCCCCCACAGCCCCAGCAACCACCACCTCCCTGAATCTTCCTTCTATATAAGTGCAGGGGGCCACACGGCCCCCGGCAGCCCCAGGGACCACTACCTTCCCAAGGCAATCATGAAAAAAAGAAAGGGGGGCTGTTTCTGACCCCTGTAGCCCCTGAGACCTCCACATTCCCGGGGAGCCAATGATGGCCCTGTGGACCATCGCCCTCGCCAGGGCCAGCTCCTGCTATGTCCCAGGGTACCCACCCCTGGGATATAGCTGTTTGCTTTGTTTGCTGGAAGTTGACAGCTCCCCCCAAGCAAATGCAAATAAAGTCTGATTTCTGCAAGTTAAAGCTGTCAAACAGCTCTCACTTGCATAAAGCAGAGTTTTAATCTGTCTTCATATTAAAAGGACTAAAATCAACCGCTAAATTCAATAAAATTAATCTATGATAAAAAAAACTATAATTCATAATTACCTTACACGATTTTGGTTGATTACATAATCGAAGGGAAAAACCATAACAATTGTATTAAATCATGAACAGACCAAAATGAGCCATTGAAATGTACCAGACCAATCTACAATAGAAACCATCAATCATACTTAGGTTACTTATTGTTTAGTTAAAACATATAGTAGAGATCGTGATACCGAATGATTTGGTACTGCAGGAGTAACTATTTTTCCTGTTTCTCTTTCATATTCACAGCATTTACATGTATATGTAAAAAGGTGATTAACTTGCAGTTTAATTGTGTATCTTCTGGATTAAGACTGCAAATAATTGCTAACCTACACGTGCCAAAAACCTTTTTTTAAGTAAAGCAACCAAGGCTTGCATTACCATGGGGCAGATGCATATTAGGTGTATAAGGTCTTTTTTTGTCTCAACTCCACATGATCTGCACCATATGGGGCCCTTATATTTCCATGGTGGTAGGTCAACAGGGGCTGGAAGACTGCCTAAGCGGAGTGCCATCAACATTCGCTGAATGAAGAATGAAAATGTGTCGTCTAAATATCGCGCTGTTTTCACCCTGTCAGAATTGTTGATAACCATCCTGGCGTGTGTTCAATTACTGAAGATGTTCTTGTCGTCCATAACTGAATGGAATTTTTCAGCTCTGTTAACCTCTTTCTTGAAGATTAAAAAGATAAGTTATTTTCCCGGAGAGCTAACAAGTCAGTCTGTTTCAATGAAGAAAAAAGATACTTATGATAGCAGGAAGGAAGGTCATTAGCCAGGGCAGACCATAGAGCTTTACTTAACGTATAGCCCTGTGGAGCTGCTACTTTGTTCCAAGATTTTATTGTGGCATATTTTCTACCCAGCAACTGGTGGACAAATTCCAGGTGGACTTGTGCAGGAGAGGCATTTTTAGGGAGGCCGAATACTGCCTTTCACATTTTGGTTTGGAGATTGTCCAGGAGCAATGGGTCTTTTTCTTGCAGGGCAACACTTGCATATGATATTGTCAGTAGGACTTTGGTTCCCACTATGGAAAGGAGAGGGTTAAAAGAAGGAACATTCAACTTTTCTCACAGGATACAAAATGCGTGATTTAGAGCCTTTATTTTCCTTACTATATAGTGTTTATGTTCCATGAACTTTACCTTATTGTCAAGGTGGAGGCCTAAGTATTTATAAGATTTGACTTTTTGAGTTCAGTGTCCAGGTGGATCTTGAGTGGCTGTGCAGCTCCATTTGAGACCCCCATTTTCCACTTCGACGGCGCTGCCTGGTTTGAGTCTTTTTTTTTTACTCAGACCAGTCCACAGCGCTGGCTAATGTCATTCCTTAAATAAGGCACGCGTAGGAATGGCGTTAGCCGGCGGTGAAAGTTTTTACGCAAACCAGCGCCAGGGCCTCAATGTATTCCTCAAGTGCTTAACGCTAATATCATAAGTGCTAGGTGGTTAGTGGTCATATTGAAGCCCCCTCTGAATCCTGTTTGGTTAACTAGCACTAAGTTATTGGCATTCAACCATTGCATTAAGTCTTGTAGGATCAAGGACGTGTAATACTTGGCTTGGTGTTTATTAGTGATATAAGCCTATAATTTGCCGGAATTAGTCATTCTCTACCTTTAAAAACTGGGTGTATGATAGATCCTTCACAGCTCTTTGGGACAGAGCCTGTGACTTCTCTGTATAAAGGCAATAGCACGCTTTACCAGTACTGAGGGTCCAATGTAATGAGAGAAATCCTGATATCTGAGTATGGAATTGTGCCACAACCTAAGCTTACAAACTAGCCCCAGAAATTTTTGAACAGAAGGTATCTGGTCATTCCAAGGTGATGTGACACTAGTGGATCTCAACTTTTTCATACCCAAGATATACTGCAAATATCGAATGGCTAAAGTTCCTTTATTTACTTACATTTCTGTGAAGAACAGTTCCAGAATATGTAGGCATTGATCAAAGACCTAATGATCCCACATATCTCTCTAAAAAACAGTACTTCACTTGTGTGGGTGGAAGTATCTCTTGCAATAAAAAAGATATTGAAATTCAAGATAGAATCAAAGATTATGATTTTCAATTTACGGCTGTAGGAAGCATTTAGTCGACATGTAAACCTACCAACATGGGATATTTCTGAAAATTTGAAATCCAAGACGCATTTACAGTGCAGTGGCTTGTATTAATCATCCACTTTTCCTTAGTCAAGATCCTTGGCAAATGTCAAACTATGAATACAACGTTGTATTTCAACCAGGGAAAGTATTGGAATCTGCATAAATCAACAACAAATTCTCCCACCAAGAGTCCCCACAGTTCTTGTGATTAAAATTACATCACCTCTTCTGTGGGTTAGTCTCTCACCACTGATAGGAGAGACATCAAATGCAATGTTGAAAGTTCAAGATTGTCCCTTTGTATTTCATTTATTCTAGTGATGTGGTTAGCTGTAGTGCTTCCATACTTCTGTCAATACAAACAGCACCCCATTTCTGTGGGTGGGCCTCTTGGCTGCAACAGAACGGTCCCCATGATATAAAGTGGAAACACCATGATTTTACCTTTGAATTTCCATCATTCTGAGGAAATGTCTAACTGTGTTATTTAAACCAGTGGTTGGCATCACAAAGGAAAATCTCCCAACCTCAGACATTCTGAAAACTAGACACTTGGCAGATTTCAAAGTCTGTGACGTGTGTATATTACTAAGCACCTGATTTAGAGTTTAGTGGACAGGGTATTCCATTGCAAATGTGATGGAGTAGCCTGTTAACCAAATCTTCAGATCACACACCTCACTTAGAGTCTTGCAGACTGTAAGTATTCCATCAATGGAGCACCAGTTGGCTCCATCAACTGAATACTTCCTCTGAATAAACAATCATGTACTTTACACCACCCACCCAATTTAGAGTGGATAGTGTAAATCTTTTTTCCTGTCTGTCACCATCAGGAAACACCTTACGGTACCGGAAGTAAATAAAGACAATGATGACTCCCCCTATCCAATTGAAAACTCCCAGGTTGCCGGGGGAATCAGTTTTTTTTGTTTTTCAAAAACAAACTTCCACTTTGGGAGTAAGTTTTTGAAAAGCTAAACAATCTTGAAAAGTTTGACAACAGGCTGTTGTGGTTGATTGAACTGTCTGTCAATCTTTTCGTACATTAACAGGAACCACAATGACAGTGGTTCCTATCAATGTAAAGAGAGGTAAATCAAAATTTGGCAGGGGGAGGTCCCTTTGGATTGCAGAGGTAGTATCCTCTACCCTTCCTGATGGAGTAAGCTCTGTATCAAGCCATTAGTGTTCTTACCAATGATGCCTTAAAAACATCAGAACTATGCCTAAATATATTCTAATTCCCCAAGGAATGGCTACAGTATTGGATCCAGGAACCCATAACATCCGCATGACCCTTCCAACCAGGGAATTTTCAGAAAACGAGTTATTTTTTAAATTATTTTGTCCCTTGTTAATGCTGAACATTCTGTCAAGCAATGATTGCAACAGAAGTAGTACTTTTGGAAGGAAGAGACACTCCTCTTTCCTATGTTACCTCTCTCTAGAGGATCCCGGCTCCAGCAGTACCACAGAAGGGCGATCCACAAGCAGGGCATACACTAATTCTCCATCAGTGAGTTTGATAGGGTGGGAGTGCCCATCCACATGTGTAACCAATCATTGCCCTGAACAAGTATCATAACAATCTGCCCCACTGAGGTAGGCAAATTCCAGCATGAAGTAAATTTTCTTACTGATAAGAGAGCATTGTAAATACGTCTTTGTGTTACTTCCTTGAAGAGTGGGCCAGAGTGCTCTACTCTGTAACGTGTTTGCTATGAATACAGTGTTTTCTTTTGGTAACTCCTCAATATATTTAACCTCATCCTACATTTTGGTATAAATACTCTTTGAGATGTAAAGTCTTTTTGCCAATTTCACATAAAAAATAGACCTATTGTCTTCTTGATATAGTTTTGTCATATTTTGTTCAACATGTCTCATATTAATATAGAGATGTCTGCAGTGTTTTCGATGATTATGGCATTACGAAAAATCGCTTATGTTGTGTGGTAAGAGAGGGAGTAAGAGATTTCTTTATTATGCTTTATGTATTACAGTCTGCACTCTCATTACCAAGATTCATCTCTGTTAAAAATTAGCATAATTTGCATGGTGTAACCCCTCATTTTTACCTTGATTGTTTTTTCTGGTTGTAGAACTCTGTGCACTTACCCCTGCTATTGAGTTGTGATGTGCCTGTACCCCGCCTTACAACATGATGAAATTGGCCTATCTCTAATTAGCATATTTTACTTACCTATAAGTCCATAGTATATGGTACCTAAAATGTACCAGGGGACTGAAAATTAAACATCGCCAGTGAGCTGCACAAACCTTATGCAACTATTTGCAATGATAGGGCAAACATGACTGAAAGACCGCCAAGTGTAACACAGTGATGCATATTTTAACTGTCAATTGGGCCTGTCTTACGAAACCCTTTATCTCTGACCTAAACCCTCCTTTTCAATATGAATAAATCAGACCTAAGGAGGCCTTACTGCTAACTAATGCAGGGTGCATAGTATTTTACAGTGAAAACGCCCAGTGGGCTATTCCTGCTGTAGCACGATTAGCAGTCCCATAAAAAAAGCATTGGAATGCAATGCTAAATACAAAATTGCCAACTACACTTAGGAAACAGTTACAGAGTTTATTCTTGGACTTTTTGAAATAATTATTGCATACACAGTTAATTGGTAAATTTAGATTTATAATCAATAGTTCAGAACAAGTACCTGTCGAAAGCATTTAGAAGCCTGTTTCCATGACCTTCCAGCTGTCACTCAAATATTAATAACCCCTGGAATGAGGTGTGAACATGCTCCCAGAGCTAAGACAAAGGCCTTTGGTCGGGAAGGTGTTCTGTTTCTTCAAAAGGCTAACTAGATGGGCTGTGGTCAGGAACTTAACTTCAGATGGTCTACCCTGTCACAGACAGGTGAAACTAACCACTGGGCTCCCCCGTTCATTTGTCCCCCAGGGCCAGTCAGGCACCAGACCCAGTGGGAAAGGAGCTGTTCCCAGAACCAGTTTTGGGAGAACGAAGAAGAGTGGTTGCTCATTTCACTGCCCACAAATCTAGGCTGGACACAAGAACTCTGAACGTGGGAAGAACGGTTCTCCCACATTGGTTTCTGGAAGAAAGGGGCACCCTGGGAATGGTTGCAGAAAAATACACAGGAAGTCCTGCAAAAGTGTTTAGGGTCACCTCTGGGAATTTTTATCCCATTGGCTAGGGAGTAACCACTGTGGTAGTCACTGGGCATTCATGTGGCATCCAAAGTATCCTCCACAAACCACTTGTACCTACATATAACCAGTGGCGGGCCTAATACAATGCCTATACTAAAATATTTAGGTACAGAGTGATCTGCTAGATCATTACTACAATCAGCATCTTCCAACAATAGCCTTGAAGTTCTTCCTCACAAATGTTAAAAATGTGGACTTGTGTGGTGGCTAGTCCCTCACTAATACAAATAACATATTTGTTTATGCTACTTTTTATATCATAGATATGGGGCGCCTTGAAGTGCAAGTGATACTAAGTATAAGGCTACTCGATTTGATCAGATTTTTATTAGTAAATATGTGACCTGACCAAGCTTAGATTAAAACATCTGACTCGCAGGATTCATCCACTATGCAGGATGTATAGAAAACCCATGAGCTTTTTTCATTTGCTGTGAGCATCTCAGAAAGACATGCAGTGAAAGCCAGACATCTTCGGGTAGGCGTCACAATTAGTCTGATCACTAAAGCTGAAAAAAACATCAGATCACAGGAGCACATACAGCCTTTCCCTCTGAGCAGAAAAACTACCATAACAACCAAACTGGCAATAAAAAACAACCGGATTTAGAGTTTAGTGGAGAGGGTTACTCTGTCACACATGTGACGGATATTCTGTCCGCTGTATTACAATTCCATTATAGCCTATGAAACTTGTGATAGGGCGGACTGTCACGTTTGTGATGGAGTAACCCGTCCGACAAACTTTAAATCAGACCTTCTGTGATATTCATTTCCAGTTGTGAATGGCTTTTAAAATAAATACTGTGATTGACTCTTTGAACAGCAACACCATGCTTGATGCCATGAGTGAAGGCTACGCATTAACCCTTGACAAATAGCAATGTTGTCTGGTCATTTGAGCACAAGCACCATGCGCATGATGCCTTGAACATGAAGGCAGCGCATAAACTCTTGCGTGAAGTATCAATTTAATCTGGCCCCATATTTTGACAATGCTACAAAGGAAACATCCTAATTGGCTATACATTGTGTTATATATAGGAGTCATTTTAACTACAAGTCTCTGAGCCAGGGTTTGTTAATTCGGTTTGTTTTCAGTTTAACTGCAAATTTGTGAAAAGGTGTGATTTTCAAAACCTATGTAAGAGTAGGGCACGCGGGCTGGGGAGGTATGTGTTTGAATGCTAAATACAAATAAATTATGTGATCTCAAAATCCAGTCCAATCTGTTAATGGTAGGCCTGAAACAATGGGAGCATCAAGGAACTGGCACTAATGGAAGCGTGACTATGTAATTCATGTCCAACACTGAGATATGCATTAATAATTAGAAACACATTGACAAAATTGCATTTTCGAGTCGATGCTACCAAGGTACGGCTCCTTCTCAGAATGTTTTTCCTTATTCCAGGAACAAAACATATTTTTACAACAGTTAAACGAAAATAAAGTCACTTTTTCAGCACTAGAAAATGTATTATGCCATTGCAGCAATTACTGTTGGTTATTAAAATAAGTCAAAGTCTTGTTTTTTTGCAGTTTCTTTTTGCACAGATACAATAAGTGGTGTTTATGCCAACAATAAAGTATAACATTTCCAGGAATTCTGCCATTCCGCATAGATTTGCACTCAGAGGAGCCAATCTATGCGGCTTTCCAATGTAATGCAACGACGCTGTACTAATACAACCGATTCTCTGAATAGAATCATAAAATAATATTTGATTACTAAATTACACTTCATAGATTACCTCCTACTGGTTCACTGCATGCTTTATTATAATAATGCTTCATTTTTATAAAAACAACAGAGTGAATCTAGCCTGCTGGTTTGTCACTTAGCATGAAGATTTTGTTTTATCTGTCTTTTGATGTATAGGTATGACTGCACATGAACATAGTGAGTAGAGGAGCTTAGCTGAGAATGAAAAGCAGAAAATAAAGTCTCTCCTGAGTTGTTTGACATAAAATAACGACGACACTCCATACCAATATGAAAGGCGACCAGAGCTAATTGAAGGTAGTGGAGAGTAAAACAGAATGAATTTTTTTAAAGAGTTTGGAGTGTCTGAGTATTATGTCGTCCATCTACAAGTGAATTCTGTACTTTTTATTGTGAGGGTATGATTTGGACAAACATCTAAAACTGTGTAATCTGATTAACATTGGCATTTTCTTGCCCACTTTTCAGTCAGGTGCAAAATTCATATGATGTTTAACAGAACCGGTGAGATCTAAATATGCATTTGCAAAATGAAAATTGCGGTAAAGGAAATTCCCTCACAGTATGGCGGTACTACTGCGTGAGCTTGTAGCCATTACATGATGGGTTGACCTGCAAAGTTTGGTGACCATCCTCTAACTCGAAGGCTTGTGGGTATTGACCAAAGGTTGGAAGGTAATCCTTTTCCTGAAAAGCAATAGAGATGTACTCCTGTCAAGATAAAACTTGGGAGGAAAGGTGATGGGCATGTAAACGGAGGAGTTGTACAGAAGGGTATAATATTTATCTTTTGAAAAAATAAAGCAATTCAGGTGAATCCAAAGCTGCATTAGTGTGAGAGTATTGCATGATGTTTGCATGTGAGTGTTCCTCGTGAACAGTTTATGACGGTAGTCCTGGAATTCAATAAGAAAGATCAAATACACTCAAAATACATGACTTGTCCTCTGTGAGTACATTTCTAATTTTGGCCATGGAAGGTGCAAGTAAATTATAGATCACATTGACAAATGGATTTCAATGGATTTTACTGGTAAGTAATAAACATGAGTTGGAGTTTTTACCTCTCCTGGATGAGCCAGTGAATACCTACAGAGACTTGAGGTCACATTTCCCATTATTTCAAGCAATGACGTGCAGCAAGGGAACATATTGCATTGCAATCATCAACGGCAGGGAGCAGAAATGTTCCATAATTACAAAGATATGGAGTAGTTCTACTCCCACCTTACATCGGTGCAGTGTGTGCTTCATAGCCTCATCACATGCACCATAATGCAAAGGTGCCTACATTACAGAGAGGATTTGTTTTGTACAGGAAGGCATTCCTGTGCAAAAGCAATCCCAAGAGACATTTTCCTCTTTCTATGTGGAATGCAGAATGTATAAAGTATATAAAGAAGAAATAACAAAGATGCCATCAAATGGGAGCCATACAGATTCAAACCTTTTGTAAATGTTGAATTGTATCAAATCCATCGGTGGATGGACAGGAATGCCCATGTCCACCCATGGAATGCCTTCCTGCTTGAAATGCGTTGTGTTACATTTCTTCACAAAGCCACTCAAGGAGATGTAAATCTCCCCTCGTGTGGCTTTGTAACCTGAATTTAGGAATTGCACTGCCATGACACAGGGGCAACACAACTCCTTAATGAATCTGGCCCTTGATGTACATTCAAATCATTCTCTGGCTTTCGGTCTGGGTTTGATAATGTAGTTATCTAAACAGGACTATAGTTACCCTTATACATCCAGGTTGGCCACATATTTAAGGAGCTGTGGTTGTTCAGGGTTAGTTCAGAATTCACTCTATTTAATCTCCTTTGAATTAAACTCTACATGTACAAGCTCTGTATAACAATAATGGGTAGAGGGCCCCTCACATATCTGTGAATACTGCATTGGATGCAATATTTGAAGAACGTCAATTCACAGGACCATAACTGGTCTGTCCAAACAAAAGATGGGACATACAAATAAGGACAATATGGAGAGATCATCTTAATACCAATACTATGGGATCTTTTAGTTTAATGTCCTAAAATAATATATACTTATACCAGCTCTGAAGAAGTCCCCTGGAGGGATGAAACACATTGACTACAGTTTGGCTATAGTTTTAAGAAGTTGTTGGATGTAGACAATGAATAAAGAATGTATATTTTTAACCATTTCATGAAACGTCTTGGAGTTATGTGAAGAAGTCCACATTAATTTCACATTGAAACTATTTTGTGTCTTCTTTATCCATTATTGTTATATGAAGTTTTCATGCTGAGCTATATGAGTTGATAATGTGGATTTATTCTATTGAGGAGTATGTGGTGGCTGGTCTCCCGGACTTGTGTACCAAGACATTTGCTGTTTTCTTAGACTTTGTTCACTGATGCAATACATGTGATAGGTTTTACCTAAGCCATCACCGTGCAAATCATGTGTTGTCCACATGCACAAGCTACCGGCAGTCCTTAAACCCGGCCATTGCCTTACTTTCATAAAGATATTTTTTATCTATATATCGGTTGACTTGTTGTTAAGTATTATATTATAGTCAAATACAGTAAATGGTGCAGTAATATTTGATCAGAAATACTGTTTAACACCATTTCCATCCTGTAGGGAAGAAAGGGTAAATTTATTATATTTATGTTATTTCTACTACTTCCAGGGCATAGTAAATGGCCAGTCAGCCTGCACTGTACTGTACTTACTGACTTAAATTCTCAGTTAGCTGGCCAAAACACTATGTCAATTCAAAGACAGTAGACTAGTGAATGTTATCAAAATTACTCATGTCAAGGCAGTAGACAACATTGATTGCAATTCCTCTTTTGATCCTTCTTATGTAAACATTATATTTAATAAAATATGTACTGATAATCATTATTACTCCTAGTATGGATCATCATCATCATCAAATTCCTAGCTACATGACTTAAAACATACCTGGAACACAGGATAGTTTATTGCAAAGTACTAAACACTTTGAATTTCGTAAATGATCGTCCTCTTTTTGCTACTGATGCCTCAAGCTACTTTCCTGTACTCAATCCTTTTCTGACCTCAATAAAAGTCCACTTTGGAGTGAGGTGGTTTCTGAGAACAATATCATGGATGTAACAATAAACAGACCTTAAGTAACGATGGAGGTGACATTCTACCAGTTGAGGCTTACGGGAGTAAAAGGGGCAGGGCGGTGTGTGGTGGTGGTTTCCTTCCTCGACGCACCACTCTGCACCTCTGGCTCCAGTACTTTCAGGCACAGGCTCCCAGCCTGCTCTGCAGCCAATTCCAATACTGCTTGGATTGGACGGAGCACCCTGGCTGGGCACTTCAAGGCAGAATGGAAGCCTCTGCCTGCTCTCTCCAACCTGGCAACACAGTGCTGGGTTGGAGAGAGCCCTGTGCGCATGTGTGATTGGCTGGCCCAAGACAGCAGGCCAAACATGCATGCGCACGGAGAGGGAGTGCTGTGCACTCCTCCTTCGTCTATGTCATCGCCAATGGCTTCACCCCTTTTACAATAAAACCATAATAAACCTAGTTCATTCTGGATTTATTGTAAAAGGTTTGCAGCTGCTTCTGCTGGCGGGGGTAGACGCGCCTCCGCTATTGCAGAGGAGCAGCACCTGCATTCTACATTTTTGCCCTAGACTTCAGCTTCACAGTAGATGCTGATTCAATGCTGCCATTCAGGTTCCCTTGCAGCCCAGCTTTTATTGCTGGAGCATAAGGCAGGTTGGCTGTTTGTGCAGGGATCCAGAGTCATACTGAGTTCGAGCTGAACCTATGCTCTCTATCTTACAAATCGATGAATTTGCTATATATGAAAGTGCTTTGGAGGGAAGCTAAGCAAAGTGAGATATCTTTACAGGTAAACTCTTAGTAAAATTAACTTGCTTTCGGGCTTATGAATTGTTTACAAAGGCATGCTTAGTTTGCTGTCAAAAAAGAAAACGAAGCTGCAGCAAAAAGAAGTGATACACCAAAGAGCCTTCTTATCCCCCTTTGTTGCCCTTTACTCAAGAACAGTTATAGGAGATTAATGACAGGGCAGTTTCAGCAACCCTACAAACAGGCAAAACTCATGATTTTTGTATCCTATTGATGATCTCTCTAAGATGCCTTGCAGGCATATAAAGCTTCCAGAAACAGTGAAAACAATTTTAATAGAGAATGCAAGGAGACATATAAAACATTTTTCCCTCAAATCATGGGCAAAAGGTTTCCCTGTGGAGTGGTTTGACTCAGAGTTCCTACAAGGTATGTAAGTGAACACTTTAATGGTCAGCATGACTTCCTATCTAGCTATTGAGGACTGCCATCCATCTGATCCTGAGGATAAGAATCTAGGGAGGTCACTAAGATTGCTTATGCATTCCAGATCCTACTGATCAAATAAATGCTCTGAATGAGAGGGTAAAATATGGCAACATTATACTGATTTGCTGTGGGGCAATGGAACATTAGGTGCATTACCTCTCTGCAACCACCTTTATTATTTGAGCTACTGCCCCATTCTCTGGGGCAAACAATATGAACTTATGCCATATTGTAACTTTTCAGACATCAGCCATGCAGCTCCCTCTTAGATCTATTTGAAAGGGGTTAAACAGACTCAATGTTAATGCTCTCAAAAACAACAACATAAGGGTTTTGGCAGAGCGGTTTGTAATGGCACTGCCATTGTTGTATGCTGTTTTCTTTTTAAAATCCCAACCTGCCACACTCAATCATAGCAGTAACCAACAGGCTCCAAAAACCTGACAACTAAAGTCAGACAAGTATTAGTGGGAGGAAGGTTACAGCTGCTTGCCAAAATAAAGGTTAAATGTCATTGATAAATTGTTTTAATTATTACATCAGAGTATTATGATCTCAACTTCAGTTACAGTCCTCCTTCTTCTTAGTTTCTTGCACTCTCATTCCCAAAACAGCTGTTTGAAAACAGGTTTTTGTGGCATACTTAGCCGTATGGGCAGAATGCAATAACCAGAGTACCTCAAACCATACTTGGTTCTGTTTGTAGTACAAAAACAGTCAGGAAAATGGAAGCTTATCCTGGACCAAAAACAGATTAATCAGTTTCAAGAAATAGTGATTTGCAGGATGACATCTTTAGAAAATGTCATTCTTGTAGCATTTACTATGATTGTTTGAAGTTGGATCCACAGGATGTTAGTTTCATGGTTCCCTCTTCTGGAAGCATTTGCTGCATGTTCTCTGTTGGGCTTACAGGGTTCTCAAACACCCTGTTGTGGACTTCCTCATCAATTGATAATTCACTTTAATTAAGACTGAGCGGTTGGCTTTTCAAAATCAGGCAAGCTCCAAAGAGTTGGCTTTTTGTATTACTGTGATCTGTAAACATTTCTACTAGACAGTGTTGCTGTAACATTTTCATCTTTCACAGGAATCAATGCTCATCCAGCCGGATGGATCTTCGGACCCTGCTGCAGAGTGTGGCAGAACCATTAACACAATTTAATTTCTACCTAATTAAATACACACAATGTCCAATGTGGCCATGAAGGAAAACTCCAGTCAAAATGAAGTTAAGGGGTTTATTACAAACTCATGCTTAAAGTCATGTAGACAATTCGCAAAACCAAGTTATAAAGATACATAAAGACTGAGGGCTGACCAAGGCCGCAAAATAAATTTAGGTGAATTTACATAAAAGAATTAAGCATTCAAGAAGAACTTTACATGTCCTTAGCAACGATATCTGTGATACAGAAAATAAGCATTGGTCAGAATTAGCAATCATCGATCAAATCAATTTAGTAGATTCATAAATTTAGCTGAGCACAGGGCAAATCCCTACTGTTGCCCAAATCAGGGAAATACATGCAAGCAAAAGCCAAAAGGATAAAAAGGACAAAAATAATTTGAAAAAAGGAAATCTCTGGCAAAAGATAGCTAACCAAGGTGGGCAAAAGATAGCTAAAAAGGGAATGCGTCAGCATGTCAGAAACTTGATCAAGAGTCTTTCAACAGGGGATAGGAACATTTCTAATGGCCATATTTACAAGCCCCTAGCACACCTTGCACCACATTAGCATCATTTTTTTATGCTAAGGCTGTGTTAAGGAGGCCTTTTTCCCACACCGTATTTACAAAGTGTTGCAATGCTTGTACCAGGCATAATGTATGCGTAGGGCGTCCCAATGCAGGGAGGCCTGAAAAAATTTACATTTCACTGCACGATTTATTTTGTCATTTTTGATGCCTGCTGAGAGCAGGTGTTTTAAATGATGCACCCATTTTAATCAGTGGGCCTCCCTGTGCTTTGCTGCACTAGTGTCAACATTTTTGATGCTAGTGCAGCAAAGCGCCACAATAGAGACAAGAATTTTTACACTATTTTCCTAACGACTGCAATCGTGCACCATATTGTAAATATGGCACAACCATGGTGTTTTTAGGTGGGGCAGGGGTGACGGAAGAAAAGTTGTGCATCAGAACTGATGCACCATTTTCCTGTAAATACGCTCCTAAGTTTCAATGGGACATTTCAAAGGGGCAAGCACATAAAGGAAGATACCTCTCCAAGAGGCTCAACATACTGGATTCTTCATCTGCAAAGATTCTGGAACATTGGGGATCTGACAGAGTCCAAAAAAACACCACTACATTTAAGTTCACTAAATAATTCTATTCGCTCCAAAAAGCAGTCCACATTATGTTGAAGAGCATCATTCAATAAAAATCAATCACATGACTCCAGGTTTAAAAAAAAAATGTCATTCTCAGGTCTGTTCATTCATTGGAACATCTTCCATCTGTGTGACTCTATGCAAGTTTTAAATAATTGTATTTAACGGCAGACCAAGGTCCACTGTGTTCCATTCTCACAGACAACATGATTCATTCTATTTATGTCTAAACGGTAGGGCCTATTAGCAATATCTATTCTTGTCATGAGAAATAAGTCTGAAAAAAGCTCATATTATGAAAAAAATCAACATTTCCTGGACAGCTATGAATAACAAAACAACATGACTCACGTAGGCTAGCACAAGGTAAATATAGCAATACATTTAAATATTATGTTTTAATATCCACACTTTAATATGCAAAGTTATTAATTCAATGTTAACAATGCTTCATTAATATGCATGCCACATTAATTTTGAACAAAAATGTACTTCATTGAGTTTAATATAGGGGTAAATTTTTTTCATTCTTGCACACATTTTTTATTCATTATTCATTAGAAATTCAATATTGTTTCAATATATTACGTTAGTCTAGAGTCTAAAATACATTATAATATCAATTTAATAATGGTACCATGATTTAATTCAAATACCAAGTAATTCAAACTCTGCAATGTAAATGAGTGCACATTTAAATTGCATTTAAGTGCAGCTGTTACATTTAAATTGCTAATGTTTTGATTAACATATGTCTTTTGTGACATGAGGGACAACACCAAAACTTGGACTACATCAACCATTAATTAGATTTTTCTTCCTTGTCCAGCTCTTGGGATAGTCAACGTCTCCTTATTACCTTCCAAGGTTATATACTTCCATAGACATTATTTGAAATGTTCTTGCAGTATTAACCCTCAGAGTATGATTGGTAGCCATTAAAGTGTTTAGAAGCCCAAGACTTTCCTCAGGCTTGGTGGAACTTCTTACTGTTAAGTTCTTAAAATAGTTTCACCTAAAGATGTCCAGTAGTTAGTTTTTCTGTACCACACATGGGATTTACCTTTAGTTCCTAAAGAAGGATTCCTCCTTTGAACATGTGAAAACCATTGCTATATCTTTTTCACTCCAAAAACGTGTTCACTTCAGTCCACAACCTCAGAAAGATGTTTGAGGTAAATAGGAGACTTTGAAAGAGTCTCAAACCTTAGCTTTACTCCAGACCAGGTTATCGTTTACACTGGATCATGCTTTCAACTGCAAATCAAATTAAAGCTTAATTTACAACAAGCAGTTGTATTATAAGGTTTTTTTATTTACTCAATGTCAGAAGAGCATTATCCATGTATTTGCAATTCAATGTTTACAAATAGATCCTCTCCGTTTTTTTTCTTTACATGTAATGCTACTGTTAAGGTAAAACACCATTGAGCACCACTTTTAATAGGTGGAGGAAGGACAGGGTAAGCTTAACCTGTTGGCGTGAGGGAGGTGACAAGAAGGCAAGGGTGTGTAGGTGATGATGACCTTCCCTATGGGGTTGGAAATTAAAATGATGTTTAAATTCTATTCAGATCACACCCTCCCTAGAGACTCTCACTATGTTTAGAAGGATCATCCTCTCATGTTTATGAGAAATACACAGGTGCGCAATGCATTGTGGACTGAATGTTGCATGGAAGGTACATGACACTGTTCTTTGATAAATCATCTATTCCCCTTTTACAAATTGAAGTTTATAGCTACAACTGTTTAGCATTTTGACAGGTAGATATCTGTGTTATTCACAATCACTCTGCCTTGATCATGACAATTATTTGGGCAAATTCCACACTGACAGGAATTCCCTTTATGCAATCACATGTAGAGGGATAAACAATCTACACCAGAAGGGAATTTTACTGTTTTAATTCACCATCAACAGTTTCTATTTATTTGAATTAAAACATATTAGCAATCATATGCCAAATATATGGGTAGTATTCAGGTACATCTATGGTATTTCTAACTGAAAATGTCATCCACTTTTACCCCCAATTAGTGTTTACGATTATAAGTATAAGTGATGTTAACATAATACATTTACCTTGTTTCTTTCTGTCATTTTCTCAGCTGATTTTGAGAGATTACTGGCGTTGAAGCAGAAAGAATTAACACATTCTGAACCTGAACAATTTGTCTACATAATACCAACCTCATGCCCATCCTGAAATTTGTAAACTTGGCTAAAACTAGAGCATGACCCACTAAAAAAATGATTCGAAGAACCAACCACCTTAACAAATTGAAATAATATTATAAACATACATTTTGGAGATCTTGAATAGTGGACTAAATAAATCTTCAGATTTCAGTAGGAAACTGACCAGGAAAGGAACTTAGGCATAAAAAGGCCAATGCAAGGAAGAAAGAAATACAAGCACTCAGGCTGCAGGAGGATCAACTGAAATTCAGAAAATAGCTGAACTTAAAACTACCTGCACAAAAACATGTATGAATCAGAATATCGTAAATGGAAGACCTAAACTACAAATGGTCCTCTGTGAACTCTAATAGAGGAAACTAATCATTGGGCTCTTAAAACTATTTGTTACATTTCTTTCTCTTTCCTTCTCAAGTCTCGTCTTTGTATACTCTTGCAGTGGTCACGCTGGATGCATAAAGACAGATATCAATAACTGAAGAAACATTTTTTTCTATGATAGAATAATGTTTAAATGTATTTGTAAAGCAGTTTGTACTGTATCTCTGAGATGTAAGGCATGACCTACGTAAGGTATTGCTAGCACTGGAAAGGTGTGAGGAAAGGTTGAGTCTAAGGATAAACAAACCCAAATCATACATATTTACCTTGAGATACATAGTTGATCATATGGATTCGGCTCGTCCACTTTTGCCTTTGTTGTGGCAACAAGCTACGTAGGTGTTATGTGGAAATCCAGGTGCATCAGTCTGATGCAGACTCTGTAGTAGGTAATCTGACCAGAGCTATGTCAAACATACTGGAGTCATTAATGTTTTGGAAGATTCTACAAGCATTTGTGGAGAATACAGTCACTTTACTGTATTATCTGTATTTCTGTGTGGTCCTTCCATTGTCATTACACAAAACAGAATTAAGCAAAATAAATAGGATAAGATCTGATCTTATCTGGGCAGGACACAGACACAAGACGGATTACGTTCCCTAGACCTCTAACTGTATTAACATATTATTTTACCACTGAATTGCAATACGTGACACAATTGCTGAATGAGTCTGATCCACTTAAACACCCTATTTTCTAAATATTTCGAATACCACACTGGTCATGGCACAATGTTTCCATGCCAATGTAAAAGCGTTATGACAATTTTCCAGCACTAATTATAGTGGCTAAACATTGTTGTTTTAGGACCCTAACAGACACTCATAGAACAGTACATGTTACCCAGGACCTATCACTGCCCACTTTTAAATCACTGTCCAAGTAGAAGTAATGACGGCTTGGTTAAAACAAAAGTGCTAACACTGGGAGACTTAGGGTCTGATTTAGAAATTGACAGAAGGGTCACAATGGTGACAGATATCCAGTCTGCCAAATTCTAGATCCAATAGGATTAAAAGGCTTCAACAACAGGTTAGAACTTAATTTAATATACAAAACAAGACCAAAACATCAAAAATCCAATTAGTAGAACTTGAGGTATGCATTTTTAAGTTATAAACTGTAAAACAGTGCCAACTGAAGCCATCTGGTTGCACTGGACCAGGAAAAAGTCAAAAGTTAAGGTCAACTGTGATGGAGTGCTGGCTTGCTACAGGCACCCCACTGGGCCCACTGAACAAAAGCTCCTTAAGTCCGGGTTGTGGAGTGATGCATCATTTCCAAAGCATGTATTAGAGGGGATGCATCACTTTTTCCCACGCAACAGCAGTGATGCAACTCTTTTGAAGTACGGTGAAGCTGTGGTGTGAGTTCCTTCTGCAGTGATATCAAGGAGGTGAGGTGTAGTCGATATGATGCATCGGTTCCAATGAGCACAGAGACTGCGGTGAGGAGTTTTGGCATTGTCGAGGCTGTTGTCGACCGGCATCGAAGGACTTTGCACCAAGAAAAGCAGTGCACTACTTGTTCTGAGGATGATGCACTGGTGACGAGATATGAGGTGCAGTGTTCATGCGATCTTGGTTATGCTGGTTCCGACCAGCATCGATGCATGGGTTTTCTCCACGTACCAGCAGTCATGTGTCAGTTCTGCTCCTGCAGCAGAGGTTGCATCCGTTCCACTAGAGCAAGCACCTTAGGCACACTTGCAAGTGTCCAGGCACAGGGTGGCACCACTTGGTAGGACAAACTCACAGATGGAAGAGTCCAGATGCAGGACCAGGGTAGTTGGAAGTCTGTTATGTCCCCTAAGGCTTCAGATCAGGAGGCCAGCCATCAAGCCCTTGGAGTCACTCCGGGTTCTGGGTTGAAGAGACTCAGGTCCAGTCCTTCTCAGGACCAGGCAAAAGGGCAGTAGAAACTGGTCAGCACAGCAAAGCACGAATACAGCAAACAGCAGTCGAGAAGAATTGCAGGCCGTCAGGGGCACAGCAGTCCTTCTTCTTGGCAGAGTATCCATAGGTCCAGAAGTGCACTGAAGTGGTGATGTCTGAGGTCCAGTTCTTAAACCCAGTGGTACCCTTGATGTGGGGGTGACTTAAAAGACATGTCTTTGATGTTCACAGATGTCCTGCCCTTCCTGCCCTGACTCTAGACTCACTAAATGGGGGTATGCAGCCTTTGTTTGTGGACAGAACACAGCCTATTCTGGTGTAAGTAAGGCTGTGTCCGCTCTTTCCTTACATCCTGCCCAGGATGGCCCATCAGATCAGGATCGATAGCCCATCAAGTCACACCTAAGCTCCCTTTGTGTTTGGATAGCTAGAGGTAGTACACAAAGACCAGCTGTCCCCCACCACAGACATGTGATCAGAGACAGGCAGCAGGCACCAATTGGCTAAGGCCAACTTTCTAAAAGAGGCATTTTCTGAATTCCAATTTAGAATCAGACTTCACCATAAATTAGGATTTTAAGCTGTGACTTCAGAGATACCAAACTCGAAAAGTCTACTGCATCCAGCTTGTGAATTATATTTATAAGATGCAATAAGACAATCCCAATGTTAGCCTATGGGTGGGATACACCTTGTAGTAGTGAAAAATGAATGTTTTTCGCTACCAGGACATGTAAAACTTATAAGTACATGCCTGACTTTTTAAATACTCTGCATCCTGACCTTTACAAGTCCTTACCTATAGCCCCAGGTTGTGTTACTAAGGCTAACCGCGAGGCCTAAAAAGAAAAACATGCAGAAACGTTTGCGTTCTTTGCATTCCTCATTGCCAAAAGACACTTAACTATGTTGTAGGAGAGGAGTGTCGCATCATGGACATCACAATGGATGAAGCAACTCTCTAAGAGGGCAGCAGCTGATGGTAAGCCTTCAATAATATAATGAAGTTGGTACTGCAGTCAGTTACACATAACAGAATAGGATGACTTCCTAAGAAAGTTAGTTAAAAAGGATGAAACTGGACTGCCCTGAAATACATATGTACATCGAACCCAGAGCTAAGAAGATGGGCATGTGTAAAATAGGGAGGTTGTTTCTTCTCAAAATAGCTTGATGAGTACAGGATGGTTGTTCATAAATTGATGTAGTTGGGGAGGGCAAAAGGGGAAGTAATTCTGTCCATAATAATGATTTAGTGGATCACCCCACAACCAGCTGCTTTTACTTTCAATGTTCACAGTTTAAAGAATGCACACACGAAACATGATACACCTGAAAATTGTATGTGGCACATATGGTATCTTTAACAGTTACCGATAATGTTGTTATGGTTTATATGAGTTATGCTCACAAGAGAGTTTGTTTGAAAAACTTCATAAACATATTAAAAATCTATGTATTTGTTTGGCAAGATATTAAATAGAAACGGGGACTGATCAAGTGTGGGAAAAATAGATAAAAGCTAATTAACAATCGTTACATAATGGCTTTTCTTAAAAACCTTGCTCAAATATGTCTGATTAATATCACGAAAACTAGTTTAGACCTGTGAACTTTGCGAATTCCTAAACAGTTGAATAATTATTTTGTAACAGAGTACCATCTTCATATTTGCATTATGGAAATATTCTGCTTTTAACGTGGCTCACGACACAAGCTAAAATAAATAGATTATCTCTATCTGTCAGGAGCTGAACCATTATGCGAGGGCACAAACACACAGAAGCTAGCCAATCGCAACACATGCATATGTACTACGCTCTCTGCACAACCTTCCTTCAGGTGGCTATACCTGCAGCAATATGGTGTGATTCATTCAGTGTCTTGTTCCCGGTACTTCATAATTTTCTGGATGTACTCTCACATTGCCTTTCCTAACACCACTAAAAAATTGCAAGACACCAAGGTTACTTTTTACAGAACTGCACATTTTCCTACAGTAATAGGTTGTGTGGGTTGCATGTTCAGGTCTGCCCTTCCTCAACAGCATATCTGTACAGGAATCCCAATTATCATTACAGCATAAATATATATATGTAGTCTGCAATGCAAAGTGTCACATACTGAACAACCGTCTTGCTGGAGAAGAGTTTGGTGATGGTTGTTTCGTCGGCAAGTTGCATGAACAGTCTGTAAAATAGACAGCTGGTATTACATTGTGAAGAAATGTAAGATTACGTTTCCCAATGCTGTAGGCAACAGTGCGTATGCCATCCATCCGAGACTTCTCAAGCAATATAGCAATTTCTGAATATAACGTCAAAAGAGACTGAATAATGCACACACTTAGGCCCATATTTATACTTTTTGTAGCGCCGCATTTGCGACATTTTGTGACGCAAAAGCGGTGCAAACTTACAAAATGCAATTGTATTTTGTAAATTTGCTCCGCTTCTGCGTCAAATAATGACTCAAATGCAGCGCAAAAATAGTATAAATATGGGCATTAATACGCACTTTTGTAGCGCACACATTTTGGCCCAAATTTATACTTTTTTTAGCGCCGGATTTGCGTAATTTTTTGACGCAAAACCGGCGCAAACTTACAAAATACAATTGCATTTTGTACGTTTGCGCCGCTTTTGCGTCAAAAAGTGGCGCAAAAGCGGCGCTAAAAAAAGTATAAATATGGGCCTTTGTCTTCCTAAAGGTTGATCAGATGTGCACCAAAAATTGGTGAGGAACTGCAGTTCACAACAGAGACAAACACAATTATAAAATGCTGTGCAATGTTGCAAATCGTTGCAGCACAAAAGGGTATATCCGCATAACCTGCTGATGAAGACTCAGAACATGAGGAAGTAAGGCCCATATTTATACTTTGTTAGCGCCGCATTTGCGCCGCTTTTTGATGCAAAAACGGCGCAAATTTCCAAAATACAATTGTATTTTGTAAGTTTGCAATGCTTTTGTGTCAAAAAAGTGACGCAAATGCGGCGCTAACAAAGTATAAATATGGGCCTAAATCTAGTAATTCTGAACAAGACAGGATGCAGTCGGTGCTGCACAGGAAAGGCCCAACATACTGACATCCCAACAAACCATTTCTTAGGTTAATGTGGTTCCTTCGTAATGGCAATATGATTGACAACTTTTTTTCCAGCCCTAGCATGTACTCCATGATGAATGAAGCTGAGAGTCATTTTTTTGCATATAAACAGACACACGTTTTAAATCATACACTGTAAGGACAAAATGTACTTTAATGATGTCTCCTTCATCTACCAATGAAGTACGCAAATCAGAGACTGCCAGTGTTAGGGTCATCATATTATTGCTAATCTCCGTGTACCCATTCTTTATCGTGCTATACACAACCCTGTACCCATCATTGAAACCTATGCCGAAGGCCCTCAACAGTTTTCCTGGTGGTCCCTAGTGCCTTTAATGGTTAGTGTTATACACTAAGGTTTCTGATTGGCTATATTGTTCTGATGTTGGTACAGCACCCCTTCCTTCCCCCTCACTTTAAGCTTGTGTTCTAAATTCTGCACTGTGCCTACGGAAAAACATCATGCTGAATGCTCACACTCACCTTGATTACTGCCTGTGTCTGTGCCTGTAGTTGGGTGGATGGAATACCTGCAAGTTGCATGTGTGGACATGGACATTGGTCAACTTGGGACTATGTGGCTGTGGGCTTTTTAACATGCATTGTCTTGGCGGCTGCTTCGTTCCACTCCCTAACATCTGCTTCTAAGTCGTTCTCTTCCCTCCATCCTGATTCTTCCTCCTAGAGTGATTGTGCATTAAAAGAGGGGATGAAGGGGGTGTTTTAGGGGAACTTAGCCACACCAGTGGGAGGGCTCATCAAGATCAAACCTCCCAGGAGAGATTTTCTCCATTTTGGATTTTTAAAGAATGGTGCTTTCTGGTATTCTTTCTGCCACACTTCACAATATTTGGTCACCCAATAGGTTGGCACCCTGCAACCCATTGGTCAGGGGTGCACCCTGCTTCCTAACCCAGGACCATGGGTAAATATGAAGGAGCTGGCCAGTAACTCAGATGCCTGCTGGAATTAAAAATGAAGAACAAGGACTGACCTGCAGAACCCCTGGTCTGCACCTGAAGAACTGTACTTACAAGGACTGCACCAGCTCCACACTCTGGACTTCAAAAAAAGCACTTTGTCTTACTTCTAAAGAGCCTGGAATGGACTCTCTCTAATGACAGGCTCAAAGGAAATACTAGGAGTCCCCTCCCTCAAGTCCTGCAGGAAGACCCCAGCTTTAAAAACATTGGGTCTCTGGCTGGCAGTCAGTTTGCACTCTGTCCAAGCAGGGACTCTCACTCTAGTCAGGGCAAGAAAGATACTTAAGATAACTCTTGCTCACCCCCTTGGTTGCTTGGCAGAAGCAGTCAGACTTATTTCAAAGGCAATGTGTAAAGTGTTTGTACCAAACCACACAGTAATAAAGTGAAAATACTACAAGATGGGCACCACCAGTTTAGAACAATAGCCAATATTTATTTAAATAAAACAAGACCAAAACAACAAAAATCAAACATACACAGGCAAAGTTATGAATTTTTAGAGATTGAACTTCAACATAGCGCTTAGAAACACAAATTCTTCTCATTGGTGATATCACAGCATCGTGATGGAGTTGTTCCCAACAATCCGACACTAGGATCACCGGTCGCAGAGTCACACGGACTCCCAGGTAAAGTACCATCTGAAAATGAGGAAAGAAGCCAGTGCACGGAGTTGGGGATCAAGGTGTCACTGGATCCGGTGTAGCGTAGGTTCCGGTGCTGTGGAGTGAAGGTCGTGGAGCTGTTGGTGCGAGGCATTGGGTCCTTGCTGCAGAGCTGTGTAGTTGAGGCAGTGTTGGTGCGAAGCGTTGGATTTGCGCACTTCCGGCGGTATTGATATCCGGCGGTCATAGTGTGGTGCAGCAAAGTCAGGAGTCATGGATGTTGATGACACTGCACTTCACGACTCAAGGAGTTGTGGACTTCAACGAGGCTGTGACCGTGTCAGCCTGCGGGGTCGACTCACTCCAGTGATGACCAGGGCTTCAGAATTTGGCAGCAGCGTTAGTCCGGACTCTTCTGAAGTTGGAACACTTGGTTCTTCTTGGTTTTTCACCAGCTTCTCCTTTCAAGGGCACAGGGGCTGGATTAGGCACCACTGGGCAGGGTAGGAGAATCAGCAGAGAGTCCAGTTGTTGGTAAAGGAAGTCTTTCATGGCCCTGAGACTTTAGAACAAGGGGCAAGCTCAATCCAAGTCCTTGAAGACACTCAGTCCACACAGTCCAGTCTTTGTCCTCTTTCAGGCAGAAGCAGCAACTGCAGGCCAGCCCAGCAAAGCACAGTCACAGGCAAAGAGGCAGTACTCCTCCTCGAGCTCTTCAGCTCTTCTCCTTGGCAGAGGATCCTCTTGAATCCAGAAGTAATCTGAAAATCTGGGGATTTAGGTTCATTACTTATACCTCTTTCTGCCTTTGAAGTAGGCAAAATTCAAAGGAAAGTCTCTATTGTTCACAAAATTCTGCCTTGCCCAGGCCTGGCTCCAGACTCACAGAAGAGGGTTGGAGACTGCATTGTGTGAGAGCAGCCACAGCCCATTCAGGTGTAAGTGTCAGCTCCTCCCCCCCTAGCCCAGATGACCCATCAAGGTATGCACGCTACACCCCAGCTCCCTTTGTCAAACTGTCTAGTGGAGATTCACAAACAACCCAACTGTCAGTCTGACCCAGACAGGGAAGCAGTGGTAAAGTGCCCAGAGTACCAAAACAAGCAAAAGCAGAGTCCAGAACACAGTCAAAACATAAGAAGCAAAAGCATAAAAAGACAGGGGAGACTACACCAAGGATGCAAGGACTAACACCAGCTGACCAGTGTCCAGTGGCCTTTTGAGTATTCTGGCCAGGTGCATTTTGGGAATTATAGTCCCAGCTCCTAAAGAGCAACTCAGAGGTTTTGGAACCTTGGACCAAGGTTGTGGACACTGCAAGACACCAAAAAGGACTTGTGGAAAAAGTTTGGAGAACCTTTGTATAAAAAGCTCCATAAGATAACGGGCTTGACAATGAGAGTCAAGCCGTTGACATCTAAATGTGACCTGGCCTGAGTTTCAGGTTCGTCCTGCTGAAGCTCAAAGAACTTTTCTCAGTTGATGAGATTTCCAGGAATTGGCTGGGACCTTGCACTGAGCCAAGCCGGGGATATTGCATTGCAAGTTGGCCTGAAGAGGAGCCTTTCTCAGTGCTGTGATAAAAGATCAAGAAAAAGTACTATGGGCCTGGTTTTGAGGTTGGCGGATGGGTTACTCCATCACAATGGTGGCAGATATCTTGTTCGTCAAACTTATATATATATTTGATTCAGCTTTCAGTGGATGGGCTGACCGTCACTGTTGTGACGGATTAACCCCTCTGCCAAACTCTATATCAGGCCCTAAGTCTGAAGGTAACATTTTGATCAAGGTCCACCGCTTGGTCTCCATCACAGTCGGCCTCAAACTTTGACTTTGACCTGGTCAAGCACATCCAGATGTCCACTGATGGTGTTTTTTGCTCTCAGGCACTAGAATAGGGCATTTTTGCTTTTATGCTCTAGAAAGCAGTTTTTTTTACCTTTACTCCGACAAATTCATAGCTCTGGTTCTCCACTTCGGATTTTTGTCATTTTGTTGTCATTATAAAGATTAAAAGATAAAGATATCTCCTGTTGTCATAAATTGGTGCTGTATTTTCATTGTGTTCCCTGTTTTATTTATTTACTGTTTTGGTATTATTAAGGCCCTCATTATGAACATGGCGGTCTGGGCTGCCATGCCAGCAGTGGCGGTAATTTCCGCCACCGGCATGGTGGCCCAGACTGCCATAAAATTAACGTGGCAGAACCGCGACTGGCGTAACTTCACCACCGCCAGGCTTCCGCTGCCAGGCAGCCTGGCAATGGCATAGTTACATACCTGACAGGGCAGCACTGCAAGCAGCTCTGCCTGCCGGATAATGTACCTGTTACCACCAGCCTTTCCCTGGTGGTTTTGTCCGCCAGGGAACGGCTGGCAGAATTGGTGCTTTGGGGCCCCAGTGCAGAACCCTGTTGCGTGTGTCACTGCCCAATTTACGGGCAGTGACATGCGCGACGGGTGTTGCTGCACCTGCCACACTGCTACATTGCCGCCAGCTCCATGTGGAGCCGGCATAAATGTACAGGCTCTGCAGGCCCTGATCATTATGTGGCCGGCGGGATCCTCGGTGCGCTGGTGGTCTTTTGTTCACCACCAGCGCCGAACTTGGTGGGTTTTCCCGCCAAGTTGATAATGAGGGCCTGTTAGAAATGGGGTTTTTGGTTGGCAGTCAGGTTACCCTCTGTCCAAGCAAGAGCCCTCACTCTAGTCTGGGTAAGTCCAAATTATCCTGTGCCCACCCTCTGGTAGCTTGGCACGAGCAGTCAGGCTTAACTTAGAAGGCAATGTGTAAAGCATTAGTGCAATAAATCATATAATAACATAATATAGCACCACAAAAATACACCACACAGTGTTTAGAAAATTATATAATATTTATCTGGGTATTTGCAGGTCAAAACGATCAAAGATGCAATAAGAATTTGTAAAGATATCACTGAAAAGTAATATGAAGTGTCTTAAGTCTTTAAAAAGTAAACAAAGTCTCTTTCAAGCACAAAGTACCTGGTTTGGAGTGAAAAATCTCCGCAGAGGGCCGCAGAAGAGGAGATGCATGGAAAAATGGTGTGTGTTGGTTGCGCCCCTTCACACATGGACTTGCGTCGTTATTTTTCACGCGGGGAGACGTGCGTCATTCTACGGGAGGAAAAATGGTGTGTGTGTCGGTTGCGCCCCTTCACACACAGACTTGCGTCATTATTTTTCACTCGGGGAAGACGTGCGTCGTTTTAAGGCACGCGGACTGTCTCCTTCTATGGGTCGCGGGATTACCAGATGTCCCAGGGTCTGTGCATGGATTCCTCGGCTTGTTATCCGGCTGCGCATCATTCCGGGAGGCTGTGCGTGGAATTTTCTTTCTCACGGCAGGCGTTGAGTCGATTTCCTCTCTGGAAGTCGGGCGGCGTTGTCCATGCGAGGCCGTGCATCGAAGTTACGGTGGCACCACAGGCGTCGCGTCGAGCGGCGTCTTCCAGGAAATGTTGCCAGCCCTTTTGGGACTCAGCTTCAGCCAAGTCCCAACAAAAAAAGGAAAAAAAAAGGAAAAAGGGGTCTGATGTAGGGGTCCTAGAGGGACTCTGCCAGAGCAATAAAGCACTTTTTTAAAACATCTTTGTTGCAAATCATGGTAAATCTGCAAATTTGAGGCAATTTTTTGGAAAAAAAACAAGTGCGGGCTCCCACAATTGTTCTTTTTTAAAACTCCTAGGTGGGTCAATAGCCAGGAATATGTTAAAAACTAAAAAGGGGGCACACAGGGCCTCCCTCCAGGGCTTATTGTTGCCCCAGGAACCACCATCTACCTGGGGCTTCAAAGAAAAATAATGCTTGAACCCAGGACCCCAAAGCGGTTCTAAGGGCTAGTTGGTGGTTCCCTGACTGAATCTCAGGGACAGAAGGCCACAACAACCTCAAAGCCAGCATCTGGACTCTGCCATCTATGAGCTACTAGCCTGCCAAATGTTGTCATCTTAGTCCTGGGCCCTTGGAATTGAGCCTAAGGTACACAACCAGCCTCTGTGGATGCAGTGGAGCCAAAGTATCACCTCTGCTGCGTGGTGCAAACCAGAGCAGAACTGAAATATTGCTGCTGCTGCATGGATCAAAAGTGTTGCAAATATCTGCATCACAGCATAGCTTCTTGGAATGGCCTCTGTGCAGTTCATCCCCTGTGCAGGCCCTCTCATCCATCTTCAACTGCAGTCTCGTCAACAGTCCTCACTGATGGGATTCTCGAGAACAATGCAAGAGCTTACATTGCAGCATCACCTCAGCTTGGAACTGACTCATCACTTCAGCTGTGCAATATGTTTTTGACATAGATCCTTGCAAGTTTCCACAACCAAGAATTTAAGATACTCTTTGCAACAGTCCTAACTGGGTCTCTGCAGCCGATCCAAGTTCCATGATAGTCTCCCTAAATGTCTGACTTTGGGCCTGGTTTAGAACTGGGCAGATGGGTTACTCCATCACCAAAGTGATGGATATCCGCTCCCCCAAAATCTAAATCCCATTTTAGTTTATGGGATTTAGGTTTTGACAGAGGGATTATCCGTCACCACTGTGATGGAGTAACTTGTCCCCTGAGTTCTAAATCAGGCCCTTTGTCTTGATCTAGCACAGCCAGATATCTACAGTTGGAGAGTGGTGATTTTTGATGCTATTTACATTAAAATCTTTAAACATTTCTATCTCTGGTTCTACTCATTGGATTTTTGTTATTTTGGTTTTGTCTTGTTTAGTAAAAAGTACTCTATGTTTTTGTTTAATCTGATGCAGGATCCTTTTAGTGTGGTGTTCTCACTTTATTGCTGTTTGAAATGTTGTGCAAATACACATTTTCCCTACGTTAAGCCTCATTGCTCTATGTGAAGCTACCAAGGAGTTGAGCGTAGGTTAATTTGGGCTTTACTTGTGCCTCACCCTGACACGGTTTGTGGTTGCTACCTGACCAGGGCTCACTTTGCATATGGTGTGAATTCTCCAGGTAAATGGTTAAAGGCATCATGCAGTTCATGAAGTTCTTTTACTACCTCAGCATTCTCTTTGTACACAAGTTTGCTTTCACCAATGATCCTATAACTAACAATACAAATAATACATTCTTCACAGACCTTACTTTCACTGGGGGGAACTGGAGTAGGCTCATAGAGGATATTTCTACCACATTTAGAATGTTAGTCCTTCCTTGGTATCTGGAAACAAAGAGCAAGGCAGTGAAACACTGGCTTGTAATATCAGAGGACTTGGCAACCCACAATATATATCTCATGTCCTAAATAGAAAACTTTTGTTGAACTGCTTTTTGCTCTTTGTGTGAATAAGAGAGCAGCAAGAAGGTGTTTTAAATGCTCACCATTAACCTTTAATCTGGTGCAATCAAATGTTATTGATGTGCAAACATATCTCTATCTATGCACATCCTGGACAAGGAGTGAGAATGGATTTGTCAAAAGAGGAATATTGGAGCTCAGAAAAGAAACAGGTCGGGAAACAATGAACAGTTACTTGAAAGAGCAGATTCAAGGTAAAGGTGCAGAAAAGGTGATCTGGAGCAGGAAAGAAGATATGACAATAGGAATGACTGAAGGAAAGGAGAAAATGAAAGCCAAATCCTTTACATGCACTCAAAATATATCATCCCCACGGTTTCTATACATAGTAAACACTGATAATCATTGTTTTTTTCACAATTTTTCAAAAAATTGGAAAGCACTGAAAAAGCCCCACTGGAATACCTAAAAAATTGAAACTGAAGACAGAAAAGCCTAGTAATAGGATCCTAGCTTACAGTAAAGAACCCCCGAGAGTCACAAAAAATAAACAAAAGGTTAAAGTGACATTATGTCAGATTTTGAAATGACAAAGGAAATAACATTTAAAAAAGAAAAAATCCTTAAGTCACTGATTATAGTTTTTGTGAACTAATTATAACTTGTGCCCATGCACTGCTTAGGACCTTACATATTACATCACTCATGACATATTAAAATACTTAAATGATGATATCACCTATGACATCATGCAGTCATTGTGACAGTATCCTAAAGGCTTTGTGGACTTGAAGTAACTCAAAGAGCTACACCTGTGCCCAATTTTCTATCACAAATCAAGTGATGATGAACATAACCTTGGCCACATACTGCACAACATTCCACACACACACATTTGGTGGATGCTACCCTCTTCTTACTGGCATTCGCCCACATAACAAACAAAATGCTTCCCTAAGCTTTATGGGGGTCACCCACTTTTTTTAAACTTGGACACCGTCCAAGAAATAATTTTAAGTTGAGAAACTGACAGGTATGCATTAGTCACTGATACAGTGCCTTCAGCCACACCCTGAGGACAACCCTTCATAGTTTGGTAAAATCATTGCATACTTTCCTGAGATTATCACAATTGCACACAACCTTATAGTCTTGTTTACAATTAAAGTGTGAGTTAAACTATGTCTAAATTGGTCACTCTTATGAGCTACATTATTTCACAATCTGCAATGACTCAAAATCTCCAGGAAAGTCAGGGAAATAAACATCCACACCTAATACACTTCTTCATTAAATGGAATTCATTGCTTGCCCTATATTAAAATTATTTTAAATGCACACAAACCCAGATATCCACTGTTGGATAACCCTTTGGTCACAGAATTCTTGGATTTTCCCACAGGTTTTTTGCAACAGGCTTGGTTTTGAGGCATAATCAACTTATCAAAGTATGTCTGCAACAAAGATCAGGTATTTTTAGCCTTTACCCTGTTTAACATGGAGTACTTCTTGCAGTCAAAACTTTCCTAATTTGTAAATGTTGCACTGAATAACTTTCAAAAGGCACAACCAAACTTGCTATCAAGGTGAATGTTATTTCCATTCTATGAACACGAATGTGTACACAGAGTGATGTCATTAATGAAGACATTTATGAGGTCATAACTTTTTGTCCACATACGCTATCCATGCCAAATATGTGTCCTTTCTTCTAACATCCAGGGGACTCTAAAGGTGCTCAGGGTTTGTGGATTTCTCTGGAGAGGACTGAAAAAATGGGCAAAATAAAGCTACATTTTGTGTTTGTTAGGAAAAATGGGAAAAAAGTGCTGCAGTCGAAAGTGTTTGTTTTTCCCCCTGCAAATGGCATCATCAAAAGGGTTGCGGTGCTAGGATCAACATCTTCCCAGCTTTCAGGAACAGATAGACTTGAATTAGAAAACCAAATTTTTCAATGCAATTTTGGTATTTTACTGGGACATAGCACATTTTTCCTAATTTTTGTGCTTTCAGGCTCCTTCCAGTTAATGGGAAAAATTTGTGTGTAGCCACTGAAGGGTCCTGGAAAGTTATACATTTCTGAAAAGAAGACAACATTCTAAATTCAGAAAGAGGTCATTTGTGTAGATTCTTTAAGGTATTCCTATAAAAAGTAACAGCTAAAAAAAAACAATATTAAAATTGAGATGAATAAACCAGCCTTTGTGTCTATGTTTTAATCTATAGGTTCTTCTAGCCACAGAAGATTTTTAAAGCAATATACTATTATGTCCATTGGACACTTCAGGTTGTGAGGATATATAGGGCTTGCAGGTTCACCAAGAACCCTAGGTACCCAGAGCTAATTACTGAACTGCACCTTGCAATGGTTCTTCATTGTTTACCAGGTTTACAAAAATGTATTTGGTATTATAAACAAAAAGAAAATAGTATCTAATGGCCGTTCTGCCCCTCAGGGGGCATATTAGGGGTAATAGCCCCCATCTACCGCCAGGCGGGGCTGAATGACTGTGGCTCTTTATGTCAGGGAAGGGTGGGGGCATTGGCATGTATATTTGGGGAGCCCCATCCCTACTTACGAAAAACAAAATAATCCTGAGAGAATAGTGGGCTCTCTGCCCCACTTGGGGGGCAAAATCAGTGGTTATAGCCCCATCTGAACCCCCGAGGGAGCAGAAAGACTGTTTTTTGTGTTTGGTTCAGGTGGGGGAATTGGCATGCCCATTTTGGGCAGCCCCATCCCTGGGTGTAAATTAAAAAAATCCCTGGTACCTAGTGGGATTTCTACCCCCATCCCCAGGGGGCAGCTCGGGGATATTGCCCCCATATGTCTCCTGGGGGGGGCAGAAAACTGAACTGGCCAAATAATTATGGGGGGATCAAATGCCCTTGCCCAGCGGGCACTCTGCCCTCCCTGGTGTCTACTGGAGTGTATCCCTACCTACGGATTGTCCTCCTCCGGTGATTCCCAAGCAGGGATCCACTAGAGAGGAGGGATACCATTAGAAAGGATAGATTCTCCCCTTTCAAATGGTACAGCTCCAGTCTGTTTTGATCAGCTCATTTCACTTTTGTTTTCACTGAAATGATGTCAGGACCAGTGACTAAAAACAGCCACGGGAGCCGAGAGGGTTCTTTCCCAGCTCTTGAGGTTGTGTTTTGAAAAATCAAATCCCTCAGCTGTACACAACAGAGGGATTTTGTGCTCGTATGATGAGAATCGAACAGTTTCGTCCTCACCACCGGTGCTGAGGAAGGAACTTTTCTGTTCTCAGCACCAAAGGGGTTAAAAGCCTAACGATGCCACTTTAACCTTTTTTGTCTTGTTTTTGTAAATTTTGGGGATTTTAATAATATTTAAGCTTGGGCATATGCCAAGCCCCTTAAACAATATGTGGTCAATGCCCCGGATGCATATGGCCTTCAGCCATGGGTTGTTTACAGGACCTGGCCTTCAGCAAAGCCACGCAGCCAAACCCCCATGCGGGCGTCTAACATCCCCTGCAGGTTTTCTGGAGTAAGCCTCCTCTTAATTTGTCTCAGGGTTATCCCTTTCCGGAGCAACCTGAGCTCCTCTATAAATGCTAAATTCTTTAAAATGTGTACATGGATTTAAAACGTGCCAAACATTTTTGGCCAATTTTGGTGTAATTCCATGAAGCCATTTTTTCATGGATCGGAGAGCAAGCTTTCTGTGGGTATTAACATGGGAAATCACATTTTTGACACCCCCTTTTTCTTGGTCCCCGCATATCTTTCCATGAAGGGGCCAAGGTGAATGTTCAGATTCTTCAATTTACGCAAAGTTACTAGAAAAACTAAAAATCTGTCTTCCTTTGGAAACTTTGACCTAATCCTAACTACACAGTGATGGCTGCCACTGTAACATATGTGTATATTTATTTTTAAATCTATACACACACAGACACACACAGACACACACACACACACATTCACACTGATGGGATGTTATATTAGGTGACAACATCAGTGAAAATGTAATAGTTTCAACTTTAAATATGGAAAACCACTGAAATTTACCAGTTACAGTTCAGCAACCTAACTATAAATTATGACCCCGCTCTTCACTTCTCAAGAGCTCATATTTTACATCACTCATAGCATGTTCAGTGATATCATTGATGACCTCATGGATGACATCTCAAATGGCCTCATTGATGACATCACTGAGCACATCATGCAAGCCAGTGTTGTTCGAATCACTCTACTACACAAGTGGTTCACTTTAGATAAGAAAATGACTACTGAATGTCCTACAAAAATGTAAAGCATATACTGGCTCAACGTCGATCTACATAGAACTTCCTACAATGGCACTATTTTTTAGTATATTTTGAAGATTTTTGTTTTAGGTAAAGTAAAATCTTATTAACATTCTTAGTTATTTCCTCACTCCTCTATGCTATGTCCTTCAGTAATTTCGTTAAGTTTTTAAACATGATAGATATTATGACTTGTATTTTAGTTTTACTTTGCTCAGATACTTTGGTACTCCTGCTGCACTGATTGAATTGTGAGATTTTGTGTAGAAGGCAAAGGCAGTGTGCAGTTGCTTGCTCACAAGGTGTTGGTTGTGTGCAAAGGTTCATACCAGGGTGTAATAAGGCTTCATCCAGTTGAGGGTCTTGCATGTCTGGGCAAAATATGCTGTCCATGAGGACCTGGGCACAGGGTGAAGACATGCACAGTAGGGACTTGACCATCCACGTACAGTTGGTTGCCCACAGGAGGTTGGATATCAATGAAGAGTTTGATGCAGGTAGAAGTGTGTGCTAATGGGGGCTTGGCCACCAAAATGGGCTTGAGCGTCTGAAGGAAGCAGACTATTCATGAGAGGTTGTGCGCAGGCGCATGTCAGTTCCCCACAAGGGCTTGGCTGTCTACAAAAGCTCAGCAGAGTGCGAAGGCTGGTCACCTAATAGGTGTTGGATGTCTTGAAGGAATGGGCTGTCTGTGAAGAAGTGTGCGCAGATCAAGGACCATATGCATCAGGTACATGCCCACCCATGTGTGGCTGGTTGCCCTCGAGAGGTGGCTACCCGAGAAGGGTTTGGTACAGGATGAAGGGTGTGTGTGTGGTATGATCTTGGTAACCTAGGGGGCTTGATTGGCTAAGGCAAGTGTGCTCTCTGTGAGTGGTTGTACACAGTGCAAAGACTGTGCATAGCAGGTACTTGTCCACCCTATGTGTGATTAGTTCCCCAATAGAGGCTGGCTATCTGCAAACAGTTCAATACAGGGCAAACACTGTCCCAGGAGGAAGTTGTCTATCCATGAAGAGGTGTGCTTTGAGCGAAAGCAATATGCAGCAGGGGCTTGCTCACCCATGTGCTGTTGCTTGCCAACAAGGACTTGGCTGTCCACAAATAGTTCAGTACAGTGTTAAGGATGTGCATAGTAATGGTAGAGGCCTTGCCACCTAATGGCACTTGGGTGTCTAGAGGGAGGGGGCTTTTTGTGAAGCTTTCTGTACAGAACAAAAAGCAGCTGCATCAGGTACTTGCCCACCCATGTGTGGTTGGTTGCCCACAAGTGGTTGTCTACTAGTGAAGGGTTCAGAACATGGCAAAGGCTGTTTGTAGTATGGAACTTGGCCTCTAAGGGGGCATATATGTCTAGACGGAGTGTGCTCTCCATGAGGGGTTGTGCACCAGGCGAGGACTGTGTGCAGCTCATACTTGCCCACCTGTTTATGTTTGGTTGCCCATTGTTAGACCTGACAGCCTTAGGGTGGTCACCCCTAACGTTTTGCCTGCCTCCCTCCCTCCACTTTTTGGATACTGTTTTTGCTGGTTTTAAGACTCTGTGCACATTACCACTGCTAACGAGAGCATATACTTCTCTCTCTTTAAACATGATAACATTGGATCATACCCAATTGGATTAATTAAGTTGCTTATAAGTCCCTAGTTTGTAATGTGCACTATATGTGCCCAGGGCCTGTAGATTAATGCTACTAGTGTGCCTGCAGCACTGATTGTGCCACCCATATCAGTAGCTCCTTAACCATGTTTCAGGCCTGCCATTGCAAAGCCTGTGTGTGCAATTGTACTGCCAATTCGACTTGGCATTTAAAATTACTTGCCAAGCCTAAAACTCCCCTTTTTCTACTTATAAGTCACCCCTAAGAAAAGCCCTAGGTAAGCCATAGGGTAGGTGCTGTGTGGAAAAAAGGCAGGACATGTACCTGTGCAGTTTACATGTACTGGTAGTGTAAAAGTCCTAAATTTGTTCTTACACTGCTGTGAGGCCTGCTCCTTTCATAGGCTAACATTAGGGATACACTCATATACTGTTTGAGTGGTAGGTGCTGTTCTAAAAGGAGTAGGAAGGTCATTTTTAGTATGGCCAGAATGGTAATGCAAAATCCTGCTGACTGGTGTAGTTGGATTTAATATTACTATTTTAGAAATGCCACTTTAGAAAGTGAGCATTTCTCTGTACTTAAATCCTTCTGTGCCTTACAATCCACGTCTGACTAGGTTCAGTTGGCAGCTCCCTTGTGCATTCACTCAGACAAACCCCAAACACAGGATGCTCAGCCTCACTTGCAAATGTCTACATTTTGAATGGGTCTTCCTGGGCTGGGAGGGTGGAGGGCCTGACACTTACATGTCAAACAACAGTAACCTGCCCTCACACAAAGGACTGCCACAATCCCTGCTGGGACCCTGGCAGACAGGATTGAACTGAAAGGGGAATAGCCTGCACCACAGTGAAACATTCACTACACGCCGAACCAGAATCACGCAGCCCATCTTCGCAACAAGAAGATCGATGCAGCGCCAGCGTAGTGACCATAAATTCGACACATAGCCCACTATATCGATGCACAGCTGAGCCGGAATGACACAGCCCGACTTCCAGAGAGGAATCGACACACTACCTGCTGTGCGGTATAAATTTCCATGCAATGCCCACCAGATTGATGCAGCCCCTGTGACTTCATTCTATCAACACAGGAATTCAATGCATTGTCCCCGGGGCATCTGAAAAACCGCACATCCCGAAGAGGATCCAAGACCGAGTGCCAGAAATTGACGCAAAGCCTTCCTTGTCTGAAAAATAAACAACACATCGCTGTGTACAGGCCGAGAAATCGACGCACACCTCCCTGTTTTCCACGCATCTCCTCCTCTGTGGTTCTTTGTGGAGATTTTGAACGCAAACCAGGTTCTTTGTGCTTGCAAGAGACATTTATTGCTTTTAAGAAACTAAAGACACTTTGGCCCTCATTACGAGCCTGGCGGTCTGTGACCGCCAGGCTCGCGGTTGGCGGGAGCACCGCCGACAGCCTGGCGGTGCCCCTTAGGGCATTCTGACCGCGGCGCTTTGGCCGCGGTCAGTGCAGGAAAACCGGCGGTCTCCCGCCGGTTTTCCGCTGCCCGTCAGAATCCTCCAAGGCGGCGCAGCATGCTGCGCCGCCTTGGGGATTCTGACACCCCCTACCGCCATCCTGTTCCTGGCGGTTCGCCCGCCAGGAACAGGATGGCGGTAGGGGGTGTCGCGGGGCCCCTGGGGGCCCCTGCAGTGCCCATGCCAATGGCATGGGCACTGCAGGGGCCCCCGTAAGAGGGCCCCGCTTGTATTTCACTGTCTGCATAGCAGACAGTGAAATACGCGACGGGTGCAGTAGCACCCGTCGCACCTTCCCACTCCGCCGGCTCGATTCCGAACCGGCGTCCTCGTGGGAAGGTTGTTTCCCGCTGGGCTGGCGGGCGGCCTTAAGGCGGCCGCCCGCCTGCCCAGCGGGAAACTCAGAATGCCGGCCGCGGTCTTCCTGCGGCGCAACTTTGGCGGGCGGCCTCCGCCGCCCGTCAAAGTTGTAATGAGGGCCTTTATATAGGGCCTGATTCTAATTTTGGAGGACGGTGTTAAACCGTCCCAAAAGTGGCGGATATACCACCTACCGTATTACGAGTCCATTATATCCTATGGAACTCGTAATACGGTAGGTGGTATATCCGCCACTTTTGGGACGGTTTAACACCGTCCTCCAAAGTTAGAATCAGGCCCATAATTTCTTCAGTGCTATTTTCAACATATACCTATTGCATTTTAATCGTTATGACCTGCATCTTATCAGATAAATATTATAAATTTTTCTAAACACTGTGGTGGTCATTACAACCCTGGTGGTCGGTGTTAAGGCGCTGGTAAGACCGCCAACAGGTCGGCGGTAAACATTTTTTAATCACGACCATGGAGGAAACCGCCAACAAAGACAGCCACTTTAACACTACGACCACCACGGCGGTACAAACAGCGCGGCGGTCACCGCCAACAGACAGACGGGAGACAATATACCGTCCACAGTATTATGACAGGCCAATCCACCACCTTTTCCGGGGCGGATTCACCGTGGATAAAAACATGGCAGAAACATGATTCCTGAAGGGAAAATGCTCACCTCTACACACTCTACGAGGAACGAGGACGCCATAGAACCAGAGCTTCACATTTTTCCTGCCCTCATCTTCTTGCTCCTCTCCCAGGAGCACGAACGCTGGCGGCGAAGACCACGGTGAGTACTGCACCTACGACACAGGGGAGGGGGGAGGCAAAAAACAGGGACACACACATGCAACACCCCCACCCTCACCCACTACAACACACACACTAATGCGTATCAATACATCACAGTTACACCCCCCAAACCCCCTGGAAGAATGCAAAGACAATAGAAAATGAGTATAACCATTGTAAAATATTAAAAGCAAGTAGGCAGAAATATACACCATGTACATAATATATACCAAGCATAGTAGTCCAGGTGTAGTGTGGTTGGTCTTACGTATCCTTTGCGCGATCGATTCAGGCTTTAGGCCTTTGTGCACTTTGCCCTGGATGTATTTTATTCATTTGCTGGCAGCTTAGAGCCTCTGTGCACTTTACCCTAAATGCTTTTTATTAGGCTAAGTACTGTTATTTTTCAAATAGCCAGTTCTACGGTTTTGTTTTTTATTCATATCACACTGTTTTGCCTACTTCAGCACTGGAGTTCTCCATAACACATTCACTCTGTGCTTCAGTCAAGGATACAGTCTGGTACATTGCCGATAGACGTGGTAGGAATTTAGACTTGGCATTCCTGCGTAGGGACATTTTGTGATCACACTGACATGTTAGTTATAAAATCACTTCCTTGTCCCAATACACGCAAGAGGGAGATTCCGACCAGGGAACCACAACTAGACGCTGACTGCCTCGTTGCAGATGCTGAACCAAGATCACAGGCCTTTGCTCAGGTATGAGGGCTGATGTCTCCCCAGTGATACAGACAGGCAAGCTAGAAGCTTAACATACTGTGCTCGAAATAGAACAAGCAGAGGGAGAGTAGAAACTATTATAAACAATGATCGCTTTGTTCTTATGTTTTACTCTCCTAGTAACTATTTCAATCCTACTGTGTTGTATGGTTCTGGTTATTGCGGCTCATGCCTTATTATCTAAAATACAGTCGTTTTATTAAATCATTATATAAAACTTATACTGTCTTTGTCATTTGTATGAGATCATATTGTAAATGAGAGAGTTGGTTTGGATCTGAGTGACCACGACTTCCCTGAGAAGTTCCAAAGATGTCATGCGCTCGGCTGCCCAATCATCTCTTCCCCGTGGGAGAAATGAGGCACTGCTAGTTAGCTGGAGCAAAAAAACGGATTTAGGGTGACAGAGTTCCTTACACGTGGGTCAGACTCAGTCCCCCACACCGTTATCGATCCTGCTGCCTAGAAATCCAGTAGTCTCATTTAGGATAATGAGAGCCCACGCGACATGGCGCCGCCAACGATTGGTCTGGCTCTAATATTTAGGTCCGGCTGACTCTCTCGGTCTCATATATATTTTGACTCCTCGGTTCCGTAAGCGGAGACGTCCATGGGGCTGAGGGTTTCCGCCACCACGGTATAGGTACATCCTGTTACTTAGTGGTCGGTTGTTCAAGCTTGAACTTTAAAAGGAAAAACCCCGATATGGGTGTGCCTTCTCAAATCTAGAGCTATTTTTTACAAATGGCGAATCCTAATGTAGTGAATATAGCTATCAATATGCGTCACCCGCTCACAGGACATCTGATAGCACATGGACTGACGGTCCAGGGGGGTCCGGTCACTTTTGTGGTGGACGCCCATGCAGCCTATAGAACAGAACTTTTTTATTCTTGGGTCGTATTTCCAGCAGTTGATGGGGGTACAAATACTTTTCATGAATACACTGTTGCGAATGTCCCTGGACAATACAGGGCTTACGCTTACTTAGAGATACCTCTATCTTATCAAGAACACCATAATTGGCTTGATGGCGCCCTCCCACATACAGTAGCACAAGTGAGGTTAGGTCCGTTGAGTAATGATGGTCCGACCTGGCCTTTATTGGCTACTTACACACCATATCCTGCGGTTGCATATTTGGCAGTGGCTGATGTGCGTCGATTATATATAGACTTAGCAACTACATACAGAAGATTGGTTCAGTTTGTAATGCAGGCATTAAATACTAATGCAGCGCGTGCTGCTCCGGCGTACCCACAAGCAGTGGTTCCGGGAATCAATCCGGCCACTGTACACTCAGTTATGGGTAAGGTACCGGCTAAACGTGAGGAGACTCCATTTTGGCTGGCACAAAAAAATGTATACGCTGGAGGCAGTATTTCCACATACGGGACCTCAGGATAAACATAGAATATTGACGATGTGTTTGCCGTATGGGATGGTTCCTCCGGTGGACCTTTGTAATACCTGGAGCACGGTGTTTGCCGCGCTCTACACTACGGCACACGGTACACCGACATTGGCTAATTTACCGGAAGTTCTTAAACAAATTCAAGATGAACATGGGGCTACCCCTGCCTTAGATTTGGGCATGCAGTTAATGGGAAATTTTGCCGCAGTTTCTTCTATTATTTTGAGTAATCTCAAGGGAGAGGCAGTAGCACTAGCAGTGCGAATGCGTCTTCGGGAAATTCCGCAGATTAATCAGGAGCGGGAACTTCCGAGAATAATAGCAGAAACCTATTCTAGTATTGGTCGCGATAGCCTAGGGGCTAGACCGCAAAAACCCCAATTGCAGGGTAAAAATAATAAAGATAATGCTAAACAACAGCAACCTGAGGGTACTAAAAAACACTGGGAAAAGAAACAGCAAACACCTAAGAAAGATGGGGGACAGTCTCCGCAACCGGAGACCCCACAGAATAGGTATAATCTCAGGAATAGGGATAATTTGAAGACGCCTGATAAATATCAATATACTGATACACGCCAATCTCGTTCCTTTCAGGACTCCTCAGAGAAGAGAAGTGAGAGAGGTGGGTGGTCAGAGCGGAGGACGGAGTACGTGAAACCGAGACAGGATTCACAACGCTCGGCGGAGGTTTCTTTTGAACAAGAAGAGAAACCGCTGCAACAAAAACAGCAATTTAAAAAGAAGAAAGTGGCAGCAGTTTCAGTTAGACATGCCGCTCAAGAAGAGAGTTCTCTTGACGAACAAGACATGGGCGTTAGCACTGTTAGACAGAGCGGCAGAGGTCACAATAGTTCGCCGGAGTCTTCTAGAGCATCTGGAGGTGAAAGCAACTGATGACTTCATACAAATCGAAACGGCGGACATGCGAGTCTCTGATCCTGATAGAGTATATCAAGTGACTCTACGATTAGAAGGGGACATTGACCGCATTGTACACGCCATCTTTTGGGACCATGTGGTAAAATCATATGATGTTCTGTTGGCCAAACAGGATTGGCCACCTGACTTTGTTCGTGACTGTCCGGTTGGGGAGGATGTTATTGTGCCTTCCTTCTCACCACTTGTTCCGAGAGAGCTAGCGGAGTCCTATGGTAAAACATGGGCTCTAGCACAGGCTCCCGCCCTATATAGAAATAACGTGGGGTGGGATAGACAATCACCTTATCATGTAATTCCAATAAAGAGCACACCTCAGCCACAGCCGCAGTATCCTATTAAATTTGAGGCAAGGGCATCGGTTAGGAAAATTCTTACACAATTGGAGTACCAGAGTGTAATTGAGCCCTGTGTCTTGCCGATGAATAATCGCCGATGAATAATCCCTTATTTCCGGTTGCTAGTAGTCCAGGTAGTGTTCTAAGAAAGTCCGTGGAACACTGGGACCACAGGGTATGGGCGAGGCCCACACAAGATCCCCGACCATGACGGAGAGAACACTGCAGGGGCATCAGACAGCAACTAAACAGGCACTTCAGGGGAAGGGAAAGGCGGGGCACCTCAGCCGCTTGAGTGCACGACGCCAAATCCACGAGGGGGCCACATGCCCACTGTTCCATCCTGGGGAGTGCAAAGCCACAGTCTCTCAAGTCTCTACAGTGGGTGGCTTGCCCACTGTTACATCCTGGGGAGTGCAAAGCCACAGTCTCTCAAGTCTCTACAGTGGGTGGGTTGCCCACTGTTACATCCTCGGGAGTGCAAAGCCACAGTCGCTCAAGTCTCTACAGTGGGTGGGTTGCCCACTGTTACATCTTGGGGAGCGCAAAGCCACAGTCTCTCAAGTCTCTCCAGTAGGTGGTTTGCCCACATCTTTATCTTGGGGAGTGCAAAGCCACAGTCCCTCAAGTGGATAACAGTCTCCACTGGTTCTGGAGGGGGCATGGTGCCCAGAGTGCTACATCCTGCTAAGGACAGAGGTAGTGGATGTACCTCTCCACTGGTTCTGGAGGGGGCATTGTTCCCAGAGTGGTTCATCCTGCTAAGGACAGAGGGAGTGGATGTATCTCTCCACTGGTTCTGGAGGGGGCTTTGTGCCCAGAGTGCTTCATCCTGCTAAGGACAGAGGTAGTGGATGACAGTCTCCACTGTTTCTGGAGGAGGCTTTGTGCCCAGAGTGCTTCATCCTGCTAAGGACAGATGGAGTGGATGTATCTCTCCACTGGTTCTGGAGGGGGCTTTGTGCCCAGAGTGCTAACTTCACCCCGTGACGGACTCAGTTGTGTCAGTGCCCTTGCTGCTCATGGGCCAGCGGTGCTTGAGATGGCGGTGCCCTGTTCAGCGGTGCCTGAGATGGCGGTGCCCTGTTCAGCGGTGCTTGAGATGGCGGTGCCCTCTGCAGCGGTGCTTGAGATGGCGGTGCCCTGTGCAGCGGTGCTTGAGATGGCGGTGCCTTGTGCAGCGGTGCTTGAGATGGCGGTCTCCATTGCAGGGTCTCAGCTGCTGGCAGTCCTTCATGGCCCAACGGGGCATTTGCTGGCGGTCCTTCATGGCCCAACGGGCTTTTGCTGGCGGTCCTTCATGGCCTAATGGGGCATATGCTGGAGGTCCTTCATGGCCCAACAGGGCTTTTGCTGGCGGTCCTCCATGGCCCAACGGGGCATTTGCTGGTGGTCCTTCATGGCCCAACGGGGCTATTGCTGGTGGTCCTTCATGGCCCTACGGGGCTATTGCTGGTGGTCCATCATGGCCCTACGGGGCATTTGCTGGCGGTCCTTCATGGCCCAACGGGGCTTTTGCTGGCGTTCCTTCATGGCCCAACGTGGCATTTGCTGGCGGTGGCCTCCTGGGCAGCTGGGCTGGTGATGGCGGTGGCCTCCTGGGCAGCTGGGCTGGAGCTGGCAGTGGCCTCCTGGGCAGCGGGGATGATGACGGTCTTCTCTGCCGTGCTGCTCTTCCCAGACTTGCCAGGTTTCTTGTGGCCCTTCCCCACCTTGGAAGGTGTCAAAGCTGACTCCACACTCCCACTGGGACCCTTGGGAGCGGCTTTGGTGGCTGGAGTCTTCCCCATCTCCCGCCGGGCACTGGTCAACTTCTGATGCTTCACAGGTGGGGGACTTTCTGTGCTGTGGCTCCGTGCCACACTGGCTGCCCTGGTGGCCGGTGCACTCCAGATTCCGGTGACTACAGGCACCACTGGTCCCGGAGATGTTGTGGCTGAGGTGCTAGTTCGGGACCTATGAGATGGACGGGGTGGGGGAGGTGTGGGAAAGAGGTCAAGGGTGGACAGGAAAGGTTTTTGGACACACTGGGACGGGTAGCTGAAGGGGGTTTGGGAGTGGAGGAAGAGGTGGTGGTTGTAGGAGGTGTACGTTTGGTGACTTTGGGTGAAGGTGCATGCGCTGGAGGCTGTCGTGAGGTGGATGGCTGTTGGGTGGGTGTGTGCCTGCGTTTGTGTATCTTGGGAGGGGGCGTCACAGACACACTGGGAGAGGACACAGGGGACGTGTGAATGGTAGTGGGGTGGTGACTGCACGTGAGCAGGATGTGGTGGTGGGTGTGCTGGAGAGGGACATAGTGGCTGTAGAGGTAGTGCATGCATGTGTGAGTGTAGACGTCACTGGGAGGGAGGAGGGAAACGAGCAGGAGGGGGACACAGTGGAGGCAGTAGATGTTGGTGTGTCTGCATGTGTGTGATGCTTGCGTGAATGCCTGTGGGATGTGTGGTGCTTATGTTTGCCTGAGCTACCCTTGGGTGTTGATGTGTGTGCATGTTGATCTGTAGGTGTGCTTGGTATAGGCTGAGGTACAGGGGATTGGGTTGGGTGGAGGAAGTTGGAGGGGGGAGGCTAGAGACGGGGATAATGACCGCCATCAGTGCTGAGGCCAGAGTCTGAAAAGCTCGGTGAAGGGCCGCCTGACCAGAATGAATGCCCTCCAGGAATGCATTTGTTTGTTGCAACTGCCTCTCTACACCCTGGATGGCATTCAAAATGGTAGACTGCCCAACAGTGAGGGACCTGAGGAGGTCAATGACCTCCTCACTGAGGGCAGCAGGGGTGACTGGGGCAGGGCCTGAGGTGCCTGGGGCGAAGGTGATGCCCACCCTCCTGGGTGAGCGGGCACGGGGCAAAGGCTGAGGGGCTGCTGGGAGGGTGGTGCTGGTAGGAGGGGTGGCGGCTGTACCTGTAGATGTGGGGGGCACAGATGTTGCCACTACCACAAGGGAGCTCCCCTCAGAGGACAAGTCCGTGTTGCTGGTGTCAGCTCCTGTCCCCGCCGTGGAGCTCCCCTCGCCCTCCGTCCCACTGGTGAATTCAGACTCCGTAGAGTCGCCCTCCGGGCCATGTGGGATGCAGCTCCCTCGTGCTCCAGTTCCACTGCTCCTCCGCCTGATGATGCTAATGCACACAAGAACAGGGAGACCACAAAAAGGGGGGGAGATAGAAGAGAGACATGTTGAGTGCATGCATTACCCATACCCTTGGCGGACACGACAGACACAGAAGCCCCCTGCACTACGCCGCGCACTTGGGCTCCACTGTTCAATTCCTGGGAAATGGCCTACAAGGCTATGGACGACATCTGCACACATAGATGACCCAGGGGCATGACTAGGTGTACTTGGCACTCTACAGAGGTGGGCTGGGGTGCCACATGGCCTGCCTTACAGAGGGGCCTTGCCTACGGAACTCGCCCTGGCCTAGGGAAACCCACAGACCACCTCCCCCACCCAGACACCTCCACTGCACGCAAAGTCAGCAGAATGAGAGTGTACTCACCCCCTTGTGTCTGCTGTGATGCCCTCAAGCGCCCATCGCCACCGCCAGGTTCGGAACATCAGGGGGGTCATGGTGCGACGGGCACCCCTCCCACGTTGGGAGGCCATCCCCAGCTGAGCCTCCGCTGTCTTCTTGCTCCAGCGGCAAATGTCCTCCCATCTTTTCCTGCAGTGGATGCTCCGTCTGTGGTAGACCCCCAGGGTCCGGACATCCCTGGCGATGGCACGCCAAATATATATTTTCTGGTGGTCGCTGACCTACATGAAATGTACAGGGGAAAAAGTGTAGTTATTACCAACTGCACCGTCAAAGTGATTGGCCACCATCCCTACCCTTGCCATGATGCACATGCACTCACCGTCGTTTCATGCACACCTCAATCCCCCCATCTTTCATCCACCCCACTCCACACACTCATAGCCCATACAGCATGCTCACAGTGTATTTACCTGTTTGTCTGGAGGACCGTAGAGTAGCGTGTACTGGGGAAGGACCCCATCCACGAGCTTCTCCAACTCCTCCGATGTGAAGGCAGGGGCCCTTTCCCCAGACACTCGAGCCATTGTCTCTTCCAGACCGAGGTCACAGCAGCACTTGCAGTGTAGGTCCTCTCCTGTCGAAGATCAGGTATCGAGTGATTGAACAGATAGAAAATGGCGGTCACGTCCGCGTCTGTACGTACCGTCACCGCCGGGGCACATCGTCATTGGCTCCTAGGACCCATAGGGTGCAATGTTAACCAATGCAGCATTGCGCCGCAGTCTTTGACCGCCTACCGCGACGGTGTACAACGCCAGCGCAGTTACCTCACATCCCATTGTCCCACTTTTGAGGTCAGGCAGCCGCCATTTCAGGGGCCCACATGGCTTCATTTCCAACTGCGTCACACGTACCTAGGCCTAGACTCAACACACATACAGGCCACCTTTTGTGTATGAGTGGTGTTCTGTGTAAACTGTGGGTACTTACCTCTGAGTTGATTGACTCTATGCTCGCTGTTGTCCTTCATAGGCACCGTCCGCTGGGACTTGTGAGGAGATGGCGGCATCCTCCGGTGTACCGACCGTTGGTGGACCTGTCGACAATGGAGGAGCGACATGTCATAATCACATACAGGCTTGACCATGCCACAATCCAGGAACTGTGTACCCAGTTGGAGCCAGACCCGATGTCAGCAATCCGCCATCCCACAGGAATCCCCCCTCAAGTGCAGGTGCTGTCAGTGCTCCATTTCCTAGCAAGTGGGTCGTTTCAAACAACAGTGGCCATAGCATCAGGGATGTCCCAGCCTATGTTTTCCAACTTATTGTCCAGAGTGTTGTCTGCCCTTCTGAAACACATGCAGAGCTACATCGTTTTCCCTCAGGTGGAGGATTTGCCTACAGTGAAAGGTGATTTCTCTGCCCTGGGACATAACCCCAACATCATAGGTGCCATTGATGGGACCCATGTGGCTTTGGTCCCCCCTGCAGGCGTGAACAGGTGTACAGAAACCAGAAGAGTTATCATTCTATGAATGTACAGATGGTATGTTTGGCAGACCAGTACATCTCCCATGTGAATGCCAAGTTCCCTGGCTCAGTGCATGACGCCTACATCCTGCGGAATAGCAGCATCCCTTATGTGATGGGTCAACTCCAGAGGCACCGTGTGTGGCTATTAGGTGAGCACCTGGAGGCAAGACAGTGGGAATGGTTGTCTGGGGTTACCCTACAGGTTAGTGTGTGTCTAATACTTGTCCCTCACCATTTGCCGGTGACTCTGGTTACCCCAACCTGTCATGGCTACTGACCCCAGTAAGGAATCCCAGGACAAGGGCAGAGGAACGCTACAATGAGGCCCATTGGCGAACACGGCGGATAATCGAGCGGACCTTCGGCCTATTGAAGGCCAGGTTCTGGTGCCTCCATATGACAGGTGGATCCCTCTTCTACTCACCAAAGAAGGTGTGCCAGATCATTGTGGCCTGCTGTGTGCTTCATAACTTGGCATTGCGACGACAGGTGCCTTTTCTGCAGGAGGATGGTCCAGATGGCAGTGTTGTTGCAGCTGTGGAGCCTGTGGATAGTGAAGACGAGAAAGCAGAGGAAGAAGACATGAACAACAGGGACTAAGTGATCCAGCAATATTTCCAGTGAGGCACAGGTAAGAGTAGAGACCTGCCTACTACATGTACTTAGACACTACTACCTCTCTACTGTCTGTCCTTTTCACCCAGTGTATGGTCACTGAGTTGTAACTTTCCCTTACAATTTCACAGATGTGGGTCACACTGTGTGACATTTGCTTTGATTCCTCATGGGCTTGAGCTGTGTGACACAGGTATGTTGACATTACAATTGAAAGAGCATTTTGTCACTGTAATTGCTAATACACTATTTCGAAATCACAGACAGACTGCAGATTGTTTTGTGTTTTAAGTGTATTTATTTAGGTGCTCAATATTGGAGGGGGTAGTGAAATAGTGAGGGGTGATGGTGGAGGAATGTCCATGGCAGAGTCCAGTCTATTAGTCTCACAGGTGCATTGCCCAAATGGGCATAGGAAGTGGAGCTGGGGCAGTTTAAGTATGGACAGGGTGACAAAGTGGGACAGTAGGATGACAATGAGGGTGGTCTCATTTCTTGGCGGGGGTCTTGGCATCGTGCTCTGTCTTTGTCCTGGATCTCAGGGACCGTTTGCGGGGTGGTTTTCCCTCTGCAGGGGGTGGGGTGCTGGTGTGGTGGTCCTGTGGCGGGGCGTTCTGTCCACTAGCGCCGGCGGAGGTGGTGGGCAGTTCATCGTCCATGCTAGTGTCAGGGGCCCCTTGTAGTGCCACAGTGTCCCTCCTGGTGTTGAGTACTTCCTTCACCACCCCTACGATGGTGCCCAGGGTGGAGCTGATGGTTCTGAGTACCTCTCTGAAGCCCATATACTGTTCCTCCTGCAGGCGCTGGGTCTCCTGAAACTTGGCCAGTACCATTGCCATCGTCTCCTGGGAGTGGTGGTAGGCTCCCATGATGGAGGAGAGGGCCTAGTTGGCAGTGGGTTCCCTTGGCCTGTCCGCCCCCTGTCGCACTGCAGCCCTCCCAGTTGCCCTGTGTTCCTGGGACTCCGTCCCCTGGACCGTGTGCCCACTACCACTGCCCCCAGGTCCCTGTTGTTGTTGGGGTGGTGGGTTATCCTGGGTTCCCTGTAGTGGTGGACACACTGCTGATTGACATGTCCTGGGGACGGAGGTATGGGCCTGCTGGGTGGGTGCTGTGCTGGTGTTTCCAGAGGGGGGAAGGTCTGTGGTGGCCTGTGCCAGTTTGAGGGGAACCGACTGTCCAGAGGTCCCCGACGGGCCAGGCTGGTCATCTAGATCCAGTTGGACAGAGGTGCTGTCATCACTGTGGGCCTCTTCTGTTGGTGGTGTGGACATGTGTGGACCCTCCTGTCCGGTGATGTTGGGTAGGGGTCCTGCAGGGGTATAATGGATGGTTATTACATCTGTATGTGTCATGGTGTGCAATGGGTGGGTGAGCATGTACCCCAGTGCTTGCATTCCTGTGTGGGAGCTTGTGTGATGGTGGTTTAGGGGGTTGTATGGGTATGTGCAGTGGGCATGCTTTAGTGATGTGTGTCCATGCTCTGTTGTTGCATGCAGGGCTTGGTGTTGGGATGGGTGGTTTGTGATGTTGGGACATATGTGAGGAGTTGGGGTGATGGGGGTGAGCGTGGGGGTATGTGATAGCATGCAGGTAGGGTGGGGGATGTAATAGTTAAGATTTGACTTACCAGAGTCCATTCCTCTGCCTACTCCTGCGAGGCCCTCAGGATGCAGAATGGCCAAGACCTGCTCCTCCATGTTGTTAATTGTGGGTGAGGAAGTGGGGGTCTGCCGCCAGTCCGCTGAACCGCAAGGTGGTGTCTCGAGACCACGGAACGCACCTTCCCCCGTAGGTCGTTCCACCTCTTCCTGATGTCCTCCTGATTTCTTGGGTGCTGTCCCACTGCGTTGACCCTGTCCACTATTCTTCGCCATAGTTCCATCTTCCTTGCAATTGAGATGTGCTGCACCTGTGCTCCGAATAGCTGTGGCTCTACCCGGACGATTTCCTCCACCATGACCCTGAGCTCCTCCTCCGAGAACCTGGGGTGTCTTTGCCGTGCCATGGGGTGGTGTAGGTGATGTGTGGGGTGGTGTGTGTGGTGATCAGTGTGCTGATATGTAGTGGTGTGTTGTGTGAGGTGCATGGAAGTTGTGTGGGTGATGGTATTGTGTGCCTGTGGATGCTGTAGTTCTTTTTGGTGGTGTCTCTCTCTGGCCTTCTTTCTATATTTTTTGTTGTAGGGGTTTGTGGGTGATGTGGGTGTTTGTTTTATATTGTAATGGGTGTGTGGGAGTGGTGTGTGTATTTGTCTCAGGTGTGTGTATTTGCAATTGTCCAATATGGTAGTGTTTTGTATGTGTGTGTGTATTTTGAGCTCGGCGGTGTGTACCGCCAATGGAATACCGCGGTTGAAAGACCGCCGCGTAGATTCGTGTATCGTGATAGTGTAGGTGTATTTCTGTTGGCGTGACGGTGGAGGTTTTGTTTTCGCCAGTTTATCACTGACCTTTGGTGTGGCGGACTTGTGTGGGTGTCTGAATTTTGGCGGATTGCGAAATGTGGGTCATAATAGCTGTGGCGGTTTTCCACGGCAGTGTGTTGGCGGTCTTCTGCACGGCGGTAAGCGGCTTTTACCGCCAATGTTGTAATGACCGCCTGTGTGGTGAATTTTTATGGTGTTCTACAGTGTTATTGCATAATTTATTGCACACATACTTTACTCATTGCCTTCTAAGTTAAGCCTGACTACTCAGTGCCACGTTCCCAGAGGGTGGGCACAGGATAATTTGGATTGTGTGTGACTTTCCCTGACTAGAGTGAGGGTCCTTGCTTGGACAAGGGGTAACCTGACTGCCAACTAAAGACCCCATATCTAACATTGTCGATCAGTGGTGAGGATAGGACTTGTATTTGTGCAGTGACATACAGTAGCTAAGTGTTCACTACCTACCCACAGTTAAAGGTCAACTTGATTTTTATCTTTTTCTGCAATTTCTACCTGACATTTTGAACTAAAATCCTCATTTAACATGTCTCTGGCTGGGTATCAAGCTGGAGATGAAGATTCTGACCTAGCCGTGCTGGAAACATATACTGTCAAACAGCTGAAGAGGTTCTGCAAGGATATGGGAGTATCTTCACAAAAGACCTCCAGAAAGAAGGAATTCAAATTGGCGCTGAGGGTCTGGGCAGAAGCCCATTCTGATGAGAATGTTGAGGAGGAGGGTCCAGAGGATGGCCCCTCAGAGGACTTATTGCCATTAGTGGAGCATATTACCACTGTGATTGTGCCCCCTGCCAAACCAGGGAGCAGTGTCTCTGATCAGGGCCTGATCGCAGAGGAAAGGAGAAATGAGAGAGAATTCTAATTACAAATGGCAAGGTTAAAAAGTGAAGCTCAACAAGTGGAGAGGAGGGTAGAGAGAGAAGCAAACACAGCCGAGAGAGCCTTGGCTGAAAAGAAACTTTTGTTGGGTCATGAACTGAGTCTCAAGGAGCTGGAGATCAAGGCAAGACAGTCTGAGTCCAGCAGTGATGGTGGCAGCATACATGCAAGACCTGTTGGGGAGAGAAAGGTTTGAATACCCAAACATGTGGTGCCAAGTTATGTGGTGGGAGTGGTTGGCTTCCTATGAAGTTGCACTAGGGGCTCATGTGACCTCTGGGGAGCAAGGAGGGGGCGGCCTTGTGGTTTTATGTACCAGCAGTGGGGAGGGACACACTCCTTACACTAGATCCACATGATCAAAATGTCTATGCACCCATGAAAGCCATTTTGCTAGCCAAGTTTGGGCTGACTCCTGAAAAATAACGTCAGAGGCTTGGGACAGCACCAAACTTTCCACACAGAATTGGGTAGACTGTATTGATTTCTTCAATAAGGTGCTGAATGAATGTGTGCGGGGCAGCAAAGTAAATGATTACAAAGGATTATGGGGGTCATTCCAACCCTGGCGGTCGGTGATAAAGCGGCGGCCAACCCGCCAACAGGCAGGCGGTCCAAAAAATGGAATTCTGACCCTGGCGGGAACCGCCAACACAGCCCGCCACTTTAACACTCCGACCGCCACGGCGGGATAGACAAACAGCGCGGTGGTCACCGCCAACAGGCAGGCGGCAGACAATGTACCGCCCACCCTATCACAACTCAGCATCCGCCACCTTTTCCGGGGCGGGAGCCCCGCCGATAAAAACACGGCGGAAACAGACTAGGAATGGGAAAACGCTCACCTCTTCACACTCTACGAGGAAGGAGGACAGCATGGAACTCGAATTAAACATCCTACCAGCTATTGTCTACCTGCTCATCTACCACGAGTACGAACGCCGGCGCAGACGACAACGGTGAGTACTGCACCCACGACACAGGGGAGGGGGGAGGTGGAAAGCTCACGGGCACACACATATGCCATACACCCACCCCCCAGCCCAAATACCTACACCCCAATGCAGAGCAACAAGTCAGAGTGACACCCCCCAAACCCACCGGAATAATGCAAAGACACAATTAAAATGATCTATCAAATATATGTATAAATAGCTCCATTGAAGTTATGGGAAATATGCAATATGAAAGATACAAAATAAGGAATGAACATAGTTAAAAATATATACATAGGCAATAAGTCCTGCCCATTCTGTCAAAGTTCCATAGTCCGTGGGCCAATGTGCACAAACACATGGGCAAAGCCCACACAGGAGACCAGATACCATTGGAGAGAACACTGCTGGGGCATCAGATGATAAAACTACAGGCACCTCAGGGGGAAGGGAAGGGGGGGCACCTCAGCCACATGAGTCCACGACGCCAGATCCACGAGGGGCCTCCATGCCCACTGTCCCATCCTGGGGAGTGCAAAGCCACAGTCTCACTAGTCTCTACAGTGGGTGGCTTGCCCACTGTGCCATCCTGGGGAGTGCAAAGCGACAGTCTCTAAAGTCTCTACAGTGTGTGGCTTGCCCACTGTTCCATCCTGGGAAGTGCCAAGCCACAGTCCATCAGATGGATTACCGCCTCCACTGTTAATGGAGGAGGCATGGTGCCCAGAGTGCTTCGTGAAGCCCTGCTTGACACAGAACCGGCACTGTCAATGGGCCAGCGGTGCTTGAGACGGCGTTGCCCAGCGGAGCGGTGCTTGACAGGAAGGGCCCAGCGGAGCGGTGCTTGACAGGAAGGGCCCAGCGGAGCGGTGCTTGAGATGAAGGGCCCAGCGGAGCGGTGCTTGACAGGAAGGGCCCAGCGGAGCGGTGCTTGAGATGAAGGGCCCAGCGGAGCGGTGCTTGACAGGAAGGGCCCAGCGGAGCGGTGCTTGAGATGAAGGGCCCAGCGGAGCGGGCCTTGACAGGAAGGGCCCAGCGGAGCGGTGCTTGACAGGATGGGGCCCAGCGGAGCGGTGCTTGACAGGAAGGGCCCAGCGGAGCGGTGCTTGACAGGAAGGGCCCAGCGGAGCGGTGCTTGAGATGAAGGGCCCAGCGGAGCGGTGCTTGACAGGAAGGGCCCAGCGGAGCGGTGCTTGAGACGGCGTTGCCCAGTGGAGCGGTGCTTGAGACGGCGGTGCCCAGTGGAGCAGTGCTTGAGACGGCGTTGCCCAGCGGAGCGGTGCTTGACAGGAAGGGCCCAGCGGAGAGGGCCTTGACAGGAAGGGCCCAGCGGAGCGGTGCTTGACAGGAAGGGCCCAGCGGAGCGGTGCTTGACAGGAAGGGCCCAGTGGAGCGGGCCTTGACAGGAAGGGCCCAGCGGAGCGGTGCTTGACAGGAAGGGCCCAGCGGAGCGGTGCTTGAGATGAAGGGCCCAGCGGAGCGGTGCTTGACAGGAAGGGCCCAGCGGAGCGGTGCTTGACAGGAAGGGCCCAGCGGAGTGGGCCTTGACAGGAAGGGCCCAGCGGAGCGGTGCTTGACAGGAAGGGCCCAGCGGAGCGGTGCTTGAGATGGCGGTGCCCAGCGGAGCGGTGCTTGAGACGGCATTGCCCAGCGGAGCGGTGCTTGACAGGAAGGGCCCAGCGGAGCAGGCCTTGACAGGAAGGGCCCAGCGGAGCGGTGGTTGAGATGAAGGGCCCAGCGGAGCGGTTCTTGTCACGGCGGGCCCCTGTTCAGCGGTGCTTCTCACGGCGGGGCCCTGTTCAGCGGTTCTTGTCACGGCGGGGCCCTGTTCAGCGGTGCTTCTCACGGCAGGGCCCTGTTCAGCGGTTCTTGTCACGGCGGGGCCCTGTTCAGCGGTGCTTCTCACGGCGGGCCCTGTTCAGCGGTTCTTGTCATGGCGGGCCCCTGTTCAGCGGTGCTTCTCACGGCGGGGCCCTGTTCAGCGGTTCTTCTCACGGCGGGGCCCTGTTCAGCGGTGCTTCTCACGGCGGGGCCCTGTTCAGGGGTTCTTGTCACGGCGGGGCCCTGTTCAGCGGTGCTTCTCACGGTGGGGCCCTGTTCAGCGGTGCTTCTCCTGTGTTTCTAGGGAGCCAGACCTGGCCAAGACTTCCCGCTCAGTCGTCATCCGACCTTGCGGTCGCGGGGCCCTCCTGTGATGGAGTCCTGGGCCCGTGGGTGTCGTCCGTCACAACCGGAATGGGGCTGGTGGGGCCCTCCTGGGCAGCTCGCCTGCTGCCTGACTTCTCCGCCCTGCTGCCCTTGCCCTCCTTCGCTGAAGCTCTGTGGCCCTTGCCTCCCTTTGATGATGTGGCAGGTGACGGGGCAAGGCTACTGTCCTTGGTGGCAGCCGTCTCAGGCTTGTCGCGCCGGCCCTTAGTTTTTTTTGTCCTCTTCCCAGGGGGTGGGCTGGCTGTCCCCTTGCTGCTGGCCGATGTTCCTGCCCTAGGAGCTGGTGGACTCCAATAGCCCTGCACTATGGTCATAGTAGATGCAGGGCTGGTGGTGGCTGAGGTGCTCTTTTGACTCTTACCAGATGGAGGGGGTGGGTCAGTGATTGGAACGAGCTCAAGGTTGGAAAGGAAAAGCACTTGGGAAGGACAGGGACGGGTAGGTGTAGTGGGTATGGGAGTGGAGGAAGAGGATGTGGTTGTAGGAGAGTCAAGTGTGCTGTCTTTGGGTGCAGGTGCTTGTGACGGAGGCTGTCGTGAGGTGGATGGCTGTTGGGTGGGTGGCTGCCTGCGTTTGTGTGGTTTGGAAGAGGGGGTGACAGACACACTGGGAGAGGACACAGGGGACGTGTAAATGGCAGTGGGGGTGGTGACTGCACGTGTGCGGACTGTAATGGAGGGTGTGCTGGTGATGGAAGTACTGGCTGATGGTGGTGTGCATGCAGGTGTGAGTGGAGACATCACAGGGAGGGAGGAGGGAGATGAGGAGGTGGGGGACACAGAGGTGGTAGTGACTGTTGGCATGTCTGCATCTGGATGTTGCTTGGGTGAATGCTTGTGGGATCTGTGGTGCTTATGTCTGGATGAGCTGCCCTTGGGTGTAGAGGTGTGTGCAGGCTGGTCTGATGGTGTGGATGGGATAGGCAGAGGAACAGGAGACTGGGACTGGGTGGAGGGAGTCAGAAGAGGGAGGCTGGAGACAGGGACAATGGCTGCCGTCAGTGCTGAGGCCAGAGCGTTGAACGATCGCTGATGGGCAGCCTGACCCGAATGAATGCCCTCCAGGTTTGCATTGCTCCGGTGCACCTCCCTTTCTACACCCTGGATGGCATTCAAAAGGGTAGACTGCCCAACAATGAGCGTTCGCAGGAGGTCAATGACCTCCTCACAGAGGGCAGCAGGGGTAACTGGCGCAGGGCCTGAGGTGCCTGGGGCGAAGGAGATGCCCGCCTTCCTGGCCGAGCGGGCACCGGGCGAACGGTGAGGGGCTGCTGGGAGGGCGGGGCTGGTGAGCTGGGTGGCGGCTGTACCTGTTGTGGCGGTGGGCACGGATGTTGCCGCCACCGCAAGGGGGCTCCCTTCCGAGGACATGTCGGTGTCGCTGACGTCTCCACGGGTCCCCGTTGTGGAGCTCCACTCGCCCTCCGTCTCACTGGTGTACTCGGAGTCTGTTGAATGGCCCTCCGGGGCCATGTGAGATGCAGCTCCCTCGTGCGCCGATGCCACTTCTCCTCCGCCTGATGATGCTATTGCACACATGAACAGGAAGACAAAGAAAATGGGAGGGGGAGAAATGAAGACAGGTTGAGTGCATGGATTGGCAACACCGTTGTCGGAGAGGACAGACACAGAAGCCCCCTGCACTAGGCCGCGCAATCGGGGTACACTACTCAGTTATTGTGACTAGGCCTACAGGTCTATGGACGACAAATGCACACATGGGTGAGGCCGGACCATGGATAGCTGTACTTAGCACCCTACAGAGGTGGGGGGCGGGGGCACAGGGCCATGGGTAACGGAGGGGCCTAGCCTACAGAATGCGCCCTGGCCTAGAGATAGCCACAGCCCTCCTCCCCACCCAGACACCTTCACTGCGCGCAAAGATAGCAGAATGTGCTGATACTCACCCCCTTGTGTCTGCTGTGATGTCCTCACGCGCCCATCCAAATCAGGGTAGGCCACCGCCAGGATCCGGGACATCAGGGGGGTCAATTGGCGGCTGGCACCCCTCCTACGTTGGGAGGCCATCCCCAGCAGAGACTCGGTGGTCTTTCTGGATGTCCTCCCACCTCTTTCGGCAGTGGGTGCCCCGTCTTTTGTGGACCCCCAGGGCCCGGACGTCCTTGGCGATGGCACGCCAAATGTCAATCTTCTGATGGGCACTGACCTATGTGACATGTACAGGGTGGTAAAGGAAATCTCATCACTTTTCTGCCTGGTCAATGTGAGTGGCCCCCCCCTCCCCATCCTTGCCATGTGGCACATGCTCTCATCTTTCGTGCGTTGCACTCCTCATTCGCTCCCCTCCCCACCATCTTACATAGACCCCACTCAACACAGGCATAGCCCATTCAACGTGCACCCTGTGTACTAACCTGTTGGTCTGGAGGACAGTAGAGTAGCGCATACTGGGGGAGGACCCCATCAACAAGTTTCTCCAATTCTTCAGAAGTGAAGGCAGGGGCCCTTTCCCCAGTCGCAGCAGCCATTGTATCTCCCAGACCGAGGTCACAGCAGCACTAGCAGTATCGGTCCTCTCCTGTGGATGATCAGGTCTCGAGTGATTAATCAGATAGAAAATGGCGGTCACGCCCGCGGCGGTGCGTACCTCCGCGGTGCGTACCGTGACCGCAGGCGCACATCCTCATTGGCTACTGAAACCCATAGGGTGCAATGTTAACCAATGCGGCTTAGCACTGCAGTCTTCGACCGCCTACCTCCACGGTGTGCCACGCCAGCGCATTGACCTCACATCCCACTGTCACACTTCACAGGTCAGGCAGCCGCCATTTCAAGGGCCCACATGGCTGAATTTCTACTGCGTCACACAGGCCTAGGCCTTGCATTGCCACTCATACAAGCCTTTCAATTCATGGCGATTCGTGTACTGTGCAATCTGTGTGAACGAACCTGTGGGTTGCTTGACTCTGTGCTCCATGTTGTCCTTCCTAGGCACCGTCCGCTGGGACTTGCGAGGAGAAGGATGAATCCTCCTGTGTACCGACCGCTGGTGGACCTGTCGACAATGGAAGAACGACATATCATACTTACATACAGGCTTGACAGAGCAACTATACATGAACTATGTGCCCAGCTGGAGCCAGACCTGATGTCCCCCATCCGCCAACCCACAGGGATTCCCCCTCTGGTGCAGGTTCTGTCAGTACTCCATTTTTTGGCAAGTGGGTCTTTTCAGACAACAGTGGCCATATCATCTGGGATGTCTCAGCCTATGTTTTCTAAGGTTTTGTCCAGAGTGTTGTCTGCCCTGATGAAATTCATGCGGAGCTACATTATTTTCCCTGAGGTGGGTGATTTGGCTACAGTGAAGGGTGATTTCTATGCCCTTGGACATATCCCCAACATCATTGGTGCCATTGATGGAACCCATGTGGCTTTGGTTCCCCCCAAAGAAAGTGAGCAGGTGTACAGAAACAGAAAAAGTCATCATTCGATGAATGTCCAGGTGGTCTGTTTGGCTGACCAGTACATCTCCCATGTAAATGCCAAGTTCCCTGGGTCAGTGCATGATGCGTATGTCATGCGAAATAGCAGCATCCCTTATGTGATGGAACAGCTACAGAGACACCGTGTGTGGCTAATTGGTGACTCTGGTTACCCCAACCTGTCGTGGCTACTGACCACAGTGAGGAATCCCCGGACCAGGGCACAGGAACGGTACAATGAGGCCCATGGGAGAACTAGGAGGATCATAGAAAGGACCTTCGGGGTCCTGAAGGCCAGGTTTAGGTGCCTGCATATGACAGGGGGATCCCTAATGTACTCACCAAAGAAGGTGTGCCATATCATCATGGCCTGCTGTATGCTTCACAATCTTGCTTTGCGACGCCAGGTGCCTTTTCTGCAGGAGGATGGTCCAGATGGTGGTGTTGTAGCAGCTGTGGAGCCTGTGGAGAGTGAAGAGGAGGAAGACGACGGGGACGACAAGGACAACAGGGATACAGTCATACAACAATATTTTCAGTAGCACACAGGTAAGAATCACCCCCGCCATTTTACATTTACTTAAGGCCTCATGCGTCTCCACTGTCTGTGTTTCCCCCCAGTTCCTGTTAACTGATTTGTGACTTTCCCTTCCCTTTTCAGAGCTGTATGACCCACTGCGTGACTTCTGCTTTGTTTGCCCATGGACTAAAGCTTATTGAAATTGGTATGTTGTCATCACAAAGTAACTGGACATTATTGCACCGTTATGTGTAATACATTTGTTAAGAATACAAGCAGACTCCTGTTATTTTAAGTGCAATAAGTGATTTATTTTAAGTGCTACATATAGGTACATGATTGTAAAACGGTGATGGGTGGGGGTGGAGTAATGTCCATGGCAGAGTCCAGTTCTCAGTCGCACAGGTGCATTGTCCATATGCCTGTGGAAGGATGGAGCAGGGGCAGTTAAAGGTTGGACAGGGTGACAATGTGGGACAGTGGGATGACATCAGGGGGTATCTTAGGCTGGCGGGGGTCTTGCAATCCTACTCTGTCTTCTTGTGAGATCTCAGGTTCTGCTTGCGGGGTGGTTCTTCTTCTGCAGGAGGTGGGGTTCTGGTGGCCTGTTGTTGTGTGGGGGCCTCCTGTCCACTACCGCCGGCGGAGGTGGTAGGCTGTTCCTGGCCTGGGCTAGTGACAAGGGCCCTTTGGGGTGCCACATGGTCCCGCAATGTGGTGACTATCTGGTTAAGGGCCACGACGATGGTCCCCATTGCGGAACCGATGTTCCTCAGTTCCTCTCTGAACCCCATGTACCATTCCTCCTGCAGTGCCTGGATCTCCTGGAACCTGGCCAGTACCGTCGCCATCGTCTCCTGGGAGTGGTGGTAAGCTCCCATGATGGTGGAGAGGGCCTCTTGGAGAGTCGGTTCCCTGGGCCTGTCCCCCCCCTGTCGCACAGCAGCCCTCCCAGTTCCCCTGTGTTCCTGGGCCTCTGTCCCCTGGACGGTGTGCCCACTACCACTGCCCCCAGGTCCCTGTTGTTGTTGGGGTGGTGGGTCAACCTGGGTGCCCTGTAGTGGTGGATACACCGCTGATCGACGTGTCCTGGAGACAGAGGCATGGGCCCGCTGGGTGGGAGCTGTGCTGGTGTTCCCAGAGGGGGTTGGGTCTGGTGTAGCCTGTGGCTGTCTGTTGGGAACCGACTGTCCAGAGGTCCCCGATGGGCCGGGCTGGTCATCTGGGTCCAGGGAGACAGAGCTGCTGTCATCGCTGGGGGCCTCTTCTGGGGGTGGGATGGACATCTCTGGACCCTCCGTGGCGGTGTGGTGGCGTTCGGGTCCTGCAGGGGTATAAAGGTATGGTTATTGCTTCTGTGTGTGGCATTTCGTGTGATGGGTGGGTGTCCGTGTACCCAAGTGTAGGCATTCCCTTGTGGGGGCTTTTGTGAGGGTGGCTTGTGGGGGTGATGTGTGTGTGCAGTGGGCATGCTTTGGTGATGGGTGTCCATGCTTTGTGGTCGCATGCAGGGCTTGGTGTTGGGATGGGTGGGTTGTGATGGTGAGCCATTTGCAAGGAGTTGGTGTGATGGGGGTGGGGGAGAGGGTGGGGGTATGATTTGGCATGCAGGTGGGGTGGGGGTGGGAAGCAGTAGTGAAGATTTGACTTACCAGAGTCCATTCCTCCGCCTACTCCTGCGAGGCCCTCAGGATGCAGGATGTGCAAGACTTTCTCCTCCCATGCTGTAAATTCTGGGGGAGTAGGTGGGGGTCCGCCGCCAGTCTTCTGCACCGCAATGTTGTGCCTTGATACCATGGAACGCACCTTCCCCCGTAGGTCGGTCCAGCGCTTCCTTATGTCATCCCGATTGCGTGGATGCTGTCCCACTGCTTTGACCCTGTCCACTATCCTTTGCCATAGCTCCATCTTCCTGGCAATTGTGGTGTGCTGCACCTGTGCCCCAAAGAGCTGGGGCTCTACACGGACTATTTCCTCCACCATGACCCTGAGTTCTGCGTCAGTGAACCTGGGGTGTCTTTGGGGTGCCATGGGGTGGTGTGGATGAGGTGTGGGGTGGCGTTTGTGGTGATGAGTGTGGTGCGTGTGGTGGTGTGTGGTGTTTGGTGCGTGGAAGTAGTGTGGGTGATGGTGTTGTGTGCCTCTGTGTTGTGGGATTGTCTATTCTGTGCTCTCTCTCTAGCCTTCGTCAATAATTTCAGGTCGTAGGGGTTTGTGGGTGATGTGGGTGTGTGTTTTATATTGTGTTGGGTGTGTGGGAGTGGTGTTAGTATGTGTATCAGGTGTGTGTGTTTCAAACTGACCAATGTGGCTGAGTTTTCTATGTGTGTGTGTATTTTGACCGCGGCGGTGTGTACCGCCAATGGAATACCGCTTTTGAAAGAGCGCCGCGTGGATTTGTGGGTCGTAATGGTATGGGCATATTTCTGTTGGCGTGATGGTGGAGGTTTGGTCATCGCCATTTTTTCGCTGACCTTTGGTGTGGCGGACTTTTGTGGATGTCGGGTTTTTGGCGGTTTGCAAGTTGCGGGTCAGAATGACCATGGCGGTTTACCTCGGCCGCGGCGGTGTTCTGGCGGTCTTCTGACCAGCGGTAAGCACCTTTTACCGCCGAGGTCAGAATGACCCCCTCTATGATTTGATTCTGAGATAGCATATGCTCAGAATTTGTTTTACAGAGTTGAACCACCATTTAGTAGACAGTACGCTGACTCAGCCCAGGAAGCTTGCTGAGGAGGCTGACCTCTGGGTTAGCACCAGAGTGTCCAAAAAGGTATCTGGGGGGGGACACCCAAAAAAGTGGTCAGGGTTCCCAACAGAAGAAAGAGGGGGGTAGAAAAACTTAAAAATAAGGAACTCTCAAAAGACCCCCAAAACAATTCATGGGGTGGTAACCAATCCTCATCTAAATTTTGGAAGAAGCCATGGTACTTTGATAAGAAGTTAGGAAAGTTCATCCACAAATGCTTAGAGTACTACCACCATGGACACTCTAAGGGCGACTCCAGTGTCCCAAGATGGGACAACCCACCACTCTAGGGCAGACACCTGGGTTGGCTACTGTAGCGCTCGGGGGGGGGATAGTCCCAGTTAGTTTTGGGGAGCCAATAGAGGTGTCCCTAGTATCCCTGGGAGATAAAGAAATGGTGCCAAAAGCCCACATGCCTGCCTATACTTTCAAGTATAGGCAGTGGGTGACCATTGGTGGGCAAAGGGTAGAGGCTCTGCATGACACAGGAGGCACTATGACTACTGTCGAGAGTCAGCTGGTGTCAGCAGAGCAGATAATCCCTAATACATTCCACCAGGTCATAGTCGCTTACAATCGTGAGAGTCACCTATCGGTGGCTCTGGTTCCCTTCGAGGGGGGCGGTCTCTGGTACTTTAAATATAGCTCTGAGTCCTGCCATGCCTGTAGGTTGTCTGTTAGGCAATGCTCTTGAGCATACTGTCTGGAAGGAGGTAGAGCTCAGATCGCACCCAGAGATGTTAGGTTTGCCTGAGTGGGTCTGCATGACCACAAGGTCCATGGCTGCCCGGGTAGGGAGTCAAGGGCATCTGTAGCCTGGAACAATGGCCCAGACAGCTGCACAGAGAAAGGGAAAGAGGCACGGGAAACCTGACTCAGATATTCCCACAGTGGTGGATGGAGTCCCAGAAGAGGAGGCCCCTGAGCCAATTGGAGAGGATATTGCTGACCTGGGCAACCTGCCTTAACTTGCTGGCAGGCAAGTAGAGGGTGGGCCAACCAGGGAAGAATTCTGCAAGGCACAGAAGGAATGCCTCACCCTTGAGGGTCTGAGGCAACAGACCGCAGCCCAAACAGCAGGTTTAGCCTCTGGCAATCACCATATCTACTGGGAGAATGATCTCCTTCACAGTGAGCCTAAGGCTCCGGCCATTGCGGCAGCATGTGTGCTGGTGGTCTTCCAGTGTTACCGGGCCTCCCTACTGGGCCTGCCTCACGACATCCCCCTGGCAGGACATTTGGGCCAAGACAAGACCTTTGCCAGGCTTGTCACCCACTTCCATTGGCCTAGAATGTGGGTAGACTCAGATAGTTTCTGCAGGGCCTGCCCCACCTGCCAGGCTAGTGGGAAGACAGGGAAGAAGCTTAAGGCCCCCCTGATCCCACTCCCCGTTGTCAGCACCCCCTTTGAAAGGGTGTGCATCAACGTTATTGGTCCCTTGGACCCCAAAACTGCCTTGGACAACAGGTTTATCCTGGTTTTGGTGGACCATGCAACCCGCTACCCAGAGTCAATCCCTCTGAGAACAGTGACTGGACCGGTGGTGTCCAGAGCCCTGATGGGAATATTTACACGTGTGGGGTTCTGAAAGGAAGTTGTGTCTGACAGAGGCACAAACTTCATGTCCGCGTACATGAAGTCCATGTGGGATGAGTGTGGGGTAAACTACCGGTTTACCACCCCTTACCATCCTCAATCCAATGGGCTTGTTGAGAGATTCAACAAGACCCAAATAGGCATGATCACTGGCCTACCTGAGGCCATGAGACATAAGTGGGATGTCCGCTTGCCATGCCGTCTCTTTGCTTATAGGGACGTGCCCCTGAAAGGGGTAGGGTTCAGCCCTTTTGAGCTTCTCTAGGGTCACCCTGTCAGGGGACCATGAAGCATAGTGAAAGAGGGCTGGGAGAAAGCTCCCAAGACACCTCCCCAGAATGTGGTCAGTTACATGCCGGCCCTCCGCAACCAAAGACAACGCTTCTGGAAGCAGGCCAAAAGTAATCTTGAGGCCAGTCAAGAGGTGATGAAGGAGTGGTATGACCGGAAGGCCATTCTAGCTGAGTTCTCACCTGGAGACAAAGTTTGGGTAATGGAGACAGTAGAGCCTAGAGCTCTCCAGGACCACTGGACTGGCCCAGTTGAGATCATGGAGTGGTAGGGGGAGGCCACTTACCTAGAGGACCTCAAGACCCTTAAACACCCCCTAGGGGGTTCTCCACCACAACCGACTCAAACCTCATTTTGAGAGGTCTGAGGTCAGTATGCTCCTTGTGACAGATGAGGGCATGGAAGAGGAGAGTGAGCCTCTCCCTGACCTCCTCTCTGCCAAAGAAGGTGATGGGTCAGTGGAGGGTGTTAATCTCTCTGACTCCCTGACTCTAGATCAGAGAGGAGACTGCTATGAGTTGTTGTAGCAGTTCTCTTCCCTGTTTTCCCTTACTCCTGGACTCACCCACATGTGTGTCCACGATATTGACACAGAAGACAGTCCCCCTGTAAAGAACACATTTTACAGGTTGGCAGATAAGGTGAAGGCCAGCATCAAGGAGGAAGTTGCCAAGATGCTGGCCCTAGGGGTTATTGAGAAGTCCAGCAGTCCCTGGGCCAGCCCTGTGGTGCTGGTACCCAAGGCTGCTGCATCCGGTGCCAGCCAGAAGTCTGGTTCTGTGTGGACTAATGGGGTGTCAACTCAGTCACATGGACTGACGCTCACCCCATTCCCCGAGCTGATGAGCTCGTTGACAGACTAGGCACTGCCAAATTCCTCATTACTTTTGATCTCACATCAGGGTACTGGCAGATCGCCTTGACTGAGGGGGCTAAAGAGAGATCTACATTTTTCACACCTGAGGGCCATTAACAATTGCAGGTGATGTACTTTGGGTTGAAAAATGTTCCCGCTACCTTCCAACGGTTGGTCAATGGGGTCCTAGCTTGCAAGGATGCCTTGTGCACAGCCTACATAGACGACATAGCCATCTAAAGTTCCAGCTGGGAGGAACACGTGTTCCACATCAAGGAGGTGGTTCAGCCTCTGCAATAGGCAGGCCTGACCAAGTGCCAGATTCGGCAGGGCTCCGTGATGTACTTGGGGCACCTAGTAGATGGTGGCCAGGTGCAGCCACTCCAGGCCAAGATTGAAACTATCAAGTCCTGGCAACCACCTAGAACACAGACAGAGGTAGGAACCTTCTTAGGCCTCACCGGATACTACCGTAGGTTTGTCAAGGACTAAGGATCCATTGTGTCACCCTTGACAGAACTTACTTCCAAAAAGCAACCTAGGTACCCACTTGCCAGGCCTAAACCTTCCCTTTTCTTACATGTAAGACACCCATAAGGTAGGCCCTAGGTAGCCCATGGGCACGGTGCAGTGTATGTTTAAGGTAGGACATATACTAATGTGTTTTATACGTCCTGACAGTGAAATACTGCCAAATTTGTTTTTCTCTGTTGCAAGGCATATCTCTCTCATAGTTTAACAAGGGGGCTGCCTTTAAATATTTTTAAAACGCAGATTAATTTTGGTAGCAGATAGACATGTGGAGTTTGAGGTCTCTGAACTCGCAATTTGAAATACATCTTTTAGTGAAGTTGGTTTTCAGACTGTGTTTTTGAAAATGCCACTTTTAGAAAGTAAGCATTTTCTTGCTTAAACCATTCTGTGACTCTGCTTGTTTGTGGATTCCCTGTCTGGGTCAGTTTGACAGTTGGGCTGTTTGCACCTCTCCTCCAGACAGTGACACAAAGGGAGCTGGTGTGTAGCCTGCATATCCTTATGGGCCATCTGGGCTGAGGGGAGGAGTGGTCACTTACACCTGTGTGCCTGCCCTCACACAATGCAGTCTCCTACCCCCTGGTGTGTGTCTGGGGCCTGGCCTGGGCAAGGCAGTATCTTGAAACAACAGAGACTTCTCTTTGAAGTAGGCCTACTTCAAAGGCAGGAAGGGGTATAAGAAGAGCACTCACAACCCCTGAAAATCAGATTAATTCTGAGACAAGGAGGAACCTCTGCCAAGGGGAAGAGCTGGAGTAGCAGGAGTAGGAGTACTGCCCCTTTGTCTGTAACTGTGCTTTGCTGGGCTGGCCTGCAGCAGCTGCTTCTACCTGAGAGATGACAAAGACTGACTTTTGTGTGACTTCCCACTGGTGAAGAATCTCCAAGGGCTTGAATTGAGCTTGCATCCTGTTTTTGAAGTCTCAGGGACAACAAAGACTTCTCTCTGCCAGCACTCAGGCTTTCTGCTGAGAGTCCTGCCTGTCAAGTGTGACCCTAACCTGTCTCTGGGCCCTTGAAAGGTGCAGCTGGTGAGAAAGGACAGAAATCCATACAAAGACCGCCGCGCAGGGAAACTTTTGATGCACCGACCGCTTCGCGGCTGAAAAACGATGCGCCACCGGCCTTGCGGCCAAAATCGACGCTCTACCTGCATCGCGGCTGGGAGATTGAAGGAATGTGGTTGGGGCAACGACGCACAACACCGCAGCGGCTGCTGTTAACAATGCAAGCCCCATGCAGCACTTGACACCGTGTGACTGGATTTATTTGAAACATCGTTGGGCATGGAAAATCAATGCAAAGCCTACCTGGACCCTAGGGGCCTTTCCGGATCGACGCATTGCTCACTTGTGGAGAGGAAAAATAACACACGCCGACCCGACTGGAGGAGGAACAACGCATGGTCTTGCTTGCGAGTGACAAATCGGTGCATCACTGGCCTTTTCCAATGCACACTCACCCGTGCGGTGTATTTTGACATAACCTAGGTACTTTTTCCTGCTAACATTGTTCTCACTCTTTTACAAAGGATTTAAAAATCGTATTCTTTAAAAATTCATAACTTGAATTGTGTGTGTTGGATTTTTGTCGTTTTGGTTTTGTTTTGTTCAGACAAATATTTCCTATGTATCAAAACCTGTGTTGTGTCATTTTGTAGAGTATTCACTGAGTTACTGTGTGAGTTGGTACAAATACTTTACATATTGCTTCTGAAGTTATGCTTGCCTGCTCATGTCAAGTTACCAAGGGGGTGAGCGGGGGTTAACAGAGGGTGATTCTCCTTTACCCTGACTAGAGTGTGGGTCCTTGCTTGGACAGAGGTTAACCTAACTGCCAAAAAAAGACCCCATTTCTAAAACTCACACTGTGGTGTTCCAAAACAGCAGTCTTTCACATTGTTCTGTGAACTGATGGATGCAGTGTGTGATCAGTTGGGTTACACAGTCGGAACACAAAAGTAATTTCCTTTTATAGTGTATTGTGACAGTGTTAAAAAATATAGCACTGGCATGCTTGAGCTTCGCTAAGTTTGGCGAGGGGTGCATTTAAAAACTGAATCTGAGAAATAATATGAAATGTTTCATTAAGGCACGCTGTCAGTGTTTCCAGTATTTTAACAGATCAGGCACTGATAGCTTTATTAAAATTTTAAATTGGAAGTGTCTAAATATATTTAAGAGAACCGACTTTTCTGTCTCAGTTTTATTGCACCTAGCATGGAAATTGGGACCGTAGGGGATGGTGTACCGTTGGAACTAAAAAAGCAAGATTATTTGATTACACTGTGTGAAATATTGTAATTGGGGAATAGTAAAAGTCCCTTTCTGCTGCATAATTTTGGAAGTGAGCAGTTTATCAACTGTTAAACGTAGACTGCCATCTAGTGTCAACTATTCCACTAGATTTTCACATTCTTGTGTTTTTTTCATCTTTATCAAAAACATACGTACTGTACATGTTAAAATTACTTTGTCTAAATCTTCTTATCAAAGGCACCTCCAGACAATTATTCGACTCTAGATGCGAACTCAAATATCACTGTGAAAGTGCATAAAAGGAGAGAGAAAGCATGCGCATGAAACATAGGGGCATATTAAGAAGCCCTTCCACCTCCTAGTGCCTCCCTAGTGTTTTTTTTTTTTTTTTAATGCTAAGGAGGCTTTAGGGAGGCCCCCCCATGTGCCATATTTAGATGGAGAAGCAGCGCCGTTCTCCTGGCTAAGCCAAGAGCTGAAAAATAAGAAGCGCCACCTTGCGCCACATTTGCATCATTTTTTTACTCAAATGTGGCGTCGAGGAGCCATTCCTCCTACCCCATATTTATAAAGTGACGCAATGCTTACATTGCACCACTTTGTAAACCCTTGCGCCATATTATGCCTGTGCCAGGCATAATGTGTGCAAGGGAGGCGTTCCGGTGCTAGGAGGCCTGAAAAAATGGCGCAGTAAAATTTATAAGATTTCACAGCGCCATTTTTTCTGTAATTTTTAACACCTGCTCAGGGAAGATGTTAAACTGACGCTCCCATAATAACTCATGGGCCTCTCTGCTTTGCTGAACTAGCGCCATAATATATGGAGCTAATCCAGCAAAGCGCCATATTAGCATTATAAATGATGATGCTATTGTGCTAACCTGCGCCATGGTGTGCTGTATTGTAAATACAGCACTACCATGGTGACTCTAGGGGGGTGCAGGGCGACACAAGAAAAGTGGCGCATCATAGCTTATACGCCAGTTTCTTGTAAATATGCCCTTAGTTTTGTGTGTATACTACAAAACTAAGGGGCTCAATTACAAGCCCATTGCGCTGCCGTAGTGTCATTTTTTTTTACTCTACAACGGCGCAAACAGTCCCCCACACAGTGCTGCATTTACAAACTGGTGCATTTGTACCATTGCGCGAGTTTGTAAAGCCTTGCGCCACATTATACCTGCAGCAGGTATAATATACCCAAGGTGGAGCATCGATTACGATGCACCAGTTTTTACTAAAAGCCCCATGGGCCTTATGGAAAGCTCGGCAGCAGCTGGACATTCACATTAATGTGGCAGATGTTTCTTCTGCCCTATTTAGAATGTATGGCGACGCTGTTAATAGGGCAGACTATATATCTGCCTCTTTTTGGTGGATGTCCCACATCCTCCGACCTCTCAATAAGGCCCTTTCCACCACCATTTCTAGTATCTGAATATTTCCCCGATCCTTAAACTGCAGGGACCATTTCTCAATATGGAAGAGGAGTGCTGGTGTCCTTTACTAACCAGGACACTAGGGGGCATATTTATACTCTGTTTGTGCCGGAATTGCGTCGTTTTTTTTTACGCAATTCCGACGTAAAACTAACTCCATATTTATACTTTGGCGTTAGACCCATCTAGCGCCAAAGATCTTGGAGTTTGCGTAATTTTTTAGCGTGGACACCTACCTTGCGTTAATGATATGCAAGGTAGGCGTTCCCGTCTAAAAAATGACTCCGAGGCATGTGCGCCGTATTTACACTCCCGGGCAAAAATGACGCCCGGGAGTGGGCGGGTCAAAAAAAATGACGTCCAGCCGTTTTACCGTCATTTTTTAACGCCTGGTCAGGGCAGGTGTTAAGGGACCTGTGGGCTCGGAAGGAGCCCAGAGGTGCCCTCCCATGCCCCCAGGGACATCCCCTGCCACCCTTGCCTACCCCAGGAGGACACCCAAGGATGGAGGGACCCATCCCAGGGAACTTAAGGTAAGTTCAGGTAAGAATGTTATTTTGTATTTTTTTTGTGGCATAGGGGGGCCTGATTTGTGCCCCCCTACATGCCGCTATGCCCAATGACCATGCCCAGGGGACATAAGTCCCCTGGGCATGGCCATTGGGCAAGGGGGCATGACTCCTGTCTTTGCTAAGACAGGAGTCATTTCAATGGGGGTTGGGAGTCAAAAAAAATGGCGCTAATCGGGTTGAGGCAAATATTTTGCCTCAGCCTGACTTGCCCCATTTTTTGGGGCCCAAGCTCCATTTTCCCCTACGCCGGCGCTGCCTGGTGTAAGTAATTTTTTTTTTACGCACACCAGGCAGCTCCGCTGGCTAATGTCATTCCATAAATAAGGCGCCCGCATGGCACTTTGGAATGGCGTTAGCCGGCGTTAAAGTTTTTGACGCACAACTGCGTTGGCGCAGTTGTGCGCCAAAAAGTATAAATACGGCCCCAAGCACTTTGAGCATAATTTATACTTTGATGAAGAAGGTACTCCACCATAACTACAATGGAGTACCATCTCCGCTAAACCTTCAGTCGACCTGCCTGATTTACAGGTGGGTGGACCATGAGTATGTCTGTGATGGAGCCTACTCTGAGCTCAATTGCCAAAATAGTGTTCCCACGGCCCAACGGAGGACATGCAGTCAGAGTTTTGGTGAATGCCGTTAAACCCTCAGTTGGCCCGCCTGGTTTGCTGGTGGGTGGCCCATCAGTAAGTATCTTGACAATGGAGCCTACTCCCGGCCAGTCTCCAAGATAGTGCTCGCATTGTCTGACTGGGTATGAGCCGTAGGAGTTTTGACAATTAGAACACCGTCTGCTTTAGGAGGCCAATTGTCGCTATAGTGAGCAGAAGGTGCATTGAGGAGGCACAAGATGAACAAATAATTAACAAAACAAAAACAGGTATAAAAAATACTGTACTCATTAAGAACATATACATGGTGCACAGAGATGCAACTTAATGCACGTGTAGTTGGTTGTTAGTCATGCCCTGTGTACAGAAAACACAAACCTGCACTAATGACCTTTGTGTAGTATCTTTAGGACATGCGTGGCTCTGACTTCCGTGGGTGCTTTGTGAAAGGGACGTGGCCAATGACCGTGCACTGTTCAATGAGCAACTACCTATGTTCCGGTCTTTATATCTGTTTTATACTACTTGATAAACAAATGACATGGTATGGTACAATGTTGCCATAAATATAATTGATAATATCATATATGATGTCATCTGTGATATCATGTGTGAGTTGTTAACATGAATATTGTACTGACTTCTGATTCAGCCAGAGCCTGTAGATATTTATCGTTGCAGATGTCACTTAACAGTGAAAAGAAATGACCAGGACAGTCTAATCATTCTGTAGTGACACTTGGTGATTGGGCACTGGGTGTTCAGAGAGTGGCGGGCTACTGAGCCATACATGCTTTGTGGGCACCTATAGTGGTGTAGGTTTATGAGAACTAAGAAACATTTGAAATTATTTTATAGAAAGTTATGCAGAAATGTAGAGGATTTACAGAAAGTATTATTTCTTGAAGGTCAGAGAAGGCACAGAAGATTTCATAATGGGAAAATGTTTCCGTGGTTGGCCTCATCAGTAATGACTGAATGGTTTCCCCTTTAAATCACCACGCTTGACCGAATCCAATGACGGAATGTGTGTGGACGAAGAAAGAAGCTCTCTGCCGAGCTGAATACTCTCTGCTGTTCAGTCGAGTACTGGAGGGAGTTTACCCCATCTGAGAATTGAACTTCTGCTCCAGGCTTTTCTCCGAGTGCCAGTTTCCTATTGGTAAAAATAGCTAATCGTAGACAACGCTGAACCTTTTTCCAAAGTTGTGTTAATTTTTTTATAGTTACGAATCCACATATTAAATTTTCTTCACTTTGTGATGCCGATATAAATATGATTACAATTACCTTGAGTGTTATTGAATGATTTTGCCTTACTGTTGCACCAACACTACGGACACTTTTTTTCTGTGAAAGCTTGGCTCCTTTTGCAGTGCTACCAGAAGTGAGCTGGGAATTCCTTTTAGAAGATCGTTCACATTTATGTGTGACATTGAATTGGCTTTGGAGAGCTCAGTCACATGTTAAATCATGACAGTGTCTTTTTTTAAGCACAGCTTACGATTCCAATTATGTACAGTCGATATAAAATTAGTACACAAATATCTAATTTCGGCATTTGATTATATCTATATAGAAGTGTGTTCTTAGTGGGAAATATGTGCTTGTCATTATCAGAAATGAAACTGATGAAATGCTCTTTGACACACTCGTATTTTTACTTTTTTTTAAAGATAGGGCCATATTTAAGAGCCCCCAGTGCCAGCTTAGTGCCACCATAGTGTCATCTTTTTGATGTTAAGGCGGCGCTAAACTGTCTTTTCTGCCACGCCATATTTACAAAGTGGTGCAATGCATGGGTTATGACTGCACAGGTATAATGTATGCAAGGGGGACATTCCGGCACTAGGAGGCTGGCAAAAATAGTGCAGTGAAATTTAAACAATTTGCGTGCTTTGTGCAGGCATTAAAGTGATGCTCCTATAGTAAATTATGAGCCTCCTTGCACTTTGCAGCACTAGGGTCAACATTTTTGACACTAGTGTAGCAAAGTGCCACAATAGCATCAAAAATGATGACGCTATTGTGCTATGACGTCGTGGTGCACCGTATTATAAATACACCTACACCCAGCAAAGTGGGCCTGAAGGTGCTCTACCAGCCCATCTGTGGACCCAGCAGAACTGATGCATCTCCTCTGCTAGGCGGTGCAAAACCCAAGCAGAACCGACACATCACCATGCTGTGAGGCTTCTCCTGATGCAAAGAACTCCACATCAACCTTGCAGCCTGTCTAATGCTTTCCCAAGGCAGGCCTTTGTATCACACATTTCTCATTGACGGCCTTTTCGACAACAATGAAGATCTCTCATTTGAGCTCCACAGATCCTCAGGACCTTTGGATCACCTTAACTGCAGGATGTATCCTAGACACTGGACTTTGCATTGAAAGCCATCATCAATGGGATACTTGGCAGTGATGCAAGACCTTGCACCACAGAGCTACAGCTCCTTGGAGCCGATGCATCTCCTCGACTGTATGATGCATTCTTGGCGCAGGATCTTGCAACACACTGCAAACCAGGATTTAAGGTGCTCTTGTTCACCTCACTGGGCCCTGTAGGCAGCCCATACTCCACTAAGGAGTGCTTTTTGGCACTATATTTACTGAAATCATTCAACCTGCATTTTACCGGTTCTACTGACAGGATATTTGTCATTTAATTCTTGTTTTATTTATTAAAGAATACTCTTTTTCTCAAAATCTAATGTGGGATCTTTTTGGGTATATTTTCACTGTGTTATTTTTGTAACTGTTGCACAAATACTTTACACATTGCCTCTAAGTTAAGCCTGACTGTGCCAAGCTACCGGTGGTGAGCACAGGTTAATTTAGGGCTTGTTTATGACTTCATTCTGCAAAAGATTGTGCTTTCTGCATAAGTACCGGGTTCCCCCTCTTAAGTGGCTACCAAATGTAGTATACTTGTGTTTCCTATTATGACAGAAACTATCAAGTTATCTAATAGGCAATATCATCCTATTCCAACCACAATGGTTTAAGTTTGTTTTAAGTTTTGTGGTTATGCTTAAGGTTAGGGTAATGTATGGTATGTATGATGACTTTAGCAACACATAAGGATGATGGAGTGCTGACACTTCTGAAACAATCATCCCCAAACATAGATCTGGGTTAAACCCATTGTTCTTTTGCTCACCATGCCACCCCAGTTTGGACCCAACCATATGCAAATCAGTCTTGTTGCTGCTCCCTATGCGAACTGTCCAGCTCAAAGCTCAAACTGCCAGGCCATGCCCTCCCACAACTGGAAACAGACATCTTGGTACGTCTTTCAGGGTATCACCTCTTCATCAATCAGGTTAGCTTGAATCCAGTGGCACAGTGAGCAAAGGACCCATATCTGGACATACCCTGGTCACTTAAAGCGCCATTAGCAAAACAAAAGGATGATGGGAGGAGTGCTGAAACTTTTCAAACACTGACTCTCAGTCACAGATCTGGGTTAAATCCATTGTTCTTTTGCTCACCATGCCACCCCAGTTTGGACCCACTCATATGTAAATCAGTCTTGGCCCTGCCCCCTATGGGAACAGTCCAGCCCAAACTGCCAGGCCAGGTCCTTCCTAGACTGGAAACGAGCATCCTGGGGCCATTTTTGTGGTATTGACCCTCATCAGCAAGACTAGCTTGAATGCAGTGGCACAGTGAGCAAGGGACCCAGGTCTGGGCATACCTTGGTGTTCTGCTTAGCTTCATACTAAGAGGGAATGAAGCTAAAGAATGCAAGGAATGCAGTAGTGAATAAGGCACGTCCGAGATCTCAAATGAAGACACACACAATATTAACATGAGCATTGAACTTGAATGCACTAAAACACATGTAGGTACCAAAATAATCACTTCAGTTAAAGTTAAACAATTATAAGCAGAAAAAGTGCAATACATCAACAATGAATAGGTATGCAGTGACTATATATATTTATGTATGTGCACAGCAAAGCTAGATAATTACAAATTAAAATGTATCACCATGGGGATAGAATCCAACCTCATTCTTGTCAATGTCAAGCTGTGGAACTCTGGACAGCTGAGACAGGAGAAACACACACCTATGGGATTTGGTTGTTGAGCAGTGCATCCACCCTCAAAATGAGTTCCTGCTGCCTCAGCGCCAAGCTTCCCCAAATTATATACTTTAAACAAACCAAAGAGGGAGGATCCCCATCCCTTCAGGTAAATTGTGAAATTCAATCTCTGGCCGTGTCGAAAAGATGCAAAAGAACTGGAAAGGACCCAATGTGCATTCCCAAGACAGAGCGATACTCTGCTGTAAATATTCTCAACCTGGTACACTCTTATCACCTCTGCATCCCCAACCATATGTTTCTTGCTCTGGTGAGAAGAGCGAAAATACATTCAGTGTAGGAAAGAAGCTGTGTGTGGAAAAATCCCTGCACCACCAATGTGACAGCATTTGAAGCTAAGCTAAGCACAAAATAAAGTCAGTGGTCAAAATGGAGTCGGTGGTTAAATACAGATAGTATTTCTCTCCACACTTTGACCAGTGACTCTCATTAAATAGTGGTCTAAAAGTAACCATTAACTAAACATTGTATGTAGGTTAGGTATGCATTGTACACAGTAACATAGCACTATTCTAATACCAATTACTAAGAGTACTCCACCTAAAATATTACGTATTTGCCCAGAATCCGGTAAGTAGCTGAATAAACAGTCCCACCCCCCTTTGCAACATCTTATCTTACTCCTTTCACCAATTCAAGTAAAGTGTCAATATTAGACTAGATAGATTTGTCTGACGGCTTAAAGCAGCACATTCCCTCAAACTCTGAGCATCCATGATCATTCTTCAAGAGCAAATCCTCAATGGCTGCCCTGTTTTGCAAATCAACTTTTCTAGTTCCTCGTATGCCCAGTAGCAATTCAGCCAATTCAATGGATGTGCGATTGATGTTCTTAACCATCAAATACTTAAGCTCACAAATTCTGATTTAGATAATAAATGAATTTCAGAGTCACAGTTTTCACTTAATTGAACTGTTTCCCTCGGATAGCGAGTACGTACAGAGTGATATATAAACATCATGAGTCCTAACCGCTTATAAGCACACGGTTCACCCATTATATTGGCAAGAATGTATGTATAAGTGATATTTCCACAACCGAACAGCCACACCACAGGTAGTTTAAAGTGCTCAGTGTGGATAGCAGCAATAGTCACAATATGATGGCTAGACATGCTATATTCATATTCCTACAAGTTTTATCATTTCTATGCTGAGATAGTACTCGTTGGTCCCACTGGATCTCTTGAGGAGACCACGTTGTTGTCTCCAGGCACATTTGAGCACATTTTCCAATTTTGTAAGTTTCACAAGTTAAGTTGTAGCAGACATCACCGGTTTTAATATTGTAAGTAATCACATGGATCATGTTATCCCATTTTTCATCCATTACCTCTTGGCAAAACCTATGGAACTCATATAATGAAAAGTGTGACAACATGTCACTTTCTTGACCTGCTTATCCTTGTTGGTGGCATTAAAGATTTGCCGGTATGGAGACCTCAAAAGTGGAGATAACATCAACGGTACTCTTCATATGCTAAAATTCAATCTTTTGAGCATGGCTTGTGCCAGATCGGTCCAGATGTTTTCGATCAATTGAAGTAAAGGTGTTGAATGGCGAGTTCGGCCAATCACTTCAGAGCTGGAGTCTTTCGGTACCTCACAACCCCACCCACCCAAATACTGACCAGACAATGCAAGCAGCACAAAGAGACCCTGCAGTATGGTCTGTAAAAGAAACATGTATGATCATTATCACAAGTAACATTTATGAGCTAGCACATGTTTCCACATGTTCCGTCCTGGTTTCATGACTAGTAATATGTTGTCCTGGCCCTTGGCTATAACTTCTGCTCATTCAGGAGGACGATTTGGGGATACTACCCTCACCTTAGCACCAGGTTTTTTGTCAGTTGAGCGAAAACCTCTTTCCACATACTGTAAGAAGGGCTGGGGCAGTCACCTTTTTAACTATTCCTCCATACCCTGGAGTAATTAGAATCTCCAAAATTCTGTCTCCAGGTTGTATTATCAAGTCAGTGTCTCCACTGATCAAAAGGATAACCTTAAGCTCTCCTTGGAAGTCTGCATCGTTCACTTCCCCCAATATCTGAATAACTTTCAGTGCCAACCCAGATCGGGAAGCAATCAATCCAAAATACTCTAGGGGAATCTATATTCCAACACCTGTTTCAAGGAGTGCCATGTCTCTTGGTTTCAGTCTGTACATATTCAAAGCATGTAAATCAACCTGCAGATTCTGGTGTGGCTCTGTAAAGAACTAAGGCTCCTGGTTTTATTTCCAAAAACATTATGGTGTTGGTCACTACATGTGGTTGTATCTGTAATGCTGAGGTCAACATTCACATTAAAGGGGTCACTGCATTTGTCAATGGTCTGTTATTCAAAATTTGGGGGGCTTCATTTAAATGTTCTCTCCAGTTTCTCAAAGTTCCATCAGATAATTTTTGTAATTGGGTTTTCAGTAAGCCGTTTATTCTCTCAATCAGTCCTGCAGCTTGTTGATAATGTAAAGAGGACAAATCCACTCAATATTGTGTTGTGAACAATAATCTTGCACCAATTTACCTTTCATATGTGACCCGTTGTCACTTTGGATTTGGAGTGAGACACCACAACACAACATTAACAAGTCCAATGTTTTTATGATGTTAAACTGAATGGCACAATTGCAAGGGATGGCAATTAGGTAGCCAGAATAAGTGTCTACTACTGTCCAGGCGTATTGACACTTGCGACGATTCGCTAGTGGCCCAATATAATCAACCTGCTGCTGCATCTGCCCCAGCAACTTTCCTCACCCTAACTGACCTTTGACAGTTTGAGGAACAGATCTTTGCTGTGTGTGTTGACAAATAGGACACTGCATGATCACTGTTTTTATCAAATCCAGAGTGATGTGTATCCCTCTAATCTCTGCCCATCTATTAGTGACCTTCTCTCTCATATGTCCACATTTTTATTTCCTTCACTTAGCCATCTGCACCAAGTCAGAATCCTGTGTGGCTACTTCTGCCTCTGAGATATTGGCTTTGGCATTTACAAGGGAATTAAACCCATGTTCTAGTGGGTTAATTGGGACAGTGAGCATCTACATGATACACAGTAAGAGAACTTTACTCTGGCATTTTTCCAAATTTCGTGCCACAATTCTTTGTCCCCCACCTCCTTGGAATATATGTGCCAGTTATGTGCATGCCATGTAGGTGGCTAACTCATAGGCTGTAGACCAAGTATTAGTATAAATGTGACAGGTCCCAGACAATTCTTGCTTCAGTGCTTGATATACAGTATGCAATTCTGCATATTAACTACTCTTTCCTTCTCCTGCAGTGGAAAGCAACTTGTTAGTGACTGGGTGACTGTGCCTTCCAATGTCTTTTGGCCCCCACATTCTTGGCTGAACCATCGGTAAACCATACATGCTTCCTATCTTCAGGGGACAAGGATTCAAATGCCTGGGTGATTTTTTTATTTGTGTTACTTCCTGCACCCGCTCATCATCCTGCATGGGGGCCTGTCCCACCTGTTCCTGCAGGGCTGCTGTCCCTGCTGGTCCCACTCGGGCCCTTTCCTGTATGTACCACTTCCACTTGATTATACTGGCCTTTTGTGCATGTCCTATCCGATGAGTTTTAGGTGAACTTATCACCCACTGCATTATTGGAATTTCAGATCTCAGAATCACATTATGACCTAGGGTCATTTGCTCAGTATCCACTAGAGCCCAGTAACATGCAAGTAACTTTCTTAAAGCGAGGATGTTGCTTTCCAGCATCAGGTAGTTTTTTGTTCAGAAACGCAGGGGTACCCTTTTCTTTCCTGTTTTTGCCACGTGCTCCAATTTGCATATTGCCTCTGAGAGGTTACATGTAACTCAATGTCTCCTTACTGTACTAGCCATAAGTCTAAAGCCTGTTAAATCTCCTCCTTTGCCATGTCATACGCACACTGCTGTGGCTTTCCCGATTCAACAGTCCACTGAATCACCGTGTCGCCTGCTTTTTACGGCGAGTGGCAAATTCTAATATATTTTGTTTCGCCTGGGGCAACACTTCTCTATGTTCCTGATTCCACTGAATTCCTAGAAACGTCACATTTTGAGAGGGTCCTTGTGTTTTATCTGGATTGATCATTCACCCTTTACTCTGTAGGAGTTCCACAACCTTGTTCAACTGAGTCTGCGTCTCTTCTTGTATTTCTCCCTGAATCATCACATCATCAATATAATGAGACAATTGCACCCCTGGAATGACAGATACTTCACCTAGGTGTTCTGCCACCAACCGGTGACAGATGGTAGGGCTATGTACATACCTTTGGGAGAGCCCTAACACCTTGAATTGTCTGCCACTGTGGGAAAAGCTAAGGCCCATATTTATACTTTTTTTGCAGCAGTTGCATCACTTTTTGATGCAAAAGAGGCGCAAACTTACAAAATATGAATGCATTTTGTAAGTTTGGTCCACTTTGCATCAAAATGAAACACAAATGTGGTGCAAAAATAGTATAAATATGGGCCTAAATTGCTCCTGAATCTCAGGGGGCAATGGTATAGAAAAGAAAGCATTAGCAATATCAATAGTTGCAAACCAGGTTCCTTTATGTTTTTGTAGTCTCTAAATCAAAGTGATGGTATCAGAGACCGCAGCCACCAATGGGGGCACATATTTGTTCAATTCACAGTAATCATTTGTCATTCTATAGTGCCCATCTGCCACAAAGGATTGTTCACTCAGTGGTGACTGGAGCCGCCACACCTGCCTCTATCAACTCCTGTATTGTCTCACTTATTTCCTCATGCCTTCCTGAAATTTGATATTGTTTCACACAAATTACCTTGATGCTGGGGGCATCTTCACTGAAGGGATCTTCAGAAGGCCCACCCTCGCTGCTGCCACTGAAATATAAAGCATTGCAGTGTCAACTAAGGCCCGGACCCTTTAAATATTTTTATGCTTTCAGGGAATTTCTAAGTCAACATGGATTCTGTTATGTTTACGAGCCCATCCCTGTAATGGAGCTTGGCCTGTTTCCTAATCTGATTTAAACATGTCAACTTTTGCTCAAGTTAGGTCTGGTTATATGCTCCCATATCTGCAAAGAGATTCCTCTCCTTCCCGGTTTTCAGCAGTTAACCAATTGCTGTCCAAATCTTCCTCCTCTTTCCCTTGTGAAGAAACATTTTTCTCCCTCTCTTTTTCTTCCTCCTGCATCTGTGGCTGGCCCTGTTTCACCTGTTTATTATCCTCCTTGTTCAGTTTCCTGCTGCTCTCCTTTCTGTCCATCTGTCCCTTTTGGTACTTCTCCCACAAACTTTTGGTATCTATCCCATCAATCTGCTCCTTGTTGATACCATCCTCTGGGAATGCCATAAACATATCTCTCCTAGATACTCTGTTTTGTCTGTGCGACCCTCAGACCTTGAGGCTCTCTCAGGTTCTGCCCAGTCTTCAACCTCTCCTAACTTGCAAATTGTCTCCAGCATATATTTTCAATGCCTGCCCTGTCTGATTCATTAGGGGAGTGTCAGAGTCACCAGATCCTCGGGGTCTGCGCACGTTCCCAACACGTCCACCACTGAACAGCTCCAAGACTCTGATAGATAAATCACAGAGGCTAAGAGAGTTTAAGAGGAGAAGAGGGGATTAGGAAGGGAAACAGCTGGGAAGACCTGTAGTAAGAAAAAGGTTGGAACACACAATATGAAAATTATATCTCCTGAAATCAATACTAGACTATGATTCTAAGCATAGTCATTCTGAAAACATGAACAATCTAAGAATTAAGTTTAAAATGACTAAGTTTCAAGATGGCCGGATACCTGTAAGGGAATCAAGATGGATTAAATGAAAACTTTCTTATTCAAGTACTTTCCGTTACATGAGAATCAGCAAAAACATTCTGACTAAATTTTAAACCAGTCATAAAATCCTTTTTTTGAGAATGCATACTAGAACCATAAAATATTGCATCTAGAAACTCTGATCTTCTGTGTACTCTTAAAATGTTTCAACACAAATTGTGCATATTGTAGATTTATATATGTATATATATAGTAAACACCATAAAAGGAATGTGCACCATGAATAACACAATATGGATTCAGGAAAACAAATCACATAACTTGTCAACTCGAATATTACATGATAAATATCTTAGAATAGTGGCATACAATAAACAACATGAATTAAACTCGAGGAGAGAATCGTGTGTCTTGCCGATTTGAGTGTCACCATGTAAAATGCCAAGAAATGATAGTACGCAATGAATATCAAAGTCAAATCATCATTAAACAAATCGCGCGTCTTGCCGATTCGTAAAACAGGATGCAAATGCCAAGAAGTAACAGCTCACAATGAACAACAAGATCAAAGTACAATGAAACGAATTGCGCGTCTTTTGCCAATTCTTAAGCCACCATGTAAATGTTACAAAATGGTAGCGCGCAATGAACAACAAAGTTGAAACACCATAAAACAAATGTCGCGTCTTGCCGATTCTTAAGCCACCAGGCAAATGTCAAGAAATGGTAGCGTGCAATGAATAACAAGATTAAATTATCATGAAACGAATCGCGCGTCTTGCCGATTCGCTAGTCACCCTGCAAATGTCACAAACACTCAAGCGCATATTTCACACGCGCAAAGTACTCTGTCAAATCATAAAATAATTAGGCCCAAGAACATGAGAGTTCTCGATACCGGCGTCGGGAGGCCAGCCCAACCACCGTCTTACCGCCCAGAACAAGGATCTCCAAATGAAGAATGAAAGTCAGATGTCTGGAAGATCAAATAGGCCACCGGGACAGGAGCTCAGGAAGTAGCTGCTGCTCTGCACCGGGACCTCTGAATAGTGAGCACTTGGAGCTGGGATGGCTCTTTTTTTATAGAGTCTTGGCCCATCCCACAACCACACTCAGGCATGTTGCAGGGAAAGTCTCTATAAGGCCCTGGAAAGGGACAACACCCTAACACACTCTGAAAGCCTGCAGTAATACATTGCAAATGAACAGCATTTGTAAGCACATAAAAATAAGTCTTCTGGATTGAACTCTGCAATTCAAGAGGTTTAACAACATATCAGCACAATGCATAAATTACATTGTTTTGAGAGTGCTGGGTTTTTGCATTCTAGTCGCCAATAGAGCGCGCACTGCACTGGTGTTGACATGGAGTAATTATAACCTGCTTGTAAACTGGAGGGGCAAGGTGAATAATTTTGTTTTGCACTGAAACTGTCAGTGGAGCGTCTAACAATTTGTGAGCCTCATCCAAGAGAATAGCAGTATTCATACTTTCTTCTTTAGTTCATTGCATAGCATCTCTAAACGTGTACCAAGGCTTATCATTTGGTGGCCAGTCTGATTCAGTACGATTTTTCTGACTCCATCCCACAACTGCCAATTGCAACAAGTTGGCCTCTCATTGATTCCTATAACCTCTAAACTGCTCTTGTATTAAGTGGTACAAAACTTCCTTACATCTCCCTCATCCTGTGCCACCCCAGACGCTCCTATGTCAAACAGCCTCACTATGTCATAAGCAATGTTTCCCCAGGTTTTTGACAAAACCTATCCATTATATAGTTTATCTCCTGCTGAGAATTATCTTCTGAGGAGTGCATCTCAACTCCCCACCCCCGGGTTTGTGGGGTTCCCTGTATCTTCCATCTAAATATAGGCTGTGCATTAACCACTGTCTGTTCCTCTGGCTCAAGCTGGCCGTACCTTTTTCAAATGAATCATTACTGGAATTGAAAATTTTTTGGCATCCCTGATGTTGGCATCCCAGACTTCAAAGTCCCAATTTAACCCTGCTTTAGCAATAGCTAAATGAACTTTCTTTTAATTGACTCTACCCCTATGTTTAGGATATCTGTATCGGGCAACGTGAATGGCTGCCTTTTTGGCAACACATTATTAAGTATCCACTTATTCTGCCAAGACAGCACGGTTACTATATTTTTAGCTTCAACTAGCTGCTTCTCCAATTGCTGATTTTCTTGTTCTAACTGCACATACTTTTCATGCATTTTTCCATAAGCAGATAACAGGATCCAGCCCCATCTGACTACAAAAGATAAATCACGTCCCTGTTCTACTGCCATTTTCTATAAACACAGTAAAAGTGGTTTTGGTTCAGAAATCAATAAGACATCCTCCCCAGCTATCACATAATCCTGCTCCACAAGACCATTCATTCGCAAGAACATCATAGGGTGCTTTTACCCATTGTGGAATGTAATTTGACACCTGGGAAACTGCCTTTGACTTTTTGCCAACGATTTTTCGCTTTTAAATCTTTCACTTCTTATTCTGCAAATACCTATGCCAAATTGTTCCGTTTAGCTTCAAACTAAGAAGGAATGCAGCTAAAGAACACAAAGAATGCAGTACTCTTAGTCTGAGTAATGAATTTAATAAGGCAATTACCAGATCTCAAATGAAGACACACAAATATCTTAACATGAGCATTTAACTTGAATACACTAAACTGTGTGTAGATACCAAAATTATCTCAGCAGTTAACCAACAATAAGCATCAAGAGTGCAATACATCAACAATGAATATTTATGCAGTGATTATATATATATATATATATATATATATATATATATATATATATATATATAGAGAGAGAGAGAGAGATAGATAGATCGAGCAAAGCTAGATAATTAAGAAATAAAATGCATCACCATAGGGATCGAATCCAACATCATCCTTGCCAACATCAAGCTTTGGACCCCTGGACAGCTGAGACAGGAGAAACACTTCGCAATGGGATTTTGTTTTTGAGCAGGTTGTTCCTGCACCAGAAACAAGCATCCTGAGACTGGTTTCAGGGTATCATCCCTCATCAGCCAGACTAGCTTGAATGCAGTGGCACAATGAGCAAGGGACCCATTTCTGGGCATAACCTGGCCACTTAGGCTGACTTTAACAACACAAAAGCATGATGGACGGAATACTGAAACTTTTCAGACACTCCACCCCACTCACATATCTGGGTTAAATTCATTATCTTTTGCTCGCCATGCCACCCCAGTTTGGACTCCTCCATATGCAAATCAGACTTGGCCCTGCTCTCCATGGGAATAGTCCAGCCCGAACTGCCAGGCCAGGTTCTCCCTGGACCAGAAACAAGCATCCTAGGACCATTTCGGGGTATCACCCCTCATTAGTCAGGCTAGCTTGAATCCAGTGGCACAGGGACCCATGGGTGGGCATACCCTGCTCACTTAGGGCAACTTTAGCAACACAAAAGGACAAAAGACAGAGTGCTGAAATGTTTCAAACACTCACCCTCAGTCACAGATCTGGCTTTAATTCATTGTTCTTTTGCTCACCATGCCACCCAAGTTTGGATCCCGCCATATGCAAATCAGTCCTGAGCCTGCTGTCCATGGGAACAGTCCAGCCCGAATTGCCAGGCCAGGCTCTTCCTGAACCAGAAACAAGCATCCTAGGACTGGTTTTGGGGTATCACCCCTTATCAGTGAGGCTAACTTGAATCAGTGGCACTGTGATCATGGGACCCAAGTCTGGGCATACCTTGGCCTCTTAGGGTGATTTTAGCAGCCCAAAAGGATGATGGACGGAGTACCAAAACTTTTCAAACACTTATGCCCAGTCACAGTTCTGGGTTAAATACATTGTTCTTTTACTCACCATGCCACCACCAGTTTGGAACCAGTCAAGTGCACATCAGTCTTGATGCAGCTCTCCATGGGAAAAATTGAGCCTGAACAGCCAAGCCATTCCTGCACCAGAAACAAGCATCCTGGGACCATATTCATGGCATCATCCCTCACAAGCCGGGCTAGTATGAATCTAGTGGCATGGTGTGCAGGGTACCCACGTCTGTACATGAAGTGGTCACTTAGGGCAACTTTAGCAACACAAAAAGATGATGGACAAAGTGTTGAAACTTTTCAAACACTCACCCCCAGTCACTGATCTGGGTTAAATCCATCTTTCTTTTGCTCACCTTGCCATCCCAGTTTGGATACAGCTATACGCAAATCAGTCTTGACGCTGCTCCCCATGGTAACAGTCCAGCCTGAGGTGTACAGACCCCAGCATAGGTAGTGTACTCATAGGTGCTCTGCTGAGGCACCTAGGGCCATTTTAAAGGCAGGCCAGCCCTGCTGGCTGCTTTTAAATTAAAGTTAACTTCAAATTGGACTTTTGAATAAAAAGTACTTTCGAAGTCTTAAACTACCTTATGTTTTCATACATGTCACCCCTAAAGTGTGCCCTAAGTGCCCCTAGGGCAGAGTGCTATGTAACTATAAGCTGGGACCTTATAAAAGATGTTTTACAAACCCTGGGGAGGAAGCAAATAGCCATATTTGTTTTTCTCAATTTAGTAAATGGGCTCCACAGGCTAACATTGGAGACTTTACTTTTAATTAATAACGTCTCAAGGGAAGCTAAATATTTCAAGTATGGTATCAAACATATTCTTATAATAAATTCAACAACTTACCATTATCAAATATAATATAACTAGTTCAGGGGAATAGATTTAGTACTGTACCTGAAAGTTTGTCAGCATCAGCTTTATAGTTCCCTTCTTTGATTGGCCATGCTGCCTTTATGAGGGGTAAAGTGTCCTGGGATGAGGACAAAGGAAGTGACTGAGGGAGGAGATCTGCCTCAGTGGCTTTTGAAACAGGATGGTAATGTCAGCCAAACTGGACTTCAAAGGAGGCAATACATTGCTGTTCAATTTTAGGATGATGCAGGTAGTTGGCCACGGCAAAGCATAAGGTTCTGAAAGGAACATAAAGAGTGATATAATGGTAAAGCAAAGGACCTATTCTATAGAGGGTACCAAGATCTAGGCAAAACACTTTGAAGTTACACCATTTGGAAATTAGAAGGCATTGGGCATTAAAACAGTGAGAAGAGATGGTGAAGCAAAGGGGTGTAGCTCAAATGAGGCATGCAGGAGGATTTTGAATGATTTGAAGGCAGGGAATCCAAGACAGACTTTCCATTATCTAGTTGTGACAGGATAATTGAATTTACAGCAGTCTTTTGATTGTGAGAGGGGAGAAAAATAATGATTTTGCCTAGCATGATGATTTTGTTGAAGCAACTTACAAATGTTCCTGATCGGTTGAAAGAATAATTTTTGTATGTATTTATTTATAAACATGTGCTGTTAAATAAACCATTACATGTACATAAACCCAAATAACATGTAACATAATTCTGCGCATCATGACTTGACAAAATTTTTTGCAGTAAACGTTGAGATTATAAAACTCTTAAATTCAAAATATTCCATATATTAACTGCTGCTACATTGGTCTTTTTTCGGAAGCATATTGCTGGGCCATCTAAGTCATACCTAAAACAGAGCAGTGAAAGGGCATGTTGAAAAAGTCACAGGTGGGCTATGAGGTTTGCAGTTTATCTGTGGATGAGCCAGGTCCAAGGCTTTCATTATAGCTGACCAACAGGATTGAGCACCTCGTTTAACAAAAACAGGTTTCTGCAGTTGGTGACAGGCTTCACTTAGGACCAGGCAGATGCAGATCTGGTAAACAATTTCCTCTTTCTCAGCACCACACTCTCTACACAATGTCACCCTACCATGCTTCCATGCTGGCTGATCAGCCAGTGACGGCAGAACCCCTATTCGTAAGGCTTGCAGTTAGGGTAGGGGACAGGTCATCCATGAAAAGATTAAACAAATGCAGGGTGAGGACGCACCCTTGCTTGAGGCCAATATTTGTTCAAATCTTCCTTCATAACCTTATACCGTCTGCAAGCTTGATCAGGACCCAAGTTTTCTCATTCAGCATTTCTATGGCTTGGATGATTCTATCATGCAGCCCCCATAGGAGGGATCTGTCCACACGGTTGAAGGAGCTTTTAAAATCGATAAAACATAAGTGCAGTTTCTTCTTAAGGCATCTAAATTTGTAAGCTAGAACAGTGAACAATAGTACGTTAATCATAGTGCCATAACACTTCTGTAAGCCAGTTTGATTTAGGGGGGCAAGGTTGACAGAGTTAGACCACTCTACCAAATCATCTAAAATTAAAGAGGCACAGTAATTAGCTTCTGAATCAATTAGAGCGATCAGTCTCTAATTTTCTGGGTTAAGTCGTCCCCCCCCTTAAATATGATGATGGATCCCTTCTAGCTATTCAAAATAGTACTACTCAGTTCTACTTTGGTAAATACATTTGCAAGTGGCTTGGACCAGTATTCCAGAGCTGACTTATATATAGCCTGTGGAAAGCAACAGGGCCAGGTGCACCATCACTGCGCCCTTTCCTGATCACTTGGGCTACCTCCACCATTGTGGATTGAGAGGCACATGTCAGATCCTGCATGTTACTTCCTTGAGGTTCAGACTGGGAGTTTATTCCGTTTATCAATTCTTGATTGGTAAACGTGTTAGACAAATAAATTGCCCAACTTTCTTCGGGAATAGACAGATAACTAATGACTCATGACTCCTGGTTGATGCCATTGACCGTAGCCCAGAAAGCCCTGGTGTTAGCTAATTTTGAAATAAAAAGTAATCTTGAACAAAAATTGTCCTGCCTCTTTTTCTGCTCCAGCCATAACTGTTGCTTGTAGCATTTTCTTAAGTGGTCTCACAAGTGGTTGTTTTGACATTTGATTTCTTAATCATTCTAAGTTCTCTTTGCAGCCTCATTCTTAACGTTAAGGTTTTGCCCGACAAGCTCATAGTTTCTTTAGGTGCCCAGCTCAGTATGGGCTGAGATGTGGAACTAAGATAATAATCTAGCTAAGAAAGCAGACCATGCTTCCACTGATAACATATGCAGGAATGTTGTACAATGGAATGTCGCTTTTGCCTTGGTGGTTTGCTTTGGCAGAGAATGATGTGACCAGATCAGGCGCTTCAAGTTAATTGATCCAAAGCTACCAGAGTCAGCTAGTTCTACAGCGTGCCAGTTCTACATGCTGGTATGAGTGGTTGCTTTGAAACGTAGTTTTGATTTTGAACTTCCTCAGTTGCAACAGCAGAGAGAGGGTCATGATAGTATAATAAATTATAGAACCCGAGTTCGGCTATACTGGGAAATCGTTGAAAGAGTGTCATCTTTGGCCCTCCCATTAAGGACCCGCATGGTCAGATGGTCTAATGCGCCAACAAGCTGACTACCAGATCTGTCCTGTTGCTGCCGGGGATGGGGCACCTGGACCATAAAGCATTTTCTGCTGCCAGCTGCTCATCGCTATCAGGAGTGTGAATTAAATTTGCACTGAAGTCATTCATCACCAGAATGTCCCATGTTGGGTGAGTGTATCTAATTTCCGAAATCTCATGCAGTAGTTTCTTGAAAAGCAGAGCCTTTCACACTTTGAGAGGATGAGCATAGACACTATATAGTATGAGGGGGGCTGCTTGATGGTTGTTTTCAAACTTCAGCTTAATAACCTGTAGATCATCTGACAAATTTGCTAGTTGTTCTGAGGTTACACATAATGCAGCCAAGCCATAGGTTGCAAAACCAACACACAGACTGCCCTATCAATTTAATTTCTTGACGCTGATGAGGTGAAGCATATAGCCCCCTAAATTCATTGGATCGGTTAACCACATTTCTTGCAGTGTGACCAATTCATATCTGCCTCGGTTTACTAATGCAAAACCATCTGTAATTATATCTTTTGCATCAGCAATGTTCCAGGGCAGGATATTTACATCCAGTGGTTGTTCCTTATTTTTTGTACAGTGATTTAGGGGTCAGGTTTTCCTTGGAGCATTTAATGTGGATGCTATCCACATGCTATTGAAAGAATAAGAAAAAGTAGCTGAAAAATAATCCTTGATTTTTTTCCGAGAGAACCGGGAGTAAGCGATTGCCCTAGCTTCACCAACACCAAAGCAAAGACCATATCCCAGGAGATTCCCTAAGGATGAGGACCTCTGTGTTGTCCCTATTGAGTTTTATTTGGCGTGATCCAGGAGATAATTATTAGGAAGACAGATCATACTTTTTCTTAGGCAGACCCAAGAACATTGCTGAAGAAAATTATTCTTAGGATATTATCTGCATAGGACATCACAGAGAAACCAGAGGGTTTTATAAATAAAACCAACAATATAAGATAAAGAGTAAATAATGTAGGGCTCACAGAGACACTCTGGAGGATTCTGCAAGTGAGAGGTTTTGAATGTGACTAAAATAAGGGGAAGTGGACCATTTATACTCTCTCAGATAGCAAAAGGTAAGTCACATCAGGGCAGTACCTTCAGCTCTAAATTGTTCTAAGTGATTTTTTAAAATAAACATTTGTATAAAGTGTCATAATAACCATGTTATTACAGTGCATATAAATATCAACCTAAAATACATACATTGCTAGTTTAAAGATTACTCTTCATTTCCTAATAAGAAAATCAGTTCATCTGTGTATGATTGTCCTGTACCTTTTACTACGTTCTAGCAATCGATTATTGATCTTAATCACTCAGAAGGATACTCATGACAATCTCTGTCTTGCATACTTCCCTCGTAAGCAGCATTTAAGCCCCAATAACTATCCTGATGTACACTCCCTGAAAAATTAGCTTTAACATGTCAACATGTAAAAGACACAGGCTACCGGCCTATTTTTAAAATAAGTGTGTCCAGCCCAGGCAGTAAGAAGAACCAACAACACCCTTCCCTTGCAGGTACAGGAGCATCAGGTTCTGCACCTAAACTAAAATAAATATAAAACAACTCACTTGAAAGCAAATATAATATCAAATATACAGTATATATTAAAGAGATAGAATATCCATTTTGACAAGCAAACCAGGCCAAAGCATATGGCCAAATGAAAACAATACAATTTGTGAAAAGGTGCCAATTAAAAACGTTTGGAATTCTGCATAAGGTCATCAAACACATCAGTGGAAATGGAATCCAGGATAGAATCTACTTCAGCAGACTATGAAATTTAGTTCAAAAGTTGGAAGGAGCACACATGATCCATTGGCTCAGCGAGAATCACAGATGATTAAGCAGTATTATGTGCTGTGCCGGATGTTGGAGCACCAGGAGCCACCAGATCGACAAAGGTGGGGCTCATATAAGATGCCACATAGAAACCACATTCTCATGGGACAACTCCAGTAATGACCCCTCATTGAGATCTTCATCAGATTAAGACCAGAGAAAGCACATGTCGCAAAGCAAGACACAGTTCCAGTGCATGTTCAAAAGGGCACCATAAGCAATGGAAGACAGGTTGCACACAGAAGAAAACCGGTCCAAATAACAAAGACCAATTCTTGTCAAGTTCCTCCATTCCAAAACATGCATCGTGTATTGATGACACAGTTTGACTCGTGAGAGCTCCATCACTCCTCTTAGTTGGGATGGGGCAGCCATTGCAAATTAAAAATAGCAACAGCAAAATACCTGGAGGTGGCCCATCAGTTCCTGCATCGGTCAGCTGTTGCCCATCTCATAACCATTATTTAGAGCACCTACTTGCTCAGCGGCATCTGATGCCCGCAGCTTAGGAAACACAGAACTTGCTTTACTAGAAGACTCTGGGGGTCATTACAACATTGGCGGTAAAAGCCGCTTACTGCCGTGCAGAAGACCGCCAACACACCGCCGCGGCCGCAGAATTCTGCCACAGCTATTACGACCCACATCTCGAAATCCGACAAAATTCAGACACATACACAAGTCCGCCACACCAAAAGTCAGTGATAAACTGGTGAAAACAAATCCTCCACTGTCACGGCAACAGAAATATGGCCACACTATCACGACACACGAATCCACGCGGCGGTCTTTCAACTGCGGTACCCCATTGGCGGTACACACCTCTGCGCTCAAAATACACACACACATACAAAACACCGCCCCATTGGACAATTCAAAATACACACACCTGATACACATACCCACACCACTCCCACACACCCAATACATTATAAAACACACACCCACATCACCCACAAACCCCTACAACCACAATTACAAAGAGAAGGTCAGAGAGAGACACTACAAACCACTACCAAGCATCCACAGGCACACCAGACCATCACCCACATTACTTCCACGCACAAAACACGACACACCACTACATATCACCACACTTATCACCACATACACCACCCCACACATCACCTACACCACCCCATGGCACGGCAATGACACCCCAGGTTCTCGGAGGAGGAGCTCAGGGTCATGGTGGAGGAAATCGTCCGGGTAGAGCCACAGCTATTTGGAGCACAGGTGCAGCACACCTCCATTGCAAGGAAGATGGAGCTATGGAGAAGAATAGTCGACAGGGTCAACGCAGTGGGACAGCACCCAAGAAAGCATGACGACATCAGGAAGAGGTGGAACGATCTACCGGGGAAGGTGCGTTCCGTGGTCTCAAGACACCACATCGCGCTACAGCGGACTGGCGGCGGACCCCCACCTCCTCCCCCACAACTAACAACATGGAAGGAGCAGGTCTTGGAGATTCTGCATCCTGAGGGCCTCGCAGGAGTAGGTGGAGGAATGGACTCTGGTAAGTCAAACCTTTAACTACCATATACCCCACCCCACCTACATGCTATCACAGACTTCCACCCTCGCCCCCTCCCCTCCCCTATCACTCCAACTCCTCACAAATGTACTAATAACAAAAACCACACATCCCAACACCAAGCCCTGCATGACACAACAAAGCATGGACACCCATCACTAAAGCATGCCCACTGCACATACCCAAACACCCCCCTCAACCATCATCACACAAGCCCCCACACAGGAATGCTAGCACTGGGGTACACGCTCACCCACCCATTGCACACCATGACACACACAGATGCAATAATCATGCTTTTACACCCCTGCAGGACCACTACCCAACGTCACCAGACAGGAGGGTCCAGACATCTCCACCCCACCCACAAAAGAGGCCCACAGTGATGACAGCAGCTCTGTCCAACTGGATCCAGATGACCAGCCCGGACCATCGTGGGCCTCAGGACAGTCGGTTCCCCACACCCAGTCACAGGCCACCACAGAGCTTCCACCCTCTGGTAACACCAGCACAGCACCCACCCAGTGGGCCCATACCTCCGTCCCCAGGACACGTCAATCAGCTGTGTGTCCACCACTACAGGGAACCCAGGATAACCCACCACCCCAACAACAACAGGGACCTGGGGGCAGTGGTAGTGGGCACACGGTCCAGGGGACGGAGGCCCAGGAACACAGGGGAACTGGGAGGGCTGCTATGCGACAGGGGGCAGACAGACCTAGGGAACCCACTCTCCACGAGGCCCTCTCCTCCATCACGGGAGCATACCACCACTCCCAGGAGACGATGGCAACGGTCCTGGCCAAGTTTCAGGAGACCCAGCGCATGCAGGAGGAACAGTATTTGGGGTTCAGGGAGGAACTCAGAACCATCAGCTCCGGCCAGGGCACCATCATAGGGGTGCTGAAGGAAATACTGAACACCAGGAGGGACACTGTGGCACTCCAAGGGGCCCCTGACACTAGCCTGGATGATGAACTGCCCACCACCTCCGCTGGCGCTAGTGGAAAGGAGGTACCGCCACAGGACCACCACACCAGCCCCCCATCCCCTGCAGATGGAGAACCACCCCGCAAGCGGTCCCTGAGATCCAGGAACAAGACAGAGCACGATGCCAAGACCCCCGCCAAGAAATGAGACCACCCTGATTGTCATACCACTGTCCCACTTTGTAACCGTGTCCAAATTTAACATGCCCCAGCTCCACTTCCTATGCCCATATGGGCAATGCACCTTTGAGACTAATAGACTGGAATCTGCCATGGACATTCCTCCACCATCACCCCAGCCCATTTAACAACCCCCCTCCAATATTTAGCACATCAATAAACACCCTTGAAGCACAAAACAATCTGGAGTCAGTCTGTGATTTCGAAAATGTGTATTAGCAATGACAGTGACAAAATGCGTTTTCAAATGAAATGTCAACATACCTATGTCACACATCTCAAGTCCATGAGGAATCTAAGCAGATGACACACATTGGAAACCACACCTGTGAAACCGTAAGGGAAATGTACAACTCAGTTACCATATACTGGTTGAAATCGACAGACAGGATAGAGGTAGAAGTGTGAAAGTACTCGTGGTAGGCAGGAATGTGTTCTCACCTGTGTGTCACTGGAAATATTGCTGGATAACTGAGTCCCTGTTGTCAATGTCTTCTTCCTCTGCTTTCTCCTCATCACTGCCCACAGGCTCCACAGCTGCCACAACACCGTCATCTGGACCATCCTCCTGCAGAAAAGGCACCTGTCGTCGCAAAGAAAAGTTGTGAGGCATACAGCAGGCCACGATGATCTGGCACACCTTCTTTGGTGAGTAGAATAGGGATCCTCCTGTCATATGTAGGCACCTGAACCTGGCCTTCAGGAGGCCGGAGGTGCGTTCGATCACCCTCCTAGTCCACCCATGTGCCTCATTGTAGCGTTTCTCTGCCCTGGTCCTGGGATTCCTCACTGGGTTCAGTAGCCATGACAAGTTGGGGTAACCAGAGTCCCCTAATAACCACACCCGGTGCCTCTGGAGTTGACCCATCACATAAGGGAAGCTGCTATTCCGCAGGATGTAGGCGTCATGCACAGAGCGAGGGAGCATAGCATTTACCTGGGAGATGTACTGGTCTGCCAAACATACCATCTGTACATTCATCGAATGATAACTCTTCCGGTTCCTGTACACCTGTTCACTCCTGTGGGGGGGGGGGGGCAGAGCTAAATGGGTCCCATCAATGGCACCTATGATGTTAGGGATATGTCCAAGGGCATAGAAGTCACCTTTAACTGTAGGCAAATCCTCCACCTGAGGGAAAACGATGTAGCTCCGCATGTGTTTCAGCAGGGCAGACAAAACTCTGGACAACACGTTGGAAAACATAGGCTGGGACATCCCTGATGCCATGGCCACTGTTGTTTGAAATGACCCACTTGCTAGGAAATGGAGCACTGATAGCACCTGCACTTGAGGGGGATCCCTGTGGGATTGCGGATTGCTGACATCAGGTCAGGCTCCAACTGGGCACACAGTTCCTGGATTGTGGCACGGTCAAACCTGTAGGTGATGATCAAATGTCTTTCCTCCATTGTTGACAGGTCCACCAGCGGTCGGTACACCGGAGGATCCGCCATCTCCTCACATGTCCCAGCGGACGGTGCCTAGGAATGACAACAGCGACCACAGAGTCAAACAACTCAGAGGTATGTACCCACAGTCTACACAGAACACCATTCATACACAAAATGTGGCCTGTATTCGTGTTGTGAGACAAGGCCTAGGTCTGTATGACGCAGTTGGTAATTAGGGCATGTGGGCCCCTGAAATGGCGGCTGCCTGACCTCTAAAGTGGAACAATGGGATGTGAGGTAATTGCGCTGGCGTTGTACACTGTCGTGGTAGGCGGTCAAAGACTGCGGCGCAATGCTGCATTGGTTAACATTGGACCCTATGGGTCCCAGGAGCCAATGACGATGTACGCCATCCCACTCCCCTCCCACTCCCATGAATTTTCAGACAACAGGCAGCAGCCACCATTTTATTGCTTGTTAGACCCCAGTCTTGCATCCCAAGCATTAAACATAACCCCCACTCGTGAATATTAGTCCTTGTCTGACGCTGAGCCTGGGGATCAGGAATCAGGTATAGCAATTTGAGATATTTTGGCCCGGTTAATTCATTAAATTCTGCTGAACAGAGGTTTATAGAGGGGGCTCACAATTCTCAATAGGTATCTAGCCTAAGCTCATTTGCGAGCATGCTTAGTATGATCCTTAGTTTATGCAGCCTTGTTGTGTGATCAGTAAGAGTGGGTGGAGCTCACAGAGTTCTTCTTCACAGAATTCCGTGGAGTTAGCTAAAAACCTTTGCAGTTTTTTGCGTGCAGAGTTTTGCGTGTGGTGGAATGCTACCTGCCCTACATGAGATAAGCAAATAAATAATGTTCAGCCCCAGCACCCTGCCCCCCTGTACACATAGATGAGACTCTCATCTCAACTTCTCACCTATGGGCATGGTGGGTGGAGCCACTGGGCAGGACAATATTTATTTGCATGTGTTGCAAGAGCTGTACTTGGAAACAATTAATTTTGCCTTCAGAGCTCCATGGAAAAGAAAGAACCTGTCTCTCTTTTCCATGGAGCTCAGCCTATTTCCTTTTTTCCGAGCACAGACACAGACCCCCCTCATAAGCAACTCCTGTACATGACCAGTGCCGGCCCCTGTGTGTACATAGAAGAGAAAGTAAAATGAGGGTCTGAATCCTGACTGTATCCAGGGTCCCTGTTGCCAGTGGCTTGGAGCTCTGCCTTCTCTGGCCCTGCTCCCAGGCTGCTGAGGACAGTGAGAGAAGGGAAGCCCAGATCCAGAGCTGGCACATGTGCATCCCCTCAGCAGCAGCTTGCAGCAGCTCCACGCCAACCCACAGAAAGCAAAGCCTTAGCTAAGGGTCCCCTTGCCTGTCGTGGGGAAAATGTTATCTTCAATTTGGGCTGAGTTTAAAGTGCTGACAAATTCTCAATTTTCCTTTGAAAAGTTAGGGGCCATTTGTATTTTGGTGTTTTTGCATTTTTTAAATTTAATTATTAAAAGAGTACAAGAAATGAAAAATGAAAAGTGCAATTAGCGACAAGGCTTAGTAATTGAGCTTCGGATGAGCACCACCTACTTTCAGCGAGAGGCTAAATGCCTACAGCACCTTGTATTCCTAGGCAGTCTTCCCATCCAAGTACTAACCAGGCCCAATCCTGCTTAACTTCCAATATCAGACACATTCAGAATAGTATCTATAGCTGCAGGCAGCAAAAGCTGCTGTTTCAAGCCTCTTGTGCTGACATAGTCCACCTGCCTGGAGCCTGCTGCTCTCAACCACACCTGCACACATCCCTTCACCAACTGTCCTCCTTCACAAACTTGCTATGGAGGACCAAGTACATTCCCTGTCTTGCGCCAGCCTTGCAATCACTTATCTTCACTTACACACAGGCTCAGACCACCCTTTCTTTAGAGCTCAGCACTCGCAGCAGCAAACCAGCTAACCACCAGCAGCTTTATATTTTTACAAAGTGCCTGCCCATGCTTGCCACTGGGCTCTAAGGCACTCTCTCAGGCCACACACATCCCCACGTGGTGGGGACTGCTGGACTACCACTCAGCAGGTGATGGGCCCCCTGTCTCTAGCACTCCCTGCTGGCATCAACACTGTACTGCATAGCACCACTTCCTTTCCCAGGGACTCTGGGGAGACAGGTTCATTTCAAGTGGAGCTCTGACTCAAAATTTTCTTTTTTCTGAGCATAGCCCCCCTTATATGCAAATTCTGTCCATGCTCAGTGTGGGATCCCGAGCACAAAGTAGAGAAAGTGAAACAAGGATCTCAATGCTGTCTGGGTCCAGGGTGCCCATTTCCAGAGGCCTGGCTCTTTGCCTCTTTCTGCCCTCTGCTCCTGGACTGCTGAGGACAGTTAAAGGAGGGAGGCCTGGCTCTCGATCTGGTACAGCCCCCCAGCAGCAGCTTGCAGCATCTCCTTTCTGACCAGCAGAAAGCAAATCCTTAGCTAGGGGTCATAGGGAAAATTCTGTCTTCATTTTGGGCAGAGTGTAAAGTGCAGCCCAGTTTTGGGCCAAGTAGCTGCAGTGCAGTGTGCACTGCGGTGAGCTGCACTTTGCTGCCAGGCTAGTGAAGGTTTTTGGCTAAACTATGCACTCCAAGTAGACCCGATGCACCACCTTTCTTGCATGCCCCTACTGCAACCTAACGAAACCATGATTGAGCTGTATTTACAGTACAGTGCACCATGGTAGTCGTTAGCACAATAGCATCAAAAATGTAGACGCTGCTGTGGCGCTTTGCTACACCAGATTAAAAAATGTTGACACTAGTACAGCAAAGCACAGGGAGGCTCATTGATTTCAATGGTGCTTAATTTTAATGCCTGCTCTGATCAGGCATTAAACATTTTGACCTCCTTATAGGGTAATGCCCCTTCGCTTACAATCTGCCTGGCTCAGGCATAAAGTAGCGCAAGGGGTTACAAAGTGGCATAATGCTTACATTGTATCACTTTGCAAATATGACGGGGGAAAAGCCCACCTTAGCGCCTCTTTCATGTCAAAACAATTATGCTAAGGTGGGTCTAGGGTGGCACAAGGGGCTTGCAAATATGCCCCTAAGGCTAACAGGTCTAACAGACAGTGTTTAGTAATACTTTTGTTCTTGTACTAAAATATAAAACAACCCAAAATTTCAATTAAATATAAACTTGGATGTAATTTCCAGAACCAAATCGTTTTAACAAATATAAAATTTTTGTGTTATTGTCACTTCAACATTGGTATGAGCAACCCTTCCATTCATGAAGTCATATGTATATAAATGTGTTTCATTGACAAAATCAAATCTCCCATCTGTATCTGTAAATAATAATACATGGGATCCTACAATCCCTGTGTAAATGTCTGTCTCTAATTTATTTACATTCACTGACTTATGATATACCCATTCACTCTTTATAAAGAAAAGAAATCAGATCTCAACTGCAACAAGCTATTACAGTCAAATTGTGACATTATAATGTCTGCTGCCAGAGCTAGCAGCCAAGGTGAAAGTCTGGTCAGGTCAGGGAACAACTGTTTAAAGCAATGAAAATGAAATGTTGCTCTTCTTTCTTATTCTATATTTTCAAGTTTACAGTGATGAACAAAGAGACCATGTTTTATTTTTGTACTCCTTAGATAATTAAAGAAAAGTTAGAATCCTTCTGCATGTTTCTACACATTGTGAGCAAATGCAGTTTTTTTTTACTGATTTGGTTTGATCTGTATCTAACAGGTTTTAATGTGTTTAGTTTTGCACTAGAGGCTTTTTATTCTTCATGTTTGCAAACATACTCTCTCTTTAATATAAAGTTTTAAGTGGTTTGCGGGAAAAATGACGGTGTGACCATGTATTATAGGAGATAAGGTACACCAGGTAGCACATAATAATGATACTGCAAGTCACATCTGAATTTTTTAAGCTTATAAAGGAACTCGGCCTTCAACCCTGATCTTCTACATGGTTATGGAAGTCCTCAGGGACATGCAAAATCCTTATCATATAAGGAAGAGGATACATTATCCCTTGTATGCTGTCAACACTCTGTAGTTATAGTTAGGTGAGAGTTTCTATAGGAAGAGTATTTTTTGATTCACTTAAAATATTGGCACTATTTGCCAAACCACACAGATTTCCATAGGGAGAAATGTGTAAATGCAGGAAGGTAGGACATTTGATCAAAACTTTCCTATCACATAAATGCACAATTTCATCCTTACTTTGTTTCATACAGGGCATTTGTGGTAAGAAAAACTGTAAAATCTATGCAAGCCACACAATCCCACACTTCCCTTTTGGTCTAGTTTTAAAAAACCTCAGGGACTGATAGATTCCTCTAGGTGCTGGCCAGTCCCTGAGTCCAATTTTACAGTAATCCCTTAAAGCTAAAGGGAGAAAGAGGATTATTGATTAACAGGCATTTGCAAAAGAAAACATGCTGGGTTCTATGTTAAGCATACTAGACTGGATTTTCCTGGGCCTCTAATTTCGTGGAAATCCCAGATCTAATAGGATTCCAAGGGTGCCTGACAACCAGAGTACAGAATATTTCAGATGTGCCTGATGGACAGTGAGAGGCATTTGTGGGGCATATTTATACTTTTTGGTGCAAAACTGCACTAACATAGTTTTGCACTAACAATTTGGAACCGGCTAGCGCCATTCCTGAGCACCAGCCGGGTGCCATATTTATGGAATGGGGCAAGCCAGTGGAAATGGTGGACTAGCATAAAAAAAGTTTACATTAGCCGGGTGGGGCTGGGGGTATGGGAGAAGGAGGATTTGCACCAAAAAATGGCGTTAGGCTGGTTTAAGTAAAAAAAAGATGCCTCTAACCAGCCTAGCGTCTTTTTCTGATGCAAAACCATCCATACCACATGACTCCTGTCTTAGAAAAGACAGAAGTCATGCCCACCACCCCAATGGTCAGCACAGGGGACCAGTGTCCCCTGGGCATTGCCATTGCATCCTGTGCCATGCAAGATGCCCCAAGTTGGACCCCCAATGGCACTTTAATTTAGAATAATTACTTACCTATACTTATCCTACTTACCTGGGATGGGGTCCCCCATCCTCTGATGTCCCTCTGGTGTGGGTGTTCGTGGGGCTTGAGGAGGGCCCCTGTGGACCCATTCCATGGTGTTTAAAAATGGATATGGGTCCACAGGTCCCTTAACGCCTGGTCTGACCCAGGGATTAAATGATAGTGCAAAGCAAGCTTTGCACCATTATTTAGCCCCTCCTCTCATCTGGGTGTCATTTTAACACGGGGGATAAATATGGGGCTATAGGGTTAGCACCATTTTGTAGTTGGGAACACCTACCTTGCATCTCATTGACGCAAGGTAGGTTCATGCATCTAAAAAATGGTGCAAACTCCCATATTTTGATGTTAGACATGTCTAACATCAAAATATAAATATGAAGTTCGTTTTTTGTTGAATTTGCATTAAAAAAAGATACAAATTTGGCGCAAATGGGTATAAATATGTCCCTTATTGTTTTAAGATATAGCTGTGCAATTTGCCTTGCACTTTGTGTAACAAAGCATAGACATTTCCACACAAGCCAAGACACTCAGGACTTATCTAAGTAAATACCATTAAAAATATCTGGAGTTGACAACTTTGTATGAATGCGTTCTGACTCCAGATCCAAATAATGAAGCAAACCTAATCTCCAAAGTGATGCAAGTATGAATGCAAAATACTTGAAATTTCCACAGTAAATGTCTGGGTGTTTTCTGTTCTGAGTCATAGGCACACACACACAAGTAGGGTACCATTTTTTAAAGAATAGCTGTATTGCTGGGTGATCTGGATTATGATGATTCTTAGCACATTCCGGAACATTCTCTCACATCTAAGTAAGAAAGTTATGTGATTTTAACAATGTTTGGGCTTAGCAGGGTCTGTTGGGTAAGTTTACCCTTTTTTCAGTATTCACAAACAAGTTATTAGTAACTTTATTGCAGAGGGTCCACAGTCGGGGCAGGGAACTTCATACATTAAAAGAAAGTGTAACATACCCCAACTGTGGAATCTCTGCAGTCATAAAGTTACAATGAAATTGTTTGTATGTGAAAATGGAAAAAAAAGTAAACTTATACAAAACAGTAAGTTTACCTTTGTGAAACAGGCCCATAATCATGAAAATGTTACCACACATTTCAAATGTGTTCTCTTTTAGGTGATTCAGTTGAAAATTTCCTGTTCATATCTATATCATGTGTATATGTATATACATCTTGGGTTGAGCTGTTATGCTGTGAAGGTCTACTGATGTACTGTTTTACTTGGACTTTTTTTATATAGCCAAAGTTGTTTCTGATTAGTAAGTGTACTTAGAATTAGTTATTTGGCACTGTACCTGTGTTCTAGTACTGAGGAAAGTATATGGTTAGAGGATATGTATGTATGCCATAACAAAAATTAAGATATTTTGTTCTGGTGTGTCTGTGGGGTGTGTTAGAGATATCCACACGTGAGTACAGTGTGACTTCTCCTGGTTATAGGATGACCCAAAAGGTGGTTGTGACCTGCTTGTGTTCTTGCAATGCGTTTTGCCTCTGTGATAGCATAAAGTATGGGTATGCTTGAGACATGGTTTTACTCGGTCATAGGATGATCCTTGGGGGTGAATTATGGCATAGTTATCCTTGTGTGAGTAGAATGTGATTTTGCTTGGTGATGGCATGGCGATGTGGCACTGTTCACCATATTTGAATGCAATCTGTTTTTTTGCATATTAGAATCATCTATTAGAGTATGTTTGAGCACAGTGTAGTTTACTTTGGAAGCAAGGCATTCTGCAGTTGTGAGGATGGTAATGTGACTTCTACTGCAAGTACAATATGTTTCTCTAGTTACAGAAAAGTTGTGCCTTCATTCCACTCTAGCATAGGTGTTGGGTCACATGATTCAGTACACCTATACATCAATTTCATGGATCTGTGTTGGGTTACAGGTTTACGTTTAACTGGATTAACTCACCTTTCATCCTCTCTAGGTTGATAAAATTAGTACTATAGGATGCTCTACTTCACTTGCTTTCTGGGAGACTGTAGCTACCTGAGTGTGCCTAGGGGGATGGGCCAGCATCACCAGAGCGCTTTTCAGTGCATGCTGATGCCGCAGGACTCTCTACTGTGCTTGCTGTTGGGGGACTGTGGCAACCAGGAGCATCTGTTTGTGCCTATGAAGATGGACCAGCATCACTGGAGTGCTTTTCAGTGTGCAGACATAGACCCGGGCCAAGATCAGGCCAAGTCCAAGCCCATCGGAAGAGGCTGGGTTGGGCCACCTCTCTTTCATTTGGCTCTTTGTAGGTACTGTGACATTACTTTATTGTTTCTTTTTCACAGCTTGTTAATAAGCGCTGGCCCAACGGGGAAATGGAAACCTTTGGGAAGCAGCTCTAAAGTCACTCCCAATGTCACTCTTGATGGCTTCCTTTAGAGGTCAATTGGTGTAATCAGTAAAGGAATTGAACTAGCTGAACATCATTTGTTGTTTTCCTTGCCACTGACCTCTCCACCCGACTCCCTAATCAACCCTGCACCAGCCTGGAACCATCATTACCTTCTACTTGTGTCACTAATGCTACAGCGGCTTGCTCGATTATGGGAGGATGTGCTATTATTACAACTGATCATACCCCTAGTACGGAGGTGGAAGTGGGGACAGTCCACCCCCAACCACAATTACATTCCTGCAGCGGGCAGTAAGGAGTCTCATGGGGAAAAAGAAGTTGGCTTAGCCAGTCACTAGGTTGAAGAAGCAGTGTGCTGCCCCTTCAACTATGGGTGGGGCCCTGGATACAGGAGTTAAGGATTAATTTCTGGAGTCAGTCAAGGGTTTGAGTAACAGCATCATCGAGACCACAATGGGCAAATCCAAGCCTCTCTATGATTGCCTGGCCACCATTAAAACTGAGATACGTAAGATCCGTCCCACCACACAGCACTTTGATGCTTTTGACACAACACAATCCTATGTTCTCATCTTATAACGTTCAACCACACTGGGTAGAGACAACCCCCCCATGAGCCAGCCAGTAGTCTGCTTCCAGCTAGTATAGATTATGCAATAGGTCATGTCCACCCTTTCCCCTGTGTGAGCAGCTTTCGCTCCCTGAAGAAAGCTCCTCAACATGGAGGACAACCAAGACATTTCCATCTCCCCCAAGTGCACCCCATATGTTATCATTGTGGAGGGAGTTCCCTGCTAAAATTCTGGAATCTGAGAGGAGCACCATATTTCCTTCCACCCAGCATTTTCCCAAGTCTCTCGATAAACATGGTACCTCATTTGTGTAGGTAGGGCTAGTGCCCGCGACAAGAAATTCCCCCGAACACAATGTGGACACATCACATTTTCCCAAAGAAAACTGACCTGTTTTTTGTAATGTGCATAGCTGAGGATTTTGGCCTCTAGCTCATCCGGCACCTAGGAAAACCTTGCAAACCTGGACATTTCTGAAAAATAGACACCTAGGGGAACTCAGGATGTGGCAACTTGTGGTGCTCTCACCAGATTCTCAAAATTTGGCCAAAAAAACACTTTTTCCTCACATTTCAGTGATAGAAAGTTCTGGAATCTGAGAGGAGTCACAAATTTACTTTTACCCACCATTTCCCCAAGTCTTCCGATAAAAATGGTACCTCACTTGTATGGTAGGCCTAGTGCCCATGTCAGGAATGGATCACACAACGGTCAATGTTAGTCTTTTTTGCGAGGGCAACTGTTGATCCTGACGCAGTGTTTTTATCAGGACAGGTGGGGAAACACTGGTTGGTAGGAATTTTGTGGATCCCAACATATTCCTGCAGTTTGTATGGCAGAAATGCAAGAAAAAAATAGAGTTTTATTCAACATTTCACCTTTACAGGGTATTCTGGGGAAGAAAAAACCTTTTGGAATCCACACAAGCCACAGCTCTGTGGACTCCCCAGGAGTCTAGTTTCCAGGAAATGTCTGGGTTTGGTAGGTTTCCCTATATGGCCGCCGAGCCCAGAACCAAAAACGCAGGTGGCTGCCTTACAAAACCAGGTTGTTTTGTGATAGATAATTTTGATGTCTCCCCAATATGATTTGGACAATGGAATTTGGGGCTGAACTAAATTGAGGAGTGTAGAAAAATACCCTCTTTCTTGGCATGGTTATCTTATTTTCTGCCTAATCTTAGTGTGCTTGACTGTGTTCACTGGGATCCTGCAAACAAGGACCACAGTGAATATTGTATTTCACTTAAAATTGGTATACTGGTGACCTCTTATGAGTCCCTAATATATAATACCTAGATACCCAGGGCATTGGTGTTCCAGTGGATCCCTATGGGCTGCAGCATTTACTTTGCCATGTAAAGGCTTCTGCAGGACTGCCATTGCAGCCTGCGTGAAAAGGTGCAGCACCCTTTTACTGCCATTTACACTGCACCTGGTCACTTATAAGTCACCCCTATAAAAGGCCCTCCTGCCCTAAGGGCAGGGTGCAAGATACCTGTGTGTGACAGCACCCCTGTGCTATCAGTGGTGCCCCCACTATCTCCACAACTATTTTCCCAGACTTCGTGAGTGCGGGATGCCATTTTACATGTGTACTGGACATAGGTCACTACCTATATCCAGCTACATAATTGTAACTCCAAACATAGGCATGTTTGGTATCAAACATGTTGAAATCATACCTCAAGGCTTTTGTAAGCATTCGTTGTAATATTCCAAGCACTCTGGGGAATCCTTAGAGGACCACCAGTATTGCCATTTCAGCCTTCTGAGGTTTTCCAGGCAGACCCAGCTGCCGCCACCTCACTGACAGGTTTCTGACCGTCTGTTGCTTGAAAAGCTCGAGCCCAGGAAGGCAGAACAAAAGATTTCTCACTTTGGAAATAGGTGTTACAGGCTTGGGACGGGTAGCCTCCTCAAGCCACTGGCAATGCTTTGAAGGGGGCTGGCCTCCTAATACAGGCACTCTCTCTGTGCTTGCTCCCACATGCACCTGCTCTCCTGCTCTCTGGGTTGGGAAAACCTGCTATTGTCCCGCTGCACAGACTGTGCTTGCGAAGGGACAGCCGGAGGAGTTGACGAATGGAACTCCTCCGACTGAAAAAGCATTCCCAGAGTCTGCATCATTATCTATCCCTCAGATGCTGGATTAATATCTGCTGTTCCAGTCTCTGATCCTACGTCAGAGCTGTCCTCTATAACCTGAGTTAGGGCTTGAGCAGCAGTCACCCAATGAGATGTCATCTCTGCTACTGGCTAATTTGTTGCTCTAAAACACTAGCCTACGTAGAAAGTAACAAAATTGCTGGTGGGTGTGTGTGTGTGTGATGCGTGTAACAGTAAAGATCACCTTACCTTCGCTTCTTCCATCAATCAGCACGTTGTCTCAAGACACTCAACAAACAAAAAAGACACACTATTACTTCACCTTTTCACACACCAATCATCACAGTCTTTAGCACCTTTGGCACCCAGTCCGACAACCATTATTGGTGCTCCCATTTCAATGACCTCCTCCTCGGATTCCCCCACTACCACCCAGCAAAAGTTCCCTTCAACTCACCATAGCCCCCCTCGCACACACATTTCATTTGCATTATAGCGTATATATTATAAGAAATGGCTGGCTTTACTAATCCACTCAGCTATTCGCATAAAATACAGACTTGATCTTTGCAGTTTGCATATAAACCTTCAGCGCTTCTTTATTGGATCAAAATTGCCACTAGACAAAAACCAGATCCTTTTCTAGCAGAAACATAATCACAAGAGTTAGCTTGACTTTTTTACTGCTGCCTAAAAGCAACATTCGAAAGGCATCAGTTGGAGTATGTGCATTGCTTTGAAGACGCAGGCTGCAAGAGAACTGGTGGCAAATATATATGTATAGATATATAAAGTGATCACTTTTATGTGTGGATGTGGTATATTTATATTTATATATATATATATATAGCTATACATATCTAAATATATTTATCTGTTTATATTTATATCTATATAGCTCTCTATATAGAGATCTATATATATCTTTTGATAGCTGTATGGTTTCCCTGAGGGGGCGATCGTGGTGTCCAGGGAAATCATACAGATATTAAAAAAGAATTGCCCCCCCCAAGGGTAAACTAACATTTATTTTTAAAATGATATGCCTCCGGGGGGGCATTTTCAGAGGAGGCCAACTTCCCCCCCAAGTATAATCCCTGGTGTTTAATGGGGTTTCCTGGCTGTGGATCGCAGCGCAGCTGTGATCGACAGCCAGAATCCATTTCAGGAAGGCCTCATATAAAAGGGGAGAATCTCCCCTTTCAAACAAGGCCTTCCCGAACAGTGGGGAGGCCTTACCTGCTTCATCCTGCTGCAGTGGGGATAACGAAGTGTGAGGTCAATGCGTCTCAGATGGGCAGTTGAGGGGCGGGGAAAACATGTGTTCTGTGTCTTTCAAGAGGGTATTAAATGAAAAAAAAAATCCTCCCCATTGTGACGCAGTAGATGAATTTTCAAACCCCTCCCTGGCATCGGCCACTCTTCGTGACCCGCACCAGGGAGGATGAGCTGGCGTCGGCCTGCACCAATGTTCTTAAACGGCTCCACTGGGACACTAACACCAGAGTGCGCTATGACCAAAACAGAGACTGTACCCACCCTGTTTGGTCAAACCGAGGTAGAAGGCAGGTTTACACTTTAGCTCCCTTTTTATTTTTATTTTATATCAATGCCCTCGATTCAGTGCTTCTAAAAAGTGGCAATGATCTACTCCAATAACAAAGTGTTAATCACACACCCAGCAAATGGCCTTCAGATCTTGCTTGACTTATTTAATGAATTAATGGGTAACCCTGACTGAAGGGTGAAATAGCCAAAAATCTTACATTATAACTTGTGGCCCTTTAAACACCTGCACCAGAAAATACCTTATAGATGGGTCGTCTATAGACAAGATTCCCAATTGTAATAATTTTAGCCACTACAAGCTACATTGTGCACACAGAATTGGGCATCTGTTATCCCGAGGACCATGTGAGAATTGCATCCTTGCTTTTGTGGAGAAAAATATGGTCCCCTGCACTGACCATGGACTTGGCTTTGGCAGTGCTGGGGCCTCCATGCACAGTTCCATCAAGCATTCCACTGCCTGAATTACTCCATTAGGTGCTGGCTGAAATGTTAAGGACCTGTTCACAGCAGGGCTGGTAGGCAGAAACTATGTTTCCACCCGCTGGACCTGCGGTGAACTCCTAAAGGGGCCGGCGGGGTTCAGGCCATAAAGGCGGCGTGATGGCAGGAAGAGTTTGCCGCCCACCACAATTATAATGAGGCCCTAATTCAAGACTCAGTTATCTATTCATTGGTTTGGGTTAAATATTAATATCCATCATATTGCATAAATGCATTTCTTTATCTTGCACAAGTAGTATAAAATTCCAGTCTGACTTGCAGTGTGCAGTTAGTAAGTTTGGTAGCAATACGCAAGACAACTGCAAGGAAAACTTTTAATATTCTTGTCATAGTGTGTTTTATATCAGCATATTTGCAGACAGGAAGCGCATGGAACATTGTGCATTTGCAGAATAGCTACATTTGTTCTTTATCCTGTTAATGACAACCATTTTATTTTCTCTGTTCCAAGCTCAACCAAGAATTATGCATTTCAAAATATACAGTACTTTCGTGCAAAATAAATATAAAGTCATCTTTCCTTTACCAAAATAAAATATCTAATTCCGGTGCATAGTGTTCTGAAGGTCAAACAGAGGGCAGTACATTAGCTGAACGTTTCAATTCATCTTGTGGGCATCTAATGTGATGTCCATTGTATGTTTCTCTATAGAAAGCTACACCTACTTGTCCCGCAGAAGGGATTCTCAGTGCCCTTATTTCTTCCATAAGTGCACCTTAAGTGCGTGCACCTCACCAATATTAATAATGTCACAACTTTCTCTTGACAAGTCCTTCCGAGTCTACCGATTGCTAGGGCACTGTAAACGATATAAAAAAATAAAATATATTTATTATTCATTCTATTTCAAAAAACAATTTTGAATGTATAAATTACTGTAACATTATTTTTGTGCAATATAATTACATTTGTTTTAATTAATTCTACTCATTACTATAATTATCATTAATGTGTAACAAAAATATTTTTCTTGTACTTTAAATGCAAACCTGTTTCTTTATTTAAGCTGAACAAATATAATGTGTAGCAAATAAAAAATATTGAAATAATTAAAGATTTAAATCAAAATTAAGGTAGTAGTGCTGTACTATTTTTATATTTTGTTCTACAATGAAATTAGGTTAAATGAATATTTAACATTAAAATATTTAGCTTTTTTTAAATAAAGTTTAATAAACATATTTGATTTACCTTACAATTTTCCAATAGAAGATCTCCACTTCAACTGTGGAGTCCCCTTAAAGCAAAGTATAGGGCAGTTTAAACATCTTTGCGTGGAGTGATATAGAGCCATGGATTGAGTTGTGTGCTATGAGGTTTGGACTCCCTTGGGAACGTGCATCAAAATGGAGTGTGCTATGTCCCTGCAACAATAACAGATCAAACTAAGGTCAATGGGAGTCCTCACAAACGGACATTTATTGCTCTTGGCTTGATCTGTTTCTGTTGTGGACACTGGCCCCAGCAACATGGGCCTATGTGATTGGTAAAATAATAAAACAGATGACTGAATATAACAGCTGGAAAATAACCATTAATTAGAAAATAATGTGTGAAATAATATGCAGCGTGTGCCATTGAGTGTTAATGTGGCTTAGTATTTGCTTGCTTAAAAAGAGAATTCAGGAGCATATAAGGGCTGTACAGAAAAGAGACAGCAGCTATTCTATTGTGAATGTGAAGGGGCTTGTGAGACTTTGATGATAAAAATGGGCGAACTTTCGAAGAAGATATGTAAGATGGAGGCCTCCATCAAAGGCTTAAATAAAGAGATTGATATCAACTGAGGGGAGATGCAAGCATTAAAATCCAGTGAAAGAGAACTGCTTGACAAAATAAAGATATTGGAGAACTATGTGATAAGGAAAAATATCAGAATATTGAATGTCCTTAAAGGTTTGGAAGGAGCATATCTAAAAGGATTTGTGGTGCATCTGATGAAGGAATATATCCCATCAACGGCTTTGGTGGTTCTGGAAGAAGATATTCAGAGAACTCATCGAGACCCCTTCAAAGGAAACCCGAACAGGGAAAAACCCAAGAAGCTTATGGTTAATTTCAAGACTTTCTTTATAAAAGAGCAGATTCTCTCTGAAGCTTTAAGAGTTAACTGCTTCAAGAAGGGTGAGATATCCTTTCTGATTAGGTCAGACATCTCTAAAGTGACACAAGATTGTCAATAAGACTTAGGTAAATTTATACAGGTAGTCCAATCTATAGGGGCATGTGACAGGGGATACACTAAGGACGACTCACAGCCAGCGGTTTACTGTGAAGTTGTCTTTATTAAGTGGTACTAATATTGTATAGTTTATGGTTTTGTTTGTTTTTTTGTTCTGCCTTCTGGGATCACAGGGTGTTCATTTTCTTCTGCTTCTTCTTTCCAGATGGGGTTTCAGGAGGCGCATGTGGAAAAGAAGCAGATACGGACAACTGTGACTGGACTGGTAAGTTACTTTTTTTTTTCCCTCTAAACTGTTTTCTCTTTTCTCTGACCTATTTTATTATCTACTGTTCTTTTCTTTGGATTCTGCTCTCCTTCTCTTGGTCTGTCTTTTCTTACTTTCGTCTTGGCTATCTTCTATTCTTCTGAGTTTGTTTTTGTCTCACTCTTTCCCTGTCTCTGTCTTTGAAGTATCTCTCTTTCCTAGTCACTGTTGTTCCCAGTACCAATAACAACAAAAAAGTAAACTAGGCCTGTTTTTGGAATCTTTTCCAGTTATCCTTAGTGAAAAACAAAAAAATAATACCAAACTAATAAACTAAAGCTCGGACATTCTTCTGTCTTTTTTCTGTTCATTTTGTTCCGCTAACTTTCTGTGCTGCCGCTTCTGTAGCAAACCAAACCCTTTTTTCCCATTTAAAACAAAGAAGGGAAGAAAGACAAAACAACAAACAACAAAACGAAATCCCAACATCACTATTTCTATATTGCCGTAAAGTATGTAAGCGGCCTGTCCCCCTCCCGCCTCCCACTCGTCGAGCAAGAATAAATTAGACCCAGGTCCTCATACCTGCCAAGGCCACGCTCTCCCCAGAGTGTGGCCGGATCTCTGGTTTTGCTGCCTCCTGGTCCTCTGGACTTTAAGCGGAGAAGAAACTGCCATTGTCGGGTACTGCTTGCTGGGTCTAGCGTCTGCTGTGCTGGGGTGAACTCGGATGGTTCGTCCAACTTCTCCGGGTGTTCCTCCTCGTGCCGCTCCTCAAGGTGCTCCTCCTGGTGCGGTCGCTCGTGGTGTTGCTCCTGGTGCTGACGCCACTTGCCGTGTTCCTCCTGGTGCTGCCGCCATCTCCCGGGTCACGTTGAGGAGGGAGTTACAAATCCCCTCGTCACCCAGATGTTATTGCGGATTGGAGGGTGTCAGGAACGCATATGGGTCAGGTAGGCTGGATGCAAGGGTGCCCTTGGGGTACTGCGAGATCGATGCCATCTCATCGGGCTGTGACATTCACCTACCGTAGGTTATGGCTGATGGAGCCACACAGCAGGAGGATACTGGGACAGGAAATCAGCATTAGTCTGCCGGGAACCAGGGCAATGTTGAACTTGAAAGGAGAAAGATTGCAGTGACAAGAACCACCGTACGACGTGGGCGTTAGTATCCTTATGATGAGCCAACCAGGCCTAGGGAGCATGATCAGTAATCAAGGTGAAGGGGCGCCCTTCCAAGTAATATCGTAGGGACTCGACAGCCCACTTGATTGCCAGATCTGATTAGGTCAGACATCTCTAAAGTGACACAAGATTGTCAATAAGACTTAGGTAAATTTATACAGGTAGTCCAATCTATAGGGGCATGTGACAGGGGATACACTAAGGACGACTCACAGCCAGCGGTTTACTGTGAAGTTGTCTTTATTAAGTGGTACTAATATTGTATAGTTTATGGTTTTGTTTGTTTTTTTGTTCTGCCTTCTGGGATCACAGGGTGTTCATTTTCTTCTGCTTCTTCTTTCCAGATGGGGTTTCAGGAGGCGCATGTGGAAAAGAAGCAGATACGGACAACTGTGACTGGACTGGTAAGTTACTTTTTTTTTTCCCTCTAAACTGTTTTCTCTTTTCTCTGACCTATTTTATTATCTACTGTTCTTTTCTTTGGATTCTGCTCTCCTTCTCTTGGTCTGTCTTTTCTTACTTTCGTCTTGGCTATCTTCTATTCTTCTGAGTTTGTTTTTGTCTCACTCTTTCCCTGTCTCTGTCTTTGAAGTATCTCTCTTTCCTAGTCACTGTTGTTCCCAGTACCAATAACAACAAAAAAGTAAACTAGGCCTGTTTTTGGAATCTTTTCCAGTTATCCTTAGTGAAAAACAAAAAAATAATACCAAACTAATAAACTAAAGCTCGGACATTCTTCTGTCTTTTTTCTGTTCATTTTGTTCCGCTAACTTTCTGTGCTGCCGCTTCTGTAGCAAACCAAACCCTTTTTTCCCATTTAAAACAAAGAAGGGAAGAAAGACAAAACAACAAACAACAAAACGAAATCCCAACATCACTATTTCTATATTGCCGTAAAGTATGTAAGCGGCCTGTCCCCCTCCCGCCTCCCACTCGTCGAGCAAGAATAAATTAGACCCAGGTCCTCATACCTGCCAAGGCCACGCTCTCCCCAGAGTGTGGCCGGATCTCTGGTTTTGCTGCCTCCTGGTCCTCTGGACTTTAAGCGGAGAAGAAACTGCCATTGTCGGGTACTGCTTGCTGGGTCTAGCGTCTGCTGTGCTGGGGTGAACTCGGATGGTTCGTCCAACTTCTCCGGGTGTTCCTCCTCGTGCCGCTCCTCAAGGTGCTCCTCCTGGTGCGGTCGCTCGTGGTGTTGCTCCTGGTGCTGACGCCACTTGCCGTGTTCCTCCTGGTGCTGCCGCCATCTCCCGGGTCACGTTGAGGAGGGAGTTACAAATCCCCTCGTCACCCAGATGTTATTGCGGATTGGAGGGTGTCAGGAACGCATATGGGTCAGGTAGGCTGGATGCAAGGGTGCCCTTGGGGTACTGCGAGATCGATGCCATCTCATCGGGCTGTGACATTCACCTACCGTAGGTTATGGCTGATGGAGCCACACAGCAGGAGGATACTGGGACAGGAAATCAGCATTAGTCTGCCGGGAACCAGGGCAATGTTGAACTTGAAAGGAGAAAGATTGCAGTGACAAGAACCACCGTACGACGTGGGCGTTAGTATCCTTATGATGAGCCAACCAGGCCTAGGGAGCATGATCAGTAATCAAGGTGAAGGGGCGCCCTTCCAAGTAATATCGTAGGGACTCGACAGCCCACTTGATTGCCAGATATTATTTTTCAAGAGTCGCATAATGTTGCTTGCGGGGTGAAAGCTTGCGGATTAAATATACGCTGGGATGATAGAAGCCATCCTCATCCATCTGTGATAATACTGCGCCCAACCCCAGATTAGAGGCATCTGTTTGAACCTGGAACAGTTTACGGAAATCAGGACAACAGAGTACCGGTTCGGAGGTCAAAAGGGACTTTAGTTGCTCAAAGATGCATTTTTTGACGTCGGAGAGGGAAGAGATGTGGTTGGGTTTGTTTTTCCCTAACAAGTCAGTGAGAGGGGCAGCTATCTCCGAAAAATGGGGTATAAACGGCCTGTAATATCTTACCATTCCAATGAAAGCCCTGATGTCTTTTTTCCGACGTGGAAGGGGAATGTGTGTGATATCCTGTACTTTCTCAACTTGGGGCCGTACTCTTCCATGTCCTATGATGTACCCTAGGTACTTAATGGAATCATGGCCTAACTTACATTTCTCAGGTTTGGCCGTGAGTTTGGCTGTGCGAAGAGATTGCAATATTTGTTGTAAATGGAAAATATGCTCTTCCCCTGTAGGACTATAGATGACTATATCATCCAAATAAGTGGCTGCATATTCCTGAAAGGGACATAGGAGCATATCTACGAGGTGTTGGAAAGTGGCTGGTGCCCCATGGAGACCAAACCGTAGGATGGTAAACTGATAGAGACCTGAGGGGGTGGCAAAGGCTGTTTTTTCCCTATCTTCTTCCTTAAGGGGAATTTGCCAATAACCCTTCGCTAAATCTAGGGTTGCCATAAATTTAGCTTGTCCTAATCGTTCCAATAACTCATCAATCTGGGGCATTGGCTAGGAATCAAAGTGAGACAGAGCATTCACTAGTCTAAAATCAATGCAAAATCTGGTAGTCCTGTCTGGCCTCGGCACTAGGACTATGGGGGAACACCAAGGACTTGAGGACGGTTCAATAATACCAGCGTGTAGCATGTCCCTAACTTCCTGTTCCACCACCTGTCGTTTGGCTTCTGGTATTCTATATGGTCATTGTATGGCCACTCTATCCCCGATTGTACGTATATGGTGCTGAATCATGTGCGTTCTGCCTGGTATTTTGGAAAAGACATCTAAGCTAGCCTTGACTATCTCTCTTAGTTGGTTCCTTTGTTCTACCGAAAGCGTCTCGCTAAGTTGGGGCATTATTATCTTGGTTTGTGTGATTACTTCCGTGGGGTATACCGGAATTTCGACCTCACTTCCAATGGTTATATACATATTCGTAGTGGACTCATTGTTATCATGCCATGTTTTAAGAAGATTGATATGATATATTTATTCCCTACCAGACCCTATGGGTATTTCATTCTTATATGTTGTAGGCATGACTTGTTCCAGGACAGTGTATGGTCCCTGCCAACGTGCAAGTAGTTTATTCTCGGTAGAAGGTAATAGTACAAACACTTTTTGTCCTACTGTTAGGCTACGTGGGCTACTGTGTGCATCATAGTGAGCTTTTTGTTTCTCTTGCGCTTCTCTCAAAGTTTTATGGGCTTCTTCCTATATTTTGTGTCGGTTTTCTTTGAGGTCCTTGGTATAATTGAGGATGTCCTTTAGATCTTGCTCCGTCTCCTCCCATTGCTCAGCCAACATTTCTAATAAAGTATGCGGCTGTCTACCAAACAGAAGCTCAAAGGGACTATGTAAGTTAGACGACTGTATATGTGTTCGTAGCGCTTATAGGACTAGGTGTAATTTGTTCTCCCAATCCCTTCCTGAGTCACTTATGACTTTGCTCCACAGTGTTTTAATAGACTTATTGTAGCGCTCCACAAGACCATCTGTTTGGGGGTGATATACGGATGTCCGAATTTGTTTCATCCCGAGTGCTTGACATACTTTGGACATTAGTCTAGACATAAAGGGAGTACCCTGATCTGTGAGGATCTTGTTGGGAAACCCTACTCGTGAAAATAACTCTATCATGGCCTGGGCTATGGTTTTGGTGGTCATGTTGGCTAGCGGGATGGCTTCAGGAAACCTTGTAGCACAGTCTACTATAACTAACAAATATTGGTGCCCCTTTACGGACAGTGTTAATGGACCCACTAAATCCATTCCCACCCTGATAAACAGGACATCTATTATAGCTAGGGGTTGAAAGGAAAGGGTGCGATCGTGGGACGGGTTTATTAGCTGGCATTTTGGGCATACCTGGCAATGTTTTCTAATATCACCATATACCCCTATCTAATAGAACCGTTTTAGAATAGCTTCCTCATTTTTTCCCTCCCTACGTGACCTTCCCCACTGTCCCCATGCGCTAGGTGGAGGACATGGTCCCGGTAGGTTTGGGGCATCACCAGCTGTGTTTTTTTTTTATCAGGGACGTCTGGACAAATCCCATACAATAACTTATTGGTGAGTGTGAAAGTAGGACCTACCGATTGGCTGTCAGGTGCTAATGCAATTTGCCAAACATTTTTCAGGGTAGGATCTTCTCTTTGGGCCAGCCAGAATCGTCCTGCTATGGACATTATAGCCTTTGGGAAGTCAGAGGTAGGGGTTGTGGTAGAAACAATCTCCTTCTGATAAAACCGCTTTTGCTTGCGTTTTAGTTTTTTACTGAGTTTCCTTCTGGGACTATTTCCCTCTATGTTGGAGGATACAAAAGGGGCCTCCTTCCACCAAGAGTCTGCTATATGGTCCTGATTTGATGTGTTCAGTAGCTGGGAAAAAGTGTCAAAATCGGTTCCTATAATCATGTCTTCCCTTAGTTCTGGAATTACGCCCATGGAAAGGTACTCCTCTTGCCCTCTCCAATTAATTGTGATAGGGTATATCTTCCTGTCTCCATGTACACATGTAATTAACACTTGGGTATTGGGGACCCACTGATCTGGTTGTACATAGATATTTGTTACAACACTTTGGCTGCACCAGGAGTCAATAAGTACATTCCTCCTCTCTTTATTTTTCCACATGGAGGTGGTGTACTTTTCCATGTTGTGTCCTAGCCATAAAACACAACCCTTCATCATACCTATCTCCATTGGCTTGCCCTGTTCATTTTTTAATGGGGAGTGCCTGGCTATATGGCCCCACTCTGCGCAATGAGAGCATTGTGGACCTGTCATGAATTCTTTGGAAGAGGTCGGATGAGGGACACTGGATCAGTCACTTCTAGGACTCGCTATCAATTTGGTATAGAGGGGCTTGGGAGTAGTGACCCGTGAGGTTGTAGGAGTGCTTTTAGGATGGGCACCTCTAAATTCAGGGGCTCGATGCAAGATCGATTGCAGTGCGGTTACTGAGGTCAGGATGTTGTCTGATCCAGTTTCTGGTGGTGGGTGGGAGGGCATCTAGGTATTGTTCCAGAATCACTGCTTCAAACATCTCATCTTTGAAAGTCTCTGTTGGATTTAACCATTTCCCTCCCGCATGGTATGCCCTATAAGACAGAGTACGGGGATATCCTGTGGTACCCATTTTGTTTGACGGAAACAAACACAATAGCTTTCCTCGTCCAGCCCAATTCTTTCAAGAATAGCGTTCTTGATTTTGGTGTATGGAGTTACTCCTCCTGGGTTGACGGCCTGACACGCCACCTGCAGATTGCCTGTTAATAACGGGGCAATAGATTGGCCCCATTTCTCCAATTGGCTGAACTTGCGACCCTCTCAAAATTAGAAAAGAACGAATCCGGGTTCTCATTATCCTAATATTTTTTAAGGACACTGCTCGGAACATTGGGATGTAGCCTAGTATTGGCTATGGTTTCTGTTAGCTTTCCCAGAGCTGTTTCACCTACCAGTTGGTTATTCACAATAATTGTGGCCTGGCTTTTTAAAATAGTCTATAGTGCTTCTCGTTCTTCCTTCGCCTCTTTCAATTGCTCCTCCCAGACCAACTGGAGATGCCTCTGCCCTTCTGCCAATTGGGCTATCATATTGGCGAGGGATGGTTTGTCTTTCATGACAGTCCCTTGTCTGTTGAGGTATTTCTGAAGAAACTCCCACTTATGACCACACTGTGACAGGGGATACCGTAAGGATGACTTGCAGCCAGTGGTTTACTGTGAAGTTATCTTTATTAAGTGGCACTTATTTTGTATAGTTTATGGTTTTCTTTGTTTCTTTGTTCTGCCTTCTGGGATCACATGGTGTTCATTTTCTTCTGCATCTTCTTTCCAGATGGGGTCTCAGGAGGCGCATGTGGAAAAGAAGCAGATATGGACAACTGTGAGAGGACTGGTAAGTTTCTTTTTTTTTTTCTTTTCTCTAAACTGTTTTCTTTTTTCTCTGACCTATTTTAATATCTACTGTTCTTTTCTTCGGATTAATATCTCCTTCTCTGGGTCTGTCTTTTCTTACTTTCATCTTGGCTATCTTCTATTCTTCTGAGATTGTTTTTGTCTCGCTCTTTCCCTGTCTCTGTCTCTGAGGTATCTCTCTTTCCTAGTCACTGTTGTTCGCAGGATTCATAACAACAAAAAAATAAACTAGGCCTGTTTTTGGAATCTTTTCAGTTATCCTTAGTGAAAAACAAAAAAATAAAACCAAACTAATAAACTAAAGCTCGGACATTCTTCTGTCTTTTTTCTTTTCTTTTGTTCGTTTTGTTACGATAACGTTCTGTGGTGCCACTTCTGTAGCAAACCAAATCCTTTTTCCCTGTTTAAAACAAAGAAGGGAAGAAAGACAAAACAAGGAACAACAAAACAAAATATCAATGTCACCAATTCCATATTGGCGTAAAGTATGTAACCGGCCTGTCCCGCTCCCGCCTCCCACTCATCCTGCAAGAATAAATTTGACCCGTGTCCTGGTACCTGCCAAGGCCACGCTCTCCCCAGAGCATGGCAGGATCTCTGGTTTTGTTGCCTCCTGATCCTCCAGACTCTGAAGTGGAGAGAAAACCCCAGTCGTCGGGTACTGCTTGCTGGGTTTGGCGTCTGCTGTGCAGGGGTGAACTCAGACGGTTCATCCAACTTCACGTTCCTCCTCGTGCTGCTCCTCGAGGTGCTCCTCCTGGTGCGGTCGCTTTCTCCCGGGTCACGTCGAGGAGGGAGTTACAAATCCCCTTGTCACCCGGATGTTGTTGTGAATTGGAGGGTGTCATGAACGCATCTGGGTCAGGTAGGTGGATGTAGGGGTGCCCCTAGGGTACTGCAGGATCAACACCTTCTCGGTCGGCCCATGAAAGGGTAGTTTTCAGTTTGAAATTTCCAGTGACCCTCAAGATCATAAGGAGTAATAAAATGTATAATATAAGGGAACCTACTGAGGTTCAGAACATAATTCAGCAAATGAAAGGGAGAAGAACATAGCCACTGTGTGGATGGAGCCCGAGGGTATCAGTGATATCCAATCAAAGGAGGGGTGGAGGGTTCCCAGGGAGGTCTAGAGGGAGGGTAGGAGAGGAAGAGGATGGGTCACATTTGGATAGGTTCAGGGGGAAGGGTTGCTGCAGATGGTAGGGAGCATGTGGTTTAAAAAGAAAAACAACTTTCCTCATATGAAACAAAGGTTATAAGGATAGGGGATAAAAGGTTGGCTTGATAAATAAATGGAGGTTAAGGGTCCTGTTGTGGAATGTTAACGTTTATTAGAATATTTAACCACTTCGCTGCCAGGCCTTTTCCCCCTCCTGTGCCAGGCCTTTTTTTGCCTATTTGGGGCAGTTCGCGCTTAGGCCCTCATAACTTTTTGTCCACATAAGCTAACCAAGCCAAATTTGCGTCCTTTTTTTCCAACATCCTAGCGATTCTAAATGTACCCAGACTTTGTGGGTTCCCCTGAAGGAGGCCAAGAAATTGGCCAAAATACAGTGAAAATTTCGTTTTTTTCAAAAAAATTGGAAAAAGGGGCTGCAGAAGAAGGCTTGTGGTTTTTCCCCTGAAAATGGCATCAACAAAGGGTTTGCGGTGCTAAACTCAGCAGCTTCCCAGCTTTCAGGAACAGGCAGACTTGAATCCGAAAACCCAATTTTTCAACACAATTTTGGCATTGTACTGGGGCATACCCCATTTGTGCAATTTTTTGTGCTTTCAGCCTCCTTCCAGTCAGTGACCGGAATGGTCATGAAACCAATGCTGGATCCCAGAAACCTAAACATTTCTGAAAAGTAGACAAAATTCTGAATTCATCAAGGGGTCATTTGTGTAGATCCTACAAGGGTTTCCTACAGAAAATAACAGCTGAAAAAGAAAAATATGGAAATTGAGGTGAAAAAAACATCAATTTTTCTCTACTTTTTACTCTGTAACTTTTCCCTGCAATGTCAGATTATCGAAAGCAATATACCGTTACGTCTGCTGGACTCCTCTGGTTGCGGGGATATATAGGGTTTGTAGGTTCATCAAGAACCCGAGGAACCCAGAGCCAATAAATGAGCTGCACCCTGCAGTGCGTTTTCATTCTATACCGGGTATACAGCAATTCATTTGCTGAAATATAAGGAGTAAAAAATTGCTATCAAGAAAACCTTTGCATTTCCAAAAAGGGCACAAGATAAGGTGTTGAGGAGCAGTGGTTATTTGCACATCTCTGAATTCCGGGGTGACCATAGTAGCACGTGAATTACAGGGAATTTCTCAAATAGATGTCTTTTTTACACACACTCCTATATTTGGAAGGAAAAAATGTAGAGAAAGACAAGGGGCAATAGAACTTGTTTTGCTAATCTATGTTCCCCCAAGTCTCCCGATAAAAATGGTACCTCACTTGTGTGGGTAGGCCTAGCACCCGCGACAGGATATGCCCCAAAACACAACGTGGACACATCACAGAAAACAGAGCTGTTTTTAGCAAAGTGACTACCTGTAGATTTTGGCCTCTAGCTCAGCCGCCACCTAGGGAAACCTACCAAACCTGTGCATTTCTGAAAACTAGAGACCTAGGGGAATCCAAGGAGGGGTGACTTGTGTGGCTCGGACCAGGTTCTGTTACCCAGAATCCTTTGCAAACCTCAAAATTTGGCTAAAAAAACACATGTTCCTCACATTTCTGTGGCAGAAAGTTCAGGAATCTGAGAGGAGCCACAAATTTCCTTCCACCCAGCATTCCGCCACGTCTCCCGATAAAAATGATACCTCACTTGTGTGGGTAGGCCTAGCGCCCGCGACAGGATATGCCCCAAAACACAACGTGGACACATCACAGAAAACAGAGCTGTTTTTAGCAAAGTGACTACCTGTAGATTTTGGCCTCTAGCTCAGCCGCCACCTAGGGAAACCTACCAAACCTGTGCATTTCTGACAACTAGAGACCTAGGGGAATCCAAGGAGGGGTGACTTGTGTGGCTCAGACCAGGTTCGGTTACCCAGAATCCTTTGCAAACCTCAAAATTTGGCTAAAAAAACACATGTTCCTCACATTTCTGTGGCAGAAAGTTCTGGAATCTGAGAGGAGCAACAAATTTCCTTCCACCTAGCGTTCCCCCACGTATCCCGATAAAAATGATACCTCACTTGTGTGGGTAGGCCTAGCGCCCGCGACAGGATATGCCCCAAAACACAACGTGGACAAATCACAGAAAACAGAGCTGTTTTTAGCAAAGTGACTACCTGTAGATTTTGGCCTCTAGCTCAGCCGCCACCTAGGGAAACCTACCAAACCTGTGCATTTCTGAAAACTAGAGACCTAGGGGGATCCAAGGAGGGGTGACTTGCGGGGCTCGGACCAGGTTCTGTTACCCAGAATCCTTTGCAAACCTCAAAATTTGGCTAAAAAAACACATGTTCCTCACATTTCTGTGGCAGAAAGTTCTGGAATCTGAGAGGAGCCACAAATTTCCTTCCACCCAGCGTTCCCCCACGTCTCCCGATAAAAATGATACCTCACTTGTGTGGGTAGGCCTAGCGCCCGCGACAGGATATGCCCCAAAACACAACGTGGACATATCACAGAAAACAGAGCTGTTTTTAGCAAAGTGACTACCTGTAGATTTTGGCCTCTAGCTCAGCCGCCACCTAGGGAAACCTACCAAACCTATGCATTTCTGAAAACTAGAGACCTAGGGGAATCCAAGGAGGGGTGACTTGTGTGGCTCGGACGAGGTTCTGTTACCCAGAATCCTTTGCAAACCTCAAAATTTGGCTAAAAAAACACATGTTCCTCACATTTCTGTGGCAGAAAGTTCTGGAATCTGAGAGGAGCTACAAATTTCCTTCCACCCAGTGTTCCCCCAAGTCTCCCGATAAAAATGATACCTCACTTGCGTGGGTAAGCCTAGCGCCGGCGACAGGAAACACCCCAAAGCGCAACGTGGACTCATCCTAAATTTTGGAAAAAAACAGAGGTGTTTTTTGCGAAGTGCCTACCTGTAGATTTTGGCCTCTAGCTCAGCCGGCACCTAGGGAAACCTACCAAACCTGTGCATTTCTGAAAACTAGAGACCTAGGGGAATCCAAGGAGGGGTGACTTGCGGGGCTCGGACCAGGTTCTGTTACCCAGAATCCTTTGCAAACCTCAAAATTTGGCTAAAAAAACACATGTTCCTCACATTTCTGTGGCAGAAAGTTCTGGAATCTGAGAGGAGCTACAAATTTCCTTCCACCCAGCGTTCCCCCACGTCTCCCGATAAAAATGATACCTCACTTGTGTGGGTAGGCCTAGCGCCCGCGACAGGATATGCCCCAAAACACAACGTGGACATATCACAGAAAACAGAGCTGTTTTTAGCAAAGTGACTACCTGTAGATTTTGGCCTCTAGCTCAGCCGCCACCTAGGGAAACCTACCAAACCTGTGCATTTCTGAAAACTAGAGACCTAGGGGGATCCAAGGAGGGGTGACTTGCGGGGCTCGGACCAGGTTCTGTTACCCAGAATCCTTTGCAAACCTCAAAATTTGGCTAAAAAAACACATGTTCCTCACATTTCTGTGGCAGAAAGTTCTGGAATCTGAGAGGAGCTACAAATTTCCTTCCACCCAGCGTTCCCCCACGTCTCCCGATAAAAATGATACCTCACTTGTGTGGGTAGGCCTAGCGCCCGCGACAGGATATGCCCCAAAACACAACGTGGACATATCACAGAAAACAGAGCTGTTTTTAGCAAAGTGACTACCTGTAGATTTTGGCCTCTAGCTCACCCGCCACCTAGGGAAACCTACCAAACCTGTGCATTTCTGAAAACTAGAGACCTAGGGGGATCCAAGGAGGGGTGACTTGCGGGGCTCGGACCAGGTTCTGTTACCCAGAATCCTTTGCAAACCTCAAAATTTGGCTAATAAAACACATGTTCCTCACATTTCTGTGGCAGAAAGTTCTGGAATCTGAGAGGAGCTACAAATTTCCTTCCACCCAGCGTTCCCCCACGTCTCCCGATAAAAATGATACCTCACTTGTGTGGGTAGGCCTAGCGCCCGCGACAGGATATGCCCCAAAACACAACGTGGACATATCACAGAAAACAGAGCTGTTTTTAGCAAAGTGACTACCTGTAGATTTTGGCCTCTAGCTCAGCCGCCACCTAGGGAAACCTACCAAACCTGTGCATTTCTGAAAACTAGAGACCTAGGGGGATCCAAGGAGGGGTGACTTGCGGGGCTCGGACCAGGTTATGTTACCCAGAATCCTTTGCAAACCTCAAAATTTGGCTAAAAAAACACATGTTCCTCACATTTCTGTGGCAGAAAGTTCTGGAATCTGAGAGGAGCCACAAATTTCCTTCCACCCAGCGTTCCCCCACGTCTCCCGATAAAAATGATACCTCACTTGTGTGGGTAGGCCTAGCGCCCGCGACAGGATATGCCCCAAAACACAACGTGGACATATCACAGAAAACAGAGCTGTTTTTAGCAAAGTGACTACCTGTAGATTTTGGCCTCTAGCTCAGCCGCCACCTAGGGAAACCTACCAAACCTGTGCATTTCTGAAAACTAGAGACCTAGGGGGATCCAAGGAGGGGTGACTTGCGGGGCTCGGACCAGGTTCTGTTACCCAGAATCCTTTGCAAACCTCAAAATTTGGCTAAAAAAACACATGTCCCTCACATTTCTGTGGCAGAAAGTTCTGGAATCTGAGAGGAGCTACAAATTTCCTTCCACTCAGCGTTCCCCCAAGTCTCCCGATAAAAATGATACCTCACTTGCGTGGGTAGGCCTAGCGCCGGCGACAGGAAACACCCCAAAGCGCAACGTGGACACATCCTAAATTTTGGAAAAAAACAGAGGTGTTTTTTGCGAAGTGCCTACCTGTAGATTTTGGCCTCTAGCTCAGCCGCCACCTAGGGAAACCTACCAAACCTGTGCATTTCTGAAAACTAGAGACCTAGGGGAATCCAAGGAGGGGTGACTTGCGGGGCTCGGACCAGGTTCTGTTACCCAGAATCCTTTGCAAACCTCAAAATTTGGCTAAAAAAACACATGTTCCTCACATTTCTGTGGCAGAAAGTTCTGGAATCTGAGAGGAGCCACAAATTTCCTTCCACCCAGCGTTCCCCCACGTCTCCCGATAAAAATGATACCTCACTTGTGTGGGTAGGCCTAGCGCCCGCGACAGGATATGCCCCAAAACACAACGTGGACATATCACAGAAAACAGAGCTGTTTTTAGCAAAGTGACTACCTGTAGATTTTGGCCTCTAGCTCAGCCGCCACCTAGGGAAACCTACCAAACCTGTGCATTTCTGAAAACTAGAGACCTAGGGGGATCCAAGGAGGGGTGACTTGCGGGGCTCGGACCAGGTTCTGTTACCCAGAATCCTTTGCAAACCTCAAAATTTGGCTAAAAAAACACATGTTCCTCACATTTCTGTGGCAGAAAGTTCTGGAATCTGAGAGGAGCCACAAATTTCCTTCCACCCAGCGTTCCCCCACGTCTCCCGATAAAAATGATACCTCACTTGTGTGGGTAGGCCTAGCGCCCGCGACAGGATATGCCCCAAAACACAACGTGGACATATCACAGAAAACAGAGCTGTTTTTAGCAAAGTGACTACCTGTAGATTTTGGCCTCTAGCTCAGCCGCCACCTAGGGAAACCTACCAAACCTGTGCATTTCTGAAAACTAGAGACCTAGGGGGATCCAAGGAGGGGTGACTTGCGGGGCTCGGACCAGGTTATGTTACCCAGAATCCTTTGCAAACCTCAAAATTTGGCTAAAAAAACACATGTTCCTCACATTTCTGTGGCAGAAAGTTCTGGAATCTGAGAGGAGCCACAAATTTCCTTCCACCCAGCGTTCCCCCACGTCTCCCGATAAAAATGATACCTCACTTGTGTGGGTAGGCCTAGCGCCCGCGACAGGATATGCCCCAAAACACAACGTGGACATATCACAGAAAACAGAGCTGTTTTTAGCAAAGTGACTACCTGTAGATTTTGGCCTCTAGCTCAGCCGCCACCTAGGGAAACCTACCAAACCTGTGCATTTCTGAAAACTAGAGACCTAGGGGGATCCAAGGAGGGGTGACTTGCGGGGCTCGGACCAGGTTCTGTTACCCAGAATCCTTTGCAAACCTCAAAATTTGGCTAAAAAAACACATGTCCCTCACTTTTCTGTGGCAGAAAGTTCTGGAATCTGAGAGGAGCTACAAATTTCCTTCCACCCAGCGTTCCCCCAAGTCTCCCGATAAAAATGATACCTCACTTGCGTGGGTAGGCCTAGCGCCGGCGACAGGAAACACCCCAAAGCGCAACGTGGACACATCCTAAATTTTGGAAAAAAACAGAGGTGTTTTTTGCGAAGTGCCTACCTGTAGATTTTGGCCTCTAGCTCAGCCGCCACCTAGGGAAACCTACCAAACCTGTGCATTTCTGAAAACTAGAGACCTAGGGGAATCCAAGGAGGGGTGACTTGCGGGGCTCGGACCAGGTTCTGTTACCCAGAATCCTTTGCAAACCTCAAAATTTTGCTAAAATAACACATGTTCCTCACATTTCTGTGGCAGAAAGTTCTGGAATCTGAGAGGAGCTACAAATTTCCTTCCACCCAGCGTTCCCCCACGTCTCCCAATAAAAATGATACCTCACTTGTGTGGGTAGGCCTAGCGCCCGCGACAGGATATGCCCCAAAACACAACGTGGACATATCACAGAAAACAGAGCTGTTTTTAGCAAAGTGACTACCTGTAGATTTTGGCCTCTAGCTCAGCCGCCACCTAGGGAAACCTACCAAACCTGTGCATTTCTGAAAACTAGAGACCTAGGGGGATCCAAGGAGGGGTGACTTGCGGGGCTCGGACCAGGTTCTGTTACCCAGAATCCTTTGCAAACCTCAAAATTTGGCTAAAAAAACACATGTTCCTCACATTTCTGTGGCAGAAAGTTCTGGAATCTGAGAGGAGCCACAAATTTCCTTCCACCCAGCGTTCCCCCACGTCTCCCGATAAAAATGATACCTCACTTGTGTGGGTAGGCCTAGCGCCCGCGACAGGATATGCCCCAAAACACAACGTGGACATATCACAGAAAACAGAGCTGTTTTTAGCAAAGTGACTACCTGTAGATTTTGGCCTCTAGCTCAGCCGCCACCTAGGGAAACCTACCAAACCTGTGCATTTCTGAAAACTAGAGACCTAGGGGGATCCAAGGAGGGGTGACTTGCGGGGCTCGGACCAGGTTCTGTTACCCAGAATCCTTTGCAAACCTCAAAATTTGGCTAAAAAAACACATGTCCCTCACTTTTCTGTGGCAGAAAGTTCTGGAATCTGAGAGGAGCTACAAATTTCCTTCCACCCAGCGTTCCCCCAAGTCTCCCGATAAAAATGATACCTCACTTGCGTGGGTAGGCCTAGCGCCGGCGACAGGAAACACCCCAAAGCGCAACGTGGACACATCCTAAATTTTGGAAAAAAACAGAGGTGTTTTTTGCGAAGTGCCTACCTGTAGATTTTGGCCTCTAGCTCAGCCGCCACCTAGGGAAACCTACCAAACCTGTGCATTTCTGAAAACTAGAGACCTAGGGGAATCCAAGGAGGGGTGACTTGCGGGGCTCGGACCAGGTTCTGTTACCCAGAATCCTTTGCAAACCTCAAAATTTTGCTAAAATAACACATGTTCCTCACATTTCTGTGGCAGAAAGTTCTGGAATCTGAGAGGAGCTACAAATTTCCTTCCACCCAGCGTTCCCCCACGTCTCCCAATAAAAATGATACCTCACTTGTGTGGGTAGGCCTAGCGCCCGCGACAGGATATGCCCCAAAACACAACGTGGACATATCACAGAAAACAGAGCTGTTTTTAGCAAAGTGACTACCTGTAGATTTTGGCCTCTAGCTCAGCCGCCACCTAGGGAAACCTACCAAACCTGTGCATTTCTGAAAACTAGAGACCTAGGGGGATCCAAGGAGGGGTGACTTGCGGGGCTCGGACCAGGTTCTGTTACCCAGAATCCTTTGCAAACCTCAAAATTTGGCTAAAAAAACACATGTTCCTCACATTTCTGTGGCAGAAAGTTCTGGAATCTGAGAGGAGCTACAAATTTCCTTCCACCCAGCGTTCCCCCAAGTCTCCCGATAAAAATGATACCTCACTTGCGTGGGTAGGCCTAGCGCCTGCGACAGGAAACACCCCAAAGCGCAACGTGGACACATCCACAATTTTGGGAGAAAACAGTGCCTACCTGCGGATTTTGGCCTGTAGCTCACCCGGCGCCTAGGGAAACCTACCAAACCAGTGCATTTCTGAAAACTAGAGACCTAGGGGAATCCAAGGAGGGGTGACTTGCGGGGCTCGGACCAGGTTCTGTTACCCAGAATCCTTTGCAAACCTCAAAATTTGGCTAAAAAAACACATGTTCCTCACATTTCTGTGGCAGAAAGTTCTGGAATCTGATAGGAGCCACAAATTTCCTTCCACCCAGCGTTCCCCCAAGTCTCCCGATAAAAATGATACCTCACTTGTGTGGGTGGCCCAGGTGCCTGCAACATAATAAGGCCCAAAACCTGAAGGGATAGAAGGGATAGCACAGCAAGTTTATAAGGGCATATTCTTTTATACATCTTTAGACGGACTCTGCTTTGGGGACCCACATAAGTGAGGTGTCATTTTACTTGGGAGACTGAGGGGAAAACTGGGGAGTAGGAATTTTGTGCTGGAGCGGTGATCCTACTAAGAAAAATCAGGAAAATATGCTTTTTTATGCAAATTGTGAGGTTTACAGAGGAGTCTGGGTAAGAAAATGTTGGGGGAGCCACACAAGCCACACCTCCCTAGACTCCTTGGGGTGCCTAGTTTTAAAAAGTTTCTGGGTTTTGTAGGTTTCCCTACATGACGGCCGCACCCAGGACCAAAAACATAGGTGGGCCCTCCCCCCCAAACACAGGTATTTTGGGAATATATCACTTTGATGTGTGCACATACGTCCGTGATGTGCCAAACACTAAAATTGTGAAAAGAAACACACTTAGGTTATGTGAAGAAGACCCCTCACCCACCAACCAAGTTGGTGGCATGCTTCATCATCGGGGTCCCACCTGAGGCACCTAGCGTGTCTCAAGTGTGCTGCGACGCCTGATTACAGCGGAGCAGGTTTTGTCATTTGTACCACACATACTGGTTGGATTTGGCACGAGGGTGAGTGATGGTTCAGTAGATCAAATTTTATTAACAAGAGATTTCACAAAAGTGAAATGCACTGGTAATAACTGAAAGACCAAAAAACTGAACCAATGACTCACAGCTCGTGAGCTGTAAAGCCACGACAAGGCACCAACCGCTTTACAGTCCATTCACACACCTTTCATACATGACAAGCACTAGACCATTCACGCCGCCAGCCACGGGCCCAGCACATTACAAGACTCGCATCCACAGACAGCGCCAGTCAAGGGCTCATCACTTTCATACGCCCACATGCCTGATACAGCAATCACACCAGCTGATGAGTGTGTGGACTGGCGTTTGGCCGGCACTGCCAGCCAAGCGCCACCCCACCCACACCACCAGCCAAGCGCCACCCCACACACACCGCCAGCCCAGCACCACCCCACACACACCGCCAGCCCAGCGCCACCCCACACACACCGCCAGCCAAGCGCCACCCCACACACACCGCCAGCCAAGCGCCACCCCACACACACCGCCAGCCAAGCGCCACCACACCCACGCCGCCAGCCAAGCGCCACTCTACACATGCCATCCCCTTTTTTTTGTTTTTAAACAACAAAGAAACCACTAATCATAAATTAGTACAAAACTACAAACACAAAAGCTCTAACTGAATACATGACTAATGCCAACCGTGAAACCGAACATATAAAAATATAAAACACCAGTTTACGCTCACGGAATTTCCCAATAATTCTTCTGTGTGTGGTAGCTCCTGAAACAGCCACCCACACACAGCCCAGGCTTTGAAGGACAATCAGGGCAGTACATCCTAGTCTCCTTCCTGATACCTCTTCGAGCACAGACTCTACATCTCTTATCAGGAAAGTTTTTTTTGGCCGTGGGAGGAATGTGCTCAGCAAAGTGACGATCTTTCAATCTAGCCACATCCTCCACCACTGCTTCTCTAGGAACTCTTGCCTGTTCCAGCACAACAAGGCTAGCTATGATAGACTCCTGAAATTTCACAAATGTCATCCTTGACTCTGGAGAACTATCCTTAAACACAACAAAAGCATTAAAAGTTGCCAAGTGGAACAAGTGAAGCGCTAATTTCTTATACCACACATAAGACTTACGAGCAGCAGTGTAAGGTTCTAACCTCTGATCTACTCTATCAACACCACCCATGTGCTTATTATAGTCTAAGATGCACACAGGTTTGCGCACTTCGGCAACCTGACCCCAAACAGCCACAGGTGAAGTACTCTCATCATGGATGGTGCTTAGCATGTATACATCCCTCTTGTCTACAAATTTCAGAGCTAGCAGCTCATCATTCCGCAAGGCACTGCACTGTCCCTTCTCAAGTTTTTTACAGACAAGCTCTTTTGGATAGCCTTTCCGATTAGAGCGGATTGTGCCACAAGCAACAGTGTCCACTCTGAACAACTCCTTGAACAACCGAACTCCAGTGTAGAAGTTATCTACATATAAATGGTGACCTTTGTTAAACAGTCGTCTACCAAGTTCCCACACAATTTTCTCACTAACTCCAAAAGTGGGAGGACAACCAGGGGGGTCAATATTGGAATCCCTACCAGTGTAGACCCGGAAATTATAAACATATCCTGTACTACTTTCTGACAGCATATACAATTTAATTCCATACCGTGCCCTCTTGCTAGGAATGTACTGCCTAAAAACCAAACGACCCTTGAACAGGACCAAAGACTCATCTACAGATATTTCTTTCCCTGGAACATAGATCTCTGAAAACCGATCTACCAAATGATCAAGGACAGGTCTAATCTTAAAAAGACGGTCAGAATCAGGATGATCTCGTGGCAAGGCTAAAGCATTATCTACAAAATGCAACATCCGAAGAAGAAGCTCATACCGGTTACAACTCATGATGGCAGGAAATATAGCAGTTGCCATCAAGGGACTAGTAGACCAATATGAAGACAGCGACGGCTTCCTTATCAGCCCCATCAAAAAAGTTAAACCCAAGAACTTTTTCAACTCTTCCAGATTTGTGGGAATCCACCGGCTAGCTCTAGAGTGTGGCCTAAGTCTGGCAGCGTTGTCCCTCAAAAACTGCTCTGCATACAAATTAGTCTGCTCAACAATCTCTTCCAAAAATATATCGTCCATAAACAACTCAAAAAAGTTGACGGGCAAAAAGTTTTCCGTATTAACTCGACACCCTGGAAAACCAGTAAACGCAGGCAACTGTGGCTGCTCCATGTTTGGTGCAACCCATGCGTCAGGTCTTCCAATGGGAAGCCTTTCAGCCGCTGGCTCCTGCACCATTGGCACATCACTGTCCTCCTCTAAAACAGGCCCTTCATCAGCACTGAGAGTGGCTTCATCATCAGATGATTCATCTCTGACAGAAAATTCACTTCCAGAATCCTGCACTTCCTCCTCTGCCTCAGATGCAGAGTCAGTCTCATATTCATGGTCAGAAGATGACTCAAAAAGCACACTAACAGCCTGCTGAGCGGTCATCCTACGGCTGGCCATGATCCTTCCTACTAAAATTAACTGGACAAATACACCACCAACAACCAGCACTGTGTAAGATAAGTAACAAAGTATAGGTTTATCACTAAGAATTATAAACTCAAAAACTATACTGCTCACTTGCCTGAAAAAGCTTGACTCACCAGCAACTACTCTGCACAGCCACAGCAATCACCAACGATATCCCACTAAAAAGAGAAGAAAAAAAAGCAAATTAGACATAAGACAACACAATAATCATTGTGCATAACTCTAAGGACAATTTCACACACAATCCTGCATTCAGTACACCACCTACAAACATGTCATTCATGCATTGCAACAATACTCACTTGGAGTAAATTTATTTACTTACCTAAAACATGCAACTACGCAAACCGCAGGACAACTACTGCCAAAACTGCAACAAGCCACAGCAAAGTCAGAAAAAGCTTTGAACTAAAACAAAAAGGAGAAAAACTGTTATTATCATAAAAGTAAATACTTCGCCAGTTGACAAACACTCCGCCACTAACCATTTTTTCATTTTCCCGTGTCTAGTCTTCTCTGCTTGGGGGAAGATGGGCCTAAAAAAAAAATAGGCCAATCTACCCCCAAGGGGAGGGGGCAGAAATCACCCAGATTACATTGCACCATTTGGGGGGGCGACCCTTGCCCAAGGTGCCACACCCCCACACAAAGCACACACACACATACATAGTATCCCTGGCGCTATGGGGATTCTGCCCCCCTTGGGGACAGAAAGGCCTAAAAAATAGGCATATCTGCCCCCTAGGGGGGCAGAACTGCCCAAAAATACATGTGGGCCCCTGGGGGCGACCCTTGCCCAAGGGGCCACCCCCCAACACAAAAAATAAAAATCAACAATAAAATCCCTGGTGTCTAGTGGCTTTCTGCCCCCCTTGGGGGCAGATCGGCCTAAAAATAGGGCCAATCTGCCCCCAAGGGGGCAGAAACGACAATAAATACATTGCGCCCCTGGGGGGAGCGACCCTTGCCCAAGGGGCCACCCCCCAACACAAAGCACACATACATACATACTATTTCTGGCGCTATTGGGATTCTGCCCCCCTTGGGGGCAGAAAGGCCTAAAAAAAATAGGCCTCTCTGCCCCCAAGGGGGGCAGAACTGCCCAAAAATACATGAGGGCCCCTGGGGGCGACCCTTGCCCAAGGGGCCGCCCCCCAACACAAAAAATACACATCAACAATAAAATCCCTGGTGTCTAGTGGCTTTCTGCCCCCCTTGGGGGCAGATCGGCCTAAAAATAGGGCCAATCTGCCCCCAAGGGGGGCAGAAACGACAATAAATACATTGCGCCCCTGGGGGGAGCGACCCTTGCCCAAGGGGCCACCCCCCAACACAAAGCACACATACATACATACTATTTCTGGCGCTATTGGGATTCTGCCCCCCTTGGGGGCAGAAAGGCCTAAAAAAAATAGGCCTCTCTGCCCCCAAGGGGGGCAGAACTGCCCAAAAATACATGAGGGCCCCTGGGGGCGACCCTTGCCCAAGGGGCCGCCCCCCAACACAAAAAATACACATCAACAATAAAATCCCTGGTGTCTAGTGGCTTTCTGCCCCCCTTGGGGGCAGATCGGCCTAAAAATAGGGCCAATCTGCCCCCAAGGGGGGCAGAAACGACAATAAATACATTGCGCCCCTGGGGGGAGCGACCCTTGCCCAAGGGGCCACCCCCCAACACAAAGCACACATACATACATACTATTTCTGGCGCTATTGGGATTCTGCCCCCCTTGGGGGCAGAAAGGCCTAAAAAAAATAGGCCTCTCTGCCCCCAAGGGGGGCAGAACTGCCCAAAAATACATGAGGGCCCCTGGGGGTGACCCTTGCCCAAGGGGCCGCCCCCCAACACAAAAAATACACATCAACAATAAAATCCCTGGTGTCTAGTGGCTTTCTGCCCCCCTTGGGGGCAGATCGGCCTAAAAATAGGGCCAATCTGCCCCCAGGGGGGGCAGAAACGACGTAAAATACATTTGCCCCCAAAGGGGAGCGACCCTTGCCCAAGGGGCCGCCCCCCAACACAAAAAATACAAATCAACAATAAAATCCCTGGTGTCTAGTGGCTTTCTGCCCCCCTTGGGGGCAGATCGGCCTAAAAATAGGGCCAATCTGCCCCCAGGGGGGGCAGAAACGACGTAAAATACATGTGCCCCCAAAGGGGAGCGACCCTTGCCCAAGGGGCCGCCCCCCAACACAAAAAATACACAGCAACAATAAAATCCCTGGTGTCTAGTGGCTTTCTGCCCCCCTTGGGGGCAGATCGGCCTAAAAATAGGGCCAATCTGCCCCCAGGGGGGGCAGAAACGACGTAAAAAGCATGTGCCCCCAAAGGGGAGCGACCCTTGCCCAAGGGGTCGCTCCCCTACACTAATATTCACTCACACACACACACATACAGAAATCCCTGGTGTCTAGTGGGCATTCCTGCTGCCCGATCGCATCGCGATCGGGCAGCAGGAATGCTCAAAGAGACATCGAGGGAAAGGAAAACCCTTTCCTTTCCCTCGATGCCTCTCTGAGAGCACCCCCACCCCGCACGAAGGTGAAATACTCACCTTCTCCCTTGACGCGCTGGAAGCAAATGGCTTCCAGCGCGTCATTCCCCGTTTCCATGAAATCAGCGCGCGATCGCGCGCTGACGTCATGGGGGGGGGGGCGGGGGGGGTGGGCGTGAAAGGGGAAGGGATTCCCCTTTCAGCCCTGGCCTGGGGGTGTTGGGGGGCGGCCCTCGGGGGAAGCGCTAGCGCTTCCCCCGACTGCCAGTCCCTGGACGTAATGGTTACGTCCATGGCGCCACACGGGCGCTGCCATGGACGTAACCATTACGTCCGTGGCGGGGAAGGGGTTAAAACACTCTGATTACAACGTTATAGTATTGCATGAAAAACACTTATTTCAAGATGAGTGGAGAGAGATATTAAAACACCAGAAGTGGATTAGTGAGTTTGCATGCACAAACCAAAAATATAACTTAAACGGCATCACTATTCTTTTAAAGACTGCAGCATTAATCAGGGTAGAGAATTATGTTGTAGATCCGGACGGCAGGTGGCTAGTGGTAAATACTAAACTGCATAGGGTAGGATACACTCCTGTGAGATATTATGGGCCAAACATCGAGGACCTAACCCCACTCCTGGGATTGCATGGGCAAGTAATGAATTTAGAGGTGGCAGATCACGTAGTGATAGGAGGGGATTTTAATGTTTTATTGGACCCTGTCTGAGATAAATCTACGTCAAAACCAGCAGTTGGAGCATCTAAGATGATGGAGGGTGTCCACCATCTGATAAGGGATCTGGGCCTAATAGATATTTGGAGGCAGAAATCAGGCAAAGAGAAGGTTACACATATCATAATAAAAAATATGGGCACTACTCTAGAATAGATTTTTATTGATACGTAGGAATCTGTCCCCCAAAGTAAAAAAGGTGGCACTTTTACCAGAAAACCTCTCTGACCATTCAGCGGTAAAACTTGAGCTTGTGTTAGGAGGAACAGCTCAGGGAAGGTGGACTGTAGATAGGACACAATTCAATGATCTGTCTCTAGTTAGTCAACTTAAGAAAGATACATTAGAGTCTTTTTCAGGTGAATGAAGGGTCTGCTTCAATTAATGTGGTCTGGGACTCTTACAAAGCCTATATCAGGGGAAGGATAATAAGTGGTGCAGTCTTTAGTAGGAAGGTTCATGAGTCTAAAGTAAAGATATTAGAGGACAAAGTAGGAGCAAGTCAAAGAGAACTGAAATGTTGCCATGATCAGGCACAGGTTAACTGCACAAATAAACTTAGAGAGGCAAGAGAATAATTGGCTGATTACTTGGAGGTTTGCGTGAAAAGTAGATGGGAGATGAGTAAGTTGGCCCATTGTGAGTATGGAGTGGGATGTGGCAGAATGCTTGCTTGGGAAGCTAGGGCAGAAAGTACAAAGAATGTGATTACGGAAATAGTTATAAAGGAAAAATGGGAGCGTTGCTTAGATGATCAAAGTATAGAACAGGCTTTTTTGAAATTTTTTCAAACTTTATATTCAGATGACAATTCAATTTCAGAAGAGCAGATAGCTATCTGGCTGCGAGAAATAAAACTCCCCATTTTAAAGTTAGATCAACAACAGGGCCTAAACCAAGAGATACGTCCAGGGGAAATAAGTAAAGTAATCAAGGAGTTAGAAAAAGGGAAAGCCTCAGGACCATACTTTCGACCAAATGAACAATACAGGGAACTGAGAGAGGAGCTAACTCTGGTCATAGCTAGATTTCTGAACGCCATATATAAGGGTTTCAGTGCCCTACTAACCGCTTGAGATGATGTTGTAATTAACATCATTTTAAAATCCGCGAAAGAGCCCAAAGCCTTTGAGTCATATAGGCCTATTTCTTTGTTAAACAACAATTACAAAATTTACACACAGGTCTTTGCTAGAAGGTTGGAGAAAATATTGGGGGATTTGATACATGCAGATCAAAAGGGTTTATGAAAGGGAGAAAGCTTCAAGAGCTGACGCGAAATGTATTAGCAGCTATAGATGTGGCAACCGAAGGGAAACTACCTTTGATTAAAATGGCATTCCATACTGCGATGATGCAGAGTAAGGTTGCCCTTCTTATATACAGTGCTCAATCATTGTGGGCTAGGGAATCGCTTTCTTAATGCAATCAAGGTAGTTTATATTCAGCCGAGGCCAAGCGTTTTGATTAACAGTAACCTTACTGATGAAATTCAAATACAGATAGGAACACAGCAGGAATGCCCTTTATCACCTTTATTCTTTAATCTATATATTGAGCCCTTAGCAGTCCAGTTGAGGGAGGAACAACATATTATCCCATTCACAATAGCAGGATTGGGGGAACAAGGTGGCATTATATGCAGATTACCTGATGATCTTCACACAGAACTGCAGAGGCGCCCTTCTGGTGATAAAAACTGATTATGATGGATTTTTGAAAAGTTATCTGGGTGCAATATAAATCAGCAGAAAACCAAATTGACGTCCTAGAACATTGAATCTTTTAGCATTTTGGAGAAAAATTAAATCAGATATCTAGGGGTGCAAGTGGTTAAGGATATAAATTAGATGACACAAGTTAATTTGAATACACTTTCAATACAAACAAAGAGCCTCTTGAACTCCTGGACCAGTCTTCCATTCTCATTTATTGGAAGGTGTAACATAGTTAAAATAATGATACTACCAAAGTCTACAATTATTTTTAACACTATCACACTTGAGTTTAATACACACTGGTTTAACAAACTTCAAGCATAAATAAATAGTTTTGTATGGGCTCATAGAGGGTTGTTTATCACTTGGAAAAAACTATTCCAGAAAAATGTTGATGGAGGAATTGCATTACCAGATTTTCAGGTCTATAATCAGGACTATTTATTTAAAAAATGTAAGGTTATTGCTACGAGCAGATTTCCAGCAGACTTCTTCCTTATAGTGAGCATTAACTGAAAGCCAGGAGGACGGAGATGCATATTTTGTATTTAAAACTGGTCCCCCTAACTATTTTATGATCTTAGGCTAAAGACACTGATAGCCATGTGTAAAATATGGATACAAGTCAGGATGATTTTAAAAATCCCATATTATAACCAGCTCGCTCCAATTTCGAACTCCCCAGGCAAACCAGAGTGTTTGGAAGATGCTTTAGCACTTCCCTTAAAAAATGTTGGAGTAACAATGTAGTCACAGTTGCAAGATGAGGGGCACTGGCAATGTTGGATAAACTTGATCGACCTACGGGAAAGAGGATATCGAAGTTTAAAGATTACCAAGTAGCCAGCTGGGTAGGAACACAAAGGGACTTCAGAACCAGTGACGTTGAAAGATAAAGGAACGACTGGGACCGATTTTACAGAAGAAAAAAGTTTCTTAGTGGTATTGGATGCTGGCGCAGGGGGAACATGGGCCGTTAACACTTCCAGAGGAGAAGTGGTAGTCGGAACCGCCGAAGTTGAAGCTAATTAATATCTGGCAAGTATCTATGTCTACACTTTGGCACGTGGTCAAATCTGCCCCGGAAATCACCTGTTGAAAGTTTACAGGGCAAATTGGTCTCTGAAGAGACTGATGAAGTTAGGAGGACAAAGGAGAAGGTGCTGTCTGAAGTGTGGCCTATAAGAGGATGATGATGTACATCTATTCCGGCAGTGTCCAAAGGTTCAACTCTTTTGGCAAGAAGTGGGTAAGATTTTATCATATTTAAGAGGGATACCAAGTTAATCCTGGCTTTAGTCATATTTGCCATCTTGATGGCTGAAGGGCCCAGCACTAAATTGAGGAAGTACCAGTCACAGTTAATTTTTATTCTAGTGTTGGTTGCACACAGAGAAATTTGAAGAAAGTGGTTATTACTTGTTGCACCAAATGTGTTAAAGTGGGTCAGGTCGGCAAGAAGGATTTGTAGATTGGACTATGCAGATGGGACACAGAAGAGAATGAGGATGTGGGACAGTTTTAAAAAATACTTTCTGGAATATAGGTCCAAGGATTATAGACAAAGCAACATGGAGCGTGATAGACCTGACAGTCTTAGGGTGGTCATCCCCCAAACTTTTGCCTGCCTCCCTCTACTTTTCTGACACTGTTTCTTCTGGTTTTAGGACTCTGCACACTTTACCAAAGCTAACCAGTGCTAAAGTGTATATGCACTCTCCCTTAAACATGATAACATGGGCTCATTCCCAATTGGCATATTTGATTTACTGGTAAGTCCCTAGTAAAGTGCACTGCATGTATCCAGGGCCTGTAGATTGAATGCTACTAGTGGGCCTGCAGTACTGGTTGTGTTACCCACATAATTAGCCCCTTAATAATGACTCAGGCCTGCCATTTCAAGGTCTGTGTGTGCAGTTTCACTGCCACTTCGACTTGGCATTTAAAAGTACTTGCCAAGCCTTAAACTCCCCTTTTTCTACAAAGAAGTCACCCCTAAGGTAGGCCCTAGGCAACCCATAGGGCAGGTTGCTATGTAGGTGAAAGGCAGGACATGTACCTATGTTTTTTATATGTTCTGGTAGTGGAAAACTTCTAAATCCGTTATGGACTACTGTGAGGCCTGCTCCTTTCATAGGATAGCATTAGGACTACCCTCCTATATTGTTTGAGTGACAGATTCTGATCAGAAAGGGATAACCAGGTCATAACCAGATTTCCCAGATTGGTAATAAAAAATCCTGCTTATTGGTGAGGTTGGATTTGACATTAGTATTTCAGAAATGCCACTTTTAGAAAGTGAGCTTTTCTCTGCGCTTAAAATCTATCTGTGCTATATAGCCTTTCTCCAGTGAATAAACTAGGTCTGTGACCTTACCAATTTAGACACCTCTGGACACTTCAAGATACTCCTCGGACAGACACTCTGCCCCAAACCCTGCAACCTGCTATGAGGAACTGCCTGGCTGCCTAAATAACTCACCTGGACTACTTTTCTGAGAAGGACTGCTGCTTTGCTGTTGCCCTGCTGCCTTGCTGGCCTCTGGCTCTGCTGAGAACTGGTCTCTAAGGGATTGGATTTAGCTTGCCTCCTGTTCCTGGAGTCTCAGGGCCATAAAGAGTTCATCTCTGCAAAGATATTCCTTGTGCTGTGAAAATCAACGCATAGCCTGCCAGAATCGATGCACAGCCTGCCTTGCTGTGAAAGAATCACTGCATCGCCGACCCAGAACTATGCAGCCTGGCTCCCCGAGAGGAGATCGACGCAGCTCCAGCGTTGCGACTGGAACTTCAAAGCACAGCCCACCAGATCGATGCATCGCCGAACCGGAATGATGCAGTCTGACTTCCTGCATGAAGAATTGATGCAGCGCCTACTGTGCGACAGAAACTCAGATGCATCACCCAGTGGATCAACGCAATCCCTGTGACTTCATCCTGCACGCCCAGGATTTCTACGCATTGCTCTTGGGCATCAAAAGACCCCACATTGCAAGGAGGATTCAAGCCTGCGTGCCAGAATTCAATGCAAAGCCCTTGCCACGTGGAAAAGAATTAATGCACCATCTGTGTGCGACCGGAAATCTGACGCACGCTCTTTGTTTTCCATGCACCTCTTCATCTGCGGTGTCCGTGCGTGTAATTTTGACTCAAACCAGGTACTTTGCGCTTGCAAGAGACACTTGTTGCTTTTTAGAACTTAATGCTATTCTTATTGATATCAAAGTGATATTTTCAACTTGAGATTATCAAATCGTGATCGTTTTGACCTTAATTTAATCAGACAAATGTCCTATATTTTTCTAAACCTATGTGGTATCATTTTGTGGGGTTTTGACTGTGTTATTGCATAATTTATTGCACAAATACTTTACATATTGCCTTCCAAGTTAAGCCTGACTGTTCAGTGCCAAGCTACCAGTGGGTGGGCATAGGATAATTTGGATTGTTTGTGACTTACTCTGACAGGAGTGAGGGTCCTTGCTTGGAAAGGGAGTAACCTGACTGCCAAGCAAAGACCCCATGCTCTGCCTCAGATGCACAAGTCAGTCTCAGAGCCATGTTCAGAAGCAGATTCAAAAAGTAAAACAAACTGCTGAACAGTCAGTCCATGAACAGTCATAGTACTTACAATGAAACACACAAAAACAGCAATAAACAACATTTTGTCAAATTCAAACTCAACAAACAATAGATGTATCAAACGGTAAATAACTATTGAAATATAATGATCTAGAAAATACACATCACACTATGAGCTTTATGAACCAAAAATACCTCTCACTTGCAACAGACAGCTAGACCGAGTATCAACTGTATCTACTCCTCACAGATAAAGCAAGCACCAATGTTATCCAACAACAGAGGAAAATCAAAGGACAATAAAACAGAAGACAACACCATATACATTTGCACAAATCCAAAGTTAATCTGACACACAATAAAACAGAAGCTCAATGTGCTGCAATTATTACAACAGTTGAAAAACACATTTGTGCAGGGCAATGATACTCTTTTGAAGTACACAGTACAAAAAAAAGGTTTCTCATTGAACCTATACAACTACATAAATTGCAGATTTATCAAGTTCTGAAACTGCAGGGAGGATTCACCACCAAGTAAATCAAAAGCTTTGATCTACAATAAGAAAAATAAATATAATTTAAGTTGACAAATGCAAATTATTGAAGTTGGGTTCTGCCCATTCAGTGCACCCAGATTTTTTGCTTTTTGGTTCCCCTAGTTTAGGACCATTTACTGTGGGTGAGTCATATAATGTGTCTCACACATAGTGATCACATTGGCAAATGGACTGTAGATGTTTACTGCCTGTGTCTGCCTTTTAAGATAAGGCCACTGTGATGCCGTAAATATCACTTGGCTAGTTGGACATGAACAAGTGTGCACATGTGTGTGCCCACATGTGAAGGCTGTGAGTGGGAGATGACTATGATTTGCTATCTAGCAACTTTGCACGGGTAGCCTGGCACAGAGGGGACTCAGTAGTATTAGATATTGACCTGGGGTAGGCATTGTAATGTTAGTGTAGACTAACGGGGAAAGTCAGCGTGATATTCTGTTTTGTTTGTAGTGACACTTTACAGTACATGAGGGAGAAAACTGCAGTAGATTGCAGTTTTGCTCCCCTTTGGCCTATTGAGACCAGTGATATATTGAATTGGGTTGTAACCTGTGTGGGAATATTAATTCTACAAGTTCCAAAAAGATATCTCTAAAACATATGTGTCAACCATAATTGTCATATTCATATGACTCAGTGATGGATAAGAGTTAAGGCCTTTTGTCAACCTGCTGTGTCCACTTAATTACATTTCTCTCTAGCAGCAGGAACAATGGATTCCCGACACACAGGGAGCAGCAGTGCTTCACTCAGCTCCTGAGGAGGAAAAGGGTTGGGTGGAATTATCTGAATCAATCAATCAGCTGTCACACTGTACTACGGAAGTACCTGGCTAAGCCCGTTGAACAAAGGATGAAGCCCAGACCTCTGAATCCAGTACCAGAGGTGCCCCACTTTGAAAATCCCTTGAGTAAGGCATTGGCTGTGATGTCAGTGAGGGGTGAAGCTAAGGCCCCCAGAGCAGATGTGACTACTGACCCCTGGATGATACCATTGTGAACAGTTCCCGGTGCTGTGCAGGTGGGATGGGACAGAGATGGAGCAGTGATGTGGCATCGTAAGATTGACCAGGGGTACCTGGCTTTTTGTAACCATCCTCTTCCCTTCAAAAACTCTTGCACAAGGGGAGACTCTCACTTCCCTTGTGATTTTTCTGCATTTCGTTGTTGATACCTGGGGTCGCTGTGAAGAACTGGAAGGAAGAACCCCCTGATGCCCATGCAGAATTAAGGACTCTGCCCAGTTGACCCCAGGACCAATAAGTCTCCCCAAGGGCCAGTGAGGCTGGCCCCATTACACCCACTGGGGACCCGTTTGGGTAAAGACAAGGGAGTCTGCACCCAGAAACCAAGAACAGGAAAAAAGGCTGGTTCAGGGAGCAAGGAAAAGCAGATTCCTGACTACTGCTTCACTTTGGAGATAAGGAGGGCTTCGGCAAATGCCCTGGAGGTTAGAACACGCTACCAGGATTACAATTAGCCCACAATTGTCAAAATCGGCCCAATGGAGCCGGGGTAAAGCATTGTAAAGTATGGTGACCTTTGGCCTTTTTGGCAATGAAGCATGTGGGGCTCTGCTGCCATTTCTTACTCCATGCCCAGGGTGGGCCAGGGGCTAAGGGTCTGCACAGCACCTAATAATTAAGTTTGTTTTCCCCAGGGAAGTTGGTGTACGTGGGATCCCCCCGGACTCTATCACTGGGGAATCCATCCCTGGGGCCTATTTACGATGGAGGGGGCCTGGACCTTATCCCTGACTCCCTAGAGCCAAACCATGAAGGTGGAGCACTGTCACCCCACCAATTGCAGTGGGGCTGCCCCGCACCCTGTGCCTGTGTCAGGAGAGCGGGCAGCCACAGCAAGATAAATGATCTGCAGGGAGAGAGATGCTGCTGGCTCCTGCGGCCACACTTAGGGCCACATGTGGGAAAGTCCCAGATTGCGACTCGGAAATTGCGAGTCAGTCGAACTCGCAATTTCCGAGTCGCAATCTTGGATGCAGAACGGTGTCTCAGACACCGTCTGCGACTCGCTATGGGGTTGCAAAGATCCACCTCAACAATATTCATGAGGTGGGTCGCATTTTGCGACCCCATAGCGAGTCCCTGCACTCACAGGGATGGTGGCCTGCTGAAGTCAGCAGACCTCCATGTCTGTGACTGCTTTTTCAATAAAGCTGTTTTTTTTTTCATTTTGCAGCCCGTTTTCCTTAAAGGAAAACGAGTCGCAAAATGAAAAAAATACTGAAACCATTTGGTTTCGTTTTTTTCAGAGTAAGCAGTGGTCCATAGAACCACTGCCTGCTCTGAAAAAATATTATTGTCGACATTCACAAAGGGGAAGGAGTCCCATGGGGACCCCTTCCCTTTTGCGAATGATTTACCACCAGTGTGACCACGGTGGTAACTGCGAGTTGCTTGGCGACCGCATTCGAGGTCACAAAGCAATTCTGAATTGCGATGCGAGTCGCAAATAGGAAGGGAACATCCCTTCCTATCTGCGAGTCGCATTCACAAATTGCGAGTCGGTACCGACTCGCAATATGTGAATGCGCATCGCGTGAGGCTGTTTGCATGGCGCAAACTGTGATTTTCACAGTTTGCGACATGCAAACAGCTTGCTACATCTGGCCCTTAGAGGTGCAGGCCATGCAGGAGCTAGCTAGGCAGTGAAAGGTGAGCTCCCTCAAATGCCCTCAATGTAATGGAGGTATGTGGTACCCGAATGAAACCAGGCACCTCCCAAAAAGAAAAAAAAAATAAGAAAAAAACAGACACATGGGTTCCCAGCATAGCGAGAGACCCACAGTTATAATGCTTACTGCTCCTGGAAAAGCGTCACATAATGCACTGGAGGACTGTTCAAGTTACATGTGGTTCTCCTCCTGTGGTGTCCCACAGGATGGCAGGCTCACCACCAATGCTTTAAAGGAAGAATATGGAGGCTGTAGGATTGTACCAGCTCCCCCATAAGAACTTTTACAAAGTACTGAACCTATGCTTATGGGGTCAAGAAATCCATTGCTCTCTGAGAGTTTCACTAATACTTTCAAAGCACTCCCGGGGCTGGAGATTTTGCTCTACAATGGGGAGTGCTGCGCCCCCAAATGGCTAAGTCTATGGCTACAGGTATTGTAGCCTGAACGTGTATAAGGGTGAAACATGTACAAAAGCGCTCTCTAGGGGCTCTATGGTTGCATGCATTGTAGTCAAAATGTTATGCCCTTTAGTGGCTGCCTTTTCATGGTTAGTAAGTTTATAAAACCCACAGTCAAATATTTGGCTCATTTAAAATGCTTCAGTGTGCTAATGATGTTGACAATAGTTATTGATCACAGTGTAAAGGTTATATTAACAGTAGTAAGTACATTTACGTGTGATTATTATTATTGATTCATTCATTTACGTACAAAATGATGTTTTTATTATGTGGTTTGCTACTCTTGAATCCTTGACCAATCCAATAGGCTTTCTTGATATATTTGTATGACTCCTTGACGGGGTCAAAGTTGATTATAATGTCATTTATCATAATTTCCACTTATCATTTAGGCATGAGTGGAAATCATGGCATTTTGCTACGTGGAGTTCTGGGGTGTTCACAAAATCTTAGCAAGATTCTGCCTAACTCTACAGAGGGGTGAAATTAATGCTCAGCCACCCGTTCACGCTGCTTTCACGCCACAGTGGTGCATTTCTGTTGCAAAACGAATGGGAATGGCACCATGTGGTCACTTGTGTGCTGCAATTTATTTTACTTGCTTTTCTCTGTTCTGTGCACGGTGCAGGGCCTGATTTCTATCTTTTCTACATCTTTGCAATCCTCCCCCATCCCACTCATCCAGCTCTCTTTTACCGTTTTTTGTTAGTGTGTGTCTCTGTGCTTGTGAATGTTACATTTTTGCCTTTTTTTAAAAAAAATCTGTGCCTTGTTTGTACTTTTTTTGGGTTTCTCACCTTACTTCCTTAGTTATTTCTTTCTTCTACTGTCAATTTCTTCCTTTTCCTATTTCTTCTTTTTTGCCCTCACCCAGCACTATGTCAGAGCAGAGTAAGATGGTGAGTGGTGGCGCCAGTGCAGCTGCTAGCTGCACACTTTGCAGTCACCTGTGCCAAAATGGGGTGGAGGCCCAAGCAGAAGTGGCTGCAATTGAGCAGCACACCTCCCCTCCATGCTGGCAGCAGATAGCAGGTTTGGCAGTAAGTGCATCCTGCTGTGGTGGAGGGTGTGCTGCTGTGTGTACCAGAGATTTGGTGTGAAGCACACCCATCAGCAGTTGATGCACAGCTGGGCTGATGTCCTCGGCAGGGAGCATGACCTGCTTATTGGCCAGGTTTACTAAGTTTTCAATTCATTGCAAACCAAAAACAAGGTGTGTTTCCCTTCCCTCCCAGTGCTCACCTATACCCTCCCAGTATTTCACTCCTTTATTTTTTCCTAAGTTCTGTCCCAGCCTACCAAAAAAATGGAAAAGTCACTTTTTGGCATGTGCCACATTTTTCTGCCCAAGTGATTCATATGGCTTCCATAATGGATTTATGCCTATTCAAATTTTTCTCCTTTGACATTCGCAACTACAGTCACTGACTAAGTCAAAGCTTAGGCACATGATGATTATCAGTGAAACCCCACTATTCTATAGCAAAACCTCTGTTACCCGGCCTAACACCTCTAAGTTACCTTGCAGTACAGTAAGTTAATTTTCATTTCCTTACTATCAAGCAAATTTATTTGTTGGAAATAATTTGTGGTGGAGAGCGAAGCCATGGATTAAAGTGGATTAAATGCCTGCTTTTGTGTTTTGCAGATGGGATACTCTGAGACAAACATGTAAAACAAAATCTTTATATCTCGTTCCTTTCCCTGTACTTCAGTGCATGTTTTTTTCCAAAGTTTTCTTATGACAGACAGATATCTGCATGTTATACATGATGTGTGTGTGATAAAGTATTATTATACATCTGCCTCTTTGGAGTCATAGTAGAATTGAAAGGAATTCTTTTTGGATATGGTGACTCCTGCTGGTCCACCACCACCATTTACATGGCAGGTTATAATGTCCGGCTGTGGTGACAGAGCTTGTAAGCCACTCAGGCTCAATAGAAATGGCTGGAGGAAGAAGAGGCTGAGGCCCAGTTCCTCTAGCCAGCTGCCTACGCCTCCATCTTTTGGTCTATAGTAGCACCAGCAGTGCTGGCTGTTGGCAGCTGCCCGTACTAGAATTGCTTCCCCCCCCACTCGAACCACCAGTTCCAACGCCATGTACTTCAGGAGCTAGTACAGTTGGGCCTTTAGATGCACACCTCAAGATCCAGCAACAAGAACTGATGTGCTCTTTTTTTATTTTTCGTTTTGATGGGAGAGACTTTTGTTGCGGGTAGTGAGAGTGAGAAGGGCAGTTTATTTGGGACTTTTTTTGGAGTTTTTGTTGGACTTTTAGTGGGAACGTTGGTCGGGCGATATTGTTTGGGAGAGGATGGGCCTGTTGTTGTTTTTGGTTTTGTTGTAGTTGAAGGGAACAAATAATCTATCATACTGAAGCAGGTTTTTGTGTTTTACTTTTACTCTGCACTGCAGCCTTTTCACACAGCCTGTTTTTTTAAACATTTGCTTCTCAAAATGTATACCAGTTAGTTCTAGCTAGTTATAAATTTGTCCTACCACCCTGTGTAATTATATTGACCAATAGAAGTTTCTGCTGCCATTGCCTTTATTGCATGCAACAACCTAGATAAACAATTACAAATCTGCAGTAGAGGTTAGTTACTTGCTAACTAAACTAGTTCACTTCACTCCATAGTTCTCTTACCTGAAAAGATGAACAATGGCTGCTACCGCTCTCAATCTTCAAAACCTTACTTCAGGATTTCCCAAGGTACCTTCTTAATGGTATTGGTAGCGTACTTACAGGGAAGGCATCACAAGTGAGGTCCCACTCCCACCTAGGAGAGCTCCAACTATAGAATTAATCTAAATGAGTATCCATTGCAGGCAATTACATTAAACGAAAAATACTGTTAATGGGTTATATATTTATATCATAACTTTACAAAGACTGAAACCAGACTACTACTACCATGACACAGCACAGAAATACCTGATATTATCATAAAAACTAGCAATAGTAACTTCTTCTCAGCAATAGGAATTTAATTAAAACTAAAGTTATGACATCTTCAAGTCAGGAAAAATGGACTCAAAGTTTTGAGTGTACAATTTGCAGCGTTTACCCAACACAAGTCCTGAATGAGGATGTTGATGAATGATGTTTTTCTACACTAAAATATGGATCCCTTTTGAGCATGGATGGGTAAGTGGGGCTTGTGTGGGCTATTGCTCAGGTAATAGAATATCCTGCAGTGGGTTGGTGTCACATTTCACTACATCTGCCCCACCAAGTGTTTGATCCATTTATGATGTAAATTCACACCTCAATAAATCACACAGGCTGGAGGAAGAGTGTTTGAGGTTTTATGAATGGATGGGAAAGGGGATTTGGGGAAAGGAGTGACAAAGACAAGCACTACAAAACACAACAATACTCATCAGTGTGATGAGAAGTACATCATCATCAATCTGAAAGAAATGATGGGATGAGTATGACACAGTTCAGTTAAATATATTGCAACAGTCCACCAGGCAAAAGGACCCAAGTTATTACTTGATATCTAAATGTTCTGTCATCAAGGTTTGAAAAATACAATTACTGCAGGTCTAAAGCGAGCCCTCCCAGTTCTAAAGCTTATGGTTGTGAAAAGAAAAATTATACTGTATTGCCAAATGTGATGATGTGGCATCACAAGTCTGTCTCTAGTTACAAAAAACAGCCTCACTGTCCACAACCATTTAAGAGGAGTTTCACATCTGAACCAGCAGTGCAGCACACACACTCAGCAGCATTTCCCAAATCAGCACTCCCCTCTCCAGTCACTGAGTTGACCAGGCCTCAGAGTTATCATCATCATGGTTTCCCTTTGAAGTCGATAACTCCCTTCTTCTGGCTGTTGAAGTAGTTCCATCCTGAGTCCTTCCATCCACCTCCTGACTCTAAGAAACAACTAATGAATCAGTCCAACTCTGTCCCGACCTGAGTGAGAAAGATCTGTAGTGTACTGCTGTTGAAGAATAAGTAGAGAAACAGAATTGGAGTAGTTTGTGTAGATTTATGTTTGCAAACTAAAGTGACTGCCTTGTCTCTGAAGAGCCAGAAAAAAAGATGAATCTGCAAGTAAATTTCGCTAAGTGTGAAAGGCTCAATCAGATTCAGGAAAAATCCATCAGGTCCCAACACCCTCCGTCACATAAATCATCAATTATCACTCACAGTTGCTCAATAATATATCATCACTCACTGGTACAATAGTTTCCTTGTCCAATCCAAGCATGATGGTATGTACACAATTGTATCTCCTCTTTGATGCAAGCAACACATTGGAATTTGGCAGTCTTATAAAATCAAATCATCTTCTGAGGCAGCCATGCTGGGTGATGAAAAAGGAAGGGTATGTATGGGAGGGATGCAAGCATTGTCTCCAATGTCCTGAAGGACATTGGTAGGCTTCCTCATTGCATACTGGTCCAACTCTAATCCAGCCATTCATCTGCCTAAAAAATGGTGGGGCAGCATAAGTCAAATACAAACATACAAACTAGCTATATCCTTTTTTTGGCAAAGAAGTTTGATTATAACAATAAAATGTTCTATGTTGGCCTACCCAGTTAGGAAAGTAGAGTTTATCCTGAAACTCAGGTGGTGCGCCCAGAAGTTAGTCAGCTAACACACTTTAATCTGACCAATCGTCTTCCTCCTCCGGTGGTATTTCAGAAATTATAATTGTTTGGTATGAAGTGTTTGTTAATCTTGATCGTGGTTAATTTCTCCATGACAAATGAGCCAGCTGCACTGAACATATGCTCATCAGACACTGGCTATCAGACAAGCCAGATAGTTTATTGCCAGCCTGCCAAACTCTGGCCATTGACGTATTTCCCTATACCAGTACACCAATGGGTTTTGATCCAAATACGCCTCTTTTGGGTCATCCAGAGGCTCCTGGAACATTCTCTGAATAATCATTCATTCATTCTGGCACTTGCTCAACCACTTTTGCCTTTGCCTCCGCACTGGACTTAAGATCTGCCTCTTTTAATCAAGCCAATTTGGAGGTTGGGTCCTGTTGTTGCTCGTGTTGCTGTTGCTGGTATTGGCTGCTGTCAGACAACAGGACTGCCCTCTATGGAAGTTGAAGATGGCACCACAAAACGTCTGCGCAGGAGTCGAACTATAGCAATTCTTCTTCCAGGTCTCTGGCTTGCTCAACAATCTACGTCTTGTATTGTGAAACAACCCCTTCTGAAAAATGAATTAAAGTGGCCAGTATTTGTACCATGGATCATAGATATACTCTTTGGACAACACAGTGTCTCTCTGCAGCCTTGTATTAACAGCCAAGCAAAGGATTAAGCTCTCAATCAAGGCATGCAGGTCTCTGTTTTCATTCACACCTGCGCACCTTTGCGAGATCTTTTTTAACAGGTCCTGTATCAGATGCAACAACCAGATAGCTTGGCCCATCAAATCATACTGTCCTCCTTGCTTACTTCTCATGTGAAAACTGCCAAAGGAAGTAGCATCTCTGTAAGGCATTTCAGTAGGCCCCCATTTGTCCACATCCATGGTTATGTTTTTCCCAAGTGCAACGCCTTCTCTTTGAAAGACATAGTCATTGATTGATCTGTACTGTTCAAACAGATGTTGCAGCATGTAATAGGTTGAGTTCCAATGTGTTGGCACCTCCTGTATGAGGGCATTAACTGGTACTCTATTAGAAGACTGAATGATCATCAATTGTTTCCAGGCTTTAACAGAATGGCTGAAATGAGTACAGATTCTTCTGCAGATGGTCAGTATGTTGTTGACTATGTCTTCTTTTTTAAGAAAGTCCTGCACAACCTGGTTGATGCAATGCTCCAAACACAGGACCCTGAAATACCCACCATGTGCCATGGCCTTAACAATATTCCTGCAATTGGCTGTGAAATCAAATCCAGTTCTCAGATCTGTGGGTCACGGCAACTGAAACAACTTGCTATTAAACTCTTCCAAGATGTTTGCAGCTTTATGGGGTTTCTCCATGGTGAACATGGCTACTTTTGCATGCCACAGACTGCCCTTAAAAGTTTCTTCTGTGCTGAGACCTGTATATAGATGTTACCTAACACCTGCAAAAGAGATATACTTATATTAATTTGCTTGACAACTACCCCACATGTCAATTTTCAAGTGGATAGTGTGAATAGCACTCTGCTGCAAACTTGTCCAATCAATTGTGGCACATCTTGATGGAGCGCTGGAACAGTATCTCTGGTAAAATAGGACTGACTTGAAATATTCCATTTCGGGCGGATGACCACCACAAATTCTAAAAATCCCACTCCTTCTATAGGAGAAAAAAAGAAGGAGGTCTAGTACTAACATTTTAGCCAGCTTCCCACTGTACAAATGTGTTATTGGATGGTTGCAGATGTAAGGCTCCTCCTGCCTAAACATGCCTGAAATGGGAGCCTGGATTTTTTTTTTCTGGTGCCACTGACGCGGGTGACTTCCGAGAACTAGGAGGTGGTGGACTCAATATGCGTCTTGGGGAAGTCACTGTATTCTGTGGTGTCTCCATCTAACTGTTGCGTCATTTTGAAGTTGCTGAAGGGGGTGATACTAGCACACTGCTGGGGACAGGGCTGCTCTGCATTGAGCTTGCTGTTTACCTCCCACAATGGTTCGAGCTGATTCCCCTCCCTCATCACCAACGCTATCTACTTCAATTGTTTAAAGTGCTCCTCCAGTCAGATTGAGTGATGTTTTTTTCATATGGGTTGTTTGGCTTCCAGTATCATAGTGTGAAACAGGTTTACCTCAACTGACATTTTTGTGGCAAATATAGCATGCTGCAATGTCATCCTCCTGCTTACCAATCATAAATAAGTCTGAAACTGGGGAGTATATATTTTTTTGTGGGCCACTTGTGACACTACGAATGCTCAAAGTACTGGAGGTAGGTGGGTGTGCCTCTCTGCTGTGCGTACTTCGACTGAGGTAATGGTGGACGGAGGCATCAGAAGGAGCCTTATAAATATGAAAGCTGGCAGTGGTGGTAGTACCAATGCCACATCACCTCAGGTTGAACAGATAGGAGGGGTAATCACAACATTGTGCACTCTGAGCCAGATTCCATGACAATAACTGAATCATCCTCCCCCTTCTCCCCTTCCATAATTCTAAGGCTTTCAGGAATTTTTATTTTAACTTGCCACTCATGGTAGGTCTCGGACTCATCCGGTGTCCAATCCATGTTCAGATCATCAGATGTGGGGCTTGGAGAAAATGGAGTAGTACCCTTCCTTTTTTGCTGGAGATCGAGAAGCCAATGTTTCAACCACAGGTACATCTTGCCCTGCAGGAAGGTCAACCACATATTTTTCTCACACTTCACGAAGATCTACTACTATTGCTGACTGTGGCTCCTCCTGTTGACCACTTTGGTCAGTTTAGTGCAATGAATGGGTACTGTCAGAACTAGGATAGTCAGCGGTCACGGGCATGCCCTAATCATGCTTTCCACTCCTGTCACAAGAACCTCTGGTTAGTGCCCCCATGCTCTAAGTTACATGACAATAAGCAGACCCCATGTGGGAAAGCTCATGAGGCTGCTGGTCAAGGGCACTGGTGGGTGTGTTGTGCTAATAATTATCACTAACGTCCACTCATTCTAAATAAAGATTGTTGAAAGACACTGAGATAGGGTTTATGCCTTTTTTCTTTGTTGCAGGTTCCCAATGGACACGAAGAATACAGCTTCTGAGTTTCTTCCTGTTCTCTGGGGTCAGAGTTCTGGTACCGTTTCTGTTCCAGCACTGCTACTTTCTTGCCTCGGTCATGTTTCAAACAGGGCATGAACTTCATTCTCAGGGCAGCTTGTGCTCTGGTGGTAAGCATATCGGGAGGAGGGAGCCGTTGTATGTTTATTAAAGCCCCAAATCAGGGAGAAAGAAAGGTAACCCGAGGAAAGGAACAGAATTTTGGGACATTGGTTTGCACATTTTGTAGTTCATATTGTCAAAGTTAACAAGCCTTATACCTGTGTTCGAATGAACGTGCTTGCATTTTATCCAATAGCACTTCATTGGGGGTGTTTCTTTACGCACAATTACTCTGAGTGTAAGAGTGCCACAAAGATACATGAGTGAAAAGGAAATTCAGTGGTAACCATTCATGTGTTTTAACTTTCGTCTTAGTGTGGAGTAGAAACATAAGCTTTTTGATAATCATGAATTATTCTCTATGCACAGCTGGATGTGTTGGGAATGAGATAAGAGAACTGCTATCCATTCTTGACAATACAAATCTTTAGTGAATTGAACTCACGATCAATGTATTATATAACATACATGCGTAACAAGATTTGTCTCAAACCTTGAGAGCAGAGTATTTGTGTTTGTTTGCTCTTTTATCTTTCAGGTGTCCTTCCCAGCAGTCCTTTCCCAAAACCCTTCCCCTCACCTGGCAGCTCCAAGACTCTGAAGGTGGGCCCCCTATTTCGAATGGTGCAGATCACGATGAAAGGCGACTATTGACAGGTACTAGTTTGCAGCTGAGACAACTCCAGTTCCGACTCACTGCTAGTTGCCATGATTGCAATGGCTGTCCTGCTGAGAGACATGACTTTGTGCTTAGGTTGGGGTGGTGCTGTTGATGTGAAAGTGATACTTCCAACTTTCTGGCCGAAGGATGGTGTGGCAGGCACAAGTTTCCTGAAAACGGTTTGGGGTGGCATCCCAGTGGTAGAAATCTGCTTCTGCTCTTCCTCCTTAGCCACGTTCTTAGCAGCACCTTTTTTGGGGGGTCATCTTCAAGCTCTGTCAGTTGGCAATGGCACTTAGCTGCACAAGAGGAGATTGGAGGATTTGTGATGTGGCCACAGTACTTTGTGCTGGTCTTCTCTCTGACAGTACACTGTGGGTCTTATGTACCTAAAAGCAAACAAGGAAGAAAAGCATTTAGTGAAACTTGACATTTTTGCAGATTTATTTTAATTATTCATAGTACAGACAGTATTGTGGTTTGTGAATCCATTCAAGTCAAACCACACCACCATAACATAATATTTCATTTTCAATCAGGATACAACATACAGATGTAACATTTTTCTTTAGATGCATCTAAGGGGAAGCTCCTGTAGAAGGTGGGATATCCAGGGGAAAATTAATGCTTAAAAAATAAATGCAGGTGTGCACCTGTGGCAGCCAGGGGCATCCAGGGGAGTATGGAAAAATTACTATAAAATAATGCTGGTGTGTGTGCAGCTGTGCGCCTATGACAGGCAAGAGTTGCAGGGGAAATGGGAATTACAATCCTTAAAAAGGGAATGCTGGTGTGAAACATGTGCCTATGGCAGGCAAGAGATGGTTGAAGGGAAATCTTTGTAAAAAAAGTTTTAAAAACCTAACAAAATTACAAAATAAAAAGCAAATAATTTAAATATACATAAAAATATATGAAAAATATAAGTAAATAATAAATAAAAAATATCAAAAATTAATTTCTGGTTTACTAGGGGACAATAAGGACCCATTAAGTTGTGGGAGGAGAGGAGGTGCAGGTTAAAAATTGAATAAATGATTATTAAACATTGTTCATACACATACCACTAAGATTCCTCAAGCATATTAATCAAACTAATATAAAAGAATACTTGCAGGCCTACAGCAAAAGCACACTTTCCACACAAAGTGGCCACCGACCACATAGTCAAACAACAAGCAAGGGGGCATGGACAACAGAAAACATACAGGCCGAGGGAGAAAGTACACTATCTGGCTGCACAAAATGGTCGCTGGACTCATGGTCAAACAATATCAACAACAGCAAGCAAGGAGGAATTGGAGAATAAAGAACATATGCAGGCCTATGGCAAAAGCACACCGACTGCTTACACAAAATGGCCAAACAAACAACACACAATAGGTCCTGAAGGGGGAAGTATAAGCCTAGACTTACACTGCAATATTGACCATCTAAACTACAGACTATACAGGAAATAAAAATAAATTTACTTGTACACAAGACAAACTTCTTTTAGGTCTGACATCCAATTTAAATCAACAGTGGTATATATAAAAGTGCTCCTAACAGTGATACAGCGCAGTGAAAGTGATAGAGTGAAAAATTGGTGTGCAAGATTTATGTACAGTGCAGATATGTACAAATGACTTGTACATGGATACGAGTAGAATACATCACATTCATTCATTTGAATGGTGTTATCCCTTAGCTCAATTGTTTAAAAATCAGTCATCAAAATAGTATCAAATAGTCGAAGTTTTGACCCATACAGCAATTCAGAAAATGTTTATCATCAGACAGAAGAAATTATTAGTAGGAGGCACATACTAAGGTAAGTAACCACCACTTTAGAAATATTCTAATGTTCTTGGATGGCCTTCGGAGCAGTGACATGTACAACCATCCAGGGTTCAGTGACAACTTGCACATATAGCTAAAAGGAGGACCCATAGTTTAGTCAGTCAATATTGAAGTAGAAGTCTAGGCTTCTACTTCCCCCTTCAGGACCAATTGTGTGTTTTTTATCTTACCCACGTTCCAGGCTAGCCCCTTATTCACTGTAATTACACAAAATGGCCCCCAACCACATGGTAAAACAACAAGCAAGGAGGCATGGACAACAGAACACATGCACGTCTATGGAAAAATCACACAAATTATCTGCACAAATTGGTCACAGGCTGCATGGTCACATAACAACAAGCAAAGAGGCATGGACAACGAATAACACATGCAGGCCTATGGAAAAAGCACACAGATTGCGTGCACAAAATGGCCAATGACCACATGGTAATACAACAACAGCAAGCAAGAAGTCTTCGGAAAACAAAGAACACATCCATACCTATGGCAAAAGTGCATTTACTGCCTACACAAAATGGCCACCGTCCACTTGGTAAAAAAACAAGCAAGGAGGCATGGATAACAAAAAGCACATGCAGGCCTATGGACACTGACTACACAAAACAGCCCCCAGCCACATAGCATGGAGAACAAACAAAGACAAATGGAGGCCGATGGCAAACACACACACACTGGACAGACAAAGGAGGCATGGTAACAACGACAAAAACATACCATCAATTCAGCAATGGCAAAAACGAAAATAAGATCACTAAATTTTTTTTGCAACAACACACATCCTCCTAAGGCATCACATATTACCCCATCAGAATACAGTATTAGGCCCTACAGACTCGGCCCCACATTTGCGGCAGCATATCTTATTGCCCAACTCCAATCTTGACAGCTTCTCTGGGGTCCATAAAACCCTGTAGATTGTAAATAAATGGTTCCTTCTTAAAGAAGCTGGCTTGACTATAGAGTGCAAGCATATGTTTGCATATGTTTGTTAACTGTCCCTGTCTTCAACGTTTTTGGTCTGAGGTGGGTGAAAGTATTAACCAGATTTTACTCACGGATTGCAAGGTAAGCCCTTCCTTGATTATTTTTGGTTGTTCTCAAGGAGATAACAGATTAAAAAAGATGGTGCTAAGCTACTGTTTTATATGATTTTGTTGGCTAGAAGGGAGATATGCAGGAAGTGGATTAACCCGTTGCCCCCAACTCTGGAAGATTGGAGAGGCTCATTACTCTATAATTTAATATGTGACACTAAAGAAGGTAATACCAGTAAGGGTCTGGATTTTGGGAGCCATTAATCAACTAGTTTGCAAGTAATAACCTGTAGCTGGTCCTATGATTATACTCTTAAAAGTCCAAGAAGTGGTTCACCCACTATTTTTCGGAGGGTTACCCAGCCCGAAGACGGACTTTACCCAGGTCAAGACACTCCTGAGATAATCTAGATAAGGTGTTTGGAGATTGTCTTGACCAGGGAATTAAGGGAATGAGGAAAAAAAGAACATACAGTTTTAGCAGAAAAAATGTGAAGTACAAAAGAAAACCCCACATTTTTTCATTCTTTCCAAAGCCATCCATGGCCAGAATGATTTTTAAACACAGCATCTACCAAAGAAACAATTGTTTCACGTACCCAAAAAATAGTACTGGCTGGATGGCCCATGGGAAGACTAGTCCACATAGTAAAACAAATGAATAGAGCATATTTAACAAACATGGAGACAATGCACTGATCTGTGCAACTTTTTTTCCATACAAAAACACACACAAATAAATGCAAAATAATAACTAGACCCTTACTGAATTTCCAGGCTGCCCTTTGCAATGGCAATCAAATTTAACAATAAAATAAAATCACAAATAAATTCTGGTGCATGCCCTCTATCAAACAAACAACACCCTTAATCAAAAGATTTTCAAATTAAAAAACACCTTTGCCCACCGGAGCCTCAGCCTCAGTGTGAGACCCCTGTATCACACGCCCAACTGCCTCAATCATCAGGGGTAGGAATTGGCACACCAGCCAAATGAACCCACCCAGTTCCTCCTCTCCCATCCCGCCAAGACGAGGCCTACCCAACATAATGGTACAAAAAGAAAAATAGGGGATAAAGGAGAACAAAGGAGAATAGGGGGAAAGTAGGACAGGAAAAATTCAAATAAACTACTAACACAGCCCAACTATAACCAAACTAACACTACCCACAACAGACTCCCAACAAAACAAAGACAATAGTTTTCAACACAAATGACCACAAAAAACACTCAGACAGGATACCACATCAAGTTTTTAATCACAAAAATACAATAAAAAGACCACACAGGAGACAAATTCACTAAATGCAAAGAGACAAATCGAGACACAGCCACACAGTCAGGAAATGTCACAGACTGCAAAGTGAAAGTACACCCACTGTACCTATTCTGTAAACAGGATATCCTATTACATCACTTCCTGTCTAAAATGCCGGGCGTTTTTATTGTCATGCGTCAAAATATTTTGACGCATACAGTCTGTGCGTCATTTTTTATTGACACACAGGAGTAGATTTAATTTTTGGAGGTACAGTGTGGAAGGTACTGCTCAGGGCCAATGGTTCTTTCAGGGCATTATGCGTCGTTTTTCAGGCATAAGCGTAATTTTTAGACGCATGTGCGTCATTGTTTGATGCGTATGCGACAACATTTCAGGCATTAACTGGGTTTGGGTCATTTTACCATTTTAGTGGTACATTACAGTTGTGACAATACTGAGATAGGCTGATTGCACCCACTTTGGGCATAATGGTGTATGGGCACATGTGACACATCATACTACTGCAGACCATGATCCGCTACTTCATGTACAGGATTTTCACTCTTGACTGACGCAATAGATGGCCAAACGTGTGGCCTACATATATGTATTACACAAATTGGGCATGTTTGGCGTCAGTAGAGGATATCAAGGTGAAGCACATAAGTACAATACCTCAATGCCTATGGCTCAATGTGTGTGCTTTGGCTACTAATATTGTTGTTGACCCACTGTGTGACCATCACAAGATGCATTATTGCAAATATGCTTGTATGCATGTGGAGTCAATGTGTCCAACCCTCAGATGCAAGTCAGTGTGGAAAAGAGAGAGGACATGTGTTAGTCATACATGTAGCAACAACTGCTGTGTGCACTTTTTAGTTTTTGGGTAACATAAATACCACAAATGACAAAGCATGCACCGGATAGATAGCAGGCAGTTGTTCATGTCAATGGTCCAAAACTTGGCCATCAGATGTCCTGGAATTTTGGATACTGCTTCCTAGGCGCTTGTTGGTGAACCCACCATGAGTCAGGCACATGTACATACTAAGTGGGTACCGTGTTTGTGACACAGAGAGCCAAAGATAAACCACATTTGTAATGTCACGCCACAGTTGAGGTCATATAACTGAGCCACAACTCTCCTGTGGCAGTGGAGGACCAGCAGACCAAGCAACACTCACCCACATATTTCCAGTGATCATTTGTACAGAAGTGTCTGGTTCATGTGTGTGGGCCAATGTTTAGCCTGTATATTTTTAGGGGTCTATGTTGTCACAGTTACGTCCAGGTCTAGTCATGAGTTCGTGGTGGCTATTTCTGTATCTACTGAGTATCCTTCGAAGATCAATGGAAGTAAAGCCAATGAGGATTTGAGAACCGACATGGGAATGGTCCTACCCTTTCACTGCAGACATGTTATGAGACTGTCAACAGGGCAACCTTGGTGTGCTGAGTAAGATAATATCTCTGGAATTTTGTACCGGCAGGTGTCATCACAACATTTGTACACAGGTTGGCCTCTAAAATTCCAACTGCATCTGGGAACATCATAGCCTCTGTGCTGATTATTCTCACAGCTATTCACCACGCACGGCCCATCAATATGTTATGAGCAATGTGAATCAGCATGTGGACTGTCAGGGTCCTAACATGTGTTGACTTTTCATGCACATTATCCGAAGTGGCTGGTTCTGCTGGAGGCACAGTACCCAATCCCTGCATATGGCCATGGTACACTGTCACAATTTGTCACTCATGCATACATGAGACCCAGACAAGGGATAGGCCATGATTTGGGTATTTGGACACAAGTTCCCAACAATGGTACGATAAATAAACAGATTATGCTATACAATGTATTTGGAAATGCATTGTAGACCCACCTGACAAAATACCCCAGGAGGAATGCGAGGGTTGGGAAAGCAACTATGATACATATGTAGCCACAAGGAACCTTTAGGGTAACACACAGACAGGAGCCAGTCAGGCTAACTGGATGCAGGGTCAATCAGGATCCAGCAATTTCACAAGGTACATACTCAGTGGTTTGACTGAGACTGGTCGGAGGAGGAACAAGACAGTTGCCATGGAAAACTGTGCTTGTCCTGTGTTTTGGAAGGTGACACATTAACCCAAGGGCTGTGTTACACAGCTGATTTTAATGTCAATGCATAACAGTGTAATCGATAAAATGGCAGCTTCTATGCTGTTCCAAGCATCTGCAAGGGAAGTGCATGTGAAAATGGATGGTCTGCATGGAGGTGCTCACAGGTGTGTGCTGCATCAGTCTCTCACAAGTCCTGTAGGTGAGATTCAAGTTCAAAACGCCAACAGTACCTTTCACTTGGGAAGCAATCCACAGGTGATACCAGGGCTTAGAGAGTACAAGCCAGTGCATTATTTAACCTGACGTCCATACAGACAGAAGTACAATGACTATGGCATACCACACTAAAGGGTGAAGCACACTGGATTTACATTGTGAGTCTGTGTGTGTGTGTAGAGGAGGGATTATCTGGGTATACATATTACCATTCCAGGGACCTCTTAAGACGGGTGGGGTGAGACCGGGAACATGGGTGTGTCAGGACTTAGGACATGGGCTGACATGTACATGGAATGTAATGTGCGCAATGCTTGTCATAGGTGTGGCACTTGTGCTATCTATGTTCTGCTTGTATGGAATTCTAGTCACACATAGTCCTTGCAAAGATAGGTGATGTAACAGTTACTTCTGTCAAGGGTCTGGCCATACATTAATGTTACTATTGCAATTGCACATCCACTGCCTCATGTATGATGCTTTTTGTTCCATTATTGACTGATTGTGTCTTAGTTGTGTGCCATATGCTGCAATGTACCATGTTGCCAACATGTATGTGTGAAATAGGTGTGGTCCTCTGCTATTGCCCTTCAAAGATGAAATGTACAGGATATATGTCATTTACAGTTTTTGAGAATGTGACTGTTGATTCATACGCATCACAATTGTTTTGGAAATGTATGTGTCCTGATCGGTATATCAGCAATGCTCCATGAGGCTATACTCTTATTCTGATAGTTAGAGATAAAGGTGAGCAAAAATGGTTACCCAGACCATGATATGGTGATTATTATAGGTGTTTATTTACATATGTTAAAACAGTGGTGATGGTGAGTTGAGTCAAAAGAAATTGTTGACAATATGTTGGCGCCTACACAATCCTGCAGCTGTGTTTGATTGGTCCCCCTCATGTTGATGGCCAGCATTCTCCTCTTCCTCCTCTTCAGGCATTTGTGGCTCTGGTTCTAATATGGGAATATTCCTTCGTACACAAATGTTGTGCAGGATGGCACAGATTAAAATGATCTTGCAGACCATTTCTGGTGAGTATAGGAGGCTGCCTCCATTGATGTTGAGGCACCTGAATCTTGACTTCAGGATGCAAAGGTCCTCTCGACTATGGTGCATGTCCTCATATGTGACTCATTGTAGGCAAGCTCTGCTGCAGTGCTTGGGGTGGCAAATGGTGTCATGATCCATGGCTGGATCCCATACCCCTGATCAGCTGAAAGAGAAAATTATTGAGATCATGTTGATGTAGCTCGCCCCATTAATATCATCTTGCATGGCAGTAGTTCTCTTGTGTTGTCTGTGACTCATTTGTGTTTGTGTTATTGTGTGGAATCCTAGGCTTCTAGGATGTACCATCAACATTGGGTTGTTTCCTTGGCTGAACAAGTGTTTGGCTGATGACCGGTTGTCAGCAGTACATTTTGATAGTTGCTGTACTGTGTGTACTCCCTTGCATTGTGACTTGTGATACAGGTTTCCCTGTGTCTTCACTGGGGGTGAGATGATAGTTCCATACACAGAATCAATTAGACAGTGGTGGTAACACGTTTGCATCTATGTACCCTGGACATCCCATACATTTTGACATATGCAATAGATTAATTTAACCCTCAGTGAGACGCTTACATTTTTCAAGGCGACAATTAGCCAAACGTCTCCATACGTTGTGATCATTGACGTCTTGACATTTGACTGTACACTAATTTCACATGGGTGACAAATTCACTGCAGACCTATTTCTCTGCCCTTGGCAAGTTGACTCAGGTTGTAACGTCGACCTAGACTACTGAACATGGTCTAGTTCAGCTGGCTAACTTGATTGTGAGGTTGTCGTTTTGAGTTTCAGAAGGTCCGTATGGCAGTACATCTGTTGTGTATGTGTTAATTTGTCACAATGTGTATGTGTAGGGATGTGCACCTTCCATATTGTCCCATCAAGATGTGTTCTTCGCACACTCCACTTGCCTCTTGGTAGTGGGCAGGAGTGATGTGAGATATTGGAACAGCCTCAATGATTGCATGCGACCTTTATTGTAGTCATCATAATGCTATGTGAGTCACGGTGTTTGATCTGCAGCAAATTATATTCCACACCCCCTGCACAGTACGTATTGGTTGGACGGGTGTTTGATTGAGTGTTCTTGATGTGATATTGAAAGATTATTCTTCCAAGTTGTACTGCCAGTTGAGGCCATGTCATTGTCTTGTGTTGTTTTAAATTGTTCCCTTGTGTCTGTGGAGTGGCATCTGTTGTTATTTGGATCTGTCATTTGTTCATAGGTGTGTATCCAAATGAGTGAGAATATCAAACGTGCCTAGCAGTGTCACAACCTCAGTGTGTTCCTGTCCACATGTCGGTGTCGTGGTGTATGTGTTGTTTGTCCTAGAGGGTTGCTATGCAGTGTGTATATAAGTAGGTTTCTGTACTTACCAACAAGTAGTTCATTTCCATATTGATGAATTAATCATGTACACTCCCAGGATAGTTTGCCACGATGTTGGTGATCAATCCCTGGTGATCCACAATGGCCTGCACATTGATGGAGTGTGTGTGCTTCCTGTTGCGGTATAGATGTTCAGTTGCAGCAGGTGGCCCAAGGCGTACATATGTGCAGTCAATGGCACCAAGGATGTGTGGGAATCCATTAATGAGGTAAAACCCCTGTTTTGTCTCCTGCTGCTTCTGCTGTGTGTTGGGGAAGCAGATGTGGCGGGGTGTGAGTGTGATGATGGCATCCAGTACCTTGGGCAGGAAGGCGGAGAATGATGGCTGTGAGATCCCAGCAACCAGGGTGCCAGTGGTTTGAAAGGAGGCAATTGTCAACATGTGTAGTACAGCTAGCAGCTCGGTTTCTAGTGGGATGGTGCGGGGTATCTGCAAGCTGGGTGCCAACTGTGGCTCAATGTTGCGCAGCAGCTGCTGAATGGCTTGCCAGTTCAACCTGTACCTCTGGATGATGTCATGTTCCCTGAGGCCATGAAAGGTTGTCCTGGTGCGGAACATCCTCTCCTGCCTTCTGCGTTGCCTTTTGGGTCCCTGCTGGTGTTGTGGAAGCTGCTGTTGCTGGTCCTGTGCTCTGCGTCTGCGTCTGCGTGCATGCTGGATGAGAAGCACCTCCATGTCTTCCTTTTGGAGCTCTGCTGTTGCTTCTGTGTGTTTTCATTAAATACAGGGTTGTTTGCCCCATTTTAACGCCTGTTCTGACCCAGGCGTTACTTTTTGACGCAAATCAGGCTGTGCGTCATTTTCCGACTCCACCTCCCGGCCTTGCAGGATTTTTGCGCGGTAGCATAAATAAGGCGCACAGGTGTTTGTGTCATTTTTGGGACGGGAACGCCTACCTTGCAAGTCATTAACGCAAGGCAGTTTCCCGCATCAAGCAAATGACGCACACGGTGGGATTTTGACGTCCGCAGGCTCGGGCGTCAAAGTTTAAATATGGTGCACAGTTTGCGCTGAATGTGTGTCAAAATGTTTGACGCACATTTGGCGCAGACAGAGTATAAATATGCCCCTCAATATCTATTCAATGGCACTTTTACGATTCAAGTTAACAAAATAAAAATGTGATCAATCCAAATATTCGCATTTTCAATGTATTCCTCAATGCTCACTCTTGATCAATCAATCTAACTTCATAATCTGGTGAGGAGTTTGCAGACTGTGAAGACACTTATTAAGTTACAAAAAATAAACCTCATGTGCAGAATTAATGTGCAGCTTACACTGAGATGACACAACATTTAAATGTGCAAAAACATGTGCAAAAACACCGGACCAGTATCAGGAAAAAGAATTGGTTCATTTATGCAAAGAAATGAAGAGAAAAGCAGCAATGGTGCATTAACTGAATTGGCAAATAAATATGATGTCGATATTTCCAAAGTGCACCTTTGCAGAGACATTTCAGAGTACAGCTGGATGACAAGTCAGTTGAAAACATGCGTTTTCCAGGGTTGTGAATTCATCTCACAGAACTAATTAAAATGTATGCAAATGGAGTGAAATGGAAAATTATAAAACTAAATAGGCACAAAAGCAAAACAAGAAAAAGACGGTGACTGGTAAGGCTGAGGAAAAAGGAAAAAGAATGAGTAGTTAGAGAAAAAAGATACAGTCACACCATGCCCTCTGAGAGAGACACCAGGAAGGGCATATGTGCATGTCCCTTGGAGTAGGGGGAATCTTATATCATGTACAAACAGCTTTCCAAAATTAAGAGACAGAAAAATGCAGTAGTATACTCAGGTTAAGAGGTTTGTGAAATTGTCCAAGGTACTGGACTGGGTTGATTTGAATATTTTTCTTGATATCATGTGTGTAGGACCTGGCCCTATTTTCAGGGTTATCCCCAAATGTTTTGCCTTCTCCCTCCTATTTTTCCTGACCTGTTGTTGTTGGCATTGGGGCTCTGGGAACTTTACCACTGCTGACCAGTGCTAAAGTGCATATGTTTTCAATTTAAAATGTTTTTTGTAATTGGCTTCTCTATGATTGGCATATTTGATTTACTAGTAAGTCCCTAGTACAGTGCCCAGGGTCCGTAAATCAAATGTTACTATTGGGCCCGCAGCACTGATTGTGCCACCCACATGAGTAGCCCTTCAAACAAGTTTCAGGCTTGACATTGTAGTGCCTGGGTGTGCAATTTTAAACTTCCATGTCAACCTGGCAAGTGCACCCAATTGCCGGCCCAAACCTTTCCTTTTATAACCTGTAAGTCACCCCTAAGGTAGGTCCAAGGCAACCCCATGGGCAGGGTGCAGTGTATTTAAAAGGTAGGACATGTACTGGTGTGCTTTAAATGTCATGGTGGTGAAATACTGCAGAGAGTAACATGGGGATTGCATTGAAATATATTTTAAGTGTAATTTGCCATTGGGAGCAGATAGAGATTTGAAGCTTGGGATCTCTGAACTCCAAATTTTAAAATACATCTTTTGGTGAAGTTGGGTTTTGAATTGTAGGTTTGAAAATGTCACTTTTAGAAAGTGGACATTTTCTTGCTTAACCATTCTTGCATTTTCCTTTCTGTGGAATACAAGTGTGGGTCAGGATGACAGTTAGGCTGTTTTTGCATTCACTCTAGGCAGTTACACAAAGGAAACTGAGCTATGTCCTGCATATCCTGATGGCCCGTCAGCAGCCAGATGGGTCTTCCTGAGCTAGAGTGGTGGGAGGAGCTGACCCTTGCATCTGAAGATGGCTGTGTCTTTCCTCACACAAAGACATCCCCAACCCCCTGGAGAGTGTCTGTGGACAGGGCAGGGAAAGGCAGGGTTTTTGTGCACTACAATGACTTCTCATTGAATTTTGCCTACTTCAAAGACAGAAAATGAGTATTATTGCTGGGCATTTGACACCACATACTTAGAAGACGTCTGGACTGAAGACATTCTGCCAGGAAGAAGAGGTGGATGCTCTAGAAGGCATTGCCACTCTGCTTGTTGCTTTGTTGTACTGGTCTGCTGCTTGCTGCTTCTGTCCTGGGAGTGAAAGCACTGGACTTTGCTTTCCACATCCTGCTTTCCAAGGTTCTCCAGGAGCTTGAACTGAACTTTCCTCCTGTTAGTGTTATGTTATGTTATGTTATGTTATTTGAACTTATAAAGCGCCAAAACTACCCGGAGGCCTTGCAGCGCTATAGGAAAACAACAGGAACCAGAGACAGGAACTAGAGTTTGAAAACCAGGTTTTGATTGCTTTTCAGAAGTTCAATTTGTGACTAATCAGTCGAATATTAAGGGGGAGGGAGTTCCATAATTTGGCTCCCTGATATTCAATTGAGGAGCCACCCCATCTAGCTTTCTTGACAATGGGAAGTACAGCTAAGGCGATAGACGGTAGATGACGATCTGAGAGCTCTGGTTGGTTTGTAAAAAGTTGCCAAAGTTTTTAACAGATGAGGTCCTCGTTATGTAGTGATCTATGAATGACACAAAGAGTCTTAAAGTTCACACACTGTTCCACCAGAAGCCAGTGGAGTGCGGACAGGGCCCATTTGACTGAACTGTGCCTTGGAATGTCAAGCAGGAGACGTGCTGCCGCATTCTGAGCCACCTGCAGTTTGTTGACCACATATTTAGGAGAGCCGAGAAATAGACTATTACCATAGTCTAGTCGAGACAGAATGATTGCTTGTACAGTAAGCCGTCTTGCGAATGGGGGGAGTGTTCCCAGTATCTTTCTCAAGAGTCTTAGAGATCCAAAACAGGCAGCAGCATTTTTTTTTGGCCTGATTTTCCAGAATGAGAAGGGGATAGAGCCAGTTCCCCAGACTCTTAATATAGTTCTTAGGAGATGGCAAGGACTCCAAAGGGGAGATGGCCAGCAAATTAATGGCAGGATTGGAATGATAGCCGAGGATAATTATTTCAGTTTTATCCCCATTAAGTTGGAGCATGCTAGAGGTCATCCAACTAGATATTGCCTGTAAACACGAATGCAAAACCGATCCCTCTGACCCCTCCATCGTGGAATAGGAGACCACTAGCTGGGTATCATCTGCGTAGGAAACCAATGACAGTCCGAAGGACTCCGCTAGGTCTGCCAAAAGGGCCATGTATATATTAAATAAGGTAGGACTAAGCGATGAGCTCTGTCGAACCCCACAGCTCAGTTTATACTGGTCAGAGAAGTGAGAGCGGTCTAAGACCTGAAATGATCTATCCTCAAGAAATGAGGTGACCCATTTGAGGGCAGAGCCTTTAATTACCGTTGCCTTTATCCTTTGAATCAGGAGATCATGATCTACCGTATCAAAGGCAGCACTTAGATCGAGAAGTATGATAGCTGTCATATGGCCCTGATCCATACGTTTCCTGGCCTCCTCCGTGACCGCTATCAGTGCCGATTATGTACTATGAAGAGGCCTGAAGTCCATCTGAGTAGGATGTGAAATATTATTCTCTTCCAAAAAGATAGAGATTTGGGAATTAATGTATTTGTCTAGTATTTTAGACATGAAAGGATGTAAGGATATGGGCATATAATTCTTAAAGTCCCCGGCCTTTAAATTTGTTTTCTTTAGCAGAGGCTTCACTTTACTTTCGTATGTTTCCATTGTTCCGGGACAAAGCCACTCCGCAGGGAGGAGTTCAGTAATTCAGTTAGAACAGGAATAATAACTGGAGCTCCAAGAGCTAACACCTGAGGAGGTGTTGAATCCAGAGGGGAACCTGACTTTAGTGCCGAAAGATAGGAAGCCGTCTGATCCAGAGATAAGGGGGAAAAATGCACTCGACTAACTGTACTTTTTTGGGCAGTTATAGCTTGGCCAGGAGACTTGTCCTTGTCCTTTGGGAGAGTAGAATAGATGGCATTGATCTTCTGTTGGAAAAACCTGGCTAAATTATTACTATGTTCTCCTGAGGCTTCAATTGGGTCAGACAATATAGGGGAATGAAGAATCTCCTTAAGCACCTGGAAAACCTCCTTAGGGGAACCTGAGGCCTGTTCAATTCTACCGGAGTAATATGAACCTTGTGCTAGTCTTATTTCTGCGTGATAGTGCCTGATAGATAGCCTGTATTCTTCCCTTGCCACTGGGTTTAAAGATTCCTCCACTTTCTTTCCAAGCATCTGCACTTCCTTTTAAGTGTTGACAGATGAGGGGTGAACCACTGGACCTCAACTCTCCTCAAGAGCCTGGTTACTGTCTTGTAGGGAAGAAGAATTTCAAGACAGTCGGTAATCCAATCATTAAAAGATTTGATTTCTATCTGATTGTGTTTGAGATGCATCAATTTGCGGCTGTCTAGGAGCTAAATAAATTAGTCCGCATTGAGACTATGCCACCACCTAACTTGCCGAGCTAAGGGCTGGATGGAGCCTTTTCCCAAGGAGATACCTAATTTTAAAAGGATTAATAGATGTTCGGACCAACCCAGAAGAAGGGGAGGCATGGAGTAAAGCACTGTCAGGTTACTGAAAACGAGGTCAATCGTATGCCCCCTTTCATGTGTCTGGGGGACATCAAAGACTTCATCTGTCAGTGCGTGGGCTTTTCTGCTGAGAGTCCTGTCTTGCCAAGTGGCGCCAACTCAAGTCTCTGGGCCCTTAGAAGTGAAAGCTGGTGACCTGAATGAGATAATCCAAGCACTGATGCGCGACGGCTGAAATATCAATGCAGCACCTGTACTGTGGCTGGGGAAATGATCCAGTGCCGCTCTCGTGGCTATAGAATCAAAACAGTGTCTGTTTCACAGTAGTTCCATTCTCACAAACTATCTGGACTTTCTATGCATCATCCTTGGGTATCAATTTCTCATTGACCCCACACTGCAGTAAGAAACCGAGGCTGCACTTCCTGAAATCAATGCAACGCCTTTTCTACAAGGAAAAAATCAACACACCCACTTCCTTGCCAGTAAGGAACAACTCATCCCCTCACCTGTGAGGAAAGAATTGATGCATCACATTCACTGCGCAGTAAGCAACCAACACATCACTTTGATTTTTCGGCATCTCACCTCCCCTGCGGCCTACATCGTCCTTTATTTTGACACATCCCAGGTACATTGTGCTCAAAAGATACAACTGTTGATTCCTATGGACTAAAACTTATTTAAACCTTTAAAACATGATATCTTTACTTGCGTGTGTTAGATTTTTGTTTTTTTAGTGTTATTTTTCCCAGATAATTATTGGCTATTCTTATAAACTGGTGTGGAGTGGTGTATTCACTGGGTTACTGTATGTGCCCGTGCGTGTGTGTGTGTGTGAGTGTAGAAATACTTTGCATGTTGCCTCTGAGACAAGCCTGACTGCTTTAACCAAGCTACCATGTGAGTGAGCAGTGGTTATCTTGTGTGTGTGACTCCCTTACCCTGACTAGAGTGAGGGTCCCTGCTTGGACCGGGTGCAAACCAATGCCAACTAGAGACCCCATTTCTAACAGTGTTTCCGAGTGACTTGTGGTCAGAATGTAAGGTTGCAATTCAATGGCTGGATTGTGAGCATCCAAAAGAGCCTAATACTAATGCACCATTACCTATGGTAATGACTTAGTTTAATAAGACAACAGCTTTTTTTAAGAGAACACTAGAAATGTCAGACTATATGAAAGAGCTTACTTTATTTTGCAGTGAGGGAGAAGGGTGCGCTCTTTCAGTGCTAACTCACATGCATGGAGACGCTTGAAAATGTGCAGTATATTTTTCTACTGCTCTTGACTCCATTGCTGGACAATTGCCAAGCTACCTTAAAGCTCTTGCTGAGGCAAGTATTTGTCTGGAAAAGAGTGAGAACATAGTGATGAACTATCCTTTAACTGTAATTTTCCAACTATTTGTGAAGCTTTTATTGACACAAAAAAAAAATCAGTGGATGAACCATAATACGCTTATGAAGCATGAGCAGAGGATCCTCTCCTTCTATCTTAATGCCTATTGCTAATTACGTTATTGATAATGTTGAACATAATTATCTAGAAGTCACAGACCTGTGTACGAAGTCAAGATCCAATATTAAAAATCTACCTTTAACTGAGCCGGGTTTTGTAATTTTTGTGGATGGCTCATGTTTAAGAAGCAATTATGGTACCTCAAGAGCAGCTTACACTGTCTGTACAGTCCAGGATATTTGTGAAGCTTCACAGCTTCCTACTGTCACATTTGCATAAGATGCAAAACTTATTGCTCTTACCAGAGCTTGCAGCCTCGCTGCACATTTGAAAGCCAATACATTTACAGACATTATGGCTTGGGTGGTGTCAATAACTTTGGGCAGTTATCATCCCAAAGGGGTTTCATGAACTCTTCGGAACCCCAATTAGAAATGTGGTACATTTTGGAAATCCTTTGGAAACATTTAATTTGCCAACTGAAATTGCAGTGGTTAGATGTACAGTTCATCGAAGAGACAACAGTTGTGTCGCAATTTGAAAACTGATTTATCAACAGGGTCACACAATATTGTGCTTTGATCACCTGCACATTTAATGGAAATTTCACAAGTCAATCTGAGTAGAGCACTGTCTTTTCAATGTTGTTGTCAATGTTGTACACTGGGGATGATTTAAAAGGAGTACAAACAAATGTTCCAGAAGCAGAACAGCAGAGTTGGATCAGAGTAGGTTGTGTTAAAAACGTAAACAACATTTGAATGTCAGCTGATGGGAGACCAGTATTGCCTGATAGTTAGTTGTTTCTAATGCTGTAATAATTCCATACACACACTCATATAGAGGACCTGACAAAATGCAGAAAGACTTTATTGAAATGATTCTTTGCAGTGGGCTGAGATTTGTTCTAGTCATAGTATGCATCTTCTTGAGATGGGTGGAAGCCTACCCACCAAGAGGAAACTGCAGTCTCACAGTAGCAAAACTGTTATTATGAGAATTGATTTCCAAGTATGACATGCCAGTTTCTCTAAAATCAGATAGTTCATCCAACTCTAACAACAAGGTGCTGAAGATGATTTGTACAGCATTTCAGATTGCACAAAGACTACATTGCAGCTATTGATCTGAGGCCTCAGGCCTTATGAAGCAGATAAATAGGACAATCAAGTCTCGTCTAGCAAACGTTTGTGCTTCAACATCACTGAAATGGTCAGATGCTTTACCTTTGGTGCTGATAAGTATTTGTAGTATTGCTGAAAGAAGGACTGGTTTATTGCTGCATGAAATTTTAATTGACACGGCAATGAGAGTGCCTGCAAATGCACTTCTGAGCATCACAGATGAGCCGATCTTTGATTACTGCAATTGATTTGCTGATGTAGTTTGTTCTGTTTCTTACCAGGTTGCAGCTGGCACTAAAGATCTGCATCAAGAACACTGCCATAGCCTCAATCTAGGTGATTGGATTGTGATCAAGAAGCACGTTTGAAAGACTTGCTTTGAATCAAGACCCTTTCAGATTATTCTGGCAATGAATACTGCTGTTAAGTGTGCTGGAGTTCCAAATCGGGTGCATGATTCACACACCAGAAAAGTAAGACATCCAAAAAAAGAAGAGAAACCACAAAGGGTTGTGGTACTGAAACACATCAACAGAAAGGAGAAGTAAGGGGAGAAGTTTGGCAAGCTGCATCACCAGCACAAGTACCTGTCATTTCACAGAGTGCCATTGTAGTCTCTAATGAAGGAGAACAGAGACTGACTTTCAACTTGATAACTTTACTGAGGCACATCAGTACAGTTGGAAGATCTGGGTGAAGGAGCAATCACTGAAACAAGAAGAGTTACCTGTAGAGTTGAATGGCCACAGCACTGTAATATAGGAAAACTCAGAAGGAGTCTGTCAGTTGGTCAGATTCCACTAACTATTCCTAAAGAGACAGAATTAAGTGATGAAAGTGGCAGAGGAGGAGTGCATTACTGGAGGTATTCAGCACTTGAGTGGTCATATTGCATGGACCAAGTACTGAATGTCACAATTGTGAAATGTGAACTGTTTGAAACCCCATGATTTCACAACATTGAGCATTATTAGAATATAGATGTTGAAAAGAAAAACAAGCTATGCACCGAAAATAATTGTTTAAAAGAGATAAAAGACTGAAACTGACTAACTTTTATTGTTTTATTTTATTATTTTACAGAAGAGCACCCAGGTCCATGTCTGCTGTAGAAGAGTAGGGGAAACAATTTAGAAGAACATGCAGCAGGGTTAAAGATTGTCCATAAGAAAATTACTTTGCTAAAAGTTACCTATCTTAACAAAGTTACTTTTGAAAGTCTACAAATCAACTTTAGAACTTTGACTTTTGACTATGCCTATCTGTTTTGGAATAAAGTACTTGTTGCTTTGAAATAGGTGTAAATATATGTTAATTTTTCGTAATAATAGTGATCATGATTATAGTGGCATTAGCAGGATTTATTTAACACCAGAGAAAGAATGTCGAAAAAGCAAACACAACAGAAATACATACATACCTGAACAAGGAAGAGCAACTGAACACCCTATTCACAAGCTACAAGAAGAAAGACTACTCCACTGATGATTATTCTAGATTAATGCAGAGAATGAGAGTGCCCTTTGAGCGGAACTCACATGTGAAATGAAGATAGTGTGATGGTTAAGATAACAATCAGAAGTGGGAATGTGAAGACACATTAGTTTACAAAAAATAAACAACAGGTGCAGAATTAACTTGTAGCTTATACTGAAATTACACATTTACATGTCCAAAACACAGCACATTGACATACTCAATAATTTAGCCCTTAAATCCTGTTTTAAACAGTTTGCTTACAAATGGAATGAAGAAAATGTGAAGAAGACATGCACAAAATGCTTCAAAGGCTGACCTCAGCTTAACTCTGACTTTTTGAAGTCATCAGAACAGAAGACTTTCATATGAAGTTAGATTTATTAACAGAAGTTGTAAACAAGGACATAAGAGAGTATGGATGACTGAAGATGTGAAAACGAGAGGGACATTTTTGCTGGGAGGAAAATGCTGAGTTCTCATTGGCTGAAGATGAAAAAATTAGGCAACATGTTTACAACAATAATTTATGCTGTCTATAAAAGTGTGTGGTCTCAGTGCAGTGTGGGAGGAGGAGGAAGAGAGAGGAGAACCCTTTGCCACTTTATCAGACCCATACTCTGTGCTGCAGCTCTTGCTGATTTGCATTTACCAATGCTTATTTACCCTATACTGGTTTGAGATTCTACTGAATCTTTTGAACCACTCTTTATGGGAAGTTCTAGTAGATTCATTTTGATTTGCGCTTCATGCTCCTTAAATCTCACTCTTTTTTCAACACATTGGACTCTTCAAGAGTTCTATGAACTTGAAATTCTGGTCCTGTTCTTTAGAATAGGGTTTATTCCTTCATGGAGCACACTTAGGGGGTGATTCTAAGTCTGGCGGGCGGCAGAGGCCGCCCGCCAGGCTTCCCCCTCCAAAATACCGCTCCGCGGTCGGAAGACCGCTGAGGGTATTCTGGGTTTTGCACTGGGCTGGCGGGCGACCGCCAAAAGGCCGCCCTCCAGCCCAGTGCAAAACTACCTTCCCACGAGGACGCCGGCTCTGAATGGAGCCGGTGGATTGGGAAGGTGCGACGGGTGCAGTGGCACCCGTCGCAAATTTCACTGTCTGCAATGCAGACAGTGAAATTCTTTGTGGGGCCCTGTTACGGGGGCTCCTGCAGTGCCCATGCCATTGTCATGGGCACTGCAGGGGCCCCCAGGGGCCCCACGACAACCCATACCGCCATCCTGTTCCTGGCGGGCGAACCGCCAGGAACAGGATGGCGGTATGGGCTGTCAGAATCCCCATGGCGGCGCAGCGAGCTGCGCCGCCATGGAGGATTCAAATGGGCAGCGGAAAACCGGCGGGAGACCGCCGGTTTTCCACTTCTGACCGCGGTCAAACCGCCACGGTCAGAATGCCCAGCGGGGCACCGCCAGCCTGTTGGCGGTGCCCCCGTCATTTTAGCCCTGGCGGTCTTGGACCGCCAGGGTTAGAATGACCCCCTTAATGTATTGCTGGATTATTTGATCTAACCAAATCATTTTTTAAGAGATTTCTGTAAACTGTCTAAAGAATTTCTTAATTTAATAAAACAACAAAATCAAACAAAAAAAATATACTAATCTCTTAAATGAGAATAAAGTAAACAAATGTTATCAAACTTTCATTATTGATTCAAAATGTAATTGAATTGAATATATTGATAACTTTGATATAGCTCTTTGATCAAATGACATGCCCAAGATCCAGCACCTGAGAGGACAAATCAGCATAGAGTCAGGTCCTGCCACTGTAAGAGATAGTAATTGAAAAGTGGTACCATATTTATTACATTTTGTACCAACTCCTCCCTAGTGTGGCAGTACAATGGAGGTTATAAATTGACACAATTGAAAAAGGTTTTAATCTGAGGTGTAATTGAGAGATAAGTGATGAAGATGACTGTTAGAAATGGGGTCTTTGGTTGGCAGTCAGGTTACCCGCTGTCCAAGCAAGGACCCTCACTCTAGTCAGGGTAAGTCACACACAATCCAAATTATCCTGTACCCACCCTCTGTTAGCTTGGCACTGAGCAGTCAGGCTTAAGTTAGAAGGCAATGTCTAAAGTATTTGTGCAATAAATCATACAATAACACCATATAGTACCACAAAAATACAGCACACAGTGTTTAGAAAAATATATAATATTTATCTGATAAGATGCAGGTTAAAATGATTAAAATGTATAAGTATATGTTGAGATATCCCTGTAAAATTGATATAAAGTGTCTTAAGTCTCTTTCAAGCACAAAGTACCTGGTTTGTGTGCAAAATCTCAGCAAAAAAACGCAGAGGAGGAGATGCGTGGAATCAAAGAGGTGTGTGTCGATTTCTCGGGCTGCACACCGTGATGCATCATTTAGTTTTCACACAGGGATGGCTGTGCATCGATTTCCAGCGATCGGTCATGGATCCTCTTTGGATTGCGGGATTTTCGGACGATGCGTGGATTTCTTGCGCTGGCAGCCACAGGAGTCACAGGAGCTGTGTTGATTCGATGGGCATTGCGTCAAATTTTCTACTGCATGGCAGTCGCTGAGTCGATTCCTCTCTGGAAGTCGGGCTGCGTCGTTAAGGCTCAGCTGTGCATCAATTCGTGGGCCGTGCGTCGAATTACCGGTAGCGACGCTGGCACTGTGTCAATCTTCTCAATGCGAAGTCGGGCTGCGTCATTCCGGTTCGGTGTGCAGTGATTTTTTCACCGCGGTACAGGCTGTGCATCGTTTCTGGCAGGCTGTGCATTTAATTTCACCGCACAAGGAGTCCTTCTTGTAGAGATGAAGTCTTTTGGGTCCTGAGACTTCAGGGAACAGGAGGCAATCTCTCTCCAAGCCTTTGGAGAGCACTTCTTCACCTCTGCCAGAGAGCAGCAAGGCAGCAGGGCAACAGCAAGGCAGCAATCCTTTACAGAAAGCAGACAGGTGAGTCCTTTGGGCAGCCTGGCAGTTCTTCCTGGCAGGATGCAGGTTCTGGTTCACGTTTCTTCTCCAGGAAGTGCCTGATTTGGTAGGGGCAACGGTCCTGTTTAAATACCCAAATGAGCCTTTGAAGTGGGGGAGACTTCAAAGAGGGGTTTAGAAGTGCACAAGGTCTCCTGTCAGTTCAATCCTGTCTGCCAGGGTCCCTGTAGGGGGTGTGGCAGTCCTTTGTATGAGGGCATGCTACTGTCCTTTGACATGCAAGTGTCAGGCCCTCCACCCTCCCAGCCAAGGAAGACCCATTCAAAATGCAGATGTATGCAAGTGAGGCTTTGTATCCTGTGTTTGGGGAGTGAATGCACAAGGGAGCTGTCAACTAAACCCAGCCAGATGTGGATTGTAAGGCACAGAAGGATTTAAGGGCCATATGTACTAAAGCATTTTCCCATAGACACAGAATGGGTAAAATCCTTTGGTACATCTGGCCTTAGTGCATAGAAATGCTCACTTTCTAAAAGTGGCATTTCTAAAATAGTAATATTAAATCCAACTTCACCAGTCAGCAGGATTTTGTATCACCATTCTGGCCATACTAAATATGACCTTCCTACTCCTTTCAGATCAGCAGCTACCACTCAAACAATATATGAAGGCAGCCCCAAGGTTAGGCCATGAAGGGAGCAGGCCTCACAGCAGTGTAAAAACAAATTTAAGAGTTTTACACTGCCAGGACATGTAAACTAAACAGGTACATGCCATGCCTTTTGCCTACCCAGCACCCTGCCCTGTGGGTTACCTAGGGCATACCTTAGGGGTGACATATATGTAGACGAAGGGGAGTGTTAGGCTTTGCAAGTACTTTTAAATGCCAAGTCGAATTGGCAGTGAAACTGCACACACAGGCCTTGCAATGGCAGGCCTGAGACCAGGTTAAGGAGCCCCTTAAGTGGGGTGCACAATCAGTGCTGCAGGCCCACTAGTAGCATTTAATCTACAGGCCCTGGGCACACATAGTGCACTTTACTAGGGACTTATAAGTAACTTAAATAATCCAATTGGGTATAATCCAATGTTACCATGTTTAAAGGGAGACAGCACATGCACTTTAGCACTGGTTAGCAGTGGTAAAGTGTGCAGAGTCTTAAAACCAGCAAACACAGTATATAAAAAGTAGAGGGAGGTAGGCAAAAAGTTAGGGATGACCACCTTACGGCTGTCAGGCCTAACAATGACCCACTGGCTTTTTGTTTTCTAAAGTATTAGGATGCGTTTGATAAAACCTGAAAGGCCAATGAAATGGAAGAATGGACGTGTTTTGTACACTTAAAAAGAGCTTTAACATTTTGGCCCTCAATAAGTAGAAAAATAACCCTTTCTTTCAACTAATGTATAAATTGGACAGTTGGCGATGCAGTTATAGTCATCAGATTAGCTCGTCAGTTGGCTGTAAATTTGTGTTGTTGACTTACATCTGGAAATTAATCTTGTTTTGATCAAATAGCTGTGACAGGTGCCATTACGCACTTTTTAGGAAGCTGCAGTCAGTCCACTCACATCAGATACAATAATATTCATTAAAGGGAATTAAACCTAGTGGGAGATGCTTAAGATTCTAGGCCTGAAATTCTGGAACAAAGTCAGCCTTGAGCTGTGAGTTGAACATAACTACCATCTATTCAGACAGCAACCGAAAAATACCTTCTGTGTGGCATTAGACTATATTCTAATCCTCAATGGGAAGAAATCAAAGAATGCCAATGTGTGGCCCTGAGCTTCATCCGATTAGATGCTAATACCGTTTCAAAACTAGTATCTTTATTCTTTGTGTTTTTATTCCCTACTGCACCCACATGTAAACTAGGTGAAATGTCAGCGAGAAAAAGAAAGTACTCTGTATACAAAATAGAAGACATCTGAATCTCTGTGAGGGGAGTAGCACCTCCTTGAACCAAATTAGCATAATTTTTCTTTTACGCTAATGTGGCCCAACGAGGCCAAAATCGATGTGCCAAATTTACAAAGTGGTGCAATGCATGTATTGCGCCACTTTGCAATACTTTGCGCAACATTATGCCTGCACCAGACATAGGCGGTCATTACAACATTGGTGGTAAAAGCCGCTTACCGCCGTGCAGAAGACTGCCAACACACCGCCACGGCTGTGGAATTCCGCCACAGCTATTATGACCCAGAGCACGGAATCCGCCAATATTCACACACCCACACAAGTCTGCCACACCAAAGGTCAGTGATAAACTGGTGAAAACAAAACCTCCACTGTCACGCCAACAGAAATACGCCCACACCATCACGACCCAGTAATCCACGCGGCGGTCTTTCAACCGCGATATTCCATTGGCGGTAAACACCGGTGCGCTCAAAGTACACACACACATACTAAACACTGCCACATTGGACAAATCGAAATACACACACCTGATACACACACCACTCCCACACACCCAATACAATATAAAACACACACCCACATCACCCACAAACCCCTACGACCACAATTACTGAGAGAAGGCCAGAGACACACACCACCATCAACAATACTAGCATCCACAGGCACACAACACCATCACTCACATAACTTCTACGCACCTCACACTACACACCACTACATATCAGCACACTTCTCACCCCACACACCACCCCACACATCACCTACACCACCCCATGGTACGGCAAAGACACCCCAGGTTCTCGGAGGAGGAGCTCAGGGTCATGGTGGAGGAAATCATCCGGGTAGAGCCACAGCTATTCGGATCACAGGTGCAGCACACCTCCATTGCAAGGAAGATGGAGCTATGGTGAAGAATAGTGGACAGGGTCAACGCAGTGGGACAGCACCCAAGAAATCGGGAGATCAGGAAGAGCTGGAATGACCTACGGGGGAAGGTGCGTTCCGTGGTCTCAAGACACCACCTTGCGGTTCAGCGGACTGGTGACGGACCCCCACCTCCTCCCCCACAGCTAACAACATGGGTGGAGCAGGTCTTGGCGATTCTGCATCCCGAGGGCCTCGCAGGAGTAGGTGGAGGAATGGACTCTGGTAAGTCAAATCTTAACTATTACATCCCCCACCCTACCTGCATGCCAGCACATACCGCCACCCTCACCCTCACCCCATCACTCTAACTCCTCACAAATGTACCAACATCACAAACCACACATCCTAACACCAAGCCCTGCATGCAACAACAAAGCATGGACACCCATCACTAAAGCATTGCCACTGCACATACCCATACACCCCACTAAACCATCATCACACAAGGTCCCACATAGGAATGCAAGCACTGGGGTACACGGTCACCCACCCATTGCACACCAAGGCACACACAGATGTAATAAACATCCTTTTATACCCCTAAAGGACCCCTACCCAACGTCACAGGACAGGAGGGTCCACACATGTCCACACCACCAACAGAAGAGGCCCACAGTGATGACAGCACCTCTGTCCAACTGGATCTAGATGACCCCGGCCCATCGGGGGCCTCAGGAGAGTCGGTTCCCCCCTCTGGAAACACCAGCACAGCACCCACCCAGCGGGCCCATACCTCCGTCCCCAGGACACGTCAATCAGCAGTGTGTCCACCACTACAGGGAACCCAGGCTAACCCACCACCCCAACAACAACAGGGACCTGGGGGCAGTAGTAGTGGGCACACGGTCCAGGGGAAGGACCTTTTTGTGGTCTCCCTTTTCTTGTTTGCAATAGCATCATCAGGCGGAGGAGCAGTCGCACCGGAGCAGGAGGGAGCTGCATCCCACATGGTCCTGGAGGGCGAAACTACGGACTCGAAGTTCACCAGTGGGACAGAGGGCGAGGGGAGCTCCACAGCGAGGACGGAAGCTGACACCAGCGACACAAACTCATCCTCTGTTGGGAGCTCGATTGTGGTGGCGGCAACATCTGTGCCCCCCACATCTACAGGTACAGCCGCCACCCCCCTGCCAGCACCGCCCTCCAGCAGCCCCTCAGCCTTTACCCCGTGCCCTCTCACCCACGAGGGTGGGTATCACCTTCGCCCCAGGCACCTCAGGCCCAGCCCCAGTCACCCCTGCTGCCCTCAGTGAGGAGGCCATTGACCTCCTCAGGTCTCTCACTGTTGGGCAGTCTACCAGTTTGAATGCCATCCAGGGTGTAGAAAGGCAGTTGCAACAAACAAATGCATTCCTGGAGGGTATTCATTCTGGTCAGGCTGCCCTTCAGCGAGCTTTTCAGACTCTGGCCTCAGCACTGATGGCAGCCATTGTCCCCGTCTCTAGCCACTCCCTCCAGCTTCCTCCACCCAGACCCTATCCCCTGTACCCCAGCCTATCCCAAGCACCCCTTCAGACCAGCATGCACACACCTCAACACACAAGGGAAGCTCAGGCAGACATAAGCACCACACATCCCACAGGCACTCACGCAAGCATTACACACATGCAGACACACCAACATCCACTGCCTCCTCTGTGTCCCCCTCCTCCTCGTCTCCCTCCTCCCTCCCAGTCTCGTCTACACTCACACCTGCATGCACTACATCTACAGCCACTACTGCCATCACCAGCACACACACCGCCACACCCTGTTCATGTGCAGTCACCACCCCACTACCATTCACACGTCCCCTGTGTCCTCTCCCAGTGTGTCTGTGACGCCACCTCCCAAGATACACAAGCCAGGCACACACCCACCCAACAGCCATCCACCTAACGACAGCCTCCAGCGCATGCACCTTCACCCAAAGTCAACAAACGAACACCTCCTACAACCACAATCTCTTCCTTCACTCCCAAATCCCCTCCAGCTACCCGTCCCAGTGTCTCCAAAAGCTTTTCCAGTCCAACCTTGACCTCTTTCCCACACCTCCCCCACCCCGTCTGTCTCCTAGGTCCCGAACTAGCACCTCAGCCACAACATCTCCGGGACCAGTGGTGCCTGTAGTCACCAGAATATGGAATGCACCGGCCACCAGGACAGCCAGTGTGGCACGGAGCCACAGCACAGACAGTCCCCCCACCTGTGAAGCATGAAAAGTTGGCCAGTGCCCGGCAGGAGAGGGGGAAGACTCCAGCCACCAAAGCTGCTCCCAGGGGTCCCGGTGGGAGTGTGAAGTCAGCTGCGACACCTTCCAAGGTGGGGAAGGGCCACAAGAAATCAGGAAAGTCTGGGAAAAGCCTCACGGCGGAGGAGACCGCCATCATCCCCGCTGCCCAGGAGGCCACAGCCGTCATCCCCGCTGCCCAGGAGGCCACAGCCATCAGCCCCGCTGCCCAGGAGGCCACCGCCATCATCCCCGCTGGGCCAGAGAGGACCACCAGCATAAGCCCCGCTGGGCTAGAGAGGACCGCCAGCACAAGCCCCGCTAGGTTAGAGAGGACCGCCAGCACAAGCCCCGCTGGGACAGAGAGGACCGCCAGCACAAGTCCTGCTGGGACAGAGAGGACCGCCAGCACAAGACCCGCTGGGACAGACAGGACTGCCAGCACTAGCCCCGCTGGGACAGAGAGGACCGCCAGCACAAGCCCCGCTGGGACAGAGAGGACTGCCAGCAGCTGAGTCACTGCAAAGGAGCCCCCCTCCTCAAGCCCCGCTGGACAGGGCACCACTGCCACAAGCACTGCTGAAAGGGGCACCGCCACCTCAAGCACCGCTGAACAGGGCACCGCCGCCTCAAGCACCGCTGGCCCATGAGCGCCAAGGGCACTGACGCTACTGAGTCCGTCACAGGCAGGATGAAGCACTCTGGGCACGAAGCCCCCTCCAGAACCAGTGAAGAGATACATCCACTACCTCTGTCCTTAGCAGGATGAAGCACTCTGGGCACAAAGCCACCTCCAGAACCAGTGGAGAGATACATCCACTACTTCTGTCCTTAGCAGGATGAAGCATTCTGGGCACAAAGCCCCCTCCAGAACCAGTGGAGAGATACATCCACTACCTCAGTCCTTAGCAGGATGAAGTACTCTGGGCACAATGCCTCCTCCAGAACCAGTGGAGAGATACATCCACTACCTCTGTCCTTAGCAGGATGAAGCACTCTGGGCACAATGCCTCCTCCAGAACCAGTGGAGACTGTTATCCACTTGAGAGACTGTGGCTTTGCACTCCCCAGGATTGAACAGTGGGCAACTCACCCACTGTAGAGACTTGAGAGTCTGTGGCTTTGCACTCCCCAGGATTGAACAGTGGGCAACCCACCCACTGTAGAGACTTGAGAGACTGTGGCTTTGCACTCCCCAGGATTGAACAGTGGGCAACCCACCCACTGTAGAGACTTGAGAGACTGTGGCTTTGCACTCCCCAAGATGGAACAGTGGGCAACCCACCCACTGAAGAGACTTGAGAAACTGTGGCTTTGCGCTTCCCAGGATGGAACAGTGGGCAACCCACCCACTGTAGAGACTTGAGAGACTGTGGCTTTGCACTCCCCAGGATTCAACCGTGGGCATGTGGCCCTCTCGTGGATTTGGCGTCGTGCAATCAACCGGCTGAGGTGCCCCCCCTTTCCCTCCCCCTGAGGTGCCTGTTTTCTTGCTCTCTGATGCCCCTGCAGTGTTCTCTCCGTCATGGTCGGGGGTCTTGTGTGGGCCTCGCCCATACAGTGTGGGCCCAGTGTTCCACGGACTTAATTGGAGCACTACCTGGACTACTATGCTTGGTGTATATTTTGTTTATGGTGTATATATATATTTTTGCCTACTTGATTTTAATATATTACAATGGTTACACTCATTTCCTTTTGTCTTTGCATTCTTTCGGGGGGTGGGGGCTGTAGCTATCATGTATAAATATGTATTAGTTTGTGTGTTGTAGTGGGTGAGGGTGGGGGTATTGCGTGTTTGTGTCCCTGTTTTTTCCCTCTCCCCTCCCCTGTGTCGTAGGTGTAGTACTCACCTTGGTCTTCGCCGCCGGCGTTCGTGCTCCTGGTAGAGGAGCAGGAAGAATATCGCAGAGAGAATTTGGAGTTCCAGCTCCATGGTGTCCTAGTTCCTCGTGGGGTGTGTAGAGGTGAGCGTTTTCCCTTCGGAATCCTGTTTCCACCTTGTTTTTATCCGCAGTGAATCCACCCCGGAAAAGGTGGGGGATTGGCCTGTTCTGATACTGTGGGCAGTACTTTGTCCTCCGCCTGTCTGTTGTTGGTGACCGCCACATTGTTTGTTTGTACCGCCGTGGTGGTCGGAGTGTTAAATTGGCTGTCTTTGTTGGCAGTTTCCGCCACGGTCGTAATTGCAAATATTTTACCGCCGGCCTGTTGGCGGTCTTACCGCCGCTTTTACACTGACCGCCAGGGTTGTAATGACCACCATAATGTATGCAAAGGGCGCGTTCCCCCATTGGGGGGGCGAAAAAATGGCATGAAGAAATCAAATAGATTTCTTTGCATCATTTTTTTCTGCACTTTTAATGTCGCCCAGAAAAGGCGTTAAAAGGAGGCACACCATTGTTTACAGTGGGCCTCAATGGGCTTTGGAGGATTAGCATCAACATTTTTTACACAAATCCTGCAAAGCTCCAATCCAGCACCAAAAATGTTGACGCTCGTTCCCTAACTACTGCCATGGTGTGCCATATCTTAGATACGGTGCACACATGGTGGCGTTAGGGGGCGCTAAGGGGAGCAAGGAAAAGTGGCCCTGCACTGGGTGTTTATCTCATCAATATAGAAATGAGCTGCTGTCGTTGTCCCTTTCTCTACAGGAGAAGCCCATATATTTCACCTCCATGAGTCTCATCACCCTACCTTTGGTTAGCCCATTGTCAAGTTTCTATGGATTTTTTTTCCATACCACTCTGGGGCTCGTGGAAGGAAGTAACAGGGGTAATATATAATAAAAGGAGATGGGAATTGACAAAATATTAGACGCCAATTGAATGCCACAACTCTATCTTCAGTTTCTAGAGTCCCTCCACTCCTACCTTAGAACTGCATTACCGGCAGTCATCATGAAATAGTTGAATTTCTTGTACGGATGAATACAAGACTCCGCATCAAGGAACTGATAGACATTTTTTCCAGCATGGATTGTTGTGTACCACAACACCAGAAGTATAATGAATTGTATCAAACAGGCATCATGTTATTAAAACATGTCACCAGCAATTTTACTAAATTAATGATGCCTTCAGATTAAAAGTATTAATATAATATTTTCGCGCATAAAACCCGCCAACACAAGTTCCAATATTTTAGCTTGTCAGTCATACTGGATGCTGTCAGCATTGTCACAAATTTTGATCTGTGCTCAAATCAGATCTAAATGTGGGTATCACACACTAAAGGCATGACACTGTAAGAACTGTTCTGATATTAGGCTAAAACTAGGGGACCGCTCAGTTTTCAAAGCATATAAGCCTATAAAAATACTTTTTTAGTGCCATTTTTGCGCCGCTTTCTTGGGCTAAAGCATCGCAAATGTGGCGCTAAAAAGTATAAATATGGACCATAGTTTATGACTTGTCAAAGTGAGCTACTATGGGGACATGGTGAGACCCTTGTAAGTGCAGCAGTCTTCTAAAGCAAACAAGCTTCCACCTATAAGTGAACTGTGATATATGTGTCCTGCATCAGAGTCAATTTTGCAATGTCACTAGTAATCAATAACAGAAGCAAAATGCTGATATGAATAAAATTAACAGTCAGAGATTAGGAGTGCTCCCTCATATTCTGGTAATCAACCGAACTTTGACGGAGCCAATATTAGTGGTTGAATAATAATCAGTAAATAGTTGGCTTGAACGGTGGCTCTTTGAGTTGATACATAGACTGAATGTGTGAGTGTAGAAAAGGGTGACTGAACTAAATAATGTATGACTATTAAATAAATAAGTACAGGGATGGATGATAAAGGTAAATAAGTTGATGCATGAGTGCATGGATTCATTGATTAATGAGCTGTTCAACCTAAACACCTTCTTTATCTCCCAATCTCTCATTTCACCAACATTTCCTCTCATTTTTCCTTCGATCTATGAATAATTTACAAATCAATCTGTACATCAATTTACCCATACGTACTCATACATTTAGGTAGTAATCCATAAATGCACGCAAGTTGTTGTTTCCATTCATCTTCATCCACCATAGTTGTGCATTACCTGGTCACTCGTGTGGATGCATGCCTGTACACATGCAGGCTGTGATTGTATTGCATATATTTAAATCGGGACTTATATGTGTGTTGGGCTATGCATGCCTAGGTGTTTTAGACTCTGCCTGTTGATTTGTGAGCATATATGATGATAAAAGCATTTCAGTATGTAATTTGATGAAAACACTTAGGTACGGCATCTGAGTGTTCAGATGCTTATGTGATGTTAGAGCTGAAGAGGACTTCAAGGGTTTTTAAAATTCGATTTGGTGCTGGACATCTCGTTTTAAGGAAAATTTCCAAAATTGGGTTCACGTACATCTTTTATGATAGTGTCAAAAATCTTTGTTTATATCTATTCATTTTCAAACCGTTCTCATCGCCACCAAATGCCTGCATGTTAATTGACATCAGGGTGGTTTAAGAAGTTGATGCTGAGACTGAAAAATAGCTTTACCTGTTGTAGAATAAAAATATTGAAAGCATAGATCAAGGGGCACAGAGCTGAAGGACCGCAATTAATTCATTTCACAATAAACGAAAGAAGTATATTTAATGCTACCGCTTTTTTTTTTCAAGTTTTAAAAAGAAAGTTTATTGAAAAATCATAAGGTATACAAGAGAAAAAATATATATATATATATATATAAATACACTTGATAATAGAAATGAGATTAATACAACAGCAGTTCAATTTCTGAGAAAACACGTATCAAAAGAAAATACTCTAAAACCAAAGTATATATGCATATAATAAAAATATTATAATAGATACTTAAATATGAGTATGTACATTAAGATAGGAAGAAAAAGAAAAACAACAATTCATGGTGGTTTAGAGACCTCCTCATTTCTAGGAAAGTGATTACATGCAACCATAACATGTCCCTCTTAATAGCAAGGGATACAGGGGAGACATAAGCTCTATCCAGCCTATGATTGTAGCATACACCGTACCACCAAGCTTAAAAGGATAATTGAGATGAATCCTTCAAATTTTTCGTAATTTGCTGAAAAGCAACAGCCAGTAATAAATCCAACAATATAATAGAAGTTTTGGGAAAACGAGACCAGTCAGCTGCAAGGCTACATACAAATATGTTGGCAAAACTCATGGGAATTTGAGTTTTAAAATAGTGTTATTATGACTCCATACTTTAATCCAAAATTGAAATGTATAGGGAAATTCAAAAAGCATTTGTTTAAGTCCGGAGATCAGCGTTTTATAGGACCAACAAGAGGACGGGAGGTTAGAATTTATTTTATGTAAAAAAGAAGGTGTAATTAATAAACTATTATATTTAAAGAACAAAGTTTGAATTGCGTTAGCTGCTCTAGAAGACTTCCGCATTTTAATCCACACTTTATTTCACAAAGAAGGTGAAAGTGAAATATCCAGATCCGTTTCCCACTGTATTTCTATTACAGACTTAGGTCTATCTTCAGGAAGAGCTGTAAGAGTTTGATACAGACAAGAATCTGATGCGGATTTTAATAACAAATTCTTAATTGGAAGAGGACGGACTGAAGGTGTTTGCTGACCTGGAAAAGATTAATATAAAGTATTTATATTGTGTATTAGAGCATGATATTTTTTATGAAAAGAGGATGGAAGTGAAAAAAGTATTGTGCCTGTACAAAAGAAAGCAAGGAATCATTTTCAAATAATTTATATACCCATCGTAGCCCCTTCAAATGCCACGATTTCCAATAGATGGTTCTATTATTCAACTTAATGAGTTTAGTGTACCAAATTGACAAATTTAGAAACTTCGCTTTATCATCATTGTGCAAAGCAAAAACAGGCTGTAAAATTCAACAAGAGTTATTCAAAATCGGAAGAGAGATAGAAGAGTTTATTTGACAGAGTCAGTAGCTCCGGAAATGTAAAGGGAGCAACGAAAGACTTTTCAATGTCAACCCATAAGGGTAAAAAAATAGAACCACCATCCTTCAATAAACAAGAAGCATGCTTAAGAGAAAAAGCCATATGATAAGAGCAGATATTCGGAACATTAACCCCTCCATTGCATTTAGGGTTCATTAACTTTTGAAGAGACATTCTGGGTTTCTTATTATTCCATAGGTATTTCATTAAAAGGGAATTCAAATTTTTAAAATAAAGATTTGGAATATTAGTTGGAATGTTTGACAAATAAAAGAGAATAACAGGGAGTAACATCATTTTGAGAAAATCCAATCTACCCCACCAGTATAAAAATAGAGGGTTCCATTTAGAAATGAGAAAGTCAAGATCAGAAAATAAATGCAAAAAATTACAAGAAATTGTATCTTTAAAAGAGGGTTTAAACCATAGACCTAGATATTTAATTTTATCATTATGCCACTGAAAATGTAAGGATTGAAAATCTTCAGGAAAACATAATTTATTTAGCAGGAGTCTTTCACATTTGTCTTCATTTAACTTAAATCCTGAAATAGAAGCAAAAAATTGTACTTCGGACAGAAAAGAAGGAACTGAAGATTTCGGATTTGATATAAAAAGTAAGATGTCATCTGCATAAGCCGAAACTTTTATCCGTCTTTCCCCATGATGGAAACCATGCAAATTTGGATTAGTTCTAAAGGTTCTAAGGCAAGAACAAACAAAAACAGTGACAATAGACAACCCTGACAAACTCCTCTATGAAGTGAGAACAAAGGAGAAATAAGACCATTTAGAAAAATAGCTGCTTTTAGAGAGGAATATAATTACAAAATTATATTTGTGAATTTAGCTCCAAAGCTGAACCAGGAAAGTGTTGAAAAAATAAAAGACCAATTAACCTGATCAAAAGCTTTTTCAACATCTAGAGCTATTGCAGCTAGAGCGACTTTACATGCTACAAACTTACTTAAGATATTAAAACATAGGCGCGTGTTGTCCGATAATAGGCATCCTTTCATAAAACCAGACTGCTCTTTAGCAATTAATTTGGGTAGGATCAATTCCAAACGCATAGCAACAATTTTAGCAACAATGTTATAGTCTAAATTTACTAGAGATATAGGTCTATAATTTTTACAAAGCTTTGGATCTTTATTATCATTTGGTACAAGGACTATAAATGATTCCTGGAGAGACCCTCCAGAGAATTAAGCTTGAGCAAAATGGGTAAAAAGCTCAAATAATCTTGGAACCAATAATTTAGAAAACCTTAAATAGAATTCAATAGTAAAGCCATCAGGACCTGGGGCTTTACCTTTTTTAATAAGGTTTATTGCACTAAGAATGTCATCAATAGAAATATCTTTATCAAGCTCAGAAAATCTGAAGTGTGAAGTACAGGTGGGTTAATGGTAAGCAAGTATTGATCAATAAGATCCTGAACTGCAACAGAATCAGGGGTATACAATTGTGTGTAGAAATGAACAAATTAATCAAAAATGTCTTCATTCTTATGTAATAAAAGTTTGGAGGAGTTGTAAACAGATTCTATTTTTTTTGATTTTAAGATAATTTGCTAAACGTTTTCCTGATTTATTTTGGCCCCGATAATACTTAGCGCTAGACAGTCGAATTTTTATTGAAAGTGAATTTAGCTTGAAGTAAGTCATTAAGACAACTTGTAGATTTGGAGGAGTAATAAAGATTCTCTAATGTGATTCATTAAATTAAGCACATTTTATTTTAGCCGTTTTTCTTTTTGTTGGCAACATAGGATATATTAAAATCCCTAGAGGCCGCTTTGAATGTATCCCAGATATTTTGAACCGATATCTGAGGAGTATCATCAAATACAAAGAACTGTGTGATAGCTGAGTAAAATTATTATAGAGAAGTGGTGAATTGTTAAATCTCCATCTGTTACTTGGTGGATTGTGTGCGATAAGATCAAGGTCCATGCTTACAGGAGCATGGTCTGAGATGAATATGGAACCAATATCCAAACTCTAAAACATGTTGTAAAAGAGGTTGTGCAACAAACAGATAATCAATCCTTGATTGGGAAAAACGTACTGGGGAAAAAAGGAAAATTCCTGTAGTGTGGGATTACACAATCTCCAAACATCAGTTAATGTTCTTTGTTGAATCATGCAGGTAAATGATGGTGGTTGGAACAAATCGAGAAGCGGATTTGCGATCAGGAAAAGGGTCCATAACCATGTTACAATCACCTCCAAAAATCAAATATTCATCATAAAGAGACATTAACTTAGCTAATATTTCATTTGAAAATGACTTATCAGGTTGGGTTGGCGCATAAACATTAAATATGGTGAGAGGTACTTTATTAATATTCATTGAAACTATAACCCATCTACCCTGCTCATCAGAATCTTGAGAAATATCAGTAATGTCAAAGCCTTATGACACAGTTTAGTAGCCCCATTTCCTTTCCCGGTACCCGGAGATGCAAAAACATATCCTACCCATTGTCTTTTAAGTTTAGCTACCTCATCAGCTGTTAGGTGAGTCTCTTGCAACAGAGTAATATCAGCTTTCAATTTTAAGATATGTGTCAAAATTCTCTGAATTTTTTGGGGGATCCCAAACCTTTAACTTCTCATGAAAGAAATCTAATTGTCATTTAATATATAGAAAACGTAATATCACTATGAAATTAATGCATATAAACCACTTATCAATATGGAGAAATTGAACCAAAAGAATACGGCGGTCATTCTGACCGTGGCGGACAGCGGTCGCCGCCCGCCAAGCGGTTCCCGCCGAAAGACCGCATCGCGGTCAAAAGACCGCTGCGGCCATTCCGGCTTTCCCGCTGGCCCGGCGGGCGACCGCCAGAAGACCACCGTCCGGCCCAGCGGGACAGCCCCTTCAACAATGAAGCCGGCTCGTAATGGAGCCGGCGGAGTTGAAGGGGTGCGACGGGTGCAGTGGCACCCGTCGCGATGTTCACTGTCTGCTAAGCAGACAGTGGAAATCTTTGTGGGGCCCTGTTAGGGGGCCCCTGCACTGCCGATGGCCCTGCACTGGCATGGGCAGTGCAATGGCCCCCAGGGGCCCCACGGCACCCGTTCCCGCCATCCTGGTTCTGGCGGTGGACACCGCCAGAAACAGGCTGGCGGGAAGGGGGTCGGAATCCCCATGGGGGTGCTGCAAGCAGCGCCGCCATGGCGGGTTCCCTGGGCCAGCGGGAAACCGGCGGGAAACCGCCGGCTCCCCTTTTCCGACCGCGGCTTTACCGCTGCGGTCAGAATCGCAAAGGAAGCACCGCCAGCCTGTTGGCAGTGCTTCGCTGCACTCCGCCATGGCGGTCATGGACCGCACAAGGTCAGAATGACCCCCTACATCTGTTATCCAGAAAAAGAACAATATAGCTATGAACATGATAAAATTGAAAAAAGATCAGAAAAGGAGGAAAAATTAAGGGCAAAAGAGGTAAAGTAAAAGAGAACAAAGAGAACAAAATAAAGAAGAAAACATGAAAACTACAGAAAAAACACATGACGAGTAATAAAAACACACCTATAAGACAACAAAAAAAACAACGTGAGGGTGGTGAAACTACAAAGGAAGACAACATAACCTTCAATCCACAACTGCAGATACGAAGGGAAGAGGGACCCGGTCACATAGGTTGCTCCCACAAAAGACGGGAATGTAAATGCATGAAAATCTAAAATGAGAGAAACATATGAAACAATGAAAACCGTGGACAATTGAAACAATTTCAGATTTCAAAAAACAAAAATGGGCGTATCCATTAAACAAGAGGATAATTGTAAAACAGAAAGAAAAAAATACAATATCTCTGATATTTTGGAAGTGTCCATTGTGTCGCTCCTACAAGAGTCAATAAAACGTTGAAGTAAAACTGGGTCTTCATATGTTATGGTCTTATTATTGTAGGTCACCTTGAACAAACGTGGATGAAAGAGACCATACCAAGCATTAAGTAACTTCAATGCCAGACACATATCCAGAAATTTCTTTTGTTTGTCCGCTGTTGACTTAGCATAGTCTTGAGCAAAAAAAAGAGTAGAACCTGACCACGTGATCCGACCTTTGGCTTTTGCTGCTCTGAGAACCTTTAGCAGGTCTACATACTGCAGAAAATAAAGTATTATTCCTCTTGGTTTCTTTGACATCGAAGCCAAATGTGAGGGATGACCAAGTCTGTGCGCTTTTTGTATATTCAAGACAGGGGAAGTAGGGAGATCCAGAACCTTGGGCAGAAATGTTTGAAAGAAAGATAGAGAATAAGATTCCTTCAGTTAAACCATAAATACACAGATTATTCCTATGATTTCGATTTTCTATATCCTCTGCATGTTTTTTTTAACATAGTAACTTCAGACTGCAGAGATTGAATAACTGTCACTGAGTCCTCAAGCACTCCCACTCTTCGTTCTACACGAGAGACTCTGTTTTCCACAAGAGATCACTTGTCGTCCAATAATTGTAATTGTTTGTTTGTATCCTCCATATAGGGTTTAAGCGCTCCTATTTCTTCAAGGAGTAACTCCATAGAAATGGAATCAACAACTTTAAGAGGAGATGGAGGATCCTTTTGAGCTCTCTTGTTCGAGGATGTTGGAACCATTACAGGAAGCTTGGATGATACTTTATTACTAGCAGTAGGAGGAGAAATAGGCATTGAGAGTATAGCGTTAAGAGTAGTAGACCCGGCGTTCTCCATATTTGATTAGGGAGCAACTGAGTTTGACAGATGAATATTTTCAGATCCTTTATTGCCCAGTACTTTGTTGGTAGTCATTTGAAGTTTCCTAGATTTGCCCATAAGCAAAAAGTTATAATTCTGCCCAAGATATATTAAAGCATGTGTTTTATAAAGGAAGGTTCATCTCAAAAAGGAGAAGAGCCCAAAATTCTCCTTAAGCTGGACCAAATCATCCAAAAAGGAAAATACAGTAAATAAAGAGTCTAAATATACATCCATAGACCACAAAAGTGTAAAAGGCAACACTCAGAGCTCGATAAATAGAGTAAAAACTGAGTCATGAGGTGAAAAGTGAAAAAACAAAATGGTGGTCGCAATAATTTCCTCAGAGAAATGTAATTCAGTGATAAAAGGCACAAAAAATACCTTTTACTGCACTTCACGGGGAACTATGCTGTCCAGGCATATTCCCCTAACTTTTCCCCTCCTCAGCAGCATTAAAATCTTCAAAAGGAAGCAAATCGGCTCCCTGGACCATCTTCTACGGCGCCAAGCCGCCCCCCCCATTTAATGCTACCTCTAATCCTTCTAGTAAGATGGCATCACACATGGGTGGGTAACCGAAAATACCTGGGTCTTTGAATCACATCAGTAAAATGTAATGTTGAATAGTAAAAAAGAATGGACTTATGTAGTCGAGGATCAGAGGCTCAACATGGCTTTAGGTCTTTCTGTTTTTTATAATACTTTTAGTCAGTTATAAGATCATTACAACATTGAACTTTGCAATTACATTTGAAAGTAAACAAATTACAAAAATCATCATCAATGATAAGTACAATATTAATTTTCTTAATCCTTTGGGTCAAACAACTTAAAGATAGACTTGTACACATTTAGCAATGACAAAATTGTATCATCCATCTATCTACTCATAGTCATATATATATATATATATATATTCCACCAAAACCGCACCTCTCTTCCTTTGAGTGGTGCATGGGAGTCGGAACAGCACCCGACATTACAAACAGGATACAGACATCCAAAAGAAGAAAACACGCGCTCTTGTTGTACCAAAGTTTTATTAAATATACTAACAAAGTCCCGCCTCTTTTGGATTTATATATATATATATATTTTTTACTTCAATATTTCATCATTTTTAAACTTGGCTTTACTGCCTAGGCATTGGTTGATTGATTGTACTTCACTTGTATCAGATTAACAGCCAAATATAGCAACAAGCAACAAAAAGGTGATCAGTCCAGTTAAGCAAAGGGCCTTCCATCGCACTGCAACATGTGTTGCTGCAGTTTTAGTAACTTTTGAACCATTTTTTTTTTGTTACAATCTGCAGACTATGCGGCAGTGATGGATTATGTTGCAAATGCAGAAACTATATAATTATGTGAAAATCACCGCTGCTGCACAATTGCATATTCCAGTGGCCCTGAATATAGTCCTTGATTCCTCCTCCTTATGATGTCATCGGCATACGATGGCTCAGGTTATCCAGAAACTATAAAAGAGCCTATTGTTATTAATATGGTTATGAGTATTATTATTATTATTATTACTATACATCATCCTTGGGTGTCAAAATATCCCCGCATCACAGTAAGGAACCAAGGCTTCACTCCTGGAAATCGATGCATCACCTTGCAAAGTGGAAGAAACGATGCATATCCTGTGCAGCTCTGGAAAATTCAATGCAACACCTTATTTTTCTATGCATTTCCTCCTCTGCAGTCCCCGTGCATTGGTATTTTTCACACATCCCAGGTACTGTGTATTACAAAGAACCAGCAACTGATTCTTAAGGATTAAGACTCTTTTAAATCTTTAGCCTTTAAAAAGTGATATTTCAGCGTATGCTTATTGGATTATTGTCGTTTTGACCTTTCTTTATTCAGATCAATACTATCATTACCTTCTAAGTTAAGCCTGCCTGCTCTGTGCCAAGCAACCAGAGGGTGAGCACAGGATAATTTAGGTTGTGTTGTGACTAGGACTGTCGTCCCTATTTGGCAAGGGTGTATACCTCTGCCAACTAGAGACCCCATTTCCAACAATTACCATGCACACATTCCCCACATCATCTTGGCACTGGGAGCATAGAAGACAGAAGCCATAGAAAGAACAAAATAAAAACAGGAAGAAGTAAATAACATTTTTGAATGAGCAGCATGCCGACCCAGCCCTCTTCAAGGCTAAAATGAGCACTCAAACTGGGTTTTAAACCCTGAAACCTGAAGAGACTTTCTCCCACCTGCTGCCTCTGATTACAATTGATTTTTAGAAGGAGAGAGTTACTGGATTGAAGATTCCTGCCGAGACAGTATGCGGATATCAAATCTGTGAGTAGTACTGTTCTTGCCTTGTAGTACGTCATGTCCTGTGTACCAGACTAGCTACTTAAAGGGTGATTCTTTTATTTACTGCCAGGCCACCCCAGCCCACAGCACAAATCATTTATTCTCACAAAAATAGAACATTTTAAAAATACGCTATGCAGTGTAGGAAAGCTGTCCTTGTCCTTCTGGACTTGTCGGCAGCTTCTGAACCCATAGCACATTTCATTCTTATCAACAGGCTAGCAGAGAGAGGAATCAATGGCCCAGCTCTTGCTTGGATAACCAACTTCATGGCCAATAGATCTCAACTTGTTTGCCACATTCCTTACTCTGAGAACCCAGTCCCGCCGAATTGTAGAGGGGCACATGGATCATCTCTGAGCTCTCTACTCTTTAATAGCTATGTGACCCCTCTAGTTGCTCTAAACCATGGTTTTGAGTTCGAAAGTCTGATGAGACTCAATTGATTGTCTCTTTAGCCAATGAGCAAGGTTCCTGTCCAGACATTTTTAAACAATCTCTGTTATCAGTTTTATCGTGAATGAATGAAAGTGCATAAACTTAACTCCAAGAAGGCAGAGATACCTACTCTAGGGAAAAAAATCAACAAGCATGGGATTACCTCTACTGGCCTGCTGAACTTGGCCTACTTCCCATCCAGATCGACTTGTTCAGAAATCTCAGAGTACATCTTGGAATAAAATTCAACCATCAGCTTTCTTTTGAGCACCAAATTAATGATGTAACTCCATCATGCTTTGAAATAATAAGAACCCTCGAACAGTTTATAGCACTGATCCGACAAGCATCCAGGAAAATTTCCGGGCAAGCCCTCAGCAATCAAAATAGATTGCTCTAATGCATCCATTACTTACCGGTAATGGCATTACTCCTAGTCCTACTCCCTCATCTTCCTTTTCCAACCAATGAGGGTCCTTGCCTCCCCTAGATCCCTCCCTTCCCCTTTAAAAAGTCCACCCGCCCCACCGCCACCTGTACAGAAACAAGCCCAAAACAGCAACTCAGGCATCTCGTACCGTTGAGGGCATGAGGGAATGGAAAAGAAGATGAGGGAGTAGGACTAGGAGTAATAAGTAGTGGATTCATTACCTCCCCTCCCTCCCTTGTCTTCCTTTCCCAACCAATGAGATTTAGCAAGAGAAACACAGGAGACGGACACTGAGTTGCAACAATTTTAATCACAACACATCAGGACACCAGAAAAGAACCCCCCTATTGCATCATACAGGACAACACACAGTGACCCAATACCGACTCCAAACACCCCAAGTCCGCAAATATGTAATGACGAACAAAAGTGGAAGGAGAGGCCTAAGTAGCCGTCCTACAAGTTTCCACCACAGAAGCACCCTGTAACTCAGCTACCATAGCAGCCATACCCCAGGTAGAACGTCCCTGGATTCCCAAAGGAGGCACAACCCCTTTCAAAGAATAAACCATCAAAACCATACAGTGGACCCAATGACTCAAAAAAGCAGTGGACGGTTTCTCCCCCTTCCAAGCCGGACCAAAATTAACAAACAATGAATCCCCCTTCCGGAAAGGAGAACCATCTGCATGTATTCCAACAATGCCCTACGCACATCCAAAGAATGCAACTGAACCTCCTCAGCAGAGGAAGGGTTGGGACAAAAAGCAGGCAGATTAACCTCCTGTAGAGCATGGAAAGTGGAATTCACTTTGGGAACAAACGAGGGAACAGGCACAAGAACAACCCGATCAGGAAAAATCTTACAAAAAGGAAAAGTGCAGGCCAAAGCCCTCAACTCCCCCAAATGCCGGGCCGAAGTGATGGCCACCTGAAAAAGGTTTTCAACGTCAGATGACGCAAATCACAGGACTCCAGGGGCTCAAAAGTAGGACCAGTCTAGACCTCCAAAACCAACAAAAGAACCCAGGTAGGAAAGGACCACATCGGACGAGGAGACAAGTTAAGAAGGCCTTGAAAAACTCTAGGCATCAAATGACCCTCATCAGAAAGATTAAGCCACAGACCCTGAAAAGCCTGAATAGCCGCCCACTGCACCCGCAGAAAAGCCAAAGACAAACCCAACTGAGCCCCATCTTGCAAAAACTATATCACCTCAAACAGAGACACCTCCGTAGAATCCACCAGGTGACGCAAACACCAGGCAGAAAATACTTTCCACTGCCGACCATGTTAAAGCAGATATGCTAATCAAGAAAATTATTAATGATTTATATGTTATTACTAATAAGAAAATGTGTAGAGAAAATAATCAGAGAAATATAATGTGCACGTTTGAAAAATGTGCCCTCGGGGTATGATCACCATGTTTACTGAAACGACAGAAAATTTGCAAAATAATAAACATTTATGAGAAAAATGTAATAATATGTCATGATGAGATGTATAACCTATGTTTTACATTAATTTATAGTACTAAGTTAGCTGATCTAAAGGCCTAGTTCCACTGGGCCTCGCACACTCGAAACATGGAGAAACCGGATGCCTTGCAGGACTGGAAACTGCTGTACACAACCTTGACCCATTCGAAGTTCAAATTACTTAGTTAGAATTTTCTGCAATTTGATACAATTATGGGCAGACCAGGCTAAATGTACTTCCCCAGGACTTGAACAATAGGGGCACTGACTGAAGAGCCATATGCAACAATTTTGATACCTGATGAGCCGAATGATGAGGGCATCACATGAAGAACCAATCCGCTTCTTGGGAATGAGGAGATATGAAAATTAGTAGATTTGTTAAACAAAAACTGTAGGTTAAAGTCATATCTGCTGACTGACTGACCAATTAGCAATTAGGGTGGTGGACTGGGGGACCCTAATAAAAAGTCATGACAAGGGGCTGAGAATTCAGAATTTAGGAGAGTTGCGGGAAGAAAATTGATGACGTCAGGAGACGCTGTCCGAGGTGCTAATATTGGGTTCATACTCTGTGAGCCTGATTTGTAGCTTACTAATTGATGACCTGAAGACAAAGCCTGATTTGTTGCTGATCCATCTTGGATAGGTAGCTATGAAAATGTGACTGACGATTTTATGCCTTTTCTTCTAGGTACCAACTGCGCTGTTTATAGAGATTCTCACTTAGGTAGACTTTTCCAAATTGATGTTTTCTCTGAATTGTTTTTGCATGAAGACCCCTATGCTAATGCTAATCTTGGTTAGGTAGGCTGTTAGGGGTGACGTTGACAGTGACAAATGACGGACAAACTTAATTGCTGAATTTATTGTTAATGCTGGTATTCTTAGTTGTGGTATTGTATTGTCGTATACGTTTTCTTTAAGAATTGATGTCTTTTATGATGGATTAATAAAAAGATTAATTTTAATAAAGATTGAACTAACAGATGAATTAGAATTGTAATCAACAGGGAATAAACATTGTTAAACTTTTCCTGTGTATTGGTTATTCTTGATTAATATGATTTGTAGTTGTTTTTCATAGAATATTCTTTGATTATTGATGTTAGCTATCGATTCAGTAGTCACTGCATGACTAGGATACTCCATGTGATTCAAAAGGTTCATCGACCTATATGCGTCCCCTTGTAAATTTACTTACTAAAGACCAGGCGTGCTAGCAACCATAAGACAGTAATGTGGAACGATGCCGAGAAGGCAGCAAAGTCGAAGTCAAAGGGACCAGAACCACCCAGCCCATCAAACCCCTCCGTTCAACCTCGAAGTCGTCAAGTGCAATCGCCGCAACAACCACAGAGGGAGGCAAGGAAACGCCAGAGAAGAGGGAGAAAGAGGGACAGCCCACATGTGACTGGAGGCCATCAACTGAAGCAACATAAACCAATTCACCCGGGGCCAATGCAGTGCGATCAAGAGAACCCTTGCCCTCAGAAGACGCACCCTCATCAGAAAAGCATGGAGAAGCTGGGTGGGAATACATAAAGAAGACCCTGCGGCCAAGGACACGACATCCTGTCCACCGCCCAAGCCAGAGGGCAACGAAACCAGGAGCAAAATCGCCTCACCTTTGCATTCTCTTGGGAGGCAAACAAATCCATCATCGGAAGACCCAACATGTGAACCAGATGATGGAACAGAGACAATCGGAGGTAAAAAATCCAGGAGGAAGGAATGACCCGGCTGAACAGATCCGGCCAAACATTGACCACCCCTTGAATGTATGTGGCTCGAAGAGACAGAACCCACTCCTGAGCCCAAACAAAAATGTCCCTCGCAATCCGAAACAGAGACCGAGACCTGGTTCCACCCTGCCTGTTCAGATAAGATTTGGCTACCACGTTGTCTGTCCGGAGAAGAACATCCAAGACCTTCAGGGACCCCTGAAAATGGACCAGAGCCAGAAGAACTGCCTTCAACTCCCTCCAAGTCGATAATCTGCCCGACTCCTGAAGAGAGAAAAACCCCTGGACCTGTTCCGACCCCAGCCATGCACCCCATCCAGAGAGACTGGCATCAGTCGTCACTACAACAGGCGGGGAAGGAGCCAAAGGCACCCCCATTCGAAGATGAGCAGGCACCAGCCACCAATCCAACTCCCTGCGAATGAATCCCGACACAGGAATCCTTGACTGAAGAGAGCCCGGAGCCAGAGACAAATGGGCGAGAAACCAGTTCATCAGGCAAAGAAGATGAAACTGCTCTCAGGGCACCAGAAAAATTAATGACCCTTTAGATGCAACCACTGAAGAACCCTGGGAGCACTCTGCAACAAGACCGATAACACCTGTGACTGGAGGCACAACAACCGCTTCTCTGACTCAGTCACCAAGCCTCAGAGAGTCAGAAAGCGGACCCCGATGAAAACCAGATCCTGGGAAGGAACCAAATCGTGACCTTGCAGGACCAACAGCACCCTTGTCACCCCAACAGAACCCTGCTGGGAGCCTGAATCCGAATATCGTCCAAATACGGAGGCACAAACACTCCCTAAGAATGGAGAAGAGCCACCAGAGGAGCCAGACCAAAGAGGACGTAATTGAAAATGGTCCTAGCCTACTGCAAAGCAGAGGAGCCTCTAAGAGGACAGGGGTACGGGAACATGCAGGTAAGCATCCTGCAGATCCAGAGACCCCAGGAAATCCCTTGTACTGATCAGAGGAAAAATTGTCCAAACGGACAGCCTCCGGAAATGAACAGTCATTATCCAGGAATTCACCCACTTGAGATTCAGCACAGGACGAAATCCCCCTGAGCTGAATCTCAAGTGGAACCAGGAACAAGAGGGAATAAGCACCCTGTCCCCTCTCCCCTACAGGAACTCGGAGGTGGCCCCTTTTAACTGCAAGTCCCGGACAGCCTCCATTAATGTCTCCCTTTGGGCACTGTCCTCAGGCAGGAGCGTGGGACGAACCCCCAGATCTGGAGGAACCATGTTGAAGTCTATGGCGTAGCCATGTTCCACAATGTAAGGCACCCAGCGATCAGTGACATCCCCTGCCAAACTTGAAGAAAGTTCCTCAGACAACCCCCAACCGACCAACTTCCAGGCCCAAAGTGATTGTCAGGAATCCTTCTTGAGGCCACCCCAACAAGACGGACCATATTTCTTAGGAGAAAAACAGGGCTGAAAACGACATTTCCTGGAAGAAAAAGACTTGGAATCAAAGCTGGGAGAAGAGCGAGAATGCTTCCCACAACCCTTGCCAGATGATAAACCACCTTTTGAAGGCAAGCCGTGCTTCCTCTCTTTAAAGGCTTTTGAAATCATGGAAGGCAATTGATCCCCAAACAAAGTGTGACCTTCAAAAGGAAGCCGCAGGAGAGCAGACCTCTCCCCTGGATCTGCCTTCCACATCCTCAACCAGAGAGACCGCCGGGCCCCAATTAAAGTCCCAGAAGCCAGAGCCGAAGTGAGGACCACATCAGAAGACATGTCAGCCAGCAACCTGGCCTGTTGTTCCATAACTGCAAGCAGCTCCATTCAGAACCCTCCTGCACAGCCACCGCAAGTTTGTCAAAGTCCTGCAACAAGGATTGGGCAGAGTACGCAGAGAAAATACCAGCCCTGAGGGCCAAATTCTCTGCTGCAAAGGCCCTCTTCAGACCCGAATCCACCTTCCTGTCATTGGTATCAGCAGAAACACAGTCCTCAGAATTGACCGCAGTCTTGCCAATTAAAGTAGCAAAAATGTAATCCAGTTTAATGGAAGGAGGCAACAACTCCTCCCCTTCCAGCAAGTACAACTTCTTAAGAAAACGAGGATCCTGACAGTTGTCCACATCCTTCCACTCACGGAAAACCAAATCCTTAAACGGGCCCTGGAAAGGCATGGCAAACCATGAAGGCATCAAATACTGTGTAAACAAGTGGAAATCATCCCCAGAAGGCTGAAAAACAGGAAACCCCAAATTGTCCCGAACCTGTGCCAGAACATCCCACATCTTCTCCCTGGAGACATACTTCCCACCAGAAGACATAGAAGAAGGGTCAACATCCGAGGAAAATGACCCCTCCTCCACCCCCGAAAGACGGGAGGCAGAACAACGTTCAGGTCGAGGTGCCCCAGCCTGAAGGGCTTTAGACACAGCCACCTCAATCATGTCCTGAACCTCCTCCCTGAACATGAGAGGCACAGGAACCCCCAGCACAACCTGGTGTCCACTTGGAGTCATAAGGGGAATCTCAACATCCTCCCCCTCCGAAGAAGAATACACAATCCTGTGCCATTTGGAAAGACCCTGCCTCAACATCATCCAAGCAAAAATGCACCAAAGAAGCCCCAACAGCAGCCACTAAAATAAGGGAGAACCCCCCACAAGCAGATTATGAAAACAGCGCATCAATTAAACAAAAATCAAGAAAAAACGGGGGCAGAAACGCCCACCCTACTGCATCCGCAGGAAGATTACACAACCGGAGAAGCAGCCCAGCAAACGAGAGGCAAAGACCTTAAGTGCGGCCCCAGGCGCCAGAGAGCCGTCCGACTGCATCGGCCAACCTGGAAGCTGTTTCCCTCAAGACAGCTCAGCCGACCTCCAGGAAGACGCGACCACCGGGAACCCACTGTGAGGAACACTGCACCCGCCGACAGTCAACACGAGAAAGAGAAGGTATGTCTAGCGGGCTAGACAAAAAGCACAGGAGGTGGGACTTTTTAAACGGGAAGAGAGGGATCTAGGAGAGGCAAGGAGCCTCATTGGTTGGGAAAGGAAGGCCAGGAAGGGACAGGAGTTAATTTCCTTTACCTGAGTATGCCTAGTAATCTTATTAGAAAACGTATCACCTGCAACCAGATTTGGCATCAAGACTCCAGCTCAACCTCTCAAGACACTACTGCTCCATCTCCGCTAAGCTTCAAGAGTTCAATAGTTTCCTATTGAAAAAAGGGCACAATTTATGATCTTAATTCACATTCAGAAAGCAGTACATAAATCCAGCCTCCAGTAGATGTTTACAGCGTATTCTCCTCTCCTGTCTTTGACATCGTCCAACTCTTACCTTCTGCTCCCCCCTAATTTTCAGAGGATCAAAGAAATGGAACTAACTCCCTTTGGTCCTCCAAGCCACACCAATCGCTGGAGATTTTTGAAAGATCCTAAAACATGGCTTTAACCCTCACCCCCCTAAATTCTAGTAGGCATTACTTTTGCTTGTTCTGTGTCGACGCTTCTAGCGCCTAGAAGCTCATCTTTGAGAAGCACTTTATTAATTATTTTTACATATACATATACAATAGAAATAACCGGCCCAGGCAGAATAACACAAATAAACATTCACTACAGTCCCTTAGTTACTTCGTGATACAAAGGTACTGCTATTGTACTAAACATTCCTAAATGTTATGCTTACTGCAAAAACAAGTTTGCTATTCGTCGCTGTTTAACCACTGTGACCTTGTGCCTTATCTTAATTTGACCCTTTTTACAGCTATTTAGGCCTCCCTTAGGTTGTGAAGTGGACTAAAGACGATGGGGCCCAGCGCCTCAAACAATTTAGCAAGCCTACTTGCGAAGTGTTAATTAGCCAATGTTTAATAACTCGAAAAAATCATTTCACACTCTAATTAGAAAGTGTTTTTCTCTTTAACTCATATTTCCACATTTCTTTTAAATGCTCACTCCGGTATGGTTAATGAATAGTCATTTCAAATAAATTTTTTAGTTTCGCACTTTGCAGAGGAACAAAACATTGTGTGCTAGGAATTCGATTCTGTAGAGAATATGCAATTTATTTTCATGTTTCCTAGCATCAAAAAATATGAATGTCCATGGTCTACAATTTCTCTAGAAATAACGAAATACGTTTAGAATGCCTTTGAGAAACTTTCATGTAGATATGAGCAGAAAAGTTTTAGCAACGTGTTTGGAGGCAGGCAAATTGGAAGTTCTGAATTTAAACATGGTACATGTTGCTGTGTTTTACCTCATAATTCAACACGGCAAGTTTGTGAACCTTATTTTTTATCCTAGTGGGAGAAGGCTACCCCTGCTCAGGTTTTTGTGCACTCGTATTGCAGAGGTTTCTTCGAAAACTTTGTAAGTCAATTTAACACGTTTTTTACTTTGATCTTATGCACGCCCTTAGGTGTAGTAGATGTAGCATGTTTAGTGAATTGTATAATGAAGCCATGGCTCCTAGATCAGTTTGCCCAACGAAAGAAACATTTATTAATTATATTCATGTATGTAATTTTCCACAGGGCAAATTTCCAAAATGGCACCAGACCGCTGTTCAAACAGATATGGTAAACAATATAATAAGCACATATAACTACAAGATACAAGAAGAGGTTTACATTTATAGGGTACATCATGGGTGGAGAAATTGAAATTTCAATCACAGGGGAAACAAACTATTAGAGAAGGTAAAGTGCTATTTCACAAAAGGAGAAGTAATCTCATGGAACCAAGGGAAAAAGGGAAAGAGGTGATAGGACTCACCAGCCAAGTGTGCGCACAGGGAGTAAGGATGCAGGAGTATGGGGATCATCCTTATCCTTATCAAGGTAATGCTCACCACAAAAGGTGTGAGAAGTGAGAGACAGTAATAGGGCAGGGTTTAATGAGAACCCCCACAGCAAAGTGCAGTCACAGTTGGGGGTGAGGGGGGTGAAAGTTGGAATGATGGAAAGCTCTCTCAAGAACCCACATTTCTTGAGATAAATGAGATGAAGGGGAGCAGGGAGTGAGTAGCACATCTGCTGCACAACAAAGTGATTTATGTGACTAATAGTACCTTGGAGAAGAGAGGAATGTGTAGCCACCCTGAACTAGAAAATTCCTTGAGCCAAAAAGAAAACCTGCCTCAACCAGTAGGCAACGGATTATGAAAATAGTTGATATGTAAACAGGCTGGATTCTCAATTATTTGTGTTAAGTCCTGTTACTCCTGCCCATTCAATTAAGCCCCACTCCCAAAGGCCAAGTTCCTTCCTTGAGTTCTGCTGTCAGTTGTGATACAGCTCCCAGGACTCTCATACCACATTATTCTACCCTAATCACCCAAAGGGTTACCTCCTTTTATGTACTGCCTGTGTACAACCCCCACTCTTTTGACTTCTTATCTGGAGAGGTTCGTAGATGGTAGATGAAATGACAGAAAACAGCTGATCTTGATGACTGTGGCTAGAGAGAAAGGTTTTAAACCCAGGAAGGTCAGTAACATTTATGCAAAAAAAAACAAGGCCAGTTGAGTGAAAAGCTTGTCCTGTAGCCCTAGGGTTCATGCTTTCCATTCGTCTCTAGGTTGCAAAGTACTCCTGGTGTTCAACAGTGTGGTTTTTACCACACAGTGTCGGCAGGCATCAGCATGACATTTTCTCACTGTAGTCAGTCACATTTCATGTTACAATGTGTTGCAGTCTTAAGATTGGCCTTTATCTAGACAATATCTCAGAGTGACACTTTATTTTTAGAAGAGGGCTAGTAATACAATTTAATAGGAGAATGTTTCAAAGTGTGGATGACTTTGCCAGATTGTTGATGAGGGGTGATGATTTACAAGAGGAGTGGGAGGCACAACCTGAAGATCTCTTCACTGCAAATCGCAGAATGCTGTCCATTCACATTGTATGATTATTTGAGTTTTAAGATTTCAGATGTCTGGGCATTAGCAGCTTCTCAATGGGGTGTGGAAGAATGGCCGGTGATGTACTATAAACAACAATCAAATGCCACAATGTGGGTCACACAATGTCACATTCTTTGTAGAAAAATGTTGTAAGGTTGCATTAGTGCCTTGAGGTGGGGATTTGCACGTCGTGATCAAGATTTGAGGATAACAGTACTGTGTACATGCGGAACAGTACTCATGTGTTATTTTAGGTTTCTGAGAAAAGGGGTTGGCTGCATTATTCTTTTCCTGATTTGGTTTGCAGTTGTAGCAGCCAGGTATTACAGTGTGTGAGTTTTCTGACTTAGTTTCTATTTTAGTGTTCTTCATTAAATCAGCTGTTTTCCTTCTTATTGCTTGCTGTGATTCATGGTTTTATGTCGATCCAGCAGGTCAATGAGATTTGTGATTGTTCGTCCAGGTGTCTGAACCCATTGAGAAAGATGATGAAACTGTAGTACTTCCAGGAGATGTGTGTTTACAAGTCTGGAGTTCTATTATCAGAGAGAATGCAATTTCTACAATCTTTCTTTATGAGTGGATGTATGCACCCGTAGTTACAGGACGTCCAAGTCTTGTTTTCAATGATTCATTTAGCAGAGCAATTGGAGAGAATATTGGTTTAGGATGATAATATGGATTAAGACAGTTAATAGAGAGAATGGCAGGGTTTAAGACAAGGTTTGGTAGGCTGGCAGATATATAACGGATGTAAATAAATGGTGATATATTTTTGGAGAAGACAATCAAATGGCTTGAATTACAGACATTATATTTCCTTGCAGGTTGTTGATTTGAGATAGATGCTGACAAGACCACCTAACTTGCGACAGGCTATGTGTTTGAAGAAGATATTCTCATTGTTTGAAATGGGTTCTGCAATGACAGGCAATATGGTGTTGTTGGGTCAGTTTTTTCACTTCTAGACGACGAAATAAGTAACCTGAGCACAAGTCATTAATTTGTACTTACCTTTACCTTTTCTCGGCAGAAATTGCATAAGTAAATATACCAACTTGGAAATGTCCATTAGTGATACAGATACAAGCTGGGCACTTCAGTGTGGTAGGATTTAATGTTGTGATAATGGATCTGAAATAAATGTGCCTACTGGTTACTAGCAGTACCTGGTGACAGGTATTAGCTGAGGAATTATCATTCCCTGTTTGAACTTGTAGCTACACTGTACAGGGGCATGAGAATATTTGTGTTATTACATTAAGGACGATTTAGGTACTGGTGACATCACATGCCACTTTGAATATGGGGCATAGTAGTAGAAGTGTTTTCTATATGTCTGAAGTATGCGATTCGATAATACCGTCAAGCTAGGTAAGCAAAAAGTTAAGTTTAGGCCACGTTTGATAGTTGCATCCATATTTGTCAGTTGGCCTGAAATACCATTGGGGACTTATTTGTTTAGTTGGGTCTTTGAAATACTTTTTGTAGCATTGCCACCCCACTTGAGAATACGCAATGAACTATTGATCTTAAAAATGCATTACTGTATTTTGGGCCCAATTAGTGGCATTTTCATCAAAATATCAAATGTTTTATTGGTAGCAGACTCTGATTGATTTTCCACATTTGTTGGAAGAGAGATTCAAATCTAAAGTTGACCAAAAAGAGAAAACAAGCTCCCACTAAGATCATGGCTCCCCTCGAGGTGGACCCTCTGTAAGCATGCAATTATATGTTTGTGGGTTGAACCTAAGACATTTGCAGACACTGCAAATACCTGTGGCACATGTATTCTATCTCATGAACCTGCAGTGTTTCTTCATCCACACCCTACAAAACAATGTTGCTGTCTAGACTGATTTATGTCTGGTTCAACAAACTCTTTAATTAGGCAATAAGTTGCTTTGAGTGTTCATCCAGCTGGGCTGAGACAGTTTTGATAGGTCTGATTGAGTCTTCTATGGTGTGCCGGGTACACAAAGTAAGAGACAAAGGACTTGCACACAGTTTTACCTGGATAAAAGGATATGACACCTATCTTGTTTCTGAATTTGATGATAGAAGTGAAGCTCCTGCAACAGTTTGTGACTGATTGCATGAAAAGATCCACCCTACTGGCCTCATGTGATGTTTGCAATCAGTATTTGTCGTTAATTTGATATTTTTTGTAGACCTATGAGTCAGAAAAGTAGTTCATCCTTTGACACTGGTGAAATGGCATGCACTGACATATGCCACATTACATTCAGTAGCCATAGAATATGTGAGGTTGAGCTGTGTTTATGCTAATGTGGAATGATAGCTCCTAGATTAGAAACATAATAATGTAGATATCTCAAAGTATCTTTAGGAAACATTTTGAGAAGGTTCAAATACAATTCAGAACACTTTTTGCACACCTGTGTATTAATAAATATGTGTATATTACAGAAGAATTATATAGTATTGCGTAAAACATGGAAAGGCTTTATGACATTGTTCTATTTAGCATCAAAGTAATAATGTAAAGACAATGATGACAATTTGTAATTTTTATTAATTGAGAGTGACACCTTATTTTTAGATTAATAATCAGGTCCCAGGGTGATGAGTACTAAGAATAGTGATCTCCATGCCCTCAGTGATTTCAGGGAACTAAACATGAAAACAGTTATATCTTCCCATTTTGAAGTTACACTTATAAAATGAAATGCGAAATTTAAAAGTATATGTCCAACTTTCTAAATATATTTCATCCTGCCCTCTGGGCTGTCCAGAGCCTAGCCTAGGGGTGACTTATATGTGTTAAAAAGGAAGCTTTGGGCTTAGCAAAAGGTTTATTTTGCCAGGCCAAAATGACAGTTTTAAGCTGCACACAAAGGCCTTGCAATGACAGGCCTGAGACATGTTTAAAGGATTACTTAAGCGGGTGACATAATCAATGCTGCAGGCTCACTAGTAGCATTTGATTTACAGGCCCTGGGTACATGAGGTATCACTTTACTAGGAACTTATAAGTAAATGAAATATGTAAATTGGGGATAAGGAAATATTGCCATGTTAAGAGTTGAGAGCACAGGCTCTTTAGCACTGGTTAGCAGCAATAAAGTGCTCAGAGCCCTAAGGCTGGCAAAGACTAAGTCAGAAGAAAATGGATGAGGATGGCAAAATGTTTAGGGGTGACCCTGAAGAGAGGAACAGGTCCAACACACCAATCAGTGCTGCATCCTAACAAATGCTTACCGGCCACCAGCATTAAGAACCTGGGACTCTATTTCAACATATCACAATACTTCCGAGAGACTCCAAAACGTTATGATGCAGATCATTTTAGGGTCCAACAATAATGTACTACATATTAGGAACAATAGACTTAAACTTTACCTTCTGAAGACACTAAACCACCATACAATATTGCACAACATCTGTGTTCTGGCTCAGTATTGTGGTTTTTGAAACATTGTCCCATTTCCAGAAATCACTTTAAAGAAGCTAAACCAGAAGCAGGGATGTGAAAACATTTGCCATAGAATTATTCTGTTATACTTGTCGTCAGAAGATCTGATTATGTTTTAGAAATTGTTTTAGAAATGTAAGGGCTGCTGCAAAACTGGTTATTTTCAACTTTTTTGACAAGGCTGTTCCAGTTGTTTTTAATGATAATGTATAGACAGCCACACAGAACTGTATAAATGGATTAATTGGGGCACACTCGTGCTCTCTGAACACTTGGGTCCATATTTATGGGCAAAGTCGGAGCTCGATGCTGTGCCAAAATTGGCAAAGCTGTGCTATGTCATTTTCACAACTAATGGAGGTGCCATATTTAAGTGAATATGGCGCTCCCCTGTGTTGTTCCCTGCGCTGGCGCTAAATTTAGCTGCCCTCACCAATGCAGGCATCCATGCACCATCGTGCAAGAATGTCTGCTTTGAGGGGTGTGATTGTTTATGTGCGGAAGGTGTCCCTTCTGGCACATAAACAATCATTAATGGTGCTTTGGCACTTCTGTGTGTGCTGCAGAATGCAGTACACACAGAAGTGCCAAAGCGTCATTTTGAAATCATTGTTTATGTACAGGAAGGGACACCTTCCCACACATAAACAATAATTTCTGGTATTTTGTTCTTTCTATGCCTGCTGCAGGATGCAGCACGCATAGAAAAAGCAAAAAATGAGGAGGAATTAAAGTATTACTCCTAGTTGTGCCTTGCTGACGCCACCCCTGAGGGTGGTGTTAGATTCTGGGGCTGCCTCAGGTTTACAAAATCTTGTAAATCTGAGGCAGTGTCAAAATATGGGTGTTGCTGTGGCATGCCCACAACAACACCCATTGCACGCCCCTCTGACACAGATAACTGCATCGGAGGGGCCCATATTTACAAGGAGGTGTAACACCACAACAAGTGGCATTACACTTCCTTGTAAATATGGAGCAGAGGTTAGCACCACTAGAGCGTTACATCAAGTGACACTCCAGTGACGCTAGGGGCTCATAAATATGCCCCTTTCTGTATCACAGAACCTGCATAGGGAACATTTTAAAAAACTACGAGAGTAACAAAAAGGAGAATCCCAGAGACATTTTATTTTAGCAGCAGATAAGAAGGTCACACAGCCACAGGAACTCAATTATTTGCGGAGTCCAGCATAAACAATCACGTGATGTATTCTGGATCTTTCATTATTTTGAGCACGTTTGAATTGTCTCCTGCATTTTTAAAATAAATAGAAAAACACAAAACGGCTGATTCTTACACGTGTACCGATTTACACTTCCCAGTGCTTGTTAATCATTGATCCTTCGGCCCGTATTTATACTTTTTGACGCTAAACTGCGCTAACGCAGTTTAGCGTCAACATTTTTTGCGCCGGCTAACGCCATTCTGAAGCACCATGCGGGCGCCGTATTTATTGAATGGCGTTAGCCAGCGCAAGCAGACCGGCGCTGCCTGGTGTGCGTGGAAAAAAAACACGTACACCAGGCAGCGCCGGCGTAGGGAAAAATGGCGTTAGGGCGTCTTAAAAATGGTGCAAGTCAGGTTGACGCAAAAAATCGCCTCCACCCGATTTGCGCCATTTTTAACGACACCTTTTACATGACTCCTGTCTTAGTAAAGACAGGAGTCATGCCCCCTTGCCCAATGGCCATGCCCAGGGGACTTATGTCCCCTGGGCATGGTCATTGGGCATTGAGGCATGTAGGGGGGCACAAATCAGGCCCCCCTATGCCAAAAAAAAAATATATAAAAAAAAATATATATACTTACCTGGACTTACCTGAATGTCCCTGGGGTGGGTCCCTCCATCCTTGGGTGTCCTCCTGGGGTGGGCAAGGGTGGCAGGGGGGGTCCCTGGGGGCATGGGAGGGCAGCTGTGGGCTCATTTTGAGCCCACAGGTCCCTTAACGCCTGCCCTGACCCAGGCGTTAAAAAGAGGCGCAAATGCGGGTTTTTTTGCCCCGCCCACTCCCGGGCGTGATTTTTGCCCGGGAGTATAAATACGACGCATTTGCGGCGCAGTCATTTTTTTGGACAGGAACGCCTACCTTGCATCTCATTAACGCAAGGAAGGCGTTCACGCAAAAAAATGACGCTCTTTACTCATACTTTGGCGCTAGACGCATCTAACGCCAAAGTATAAATATGGCGTTAGTTTTGCGCCGAATTTGCGTCGAAAAAAACGACGCAAATTTGGCGCAAACGGAGTATAAATATGCCCCGACGTTTCTAATTTTGTAGCTCTGACTGGATACATCTTTGACTTCCAAAGCCCACAAATATTTAACAAAAGAGTATGAAAAAGCAGTTTAATGGCATGAGGCTCCTCTCGTATTTTTTACATTCCTCTTTACAGTAGCATAGTATTTGGAAAATGTATTGTTTTGTATAGACACACATTGGAAAATGTGCAGTTTTTAATTACAGCATTGGAGCTGATAACCCTTTGGTCAGTCCTCCTGTACAATTAAATTGTTTGATGTTCATTTACATTTTTGAACAGCTCAGAGAACAGCGTGCACATAATAGGACATTTATTTTAAAATACTAAATTGATAATGGTGAGCCAACAAGGAACAAGCACACTTTGTAATATCTAGAGCACTGGTGATGGGAAAAGTGTAGCTTGTGATGTTCCTTGGTTTTCGAAGGGGAACCCTCTCACGTAAGGATGTTGATGTCATCATGTAATTGAGGGATTTACTTCACTATCAAAAGTGGTTTGTTGGCATGACTGTTCCATTTTACTTGTTAATCTGTAAAAAGCGAGAGTCATATCTAGTATTCACTTATGCAAGAGGACCGCTAGAATTTAAGCAGGGCATTGGTCCATTTGGCCGTTGTACTGTGTGTTGTGTGTCGTTTCTAGCCACAACTGAAAAATTGCAGTGGTTACACTTGAAGCAGGATTGGATTTACCTGTGTAGCTTGTGATGTGAGCTATGTACATTATCGTAGACTTTAGCTGTTTACCACTTAGTGTGCTGCCTACTGTAAGCAAACATAACTGGAATAAATGTATATGCATTATGAGTACTGACAAAGTGAACAACTTTTTAAGAAAAACTTTTGAGTTCCTCAGTAATTTCATTGAGAAATGGCCTAATTTTCTCCCGTCCTTTCACATGTATAGCACTTAGAGGCAGATTTATGAAAAGTGGCGCTGTACTGAGTGCAGTTCCACTCTTTTCAGCACCTCTTAGCGTCCACTAACGCCACCATGGGTGCGTCGTATTTAATATATGGTGCACAGTGGCAGTAGTTAGGGAACTAGTGTCGTAAATTTTGATGCTAGTTTGGCGGTTTTCAGGATTAGTTTAAAAAAATGTGACGCTAATCCTGCAAAACCCAACAAGGGTGTGCCTCCTTTCAGCAGCTGCTCTGAGCAGAAGTTAAAAGTGCTGAAACAAATTAGCAAATAAATCTCTTAGTGCCTCTTTTTCGGCTCCTTAGAAGTGCAGGGCACTGCTCTGTCAACCCAGGGGTAGATGCAAAACATGCCCATCTATTTTGTTTTCTCTTTGTACCTCACGTTCTCCCCATTTCTCTTCCGTTCCTTGTTCATTTCACCTCTTCCCTTGTTTGCTTTTCTGTCTCAACTGTTGCCTCTTGTGCTTTCTCCCTTCTTTTTCCCCCTTCTCTTCTCATTCTTCCATTTATTTATACCCCTGCTCGCTACCTTTCTTTGTGTGTCTCTCGATATTCTACCACTTCTTCCTTTACCTCATCCTCTTCTTTCCTTTACTCTCATTATCTCTATCAGTCTTGATTTGTCTTTCTCTTTCTCCTGCGCTTTGTCCTTTCCTCGATTATATGTGGCACTACAACAGAGTTGCATGCCTATGTAAGTGCATTTCTAAGTGCAGAGTAATGTATGTGTTGTGTAACTAAGAGAACAACGTCTGTGACCATAGTGTGAGTGATGTGCCTATGTGAGTATACTAAGTAGTATATGCCTGTGCGGTGCATGGTGAGCAGTGTCCATATGCGAGTGTAGGGTAAGCAGTGCCTATGTAAGTGTGTGGCCAGACACCCTTGAAGTGTGCCTGGTTGCCTGGCATGACACAGAACTATGGTTTCCTTGTTGAGACTGTACTTTTGCAACTCCCACCATCAGGAGAAAAGAAATAGTAGACAGTCCCACGAACGTAAGAAGCCCTTAATCACCTCAGAAATGAATGTTCAAACTGAACACATAAATCATACCTGCAGATGATAAATAAGGATTTTTTTCAAATCTGTGCTACAAAAGAAAATGCTGTATTTGTTCCCTGATGAAGTCCCATGTTGCTGAAAAACGTGTTGGCTGGGCTGATATCTTTGTTGGAAATGTGTGAAGAAAAGATGGAACAATATAGGACTGAAATATTTGTGTCTGGAATGATGATTTTTCAACTTCAGATGGACTGAATATGGACTGTGTTTGTATAACCACCCCCTAAAGTGTAAGTTATAAATTATTATGTGAATCATTGATACTTGAAGTATTATTTAAAGGATTGTGCTCCCTCTGATTTATATAGTGAATGTGGTTACCATAAAGTTTTTTTTTACAGCAGTAGAGCCCATGGGAGTTAATGTAAGCACTACTTGGAAGTGGGTAAGTATAATTCAAGTATTTATTAGAGAGAGCAAACTGCCTGCGACTGCTCTTCACTCCACTCCCAACAGCTCTCTCCATTTCGTTCCCAAACGTGGTGTCCAGTCACTATGGAAATAGTAACCTAGACACCACATCTCCCCTCTTTGATAATATTAACATTTCTATGCAAAAAAAATCTTTCACACAAAGAAGTTATTCATAATATAAATAACTTATTCCTTAACCTATAGTTAAAACATTGTATGGAAACGTAGTTGTAACACTGTACAAACGCAACCCCACAAATTCTTTTCACATGACAACGTTTTTGAATTTCTTTGGTAAAATACCTTCTCTTCCCCTTCCAGTTGTTTCACAAGAATGAGTACCAAATACCTTAGCAGACTGTAGTAAATTACCAGAGGTATCCACCTGAACACCCGGAGCCGTGCCCCTGGACTCAGATGTGCAACTATTTTGTGTGCTTTTGTTCATAATATCTTCCTTCAGCCATTCCATGTTATCACCATGTAACTGTCTCTCCCCCTGTGCCTGGCAGCATCCTTCCCATTTCCCTGCGGCCCTCTTCAGCACCCTTCCTCAGGTCCCCACCGAGCCCTGCCTCCTTAGATTTACCTCCTACTTACGAATGTGGTAAATGTGAGCAAACTTGAACATTCTTCCCAGACTCAATGAGTTATTCTACATCCCATGGCGTTTAAGTGAGAACAAACAAATTTAGCTGTAGCGATACTAAATCCCAACCACTCAATAAATCCACATGTAAATCCACCCTACTTGTATTCGGGGACATCTTTGTGAAGTAAACAGTGGCAGGAACAAGATGTGCAAGATAGTAATACCCAAATTATTAACCTATAAACGTAAGCATCATTAGACCCATATTATAGGCACTTGGACATGATTCAGTAATGACTATTAAAACCACAGTAAGATGCGATTTGCTCTTTCTCTGCAAGGACTAAAGGGGAGGCAAAAAGCATAATTTCCTAATGTAAGTTTAGTATTTTTGTGTCTCCTGGAGGCAGGTTAATGTACTGAAAAGAGGAAGATACACATTTTCTAATTAATTCAATTAGTATTTTGTTAAAAATAAACCTGACATCCAAGGCGGTAAACACATATCCTTTTGTTTCTATTTTTTCTCTCTCATTAGGCAGCCCTGAATTGATATATCGTTCTTCCCGCTGGGCAGTGGGACATTTAGCTTGGAAGACAGATATAATCATTCTTGCCTATCAAACAGCAAACAAATGAAAAAAATATATATTTTTTGCATACGTGAAAGGATTTAATTGTCTAACTGCACCAGCATCGTTGGGCCATTTTTCTGCAATTCAGAGGTTAATATCACTAATCAAAACTGCTACAGCGAAAGCAACTGATCCCTAAGGCGTTTTGTATGATGTATCACAATTGTTGATCATTACCAGGCTAGCGGTTGCTGGAACTTTATATTGCACTAACCCCAAAACAAACGAGAGGTTAAAAAGGTAGGAAACAGTCAGACATAAAAGAGAATATTTCCGTTGAGTCCGACCACAAAAAATCGTGGCTGGTGCTATCTTATTGTAAGACACTGCTTTTTGCAAGCACCTTTTACCAACGTATTTTGAAAGTAAGTTTCTGATGGTGTTAATGTGTGACAAGAATGCTTGTACATATTTGTTGTGATGGTGGTATGTTTTGTTATTTCTTTGTGTACCAAAGGCTTTGTTATATATTACTGCAAAATGATATTGTCTTGTACAACGGTTCCTGTCATGCATTCTGTTTTGACTGTTTTGTTGATATGTGTCCTGTTATATTCCCATTATGTTGTTAGGGTACTTTGCGCTGTTATTCAAAAATGTCCTGTTGTATACTTTAGATATGTCAAATACTGCTACTTTTCCAGCCAAAAGCAGTGCTTCCTTGAAAGTTCCTAAGTCAACAACTATTTATAACAGTGTGGGGGTAAAATAGAGTTGATTCGCCTCAGCTCTCAATACATGAAGGGGCAGATTTATCAAAGGGTTGCACTACTTTAGCACCACGCAGTGGGATGTAAAATTGACACAATCTTTAGAACTAAATTGACCAAGCCACCCAAGGCCATCTTGCATGGCCCTGAGTTGTTTGATAAATCCAGAGTAATGCAATGGAGCGTAAATTGCTGTGTTACTTTACTCTGCCCCAGGGAAGCATTCCACGGGTTGTGCATTGATGTTCCCTCGCAAAACCCATGGATTTTGAGGCATTCACAGATTTATCTTAAGTAGTAGACCTGGGAATGCACCAAATCTGTTATACCTCCCCAGGTGAGGTGTAACAAAGAAAAAAATGTATTTTTCCTCATTGTTTCCTCCTTCTATGTGTGCTGCATTCTGCAGAATAAGGAAAATGCCTCAAGGGATTGTTTTTGTGCAGGAAGGTGTCCCTTTCCACACAAAAACAATCCTGCTTACAACACAAGCACCCTTCCACAACAGTGCAAAGGTGCCTCTGCTGGCAAAAGGCAGCAAACTGAGTGCCAGCAATGTTCATCATCACTTTTTGATAAATGTGCCCTAAACTGTGGCAGAGACTGTGGGGCTTCTTTATTAAAAGTAGTATAACACAGAGCAGCAACCAAGGTTGCAGTGCTGCATTGCCATAGGAGATAGAGCATCTCATAACTATCTCTACCAAGATATGGCACTGCTGCTGTCTTGCCCAATGCCAACACAAATACTGATGTCCTGGCACCAACCATACACCTTTCCACAATAGTGCAAATGTGTCTGTATGAGATGTCTAGCATAGGTTTTGTACTGGAGGGTATACTTCCTGTTCCAAATACTATGCTTAGACCACATTTTAAATTTTCACTCATTGAATGTACACTGTAAAGTGAAGCATTCATGCAATGTGAGAAAGGTTAGGAGAAATAAAAACATTTCTCCTTGTTACTGCCTGCCTCAAGCAGGTGTTATTTTGGGCACAAAGCCCTGTCTACCAATTTTATTAGATAGAGCTTTACATCAAAAACCATTGGTGGGAGCTTGCAAATGTGCAAATACAATACATTGGCTGTCCACTTGAAACAAAGTAGCGCAAAACATCACAAAGTACATTTTGTGTTACTTATAGGGCTAACTTCCTGCATTAAAACAAAAATAATTAGTCAAAAATGTGTGCTGGTTTGCTTCACTTGCTGGGACTTTGCACATGTGCAAAATATTGATAAATACCCTTATATGTCCTAACTTAGTACTCATCTTATGTGATACAGCCCTGTATCCTAAAATAGCACTTGAAGTGCTCACTTCATTTGATGCAACCGCTTCTCTTAAAGTGAAGACCTCCACTGAATGAAGAACATATAAAAGAGGGTATGCCTGCCTATAAAAAGAAAAAGTAATTAACCTATTGGGCCCTTGCCAAAAAAAGAAAAATGTCTACAATATCATTGTTTGCACTTTTTGCCCCCTTCCTCCTATTTTTCTGACCTCTCACTGTTGGCTCTGGGACTCTGAGCACTTTCACCCCTGCTGATCAGTGCTAAATTGCAGGTGCTCTCCCTTCTAAAGTTGGTATGATTGGTTTATACCTAATTGGCATATTTAATTTACCTTTAAGTCCCTTGTACAATGGTATCTCTATACCCAGGGCCTGAAAAATAAATGCTACTGGTGGGCCTGCAGCGCTGGTTGCACCACCCACTGAAGTAGCCATTCAAACCTGTCTCAGGTCTGCTAGTCCAGGGCCTGCATGCACAGTTTTCTGCCACATGGGCCTGACATCTGAATTTACTTTCCAGGCCCAGAACTCCCCTTGTAAGTCACCCCTAAGGTAGGCCCTAGCTATCACTACGGGCAGGGTGCTATGTATGTAGAAGGCAGGATATCTGCCTGGTAGCGTGGCCTGTCCTGGTAGTGACAAACAGCTGATTTGGTTTCTCACTGCTGTGAGTGCTGCCTTCTCATAGGATTGCATTGGGAATGCCCTGCATTATGTCTAGGGGGTATTGTCTGATTTATGATAGGTAGCGTAGGCATGCTTGGTATGGTTGTAATGGTAGTGAGAAATGCTGCTTACTGGGGTAAGTGGATTTTTTTATTACCATTACAGAAATGCCAGTTCTAGAAATTGAGCATTTCTCTGTGCTTATGACTCTGGTGTTTTGCAGCTTGACTCCAATACACGTCTGGACAGAGTGACAGTTGGCCTTTGTGCATACTTTTCAGACAGCCTGTACACAGGGAGGGTGGAGGTGTCACAGAGGTGCATCTGCATTTTGAATAGTCTTCGTGGGCTGAGAGAAGGGGGAGGCGGGGCACACATGCATCTGTAAACCCTGGCCTCACACAAAAGGGTCATTTACCCCCACTGATGTTTGGAGCCTGTCCTGGAGGAGAGAGAGGGCACTTCCAGAACCAGTTGTAACTGGTTAGAACCTCCTCTGCCCTTCTTTGTTAACCCTCTGCAAAACTGAGTATAAGTACAGGGGATTTTTCCCCACAGTTTGGAGACACTCTGAACTTACCTGTAACTGGGCACAGAATGTTGCTTGAGGGACTCACCAGGAACCACCTTGGACTGCTGCTGTTTTGCTGACCTGTGATCTGCTTAGTCACCTAGAGGAACTGCCACTGACTACAACCCCTTTGTGCTGGCCTCCTGTGGGGCCCTGCTGCCCTGTGCTCCACCTGCTGTGTCCCCTAGGGGCAGGGTGCTGTGGCCCCTGACCCCTGCAACTGCCTGCATAGCACCTCGTGAGTGCTTCCTCTGGGGAAATCTAGTGCTTGGAAAGCTCTTTATTTGCTGGCCTTGGTGCTCCGAAATCACCGCCGTGACCCAGGCTCTTTAAAATTGCCCCCCAGTGCTCGTAAGTGCGTTGCTGTAAAGGGATTCACCGTTGCGACACTGCCTCTCTGAAAATCCGAGTGCGTTGAAGACGTGCTGAATCTTGTGCCCCCGGGGCATGAAGGAGTGACGGCTGGTAAGCTCCTCGGACTGCCCCTGGGGTGAAGCACGCAGAGAGGTGCACCCGGGGCACATGCAAGCACCCACTCTGGTGGCTGCTACGGCCCGGTTGGGCTTCTCTCTTTGTGAGAAAGGTCAGGCGGGGAAGAAAGCCTCATCGGAGGCTCCCTGCCCCACCAGTGCCCCTGATTTGTGTTGTGGAGGCGGGCGACGGAGGAAGCCTCACCGGAACCCCCAATGCTAGTTGGAGATCGCAGGTGGGCCAGCACAAGGTCTCCTCTTTTGGCACCATATTGTTTGTTCGAATTGCCCCTCCTTTTGGAGGGCAAGTTGTGGTCCTGGGGGGGCCGAGATGGCGGGCCTCAGAAGGGTCCCCAATACAAAAATCAGAGGGGTTATGTGCCGTCCCCCAACATCACCACGAGGCCCCCGTTGTATGCAGAGGAGAGCCGGGAGTCCCCTTGTGTGCTTCGTGGCATTAGAGGTGCCTTTTCATTAAATACAGGTACTTTTTAATGGACATATGCTTTGCCCCTGTTCCTTTTATAGGCATGCTTGGACTGATATGTTAACCTGTCTCTTTTGATGATGTGCCATATATGTGCTGATGTTTCTTTTATGGGCATTCTATGCTAATATGTTTTGATGACTTGCCATATGCTTTCTAATGTTCCTGGTATGGGCATTTATGATATTTCTATGACAAGTGAATTTCTTTAGTATTATTTATCCTGCCTACTGCTTATGTTGCACACTAATAGGTAACCTGTGTGTTACGTGTGCCTACTGCTGGCTTCTGCAGAGTTACTGTTGTGTAACCTTCTGACAACTGCTTGGGTAGCTGGATATCACTGACATATTGTGTTTGGTCTAATTATGTTGTGTACAATACAGTTTACTTTTACATAACTTAGTGTTGTGTTTCCTTTGTGTTGTGGATAATATGTCACATGTGTTGTGTGTGTTGAGCAAACACTTTACACAGTTCCTCTGGAATAGGCCTGACAGCCCGTGCCAAGCTACCAAGGGGGTGAGCAGGGGTTATCTTGGACGTGTAACTCCCTTGTCCTGATTAGAGTGGGTGAGCTCTGCCTGGCTTAGGTGCATACCCTAGCTAACGAGAAACCCCATTTCTAACACCTGCCCATGAAAAGAAAAAAGTAATTGCTCTATTGGGCCCTTACCAAAATAAGAAAAATCTCTACAACATCAACGTTTGCACCAGAGTGTTGCCCTTTGCCAAAGAAGAGGCTCAGTTTGATTCTAGGTCACTTGTTCTGTTCTTTCACATGCAATTCAGTGCACGTTTCCGAAAAACAACAGATTCAAATTAGCTGTTTGCTTAAAAAAAAAAATGTGGGTTCATTCAAAATGCATTTTTTTAATATTGCAGGGCTCTTAGATAATATGATATAAGAACAAATGATGAAATGAAAAAAAACAATTCTGTCAAAATATTCACCCAGTCTTTCGTCTTGTTCAGTTTTTGCATTAATCTATTATTCATGAGTAGTGGTTCACACTTGTTGGAAATTGGGTCTCTGGTTGGCAGAGGTATACACCCTTGTCCAAGTAGGGATCACAATCCTAGTCAGGGTAATTCACAACACAACCCAAATGATCCTGTGCTCACCCTCTGGTAGCTTGGCACAGAGCAGGAAGGCTTAACTGAATTAAATAAGGTCAAAATGATGAAAATCCAATGTACACAAGCAGTTCTGAATTTGTAAAGATTAAATCCCACTAAAGCGCTTAGAAACTCAATAGCTCCAACTGGAGCTATCACGGCATCGTTGATGGAGTCATTCACAATAATCTGATGCCATAGGCGCCAGTCACGGAGTTGCACAGACTCCCAGGCACTGTACCTTTGAAAACAAAGAAACAAAAACATTGCACTGAGTCGTGGAAGTGAAGTGTTGCTAGAGCCAGGATGGCTTCAGTCACTCATGACGTCCAGGGAGGTGAGGCGTCGGTTCCATACTGTGCTGCAGGGGAGGCGAGACATCGGTTCCTTCCGGTTTCAGGAGGAGCTGGTGCAGCTTTGGTGGTTAGGCGTCAGTTCCTTGCAACCCGGTGGGGGTTGCTGAATCTAGTCTGTCAACATGTGATGAGTCAACTGTTGGCAGTGTTGCACTCACATGTCAGCGGCATCGCGGCAACATCGGACTTGCAATACAGGTCGTGCTCAGTGCGTGCAGAGAAGTCCACGGGGTGGGACCAGCTGCGGTGTCGGTGTTGGCATCACTGAAATAGTTCCTGGCATCGCTGAAGTCGGAAAAATAGGTAAAAGCTAGCTGGTGAAGCCTGTGTTGGCCCTGAGACTTCAGAATAGAAGGCAAGTTCAATCCAAGCCCTTGGAGAGCACTTTTGGGGAAGGCAGAGTCCTTCCAGCAAAGTCAGAGGCCAGCAGGCAGCAGGGCAACAGCAGGCCAGCAGTCCTTCTCAGCAAAACAGTCTAGATGTGTCCTTTGGGCAGCCAAGCGGTTCATCTGACAGACTTCAGGTATAGATTCAGAAGTGTCTAATTTGGTGGGGCCAGAGACCCCAAAATGCCTTTAAAGTGGGGGAACTTCAAAGAGTGGTTTTGAAGTGCACACATTACCCTTTCAGCCCAGTCCAATTTGCCAGGATCCTTGTGTGGGTTTATCAGTCCTTTTGTGAGGGCAGGCCACTGGCATTTGAAATGTAAAAGGGAGCCCTTCCACCCTTCCTGCCCAGGTAGACCCATTCAGTATGCAGATGAATGCAGGTATGACTGAGTGTCCTGTATTTATGGCTGTCTGGGTGGAATGCACAAGGGGAGCTGTCAACCAGCACTGGCCAGACGTGGATTGGAGACAGGCTGTTAAGCACAGATGGCAGTAAGTACAGAGAAATGCCCACTTTCTAAAAGTGACATTTCTAAAATGGTAATTTAAATCCAACTTCCCCAGTAAGCATGTTTTTCTATTACCATTCTGGCCATACTAACCATGACAGGGCCACTCCTTCCAGATCGGAATCTACCACACAAAAATATATGAGGGTAGTTCTAATGTTAGTCTATGAGATGAGCCGGCCTCACAGTACTGGAAAATGAATTTATGAGTTCTTCTCTACTAGGACATTGTTGGAAATGGCCTTTCTGCAAGGTCACCCCATTTTGCCCTCCTCCTTCTCTTTTTATGACCTCATTTTTGCTGGTTTTAGGACTCTCCGCACTTTCCCACTGCTAATCAGTGCTAAAGTGCATATGCTCTCTCCTTAAAACATGGTGACATTGGCTCATACCCAATTGGCCTATTTCATTTACTTGTAAGTCCCTAGTCAAGGGCACTGCATGTGCCCAGGGCCTGTAAATTAAATGTTACTAGAGGGCTGCAGCACTGGTTGTGCCACCCACATACATTGCCCCCTAACCATGTCTCAGGCATGCCATTGCAGGGCCTGTGTGTGCAGTTTCACTGTTACTTCGACTTGACATTTAAAAGTTTTTGCCATGCCTTAAACTTCCCTTTTTCTACATATAAGTCACCCCTAAGGTAGTCCCTAGGTAGCCCATAGGGCAGGGTGCTATGCAGGTGAAAGGCAGGACATGAACATGTGTGTTCTTTATGTCCTGGTAGTGTAAAACTCCTAAATTTGTTTTACACTGCTGTGAGGCCTGCTCCTTTCATAGGATAGCATTAGGTCTACCTTCATATACTGTTTGAGTGGTGGATCCTAACCTGAAAGGAGTAGCCAGGTCATATTTAGAATGGTCAGAATGGTGATACAAAATCCTGCTTAATGGTGATGTTGGATTTTATATTACTGTTGTATAAATGCTACTTTTAGAAATTGGGGATTTCTCTACACCCAAATGCTTCTGTGCCTTACAATCCATGTCTGGCTTGGTTATTTGACAGCTCCCTTGTGCATTCACTCAGATAACCCCAAACACAGGATGCTCAGTCACACTTGCACACATCTGCATATTGAATGGGTCTTCCTGGGCTGGGAGGGTGGAGGGCCTGACACTTAAATTTTAAAGGACAGTAGCCTGCCCTCACACAATGGACTGCCACGCCTCCTACTGGGACCCTGGCCGACAGGATGTAACTGAAAAGGGACCTTGTGCACTTCTGAGCCACTCTTTGAAGTCTCCCCCACTTCAAAGGCACATTCGGGTATTTAAGCAGGGTCTCTGACCCTATCAACTCAGACACTTCTAATTCACAAGACACTTCTGAAGTCAGACACTTCTGGACAAGATACCACTGGAGAAGAAGCCCTGAACCAGAACCTGCAATCTGTCAAGAGAAACTGCCTGGCTGCCCAAAGGACTCACCTGACTGCTTATCTGCGAAGGACTGCTGCCCTGCTGCCTTGCTGTCCTCTTGCTCTGCTGAGAAGTGCTCTCCAAGGGCTTGGATAAAGATTGCCTCCTGTTCCCTGAAGTCTCAGGACCAAAAAGACTTCACTCCTGCAAAAGAACTCCTTGTGCGGCGAAAATCGATGCACAGCCTCCAATAAACAATGCACAGCCTGCACTGCAGTGAGAAAATCACTGCATGCCGAACCGGATTAGCGCAGCCCGACTTCCCGAAGAGGAGAATGACACAGAGCCAGCATTGCAACGGGAAATTCTATGCACTGGATCGATGCAAAGCTGAGCCAGAACGACGCAGCCCGACGTCCGTACGGTAGAAAATTCCACACATCTCCCACCTGATCGACGCAGCCCCTGTGACTTCGTTCTGTACGCCCCGGTTTTTAACGCATCATCCCCGTAGCGTCTGAAAACCCTTCAACCCGAAGAGGATCCCAGTCTACGCGCCGGAAATCAACGCAAAGCCTGCCCTGCATGAAAACTCAACAACGCATCGTCTGTGTGCGCTGGAAAAATCAATGCACACTTCCCCGTTTTCCATGCAACTCCTCCTCTGCGGTCCATTGCGGAGAATTTGAACGCAACACAGATACTTTGTGCTTGCAAGAGACCCTTGTTGCTTTATAAAGACTAAAGACACTATGGGGGTCATTCTGACCCTGGCGGTCAGTGTTAAAGCGGCGGCCAACCCGCCAACAGGCTGGCGGTCCAAAAAATGGAATTCTGACCCTGGCGGGAACCGCCAACACAGGCCGCCGCTTTAACACTCCGACCGCCACGGCGGGACAGACAAACAGCTCGGCGGTCACCGCCAACAGCCAGACGGCAGACAATGTACCGCCCACCCTATCACAACTCACTAATCCGCCATCTTTTCCGGGGCGGGAGCCCCACCGATAAAAACACGGCGGAAACAGACTACGAACGGGAAAAAGCTCACCTATACACACTCCACGAGGAAGGAGGACAGCATGGAGCCCGAATTACACATCCTACCGGCTATTGTCTACCTGCTCATCTACCACGAGTACGAACGCCGGCGCAGACGTCAACGGTGAGTACTGCACCTACGACTCAGGGTGGGGGGAGGAGGAAAGCTTATGGGCACACACATATGCGACCCCCCCCCAACTATCTACACACCAATGCAGAGCACCAAGTCACAGTGACACCACCCAAACCCCCCGGAATAATGCAAAGACATAATTAAAGTGAGAAACAACATTTATGTATATACGAGGTTCTTTGACGTCATGGTAAAATAGAAATATGAATAGTAAAAAATCAAGTAAGAAAATTACGAAACCGATAAACATAGGCAATAAGTCCTGCACAGTCACCTAAATTTCCACTGTCCGTGGGCCAAAGTGTATCAACACATGGGCAAAGCCCACACAGGAGACCTGAGTCCGTTGGAGAGAACACTGCTGGGGCATCAGATGACAAAACTACAGGCACCTCAGGGGGAAGGGAAGGGGGGGCACCTCAGCCACATGAGTCCACGACGCCAGATCCACGAAGGGTCCACCATGCCCACTGTGCCATCCTGGGGAGTGCAAAGCCACAGTCTCACAAGTCTTTACAGTGGGAGGGTTGCCCACCGTGCCATCCTGGGGAGTGCAAAGCCACAGTCTCACAAGTCTCTACAGTGGGTGGATTGCCCACTGTTACATCCTGGGGAGTGCAAAGCCACAGTCCATCAGGTGGATTACAGAGACCACTGGTCATGGAGGAGGCATGGTGGGCAGAGTGCGTCGTGAAGAACTGCCCGACACAGAACCGGGACTGCCAATGGGCCAGCGGTGCTTGACAGGAAGGGCCCAGCGGAGCGGTGCTTGAGACGGCGGGGCCCAGCGGAGCGGTGCTTGACAGGAGGGGCCCAGCGGAGCGGTGCTTGAGATGAAGGGCCCAGCGGAGCGGTGCCTGACAGGAAGGGCCCTCTTCAGCGGTGTCTTTCTGCACGACGGGGCCCTCTTCAGCGGTGCCTTTCTGCACGGCGGGGCCCTCTTCAGCGGTGTCTTTCTGCACGGCGGGGCCCTCTTCAGCGGTGTCTTTCTGCACGGCGGGCCCTCTTCAGCGGTGTCTTTCTGCACGGCGGGGCCCTCTTCAGCGGTGCCTTTCTGCACGGCGGGGCCCTCTTCAGCAGTGCCTTTCTGCACGGCGGGGCCCTCTTCAGCGGTGTCTTTCTGCACGGCGGGGCCCTCTTCAGCGGTGCCTTTCTGCACGGCGGGGCCCTCTTCAGCTGTGCTTGTCCAGTCATCCAAGGGAGCCAGACCTGGCCAGGACTCCCTGCTTAGTCGTCCTCCGACCGTGCAGTTGCTGGACCCTTCTGTGACGGAGTCCTGGGCCCGTGGGTGTCCTCCCTCACACCCGGGATGGGGCTTGTGGGGCCCTCCTGGTCCGCACCCCTGCTGGCTGACTTCTCCGCCCTGCTGCCCTTGCCCTCCTTCGATGAGGCTCTCTGGCCCTTGGCTCCCCTGGATGTTGTGGCAGGTGAGGGCCCAGGACTTTGCTCGTTGGGGGCAGCCGTGTCAGTCTTCTCACGGTGGCCCCTGATTTTACGGGTCCTCTTCCCAGGGGGGGGGCTGGCTGTTCCCTTGCTGCTGGCCGATGTATCTGTGCTGGGAAAGGGTGGACTCCAAAACCCCTGTACAATGTTGACAGTTGAAGCAGGGCTGGTGGTGGCTGAGGTGCTCTTGGGACTCCTAGCAGATGGAGGGGGTGGGTCAGGTGGGGCAAAGAGGTTAAGTTTGGAGAGGTAAAGTTTTTTAGGACCAATGTAAAGGGTAGGTGTAGTGGGTATGGGAGTGGAGGAAGAGGATGTGGTTGTAGGAGAGTCAGGTGTGCTGTCTTTGGGTGCAGGTGCTTGTGACGTAGGCTGTCGTGAGGTCGTTGGCTGTTAGGTGGGTGGCTGCCTGCGCTTGTGTGTCTTGGAAGAGGGGGTGACAGACACAGTGGGAGAAGACACAGGGGACGTGTAAATGGCAGTAGGGGTGGAGACTGCACGTGTGCGGACTGTACTGGAGGGTGTGCTGGTGATGGAAGTACTGGCTGATGGTGGTGTGCATGCAGGTGTGAGTGGAGACGTCACAGGGAGGGAGGAGGGAGACGAGGAGGAGGGGGACACAGGGGTGGTAGTGACTGTTGGCATGTCTGCAGCTGGGTGCTGCTTGGGTGAATGCTTGTGTGATCTGTGGTGCTTATGTCTGGATGAGCTGCCCTTGGGTGTTGAGGTGTGTGCAGGCTGGTCTGATGGTGTGGATGGGATAGGCTGAGGAACAGGAGACAGAGACAGGGTGGAGGCAGTTAGAAGAGGGAGGCTGGAAACAGGGACAATGGCTGCCGTCAGTGCTGAGGCCAGATCATTGAACGATCGTTGATGGGCAGCCTGACCCGAATGAATGCCCTCCAGGTATGCATTGCTCCGATGCACCTCCCTCTCTACCCCCTGGATGGCATTCAAAAGGGTAGACTGCCCAACAATGATGGTCTGTAGGAGGTCAATGACCTCCGCACTGAGGGCAGCAGGGGTAACAGGGGCAGGGCCTGAGGTGCCTGGGGCGAAGGAGATGCCCGCCTTCTTGGGCGAGCGGGCACGGAGCGAAGGCTGAGGGGCTGCTGGGAGGGCGGAGCTGGTGCGCTGGGTGGCGGCAACATACGGGCCCCCCGCCTCTACAGGTACAGCCGCCACCCAGCGCACCAGCTCCGCCCTCCCGCTAGGGAGCTCCCTTCTGAGGACGTGTCGGTGTCGCTGGTGTCACCACGGGTCCCCGTAGTGGTGCTCCCCTCGCCCTCCGTATCACTGGTGACCTCGGTGTCTGTAGCATGGTCCACCGGGGCCTTGTGAGTTACAGCTCCCTCGTGCTCCGATGCCAATTCTCCTCCGCCTGATGATGCTAATGCACACATGCACAAGAAGACAAAGAAAAAGGGTGGGGGGAGAAATAAAAACAGGTTGAGTGCATGCATTGTCAACACCGTTGGCGGAGAGGACAGACACAGGAGCCTCATGCACTACGCCGCGCAATCGGGGTACACTACTCAGTACTTGTGACTAGGCCAACAGGTCTCTGGACAACATATGCGCACATGGGTGATGCTGGACCATGCCTTGCTGTACTTGGCACCCTACAGAGGTGGGGGGCGGGGGCACAGGGCCATGCCTAAAGGAGGGGACTACACTACAGAAAGCGCCCTGGCCTAATGTCACCCACAGCCCTCCTCCCCACCCAGGCACCTCCACAGCGTGTAAAGATAGCAGTATGTGCTGGTACTCACCCCCTTGTGTCTGCTGTGATGTCCTCACGCGCCCATCCAATTCGGGGTAGGCCACCGCCAGGATCCGGGACATCAGGGGGGTCAAGGTACGACTGGCACCCCTCCTACGTTGGGAGGCCATCCCCAGCAGTGACTCGGCGGTCTTCCTCGTCCTGCGGCGGATGTCCTCCCACCTCTTTCGGCAGTGGGTGCCCCGTCTTGTGTGGACCCCCAGGGCCCGGACTTCCTTGGCGATGGCACGCCAAATGTCGACTTTCTGATGGGCGCTGACCTATTTGACATGTACAGGGTGGGAAAGGAAATTTCAACATTTTTCTGCATGTTAGATGTGATTGCCCCCCCTCCCCAACCCTGCCATGTGGCACATGCTCTCATCTGTCGTGCCTTGCACTCCTCATTCGCTCCCCACCCCACCATCTTACATCCACCATTCACAACCCAGGCATAGGCCATTCAACGTGCACCCAGTGTACTTAACTGTTGGTCTGGAGGACCGTAGAGTAGCGCATACTGGGGTAGGACCCCATCCACAAGTTTCTCCAACTCTTCTGAAGTGAAGGCAGGGGCCCTTTCCCCAGTCGCAGCAGCCATTGTCTCTTCCAGACCGAGGTCACAGCAGCACTTGCAGTATAGGTCAGTATATGGCAAGTGGGTCTTTTCAGACAACAGTGGCCATGTCATCTGGGATGTCTCAGCCTATGTTTTCAAAGGTTTTGTCCAGAGTGTTGTCTGCCCTGATGAAATACATGCGGAGATACATTGTTTTCCCTGAGGAGGGTGATTTGGCCACTGTGAAGGGTGATTTCTATGCCCTTGGACATATCCCCAACATCATTGGTGCCATTGATGGGACCCATGTGGCTTTAGTACCCCCAAAAGACAATGAGCAGGTGTACAGAAATAGAAAAAGTTACCATTTGATGAATGTCCAGGCGGTCTGTTTGGCTGACCAGTACATCTCCCATCTAAATGCCAAGTTCCCTGGGTCAGTGCATGACGCGTATGTCATGCGAAATAGCAGCATCCCTTATGTGATGGAACAGCTACAGAGACACCGTGTGTGGCTAATAGGTGACTGGTTACCCCAACCTGCCTTGGCTATTGACCCCAGTGAGGAATCCCCGGACCAGGGCAGAGGAATGGTACAATGAGGCACATGGGCGAACTAGGAGGATTATAGAACGGACCCTCGGGGTCCTGAAGGCCAGGTTTAGGTGCCTGCATATGACAGGGGGATCCCTCATGTACTCACCAAAGAAGGTGTGTCATATCATCGTGGCCTGCTGTATGCTTCACAACCTGGCTTTGCGACGCCAGGTGCCTTTCCTGCAGGCGGATGGTCCAGATGGTGGTGTTGTAGCAGCTGTGGAGCCTGTGGAGAGTGAAGAGGAGGAAGACGACGGGGATGACACGGACAACAGGGACACAGTTATACAACAGTATTTTCAGTAGCACCCAGGTAAGAATCACCCACGCCATTTTACATTTACTTCTGGCCTCCTGCATCTCTACTTTCTGTGTTTCCCCCCAGTTCCTTTTCACAGATTTTTTACTTTCCCTTCCCTTTTCAGAGCTGTATGACCCACAGCGTGACTTCTGCTTTGTTTGCCCATGGACTAATGCTTATTGACACTGGTATGTTGTCATCACAATGTAAATGAACATTATTGCACCGTTATGTGTAATACATTTGTAAAGAATACAAGCAGACTCCTGACATTTGAAGTGCAATTGGTGATTTATTTTAAGTGCTGCGTATAGGTCCGTGATAGTAAAACGGTGATGGGTGGGGGTGGAGTAATGTCCATGGCAGAGTCCAGTTCTCAGTGGCACAGGTGCAATGTCCATATGCCTGTGGAAGGATGGAGCAGGGGCAGTTCAAGGTTGGACAGGGTGCCAATGTGGGACAGTGGGATGACATCAGGGGGTATCTTAGGCTGGCGGGGGTCTTGGCATCCTACTCTGTCTTCTTGTGTGATCTCAGGTTCCGCTTGCGGGGTGGTTGATCTTCAGCAGGAGGTGGGGTTCTGGTGGCCTGTCGTGGTGTGGGGGCCTCCTGTCCACTTGCGCCGGCGGAGGTGGTAGGCTGTTCGTCGTCCGGGCAGGTGACAGGGGCCCTTTGGGGTGCCACATGGTCCCGCAATGTGGTGACTATCTGGTTGAGAGCCAGGACGATGGTCCCCATTGCGGTACCGATGTGCCGGAGTTCGTCTCTGAACCCCATGTACCGTTCCTCCTACTGTGCCTGGATCTCCTGGAACCTGGCCAGTACCGTCGCCATCGTCTCCTGGGAGCGGTGGTATGCTCCCATGATGGTGGTGAGGGCCTCTTGGAGAGTGGGTTCCCTGGGCCGGTCAACCCCCTCTCGCACAGCAGCCCTCCCAGTTGCCCTGTTTCCCCGGGCCTCTGTCCCCTGGACGGTGTGCCCACTACCACTGCCCCCAGGTCCCTGTTGTTGTTGGGGTGGCGGGTCAGCCTGGGTGCCCTGTAGTGGCGGACACACCGCTGATTGACCTGTCCTGGAGACAGAAGCATGGGCCCGCTGGGTGGGAGCTGTGCTGGTATTCCCAGAGGGGGTTGGGTCTGCTGCGGCCTGTGTCTGTGTGTGGGGAACCGACTGTCCAGAGGTCCCCGATGGTCCGGGCTGGTCATCAGGTTCCAGGTCGACAGAGCTGCTGTCATCACTGTGGGCCTGTTCTGGGGGCGGGATGGACAAATCTGGACCCTCCTGGCCGGTGTGTTGGCGTTCGGGCCCTGCAGGGGTAAAAGAGTATGGTTATTGCTTCTGTGTGTGCCATGGCGTGCGATTTGTGGGTGCCCTTGTCCCCCAGTGCTGGCATTCCCTTGTGGGAGGAGTTGTGAGGGTGGTTTGGGGGGGAATGGGTTTGTGCAGTGGTCATGCTTGGGTGATGGGTGTCCATGGTTTGTGTTGGCATTCAGGGATTGGTGTTGTGTTGGGTGGGTTGTGCTGGTGAGACATTGGCAGGGAGGAAGTGTGCTGGGGGGTTGGGGGTGAGGGTGGGGGTGCGGGTTGGCATGCTGGTGGTTGGGGGGGGTGAAGTATTTGGGATTAGACTTACCAGAGTCCATTCCTCCGCCTCCTCCAGCGAGGCCCGCAGGATGCAGGATGTTCAAGACCTCTTGCTCCCATGATGTGAATTCGGGTGGAGTGGGTGGGGGTCCGCCGCCAGTCTTCTGCACAGCGATGTTGTGTCTTGACACCATCGACCGCACCTTCCCCGTAGGTCATTCCAGCGCTTTCGGATGTCTTCCCGGTTTCTGGGATGCTGTCCCACAGCGTTGACCCTTTCGACGATCCTTTGCCATAGCTCCGCCTTTCTGGCTATTGTGGTGTGCTGCACCTGTGTGCCGAATAGCTGGGGCTCTACCCTGATTATTTCCTCCACCATGACTCTGAGTTCTTGGTCCGAGAACCTGGGGTGTCTTTGGGGTGCCATGGGGTGGTGTGGGGTGGTGTTTGTGGTGATGAGTGTGGTGTGTGTGGTGGTGTGTGGTGTTTTGTGCGTGGATGTAGTGTGGGTGATGATGTTGTGTTCCTCTGTGTGTTGGGGTTTGCGATAGCTGTGCTCTCTCTCTCTCTCTCTCTCTCTTGCCTTCTCTCCGAATTTCTAGTAGTGGGGGTTTGTGGGTGATGTGTGTGTGTGTTTTATAGTTGATTTGATGTGTGGGTGTGGTGTGTGTATGTGTATCAGGTGTGTGTATTTCGAATTGTCCAATGTGGCTGTGTTTTGTAATGGTGTGTGTATTTTGACCGCGGCGCTGTGTACCGCCAATGGAATACCGCGGTTGAAAGACCGCCGCGTGGATTCGTGGGTCGTAATGGCATGGGCGTGTTCGTGTTGGCGTGACGGTGGAGGTTTGGTCATCTCCAGTTTATCGCTGACCGCTGATGAGGCGGCCTTCCGTGGATGTCGGGTTTTTGGCGGTTTGGAAGTTGTGGGTCAGAATGACCATGGCGGTTTACCGCGGCCACGGCAGTAGAATGGCGGACTTCTGACCGGCGGTAAGAGCCTTTTACCGCCGAGGTCAGAATGACCCCCTATATCATTTTTACAGTGATATTTCAACATATACTAATTGAATCTTGATCATTTTGAACTGCATTTATCCAGATACATGTTATATATTTTTCTAAACACTGTGTGGTGTATGTTTGTGGTGTTATACTGTGTCATTGCATGATTTATTGCACAAATACTTTACACATTGCCTTCTAAGTTAAGCCTGACTGCTCAGTGCCAAACTACCAGAGGGGGGTGGGCACAGGATAATTTGGATTGTGTGTGACTTACCCTGACTACAGAGAGGGTCCTTGCTTGGACAGGGGGTAACCTGACTGCCAATCAAAGACCCCATTTCAAACATACATGTAAAACACATAAGTACATGTCCAGCCTTTTACCTATAAAGAACTCTGCCCTTATGGGTTACCTAGGGCGTACCTTAGGGGTGTGGAAAAGGGGAGTTTCTGGCTTGGCAGGTAGTTTTAAATGCCAAGTGGAACTGGCAGTGAAACTGCATACACATGCCTTGCAATGGTAGGCCTGAGACATGGGTAAGGGGCAACTTACGTTGGTGGCCCAATCAGTGCTGCAGGCCCACTAGCAGTGTTTCATTTACAGGCCCTAGGCACATGTACTGCGCTTTATTAGGGACTTACAGGTAAATTAAATATTCCAATTGGGTAGGAACCAATGTTACCATGTTTACGGGAGAGAGCATATGCACTTTAGCACTGGACAGCAGTGGTAAAGTGAAAGTTGGGGGATGACCACCCTAAGGCTGTCAGGTCTAACACCACTGATATCATTCAGATATAATTTCTAACTTTACGCAATTAATGCCTGCCAAGTCAATGAAACAGACGACCAACCCACTCCTTATTTTGCAAGAATAGTCTTTTATCCAGAAACATTATTGAGCAATGATTTTTGAAACATGGAAGTAACAGCATAAGCGCAATGTGCCCCGACTGAAAGAAGAAAGCCCACAACCAAGAGTTACTAAAAAGACTGTAATATCAACTTCTGTGTGTTTAAAGAAGACAACATTTCACGGTAAATGGAAAATATACTGGTATGATGTAGTCTGTTTGTTATTCTATATTGTCGAGTTTCTACCGCCAACAAGATACTTGTGTCTCATCGGGACATGTCTTATGTAGGGACGTCTGCAGTGGTTAATAAATATATGGATTAGGAGGTGTGTAAGGTGGTCCATTAAGCTGGAAGAGGATTACATGGATTGTGCATACTAGCAATGACCAGTTTCCTGGATATAATATTATGGCCCTCATTACAACCCTGGCAATCGATGATAAGGTTTCAGTAATACTGCCAACAGGCTGGGAGTAAAAAAAATAGAAACTATGACCACGGCGGAAACCGCTCAGACGGACAGCCACTTTAACACACCAACCGCCATGGCGGTAGCAACAAGCACCACAGCGGTAACCGCCAACAGCCAGGCGGAAGACAATGTACTGACCACTGTATTATGACAGGCCTGTCTGCCACCTTTTCTGGGGCAGTACCAACTACATCAAAAGCACGGCAGAAACAGGACATAGAAGTCAAAGGACTCACCTCTGGAGACTCAGGGAACAACCATGACGCCATGGAGCCTGAGTTGCACATTTTCCCGATGCTCGTCTACCTTTTCCTGCATTATGAGCAGCAACACCGGCGAAGACGACCATGGTGAGTACTGCCGCCTAGCACTCAAGGGAGGGGGGAGGAAAAAGAGAGTGACACACACACGCAACATGCAACACCTCCACCCCCAATACCATACACACAAACAGATGCAGTAACATTACATATACATCCCATACCCCTCAAGAATAATGCAAGGACAAAATGATTGGAAGAAAGTGAGTGTAATACGATAAAATAACATGAATAAGTGCATCAAAATACAAGTGTATGTACACATTTACAAATGGAGGGACACTACCCAGTCCTCATTGTCTGTGGGACACAGGGCCACATCACATAGGCCAAGGCCCCACCTCACTCCTGCAACAACACAAGAGAACAGTGCAGGGGCATCAGGCCGAAAATAAACAGGCACCTCAGGGGGACTGGTAATGGGGGGGTACCTCAGCCGGAAGATGGTACAATGCCACAGGTCCTGGAGCGGTCTAAATGCTCTGTGCAGTGTCCTGGGGAGTGCAAGGCCACAGTCTCTCAAGTGAGTGGTTTTCCCACTGCTTGGTCCTGTCATGTAAGACCACAGTCTCTCAAGTGGGTGGTTTGCCCACTGCTTGGTCCTGGGGAGTTCAAGGCCACGGTCTCTCTAGTGGATGGCTTCTTCAACTGGTTCTGGAGGGGGCATTGTGCCCAGTGTGCTTCATCCTGGGAAGGATGCTGTGAGTGGTGGCTTCTTCCACTGGTTCTGGAGGGTGCCTTGTGCCCAGTGTGGTTCATCCTGGGAAAGATGCGGTGAGTGGATGGCTTCTTCCACTGGTTCGGGAGCGGGCCTTGTGCCCAGTGTGCTTCATCCTAGGAAGGATGCGGTGAGCGGATGGCTTCTTCCACTGGTTCTGAAGGGGGCCTTGTGCCCAGTGTGCTTCATCCTTGGAAAGATGCGGTGAGTGGATGGATTTTTCCACTAGTTCTGGAGCAGGCATTGTGCCCTGTGATGCAGATCTTGGGAGGTGCAAGGTCACAGTCTCTCACCTTGGTGTCACACCTATCAGATTTGAAGGGTCCAGGTCGCACTACAGCCCATGGCAGCAGGACTACACACGGCTTGCTGGAGGTGACGGCTGCTCAGTGGTGGCAGTGGTGGGGCTGGTGTCGGGCCTGGGAGTGGTGTGGGTAGACTCTAGCCCTTCCCTGCAGCCTCAGTCGGCTGCCCATTGGGGCTGCCGCTGCAGGCACTGGTACTGATAGCGGTGCTGTTGGCGGTGCTGGTGGCGGTGCTGGCAGTGGTGGGGGTAGGCTCCAGCCCTTCCCCTGCAGCCTTGAACGGCTGCCCACTTGGGCTACTGCTACTGACAGTGGTGCTGGTGGCAGTGCTGGTGGTGGCGCTGGTGGTGGTGGCGGTGCTGGCAGTGAAACGGGTAGGCTCCAGCCCTTCCCCTGCAGCCTCGGACGGCTGCTCACTGGGGCTGCTGGCAGTGGTGCTAGCAGTGGTGCTGGTGGCGGTGCTGGCAGTGGTGGGGGTAGGCTCCAGCCCCTCGCCTGCAGCCATTTAATGGCTGCCCATTGGGGCTGCTGCTGTTGGCAATGGTGCTGGTGGCGGTGGTGGTGCTGGCAGTAGTGGGGGTAGGCTCCAGCCCTTCCCCTGCAGCCTCTGACAGCTGCCCACTGGGGCTGCTGCTGCTGGTGGCGGTGCTGGCAGTGGCATGAGTAGGCTCCAGCCCTTCCCCTGCAGCCTCAGATGGCTGAACTGCCATTGTTGGTGGTGGGGGCTCCGAATGAGTACCAATACCATGCCTCCTATCCTTTCTGCCTGCAGGTACATGCCACTTGCCCTTCCCTTTCGCAGCTGATGGTGCCTCCTTGCCCTTCCTTTTAGCAGCTGGTGGTGCCTCCTTGCCCTTCCCTTTCGCAGCTGGTGGTGCCTCCTTGCCCTTCCTTGATGTACCTGGAACAGGCACACTTTCAGTGCTGCTGGCTGGTTCCTGGGATCCTCTCCCACCTGCAGTAGTTGTTGACACTACTGTGGTCGTGGACTGGGTGGCTGAGGTGCTCGCCTGGGTTCTGACCACCCTGGCCTGATGTGAAGGACGGGGAGGAGTGGTAGGGAAGAGGTCAGCGGTGGAGAGGAAAAGCTTCTTAGGGATATTGGGGTGGGAAGAGGGTGAAGGTTTTGGAGTGGAGGCAGAGGAAGGGGCTGTGGGAGGTGTCTGCTGTGTTTGGGTGCAGGTGCATGGGCTGGATGCTGTTGTGAGGTTGATGGCTATCCAGGTAGGGTAGGGAAGAGGTCAATGGTTGAGAGGAAAAGCTTCTTAGGGACATTGGGACGTGAAGAGGGTGAAGGTTTGGGAGTGGAGGAAGAGGAAGTGGTTGTTGGAGGTGTCTGCTGTGTTTGGGTGCAGGTGCATGGGCTGGATGCTGTTGTGAGGTGGATGGCTGTTGGGAGTCTGAGTGCTTACATTTGTGTAATTTGGGAGGAGGGGGCACAGACACAGTGGGAAAGGACACAGGAGACGTATGCATGGATGTTGGAGTGGTGCCTGTCAGTGAGGGGTATGTAGTGATAAGCGTGCTGGTGAAGGAGGTAGTGGATGAGGATGTAGTGCATGCAGGTGTTAGTGTAGATGCTACTGGGAGGGAGGTGGACGATGAGCAGGAGGGGTCACAGTGAAGGCAGAGGATGTTGGTATGTCTGCATCTGGATGGTGTTTGTGTGAGTGCCTGTGGGATGATGTGTGGTTGTGCTTGTGTTTGCCTGAACCACTCCTGTGTGTTGTCCTGTGCATGCTGGTCTGCCTGTGTGATTGGGACAGGTTGGGGTTGAGGGGAATGGGATTGGGTAGAGGAAGTTTGAGGGGGGAGACTAGAAACAGGAACAATGGCTGCCATCAGATAGGAGGCCAGAGCCTGGATTGATCTCTGTAAAATACACCAAATATACACATAAACCAAAATCAGGTAAGTCAAACGGTCAGAAAGTAGTGCATACACTGTAGAATACAATAGGATGCAATAGGCCTACGGGCAACACAAGCCATATACTCTGAAAGTGGAATGCGAACCACAAATGGACCCCTAGGCTAGTGTAGTGTGCAGAGGGTCACTGGGAGTGTAGGAAAATACTAAGGGTGTCCAAGATACCCCACCCCAAGACCCTGAAAAGTAGGAGTACATTGATTCTACGTCCCCAGAAACACACTAAACTCGTGATAGGGAATTCTGCAAATACCACAACGGACTGCAAAGCACTGAAGATGGATTCCTGGATCTGAGGACCTGAAAAGGAAGGGGACCAAGTCCAAGAGTCGTGAAAGTGTCCAGGGGGGGCAGGAGCCCACTAAACCCCAGATGAAGGTGCAAAATGGCTGCCTCCAGATGGAAGAAGCTAAAGATTCTGCAACAACGAAAGGTGCTAGGAACTTCTCCTTTGAGCAGAGGATGTACAACGGTGTGCTAGAGGATGCAGTGTTGTTTCATTGGAGAAGGACTGCAAACAAGCCTTGCTAGCTGCAAAGGTCACGGTTGAAAAATGGTGCTGCCCGGGCCCAGGAAGGACCAGGATGTCGCCACTTGGGAGAGGAGACAGAAGGGGCCCTCAGAAATACAGAGAGCCCATGCACAAGAAGGTAGCACCTGCAGAAGTCCTTGAACATGGGTTCAAGAAGACTGAGCATGGCAGTCATCTCAACACTACAAAAGAGGGTCCCACAAAGCCGGTGGTCAACTCAGCAAGTTGAGCAATGCAGGACGGAGTGTTGGGGACCTGGGCTAGGCTGTCCATGAAGGATTCCTTGCAAAAGTGCACAGAAGCCCTAGCAGCTGCAGTTCACATGGTGCACAGGATTACTGTCTGGAGAGGGGAGGCAAGGACTTACCTTATCCAAATTTGGACAGTTGGACCACTGGATAGTCTGGGTCAGTTGGGTCCACCACCTGTGTTCCAGGGGCCAACCTCATTAGGATGAGAGGGGTCCCAGAGTACTGGTGACGCTGAAGTTTGGGGCCTGCTGGAGCAGGGGGAAGATTCCATCAACTCACGTGAGATTTCTCCATGGCTTCTAGTGCAGGATGAAGGAAGGCAGCCCCCATAGCATGCACCACCAGGAAATAGTCAAAAAAGCCGGCAGGATTAGGTGCTACAATGTCGCTGGTAATCTTCTTGCTACTTTGTTGCAATTTTGCAGGTGTCCTGGAGCAGTCAGCGGTCGATCCTTGACAGAAGTGGAAGAGAGAGGTGCAGAGGAACTCTAGTGAATTCTTGCAAGTCGTTATCTGAGGTAAAGCCCACAGGAGAGACGCTAAATAGCCCTCAGAGGAGGAGTGGCCACCTAGTGAGGTAAGCACCTATCAGGAGGGGTCTCTGACATCACCTGCTGGCACTGGCCACTCAGAGGCCTCCATTGTGCCCTCACACCCCTGGATTCAAGATGGCAGAGGTCAGGGACACACTGGAGGAGCTCTGGGCACCACCCCTGGGGTGGTGATGGACACAGGAGTGGTCACTCCCCTCTCCTTTGTCCAGTTTCACACCAGAGCAGGGACTGGGAGTTCCCTGAACCGGTGTAGGATGGCTTATGCATGGACGGCACCATCTGTGCCCTTCAAAGCATTTCCAGAGGCTGAGGGAGGTTACTCCTCCCCAGCCCTTAACACCTATTTCCAAAGGGAGAGGGTGTAACACCCTCTCTCAGAGCAAATCCGGCTGCCCAGACCCCAGGAGGGCATAACCCTGTCTGTGGGGTGGCAGCAGCGGTACCTGCAGAGAAAACCCCAGAGACCTGGTTTGTCAGTACCCAGGGTCCATAGTGGAGCCCCGGGGAGGCATGGGATTGGCACCCCAATACCAGAATTGGCATGGGGGACAATTCCATGATCTTAGGCATGTTACCATTGTCAAGCTACATATAGGTATTTACCTATATGTAGTGCACACATGTAATGGTGTCCCTACACTCACAAAGTCAGGGGAAATAGTCCTGAACTATGTGGGGGCATCTTTTCTAGTGCAAGGGTGCCCTCACACTTAGTACCTTTGCACCTAACCCTCACTAAGTGAGGATTAGACATATAGGTGACTTATAAGTTACTTAAGTGTAGTGTAAAATTTCTGTGAAATAACGTGTACGTTATTTCACTCAGGCTGCAGTGGCAGTCCTGTGTAAGATTTGTCTGTGCTCCCTATAGGTGGCAAAAGAAATGCTGCTGCCCATAGGGGTCTCCTGGAACCCCAATACCCTTGGTACCTAGGTACCATATCCTAAGGAATTAAAAGGGTGTTCCAGTGTGCCAATTAGAAGTGGTGAAAATGGTCACTAGTCTATAGTGACAATTTTAAAGGCAGAGAGAGCATAAGCATTGAGGTTCTGGTTAGCAGAGCCTCAGTGACACATTTAGTCACTGCACAGGTACACACATTCAGGCCACAAACTATGAGCACTGGGGTCCTGGCTAGCAGTATCCCAGTGAGACAGGCAAAAACAAAATGACATGCATGTAAAAATGGGTGTAACATGCCAGGCAAGATTGTACTTTCCTACAAGCGAGCACGGGAAACACACTGAGGGGCTGCTGGGAGGACGGTGCTGGTACGGAGTGGCAGCTGTACCTGTAGTTGGGGTGGCCACAGAGGTGTCCGCCGCCACCAGGGAGCTTCCTTCGGAGGAGATATCATTGGCTGACCTGTCCCCTCCTGTGTCTGCTGTGGTGCTCCCCTCAGCCTCCGTCCCACTGGTGCGTAACCGTTGGTGGATTCGGCCTCCCGGGCCATGTGGGATGCAGCTCACTCCGTCACCGGTGCCTCTGCTCCTCCGCCAGATGATGCTAATGCACAGAAGGACAGGGTGACAAAACAAAAAGGGGGGGACAAAGGATACACTTGGTCAATGGCTGCAACAACACCTCCATTGGCATACATCACACACACACACACACAGGGAACAGCCCTATGCTTTAAGCAGTGCACTACCAATCACAATGCTAGTCACCAGGCCATGGACAGTAATACCTAATGCCAATAACAGCATACCTGAGACCCACAGACCCCTGCCCAGTAGAGGATGTCTACTAGCGTGGTTGGAGGTGGTTCACATCATACCCGGCCCAACATGGGACCTACCCTCGAATGTCCGGTCTGGCCTAGGGGCACCCACAGGCCCACATCCCCCACCCGGAGACCACCTGACCACACGCAAGTAGTATATTTGGAAACTGTAATCACCCCTTTGTGGCTGATGTGATTCCCTCAAGTTCCCATCCAGCTCTGGATAGGCCACTACCAGTATGCGGGCCATCAGGAGGGTCACGGTTTGACAGGCACCCTTCCTCATTAGGAGGCCATCCCCAGCTGGGCCTCCACTGTCTTCCTTGCCCAGCGTCTCAGGTCCTCCCACTGTTTGCGACAGTGGGTGCTTCGTCTGCCATAGACCACCAGGGTCCACACATCCTTGAAGATGGCACACCATATACCCTTTTTCTGATGGGCGCTGACCTGCAGAAATATACACATATCAAAAGGTATCAGTCAGGCCTGTCCTGTTACACTCGTGGCCCATCATATCCCTCCCATCCCCTTATGCACAGACATTGCCCAAAATACATGCAGCATGCAGCCTAGGGCCCTTCCACCAACCCCCCCACATGAGGGCCTCACACACAGCACTCCATGCATTCGTGCCCCATGCATCGTGCTCACCTGTTGGTCTGGAGGCCCATACAGCATTCTGTACTGGGGTAGGACCCCACCCACCGGTCTCTCCAGCTCTGCAGCGGTGAAGGCCGGGTCCCTTTCCCCAGTGACAGGAGTGATGATTGGTTCCAGACACAGGTCACAGCAGCACTTGCAGTGTAGGTCCTCTCCTGTTGAAGGTCAGGTAGCAAGTGGGTGAACAGATAGAAAATGACAGTCACGTCCACGGCAGTGCGTACCGTCACTGCTGGCGTACATCACCATTGGCCACTGTAACCCATAGGGCCCAATGAGATCCAATGAGGAGTTGAATAGCGGTGTTCGACTGCCTCCCTCAACAGCCGCACAACATCAGTAGAATTACCTAATTTCCACCTGTCCCTCCATTCAGACAGTCAGACGCCATTACAGGGGGGGGGCAGGCCATGGCACCTAACTGCGTCACAGTGCACATAGGCACCATTTGGGCCTATACAACAATATTGTGCTACAGTCACAACATATAATGCACTTTAGTGTTTGGAAATGTGGAATACTGACCAGCTACTCACCGTTTGCCCCCTAGATTGCAACCTCTGCAGATGAATAGGAGATGGAGACATCCCCTGTGTACAGGCCCCTGGTGGACTTGGCAAAAATGGAGGACAGGCACATTATCCCCACCTATAATCTGGACAGGGCCACAATCACAGTGCTGTGTGCCCGATTGGAGCCTGACCTGATATCTGCCCTCTTGTGCAAGTCCTATCTGTGCTCCATTTCCTGGCACGTGGCTCTTTCCAAGTGACAGTGGGCTTGGCAGCAGGAATGTCTCAGCCAATGTTGTCAATAGTGCTGACTAAAGTATTGTCTGGCCTGATTAAACACATGCACAGCTACATAGTTTTCCTCCAGGTGGAGGATTTGGCCACAGTGAAAGCTGATTTCTATGATATAGGACATATCCCCAACATTATTGGGGCAATAGATGGTACACATATTGCATTTGTCCCCCTCCCGGAGAAATGAACAGGTGTCCAGAAATCGAAAGAGCTTTCCCTTCATGAATGTGTAGATGGTGTGCCTGGCGGACCATTACATCTCCCATGTCAATGCAAAGTATCCTGGGTCTGTGCATGATGCCTTTGTCCTGAGGAATAGCATCATCCCATATATGATGGTTCAACTCCAGAGGCACTGGGTGTGGCTAAAAGGTGAGCCCTGGTTTCCACCCAGGGGATATTGGTGTATGGGTATTGCGTGGCCCATATTGGTTAGTGTGTGGCTAACAGTTGTCTCTTGACATTTGCAGGTGACTCTGGTTACCCTAATCTCTCATGGCTACTGACCCCTGTGAGGAATCCCAGGACAAGGGCAGAGGAATGTTACAATGAGGCACATGGGGGAACACAAAGAATAATAGAAAAGACATTCAGCCTCCTGAAGGCCAGGTTTTGTTGCCTCCATCTAACAGGTGGTTCCCTGTACTACTCACCCAAGAAGGTGTGCCAGATCATCGTGGCATGCTGTATGTTGCACAACCTTCCCTTGCATCGCCTGGTGCCTTTTCTGCAGGAGGGTGAGGCTGGAGATGGGCATGTGGCAGCAGTGGACCCTATGGACAGTGAAGATGAGGAAGCAGAGGATGAGGACAACAGAATTGCTTTTATAAGACAGTACTTCCAATGACACACAGTTAAGACACTAATTACACTTTACATTGACAGTTTTGTATTTGACATTGTCACTGGCAGGATGGTTTTCCAACTTCTATGGCCACTTAATGTACCCTTTGGCATCTCTATTTGCAGATATTTGTATCCCACTATCGGTCCTGGTGTGTTGACTGCAGCCAACTAAAGGTCATTCCTATCTATACAATACTGTGCAGTTATATTGCAGTGTTTAAAGCTTGTTAAACGAATACATGGTTAAATGATTTGACAGGCTCCATACTTGTATTTATTCAAATGGTGTTTATTTAAGTGCTAATGATTAGAGGGGGGTGTGCATTGGGCTGGGGGTGATGATGGAGGAAAGTCCAGGGTAGAGTCCTATCTATTTCTATCACAGATGCATTGTCCAAGGGGGCATAGGAAGTGGAGCAATGGCATTTCACGGTGGACAGGATGACAGAGTGGGACACAAGGGTGACATTCAGGAGAGTCTTATTTCCTGGTGGTGGTCTTGGCAATGTTCTCTGGCTTCTGCCTGGATCGCCGGGACCGTATGCGGGGTGGTCCTCCTCCTGAAGGGGGTGGGTATTGGTGGCCTGTTGTTCCTGTTGTGGGGCCTCCTGTCCACTAGCGGCAGCAGAGGTGGAAGGCTGTTCATCATTTTGTCTAGTGTTAGGGGCCCAGTGGTGTGCCACTGCCTCCCTCATGGTGATGGCCATGTCTGCCAGCACCCCTACAATGGTGACCAGGGTGGTGTGGATGTCCTTCAGGTCCTCCCTGATCCTCGGGTACTGATCCTCCTGCAGCCGCTGGATCTCCTACAACTTGTCCAGTGTCTGGCCCATCGTCTCCTGGGAATGGTGGTATGCTCCCAGGATGTTGGTGAGTGCCTCCTGGAGAGTCTGTTCCCTGGGCCTCTCCTCCCCCTGTTGCACAGCAGTCCTCCCAACTTCTCTGTTGTCCTGTACACCTCTCTACTGAACCATGTGCCCTCTGCCACTGACCCCAGGTCCCTGATCGTCCTGCGTTTGTGGGGTGGGCCAGGGTACCTGTAGTAGTAGACACACTCCTGATTGACGTGTCCTGGGGAAAGAGGTAAAGGCCCACTGGGTGGGTACTGTGGTGGTGTTTCCTGAGGGGGGAGGCTCTGTGGTGGTATGGGACTGTACCTGAGTTACCGACTGTCCGGGGATCCCTGATGGGCCAGGTTGGTCATCCAGATCCAGGTGTTCAGATCTGCTGTCATCACTGTGGGCCTCTTCTGGGGGTGGACTGGAAGTTGCTGGCAGCTCCTCTCTGGTGACGTTGGGTGTGGGACCTGTGGGGATGTAAATGCAGTGTTATTGTTTCTGTGTGTGTTATCTTGTGCATGGGTGTGTTGCCCTGTATGGTTGTTATTGCCCTGGCAGTTTTGCCTTGTGTGAGTAGTGATTTTGTGGGCTAGGTAATTCTCTCTAATGTGCATGCTTTAGTGATGGGTGTCCATGCAGGTCTGTGATGGGGGTCCGTGCATTGGTGTTACATGCAGGGCTTGTTATTTGGAGGGGTGGGTTGTGATGGTGGGGTGTGTGTGAGGTGGTGGAGTGATGGGAGTAAAGGTAAGGGTATGTGATGGCATGCAGGTAGGGAGGGTAATAGTAATAGAGACCAGAGTTCAGTCCTCCTCTGACTCCTGCCAGGACCTCAGGATGCATGATTGCCAAGACTTGCTCCTCCCATGTTGTTAGTTGTGGGGGAGGAGGTGGGGGTCCACCGCCAGTCCTCTGTACAGCTATTTTGTGTCTTGCTGCTTTGGAACACACCTTTCCTCTAGATTGTTCTACCTCCTCCTAATGTCATCCCTTGTTCTGGAGTGCTGTCCCATGGCGTTGACCCTGTCCACGATTCTCTGCCATAGCTCCATCTTCCTTGCAATGGACGTCTGCTGCACCTGTGATCTGAATAGCTGTGACTCTACCCGGATGATTTCTTCCACCATGACCCTTAGCTACTCCTCAGAGAACCTGGGGTATTGTTGTGGCGGTGCCATGGGTGTATTGTGGGTGGTGAGGGTGTGGGATGTAAGGTACATGGATGGTGTGTAGGTGATGGTGGTGTGTGTCTGTGGTCTTGTCTGTGGTTTTGCTATCTCTCTTGTCACACTTGTTTGTACTGGTAAAGGCTTGTGGGTACTGTGTGTGTGTTTAATAGTAGTGTGTGGGTGTGGTGTGTGTATGTGTGTCAGGCGTGTGTTGTTCAAATTGTCCAATGTGGTGTTGTTTTGTTAGTGTGTGTGTATTTTGAGCATGGTGGTTTGTAGCACCAATGGTTTAGCACCATTGAATGTCCGCCACGGTGATTCGTGGGTCATAATGCTGTGAGTGTAGTTCTGTTGGCGTGGGTTTTGGTACCGCCAGTTTATCACTGACCTTTGGGCTAGTGGACTTGTGTGTGGCTGTATAGTGATGGATTGCTATGTGTGGGTTATAATATGGGTGGTGTTAATCTGCTGTGGCGGCAGTATGTTGGCAGCAGTCAGCATGGTGGTAAGTGGGATTTACCACCAATGTCATAATGAGGGCCTATATGTTTTAATATGGTGACACACTAGATAGTGCTTACCGGTGGTGATTATTAAATGAAAATACTCACTCAGGTGTGCTAATGTGCAATCTATATCAGGACAAATAAAAATATAAACATTAATGCCCGAGCAATTATATGACCAGTGAGCTATTATCAACAGTCCACTGGGAGCTGTAGTACACTTACGGCTGGGTAGTGAGCAGGTTATTATCAACCAACACAACAATGTGTGTTATAGGAGGTGGATGGGGATAGGCACTAGTACAATGAACCAGTATTATCCCGACAATAGGAGCGGTAAAATAAACTCTCCTTTGACACCACTTCGGCTGTGCGGTAGGGTTATTTGCCACTGTCCTGAAAGATTCACGGTTCAAGACACGCTAGTTCACGTGCTATGAGAGCAACCTCAAAATGTACGTTTCAACTGGCACAATCAGCATTTTCAGTGAAGTTCCGTCTCATCCATCTGACAAATAGACCACAAACATGGACCACACTGTAGCATCTTACCTTACAGAGGAATCGAAAAATTAAGGAGACTATGCCATGTTCTATGAGGAGGAATTACAGCGCCCTGGCTCCCAGTATTTAAAGAAAGCTTACATAACATTCAATCAAACCTATGTCCATGTAATATAAGTGTCTCAAAGGATCAAGACAACATAGTTCAATATCATGTTACCTAGTTTTTGCTCCCCAGATATACAAACATCCGGATCACACAGTGTGCAAGTTCATCAGCCCAATGTGGTATGAAGTCCATCGCTTATTCCACATGCATAGTTACAGTGTTCATCCAAAGGATCATAGTCCTCGGTTCCATACCTTTGTCGTCAGAAAGAGACACAAAATTGCACCACTCCTGCATGGTGTTCAATCCATTGTCTATTGCATTACATTTAGTAATCAAGTTACATTCAAGTCTTTGTAGGATCGGTGAGAGGTCTCCTCCTGTTTCAGGTACATGTTCCACATCAATTACATGCCACCTGGTTTCATCTGTGGTAATATTTTTTCTCATTGTAGTACAGGTCCAATGATGCAATAAGAGCTTTGCACTTAATCCTGCTTTGATGTTGGCCAGAGCTGGTTTTTAATTGCTGAGTAGTTTGTTCAATGTAAATGGATTGGCACAGGAACCAGATACAATAAACTACATTGATTGCACTACAATTAGTAAAAATGTCTTAGCTCCCTATTTGTAGCATCATGTTTACAGCCGTTAGCGTTAATATAAATGAACAGGCAGGCCACACAGTCCCCACATTTGTAATGACCCTTTACAGGTTCAATCACCGAAGCATTTTCAAGTATGTTAGTAATGGTGTAGTTATCTACTGAGTAGACTATATGATCTTTAACATGTTTGTCATCCTTGAAGGCAAATCAGGGCAGCTCAAAGAACGTATTCATACCTTTCGAAACATGCTTGTGTTTTTCCTAAATGAAGACCATAAACTTTTTTGAATGGGAACAAAAAGTTGTAACACATACCAGTCTTTCACTAGACTTCTCTTGTTTGGTTTTTAGTAGTTCCTCCTCCAAGGGTTGTACCAAGCTATTTTGAGTGCTGCCATGACTGTCTTATGGATGGTCTCCCCTGTCAACAGTGGGCGACCTGTTTCACCTGAGTACATTAGATTTAGTTGTGAGTAAAACTTAAGAGCCTCCCTGTGGTGCTCTCTGTTTAGCAATTTCAGGAAATGTTGCTATGAATGGGTTAGAAAGTGTCTAATACACCGTGGAAATTATGGACAGGAAGAATGCATCCTATGTGGAGTGTCTTATAGCTATTAGACTCAGCTGGGAGCACTCTGGAGCATACAATTAAAGGTTTAACTCTAAATATTATGATCTCACGGCTTTTCTGAAAACAATGGGCGCAAAAGGAAATAGGTTGGCTGGTCTACACCATGTAATGGGAGGCTAATCTGGTCAAATAAGCTGAAGCCTGCATGAAGTATAATATTTAAAATATAATTATTTGCAGCAGCAAAAGGAGGTGCGACTCCAGTAATATAATAGGCTACATGGTCCAATGATGAAGGCCACAAATCAATTAGCTGTGCACAACATGAGGTGAAGGAGTTCAGCCAATCATTGTGAAAACAAGCCCTTTGTAAATAATATTGCCTTATTTATGCCTCAAGAGGATCACAGTACTAGGCGAAATGCACCTTGTTTGAAAAGGTTGAGTAGAATGGTAGTAAGAATGATGTTTTATTGATTAATTAACTGCTCGGGTTCTGGATGCTAGGCATATTTGACCAGACATGGAGATTGTTCTGTGGCCCACAAGGAGTTTGCTCTAGTTGATCATGCCAGTTCACCTCTTTCAGGTATTAATGCATGATAATCTAGAAGAGGTATTTTCTGGGAAATGTTAATCAATTGCCAGGAGAGAAGGGCAGTAAGGAGTTCGCAGAATGAAGAGGAACCTACGACCTGATTTAAGTCCCAGCAGTTGTTTGGCTAGGGCAACGGAGCAAAGCACCACATTGCCCTGGTGAATGGAACATCTGCCAGAAGTATAAATGACCGCCAAGGTGATAGTCATTTATAAAGCATTGGCAGGAACTGCTGTCACAGTGGTTCCTGACAATGCATTTTCCTGTCTGGTGGAGGGCTCCAACACTATTGAACAGGTTCCTTTTTTATTTTCAAAAAGAAAATCCCCAAGCAGTATTTTTTTTAAATAAAAAATACAGTGCTCCTCTCGCCATGGGAGTCCTCTCCCTTCACATGGGGAACATTTAGCAGTTTTCACTGCCACTTACCCACAGGTTTTCCTGGCAGTGACAGGGAGTGAAAACTGACCTGTCATTCCACCCATCTAAATCCCCTGTTTTATGGACTTCAAAACAGATGGCATTGATAGAATTATTTTCAAAGCTCTCAATCATATTAGAATACAATGCACAGGATATGATAAATGTTATATGCAAATGCACAAATCTTGGCAACTATTGATAAGATGTATAAGAATATATAATGAATTACCAATAGTAATACTGTTATAAGTATTAGAGGTCTTCATAGTCTTCCACATAATGTGTCATTGGGTCGTTGTCTTTACCAATGCAGCATGAGTGTCCTGAGCCATAGATTTTGAATGTTAAATTGAAAGGATTTAGTGAAACCACAATTTCCCTAGAGATGATTTTTGTCCAGCTACCCTTGTGACCAAATCAGTCTTCCAACAGATCTGTTCCGTTACAAGGAAAGGCAAGATTTGCTTAGGGACAGTGGTGTTCCTTTTTACCTAATTGATGGATCATTCATCTCTGTTAGTTGTGATGCAACTAATGTCACCAACAAAATCTTTCCTGAAGACAGGAGTAACAGTCTTTTTTCCAATGTATGTCAATAACAGAATCTTATGGTTAGGGCATGCAACTGTCAGTCTTAGGCTCTGGTGACACAGCTACAGCAGTGGATAATACAAACTTTTTTCATTGTACTGTATAGCTTAGGATGTTTGAAGGAAGGTAGCGCACTGCTTTGACAAATGATCCTGTTATTCCTGTGCAGGAAAACTGGCTCAAATAATTGCCTTGACGAAATGATTGTCAGTTTGGCTGTCTCAAAATAAAAACACCAGAATATTGCAAACAAAATATTCTGATGGTAAGTATATATAGTTAGGTGTAGACATGTTAGAAATTGGGCCTCAAGTAGGTACCACAAGCCTACTCAGGGTAAGTCACAACACAACCTAATTTATCCTGAGCTCCCCCTCTTATAGCTTGGCACTTGAGCAGTGAGGCTTAACTAAAGAGGCAATCTGTAAATTATTTGTATACTGCTTAAATAAATAACACAGTGAAAACACCACAAAATAAACTTCACACAGGTTTGATAAAACAAGACCAAAACAACAAAAATCCATTCAGTAGAAGTCAAAATATGAATTTCTAAAGATTAAATGCAAGTATTTTGCTTGGATGCGAATAGCACTAAAAGAGATAATGGATCACACTGGACTGGGACAAAGTCAAGAATTCAGATCACCCATAATAGAGTGCAAGCTGGAAACAGGACCCAAGTAGGCCCCAGTGCAAAATTACCTTGACAGTAGTTGCAACGGCAAGATGTGTTGTTGGTTCCCACGCAGGTAAGGGGTTGGGCAAAATGTCTCCATGCAATTGTGGAGATGCATTGGGTCTGTGAGCACCACTTGGCAGGACAGATTCCCAAGCAGATAAACCCAAGAGTACGAAAGGGGAGGGTTCTAAGGTCTTGATTTAGAATTCAACAGATGGGTAACTTCGTCACAAAGGTGACTGATATCCAATCCGCCGAAATCTAAATCCCACAGTATAGAAAGGGATTTAGATTTTGGAAGATGGGATATCCATCACATTGAGTTCTTAATCAGGCCCTACGTTTTTTGTGCCCCTGAGACTTTGAAAATATGAGGCAAGCCAGCAAGTCCTTGGAGTCACTGTGGGTTCAAGTGATTCAGGTCCAGTTCTTCTCACAACTGCAGGGAAACAGCAGGTAGAAGGGCAGTTCAGCAGGTCAAAAGCACAGCAAGTCAGAATTCAGTACAACATCAGTTCAACAGATTAGCAATACTTTAAGCAGCACAGCAGTCCTTCTTCAATGCAGAGTCTTCACAGGCATAGAAGTGTGCTGATCTGATGGGATCAGGGACCAAGTATTTATACCCAGTTGTGTCACTGAAGTGGGGAAGACTCCAAAGAAGAGTCTTTGAAGTGCACAGAGGCCCTACCATCTCAGCCCTGGTTCCAGACTATCAGTGGGGGTTAAGTAGCACTTTTTGTGGGAACAGGAACTGTCTATTCAGGTGTCTTATCCAGTTCTCCTACCCAGCCCAGGAAGATGCATCAGCATGGTGAAGGGCCATCGGGTAGTTAATGGCCCATCAGGCACACCTAAGCTCCCTTTGTGTGTGGCTATCTGGAGGGAATGCACAAAGCCCAGCTGTCATCCACTCCAGATGTGCATTCGAGGCAGGCAGAAGGCACAGAATGATTTAAGTTAGAAACATGCTTAGTCTCTGAAAAGGGGTTTTTAGACTTGCAACTTAATTTCCAACTTAACCATACATTGTGATTTTAAATTGTGAGTCCAAGGAATCCAAACTCAAAATACCTATCTTGTCCCAATTGGGAATTGCACTTACAAAATGTAATAAGGCAATCCCAATGTTAACTTATAGGATAGCTAGGCCTTGCAATAATGGAAAACACAATTGGGAGTTTTCACTACCATGACATGTAAAGTTTAAAAGTACATTGCATTTAAATACACTGCACCCTCCTTTGTGGGTTGTGCAGGGCCTACATAAGGGGTGACATATGTATAAAAAGGGAAGGTTTAGGACTGGTAAGATGGCTTAGTTGCCATGTTGGCATGTGTTGAAAAATGAATTTTTGGGAAGGGCAGGTAAGTACCTACACTTAGCAATAGGCCACTAACCTCCACTTAGGTCCAGTTAGGTGTCAATAAATTAAACCCAGCTCAACCATTGGCAGCTTGACAACGAGCGACAAGACTTAACTTAGGAAACATATGTGTAAAGCATTTAAAAATCACAAAACAGTAAATACGTAAACAATACAACACAATAAAAATCCAACTCCAAATTAAAGAAATAGATCATATTTGTATATTTAAAATGACTCCAAAACGATTAAAATCGGATAAGGAGAATAGGAGATATGAATTTTTAAAGAATTAATGCCTTTTAGCGCTTAGAAATTAATAGCGCCAATGTGGTCATCTGTTCACACCTCGACCGGTGCAAAGTCAAAGTTTAAGGCCACGATGGAGCCCTGCTCAGCTACAGCTTGCAGGAGGCCTCGGACAAAAGTTTATTCTAGGACTTAGGGCCATATGTACGAAAGCTTTTTCCCATAGACACAGAATGGGTAAAATCCTTTCGTACATCTGGCCCTTAGTCGTTTTTCTGGAGATTTTCTTCAGCGGGACCAATTCGCCAGTCCAGTTCGACGTCCTGGAACTCACGTCACGGGCGCTGTAGGAAAGTACCATCTTGCCTGGCATGTTACCCCCATATTTCACTGTATATATGTTGTTTTAGTGTGTGTGTCACTGGGACCCTGCCAGCCAGGGCCCCAGTGCTCATAAGTGTGCCCTGTATGTGTTCCCTGCGTGATGACTAACTGTCTCACTGAGGCTCTGCTAACCAGAACCTCAGTGGTTATGCTCTCTCTGCTTTCTAAATTGTCACTAACAGGCTAGTGACCGATTTCACCAATTCTCATTGGCATACTGGAGCACCCTTATAATTCCCTAGTATATGGTACTGAGGTACCCAGGGTATTGGGGTTCCAGGAGATCTCTATGGGCTGCAGCATTTCTTTTGCCACCCATAGGGATATCTGACAATTCTTACACAGGCCTGCCAGTGCAGCCTGAGTGAAATAACGTCCACGTTATTTCACAGCCATTTACCACTGCACTTAAGTAACTTATAAGTCGCCTATATGTCTAACCTTCACCTGGTGAAGGTTGGGTGCAAAGTTACTTAGTGTGTGGGCACCCTGGCACTAGCCAAGGTGCCCCCACATCGTTCAGGGCAAATTCCCCGGACTTTGTGAGTGCGGGGACACCATTACATGCGTGCACTGTACATAGGTCTCTACCTATGTACAGCGTCACAATGGTAACTCCGAACATGGCCATGTAATATGTCTAGGATCATGGAATTGTCCCCCCAATGCCATTCTGGCATTGGGGGGACAATTCCATGATCCCTCGGGTCTCTAGCACAGAACCCAGGTACTGCCAAACTGCCTTTCCCGGGGTTTCACTGCAGCTGCTGCTGCTGCCAACCCCTCAGACAGGTTTCTGCCCTCCTGGGGTCCAGCCAGGCCTGGCCCAGGAAGGCAGAACAAAGGACTTCCTCAGAGAGAGGGTGTTACACCCTCTCCCTTTGGAAATAGGTGTCAGGGCTGGGGAAGAGTAGCCTCCCCCACCCTCTGGAAATGCTTTGATGGGCACAGATGGTGCCCATCTCTGCATAAGCCAGTCTACACTGGTTCAGGGAAACCCCAGCCCTGCCCTGGCGCGAAACTGGACAAAGGAAAGGGGAGTGACCACTCCCCTGACCTGCACCTCCTAGGGGTGGTGCCCAGAGCTCCTCCAGCGTGCCCCAGACCTCTGCCATCTTGGATTCAGAGGTGTGCTGGCACACTGGACTGCTCTGAGTGGCCGGGCCAGCAGGTGATGTCAGAGTCTCCTTCTGATAGGCTCTTACCTGTGTTACTAGCCTATCCTCCTTCCTAGGTAGCCAAACCTCCTTTTCTGGCTATTTAGGGTCTCTGCTTTGGGGAATTCTTCAGATACCCAATGCACAAGCTCACCAGAGTTCCTCTGCACTTCTCTCTTCACCTTCTGCCAAAGGATCGACCGCTGACTGCTCAGGACGCCTGCAAAACCGCAACAAAGTAGCAAAAATGACTACTGCAACCATGTATTGCTTCATCCTGCCGGCTGTCTCGCCTGTTTCCTGGTGGTACATGCTCTGGGGGTAGCCTGCCTCCTTCTTGCACCAGGAGCTCTGAAATCTCCCGTGGGTCAACGGAATCTTCCCCCTGCAACCGCTGGCAACAAAAGACTGCATCACCGGTCCTCTGGGTCCCCTCTCAGCACAATGAGCGTGGTCCCTGGAACTCAGCAACTCTGTCCAAATGACTCCCACAGTCCAGTGACTCTTCAGTCCAAGTTTGGTGGAGGTAAGTCCTTGCCTCCCCACGCTAGACTGTATTGCTGGGTACCGCGTGATTTGCAGCTGCTCCAGCTCCTGTGCACTCTCCCAGGATTTCCTTCATGCACAGCCAAGCCTGGGTCCCCAACACTCTAACCTGCAGTGCACAACCTTCTGAGTTGTCCTCCGGTGTCATGGGACTCCCTTTTCTGACTTCAGGTGGACTCTGGTTCACTCCTCTTCCAAGTGCCTGTTCTGGTACTTCTGCGGGTGCTGCCTGCTTCTGTGAGGGCTCTCTGACTTGCTGGGCGCCCCCTCTGTCTCCTCATCCAAGTGGCAACATCCTGGTCCCTCCTGGGCCACAGCAGCATCCAAAAACCCTAACCACGACCCTTGCAGCTAGCAAGACTTGTTTGCGGTCTTTCTGCATGGGAATGCCTCTGCAAACTTCTTAACGACGTGGGACATCTATTCTCCAAAGGGGAAGTTCCTAGTCCTCTTCGTTCTTGCAGAAACCAAAGCTTCTTCCATTCGGTGACAGCTTCCTTGCACCCTCAGCTGGCATTTCCTGGGCATCTGCCCACTCTCGACATTGTCGCGACTCTTGGACTTGGTCCCCTTGTTTCACAGGTACTCAGGTCCGGAAATCCACTGTTGTTGCTTTGCTGGTGTTGGTCTTCCTTGCAGAATCCCCCTATCACGACTTCTGTGCTCTCTGGGGGTTGTAGGTGCACTTTACACCTACCTTTCAGGGTCTTGGGGTGGGCTATTTTTCTAACCCTCACTGTTTTCTTACAGTCCCAGCGACCCTCTACAAGCTCACATAGGTTTGGGGTCCATTCGTGGTTCGCATTCCACTTTTGGAGTATATGGTTTGTGTTGCCCCTATACCTATGTGCTCCTATTGCAATCTACTGTAACTATACACTGCTTGCATTACTTCCTTTTGCTATTACTGCATATTTTTGGTATTGTGTACATATATCTTGTGTATATTTGGCATCCTCATACTGAGGGTACTCACTGAGATACTTTTGGCATATTGTCATAAAAATAAAGTACCTTTATTTTTAGTATATCTGTGTATTGTGTTTTCTTATGATATTGTGCTTATGACACCAGTGGTATAGTAGGAGCTTTGCATGTCTCGTAGTTCAGCCTAAGCTGCTCTGCTGTAGCTACCTTCTATCAGCCTAAGCTGCTAGAAACACCTCTTCTACACTAATAAGGGATAACTGGACCTGGTACAGAGTGTAAGTATCCCTTGGTACCCACTACAAGCCAGGCCAGCCTCCTACAGGCGCCCACAGTGGAGATTTTTAACTTAGGACTTAGTTGTTTTTTCAAGGTAAAAATTATTCGACCAGGGAAAAACCTGAATCTTGATCCGACGTCCCGGGAGCCCTCTTCTGATACACTGCCTGGGAGGTCCAGGTCAACTTCCTACATTCGGACTTAGGCCCTCATTCTGACCTTGGCGGGCGGCGGAGGCCGACCGCCAAAGTCCCGCCGTCAGGTTACCGTTCCGCGGTCGAAAGACCGCGGCGGTAATTCTGAGTTTCCCGCTGGGCTGGCGGGCGGTCGCCTTCAGACCGCCAGCCAGCCCAGCGGGAAAGAGGCTTCCACGATGAAGCCGGCTCGGAATCGAGCCGGCGGAGTGGAAGCTGTGCGACGGGTGCAGTTGCACCCGTCGCGTATTTCACTGTCTGCGCAGCAGACAGTGAAATACATTTAGGGGCCCTCTTACGGGGGCCCCTGCAATGCCCATGCCAGTGGCATGGGCACTGCAGGGGCCCCCAGGGGCCCGTGACCCCCCCTACCGCCATCCGGATCTCGGCGGTCCGACCGCCGGGATCTGGATGGCGGTAGGGGGGGTCGGAATCCCCGCGGCGGTGCAGCAAGCTGCGCCGCCGCGGAGGATTCAATGGGGCCGCGGTACACTGGCGGGACCCCGCCAGTGGTGCCGGTCCGACCGCGGCTTTACCGCCGCGGTCGGAATCCCCATTGGAGCACCGCCGGCCTGTCGGCGGTGCTCCCGCGGTCCTCCGCCCTGGCGGTCAAAGACCGCCAGGGTCAGAATGACCACCTTAGTTTCTTCACCGGGATGAACCTGCAAGCCAGGTCGGGTCGCGGTTGAGGCAAGCCGGCTAGTGTTGCCGCAGCGGGTTGGTCCCTTTATGAAGCTTTTCTCCAAATTTCTCCAATCTTCCGGATCTTCTCCCAGGTGTTCATTTAAGGTTCTTTTGAGGTTCACAGCTCACCCCAAGGTTCCAGAAGCTCTGAGATGCTCCTTGAGGGTGAGGACAACTCCCAGAATGCACCGGGAGCTAACTCCAAAATGGCACCTTGACAGTGGTCAGCTAGTCAGTTTCTTCAGGAGCTGGTGCAGGGGACTCTGGTTAGCAATGTTTCACCCGTAGCAAACAGGGAGTCCCTCCATGAACCAGGTGAAGCCAGGCAAAGTCCTTCTTGTGGTGAACCCCAAGTGTGCAGCTGATGCAGAACCTCCCTAGTGCAGTGTCCAGGTGCAGGTCAGGGGTCCAGAAGGGCACTCCTTCTTCTTCTGTAGATCTTCTTTGTTGGAATCTGATACAGATTTGAAGTGTGGGTGCAGGTCTGCCAGTTTTATACTTGCTCCTAGGTGCAAAACAGGGGGTCCTGGTTCTCCAATCAGGTGCAGGGTCCTTCCACCTGTGATGACCACTTCCTGGGAAGTGTGGCAAAATCAATCCCAGGGAGCAACATTCCTCAAAAATCCATCATGGCTGAAAGTGATTTTTGGAGGTTACATCTGGCTGAGCCCACCCACTGGTGTGGCTACAAATCTTAAACACACCGTTCTCTTGCCCTCTCCTAATCTAATCAGGGGGGCACCTAAATGTCTGGGTTTGCAGGATGTGAGAGAGGTGCTGGATTGCTCCAAATGTCCTTCCCTGTCTTTGAAGACCAGTTTGGCAGTCCTCCCCCCTTCCTGCCTCATCATCTGCTGAGGGACGTTCTCCTCCCCAGGCACCTTCTATTGTGCTGAGCTCAGACTACTTCACACATCATCAAGGCAGCATGGCCAGGCTGCCAGAAGCTCGACAATCAGAGCAGAGCACTACCAGGCTGATATTGGCAACTTTTTAAGTAAACTTTAAAACTCTTTACCTGCACAAGTTATATTAAATTCAACAATTTAAATGGTGGGATTTATTATAACAATTAATTTGATACCAAACTTAATGTGTTTGATACTTAAGGGGACTTTATAAATTAAAATAAAGTCTCCTCATTTTAGCCTATGGAGGCCATTCACTACAATGAGGAAAAATTTAATTTAGTTGTTTTACCTCACCAGGGCTTATAAAACTATTTTATAAGGTCTCTGCTTATAGTGACATGGCATCCAGTCCTAGGGGAACATAGGGCACACTTTAGAGGTGACTTATCTGTAAAAATAAGGTTGTTTAAGACTTTAGAACCACTTTTAATTCCAAAGTCGAATTTGCATGTAACTTTAATTTAAAAGCAGCCAGCAAGGCAGGCCTTCCTTTAAAATGACACTGGGCACTACCTATGCTAGGGTCCCTAAACCTACATGCCCTACCATATTCTAAGGACTTATAGGTAGGTTGACTTAGACAGTTGTATTTAGCCTAATTTGCATACTGAATTTACACAGAGCACATGCCCTGGGCTGGTTAGCAGTACCCAGGGCACCATTAGAGTCAGGAAAACACCAGCAAAAAGTGAAAAATGGGTCAAAAAAGTCAGAGGGCTCTGAAATCAGCCCTGTTTTCTCATGGCAGTGTGAGACTGCAAACACAGGCTCTGTAGTGGCAGGCCTGTGACATGGTTAATGGGCTACCTATGTGGATGACACAATTAGTGCTGCAGGCCAACTAGTAGCATTTAATTTACAGGCCCTGGAGACATGTAATGCACTTTATTGGGGTCTTATAAGTAAATTAAATATGCCAATTGGGTGTGAGCCAATATTGCCATGTTTGCAGGCGAGAGTACATGCTCTTTAGGACTGGTTACCAGTGGTAAAGTGATCAGAGTCCTAAATATTAGGTATTTAGCCTGTTGAAATCATGAATGATAACATTGGAGACATCAGCTTAAAAGCATGTATTCAGTTGGACATATTTGTAAAAGTGTGGTGGCATTAAACTAAGAGAATCAGCAATGATTCCTCCAAAGTCCTTTTTAGGTTTCGCCTGCACAGCACTTGCGCTGTAGTTTTGAAATCTATTGTATTAAACATATCTTAAAAGGGACTTGCATCCCGCTTTCACATCTTTTTGGTCCTTGTGCTTGTCACTTTAGTTTTCCTTGTCTCTATTGGTTGTGGGCATCCTATTTCCTGATCTTCTGTGTCGGTTTCCCTTATCAGTTTCCTATTGGCAAATAATGTGTTCCTCCGGTTTGGTGAAACTTCTTTTAAGCGCCCCAAGCAATGATCGGGAAAATGAAATAAAACACGAGCTACATCCTTGCTTTAAAGTTACAGCACTGCCCGAGTGCTGTGGGCTCAGTGTGCTGTTATCTTGGTGGAGATCCTCCGACCAGCCTTTTATTCCTTCTACTTGCAGTGGAGGAAGCAGGCACTACTTAGTGCGACCAGGGCACAAGCAGGAACCCACTTGAGTGTGTTTGTCATTGCATACACTCTACTGTCCCCCCAGGACACAAGCAGGCATCCACTTCAGTACTTGTTTACTGAGCAATGCCAGCAGTATGAATGGAACCTGTCCTGGTGCATAAACTAACATAAGAGTGTAAATCACAAAGTAAATGCAAGTACGTTTAACTGTCTCCTTTTCCAAGCAATGTTTTGAATTCATATGTGGGTGTCATTCGGAACGGTGACCTCTGTACCCATTTATCACTAAGCTTCTTTCTAACCTTTTTGTAGGGTCGAGCGCATAGCGCTCTGTCCCTGGTGTAATCTCTCTGTGGGCTTTTAACCTCGCCCATCAGTTTGGTTGGTTCATGGGCTTGCCTTTTAAAATTTGCTTGATTTAATTAGTGAAAGGCATACATACCTTATGCCTTTTCCAGGGTTTAGAATTAAGCACACCAGCCAACTACTGAAAACATACAAGGCTCCATATTTTATGTAGGTTTCTAGACTACTTTTTCTCTGTAATTTCATATGCAGCGCAATCTCGCTGGGCAATAGTCAAGTGCTTTGCATAACATCGACTCTGCTACATCGATTTTTGCAATTTTGCCAGAGACAATGGATAATTAAACTTTTGGCGGTTACATGGATAAGTGCACTTTTACCGATACGTTTCACTGCGAGCAAACTTCTGTTTCCTTTTTTGTGTCTGCTTTGCGCTCATGACAGCCATTGGCTCGCTTATGTGAAACTGTTTTACTATTCATCTTCAGTTTATGTGGCAAGCAAAGTCTAGTTAGTTATGTGAAACTGTTTTACTTTTCATTTTCAGTTTATATGGCCAGAAAAGTCATGTTAGGAGTTTACAACTCTGATAGCTTTAACTCCTTTAAATCGAGCAAACGCGAGACCCATTTGCATTGCAAATCCTTGTTTACACTGTGAGCACAGTGGGAACCAATGTTGGTCTTAGTACATCATTTATACCTGCATTCTATCTTTTAGTGTACAGACATAGCATGGCTCTGTGAACAACAAGCTCTGTAAATATTGCCAAGACATTGTGCTTTGTTCAGCATTATTCTCAACAATAGATTTCACACTTTTTCAAAAAGGGAATCAAAATAGTGGTACTTTTAGCCTTTGTTTCTTTTATGCTACACTGCATTCTCTGTCTCTAAATCAGCAGCTTCCATGATACAAACGCATTAAATAAACCACTTTATTTCAAAATAGTCTTGGGCAGGCAGATCTTTACTCCACACTGCTGCACTGGGCACTTGAAATAAACATACATGCAGGTCCAACAAGGTCAATTTTACGTTAACTTTAAACCGATGCTCGAAAGAGAACTTCGACGTTTGAGCTGATTCGTTGGCGATCATATTTTACCACCTCAAGAAACTGAAGAAGAAAGAAGGTGCTGATGACGCAGAAACAAAGGTTTTACATTTATTAGCGCATAAACGTAGTGCCGCAATAATCAAGTGTGACTTTAACCGAACTAATAAAGATTGTACAGGGACAAATGTGCCCTCAGAGTAGTTCGCCAACATTTATAAGCGTGCTTTATATAACGTGATGTATTAGAATTGTACTAATCTGACATAACCGTAAACGTGTGCCATGATTTGCTTGTTTGAAATGTTTTAACTTAGCATAACTTTAGTGGAGGCTTCGGCCTAGTTGCCTTGTCTCACGGTTTAGATGCTCGTGTTTTTCTAATGTGCTAATAAAACGTGTATTCCTGCTTGAAGCTGTACTTTTCCAGTGAGATCGGTTCACATGCTTATCTTTAAGGTTTCGTGCCAGCCTGGCATCTTCTTCTTCGCTCCAAGGTCAATCTGCAGGTGCAGACAATGGAAGCTCTGAAAGTGAGTTAATTGGTAAAATATGTTGCAACTTACGTTCCCGACTCCAAGGATAATGTATGCCTAGGTAGAAGCTTGTAAATTGTTGTTTTTGATTGGACAATTTGAAGCCAACCTATGAACCCTCCAATGGAAGACCTTACTGGATTTGAACTGTTGATTATTTAAACCTGGTGCACAAGAAGAAAGCAGCCATTGGCCATTACCCACTGCACCCATGGAGGACATTATTGCCCATTGCAGCCATTATGGCCCATCTTGCCGACCTCGTCATTTTGCCATCTTCTACGATGCCAATTGATGTTCGACGCCATTTTGAATGAGACTTTGATGCTTTCTCTAATCGAGAGAAAGAGACTTTAAGTAATTCTCGCTCTAGAGACTTTAACTTTGATCTGCCCCTTTGCATAAAGTAGTAGTTTTGTCCTTTTATCTTGCCGCTATGAGGCAATTGCCCCGTCGACCCTGCCCCTTTTGCCCCATCCCATGCTGATCGAAACCGGTACCTGTGAGACGAAGACTTCCTTGAATGCTGATTGAATTTGGTAAATATGAAAGGAAAATGTACAATTGCATTGTGTTTCTTTTTAGGTAACCAACTGCTGATTTTTGATAAGAGCCCTAGTTAGGAGTTTTCCAAATCAATGTTGCTAAATTGTTTTTTGCATGAAGTCCCACATGCAGATGCTAATTTGAGGTTAGATGAGGATTCATTTGTTGCACGATGCAATTTGAGACCTTGTTATGCTGACTAATGTATGCAATTAGCCCATTACAGATTATAGTTTTAGTGGTTTGCGTTGCTATTATCGAATGCATTGTTATTCAAATGCTGCATAGATTGCATCTTTTCACCGTTATGGACAGCTATTAATGTTCATTTACATATATCATTTGGTGTTGAGACACATTTATATCGTGCTAGCTTTGTTAATATAGGGAAATAAATTCATTAACTTTTAATGAACTGGTGTGGTTATTCATGGCCGAAAGGTCATGGTTCGCCGAAATGTTTTCTGGATTAATTGTGAAGTGTTATGTTGATCAGGGCATTGCTTATGTTCGTTATTGATTATTGATTAGATTAAATTGACTAATCTCGGGTGAAGAGAGCCCCACTTGGTCAAAAGATTCATCAACCCAAGAGCGTCCAAATACAGGTAATTTATTAGGACGGAACGCTCTATCAGTGCTTGGCTTAAGAGCCTGCCCTGGTACGTGTGTTTTCTTAGTAGAAATGCGGGGCCTCTAGGAGCGAGATTGTGGTACTTGTCAAGCAAATGTTGAACATTATCGTGATTGAGACTGCCCACAGGGAAAGTGAGCGTCAGATTTTATTCATTGGACATGAGCTATGTTTTGTGATGGGTTTTGTGCGTTTTTGTTATAATGTGAAGTTTATTGCTTCTAGGCACGTAGAATCAGTGCATGCTTGTAATTTGTATAGTTTGCGGCAGGTATGGGCTTGCCGCTTAATTCAGCTCAGAGGAGAAGGCATGTGCTAACAGTTTAAAATAATTGCATTCGGGTGTCCGCACCTCAGGGTGGCTCACGCAAAGGTAAACCACAGTATTTTTTTTTAAATGAGACACGGCTGAACAAAATATTCCCAGGTTCCCGCACTCCTCTCTCTTAACCACTTCGCTGCCAGGCCTTTTCCCCCTCCTGTGCTAGACCTTTTTTTGCCTATTTGGGGCAGTTCGCGCTTAGGCCCGCATAACTTTTTGTCCACATAAGCTAACCAAGCCAAATTTGTGTCCTTTTTTTCCAACATCCTAGGGATTCTGGAGGTACCCAGACTTTGTGGGTTCCCCTGAAAGAGGCCAAGAAATTGGCCAAAATACAGGGAAAATTTTGTTTTTTTCAAAAAAAATTGAAAAAGTGGCTGCAGAAGAAGGCTTGTGGTTTTTCCCCTGAAAATGGCATCAACAAAGGGTTTGCGGTGCTAAACTCAGCAGCTTCCCAGCTTTCAGGAACAGGCAGACTTGAATCAGAAAACCCAATTTTTCAACACAATTTTGGCATTTTTCTGGGACATACCCCATTTTTGCAATTTTTTGTGCTTTCAGCCTCCTTCCAGTCATTGACAGAAATGGGCATGAAACCAATGCTGGATCCCAGAAACCTAAACATTTCTGAAACCTAGACAAAATTCTGAATTCAGCAAGGGGTCATTTGTGTAGATCCTACAAGGGTTTCCTACAGAAAATAACAACTGAAAAAGAAAAATATTGAAATTTAGGTGAAAAAAACATAAATGTTTCTCTACGTTTTACTCTGTAACTTTTCCCTGCAATGTCAGATTATCGAAAGCAATATACCGTTACGTCTGCTGGACTCCTCTGGTTGCGGGGATATATAGGGCTTGTAGGTTCATCAAGAACCCGAGGAACCCAGAGCCAATAAAAGAGCTGCACCCTGACGTGCGTTTTCATTCTATAACGGGTATACAGCCATTCATTTGCTGAAATATAAAGAGTAAAAAATTGCTATCAAGAAAACCTTTGTATTTCCAAAAAGGGCACAAGATAAGGTGTTGAGGAGCAGTGGTTATTTGCACATCTCTGAATTCCGGGGTGACCATACTAGCATGTGAATTACAGGGCTTTTCTCAAATAGATGTCTTTTTTACACACTCTCCTATATTTGGAAGGAAAAAATGTAGAGAAAGACAAGGGGCAATAACACTTGTTTTGCTAATCTATGTTCCCCCAAGTCTCCCGATAAAAATGATACCTCACTTGTGTGGGTAGGCCTAGCGCCCGTGACAGGAAACGCCCCAAAGCGCAACGTGGACACATCCAAATTTTTGGAAGACAACAGAGGTGTTTTTTGCGAAGTGCCTACCTGTAGATTTTGGCCTCTAGCTCAGCCGGCACCTAGGGAAACCTACCAAACCTGTGCATTTCTGAAAACTAGAGACCTAGGGGAATCCAAGGAGGGGTGACTTGCGGGGCTCGGACCAGGTTCTGTTACCCAGAATCCTTTTCAAACCTCAAAATTTGGCTAAAAAAAACACATGTTCCTCACATTTCTGTGGCAGAAAGATCTGGAATCTGAGAGGAGCCACAATTTTCCTTTCACCCAGCGTTCCCCCAAGTCTCCCGATAAAAATGATACCTCACTTGTGTGGGTAGGCCTAGTGCCGGCGACAGGAAACACCCCAAAGCGCAACGTGGACACATCCTAAATTTTGGAAAAAAAACAGAGGTGTTTTTTGCGAAGTGCCTACCTGTAGATTTTGGCCTCTAGCTCAGCCGGCACCTAGGGAAACCTACCAAACCTGTGCATTTCTGAAAACTAGAGACCTAGGGGAATCCAAGGAGGGGTGACTTGCGGGGCTCGGACCAGGTTCTGTTACCCAGAATCCTTTGCAAACCTCAAAATTTGGCTAAAAAAACACATGTTCCTCACATTTCTGTGGCAGAAAGTTCTGGAATCTGAGAGGAGCTACAAATTTCCTTCCACCCAGCGTTCCCCCAAGTCTCCCGATAAAAATGATACCTCACTTGCGTGGGTAGGCCTAGCGCCGGCGACAGGAAACACCCCAAAGCGCAACGTGGACACATCCTAAATTTTGGAAAAAAACAGAGGTGTTTTTTGCGAAGTGCCTACCTGTAGATTTTGGCCTCTAGCTCAGCCGGCACCTAGGGAAACCTACCAAACCTGTGCATTTCTGAAAACTAGAGACCTAGAGGAATCCAAGGAGGGGTGACTTGCGGGGCTCGGACCAGGTTCTGTTACCCAGAATCCTTTGCAAACCTCAAAATTTGGCTAAAAAAACACATGTTCCTCACATTTCTGTGGCAGAAAGTTCTGGAATCTGAGAGGAGCTACAAATTTCCTTCCACCCAGCGTTCCCCCAAGTCTCCCGATAAAAATGATACCTCACTTGCGTGGGTAGGCCTAGCGCCGGCGACAGGAAACACCCCAAAGCGCAATGTGGACACATCCTAAATTTTGGAAAAAAACAGAGGTGTTTTTTGCGAAGTGCCTACCTGTAGATTTTGGCCTCTAGCTCAGCCGGCACCTAGGGAAACCTACCAAACCTGTGCATTTCTGAAAACTAGAGACCTAGGGGAATCCAAGGAGGGGTGACTTGCGGGGCTCGGACCAGGTTCTGTTACCCAGAATCCTTTGCAAACCTCAAAATTTGGCTAATAAAACACATGTTCCTCACATTTCTGTGGCAGAAAGTTCTGGAATCTGAGAGGAGCTACAAATTTCCTTCCACCCAGCGTTCCCCCAAGTCTCCCGATAAAAATGATACCTCACTTGCGTGGGTAGGCCTAGCGCCGGCGACAGGAAACACCCCAAAGCGCAACGTGGACACATCCTAAATTTTGGAAAA